>NC_138982.1:144696202-145896202 GCF_964341445.2 Mesoplodon mirus | reverse complement strand
ACCAGCGGGCGAACCCCGGAGGTCCCAGGGGCCGAGTGAGCCCTGCTGACGTCGGGTCCAGGCTCCATGCATGAGGCCCTCCACCTTCGTCCGCTACGACCTTTGGGCCGCAGAGGATCGACTTCCTTGGGAGTCTAATCTTCCCTGATGAGCGCGGCCCATTGGCAGCGGCACTGCCCACTCACTGGCTCTGGCCTCAGGGGCCCCGCAGGCTCTCCAGGGGGCCTTGGTGCCCGGTCAGTGCTGGGCGGAGCCCACCCGGAGTGTGGGGAACACCTGGACCCGCTGGGCCCACTCAGAGCCTCGGGCTCTCCCTGCACTGCCCTGCCAGGCCACCCAGGTTTGGGACAGGCTGGGAGCAGCCCAAGGCTTCAGTCAGGGTGTCCCAGATGGCGACTGGGGACGGAGGCCTTGCACTCGGGATCTGGGTTCCCAGGCACAAGGCTGCCCCCCAACACATTCCACCCAACTCGGATGCCTGGGGGCATGTCCTGAAGTCACCTATCAGCTGGGCCATTCGTGCAACCTACTGCTTTTAACAGGCACCCCTGGCGTGAGGTGCCCTGAAGGGCACCGCCTTCTCCCAGCTCCAGGAAACCCTGCCCTTGTGAAGGCACAGAAGAGGCCAAACACCTTGTGGAGCAAACATCGCAGGGCTGGGTCTGCTCTAGGAGCTGAAAGACTGAGGGTTGATGACATGGGGACCCCAACCTTGTGAATGGGGCTGGGGGCTCCCAGCCAGGCGTCACTTGGCTAGAAGGCCACAAAAATCGAGTGAAGGGACCACAGGCAAAGCTTGCCGGCCTGCTCGCCCATGCCCCCCAGGGGTGGAGACTGGTAGGGGTCCCTGCACATCCTGGGCAAGACCTCTGTGCTGCCCCTACAGGGAGGGAAGACTGGAACACTCCCAGGCCCTCCCCATGGTCTCCTCCCCTGGCTGATTTTTTTTTTTTTTGCAGTATGCGGGCCTCTCACTGTTGTGGCCTCTCCCGTTGCGGAGCACAGGCTCCGGACGCGCAGGCTCAGCGGCCATGGCCCACAGGCCCAGCCGCTCTGCGGCATGTGGGATCTTCCCGGACCGGGGCATGAACCCGTGTCCCCTGCATCGGCAGGCGGACTCTCAACCACTGCGCCACCAGGGAAGCCCTCCCCTGGCTGATTTTAATCTGTATTCTTCTCCGTAATGAACTGTAACTGAGGGTAATGGCCTTCTGTGAGGATCATCAAACCTAAGAGTGGTCTTGGGGACCCCAGACTTGTCGGTCGGCATGAAAAATGAGGATGGACTTGCAGACTGTTCCCCGAATTTCACAGGAACACACCTGGGTCAGGACACACACCTATGTCCCTGCTGTCAGCTGAGAGGACCTAGAAGCAACCACACCCCAGCCGCGGTCAGCACACCAGTGAGTGCCCAGATCTTGGTTTCTTACACCACTTCCAACAGAAGGGACCCGGGCTCCCTGGAGAAACGCCGACTCTCGGACAGGAGCAGGAAATGCCCGGGATGAGCCTGGAGCACCTTGTGCCAGAGAGGAAGGAAAGTGCTCGGAAACAAAACACAACAGCCTCCACAGATGGGTGTGTCGGGGGGACAGCGGAGCCAACTGAGGGAGCTGCCAGGGGCCAGAGCTGGAGCCGGTTCAGCAACAGAGCAAAGTTGTACTGGATCATGGTCCGAAGTATAAAATAAATACCCACGGGTCCAAATGGACGTAAATGAGTGATTGATACAGAAACGGGGGAAGAGGGAATCTGCTCTGCGGGAGAATCCACGTGGTTCTGCAGACACTCCGTCCTCGGGGAGGGCAGGGGAGCGTCCCCCCTCCTTGGGTGCGGGGTGTGCACGGCGACCTCCTTCCAGAGGACAGGGGGGAAGGGGGAGCAGCTGCACAGCGGAGAGACCTGACAGACACACCTGTGCCAGGTGACCAAGGTCAGCGTCCACGGTGCAGGTTACGTGACAGCACGCACCCCGGAGGGGACGTGATGAGAAGGGCCCTTCCCCTCTGTGGTCTTCACTGAGGGACGTCCTGAAAAACGCCTGACTGGTCCTCAAAACGGTCAAGGTCATTAAAGACAAGAGGTCTGAGAGACTGCCACAGCCCAGAGGAGCTCTGAGGGGACACAATGACTACGTGTCACATGGGGTCCTGGATGTGGTCCTGGGACAGCAGAAGGACACCAAGGAAAACTGAGCAAGTCTGAATAAACTGTGAGCTTTTAGTCGATTATTATTTTAAGCTTATTACTTACAAATCAGTGTTGGTTCCTTAATTGTGACAAACGCACACGCTGACGTAAGACGTCACAGAGAGGAAGCCGCGTGTGAGTTACACTGGGACTGTTGGTATTATCTCCGTCATTTTTCTATTTATATTCAAACACTGTTCTAAAATAATGTTTACTTAAACGAACAGCTCCCCAGTGCCAAGAGGCACTAGAGGGGGAATCGGTGACCCCGGTCGCCCGGAGGCTGGGGCTGGGAGAGCAGCTGAGCCCCCGCAGCCCCACGCGGTCCTCCTCGGGCTGCTGGCCGCCGTGTGTACATGGCTCTCTCCCCTCGGGGAGCCCCGAGCACATTTTTCAGATGAGAAAACTAAAAGCAGGGAGAGGATGCTTGACCGGGTCACATTTTTGTTCAAGAACCAGGAATGGAATGTGCATTTTGGGTTCTGGTTCCGTCGCCAAATCTCAGCTCTGCTGGCCACTCCTCATCTGGACCTGATGTTCTGGGCGCTTCCATCCCGGAACCGGCCTGGACCGACCATCTGGCTCTGCAGCCAAGAGGCCCTGAGCGTGTCCCCTGCCAACCCTGGATCTTTCCTCCTCAGAGGGGAATTCAGTAGGAGAAAGAATTATTTCAAAAAGGCAAAATGAGAGACAACACAGTAAATGATGGCGGTCCGGCAACTGTGACAGAACAGAAAGGCCCTCCAATTGCTGCCTGTTCGTCCTAAAGCCGAGGTCGTGGTCACACCTGCGCTGGCGCCTCCCGGCCATGCCAGGCGGCCTCACCCTTGCTCGGAAACGGCAGCCCGGGCACAGCAGAGGGACGCACTCTCCTACAGCACACAGGACTCGCGGAGGCAGGAAGGGCCCCAGGAGGACGGCCAGTCCGGGGAGGGAGGCGGCAAAGGCAGCAGCTGCGGCTCCCGGGAGACAAGCAGGAGAGCACGGAGCCCGGCGGCGGCCCGGCTGAGCCGCTCTGGCCACACGGCGGAAGAGCAACAGTGCTGCCCACGTGCCACCGGGCACCCGCCCCCAAGGAGGCCCCAGGGCCCCTAGCTCATGGCTGGGCCTGGGACAAGGGTGTCCAAGTCAAGACGGGCCTCTGCGGGGTCAGTGCCCGGCCTGGCCACCCACCTGCTTGTCCTCCCACCCTGGACAAGGCGGCGGCCCCGTGGCCAGGACACTCACCGCCGGCCACCTGTCTCCAGCTCCAGCAGCTCGGGCAGGGCGTCCCTCAGGGGCTGCAGGTCCCCTACCACCACCGTGGCCCTGCGCCTCCGCTCCGCCTTGCGATTCTGCTCCGCCAGCCTTGTGGCTTCGATCTCTGAGGGAGAGGGATAAGGGGTCAGCGAGAGGGGACCCAGGAGGACAAGCGCGCGGCCGCCACCCTCAGCGACAGAGGGTCCCGACTCCCAGTCCGCAGAGCCCGAGCTCGGCCGGGACCCCGGGGCGGGCTGACTCCCAGCGGTCTGCTCCCCTTAATCCCGAAGGTGGCTGTCGAATTACAGGCTGATGAGGAGACGGGCTGCAGGCGGGGGAGCTGCCCCTGAGAAGGCCAGGCCGGCCGCGGGAGTGGGGTGGGAGGAGGGAGGGGCCGCACAGTCAGAGGAGCCGGCCCCCTCCCACTCTGCTTCCCTTGTGCCTCCTAGGGACACACACGCCCAGGAAGGAGAAAGAGGTCCCCACGGGATACGTCTGCAGGCAGGAGGGTCCCCAACAAGGGAACAGGGTGAGAGTGGCCAGGTCCAAAGCAAGAGGAAACATGCACCGCAAGGTCTCAAGGGGGCTCCTGCACTGGTGGGGGGGCCTGGGAAGAGGGGTATGGGCACTGGGACAGACCCTGGGGAGGGGACGGTGGGGCCCGGGGGTCCAGGGTGCCAAGCAGAGGGCAGGGCACGGACGAGCTGCCGGGGTGAGGTTGTGCCGGCCGGCAGGGCTGCAGCCTCTACAGAGAAGGGGTTCGGCAGGGCCTGGACAGGGAAGTGGCCTCAGGATCTGACTTTCATTTTAAAATATATGTATTTCAAAATTGCGAAAAAAAAAAAAAAAAAAGCAAAAACAAAGCTTTCATTTGGGGCTTCCCTGGTGGCGCAGTGGTTGAGAGTCCGCCTGCCGATGCAGGGGACGCGGGTTCGTGCCCCAGTCCGGGAAGATCCCACATGTCGCGGAGCAGCTGGGCCCGTGAGCCATGGCCGCTGAGCCTGCGCGTCCGGAGCCTGTGCTCCGCAACGGGAGAGGCCACAACAGTGAGAAGCCTGCGTACCGCAAAAAAAAAAAAAAAAAAAAAAATTGCTAATAAAACACGTACTCAAATGCATTATTTCCACAGTGTGGCTCGTGGAAAACGCCAGCTCACTAGCTTGTGTGCAGACCTTGCTCCAGGGAAACTGCCTGAACCTGTGACAATTGATTTGTTGATTGTTCTGCATTAGATTCCTTAAAAAAAAAAAAGGCTCTGCTACTAAAAAACTTGGAAATGAGGCTCTGATGTGATAGATTTGGGACAATCAGACTGGAGCCTGAGAGGCTCTCCTGCCTCCCAACTGCACGAGGTTTCTTGGGCTATAAATAACCAGGCTGCAGACTCTGAATCACATCTAAAAAGGGAACTGAGAGCACCTTCCTGACAAGCAGCCGATAGACTCATAGCCCAGCCGACAGAGGCCTGGAGATGCCAGCAGAGAAGCGTCAGCCAGCGGCCCAGGCAGGCCCGACGTGGGGCATCTCCCTCCTGATGGGCTGTGAGTCTGCAACCGGCCCTTCAGGCACTGTGGCCACCCGGCCACCCCTCGGGGCAGGTGCAGGAGGCGATGGCGGTGGGCACGGCACCCAGAAGGGCGGTGATGACACCAGGCATGGGGCAGGTCAGGAGGACAGGGCCCTGGACAGGGGCCCACGAGTGAGGATCCTCAGGACAGCCCACCGATTATCAGTACAAAGAACGTGCATGCACTCGGCTTGGCCCGGTCCACCCAAGCCCCAGGAGGTGTATGTGAGAAGTGAGGGAGGTGTGGTGACCCTTAACAGGCATTTCCAAAAGAGAACACTTTCTGGAAACAGAAGCTGCTTGGGAGGCCTGGCAGGAGCAGCTCGTCCCCAAGTTCGCAGTCCAGCCTCGAAGGCCCGCGCTGCCCAGAGAAGCTCGGAAAGGCCCACCCGGACAAGCCAAGTCAGGGACACACCCACCCCAGTTGCATCCAGACTGGGAGAGTCCAGGGGACCCTCAACTCACCCCAAAGAGCTGAGCTCTGGGGAAGAAGACCGCCCGTCCTCCCGGGTCCTCCTGCCCTGGGCCCCGGGCCACTCCTCCATGCCAGGGATATCAGGATGTATAGGGTGACAATTCAGTACCCTCCATGCTGACAGGATAGACAATCTACTCAGTACCTCATCAAGCCGGGTGACCCTTCCCAGAGAGCCCTGGCTCCCAGGAGGGCTGAGGCAGAAGCGGGGGGTCAGGGGGGTTCAGGCAGGGGAAGGGACAGGGTGGCTCCCTCCCTGGCTGGCCGGCCCGGCGCCCAAGCTGGGGGACCAGGCGAGCAAAGCAGGCCCAGCGCACAGGAGAATGGAGGTGAATGCCAGCGAATCGAAGCCAGAGCATTTTAGGTTAAAGACGCGTGGGGCCCACCTAGGACGCATCGAAGCATGCAAGGACAGCACAACACAGGGACACGTGCCAGGTGGTCACTGCAGTTGCTGCTTCAAAGGGAAAGGCTACAGTCACCACAAGAAGTGCCCAGAGACTCTGACAGAATTCACTCTCCGCTCAGGATAAAGATTACAATGAAACCAAGAACAGAAGGAACTTCCTTAATTTGAGAGAGATTATCTACCAGAAATTCCTCATCTTGTGTACATCAGACAGACTGATGAAGCAGGCCACAGAAGGGATGGCAGAGTCCCCCGCCAACCTGGCCAGGCGGCTCCGAGCGCGGCTCCCACACCGGCCTCAAGTCTGACGCAGCTCCAACTCCAACAGGGCCTGTAACTGAACCTGGGATCTAATTCCAAACCTTATTTTTTAAAAACACTAAATGTGTAAGAATAGCCAAAACATTTTTGAAAAAGAACAAGAAACAAGAGAGCTGGCCTACTGGATATTGGAGAAAATTATGAAACGAGGGAAATTCCGACAAGGAGGCGTCAGGGAGGTGGGAACTCGAAGAGCAGGCTTTGCGACCAGCCATCCTGGGTAAAGGGGGGGTGGTCCCTCCCTCCCGCTACTCCTAAAAATTACCTGTGCAAGAACTGAACACTACAAATAAGACAATTTCACTGGCGTGTGGGATGCTGAACGTGGGAAATTTTTATGGGCTGAAACCTGTGTTTCTATGTGGTGCCCAGGAGGGCAGAGGCACCAGATCCCTGCAGGCCCATCCATCCTGGTCATTCTCTCCTTGATTCCTTGCCCACATTTGCTAACCTGTAAGCAAATGAAGGGAAGTTCCTTATAAACAGGGCCTGAAACAGAGCTCGCGTGAGGACCACTAGCTTTATGCCCCATCACGGCCTGGGGTTACTGACTCTGAGCAAAGCAGGCTCACGGGACAGTGACCATGGCCCAGTCCTCAGCCCGTGGAGACTGGGACCAATTCTCACCCCTTCTAGTAACGCCACAAAGGTTCCAGCCACTGCAGGAGGATGAGAAGACGACATAAAACAGAGTTTGGAAAGAAAGTGGTAAAACTGTCTCTATTTTAGTAGCATGATCATTTATGCAGAAAATTCTAAGGAATCCACAGGATAACTACCAGAACTAACACAATTTTAGCAAGACCAGAGGATACAAAATTAATAATGATTCATAAATAATTAATTAATAATAATATAATAAATAGCAGAAAACTGGAAAATGAAACTTTTGTGAATTTTATTTATAACAGCTTGTAAAACTGTAAAACAGCAATAAGCTTATGCAAAAAAAAAAAATCTAAGACTTCTACTCTAAAAACCACGTAACACTGATGACAGAAATTAAGGAAAATGTAAATAAAAGGGGAGAGGTACCACGTTCATGGATAAAGACCCAATATTGTTAAAACGGCAAAATTATCCTGAACTGATCTACAGACTCAAAGCAACCCCTGTCATTGCAGTAATAGGTTCTGTTGGTGGTGGTGACGTTCAAGAAATTGACAAGCCTGTGATAAAATTCATATGGAAATGCTATGAACCTGGACCATCCAAAGCAGTCTTGAAACAGAGGACCTGGGACACAGGACTTCCCTTATCTGACCCCAAGACCTGCTTCACAGCTGCAGCAATTGAGACAGCCTGGTACTGAGAGGCTATCTGACTTTTCACAAAGACACGAAGACAACTGATGAGGAAAGAAAAGTCTTTACAACAAATTGTGCTGGAACTGGGAAAAAAAAAAAAAAAAAAAGAAGAAGAAGAAGAAAAACCTGAACCAGGACTTCACACCATAGACAAACATTAATTCAAGATGGATTACAAACCTAAACGAAAAAGCCAAAACCGTAAAGTTTTTAGAAGAGTAGGATTTATCCGCCTGACTTGGGACTGGGCCATTTTTTTAAACAAGACACACACGCACACTAACCCCGTAAGGAAAAAAGACAAATCAGCCTCCTCAAAATTAAACTTCTGTTCATCAAAAAAAAAAACCTGTTAAGAAATTAAATAGGCAAGTCACAGTCTGTGAGAAAATTATTTGCAAAACACACCTGACAAGACTGGTCTCCAGGACAGAGGAACTCCTTGAGCTCAATAATAAAGAGCCCAGCAAGAGCCTCATGAAACAGACCCTGGGCCTCAGAGGGCGCCCCAACGGGCAGCAGCACGTGAAAACGCCCATTCACCATGACAACGGGCACCTCACGCTCAGCAGCTAGGACTGCAGGGACAGACGTGCCGGCACAGCCGGGGAGCAACCACAACTCTCCCAC
This sequence comes from Mesoplodon mirus, assembly GCF_964341445.2. NCBI lineage: Eukaryota > Metazoa > Chordata > Mammalia > Artiodactyla > Ziphiidae > Mesoplodon > Mesoplodon mirus. Next base: position 145,888,061 of record NC_138982.1, on the reverse strand, counting down.
GTTGCTGGGGGGGGGGGGGCGTAAACGTACAACCACAGTAGAGAAACGTCTGGCAGTTGCTTATAAAACTAAACATACACCTGCCCTATGACCCAGCATTCCATTCCAAGTATTTACCCAAGAGAAATGAAAACATATGTCCACAAAAAGACTTGTAGAGAATGTGCATAGCAGCCTTATACACAGCAACTAAAAAGAGAAAACAGACCAGGTGTCCATCCATAGGAAAGTGGACACCAAACGGTACGTCCACATAAAGAAACACTTCTCAGCAACAGAAGGGTGCAGACTACGGCTACACGAAGCACGGATGAGCCCAATGCCAAGCTGAGCAGAAGAACCCAGACACAAAAAGAGCACATCCTACATGACTCCTTTAATACAATGTCTAGAGCAGTAAAACCTAAACTATGACCTGAAGAAGACCAGATGGTGGCTACCTCTGGGGGAGTCGGGACTGGGAAGGGGCACGGGGCACTTCTGGGTGATGGTGATGGTCTGCACCTTGAAAGGGATTCTGGTTGTACAGGTGTAGGCATTTGTCATAAATCACTGAACAGCACACTTAAGATTTGCATTTCATTGCATGTAAATTTTACCTCAAAATAAAAACTAAAAAGAACCATAAACAAATATTGAACTCCAGCGGAATTATTTGGGAGAAAGTGTGCTGAAGTCTGTAATTTACTTTGGAACACGTAGCTAAAACATGGGTTGGTGTTTGGACAGACAGATGGGATGGACAGATGAACAGGCATGTGATAAAGAAATGAGGTGCTCACTGTAAAATGTGGATGGTGGGCATAAGGACACCACTGTAAAATTCTTCCTACTTATCCGTACAAAGCTTTTCGTAATAAAATACTAAGTAAAATCAACTTCGGAGACGCAGCTAAAGCTATATTCAGAGGCTGACGTACAGCCTTTCATTCCTAAACAAAACATACAAAAATAAATACATCACTAAAACAAACCTAAAGAAACCAAGAAAGGGGTACTAAAAAAACAGAAACTAACAATTTGGAAAAAAAAGAAGAGTAGAAGTGACAACTAAATACAAGAATTCTTGGCATGGAAGAAACAAAATTAACCAGAAATTAGAGAAGAGGATACAAATAAAGAATGATAACAGGATATTAAATAATGAGAAGCCAACAACTCTGCTAATAAATGTTGAAATCTGATTAGATTAGATGTTTTTATAGGAAAATGAGTGACCAAGATTAACTCAAGTAGTTAAAAAAAGACCAACCGTCATGGAAGAAAACTTAAACGTCATCAAAAAATTGTAGCCCAGGAACGTTCAGGGCCCCAGTGCTCCCGGCCTATTAACTTTTCCAAATCATTTTACAAAGAATATTTTGCACAACTCCATGCTAGGGACTGTGAAAAAGAAGATGGATGAATGAATCATTTCCTTAAGAAACATCCAAAAAGTGAAAGAAAACTTAAAATTAACAATTGTGGAAGAAACTGATAAATTTCTCTAAAAAATTAAAAGCATACAGTTTCTTTAAAACCTTCAAGGAAAAAATAACGCAGATCATGTTCTAACTGCATGAGAACATAAAGAAAAAACCATTTCAAATAAATTTTAAAAGTCAGCAAAACACTAAAAAGACAACTGTAAGAAAAAAATTTCAAAACAATCTTCACAAGAAAATCTTTAGAAAAAATCAGCAGATATTCAGCATCATGAAATGTAAGTATCTTTTCCAAGCAAAATTAATAAGAAGAAATCCACCCCACAGACAGGTGCTCAGAAAGGAGGGAGCCACCACACCCCGCAGAGCAGAGGCCCGGGGTCCCCGACCCCACCAGGTGGGTGAAGAGCTGCCTATGCTGGGGACCCCGTACTGTCACACACCCGGAGAAGGGCCTGGAGGGACACACGCAGACCCAGAAAGTGGGAAATTTCGTAGGTATTATAAAACACCCGACCCGCACGCACTCCCTTTGCGATGTTTTCCACGGGAGAAGCAGCTTCCTGCGACGTTCCCGGTGGGGGAGGTTGGGGTTGAGGCAAGGCCTTGCGGACCCTTGCACGGGTGACAGGGCCAGCCCCTTCCCCGCGGGGCCGCCTGCTTGTCACATCGCAGGCCCCCTCCTCCAGGGCCCCAGGCCACCCAAAGTGGGCTCCGAGCCAGCCCGGGACAAGGCCCCACCAGGGACAGGGCCCCACCAGGGACAAGGCTCCACCAGGGATAAAGCCCCACCAGGGACAAGGCCCCACCAGGGACAAGGCTCCACCAGGGATAAAGCCCCACCAGGGACAAGGCCCCACCAGGGACAAGAGGAGCTTACTCTGCAGCCACCTCTCGCGCCTCAGCTTCAGCTTCTCCTTCTTGGGCAAAACAGCCTTGGCCTTGGCACCTGCGGACAGAGAACACGGGGTGAGCAGGACAAAGCCAGGAGCCCAAGGTGTGCACACAGGTGTAGCTATTCAGGGTGCCCGACCATCGCGCCTGGCCCCGGCTGCGGGACACCAGGCCCCCCAGGCAGGGCCGCAGCACACCAGGCAGAGCGACTCCAGACTGCCCCACTCACTGGGCCTTAGCTGGTTTCTCCAGAGGTAACGCGGCTTAAGCCCAGGCCACGTTCCACCCGGGGCGCATTCTGTTCAGGATTCGACTGTCCCGCAGGTTCCCGAGCTGGTACAACACACCCACGGCGTCTAAGGAGAAGCAGCGCAGAGACAGCTCCGCCAGGGCGGCGCTCCTGGTCAGCTGGACTCGTCAGCTCAGGATCCCCTGTAGACGCCCATACCCCGTGACTCCCACGGGGATCTAATCCCTTTCCCAAGGGTCAGATCCCACACGCTGCGGCCGTGCCTGGAGCTGGCCTGCTTTCCTCCCCACTCACCCCGACCTCCCAGCCCAGCAGGAAGGGGAGGCGCAGGGCCGCCAGTCACCCGGGGCCAGGTCGGCGGGCTGCTCGGGATGCCGGCGGGTCTGCAGGAGGGTGACGGGAGGGAGGGGCTGCATGGCAGGCGCCCCGCAGGCGTCAGCGCCGTGGGGCTGTGGGTGAGGGAGGGGATGTCCCCGGGCCGGCGCGGGGCCCAACCGCCATTGGGGTGAGGGCGGCACGTCTGGGGCGGGAGCCTGAGCAAGGGCAGCAGCGGCAGGAGACAGCAGAGGCGCCTCCCACGGGAGCCCCGGACCCACTCTCAAAGGTCCAGGGAGAAGTCTTCTCTGCCTTACTTCTGATTCTGAAATAATTCCAAAAGAAAAGAGTCTACGACCCGCGGAGACTGACAGAACCGTAAGTGCACGCGGCACGTGAACAAGGGGCAGGCTGGCACGCAGGCGGGACCCTCCCCGCGCCACCCAGGACCCCTGCCCAGCAGCCCAGGAAATGGGGCCCGGCACGCCGACCCTGTGAGGCCCAGGGGATTGGGGAAGCTTCAGTCCCGCGGAGACTGCAAGCCCGAAGACGGAGGAGCCTCCGGCCCAGGGCGGCCAACAGACGCTGCCCCCAGGGGCACGGGAGGGAACAGGCACTGCGGGGCCAGGGCGCCTCAGGTCTGCTCACCTCAGCATCCCACCAGGGACCCCGAGGGCACCTGGAGGCTCTAAAAGCCCAACAAGCCCAACCCCCAAGGGCTGGCAAAGCCCTTCAATGGGACAGTGAGGGGCCAGCGGGCCAGGTGGACCAGCCTTAAGAAGAAGGCGGTATCTGGGCAGGGCCGCCACGTCCCCAGGGCTGCGGTCAGGGCTGAGTGAGGGCAGCGCTCTGTCATGTCTCTGGACGTCTCCAGGGCTGTAGACAGACATGTATGTCCAGCCAAAGGAAGAGGGCCTGGCTCCATAGCGGCTTTAATGGAAGTTTTCAAACTCACAGGAGAGAGGGCCCTGCGAAGGACCCTTGAGTGTCCCTGACAGCATCCAGTCGACCCTGGTACTTCAAGCCAACCCTAGACGGGCCAGCGCCCATCCTCCGACTCTGGGACAGCAGCCACATGTAGGTGCCCCAGGTGTCTGAGCCACAGCCCTGTGACAGGGTCCCGCCTGCGGACCTGCTGCCAAGCACCAAGTGCAAGTGCACGACACACCGCGAGGCCAAACAACTGAAACATCAGAGCCTGGAGCAGAGAAAAGTTTGTTGCAGGGCCAAGCAAGGAGACGGGGGGGTTGTGCTCAAAAACCCCCAAACTGCCCGAAAGCCTTCAGCAAAACATTTTTAAAGGCCAGGGGACGGAGGCGGGTGGCAGGGAATGTGATCAGCTGGTGCACAGTTCTCTAACCGATTGATGGTGAGGTAACAGGGTGGTTAACATCAGGCACCAGAAGGGCTGGGGGCTACGTGCTCAGGATCATCAAGTGGTTAATTTCTTCCACTTAGTGGTGGTTTTTAGCATCTGAAAAACTCAGGAAATACGCTCAAGATACTATTATCTGGGCACTTCAGAAAGGAGCTACAGCAGAGGCTGTGAGCAAGGGGTCTGCCCCCCCTCCACGAAGGCCCCAAGGGGTCCCGCTCAGTTACAGACACACCCCGTGAGAACGGGCCATCCACGCTGGATGGGGCACACTCAGGGGGACACTGGCCAGCACCAAGAAGGCAGCGGTACCACGTCGAGCCTGTCCCGTCCGCTCCCTCCTGAAGCCTGTGTACCACTTCTCTCCATCCCAGCACCAAGCCCCCTCGGACTCAGCCCTGGACAGGCCAAAGACCACAGTGTCCCCCCTCAGAGGAAGGTTCTGGAATGGCAGGAGAGGCGAGGACAGAGAAGGTGCTCAGGCCACCCCACCTGGTAACAGAGGAGGAGCACCTGCCGGTGACCAGGACTGGCTTCACTGACCTGAGAACACAATTCCAGAAATCGCCACCCCCACGCAGGTGGCTTGGGGGGGAGCACTTGTCCCTCCTCGTGGCCAGGAGGGTGTCCTGGTCAGTGTGTGGAGCACAGGACAGAGGCACTCTATGCACCTCGTGAGAGACAACCAGGGCTAATACCAGGCCAACATCCCCCCAGCGGGGCCCCAGCTTCACTGAGCTGCCCACATGAGGGGCCCCGTCTAGACAAAGAGCAGCCTGTGGCCCCTTCCCGGGTGGCATCAGCCCCACCCAGGTCAGGGAGCATCTGCGCGCCGGGATGGGTCACAGACACACAGTCCATGTGGGGACACAGGAACAGCTTTTACTTGTATTGTTACTTCTCTCTTTTCTACAATGTGCACATCCTGCCTTTTCAACTATGAAATGTTTTTTACAAAAGTAATTTTAGCAGGAGGCTGGTCCCTAATTTTCAAGTCTCTGCCAGGGGTGCGCTGCGCTGCAAGGAGGGGCCCCGTGGCCATTCAGTGTGGACGACTCGGCATCCACCCAAGCGCTGGCTCAGCTGCCGTGGAGCCAGGAGCTCGGACAGGAGCCCAGAGCTATCGTGGAGCACAGGCCAGTAGAGCGCCTGCCCTGCCAGCGCCGCAAGCAAGCGCTCCCAGGGTCTGGACCCTGGCCCAGACCAAGATCTGGGGCCTCGGCCCACCTGAGGCCTCCTGCACCCATGACCCGAACGCCAGCAGCACAGCGCAGCTGGGGCAGGGATACACAACACACCTATCATGTCACAGCTCCAAGGGTCAGTGTGAGCCACAGCAGGGTACAGGCCCCACCTGTCATGCTGTCACTGGCCAGTGCCCAGGGTAGACTCAGGTGGGTCAGTGTCCACCGGTGTCTGCCCTCAGAAGAATGAAGGGGGAACACCAGGGGGGGCCAGGTAGCTGCTCTGTGGGACTGAGGGCCCAAGGTCCCACCTGTCAGCGGGAGGAGGACCACACCCGACTCTATAGCTGGGCCACCGGGGTGCCACACAGAAGGGGGATGGTAACGCTGGGAGCAGAGGTCCAGGCTGAGGCTCTGAGAGGGAAGCACCGAGAGAGGTCCTGGGGCTGGGCAGGGAGACCCCTTGTCTGTAGGGATGCTCCAGCCACTGGCAGGGGACACGGGGCTGCTGGGCCACTCCCATTGCCCACCCTGAGCCCAATATCCTGGCATGGGCACTTAGCAAACGTTCACCCCACTACACGGACTTCGCTTTTGCCCACAAAGACACCTCCTAAGCCCACCTGGCCTCCCCCGACGCAGGAGTTCAGCCACCCCTGCACCGGCACTGGTGGGACGGGCACGGGGCTGTCACTGCTCAGCCCAGCGCAGGGCAGTGGGGCAGCGGGCGGAGGGCGAGTGTTATCATGCGATTTCTTCTGTGCTATAATTCCTACTCATCCCACACGTGAGCTGTGAAGACACGTTAGGTGGTTCAAAATGGAGCCATGGTGGCCAACAAGAACCTCCGCGGCAGCTGTTTTGAAACGTCCGCTGCAGGACCGCGAGCGTCTTAGTGATGAGCTGAGAGCGTTACCCTAGATGAGGAGCTTGACGGGGCGCGGACGTCACTGAGACAGAAGAAACAACCGATAAAGCCCAGGCCCCCTTCCCGGGACAAACGCTGTTCCTTAGAGAGACCCCCGAGCCCAGCGACTGGAACCGACTCCACGCTGCCGAGAGCTGCTCCAGAGACGCTGCCTGAGGCCCTCCCGCTCAGCCGCCGGGGACCTGCTGCCGGCCAAGACGCCACCTCCTGCCCGAAGACTCCGGCAGTGGTCCGGCACCTCTCCTCTCTGACTACCTGTGTCCGGTGCTGTGTGCCATAAGCCGAGTGTCTGTCCACCTCTACCCCCGCGATTCTGACCTGCCCTTCCTGCTGGGCCCTGCAACAAAACAGCACAAGGACTGGGGTGCAGGGTGCGCTGCGGGACACTGGGGTCCCTGTGCACCCAGCTCCTCGGCACCTTGGGCCCATCCACACACGCCTCCTCACAAGGCCACGCTGCGGCCAAATCCCCTGCACTTCCCACCAGCCGAGAGCCCGTCCAGAGCTGGAAGAAGGCGCTGGGAAACACCCCGTCCTGCAAGGAGGAGGAGCCGGCCCAAGGGCCCCAACCCTTCCCTCTCCAAACCCTGCAGGCAGGCTCCTCCGTGCCCTTCCCTGCTTCCGTGTGTCCAAAAGAACGGGCGCAACGCAGGCAGAGCGAGGTGAGAAGAGCCCAGCAGTGGGGCCCTTCCCGTCCCCCAGCTGCCAGCAGGCCCAGACCAGGGGCCCATGCCTGCCATCCTCTGGTCGAGCACACAGAGCTCAGGCCCCGCTAGTCAAGGTAGCCCTGGAGACAGTGGGCACCCCTCCCAGGGCCTCCCCCCACGGCCAGGAGGCAAGCGCCCGGGCAGCACACGGGGTGCTCAGAGCCTGAGGCCACAGAGGACGGCGGGCGCCACGCACCACGGCCAAGACCAGGAAGGCACCCTCCAGCTCCCAGACCCGCAAATGCCGCTGCCCACCGGAGACCTCCAGGACTCTCCTCAGTGGCCTCAAGAGGCCAGGGAGGCCAAGGGGAGAGTGAACCACCGCTGGCCAAAGTGGGTCTCCACGGAGCAGCAGTTCCCTCCAGGCTCTGACCCTTCCTGTTCCTGTTACACTCGGGCCGGGTGGAGATGAGTAAAGCTTAGTAAAGCTCGAAGTGGATTATTCTGTCAAAGCCCTGGCATCACAGCCCTGGGGTCACAGCCCTGGTGTCACAGACCTGACTTGAAAGGCGGGGCAAGTCCCTCAATGGGGAGCTGCATCAGAAGTCCCTAAAGACAGCCTCTGGGAAGCGCTCGGGTCCGTCTGCGCCCCAAGGTCAGCCCTCCCAAGCCTCCTCTCCTCCTCCAGGCAGGACCCGCTCCAGGTCTGGGCTCAGCCTGAAGACGAGACGCAGCTCTGCTGCCCTCTGCTGAGCACCTGCCTCGGAGGAAACCGAGTTCCGGAGGAAACCGCAGCGGTCTGCCAGCGGGGGGGAGCTCAGGCCGCAAGGAAAGGGAAGGTCAGGGCAGAGCTCTCTGCCTGGGTGGGGGGAGGGGGCGTCTCAGCAGCACAGCCCACGGGACATGAAGGCGGGTGACCCCAAGGCCAAGTCCCTCCACTGGGGCCTCGAGGCCTGCTCGTCCACTCACCACGGTCACTTCCCCAACCTCTTCCACCCAGAGCCCCTGCAGACGTGCTGCCACCGCCACCTCCTCCCTCCTGTCCTTCTGCTCCCGTGTCCCTAACCAAGCCCGTCCTCCAACCACTCACGTCCCCGTTTGAGTTCAGGGGCCAGGGGCCTCCCTGGTGGCGCAGTGGTTGAGAGTCCGCCTGCCGATGCAGGGGATACGGGTTCGTGCCCCGGTCTGGGAGGATCCCATATGCCGCGGAGCGGCTGGGCCCGTGAGCCATGGCCGCTGGGCCTGCACATCCGGAGCCTGTGCTCCGCAACGGGAGAGGCCACAACAGTGAGAGGCCCGTGTACAGCAAAAAAAAAAAAAAAAAAAAAAAAAAAAGAGTTCAGGGGCCAGGACTGCCCAGCCCAGGGTACAGGCGGAGGACTGGCAACAGCGCAGGTGCTTTACCTGAGCACGGAGTGGGCTTGTTTCCCGCAGCACCACAGCACAAAGAACACAGAACTGGAGGGTGGTGCCCTGTGTGGGGGCAGGATGCTGGAGCCCGGGGGCGGCCCCGACCTCCACCCGCCCTCCAGTCCGGATGCGGAGGAGCTGAGGCCGCTCCCGTGCAGGTGCCAATCCGTGGGCCGCGGGCCTGACCCTCAGGGCGAAGCTGAGTTCTGCTGCTGGTCGGGGGCGGGGAGGCCCATCACTGCAGAGCCCAGTGGTCCCCCCACAGGAAGCTCAGAGCCCCTGCCTGGAATCAGAAGGAAAACTGGGGGGCAGACCTGGCTCCTAGGCCAGCAGGCCTTCCGGAGGCTCCCCATGGAAGCTAAAGAGATGCCGCCAGCAAGCCCTGCCCCCGCCAGGGTTGACCAGGCCCCACTGCGTCCAGGCTGCAGGGGAGGGTGTGAGCGCAGGTCTGCACTGGGAGGGGAGTCCAGCAGACATGTGTCCACCCCGGGGCGGGGAGCGGGGGGACCCACACCCGGGCTCCTCTGGGACCACACGGACCACACGGGCACAGTGACAGGGACGCGGGGAGCAGTGCTATTTGCGCCTCAGCCCGGGGCAAGGACGTGCTCATCCAGGCAGACACGCGCCCTCGCCGCCACGGCCCAGCAGGTCACTGAGCAGAGCTGAGTCACCGGATGCCACTTTCCACGTGACCTGCCTCTGGCCACCGGTCCCAGCTCAAACCCAGGGGAGCCACGAGGCCCACAGTCCAAGAGATCCAGGGCACTGCCCAGGAGGCAGGTCTGAGGAACCCCAAAGCACAAGAGCAGCTGGAGAGGGAGGCGTGAAAGACACCTGCCACCGGGAGCCAGGGCACCTCAGCCAGCAGAGGGCCTCGCTCAACGGGACCCGTGGCCGACTGCTCCTCCAGTATCACCGGGCACTTACGGAAGCCAGGCCCAGGTGCCGTTCCCCACTTTCCACGTTTCCCGACTCATCTGAGCCCCAGAGCAGGCGGCACCGAAGACGCAAGGACCAGCATCACCCGGTTACAGGGGAGCAGCCGAGGGCCAGCGAGCCAGGGGCCGCGCCCGAGCCCCCAGCTGCAAGGCTCCGGAGCGCATGCCCCACAGCCACCGCCAGCGCTGGGCCGCACCCACTCCCTCCAGCCCCCCGGGACCTGAGGCTCTCACAGCTCTGCCAGCCGCAAGGCCGCAGAGCTCCCAGCAGCCAGCGCTCTGTGCCCCAGAGCCCGGGCCCTCTCCTTCTGCAAATTCTCTTTAATTTTCTGTATATTATGACACTCCGACATCCTTAATAAAAACAAAACAAAACACCTTTCTGGCTGGAGACAGACTGCTTCCTGGGGGCTGGCCAGTCCCCATCTTCTCTCTCCTGGCCACCCTGCTGCTTTCCCGCGGGGCCCTGTACGCCGCGCCCTGGCCTCTGGGGCCTGTGAGCGTGACGAGCCTTTTTCTCAGCTGCTCTTTCTCCTGCACGGTCACAGCCCACAGGCCGCCTCAGAAAAGAAAAGAAACCCTTCTTCCTTCCTCCTCTCCCTGTCCCCCCTCCACACCCTGTGGTTTTCAGGCCACACCACCCAGATTTTCAGTGCCCCCTCTGCTGGGAAGTGACATCTGCTTGTTCTGGTTGGCCGTGCTCTCCGGGCAGCCAATGCTGTCCGAGGCGGCCTGGAATTTTGTAAAACCCCTCAGATTGAGTACGAAGGCTCAGGGGTAACTGAGTTCTGCCTGCCGCCCGCTGAGACAGTCCCGCAAATCAGGACCGCAAGGGCTGATCAGGAGATCTGGATGACAGCCCATCACAGCTCAGGACCGAGAGGAGATGGGGGTTCTTATGCTCCTACAGCCACGAGGCAGGACCCACTAGGCCCTGGGCCAGTGTCCTGAACCTGGCAGCATCGGAGACCCCTGGAGGGGGTGTGGAAACAAGGTTCCGCAGGTCTGGGATGGGACCCCAGGGACGCTGGTGCTGGCCAGAAAAGCCATCAAAACTGCCCGGTACACAAACCGTAAGAGGACCAATGAACACACAGAAAGTTGTTTGATTATGTGGGTCACCAAAGGGACCTGAGTGGCCATGGCTCCGGCCCCCCCAGGCACACCCTGCCCGCCCAAACGAAGGCAAGTCCCTGCGGCACCCCCCACGGGAAAGCACTCAGGCAGGTCACGCAGCCAGAGCTGCGACGTGCTCTGCAGAATCCATCCCAAGAAACAGCAGGAGAGTCTGAGGGCCGAGAATACGGTACCCGCAAACACACCACTTTGGATGTCAGGATTACTTTGGGCTGGAGGCAAACAGAATCAGCAGGTGCAGAAAGAAGCCATTCAGAACTTCCCTATCTGACTAAAAACAGAAAATTCTGAATTGAGGACTGCCATGCATCCCCTCTTCCGAGGAAGTCTCATGGCCATGAGGACACCAGAGCCGGCACCACATGCACCTGCATGAACCTTCCTCCATGTAGTCACCCCCCGCCCCCCGATTTGCCCTTGAAAGCCCACAGCATCACTGCTCTTTGCTAAGATGCTACAGAGGCCCAAGTTCTCACCACCACTTTGAGTTACTCATCACTGAGGTTTCTCCCATGTGATGTGACCTGCACACAGTAGTAATTTGTTTTTCTCTTGTTAATCTCTCTTTGTTAGTCTAACTTGCAGGGTCCTAGCCAAGAACCTAGGAGGGTAGAGGGGAGAAGGCTTCCCTCCCTACAGCTTCAACATACAAGGAAGGGCAAGGAGATTCCGATAATCTCCCCAGTGAAATAAAAAAAAATCCAAAGCAACGATGCAAACAACATGACCTCCTGGGAGATGCTTGATGGAAGCCATACCTGTGAAATAACTACAGCTTACCACTGCAACAGCTGATAACAAACTGTAGATGGAAACCCAGAAAAATTATGCCAAAAACCTAGAAGCCCTGCCCTGGAGGCCAGAGTGCTCCCCACAGGGCTACAGACGCTTTTATTCTCAATGGCTCATCCGTAAACGTGCAGCTCACATATGCAGCATGAAGCTTCTCTCCAGAGACTGGTGGCAGTGTGGCCACCCAGGGCAGGAGAGCCGCTCCTCACCTCCAGGAGCAGCCCAGACGGGACGCTGGAGCTAGGAACACCACAAAGCCCCACGTGGGGGAGGTGCAGTAGGAAAAAGACCCCCCCACATGACAAGCACGTGAAGAAGGGGAGCGGGGGCTGCAATGCACCCTTGTTCCCACCTGGTTTTCACTGAGGCTATCACGAAGATGGGAGATTCTTTTACTTCGTTTATCTGAAATAAGGAATTACCACTGATCTGTTTAGGTGTGATAATGGCCTTGTAGGCGCGTTTATGTCTCTTTTTCTAAGAGCTCTTAAAAATACTTACTAAAGAATTCTTGAGGGAAATGCTGTTTGTTTCAAAATAACCCAGTACTGTGTGCGCTGAAAACAGAGGATGGGCAGACGGACTGTCTTTATACCATCTTCTGCTTAGTACATCCTTAAAACTGTCCACTAATAAAACAACCTCTTCGAAGCGTACAGGCGCACCTGCAATCTGCTCTGGGCTGTGCCTGCGAGCACGGGGAAGCGGGCCTGGCGCCCGCCCCTAAGGTCTGTCCCGCTGGCTCTCACCTCTCCTGACGGAGGCGCTGCTCCTTGCGTCCACGTCCAGCTTCTGCACCAAGGCGCTGGGGTCTATCGTGGTCCCGGCAAACACACTGGCATTCATGAAAGCCCACTCCTGAAGTGGAAACAGAGGAGACCTAAGACCTGCTCTGTGGCTTCAGAGACCCCCTCGGCGAGGGCCGGACCCCGGCTTTTCCAGAGCGGGAGCTGGCGAGGAGCCCGAGACCCCCCCAGCTCGAGCCCCAGAGCTCTCAAGCCACACCCTTTCTGCAGCCCCAGCTCACCACCCAGGCCTGGATCCTGGTTGCGGGACCCTCTGAGACCAGATGCAGGATCAGTAATGATTACGAATGACACCCTCAACACTCAGGAGCCCTTGTGAGAGGAACCAGGTTTCCCCCCAAACCTCCCACCTTCCTACTGTCCCTCCCGTTTCACAGCCACTGTTCCACCTCAGCAATCTCACTGTTTCCCACCCCCATTCATCCCACATCAAGATTTCAAAATCCTCCAGGTCACACGGCCCATCACACTGTGCTAACCCAGACCCCGCCTCCCAGGCCTGGCCAGCTCATTCGGGTCCAAGCTCCAAGACAGGGGCCTTGGAAGGGGCGTCAATAACATGGGGGCTTAGGCACAACCTCTGAGCAGACACTGGCTGGGCAGCAAGCCGCCCTGGCCCGGGGGCGGCTTCCAGGAAGCGGCGCCATGGCAGGCTGGAGGTGGTGTGAGCTCAAGGCTGCACTGGCTCAGGAGTGGCCAGAGAGAATGGCAAAGCCACTAGTCCCTGTGAAGGCGGGTCAAAACATCAGCTCCCTGAACTATGACAGGAGCCTCCCAGACACACACATGTATCCAGCGGTAAAGGGCAAAGATCTCTGTGGCCATGGGGGCTTAAGCACCGTCTGACCAGTAAGAGGCTTGTGCTGACCCAGGCTGCCAGGCTGAAAGATAAAGACAAGAAAAAACAGGGGCAGGGAGATGGGAGGCCGTGCACTGGCGGAGAGTGGACCCTGAGTCACACGGTAGCCTGGAGCCAGGCCAGTGAGCAAGTAAACGACCAGGTAAACAGCATCAAGCCCCCACAGTGCCACCAGGCACTGCCTAAGACATCCGGTTTTCAACAACAACAGAGCAGGACCTGTGCAAAGAAACTGGGAAGCAAGACCTAGGCAACAGAAGCTGCTTCTGAGGGGCCCACGTGTTGGACTTGGCAAAGGCCTCATAGCGGCCACTGTAAATATGCTCAGGACTAAAAGAGACGCTGTCTAAAGAACTACAGGGAAGTATGATGACAACATCTCATCAAACAGAGAACATCAGTAAAAAGACAGAAGTCATTCAAAACTAGAATTCTTAAATATGCTACAAGGATACACTGCACAACACAGGGAATACAGCCAATATTTTATAGTAACTATAAATGGAATATAACCTTTAAAAATTGTGAATCACTATGTTGTACCCCTGTAACTTATATAACATTGTACATCAACTATATCTCAATTTTTTAAAAACAGAAAAAAATAAATTAAATTACAGCCATCAATTCGGTGTGGCATTGGCATAAGGATATACAAACAGATCAACAGAACATATTAGAGTCCATAAATAGACCCACACATATATGGTCAATTGATTTTTGACAAAAGTTCCAAGAGAATTTAATGGAGAACTCCAATGAATTACGTGGAAACAAAATATTTATATGGGGAAAAAAATGATTCTCAACCCCTACTGCATACCATAACAAAATATATATATATGTTTTTTATAATATATATAAGTAAACAAAATTCTGGAGTAAAAAAGTACATTAATCAAAATGAAGAATTTGGGGCTTCCCTGGTGGCGCAGTGGTTGAGTGTCTGACTGCTAATGCAGGGGACACGGGTTCGAGCCCTGGTCTGGGAGGATCCCACATGCCGCGGAGCAACCCGGCCCATGAGCCACAACTGCTGAGCCTGCGCATCTGAAGCCTGTGCTCTGCAACAAGAGAGGCCGCGATAGTGAGAGGCCTGCGCACCGCGATGAAGAGTGGCCCCCGCTTGCCGCAACTAGAGAAAGCCCTCGCACAGAAACAAAGACCCAACACAGCAAAAATATATTAATTAATTAATAAACTCCTACCCCCAACATCTTCTTTAAAAAAAAAAAAGCGAAGAATTTCACTACAGAGATTCAAAAGTAAATCTAAGCTGGCAGAGGAAAAAAATCAGTGAATATGAAAAAGGATCAACAGAAATTGTACCATATGAAGAAAAGATGGAAAAAGAATGGAGCTTCACAGAAAAAAATGAATAGAAATAACCTTACACAACAACCTTGGAGAAAAACAAACAGAGCCTCAGAGCACCATTCAGCATGCCAACCTATGTACATGTAACAGAAGTACCAGAAGAAGAGAGACAGAACAGGGCAGAAAAAGTATTCGAAGAAATTATGTCTGAACACTTGCCAAAGTTGATGGAAAACCCTAACCTATACGTCCAAACTCAATGAACTTCAAGTAGGATAAACAAACTCCAAACAGAACAAGCACAGAGATCTACACCAAGACACGTCATAGTCAAAATGTTTAAAGGCAAAGAGAAAATCTGGAAAGCAGCAAAAAATGACTCATCACATACAAGGGAACCCCAATAAGATTAACAGCTGACTTCTCATGAGAAACAATGGAGGCCAGAAGGCAGTGGGATAACATAAAAGTGGTGAAAGACTATAGTCAACCAAGAATCTTATATCCAACAAAACTATCCTTCAAAGATGATGGTAAAACAAAGACAGTCCCAGATAAACTAAAGCTGAGAGAATCTGTTGCTAGTAGACCTGCCTTGTAAGAAACACTAATAAAGTTTTTTAGGCTGGAAGCAAATGATACCAGCTTGCATACACAACGATAACAACACAACAAGGGAATAAGAGGGAATGGAGTTAAACGGCAGTGAAGATTCCGTCTTTCACTTGAATTAAGATGTAAATACTGATGCACCTCAGGAGCCCTATGTCAACCAGCAAAGGACATCCACTGACAAAAAGTCTCTCCATGACCAAACTCTGCTCAGGCTCCCCTAAGCTTTTCAACTAAACCTTGACTTTTCACAACACCAAAAGCACAAAGAACAAGAGAAAACAAGATAAACTGGACCTCGTCAAAATTAAAAACTTTGTGCTTCAAGGACAATATCAAGAAAGTAAAAAGACAACCCACAGGAGTGAAAAAAACATTTGCAAACCATATGTATCGGATAAGGGTTTACTATCCAGAATATATAAAGAACTCGGACAATTCAACAAAAAGACAATCAACATAATTTTTAAATGGGCAAAGGACTTGAATAGACATTTCTCCAAAGATATACAGTCAACAAGCCCATGAAAAAAATCCTCAACATTATTCATTAGCCTTTAGGGAAATGCAAATCAAAACAATGAAATACCACCTCACATCCAGCAGGATGGCTATAATCAAAAAGACAGACAATAACAAGTGTTGGTGAGGATGTGGAGAAATTGGAACCCTCATTTATTGCTGGTGGGACTCTAAAATGGCGCAGCGATTGTGGAAAGTAATCTGGCAATTCCTCAAAAAGTTCAGCATAGAGTTCCATACATCCTAGCAATTCCACTCCATGCATCCACAGAAAAATTTGTACACAACAGTATTATCATGATAGCCAAAAATCTGAAACAACCTAACTATCCAACTTATGAATGGATAAATAAAATGTGACATGGTCTGGTATACCCATACAATGGAATATTTTTCAGCCATAAAAAGGATAAAGACAACAAAGAAACGAATGCTACAAAAACAGTACTATAAGGATGAACTGCAAAAGCATGCCCAGTGAAAGAACCCTGACACAAAAGGCCACATATCGTATAATTCCATTTGTATGAAACATCCAGAAGAGGCATATATATACAGAAAGCAGATTCACAGTTGCCAGAATGACTGAATGGCTGATAATAAGTATGGGGTTTCCTTTTAGGGTGATGAAAATGTTCTGAAATCTGTAGTGATGATTGTGCAAATCTGTGAATATACTAAAAAAAACCCATTAAATTGTACACTTTAAATGGGTGCGTTTTATGACATGAATTCTACTCCAATAAAGTTTTTATGAAAACCAGGGCACTGATGCCAGATCCTGGGTTCAAACATCAGCTCCTCCATCAGCAGCTGAATGTCCTTGGTAATTTATTTAAACTCTCAGTTTTTTCCTCACTTCAGCAAAGTGAGGGTTGGGGCTGTTATGAAAAAGTAAAGTGCCTGGCACACAGCAAGTGCTTAACAAACATGGCTGTTCTCTTTAGCATTACCGATCCAAAGCCACAGTCCCCACAAGCCAGCAAGATTTTGTCCACTGTCCAGGTGCTAGCCCCTGGGTTACAAACACCAGTAAATGCTTCCAGGAAGCTCCAGGGTCAGTACCTGGATAAACAAAACATGGTCTAACCAAACAGTGGAACACTGTCCCACCACAAAAAGGAATGAAGCATTGATACACATCATACAACCTGCATGAGCGCTGAAAACGCTATGCTAAGTCCAAGAAGCCAAACGCAAAGGCCACGGCTCCATCCACAGGAAATGTACCGAACAGAGGCAGAAAGACCAGTGGTTGCTTAGGGCTAGGTAAGATGGGGGGACGGGGGGGGGTGCTGCTACAGGGTACAGGGTCTCTTCAGTTTGCTCTTCGTTTTTTTCGTTAATCCTGGGAATTCCCTTTCCTTTCCTCGGAGCACAGCTACGATGCATAGGAATTTTTGCCATTTTCGCGCAGCATTTCTACACGTGGGGATGGGAGGTTTCTGGTCCTCACTCGCAGAACTCCAAACGCGGAGCAAGTCAACGCCTCCCAGGCCGTCGCGCACTTGAGCAGCCGAGCCTCGGGGTCCACGGAGGCCACGACACTTCGCGGACCAGGAAGGCCCGCAGGCCGCGCGGTAAACTCAACCGAGTCCCAGGGCAGTCCCAGGGTCGCGGGGACCCTTCGGGGGCGACGAGGGGGCGCCCACAAAGCACGCGGGACTAGAGCCGGCCCGGGACCCCCGAGGCCGCAAAGTGTGGAGCCCCGACCCCGGCCCGCGGCCCCCTTCCCCCACCCGCAGCTCTTCCCCACTCCCACGGCCCGCGGTGTCCCCAGCTTACCTTCCCCCCGATTCCGCCAGCCGAGGCCTGCAGAGAGGCCGCCTCCCGGGCAGGGGGCGCGGGGCCGGGCGCGGCCTCCCCCGTGGGCCTCACGGCAGCCTTGTGCACCCGGGACCGCAGGCCCCTCACTTTCCCCATGTCAGCGGCGGAGACCCACAACCGGCCGGAAGCCGAAGAGCACACGCGGCACAGGCTGCCGGAAGCTGGTCCTTCGCTCTGGCGGCCCGGCGGAAACAAGAGCCGCTGTGGCTGGAGTCCGCGATCCTGCCCGCGCCGGCCGCGAGGCGCCAGAGAAGAGTGGGGCGGGGCCGAAGAGGGGCGGGGCTGCGGTGTGGGGGCGGGGTCGAGCTCCTCGTCCCGCCTTTGGCTCCGCCCCGCCTCCTGGGGCAGGTGTGGCTAATTGCTGGAATCACGCAATTCTCCCTGTGATCTGGAGAACGACGGTTACATCTCTGGAGGGGATCAAGTTTGTTGAAATACACGAGTGTGTTTGCTTGTGCCTGTCAAAAACGCCCTGCGGGGAGTAAGAGAATCGGAGGACTGGGAACCCCTAAAGGAAACCCCATACTTATTAAAACACCTCAGAGGCATCAGGCCAGGATTTATAGGGGCGATTTCACAGAACGGATCTGGGCTGGGGCCAGAGAGAAAGGTCCCTGGAAGAAACCCCAGAAGCCAGCTCTCAGGCTCGGCACCCCGACTCTGTCAGTGGCCCTGCTATCACCACCGCCTGCCCAGGGCCAGGTTGGGTGTCTGACCAGCGGCTGCCAGACCAGCTTCCTTTGGCTAGAACCTGTTTCCTGGCTGTGACCCAGACTAGTGGAACTTCTGGGAAGGCTTTCTGGAGCATGGAGAAGGCCAAGCCCACCACCCACTCGTGTCCCCACTCATCTGGTGGCACCTACAACTTCTTTAAGGGGTGTCACGAGTCATTCTCTGGTTCCACCAGACCTAAGGAGAACACAGAGGTAATGACTGCTGGGTACACGTGCTGCCAGGGTGCATGCAGACACAGCACTAACTCAGCTGGCATCCAGGAATGACCTCCTGGAAGCAGGCGCAGAGGCACTCGGCAGCATTCCAGAAGCAGCTCTCTTCTGTCGGCCCCAGCATCACTGGGCCTGATCTTCCACACACTTGGATACTCTGCATCCAGCTAGCCTCACTTCCTGAGCCGTCTGCGGTAGGTAGACCTGGGCTTGCCTCCTGCCCTGGGGACCTGCTCCCTTGCCTGACCCCCAGTGAGCTGGGCCCCTGGCCAGCTCCAAAGGCCTGCAGGGCAGCCTCCATTTCAGGGTTTGCTTTTTGCATTTTCTGTACAGCCCATGCTATCTCAATAGAAGGAAAAGAACCTCCAACTGCTGCAAAATGGATCTGTTATGAGTTTTTTAAATCCTGGGGCCCGTTCCCTCTCTTTCCCTTCATCCCTCTGCGTGACCAGGCCACACCCTGCTACGCTGACACTTTCATCTGCAGCCCCGACCTCTCTCTGGATCTCCACCTGAAATTGAGAGAACCTTAAAATGGAATTCTTGGTTCCCATCCCAACCTGCCCCAACTACCCGGGCAGTATATTCCCCTTCAGAAGAAATGGCATGGGCACTCACACAGCCGCCCAAGCCCCAAACCGAGGTGCCACCTTGGCTAGCGTCCCCTCTCCCTGTCACATCCAACCCAAGAGCCACCTTATCACTCCCTCCAAATTCCACCCCCACCTGGGCTCCTGCACTGGCCTCCTCACTGGAGGCCCTTACCTCCCCAGAGGGGCCACGGCCATGATCGCCCTGGAAAGGCTACCCCTGGCTTTGGCCTCCAGGGGAGGAGTCCTCCCTCAGCGGGTCTGTCCTTCCCAGCGCTCAGCCGTGTCTGCTCAGCCGTGTCGCCTCTGTCCCATGTGCCGCCCGCCTCCCTGCGGGACCTCGCGGCCTTCGTGGTCTCTGGACAGGCCACGCCCCCCGCGCTGGAGGCGCGAGTTAATTCTTCCGTCGCGCGAGGGCGCCCGCGGCCCGCGTGAGTTTCTCTGGCGGCGCTGGGGCGCAGGCGCGGGCGTGCTGGGGATCCCAGCGCGGGCCCTTCCCCGGACCCCGAGCGCCTTCAGCTTCCGCAGGGCGCGGACCTCCTCGCGGGTCCGGGGGCCCCAGGAAGTCGTGGAAGGATGGTTTCCTGGAGAGCCTCGGGGCAAACACCCCGCCGCCCATCCCAGTCCACCCGGTCCCTCGAGGCCCTTCGCAAGGACTTCCGGAGGACGCCCCCGCTCTCTGCTCTCCCAAACCCCACAAGGCTGCGCGTTAGAGCGGACGGCAACCTGCGAACAGCGGGGCTGCAGACCCCCGGCTCTGAGCCCCTGCTGCTCCCAGCGCCCGCGGCTCCTTGCGGCGTGGGCGCCGCCCTGGCCAGTGACCGGGCTGGGACGTGGAGCCCCAGGGCCCACTGCATCCCAGCCCTGACTAACCCTGGGCCAAGCCCTGACCCCACGCTCTCCATGTGCCCACTGTCAGGACTTCCTTCCTGGGGTGGTCCTGGGGCTGCACCAGCCTCCCGCGTACAGCCCCCGGCCCGGTGAACCCGGCCCCGGATAAGCCTTCCTTAGCCCTCCTCAGCCCCAGGAAGGCGTCCTATCAGCCCCCTCCCTGGCCACACTCCTCTCCCCTCGGCCCCTGCCGGGCCTGAGTCTAGGTCTCGGGAGCCCCCGGGCCTCTCCCCGGAGAGGAGGCCCGGTTCACGCGCCCCCGGCGAGGTGGCCAGGCTTGGAGGTGACTTGGGCAAGGTAGGAGCCTCAGTTTCCCCATCTCTACACTGGGTTGCCGCAGGGGTTCTTTGAGGACTGACAGGTAAGCACCAGGAAGCCCCTGCGGGCAGCCGGTGCTCAGATTCCAGTGGCAGCAAGTCGGTAGGGAAGCAAAGCCGGCAGTCTGGCGGCTCAGGGGCGGGCCGTCGGGGTGTCAGCGTCAGCACCAGGCAGGGTGCCCCCTGGCAGGCGGAGGTTCGGCGCGCGGGCCTTGGGGCGTCTGAGCCGGGCAGGGGCAAAGAAAAGTCCTCAATGTGAGGACCTTCCTGCCCCGCCCTGCTGCCCCGGGGCGATGGGTGGGGAGGCGGCTCCCCTCCCTCTGCAATTCTGCGGGCGCGCCCCGAGGACCCCTAAGGAAGCGGCTCCGGGAAGGACGCCCTCGCCAGACTCCAGGGCGTGCGGCTGGGACCTGCCCCAGCCTCGCGATCGAGTGGGCTCCGTCCACCGGCTACGGATTGGGAGACTGAGGCCGGCGTTGGGGTTAAAATTGATCGGTTTGGGTCTCTGCGGGGCCGTTTGTCGTCTGAGCATCCCCCAAACAGGGGGAATTTCTGGGGATCTGGCACGCGTGCCTCCCGCTTGGCTCTGGGACGGCGCGGCCCGGGCCCAACCTGGGCGCCTCTGCGCGCGGCGACCACGGGTTTAGCGGGTCCCGCCCGTCTGCGCCCAGCAATGCGACAGGAAGGTCTGGTTGCAAACTATTTGGGGTTGTGCAGTTGCTGCACTGGGAAACTCTTGGGGTAAAATAATGCGTCCTCAGTGTGGTCGCGGGGGAGGGGGGGTTGATGGGGAGGAAGTGGTGAGGGAGGGGCGGGAGGATGAGGCCGGGCAGGCGGTTACCCGGGTCGCGATTTCCACTTGACTCCGCGGGCTGAGACGCGCGGTGGCCCTGGCCCGTGGCACTCCGGGGAGCCGCGCAGCCTGGCGCCCTCCTTCCACTCCTTTTAGCCCTCCCCCATCTAGAGAGAGAGCCCGCGGATGGGGGTGGGTCCCCAGGTTTTTGGTTTGTGGTCTCATTAACTTGATTTATAGTAACACCCTTTTCTGATTACAAAATTAATACGTGGCTATCATAGACAATTTGGAAAATACAGAAATCTAGTTCTGAAGTTAAAATCCCTTTAATCCCGTTGCCCAGAGACTTCCCCACAGTGCACAGTGTCCACACCCCTCCAGCCTCTCTTTTTTCCCTCCCTGGGTGGTGCAGCCTTTGTAACTAGGAAGTTTGATCGTTGCTAAAGTGTGGAAAGGATTAGGTCTCCCTGACACCCACCCAGCACACAGTCCAGGGTCAGCCAGCCCGGCCCCACCTCCTACCCGTGTGACCTTCAGTGGGTCACTCCCTGCTGGACGGTGCCACACCCAGATTAGGGCACATGTTCCTCCCCAGCTCCACCTCGGCTTCACCCCAAGCTTAGCCAGCCTCTGGGTGCCCTGCCCTCTGCTCCTGACCCCCTGCCCTGCCCGCTTCGGCAGCCTTGCCGGGCTGGCCTGGCACTTGGCCCTGACCCCTGCCCCACCTCCGTGTTCCCAGGTTTTGCTGAGAGCTTCCTGTACTTCATCTCAGCATCCTGAGAGGCGGACCCCCACCCTCATTTTACAGGTAGAAAAAGGCGCCTTCCAGGAACCGGCCTAAGGCCTTGCAGCCACCTGCCCGGCTTGTGCCTAGCCTGCACCCCAGCTCTCCCGAGCTCAGCCACTGCCTACCCGCCCTCCTCCTTTGTGTGCCAGCAGCAAGGCTGACCCGTGGGGCCCGCGCAGAGACGGGCTGCTAGTTCTTGGAGAAAAACAACACAACCTAAGTGGGAGAAGGAGGACAGAAGACCATCCCCCCAACCACAGGGGCTTCCCCGGTGAAGGAGGGCGAGACCTTTCTGGAGAGGCCCCTCCGGGCTGAGAGGCTGCCTCTGGGCTGGGACCCAGAACCAGACAGGAGGGAGCGAGAAGGGGGAGGAGAGCAGGTGTGCAGAGGGGGCCCCTGGCCCCAGCCGGGATGCCTGCAAGAGTGCCGGGGGCCCAGGTGGGTCAGGCACTGCAACACCCACCTTCGGGGGTTCAGTGGGGACTGGGGAGCCAGTGAGGTGCTTCAGCGGAGGAGGAGGAGTCTTGAAATGACAGGAAAAGGGTCCCATCTGGGCTTGTCCCCCACTGATGACCTGCCACCGGAGTGTGTTAAACAGACACCAGGATCCACCCCGAGCTCCGATCCAGTGGGTTGGACGTGGACCAGTGGATCTGCGTTCCCAAGAAGCGCCCAGGTGCTCCCTCCTCCCGCCCCCATCGCCACTGTCCTCACTCCTGGATCCCGGAGAACCCCAATCCACAGGCTGGCCCTCTGTCTGTGTTTAAATGCACTTGCTTATTGAAGGCAGGATGGGCTGTGGCTGTCACGGCGCAGGTCACACAGCCAGCCAAGCTGCAGACAGGGGCTATCTGCTCTCCCCAGGAAAGCGTGCCTCTCCCCGTCCCCAGCAGACCCGGCGCACATCCTCTGTGCCAGGCACTGTTCTGTGTCCGTGGGGCTCATGACCCCACACCTGGTGACAGAGCGCCGTGGTCTTCATTCTCACTGGTGGGCGAGGGGGCTGGCTGCAAGTCTGAGGCCACACACCCAGGCCTGGGCCCTCCACCTCTACACGACCGATGTGCCACATTGCGTGTAAAGTGCCACCCTGGGGCCAGAGGAAGGGACAGCTCCTTACCAGTTAGGGACACAGCAGGGATGAGGGGTCCACGGCCAACAGCGTTTAGGTGGGACCCTTCAGGGTGGGGAATGTGTGGGTGGGCAAGGAGGGCTTCAGGGCCAAGCATGCGGGTAGGACAACACAGGCGAACTCGGGGATGAGGCCGGTAATTAGGTTTAGCTAAAGCCTGGGGTCCCCGGTGGGGGAGGATCACAAAAGCACGGGGGCTTTTGTGGACCTTCCCAGGGATCCTGTCGGGGGCGGGTGAGAAGGAGTTTCTCAGACATTCCTCTGAAATCTCACCCTGCCTAAAACCCACCATCTCCTGGGGGTGGGCAGGAACCAGTGCTCCCACCCTCCACCCCCCAGGAAGGGCTCAGATGCCACACTTTCCTCTGCATCGTTCTTACTGCATCCTCTCAACCTGCAGAAGCCAGGCTCGAATTTGCACCTCATTGCTGGGAGGGAACGGGGAGAGAATCCAATTCCTGTTACATGGAAAGAGACCAATGCAGAAAAGATAGATTGTTCCCCCAGGTTCAAAAGTTAGAAGGTAGAAGCAGAAAACTTAAAGGGAATAAATTTCTCTGTAAATCCAGATATAGACCCTTCCCTAAAAAAAAAAAAAAAAAAAGTCTGTAATTTTATCCAAAGCTCCATGAGCGCTGGGACCGCATCTCATTTTCCTTTGTATGATTTACATCTTTGCACATATTGGCACCTGCTGTGTGCCAGGCCCATTGCAGGATCCTTTCACGTGTCCTCATTTATCCTCCCAACTGGGCAGGGGAGCAGATTGTGGGAAACTAAGGCCCAGAGGAAAATCAAGGCCAAGGGCCCTGAGTTGCCACCATTACTAGTGGGCCCAGCTGTTAGACCCCAAGTGCAAGTGCCGTCTCTAGCCTCAGACTCCACTCCCCCCAGCCAGGCCCCTGGGGCAAGAGGAGCTTAGACAGAGCCTCTGGGAACTGGGCCACTCAATCCGGGGTTGGAAGGTGCCAACGTGCTTTGACAAAGGCAGCCCAGACTTCCTGTGCACGTGCATCCTCAAGTGGCATTGGTGGAAAACACATATTGAACAGGAAATGGCAATATGACAAGTACCAGGAAGGAGAGGAATGACCCTGGGGACTGTGTTAGAATTAGATGTCCATCCCGCGCCCCCCCAGTGCCCCCAACCCCTCCACCGCACCCTGCCACGGGTGCCCCACAGATCAGCCTGGACTTTGTGGTGAAGGGAGGGGTCTGGGAAGGCGTTAGATCTTCCTGTTCCAGTAGAGGGAGGTGTTAGCTCCTCACACCCCCGCCCCGTCCCTCACCTCTCCGTAGAGCTGTTATCACAGTTTTATTTTGAATCACGGCTCAGTGCATTCCTTATTCTAACTGTGTAAATGTGTTCTGCTGAGCCAAGTGGACACACTGTAATTACATTTTCTTCTTGGTACAACTTTCTGGCTTTCCTCCAGAGTTGGTAACTGCTTAACATTTTTGCTGCCTCAGTCTCCTTTAAACTTAGAGCCCAGTCTTCCTCCCTCTGACAGGGACTGTGCTCAGTGTGACCGTCCACACTCTCAAGCCTATCAGTTCATCTCTATGCTTTGATGAGAGTTGGGCAACCCCTGCTCAGGTCCCAGCCCCCACCCCAGCCTCCCTGGTGTGCTCAGACACCTTCTTTCCAGGTATGTCAGGGAAGTAGGAATGCCACCTCTTTGGCTTCCCCCCACAAACAGAGAAAGCCACAAGGAGGGAGGCTAGGCAGTAAAGGCCCTCTGCTTGACAATGAGAAGTGGGGGGCTGGGTGTGCTGTGGCCAGTGTTCAGGACAGCAGGTAGCTAGAAACGGCCCCCAGCCTCTCACATCTCTTCTCTCCTTTCCATGCTCACTTGGCTACCCTCCTGCACGTAGCGCGGCCTGGATTAGCGCAAGGCTCTCCACTGCCCTGGCTGGGTGGCTTGCTGCCTGTTGGTGTGGGTTTGTGGGGGGCCGAATGAGCCAGAGCTGCTTAGAGCCCTTGCCCTGGCGAGCACTACTTCCTGCTCCGCTCTCCCAGCCCCCCTGGAGTGTGCTTGCCACCCCCTCTGCAGCTGCCTCTGCCAGCACCTCCCCTTCCCCCCGTCACGCCCCCACCCCCGCCTCCCCACCCCGCCGCCATCCCCCCCACCTCCCACCCCCGCCTCCCCACAAAAGAGCAACAGCTGAATCCACGTTGCAGAAGGAACTACTGGCAGGAAGAAATTTAAAAGAGAAAAGCAAAGATGCGGGAAGGGTCTGGAGAAGATAAGGGCTGGGTTGGAGGGGGAATTTGCCGGCCAGGTGGGAGGGCGGTTGGCAGAGGGAGGTGAGATGGTGGAGGCGTGCCGGCCAGGAGCTGAGGGCTGGGAAGGAGCTGCCGGCAGCCTTGCTGCTCCCATGAACGCCCGCACGTCACGTGGGGCGTGTCCTCAAGGGACTGCGTCTGCCTTTTGGGTGCTGGGTGCTGGGTTGGTCTTTCTCCGGCTCTCGTGCCTCATCTGTCCCACAGACACAGCATCGTGGGCTTCAGTGTCTGATTGCAGCCTCCCCCCAGTGTCAGCAACAAAACTGCACCCACCCGGGAACCTCTGTATGGTGAGCCTGGAACCCCTTCGCATGTTCTCCATCATTAAATATTTCTTAATCTTCACACTGTTGCAAAGGAGCCCCCTTCTTGTGCTCTCGGGGCTGTGGGTTGTGGGGACATGGCTGGGCGGGAAGGGGGCTGGCGGAGCCCAGGTCAATGTCCACGATGGCAAGGGGATGGCATCTCTTCCTCTTTTCTACACTCACCTGGCTGCCTCCTGCCCACCCCAGCCCCCAGGCCTGGCACACTTTGGGGTATCCCTCCCCACCCTGCTTTATATCACCGTGACATGCTTGCCTCCCGAGCCAGGCCATGATGTTCCGGAGGGCATGGCCGTGCACCCTCTGGGAGTCCAGCTCAGTGTCCCGCCCAGGCACTGGAGCCCTCAGTGAACACCTGGTGAAATAGAGTCAATTTTCTGGAAGGTGGAGGTAAAAGTGACTGGACTTGGAATTTCTCGGCTGACTTAGGGGAGAAGATTATTCCCAGAATCCTGCTCTGAAAGCTCACTCATCCCTGGCTTCAGTTTTCTTCGAGATGCAAAGCCCTGTCCCTCTCGGTCACTCCCCACAAAGGCCTGTGATGTCCTGTGTTTCACGTTTTAATTCCCAGAAGTCCCTGTCTGCCTTCTTGCCGCCGGCGTTTCAACTACTTAGTGAATTCCCAGGAATGGATGCACCAGGGTTTGCCGAGGCCATTTCCCTGGTACTAGATGAGATTTAATGACATTTCATACAAATACTGCCCCATAAAGACACAGACACTTCAGAAGTCCTGGTGGGTATCGTTCCTGGTGGGTGCTGCTGAGCCGAATGGGGTGCACACTGTGCACCTAAATACAGGATGCCACCCCCCCCATTTCCCCCCACTCTTTAATTCGCCTTGTAGATTTTGTCCCTGTGATGGCTGGGAGAAGGATTCTCATGGCAGTTCTGATGGTAATCTCCCCATAGGCTGGAGTCTCTATTTGCTGGTCTTCTCAGCACAATGCCTGAGAATCATTCATGTTGTTGGGTCTCTAATGTTTGCATTTAATGCTATAAATTTCCCTCTATACCTTGCTTTAGCTACATCCTACAAATACGGTATGTTGTGTTTTATTTCATTCCATCCAAAATATTTTCTAATTTCCCTTGAGGCTCTGTTTGATCCATGGATTATTTAGAAGTACGTTGTTTCTTAGGAGATTTCTTCTGTCTTTCTGTTGCTTATTTTCTGGTTTAATTCCATTTAATAATTCCATTATGGCTACAGAACATACCGTGCATGATTTCAATTCTCTTAACTGTGTTCTGGTTTATTTTATGGCCCAGGACACAGTCTTCCTTAGTGACTGTGTTGTGGGCACCTTCTGCTGCTGCTGGGTGGAATGTCTTTCAGGTCCAGTTGGTCAGGGGTACTTTTTAGGTCTTCTGTGTACTTGCTGATCTTGTGTCTAATTTTTTAAAAATTGATCACTGGGAAAGGAGTATGGAAGGCTCCAGCTGTCATTGTCTATTCCTCCTATTAGTTCTTTCAGATTTTGCTTCATGTATTTCGATGTTCTGTCATTGGATGTACGCACATTTACAACTGTTGTATTGTCTTGTTGAATAGACCTTTTCATCATTAAGTCAAGCCCCACCATACACCTGGTAATTTGCATTGCTGTGAAGTCTCCTTTGCTTGACACTAGCCCAGTCATTCTATTTTTCTTTTTATTAGTGCTTGTATGGTATAGCTTTCCCATCCGTCTTCTCTTTACCTACCTATATTGTCATATTTAAAGTGTGCTTCTTACAGGCAGCATATAGTTGAGTCATATTTTTAGAAATTCCACCTGCTAGTATCTGTTTTACAGTTGGTGTATTTAGATCATTTACACAATGTAATTATTGAAATTGTTGGATTTAGGTCTGTTGTTCAAATTTTTGTTTTCTGTTTGCTCCCTTTGGTTTTCACTTTTCTATTTCCATTTTCTGCTTTCTTTTGGATTGTATCAGTGTTTTTAGTATTACATTTTAATTTATCGGTTGGTTTTTAAACTATATCGTTGTACATAGGCTTTTCAATGGTTGCTGGAGGAATTGCAATATATATACTAAACACCTCATTGTCTACTTAAAATGAACATTTTACCATTTCAAGTGAAATGAAGCGGAACTTTAAAACTGTGTATATTCCTTCACTGTTCTCCTTTTATGTTGGAGCTGCCACGTATTTTACATCTACATACATTGAAAACTCCACCAGACAATTTTGTCTTTTTCCTTTTTTTTTTTTTTTTTTTTTTGCGGTATGTGGGCCTCTCACTGTTGTGGCCTCTCCCGTTGCAGAGCACAGTCACCGGACGTGCAGGCTCAGCATCCATGGCTCATGGGCCCAGCTGCTCCGTGGCATGTGGGATCTTCCCAGACCGGGGCACAAACCCGTGTCCCCTGCATCGGCAGGCGGACTCTCAACCACTGCGCCACCAGGGAAGCCCCAATGTTGTCATTTTTACCATTAGCATATTGCAAAGACCTTAAGAGGGACAATAGCGTCGTTACCCTCTATTTTCCATTTCTGTTGTTTTTTCTTCCTTTCTGAGTTTCCCACGTTTCCTCTGGTAGCATTGCCCTCCTGACATCTTACGATTTCTCTTAGAGTTTGTCTGCTGGGGACTCGTTTTCTTACTGTCCCGTCATCTGCGAGTGTCTTTTTTTTTGACCACACTGCATGGCATACGGGATCTTAGTTCCCCAACCAGGGGTTGAAGCCTCGCCTCCTGCAGTGGAAGCTCAGAGTCTTAACCACTGGACTGTAAGGGAAGTCCCGAGAATGTTTTTATTTCCCCTTCATTGGTGGAAATAATTTTGTGGGAACAGAATTGAGAGCTGGCAGTTCTTTCCTTTGAGCACTTTATACAGGTTGTTCCATTGTCTTCTGACCTCTGTGGATTCTGACGGGAAATTAGATGTTTTTCAAATGGTTCTTCCTGTATATGTGATGTGTCATTTTTATCTGGATGCCTTCAGGACATTTTTCTTTATCTTTGGTTTTCAGCAGTCTAAGTATGGTGTGTATAGGCTTGATTTTCTTCAAGTTTATCCTACTTGAGATTCACTGAGATTCATTAATCTGTAAATTTATATTTTTCCTCAAATTTGGGAAGTTTTCAGCCATTATTTTTTCAAATACTTTTTCTGGGTCAACCCATTATGCCTCTTATCCTGGGGCTCCAACAGCAACAAATGTTAGATCTCTTGATGTTATTCCACAGGTCCCCAGGCTCTGTTCATTTTTTGTCAATCTTTTTTTCTTTGTCTTTAATATTGGATAATTTCTACCGGTCCTCAAGTTCACTCGCTCTTTCTTCTATCTTCACCACTCTCCTATTAAGCCCACTCAGTGAATTTTTTATTTCTGTAATCATATTTTTAATTTTAATACCCATTTGGTTCTTTTTTATAGCTTTTATATCTCTGCTGAAAATTTTTACCTTTGCATTTGTTTCAAGGGTGTTTTCCTCACTTAATAGGGCACATTTTAAATAATTGATTTAAATGCTTTATGTGATAATTTCAACATTTGGATCATCTCAGAGTTGGCATCTATTAATTGTTTTTTTCTCTTACAAATCCTTGAGATTTTCTTTGTTGTTATTGTTGTTTGAGTACTTCTCGATTGTGTCTCGGACATTTTAGATATTATTTAATGAGGCTCTGGATCCTATCAAAATCTTCTCCAATGTTCTCCAACATCTCTCTCTCTCTCTCTCTCTCTCTCTCTTTTTCTGGCCATCAGCCTGGTTGGGTCAGACCACAAGTTCAGACCTGCCTCCTGTGGGCTGTGGTTCCAATGTGAGTTTAGTTTTCAGACCTGCCTCCTGTGGGCTGTGGTTCCAATGTGAGTTTAGTTTTCAAAGTATCTGCTGTGCTACTTGGATCCATCTTGCACTTGCATCCCCCGGTCCAGTTTTCAACTTTGGCAGTGGTCTACACCCCGATTCAATTCTCAAAGCTTTTGACATGGTATTTGGGTCATTTCCACATATGTCCAGCTCAGGGGTGAGTTTGGAACTTCATATAAAGCTTTATAGGGGACTTCCCTGGTGGCTCAGTGGTTAAGAATCCGCCTTCCAATGCAGGGGATGCAGGTTCGATCCCTGGTCAGGGAACTAGATCCCAAATGCATGCCCCAACTAAGATTTTGCATGCCGCAACTAGCGAGCCCGAGAGCCGCAACTAAGGAGCAGGCCTGCCACAACTAAGACCTGGAGCAACCAAAATAAATAAATAAATATTTTTAAAAAGGCTCTATAGGGTCTCTTTCTTAATCTCCTTCTTATTAATTTCTGTGATGCTCTCTGGCTTCCCGAGTCTTCCTTTCCAGGTCCTCTGGCTATAAAGCAGGAATTTTAGCCTCCTGCACTGTCACATGCTTCCTGTGCCTAGATCCACCTCTGGGTCAAAGTGACGATTACAGTAGCTTCTGCCGCTATAGCTGCTGCTACCACCATCTTGGGAGTGTGGCTTTGGGACAGAAATTTGTCTCTGGGGCAAGACCAGGAAAAAGAAAATGAAATAGGGCATTTCTCTCACTCTCTCTGTCTTTCAGGGCATTGCTCCTCCCAGCCCACTGACCAGAAAGGAGGGGTTCTCTTGGCTGTGCTCACTGTGCTGTCCTGGGGTGCAGGCTACCTTGAATCTAACGCAGGGGATGTAGGGGGACAAGACATTTGCTACCATATCAGCCTTTCATCAGGTTTTGATTTCTCACCCCAGTCTGTCTAGAAAGTTGCTTTATTTTATTCTGTGTGATATTTTTAGCTCTGGTCAGTGTAAAGGTGGAGTGCAGTGTGCTTACTCTGTCTTAGCTGGGACTGGAAGATGTTGGTGCTTTTTTCTCTTATTCTTAATTTCAATTCATGTTTTACAGCTTCATTAAGATAAAGTTTGAATGCCAATATCCACTCATATTAAGTGTACAATTTAATGATAATGATTTTTAGCTGAATTTAAAGATTTGTGCAATCATCACCACAATCTATTTTTAGAGCATTTCCATTACCCTCAAAAGATCCTCATGCTCATTTGCAGTCACTCCCCATTAGTTCCTTTTTTTTTTTGAATTTTCTTTTCTATACAGCAGGTTCTTATTAGTTACCCATTTTATACATATTAGTGTATATATGTCAATTCCCAATCTCCCAACCCATTAGTTCCTTTTCAAAAAAGAAAATAGATTAATCTCAAGACTACAGGAAAGGGTGGAGATCAGCATCACCAATACCCTTGTACCCACCATCCAACTTCATCAAATCTTAATATTTTGCTTTACTTTGCCAAGAATTGTTTCTTCTTTCTTCCTCATAAAACTTAAAAACATAAAATTGAAGCCCTCTACATACCTCTGCCAGGACCACTACTTTCTCCATCTTCAGAGGTAGCCACTACCCTGAACACGGGTTGGTGAGTACAGGGGTGTTTCTCCTGTAATCACGGGTGGTATAATAGGAAGCCCCCTGTTGCAACTTGCCTTTAAAAATAACCTCAGTGTTAACGGTTTGGGGCGTGTCGTGTGGGCACATAGAGCTCCAGATCCATATTTTAATTGCTGCTCCTTGTGCATGAAGGCCACAAGGTATCTATTTATGCCATGTTGGGTTTGTTTCCAGTTTCTTGGGGTGCTGGGTTTTTCTTTAATGCTATTCTTTGGTCAGCACCTACTGTTATTACATTGTGTCTGTGAATTTGGCCTCCTTATGATTTCTGTGCTTTAGAAGATGTTGAGATTTCCTTTGTGGCTTAATAAATGATCTGTTGTCATTGTCCCTCATGTTTTAACTCTACTGTGTACAAGGTAAAGAGAAAGCGTTATATTCCTCAAATTCTCCATAGGCCTGGTTTTCTATTTGATCTGTTCATTTCTGAGAGAAGTATATTAAAGATGTTTGCTACGTTTGTGGCTGTGTCCATTTGCTTATGTATTCGTCAGTTTTTGGTTTTTATATATTGTGGTGATTTTGTTCAGTATATAAAAATTCATGACTGCTAAACTTTCTTTGTGGATTGAAGCTTTCATTACATACATCTTTCTTTATTCGTTTAATGCTTTTTGCCTTGAATTATATCTTTTAATATTATCTCTATATTATATTTTTAGTATTTTCTAGCATGTGATATGTAAGTTTTCCAATACTTTATTTTCAGCCTTCAGTGTCACTTTTAACAGTTTATCTGATAGGTGGCATTTTTTTCTTTTTAACTGTGGTAAAATACATATAACATAAATTTAACCATTTAAACATCTTTACCATTTTTAAGTGTAAAGTTCAGTATTATTAAGTATATTCACACTGTTGTGCAACTAACCTCTGGAACTTTTTCATCTTGCAAAACTGAAACTTTATCCCCATTAAACAAATTTACACTTCTGTTTAAAGTTAGAAAAAAATTTTTTTTACTACAGAAAATCTCACACCTATGCAAAGTAGACGGAACAGTTTAATGAACCCATGTGTCCTTGACGTCTGCTTCAACAATTATCAATTTGTAGCCAATCTTGTTTTATTTATATCCCTACCCAGTCTCCCCTACCCACCCCACCCCTGATTATTTGGAAGCAAATCTGAAACATCCTGTCATGTCCTGTGCAAATATCTTAACATGAGACTCTAAAAGGTGACGATTCTTTAACATAATCACGAAACCTTTAACACGTCCAAAAGTCTAACAGTAATTTGTTAGTGTCCTATGGTCCGTGCACTGTGACTGGTTGATATTCTCTCCCATCTCTTATCTCGGGTTCCCACACCTCCTCTCCTCTCTTGCAACCTGCTCTTCATCTTGGGGGCTTCTGTCCAGCCTGGATTTTGCTCAGTGCATCCCTGCCAGACCATTAACCCAGTCCTCCGTCCCCATTGCTCCCATGTACCGGGAGGTGAAGGGTTGACCTGATTCGGGTTCAAGAGTAAAAGTTGTGATTTTTATGTGATTTACTTTATGATTAACTTACTTTCTATTGCTGTTTTCTCCAAGGCCTAGGACAGCAAGCAACTTGTGTCTGTGAGTGGAGTGTGTCCTTGTGGTGTCACAGCCAGCGACAGTCAGTGCTCCATCTGGTCAGTCACCAGGGGGCGTGATTCGGGGACATTCTCAATCTCTCCTTTCTTTTCTGTTGTATTTTCCGGAATAGTTCCATAAAGAGGAAGTTCCCTTGATAGAGAACACTATTTTTAAAACTCATCAAGACTGTATTTGAGGAAGGTGACCCCTTCACAGGTGCTGTGACCCTGGAACTCTGGATTCTCCGGAACTTCTGAGATCATCCCTGATACCTTACTGTGTGTTCTTAATTCACAATCCTTTCTTGTTTGTTCTGTTTCCCTTGCATTAAAAAAAGGATTTGTCATATTTTCTTCTTTTTCAGATGTATACTTCCTATTTCTATTCTTTTTTTTTTTTTTTTTCTTTTCGGTACGTGGGCCTCTCACTGTTGTGGCCTCTCCCGTTGCGGAGCACAGGCTCCGGACGCGCAGGCTGAGCGGCCATGGCTCACGGGCCCAGCCGCTCCGCGGCATGTGGGATCTTCCTGGACCGGGGCATGAACCCGTGTCCCCTGCATCGGCAGGCGGACTCTCAACCACTGCGCCACCAGGGAAGCCCCCTATTTCTATTCTTTAGGAGAGTTTTAAGTGTTGTCACATATAAAATTAAATATTTCCTAGCAAAGCGTCCATTGATGAGTATCAGAAACTGCAGCATGCCCCCCTACTCATCTGTCCTGCTCCTCTAGGATTTTTGTTTCAAATTGTTAATATTTTTACCTCTATTTTAAAATCAACAATTACTTAGGCTTAACAATTTTTCCTTATTTCTTTGGTCACCTTTCCCTCAGGGACCCTTGGATTCCTCTTGGATTCCTTCATCTGTCTGTCTTTATTTCGGGAGGGCATCTTCCAAATAGATTTTAGGGTAGTTATGTATCCGAGCCCTGGTTCATCTGAAGACTCCGCTTTCTGTTTCTTTGTGGATGTAACCAGTGTCTCCTCTTCTGCTTCCCCTCCTCCCATCCTAACCCTCCCCTTCCCTCTTCTCTCTCTCTGTCTGTCTCTGTCTCTCTCTGAATCTGTCCTGTTTTCTTTCTATCACTAACGTTCTGTGATAGCGTCACAATTTAACCAGTTTCGGGACCTTTGTTCTTCCTCCCAAGCCACGCAGCAGCCTCTTCATCTGGGTCCCCTCTCTCGGAACTTCTCTTCTGTTGTCTGAGTCTCTCCCCTCTCTGTTTACTGCTCTCTCCTGGAATTCCTGTGGGCAGGGCCGGGCACATGGACTGGCCTCTTCCCCGTCCCATTGTCCTCCCAAGCCGACGCCCTCATCCTGCTCTCCAGCTGATTTGCTGTCCAGCTTCTTGTTCTGCCCTTTGGTCCGTGTGATGCCTTTTTATTTCCGTGACCCAAGTTTGAATCCCCGGTGCCTGTCTGCTTCTTCTTTGGTGGGTGCATGCTCCCCTCCCGTGTGCACAGTCTGCAGGCCGGGTCCCTTCCTGGGGTGAAAATTCCTGGGCACTGCCCTCCAGGGTTTTCTGTCCCCTGCGGGGCACGGCCACCCCCTCGGCCCGTGGGGGCATCGCCTGGTGCCGCCAGAGGCCCTGCTCCCACCCCATCCTCCCCGCACGCTGTTCCACTTCCAGCTGTGAGCATGTGTGATGGATGGTGTGTTCCCATTGTGTGTTGCTCCTCTGACAGCCCTCTGTCAGGGGCCCTGTAGGCAGAGGGGCTGAGGTTGGAAGGGACACATGTGGTGCAATCAGCCACATGTAACTACTTCCTCCAGTTCCTGACTTAGAACAGGAAGCATCGTGCCTTCACCAGTCTTGCACAGGCCGGTGTCTTCCCACACCCGCTGCAGCACCAGCCTGGTGAAGAGCGGAGCCGAAGCCCCTGCCAGCCCAGCCAGGACCACCCCTGCTGAGACCTCCAGGGCATCGAGCAGGTCAGTGGACAGAGGCCCCTCTGTGTCCGGACTGGTTTCTCTGAAGGGGAACAGCTCAGCCCTGAGGCTCTTCCCCTGGCCGTGGCTGCTGCCTTTCCCAAGACAAGCAGCTCCAAGGGGCCCAGCCTGCAGAGGCCCTGGTGGCCCTGGTCCGTGTCACACACCCCGGGATCGTCCACTCTAGGCCCCCTGAGCTGAGATCCGGCAAGGGGAAGTGCTGAGCCCACCGTGGGCAGAGCTAGTGCGGGGTGATGGGAGGGATGTAACCAAGGCGATGTGACCGGCCTGGTGGGAGGATGCACTCGGACCCCAGCCTCGGCTCCCCTGGTGAGGGTCCCTCAACAAGCCCCAGGCACTTGCTGAGCCCCCAACGCGGGGGCTGCGAGACCGGGCAGAGCCAGGAGGAGGCTGGGGGACAGGCAAAACCCCCGTCTGGTGGGTATGGGGCCGGCATGGCCAGGCTGTGCAGGAGGGTCCCTGGGCCTCCCCAGCTGCGCCTTCCACTTCCTGCTTGAGCAGGTCCCGTTCTGTCTTCACAGCTCTGTGGTTGCTGGGGTGGTTCTGTCCTCCAGCAGTGTGTGTGTGTGTCTGTGTGTGTGTACGTGTGTCTGTGTGTGTATGTTTGTGTATGTGTGTATGTCTGTGTCTGTGTGTGTATGTGTGTGTCTCTGTGTGTATGTATGTGTGCGTATCTGTGTGTGTCTGTGTATGTGTGTATGTCTGTGTCTGTGTGTGTGTGTGTGTGTGTGTGTGTCTGTGTGTGTGTGTGTTCTGTGTGTGTCTGTGTATATGTTTGTGTGTGTGTGTGTATGTGTGTATGTGTGTGTGTATGTGTGTGTGTGTGCACGGTACATTGTCTCGGGGGTGGGTCTGCTGCTTCTCTCGGACTCCCGAAGGTTCACGAGCTCTGGCCTAACGATGTGAACACGCTGGGTGACAGTTAAGCTTTAGGGGGTGAGGCATTGGGTGTGTGACCTAAACCTCCCACAACCAGGCCCCTGGAGGCCTGTCCCCTTAGGAGTGGGGGGGCTGGGGCCCGAGGACCCGAACAAGCACCAGGAGAGGGGACTCATGGCTGCCCCAGGGCTTTGTCCCGACGGGAGTGAATCGAGACGTTTCTTGAGGGGCTCGGCCCAGCAGCCAGACACGGCTCCACTGGCCTCGGGTTTCTCAGCTGAAATCGCATGGATTTGTCTGCCTGCGGCTGTCAGCTTGCACTGTGCTGGAGCAAAGACCCTGGGCGTGTCACGGTCACTTACTGGAGTTTTCACGAGGGAAGACACCCCAGACAGCTACGGGCCCTGAAGAAGCTCAGCAGAGGGAGCACCACTGTCCAGGGGATGGGAGAGGCCTGTCCTGCCTGGTCCAAGGTCCCCCCCACCAAAAGCCAGGGGTGTCCGGGCGGCTCACCCTCCCAGCAGTCGAGCAGCAGGCCCAGGGTTGGGGTGCCACCTCCGCAGGGCTCTGGTGGGGGTGGAGAGAAGCAGGAGCCCAGTACCCTCACTGCCTCCGAAACCCACGGAGCAGGAAAGCACGGCTCTGCCCGCTCACCTCGAAGCGGTGCTGAAAAACCCCTCCAGCAGCTTCCCCTGAACCTGGGGTGCTCGTGTTGGGGTCTGTAGTAGTGCGGGCTCCCCAGAGAGACAGAACCAATAGGATGTGTGCACGTGTGCGTGTGTGAGTGTGTGTGTGTGTGTACAGAGGCAGAGATTTATTTCGGGGCTTGTACGATTGTGGAGGCTTGCAAACCCCAAATCTGCAGGGCAGGCTAGAGACCCAGAGGAGAGGTGACATTGCAGCTCGAGCCCAAAGGCCACCTGGAGGCAGAGGTCTCCCCTTCTTGGGGGACATCAGTCTTTTCTTTAAGGCCTTCGACTGGTTGGATGAGGCCCGCCCGCATCATGGAGGGCCATGTGCTTTACTCAGAGTCCACTTCTGTAACGTTGAGCTCATCTAAGAAACACCTTTTCAGCAAACATCCCGACCAGGGTTTGAGCAAACCTCTGGGTACCACGGCCCAGCGGAGTTGGCATGTGAAATTCACCATCACAGCACCCTTCGCTCTCTGTGACAAAGGAGGAAACTGAGGTCCAGAAGGGGAAGTCACTTGTCCACACTCACTTGGCAGCTGGGCGTAGACTTGAGCGTGTCAGCCCTGGGGTCAGGCTGACGTGGGCCCCTGTCCTGGCATCTGTCCTGGCTGTGTGGCTGAGGGGCTGACCGTCTCAGAGCCCTCCCTAGGAACAGGGAGCAGGTTTGGTCCACCCCCAGGGCAGCTGCGGGCGAATTGAGGCTGTGAGTGCAGAATGTAGCCAGGCCAGCAGGGTGGCTGCCATGGGCAGGGATCCCTCTGGTATCTGGGGTCCTGAGTGGCTGTCCAGGCAGGGACCGCCGCCCACTAGCTGAGGCTCCCTTGAGGACTGACCATGTCTGCCGTGGTCCCCAGCGCTGTGGCCCAGCCTTGCACAGCCACTGCCCCCTGCCCAGGAGTCGTCACAGAGCAAGTCACAGCCCCTTTCCCATTGGCAGATGTGGCGTCAGGCCCCTCGGATGCTCAGATCTGGCCAGTCTGAGATGCAGAGGCCTCCACACCCATGTGGCCTGATTCCGCTGCTCTGGAAGCTTCTGGAGGGAAGGTCATCTGGGTGTGTCACACCCTGGGCTGCAGCCAGAAGTAGTTGGAAGGGTTCCCTGCTGGCTGAGGAGCTAAGATCAGGGGCTGAGGTCAGCCTCCTTGACGGACGAGACCTCCGCGAGACAGGGCTCCTGCCTGACGGACCTCCGTGGGCCCCGGGGCCAGGCGTTCTTTCACAGTGCTCCAGGGGCTGGGGGCACACAGAAAGGCAGCCCCTCGGGAGCCGTGCTGCCACCAATTTATTTTTTTTGTAAACATATTTTTATTTGTATATGGTTACAAAAGACAAAACAAATGCTTTATAATTTGTTGCAAGTTGGAAGCATCCAACGGTGGTCTGGAGGCCCTTGCTGAACACCTAGTGATGAAAACCCACCAGTTCATTTTTAAATAGTATAGGTGTGGCCATGCGTTGGTGTCTGCAGCAGTGGGGCTTTCGGGTGTGATGCGAATCCGGGGGAGGTGTGGGGTGTGGAGATGCCCTAAGGTCTTGGCAGAGGTCAGAATCCTAGAATCCGGGAGAGCAGTGCCCAGGGGCCAGACAGGCAGCACTTGTTCAGTGAATGAATGAGTGAGCAAGCGAGCTATGAGCAGATGTCCCAGCAGGGAGTCACTGTCCTCAGAAGTGTCAGCAGTGGGAACAGAGAAACGGACCACTTTAGGAATCTAGAGACATTTCCAAGCAATTCCTCAACCACCACGATATTCAGATTTTCTTAAATGTATGAATTTTAAAAAAATCATTATATATGTTTATTGTAGAAGGTTTGGAAAATACAAACCAGAATAATGAAGACAATTGAAAATACTTATAATGCCACCACACAGAAGAAACATGGCCTATTTTGGTTATTTACATTTATTGTTTTCCCACTCAGCGACTTTTGACTGTAGAAATTGAGCTGCGAGCAGCCATTCACAGATTTTCATGCCATGTAGGTTCCACTGGGTGGGCCTCATGGATGTTAAAAACAGTGTCCAGTTTGACAGCTAGACCAGGAATCTAGATATTTTGATTACAATACCCAATTATCAGCCAGAGCAACCTTTCCAAATGTTTGGTAACAAGCTGCCTTTTTTCTTTTGTGAATTATCTGTTCACAAGATCCTTTTCTACGGGGTATTTGCCTTTTTGTTATTATTTCTAAAATCTCCTTGGACACAAAGATTACCATTCACCTTCTGCATGAGACAGATACTAAATATTTTCATCTATTCAATTTTTTATGTACAAAATTTGTTTTTAGAGCCTGTCTTCTTTTTATTTATTTAATTTATTCAAGTGTAGTTGATTTACCATGTTTCAGGTGTGCAGCAAAATGATTCCGTTTCGTATATATATATTCTTTTTCAGTTTCTTTTCCATTATAGGTTATTACAGATATCGAATATAGTTCCCTGTGCTATACAGTAGGTCCTTGTTGTTTATCTATTTTATACAGAATAGTGTGTATATGTTAATCCCAAACTCCTAATTTATCCCTCCCCCTTTTCCCCTTTTAAACCATAAATTTGTTTTCTATGTCTGTGAGTCTGTTTCTGTTTTGTAAATTAGTTCATTTGTATCAATTTTTAGATTCCACATGTAAGTGATATCATATGCTATTTGTCTTTCTTTGTCTGACTTACTTCAGTTCGTATAATTTCTAGGTCCATCCATGTTGCTGCAAATGGCATTATTTCATTCTTTTTTTATGGCTGAGTAGTGTTCCATTGTATATATGTACCACATCTTCCTTATGCATTCCTCTGTTGATGGACACTTAGGCTGCTTCCATGTCTTGGCTGTTGTGAATACTGCTGCTATGAACGCTGGGGTGCATGTATCTTTTCGAATTAGACTTTTCATCTTAGAGTCTATCTTCTTTTTTTTGGTGTTTATTTATTTGGCTGCACTGGGTCTTAGTTGCGGCATGCATGCAGGATCTAGTTCCCTGACCAGGGATCGAACCCAGGCCCCCTCTATTGGGAGCGCAGAGTCTTAACCACTAGACCACCAGGGAAGTCTGAGTCTATCTTCTTGGTATTTTCTCCTTTAGTTTTTACGTTCAATGTCCTTACTCTGAGATACACATTCTTCTATTCCTTTTATCATTTTATTTCCTAAACCTGGGTTCACGGGTCCCATGGTGTGAGGGGGCACTGCAGGGCGCGTGCCTTCCCGGGAACGTGCTCTGCCTGGTGCCTTTGAGGCCGGAGTGCCGCTGCTCACTTCCCTCCCCCCGGCCACCGGCCCGAGGGCCAGGGTCACACCGACTCTGTCCCCAAAGCTTCTGGATGCATTTTACAGGCCAGTGCACAGCTCACTGCTGCCTTGCCTCTTCCTTTCCTAAGCTCCCTGGCGACTGCCATACATGCTCTCTTCCAGATGACCCATTTTATTGCTTTTTCCAAAGAAACGATTTTTGATGTATTTATCAATTTTAGCTTTTTTGTTTGTTTTCGGATTCATCGACTTTTTCTGTTGTCTGTGTATTTCCCACCTCCCTTCCCTTATTTCCTGAGCTTTGTGGCTCTTTCTCTCACGTCTGAACTTTCCGTCCTGCACGTTTATCATTCCCTTCCGTCAGGCAGAAAAACATTTAGGGCCTCGGGCTTCTCTCTCCATCGGGGACCCGTTGAACAGAGAAAGTTGTGTTGTCTCTTTTCTGAAGTGTCTGTACATATAAATTTGATTTCCTCTTGGACTTAAGGGATATTGAGCAGAGTGTTTTAAAGGTTCTAATTAATATGTGTATGTTGGGGGGCATCTCATTTTATTCCATTTGGTCAGAAACTGTGGCCCTTAAAATTTCCACCATCAGCCTTCACGGGTGGTGAACGGAGCAGCAATGAACACGTGCAGTGGATTCTCCTGGGGCCGAGAATGTGTGGGTTCAGAGAATACGTGGGTGGCCTCCTCCTCAATCCCCTCTGCCCTTGTCTTCTGATCTGTCTGGAAACTCCGTGACCTGGGGCGGGGCGGGGAGGGGTTCCAGCCCCCACTGGAATCCGCTTCTGTCCAATTCTTTTTCGTCTTTACATAAAGCAGAAACGACCACATCCTAACTTTGTCTTTTGGTTTAAAAAGGTTGATGCTTATTTTAGATCCATTGTCAGCACTGGCCTTTTTCTACATGAAACAGCCTTGCACCCTCAGCTCCTGGGATGAATACCGCACCCCTGCCTTCCCCTCTTGTAACCTTTTCCTGCCAGCATCTCTGTTCCTTGTCACACACTGGCCGTGCCTCTTGGAAACCAGCACCAGGTGGTTTATGGTCTGACCTTGAACAGTCAAGGGCAGGCTCTGACGCGAAGTCCTGACGGTGGGTGAGTCCTGGGGCCCCGCAGGGCCTTGTCTGAGGGTCTGCACTTTGGCAAAGCTTTCGTGTTTCTGACAGCAAGCCTGACCTGACAGCAGCGTACCCCGCCTCGGACCCTCCTCTGCCTCTTAAACTTTTCTTTTTTGATGTTTCCTCTTTCTCTTCTGTCTTTTACGAAATAGAGACTATGGGCTTTTGTGGAGTGCGTGGGATTTGGAAGGAATAGATCCTAGTTTTCTTCTGGTGTTCCCTGACGGACCCCGACACTCAGAGTTTTATTCATCGTGAAGGGTGATCTTCAGGGTGCCCGGGGCCCGCGGGGATGGGGATGCGCCACTTCCTGCAGTTGCGCTCGGTCGCGCCAGCAACCCTCTGCCGGGCAGGGTCAAGCTCAGGGGTAGCTCTGACGCAAAGTCCTCACAGGCCCGTGGGGCCTTGGGTTTCTCAAGCCACCTCGACTTGGGGTTTTGCACCTTGAGTCCTGGGGCGGGGCTGCCCTTAGATCTGGGGAGAGTGCAGCCTCGGGGCCGTCGGAGTGGCAGGGAGGGTGCCGCCGGTCTGGCCCAGCTGGAGCCCACGCCCTCCTCCCTGCTCTCGGACCAGCTGTCCCAGCCGAGTCTGAGTCAGGGCCTCACATTCACGAGGGCGGTCCGAGCCTGCCCTCCCCCAGAGCGGGACCGGGCCCGCAAGCCCTTCCAGGCACGCAGAGGGAGCCGAGGCAGAGTATGCCGCTGGGGCAGCCAGGGACCCGGGCACGGGCACTGCCCTGTGCCGTCCAGGGGGCCGGGCCCCAGGATGACACCCAGAGGAGGCCTTGGTCTGTGAGGCCCCGCCATGCTGGTTGCGGCATCGGGGCCTCTGATGGCCAGTCCTGGCTGCCGGGCATGTCCGCTGGCACCCCTGCCCGGGGCCGAGAGGAGGGCTGGCTGCAGGCTCTTTGCTCCGAGCTCCCAGAGCCACTGCGTGTGCGGGCGCCCTGCCCCCGAGGGGCCGTGGGCACTGGGGCTGGGACGGAGCCGGTCGCAGCAGGAGTCCCAGTGCTTAAGGGGGAAGAGAGAGCGGCCCCACCCCTCCCGTGGCCTGTGGGTCTTCTTGCCATAACCGAGGTGCTCCCCCCACCGCCTGGGAGGGTGCTCCAGCTGTGAGCGGCCCCGGGTCCGCATCCTGCTGCTGCCGGGGCCTCGGCTTCCGCAGGTGGGGACCGGACCGGGGTTTGCCTGCTGGTTGCTGTGACTGCTTGGGGTCCGTGGCCACAGGGACGGGCGTCGAGCTGCTTTTGGAGGGCCTTCCCCACCCCTGGCGGGACTGCCCCCCCGCCGGCTACGTGCACAGCTGGGGCGCCTGGGGCGGGGGCTCCGCGACCTCTACTGGGATCAGCCTCTGACTCCGAAGTGGGGTGCTATCCTGAGGCCGACTGGACCCGGCGGCGCCCAGGTCAGCCGGGGGGTCAGTGAGCACGCGCGGGCCTCGCGGGGCGTCCGGCTGCGGAACGTTAGGGACCCTGGGGGCTCTGGGGCAACACGGGGCTTTCAGAAGTGGGTGCGCGTGTTGTAAACCGAAAGCACCTTCCCAGCTCCCGCTCTGTGACCCCGGAAGCCAGAGCAGGGCGTGAGTTCTGCTTTTGACCTGAACAGGAAAGAAAAGGGAAGGGGTCTGTTCTGTTTTGACACTTCTAGCTCCTGGTTACGAGCTTGGTGGGGACCGGGGTGCGGGGTCACCCCCAAAACGACCGGAGAGTGGGGCTGGGCGGGACCTCTAAGCACTGGGTCCCTCCGTGGGACCCCCTGGGATCCTCCTCCACCCCAGAGCCCCTGGTACACATGCAGGGGTTATGCGAGGGCAGAGGCGAGGGCAGCACCCACCTTCAGGTGCACCCAGAGCCCACAGGCCATGGCAGAGGCCACCACGGCAGGGGCCACATGGTCTTCAACACAAGCGGGCCTTGGGTTGGAGCATCTGCCGGCACAGATTTGGGACCCTGAGCCCACCGTGCTGGCCCAGCACTGCCGAGCAGTGTGCTGGGGAGAGGAGCTGGCGTTTGCGGGTGTTCAGGGTGAGCCTGCTGACCCTGGTTTCGGATAAAACACCCCCCTTCCTGCCTGCTGCCTCTGGTTTGCTGGCGGCTCAGCACCCTCCCCGCTCTCTTGGCGTCAGATTAAAAGGCAGCAGCCCTCCAGGTTCTCACACGTGGGGGCTCGCGGGCCGACGAAGCGCTGCCACCCGTCCCGGAAGCTGGCCTGGAGGAGGTTTGCTGCTTTGGGCCCAGCCTGGGTCCCTCGGGGCACTTCCGGGGGAGGGTGGAGCTGCCCTCCTGGCCCCTGCGCAGCGGGTTTGAAGGTGCTGCTTCCACCTCCAAGACCTGGAGCCCCAGCGCCAGGCCTCCAGCCCGCCCCCATGCTCTTGCCTCTGGGAGCATCAGGACCAGCCGGTGATGGCCCAACATCCTGTCCACGCCTTACCCCAGGCCCAGCAGGTGTGGACGAAGAAGAGCTAAATAATGGTCGCCTAGAGCTCGTGGCCTTGGGCACAGCAGGTGATGGCTCTGCGGGCCCTTCTGTTGTCAGACAGCCCAAGTTCGAGTGCCTGATGCACAGTGAGGCCAAACAAACCGAAACAGCGGAGTCTGGAGCAGAGAAAGGTTTACTGCAGGGCCGAGCAGGGAGACGGGTGGCTCAGGCCCAGAAAACCCCGAGTTCCCCAAAGGGTTTCGGTAAAGGCCAGGTGAGGGAGGGGGGTCGCAGGGTGTACGATCAGCTCGTGCACAGTTCTTTGATTGGCTGATGGCCGGGTAACCAGGCCGGGTCACAGAGGCTCACATTATCAATCCTTAGGCTCCAGTAGGTGTGGGGGCTGCATGTTCATGGTCATCGTGCAATTAACGTCTTCCATTTGGTAGGGGGTTTAGCATCTGTAAAACAGCTTAGGATATGTGCATCAGATACCCTTAGCTAGGTACTTCAAGGAGGAACTAAAGATTCTGTGACTGCCGTACGGCTGATTTACTGTTTAAATTCTTACCAGTTCTCCTGGCCCAACTGCTACTTTTTTTTTTTTTTTTTTCCAACTGCTACTTTTGTCACGACGTGTTCACATCCTTTCAATTGTTAATTCTCCAGCCAGGCTTTTGTGACTCGGGAGGCCTGGGAGACTAAGCTTTTCTACGGACAAGAGGCAGGCAGAGGACATGGGGGGAGGGGTCTGTCCCAGGCAGGACCCAGATGTCCTGCCCGATTACACATCCTCGCCCAGCGGGCAGCTGGCACAGTCCTGGCGCCGGTAGGTGCTCAGAGTTGGCTTCTCTTCCAAGTCCTGGTTCAGCCTCCTCCCAGGAGACCTGGGCCAGCCGAGTCTCTGCTCCAAGCTCAGCTCAATTCACTGAGGATTCGGGGCCACGAAGGCCACGCGGGGCCCTGACCCGGAGCGCACGGCACCTTGGGCACGCGTGTGTGCGCACATGCGTGGTGAGTGTGTACGTGTGCGTGTGAGCATGTGTGCGTGGGTCACTGTCAGGAGGCCCACCCCCTGCTGGTCCTCGGGGGCTGGGGGCTCGGCTGCACGGAGCGCACGCGGCCCCATGCAGCCCTCCTCTCCCGCTGGTCCGCACGGCCCCGTTGGTGGGGGGGGGGTCGGGGAGACTGACCCGTGCTGGCTACGCCCCAGCGCTGAGCACCCCTTGGCAGCAGGGACGGCCCACCCAGCGCTGCGTCTCTAGGCCCAGGGGCTGGGGTCCCAGGCCCTGTCACCGCCCCCTCCCCTCCACAGGACATGCTGCGCCAGCGCCCCCAGCTGCTGCTCCTGGGGGGCCTGCTTGCCCTCCGGTCCGGTGAGTCCCGCGGGGGTAGCTCCTCATGGGAGGAATGGGACCCGCCCTGGCACCCTCCTGCCCCGAAGTCCCCTGGTGGAGGCTTAGGAAGGGCCCTGCTCTGCCGCCCTCCTCCATTCCCCCACCCACTGTGGGGCCCAGCCTCCTGGAGGCCGCTTCCCCTGGGGCCCTGGTCTCCCCCCTCCCTTCTGGTCCTCCCGCTGCCCCTTGTTCTCCACCACCCCGTTCACACCCCCGGTCCACTACCGCTGTCCCTGGAGGGCCTGCTCTCTCTGGGGGGGTCGGCCAGTGCCCGCCACAGGCTACGCCCACCAGCCTGCCTCCTCTCCCCCAGTCCTCTCCCAGGAGTGCACGAACTACAAGGTCAGCACCTGCCGGGACTGCATCGAGTCAGGGCCTGGCTGCGCCTGGTGCCAGAAGCTGGTAAGAGCCTCACTGAATGCTGTCAGCCACCCTGAGGGTCCTCACGCCTGGCCTGCCCTTCCCCCCTTCCCTCCTCCTGGGCTGGACCCCTTTCTCTGCCTCTGAAACTGCTGGCCTCCAGGAGCTTCACCACTCTGCTTTCTAGTGGGGCAGGAGCAGCCCAGGGACACAGTGCTGTCGGAGAGACAGACAGGCAGACACAGCATGTCCCCAGGCAGCCTGGCAGAGGCAGATCGGAGAGTGAAGCCGCTGGGTCTGGACAGGTGCAGCCCGAGCCCCAGAGGCAGGAG
Organism: Mesoplodon mirus; assembly: GCF_964341445.2. Lineage (NCBI taxonomy): Eukaryota > Metazoa > Chordata > Mammalia > Artiodactyla > Ziphiidae > Mesoplodon > Mesoplodon mirus. The sequence goes on along the minus strand of NC_138982.1, from coordinate 145,843,359 downwards.
CCCTGGCCAGAGACAAGGCAGAGATGCTTTGCAGCAGGAGGGCAGCTGCTACCACCCGCCCGTGTGCCCCGCTGTCCACTCCCAGAACACGGAGGACTGGGGCAGTTCCCTGCTGGAAACCTAACTCTGCTGTCCTTAGTTACTTCATATTTTACTTGTGAGACCCTCTGGGAAGAAAGGCAAAGGCCCAAGACGGCCAGGACGGGGGGTAGCTCCACCTCCTCCTGGGGAGGACCCCTTCCCTAGGGACCCCCAGATCCTGACCACGCCCTCCTCATGGGGGTCCCTGAGGTTCTGACACCACAGGTCTGTTTGGAAACACACACATGCACACATATTATTTTCTTTCTCAGTTGTTTGAGGGTAGGTTGCAGACACAAACCCCTTTGTCCCTTAATATTTCCAGGGACTTTGCCGAGAACAAGGTACTCAGTTACAAAACCACAATGCATTTATCAAAGATTGGAAATTTAACACGGTACTTTACTCTGATCAAATTTACGCACCTTGTGCATATTTTGCCAATTGTTCCCATAATGTCTTTGATATCATCCCCCCCTTCCCCCCCTACTCCGCACCCGCCCCACTGGTCAATATTATAATCCAGGACCACACATTGCATTCAAATGTCTCTTTATCTCCTGGAATCTGGAACATTCATCAGCTTTCTTTGTCTTTCACATCCTTGACATTTCTGAGGAGTTCACGACAGCAGTTTTGCAGAATGCCCCTCATGTGGGTTTGTCTGGCCTTCCCTCTGATTCAGCCCAGGGTGTGTGCTTTGGCAGGAACCCCATGCAAGGCTCCTGTTGTCACTTCGTCCTGATATTGGGGGTGCAGCCTGGACCACTCAGCTGAGGTGGCGTCTGCCAGGCTCTCCACCATGACGTCACTATTTCCCTTTTGCAATAGTAAGTAATTTGTGGGGAGATACTCCGAGGCCAGGAAATACTCTGCTTCCCATCAGGCTTACACCCACTAACTTGAGCATCTGTTGGTGTTGGGTGCCTGAATCAGTTCTCACTGGAATGGTTGCAAAATGGTGACATTCCTGTTCATTACTCCTTCTAATGGCTTCTAATGTAAGGAGGAATGTTTCCTTCCCCCAATCTCCCTCTCTCTGTCTCTCTCATCGGTGTGAACCTGTAGATGTTTATTTTATTCAGTAGCTTATAAGCTATCACTTTCATTTTGTCATTTTGAAGCTCGAATTGTTCCCCGTTTGGCCTTTAGGAGCCCCCAGGCCGGCCCTGTGTCCTGTTAGCACGCCCCAGCATCACTTCCTGAGCTCTCTTACTCTCTGGGATGGGCAGAGTTCCAGGCCCGTCTGCACTTGCCTCGCCCCCACTGGGGACTCAGACATTTCTCTGAGGGTTCCTGGTTCCCCTTCATGAGAAGCCAGGTTCCCAACATCCGCAATACATTTCCCCATTTTCTTAATCCTACGATTCACAGAAAGTGGTTACAGAGTTGCTACCCACACCACTGCAGGGGGCAGATCGGGTGTGGTCTGTGTTGTCTCCTCTTGTTGGGGTGCGGTCATAGTCCCGGCTTAAAAAGTCCCTCCTCAGGTTGAATTTCTCCCTTCCCCTTCCTGAGTTTATCATATGCATTTGAAATGCAGTCAGGTTCAATTGTTTCCGAGTGGATTCCATTTTAGGGGTTTCTTCCCTCTCCATTCCTGTTAATTTTCTTTCTCGAGTACTTAAAGCATTAATAGGGTTCCAAAAGCGAGGACAGTTCAGAGGCAGCTCAGGAAGCACCGCCCCCTGCTGGCCCCGCCCAGGCACTGGGCACGCCCCCTGCACCTGCCTGGTCTCCTGCCTGCGGTTGCTCTTCCGAGCCTCCTTTTGTCGAGGAAGCCGAGGGCAGGACCCTCCGAATGCGGCCGCTTCTCTCTCCCTGCCGTGTCCACATCCAGGGGGCCTTCGTGGGGGCTCAGTGGTCACGAGGGAAGACCCAGGACCCCCACGCTCCCCTTCGGCCTGTTTCCTTCTGAGCTGCCTGGCCCAGAGCCCTGGCCTGTATTCCGAGTCCGCGTGGTGCCTGGGGGCTAACACGTGGGCCAAGAGGGGGCGCTCGCGTCCCCTTGGGAGGGAACCACTCCCTCCTTCGTCGGGTGCTGCTGACGTTGCCCAAGGGCCTGAAAACCCGGGGCCAGATGCTCCGTGGGCCGCAGAGAGTCCCCGTGGCTCCACCTGGGGCTGGAGCCGTAGGATCCTGAGTCGCCTCTGCCTGCTCGCGGGCTCTCCTGGGCTGCGGAGCCTCGGGAAGAGGCCCTCTGGAGGCCACCCAGCCCCTGCCTCGTCCCGCTGCCACGGGGACTCCTGACCCGAATCCGGTGCAGATGAGGGGGTCAGCTTTGCACAGCACCCACAGTGTGGGCTCCCATCTTTTCTCTGCCCCTGATCCCTGACCCCTGGCTCCCCCAGAACTTCACGGGGCAAGGGGAGCCTGACTCCGCTCGCTGTGACACGTGGGAGCACCTGCTGTCAAAGGGCTGTGTGACGGATGACATCACGGACCCCAGGAGCCACGCCACGACCCAGGAGGACCAGGTGGGGGGCCAGAAGCAGCTGTCCCCACAGAAAGTGACGCTCTACCTGAGACCAGGTAGGTTTGGCCTCGGCTGGGGGTGAGCCAGCCCCTGATGGCCGCATATCCATGTGTCCAGGTCAGACAGCCAGGTGGGCTGGGCGAGGCCCTGGGACTGCTGGGAACCAGTCTGAGCTCCTCTCTCTGCCCAGGGGAGGATGCCCCCAAGAACCCCGTCTGCGGCTCGTGTCTAGTCTCTCTCTTTTTTTTTTTTTTGCGGTACGCTGGCCTCTCAGTGTTGTGGCCTCTCCCGTTGCGGAGCACAGGCTCCGGACGCGCAGGCTCAGCGGCCATGGCTCATGGACCCAGCCGCTCCGTGGCATGTGGGATCTTCCCGGACCAGGGCACGAACCCGTGTCCCCTGCATCGGCAGGCGGACTCTCAACCACTGCGCCACCAGGGAAGCACCCTAGTGTCTCTTTTAACCCTGAGTTCTGTGTCCTTTTTAAAAGGGAGAACAAACCATCTGGAAAGCACTCATTTGTCCCACTCTCAGAAGGCCAGGTACTCTTGGCAAAGTAAAGGCTCTGACAAGTCCTGCAGCCAAGGAACCCCAGTAACCATTTAAATCAGTGTTGCCCACCTGACTTGACCACGGACCCAGGTTCAGGACATAGCTCCCTGTTAGCGCTCCGAGAAACACCCTTCAGGAAGGCGGCGCGGTGGAGCAGTGGGGGGACGTGGCGGGCGGGCCTGGGCAGGGCTGGGGCGGCCACACGTGGGAGCTGGTGCTGGAAGGTGGGCCAGGCAGAGGGGACTCGATTTGGAGCTCGGTTCCTCACGTCTGTGTCCAGCACCAGCTGTGTGCTAGGCACCGTCCTGGGAGCTGGGGACACAGGCTATTCGTATTGACAGATAGACAAGTAATTACAGGCACAGGTGGTGATTAAGATGAGGAAGAGCGGAGGCCAGCGGGATGTGACTGAGGAGGGGGGGTATCCCCAGGGTGGCCAGGGAGCCCGTGCTGGGACGGGACGGATCTGCTTGCTGGCTGGTGGTAGAGAAGGCCTTGCCGGGGAGATTGAGGGAGATCCAGGTGGATCTGAATTTCAACAATGCCAGATAAACAACGAACACTTTTCAGTATCTCTGTGCCCAAATAGTCTTCTATTTGGGAATGTGCTCTTTATCTGAAATTCGAATCTGAGTAGGCGCCCTGCATCTTACCTGCAGGCCTCAGAGAGTGGGGAAGTCATGAGGGTCCTGAGGCCTGCAGGGGGCACCAGTGCCCCCGAGCCCCGCTAGATGCGGTGGCGTGCCTTCACTCTCCCGCGATCCCCACATCCCGCAGGTCAGGCGGCTGTGTTCAACGTGACCTTCCAGCGGGCCAAGGGCTACCCCATCGACCTGTACTACCTGATGGACCTCTCCTACTCCATGCTGGACGACCTCATCAACGTCAAGAAGCTGGGGGGCGACCTACTCCGGGCCCTCAACGAGATCACTGAGTCCGGCCGCATCGGTGAGCTGCCCGCTCCCTCCTCCCCTGAGCCCCGGCCAGCCTGCTGCCTGCACACCCCCCAGGCCCCCACCCTGGGCACCTCTGTGCCCCCACGTCCCGAGGGCAGGGCACCAGGGCTCCAGACCTAGTGTCCCTGGGTGCAACCCCCCAAGTGCCACCTTGCTTCCTCCCCCCCACCCCACCGCCCTCTGGCATGAGGTGGGGAAGCCGGGGCTCACAGCCCGCCCGACCCCTAGGCTTCGGGTCCTTCGTGGACAAGACGGTGCTCCCCTTCGTCAACACGCACCCCGAGAAGCTGCGGAACCCGTGCCCCAACAAGGAGAAGGAGTGCCAGGCCCCGTTCGCCTTTAGGCACGTGCTGAGGCTCACCAACAACTCGAACCAGTTCCAGACAGAGGTCGGGAAGCAGCTGATCTCGGGAAACCTGGACGCCCCCGAGGGCGGGCTGGACGCCATGATGCAGGTCGCTGCATGCCCGGTGAGGCCCCTGCCTGCCCTGATTTCTCCAGACCTGGGGGCCTCCGTCACGACACCCACAGATTCCACTATTGGCTTGCGACCCTGTGCAAATCTTTTGAAGCCTAAATACAAGGAAATGATCCCATTAAGCAAGACCCCTGAGCTACCTAACCCAGGCGGTTCCTGCAGTAGAATCACCCCTACTTCCAGTGCCCCTCAAGGAACAGAGGGTGTCCTGGCCAGGCTCCCCGACAGTTATGTGGCTTAAGTGTCGGTGCCGGCCATCCCCTGCCCGCTGCTGACCCCTTGCCACGTGGTCCTGTCCCGCTGCTGTATTGTGATGTGTTGCAACACATCGACCCGTGTTTAGCCACGCAGTCCTGCCACCTTCACAGACCGGACCCCAGTCCTCCAGCCTCTCTGGTCCCTGGGTGCAGCATCCCGCATCGCAGACACACACTTTCATTTCTGTGTGATGTCACGGTTCATGATGTGCCTGTGCCCTGGCTCTGGCAACCCCCTCATCACGGTGTCCGTGGGTTCCTCCCTCTGTGTTTGCAGTGCTTTTCCCTGAGATAAACATTTCCAAGTATTTTTTCTTCTTTGGGAGTATCCCCTTAGGAGGTGGTCCCAGGTCTGAGCTGACTGGGCCACAGAGTGTGCAAATGTAAACGTGCATTCCTGTCCCTTCGGTGTCCCACACATTCACCTGGGCATCTGGGAGGTTGTCGTCCCACAGACACTTCTCGAGCTCCCCTGGGCGCTGGGTCCTGTCTCTGGTCCTCCTGCTCCCCAGAAAACCCAGGAGTGGGGGGCACACAGCCCTGAGGCCAACACAGCAAGCTCTGCCCTGGCTCCCCCAGTCTGTGGGTCCCCGCTGCGGAAGCTGAGGCAGGTCACCATGCCCTCTCCTTGTCAGGAGGAAATTGGCTGGCGCAACGTCACCAGGCTGCTGGTGTTTGCCACAGATGATGGCTTCCACTTTGCGGGAGATGGGAAGCTGGGCGCCATCCTGACTCCCAACGACGGCCGCTGCCACTTGGAGGACAACGTGTACAAAAGCAGCAATGAATTCGTGAGTGCGGTGTCTTGGGGGGCGGAGTGGGGAGGTAGGCTCACTCCCAGCCCCGGATCCAGAGGGGTGGGGAGGGGCCCTCGCTCTGGGAGCAGCACTTTAATGGCACCAAGAGGTCAGAATTCTCTGGTCCAGGGCTGCTGTGCAATGATGCTCGGCACCCTGGAATCATAAACCCCAGGCACTGCAGAGGACTTTAGAGATGTGACCCTTGGGGTCCTCCACCTGCAGCCTCCAGACTCGAGGTGGGTGTTGGTGGCAGCTCTCAGGCCCACCGACTGGGACAGGACAGATGTGACATCTGAGGCTCCACTGAGCCTCTGCCTGAAATTGCGCATGTCATGAGGTTGTGAAAATAGGTGCCACTGTGCTGGGGGCAGCGTCTGAGATGCCCCCCCCAGGAGAAGTCAGAGGCGTCTCCCCAGTGCCCCACAGTGCGGACACCGCAAAATGCTGCTCACTCTTCTCCACTTTGAGTGTCTGGGAGCAGTTATTCGCCACTGGATTTCTTTTTTAGCGCATTGATCAGGAAGCACTTCTCAGCTTTTAATATTTTCTTGAGCGTATTTCAATATTGTCAGTTTCCCTCCTAATCCCATTATCTCACGCGTTTGCGAACATCATTGGGAACGGCCCCATCACAGCAGGAGGCAGGCGGAGCCTCTGCGCCCTGGGCCGTCACTTCTGCCAACAGGAGCGGACAGGCAGCCTGGATGGCTTGTCCCCAGCCTTGGGAGCCATCTGACGGGGGGTCCCCTCTCTAGGACTACCCATCAGTGGGCCAGCTGGCGCACAAACTGGCAGAAAGCAACATCCAGCCCATCTTTGCTGTGACCAAGAGAATGGTGGAAACGTACGAGGTAGGTGGGCTTGAGCAATCTGGCAGGACAAGGTGTCGCAACTGAATGGTGACAAAATCCAGGGTGACCACAGCCTGAGTTCTGCTTCCGTGCTGGGTGCGTGGGCTGTGGCCACGCGGGCGGCCCCGAGTTTCGGGGAGTGACCCCTGCTGCTGAGGAGCTGAGGCTTCTTTAGGCCACATGACAGTGAGAAGTCCTTGTACTTCAGTGATCATGGTTTTGCCTCAGCAAAACCCTTTGGGCCTGCAGACCCCATTCTTCACGGCAGGGGGAGTTCCTTGTCTTGTGTCCACATACGTTTGCACGTCAACACTGTCCGTGCAGTGTAAGGTGTACACAGGAGGCTCTGGAACCCCCAGCGCACGGCTCAGTGTCGCGAGGAAAACACCCTCAGAACCAGCAGGCGCGCGGGCCCCCCAGCAGCCGAGACAGCACTTCCTTCCCGGCTCAGGAGACCTGGGTCTGTCCTGACTTTTCTGAATTGCTGTTCTTACTAAAGTTTTCTGTGCCGTGGAATTCTCGTGGGGAATTTTCTTTTGTCTTAGAGCGTTTTTCATCCGTCCTCCCTTCTCCCAGTCACGGTGGGGCTGTTTTACTTGCTGTGCTTTCATCTGCCGGGCTCAGCGTGGTGGCCTCTGGCTGCGATGGGCTGGGAGCGCCTCCTGGCCCCTCTCCTTCCCTAAGTCCTGGTCCCCTTCCTGCTGAGGCCTGTGGCGTGCTGTGCCTGTGTGGGGCGTTTGCCAGTGGGGCCAGCCGCGCCTGCCATGAGCGTTCCCAGACCCCAGACTGGGGACACGTTGCAGGGGATGCCGAGGGAGGAGGGGCAGGTGTCCGGAAGACCCCCCGGGGGCTGGCAGTGGGAGCTGGCCAAGCCACAAGGACAGCAAGGCTGGTGGCCGGGGGCCGCTGAGAGACCAGCCGCCCACACGAGTTGCCCGAGCGCTGGCAAGTCAGGGCCTCACAGCTGCCGTGTCCCCGACCGTATTACGGGATGTAACAGTCTCCTCCTCGCCAGGTGGTGGCAGGTCCCAGTAATTTGCTATTAGGTGCAGGAGTCGTGTCCCAGAAGGCAGTGCGGTGATGGGGTAGAAGCTGGAGACGGGAGCCTTGGACCCCAGACCCTGCTCCCCAACAGCAGGGACAAGGCCCTGGGCAGGTCACAGGCCCTTCTGAGCCTTAGCTTCCTGACCCCATTCCCGGGGCTCCTAGGGAGGGGGGGTCGAGGAGGCCCGAGTGTGTATGGGCAGCTTACGCTGGACCCTCCTCAGTATGTGTTTCTGCACCGAATGGAGAGCGGGTGGCCAGGAGGGCTCTCCGAGCCCTGGCGGGGTCCCGAGGCAGAGGAGGAGGGGAGAGGGTGGCAGAGGGCAGAGGTGGGGTGGCCAGGCTGTGTGTCCTCGTGAGGTTTGAGGAGGAGACTGGACTCCATTCTGGGGCGTCACAGCAGGGCTTTGTGGCAGGGACGTGACCCACCCTTGGTTCTGCAAGATAAAGTGATGGTGCAATTTCCCGTGAAAGATGGGCTAAGCTAAGGGTGGCAGGGGACACAGATGTTCCCTGGAGGCTGCCCCAGGCTTGTCTGCATGACCCCGGGCTCCGGCCTGCCCACCCCAGAGGTGCCGCTGGACCAGCTGGCCCCGCCTGCCAGAGCCATTTGTCACAATGTTATTTAACACAGCCATTATGAAAGTTCAGTTATGTCAACGCACATGCTCAGAACACATCGCTTCCTGATCTTTTGCCACATTTCACGATTACCTGTGCCCTTGGGTTGTTTGTGCCCATCACATCTGCGTGATGCGGTGGCATCTTTTTTTTTAATAGACTTTATTTATTTATTTATTTTATTTGGCTGCGTCAGACCTTGAGGCACGTGGGATCTTTCGTTGCAGCGTGGGCTCTCTAGTTGTGGCGCGCGGGCTTAGTTGCCCCGTGGCGTGTGGGATCTTAGTTCCCCGACCAGGGAGTGAACCCGTGTCCCCTGCATTGGGAGGCAGATTCTTAACCCCTGGACCACCGGGGAAGTCCCTGGGGTGGCATCTAACCATGGCGAGGCACATCTTCCCAGCTCTGCCTTCAATGCTGGGAAATCAACCAGGGTGGAGTATTTCTACCGAGGAAATCGGCAAACGCCGCAATTCACGGTGTTTTCCTTCCTGAGAGCCAGTGGTTAAACGTTTGCCTGCACAACACTTGACTACGTGCTGTCTTAACTAAGTACAGTAAGAAATCGGGGGCAGGGTTGTCTGAGCCATCTCACAAGCAGGAAGGAAACCCTCTGGGGTGTTATTACAAAACTGGGTGGATGCCGAGGTGTCCTGGTACCAGGGTTCTGGCCACGCCCACCTGTCTTCTTCCCTGACAGAAGCTCACGGAGATCATCCCCAAGTCTGCAGTCGGGGAGCTGTCAGACGATTCCAGCAACGTAGTCCAGCTTATTAAGAACGCCTACAACGTAAGTGCCCCCTGGGTAGTCAGCCAAGACGCCGCCCCGCTGCAGGCCAACGGGAGGATGGTCTGGAGAGGAGAGCCCCTGCGTTCTGGGGGCCATCCTCAGGCACTTCCCCAGGCCCTCCGTGCCTTCCCTGGGACACAAGCATCAGGCCCTCTTCCAGCCAAAGGGTCTGCTGGCCTCGCGAGCATAGCTCGCTGGGAGCACCCAGTAAGCGCTGATGACACTGCATTGAGTCAGAGCCCCACTGAGGCAGCTCCGTTTGCTGCTCGTACCCTCTTGGAGCCCTAGCCGCCCCCCACCCCGAGCAGGCCCTGCCGAACTCCACATGCTGCCCGTGGGGGGCTCTGTCTTTGCACCGATGATGCCACCTTCAGTGAGTGGCTCATTCACCTCTCTGTGTCTCTCTGTGTCTCTCTCTGTCTCTGCTTCTCTGTCTCTCTTCCTGTCTGACGGTCTGTCTCGCTCTCTCTCATTCACTTAGACAGTTTTTCCAGCTCCCACCCTGTGCCAGGCACTGGGGTTTCAGTGGTGGGTGGACGGTCAAGCTCCCGTTCTTGCAGGGCTATGACCTGTCTCCACGTCTGTCCCTTCCACTGGCCTGTCTCGGGGGGCGTGGCATGGGTAACCCACCCGTAACCAGCGGCATGGGGTGCAGGACCCGGCACCCATGGAGCTCTCAGTGGACACACGGGTGGAGGGAGGGGGAGGAGAGGCGTGCCAGCCATCGGCTGGGAAGGGGCGGGAAGGGTCGGGGACAGCGGGATGAGCCTGATCATGATGCTCTTTGCCCACAGAAACTGTCCTCCAGAGTGTTTCTGGATCACAACACCCTCCCTGACACCCTGAAAGTCACCTACGACTCCTTCTGCAGTAACGGGGTATTGAAGGTGGACCAGCCCAGAGGGGACTGCGACGGCGTCCAGATCAACGTGCCGGTGAGGCTCCCTCCCGGCCTCTGGAAGGGGCTCCCCCAGGGACAGCGAGGGAGGGTGCACCCCGGCACACGGCTTCACAGGGACCAGCAAGAGGTGGGGTCCAGTCCACCGCGGGTCCAGTTCCTTCCCTTGAAAATCCACACACACTGTTCGCGGCCTGGTGTACACCGACCGCCGCGAGGACGGCAGCGCCCCCTGGGGGCAGATGCCGGGTACAGCGCCACCCGCCTAAGAAGGGCGTTCCTTCTACACGGGGCCATCTGCTTTGATTTGATTTTCTTGATTTTTGTGTTTTTGTTTTTTGACAAACACATTAAAGTAGAGGCCACACAAATGATCATAAACAGGCACTGAGTTATTTCCCTGATATTTTAAATTTGTCGTGACCAGAACAATTAAACTTTTCCTTTCTCCAGCTGTGAATTAATATTCAGCAAAATACTTGCTTTTACTTCTAAACGACATCGGAATTCTTTCAACTATGTGACTTACTAAATGTGTGTGACCTTTTAGTGAAATGTATCCCCCTCATACTGGGTGATCCATACAGGAATTTATTCAGTCTTGTGACTGATTGATTACTTCCCTGATGTTTCTGCTCTGTCTTAACATACGGGTTGGAGATTCACTTACATTGATTTGCAGTGAGGCTTGCCGTGGACAAGCCGGTGCTCCCTGAAGCTCAGTGCTGGCTGAGCAGCAGTGCTGTGTGAGTGGCAGGGACTTCGCCCGGCCCGCTCGGTTCCCCTTGGGCATTCAGGGTCAGAATACAACCCCACTTGCAGAACTTAGGACTTCCTGTGCGATTTTGGCATCTTAGCCTCCAGGCTTCAGGACAAAATACATGGAGAAAATATACATCATTTACAAAGTCACTCTAAAATTCTTTAAAAGTATTCTAAAGACATCCCTGCCCAGTCCAGGCCACCAGAGGATGGTGGGTGGGGGAGCTGTGGGAGGGCTGGGGGGCATGTTCCAGTATCTCTGACTCTGAGTTTCCAACTCTCATCCTCTCTTCCCTCATCTCCCCTCCCAAGTCCTGGAGCCACCTGGAGTGTCCATGTCCTTCCCTCCCCCCACCGACATGCACTCCCCCGGGGGCCCAGCAGAGGCGGTCCCCTCCATGCTTGGGAGCCCAGGACGCTGACCCTCACCCTGCTAGGCCGTGCCCTTGTCCACGCTGCCCAGGGAGGAGATGGGAGCAGGGTTGTGTGGCCGGGGTCCAATGTTCACCTGAGCCCTGCTTTCCCGCTACAGATCACCTTCCAGGTGAAGGTCACAGCCACAGAGTGCATCCAGGAGCAGTCATTCGTCATCCGGGCGCTGGGCTTCACGGACATGGTGACTGTGCGGGTCCTCCCCCAGTGCCAGTGCCGGTGCCGGGACGCGAGCCGGGACCACAGCCTCTGCGGCGGCAGGGGCTCCATGGAGTGCGGAGTCTGCAGGTGAGGCCGCGGCCCCGCCCCCCGCGCAGGCGCGCTGCGGCAGAGCCGGTTTGGGAGGGCTCTGACCTCACATCCCTCTGCAGGTGCGACGCCGGCTACATGGGGAAGAACTGCGAGTGCCAGACGCAGGGCCGGAGCAGCCAGGAGCTGGAGGGAAGCTGCCGGAAGGACAACAGCTCCATCATCTGCTCGGGGCTGGGGGACTGCATCTGCGGGCAGTGCGTGTGCCACACGAGCGATGTGCCCAACAAGAAGATCTACGGCCAGTTCTGCGAGTGTGACAACATCAACTGCGAGCGCTACGACGGCCAAGTCTGCGGGGGCGAGAGTGAGCGCGGGGGACAGACCAACGGGCGGAGCCTCCGCCGCCCCTGGGACGGGAGGGGGCGGGTTCGGGCGGGGCTCAGTCTGCGGGGGGGCCCCTGTCTTCCAGAGCGAGGGCTCTGCTTCTGCGGCACCTGCAGGTGCCAGCACGGCTACGAGGGTTCGGCGTGCCAGTGCCTCAAGTCTACGAAGGGCTGCCTCAACCTGGATGGCGTCGAGTGCAGCGGCCGCGGCCGGTGCCGCTGCAACGTGTGCCAGTGCGACCCCGGCTACCAGCCGCCCCTGTGCCTCGAGTGCCCGGGCTGCCCCGCGCCCTGCGCTCGCTACGCGTGAGTGTCCCGCCGCCCCGCCCGCCTCGCGCCTCCGCGCCCGGGAGAACCGCCGTCCGGCCGGACCCGGGGCGCGGGACGCTGGGGACGGCCCTCCCCCGACTGCCCTGCACGGCCCCGAAGCTCCGGGTGGCCCGAGCCCCGCGCCGCGCGGACACCCGGGACCCCGCGGTCATGCCGCGCCTTGCCCACAGCAACTGCGCCGAGTGTCTGAAGTTCGAGCAGGGCCCCTTTGCCAAGAACTGCAGCGCAGCGTGCGGGGAGACGAAGCTGCTGCCCAAGCCACTGCCCGGCCGCACGTGCAAGGAGCGCGACTCCGAGGGCTGCTGGATGACCTACACCCTGTTGCAGCGCGAGGGGCGAGACAGATACGACGTGCACGTGAACGACACGCGCGGTGAGCCCGGGCGGGTGGAGTCAGGACCGGGTCCTCGCGCCGCTCAGCCCGCGCGCCGTGCCGTGCGCTCTGCTCTGGGGCGGCTGGCTGTCCCGCAGGGGCGCTGCCTGGAGCGCTGGCGCTGAGCGCGGCCTGGAACGCAAGTCCCGAGAGCCGGCCCGGGGGACCATGGGGGCCGCCGGACCCACATCCGGCCCTGGCCCTGGAGGGGCCCGCGGAGCCGGAGCCGGCTTCCCCAGGTGCTGCGGCCCGCCCGCCGCCCTGCTCGCCGAGGGCCCAGAGGCTGACTCTGTCTTCATAGGTTCCCGGGACACCGGGTGGGGACACATGAACCTGTTCCCAGGGGCAAAGACACCGGCGGGGCGTGTCTCAGAGATCATAAGGTCTCTCTGAGGAGGACACTTGCAGCTGAGATCAGGGGATGAGAGGGCCAGAGGTGCTGGGCTGGGCTCTTACTGGGCCCCTGTGAGTCCGGGGGCGGGGGTGGGGTGGGAGGGGTTGGGCTTATGTCTCTTCCCAGACACACCGGAGGGCTGCCAGCCGGCTTTCAGAGGAGTGAGCTGTGCTCTCACAGGCCGGGTGCAGACCTGGGAAAGGCCACTGCCCAGTCCGGGCACTGAGCAGGGCTGGGTTGGGGTCCTGGGGGCGGCGTGGACAGAGCCTGCCCTTGGATGGAGCTCTGGGCGGGATCGGGAGGGAGGGCAACAAGTGGGGACGGAGGGTAGGTCAGTGTCGAGGAGGTAGGTTGAGTGGACAATGACAAAGTGTGTGTGGAACGTGGGGACTTAGAGTACCACACCCACGAGGGGATGGGCTTGAGGGTTACATCAGCAGCACGCGGAGCCGTGTGGACATACCAGCTCTCGGTACCCCCGCCCCTTGACTGCTCAGAGAGGCTGCGGGGATGGGGCACAGGCTGCAAGGCCGGCCTCTCGGGTGACCGCAGCAGACGTGGACAGCAGTCCACCCCGGGGTCACTGCAGGACTGAGACCTGCTCCCAGCTCCCCTCCCCACGACAGGACCCCCAGGAAGGCAGCTAGGGCCCAAGCCCTTTGTTACCGGGGCGGCAGAGCCCAGCCTGCTGGTGCAGGCAGCTCTCCCCGGGCGGGCGTTTTAACAGGCACGTGTGGGGTCAGGTCTGGTTTTGTGCGCGCTGGCTAAGTTGTTCCACTTTTGTGAGGACATGGAGGCTCCCTGGAGAGGCCAGGATGGTGCGGGGAGAGTGCCCGCAAACCCCAGTGCCCACGAGCCAGGCAAACGGGCTCACACTGAACACTGCCTTGGTCAGGGGCCGCGCAGGCGTGCTGCAGCCTAGAGCCTCCCTCTCCCCCAAGCTCAGCAGGAGGCTGGGTGCAGCCCCTCGGGCACTGGGACCCCACCCCTCTCATTCCCAAGGCTGCTGCCATTGGTTCTCCTGGGAAAGCTTTTATGAGGAGAGCGCCCATCCCTAAACTCTGATCCAGCGTGGGTTAGGTTAGGTTCCAGTGATTGGGTCATTGGCTGTCCAAGTGGGAGGCCACTGTCCGGCCCTGGTTACTTACTGGCCACCACGGCCCCCCTTCCTTCTCCATGAACAAAGGGCCTCTCAAGTTCATTTGGAACCACAGGGCCTGGCCTTGTGCCCAGCTCTGCACCCTCCCTGGCTGGGGGCTGGGGCCGGGGCCAGGGCCAGTTTGCTCACTACCTGTCGCTGAGAGCCAGCAGTGGGGCCCCGACACCGTGCAGGGATGGGGCGGGCCTGACGCCCCCGTGTGTGTGCCTCCTTGCCTTAGAGTGCGTGAAGGGCCCCAACATCGCCGCCATCGTGGGGAGCACCGTGGCCGGAGTCGTGCTCGTCGGCATCCTGCTGCTGGGCATCTGGAAGGTCCTGACCCACCTGAGTGACCTCAGGGAGTACAAGCGCTTCGAGAAGGAGAAGCTCAAGTCCCAGTGGAATAACGTGAGTGGCCCCGGGCCCCCGCAAAGGCGCACCTCCCACCCTCTGCACCGAGGGCATGCCCACGGGAGTGCGAGCCTGCCTCACCCCACCCTCGCAGCTCGTCCCCAGAGCCCAGCGCCTTCCTCCCTGCGCTGACAAGTCACGCTTGCTTTTCTCACCAGGATAACCCCCTTTTCAAGAGCGCCACCACGACAGTCATGAACCCTAAGTTTGCTGAGAGTTAGGACTGCTTGGTGAAGACAGGGCCTCCTGCACCGCCCAGGTGGGAGCACCCCACGCCACGTCCGCTCCAGCAGGCCGACCGTGACCCCGTCGCCCGGTGGACTTGGGTGACGACACTTGACAGCTTCACCACTAACTGAAAATCCACCGTTTTTCCTGCCCCCAGAATGACAGATGGCGGCCAGATAATTCTAGGGACTCATCGGAAGGGCCAGCCTCCCCCTTCTAATATGAGTGACTTTTGATAGCAACCTGAAGAAGGAATTGCTCGCGGCCTGTAAGGTTAGACACGTGTTGTCCTTTGTAAAAATTAGCACAGCAGTCTGGTGAAAGGTGGTACAGATTTATTTATATGTGAACTTCTCAGGGTGTAAAATTACATCCCATTGATCATGCTGCCCCCAATCATGTGTACAGAAAAAATTAATAACCCTTCCACGGGGGCTTCCCTGGGAGCCGGGCTCTGTGCCCCACCTCCACTGCTCTTCACACACTCCGAGGGTCCGTGTAGACTTTGGGCCGCGGCTCAGGGTTCTCTTTTTTTCCTTCCTCACCTGTTGGCCATGCAAGCCCCTCTCTGTCCCTGTCCCGGCGCCACCTCCTAGGCAGCTTTCAGAAGACGGGACAGCCCCAGCATAAGGGGGTCCCCCTGCAGAGCTTGAACGGGGCCGAGGCAAGATGGGAAAGCGGGCGTCTGTCACGCTCTTGGCTGTCTACACCCGCTCTTGGATAATGAGTGGAAGAGAGTTTAAATAAGTGTGTTTCTCACAGGCTGTTTCCTGGGGTGACCTGGAGGTCAAGGTGATCCGGTGTGATGGTAGTAGGTGGCAGGTCCCAGCGTGATCACCTAGCCGTGTGCGTGTCCGCCAACCTCTGCAGGGTCCGTGTGGGTCAGGGTCCGGGTGTGGCCCGTGAGGGCCCGTCAGGGTGGGGCAGTCCTGGGTCCCCAAGGAAAGGGTTCTATTCTGGTATGTTAACATCCTCCGCAGCCCTGCCAATGCTGGCTCTGTGCTCGTGTTACACAGACCTGAGGGAAGCAGACAGATGTGAGTACGGGGTGCGTATTTGGGAATATATATTCACATGCATAGACATAGCTTCAGATGATATTTTCCCTTATTTTTTTCCATAAAATGTATAATATTTTATTAAAACCCCAGCATAACTCTTTATTAAAAAAACATCAGTTCAGGGACTTCCCTGGCGGTTCAGTGGTTAAGAGTCTGCCCTGGCACTTACAGAGTACTGCTCATGCCCATCTCTGTGCAGAGAACAGTGGGCAAAAGCAGAGACCCTCACTGCCCTCCTGGAGGTACACAGAGGGTAGCCTCACAGCCAGTGTAAAATGATAAACGGTGCCCGTTGAGATGGAAAAGCACGTGGTCCAGGATTGAGAGCAAGGTTTAAAGAAATAAAAGTGACCATCTCACCCACTACACTCCCGCAGCTGATAACTTTCACTGCTGCTTGTTCCCCTGCAGGGGGCAAGCTCTGCCTTCCCTGCTCGAGCCCACTCACAGCTGCTTGGATGTCAGCACCCCGTCCTGTCTCGTCCTGTGTCGCCTCATCCCACCTAAGGCCTCTTACGCCTCTCCATCCACGCACCAAGCGAGGAGTGTGGCTAAGGCCCACGGGTGCTCCCGCCTGTTGCCCATCACTCTAGTGCCCCTGGCATCCCTCCTTCCTGCCCTGTCCATAAACAAGCGGGTTTAAAACAGAATAACCAAAGGTTAATCTTCTACCACCTTAGTGGTGCTGCATCCTTCCACACCTAGGCGAAGAATCAGGCTTTATTTTTCCAAAATGTTAAAACCCAATTGAACAAAATGGAATCACTTGCAGACAACGTTGGGCTGCAGGTCATCCAGTCTCCCCACCTGGTAAATGTGGATGGCTGTGCACGTTCCCAGCCTTGACCCTTCCCTCCATAATCCCCGGAAGGCGAGCCCCTCCTCCGACGTGGTCTGTAAGCCAAAGGTCCTCACTCTGGTCCCAAGCCCTTGCAGACGCCCCGCCCACCACCATGTCACACAGGCATGTCCAAGGAAGTCTGGTACCCTCTCTCAAACGGCTCCTTCCTCTGGGGTCCCCTGTATACAGTCCCCGTGCCCTTCCTGTGCATCCGCATCCACAGACAATGATCATATTCCCTCTGTTACAACTGGGGTGCAGTTCCCTCCTGATGCCCCTTGGTCCCCAAAACTCCAGCTAGACGAGTGCCCTTCTTCCTCTGGCAGCACAAGCCAGTGGACCAGAAAAAACGTCCCGAGCTGCACCCTCCAGCTTCGGCGGTGTCCTCATTCACCTTTTGTTTTTTTGTTTTTTGTTTTTTTTTGTGGAATGCGGGCCTCTCACTGTTGTGGCCTCTCCTGTTGCGGAGCACAGGCTCCAGACGCGCAGGCTCAGCAGCCATGGCTCACAGGCCCAGCCGCTCCGCGGCATGTGGGATCCTCCCGGACCAGGGCACGAACCCGTGTCCCCTGCATCAGCAGGCAGACTCTCAACCACTGCACCACCAGGGAAACCCTCACCTTCTGTTTTAAACACAGGCTTAGAGACTCAATTAGGGTCACAACCCTATGTCACTCATCATGGGCCCGTCACCTGATGGGTGTTTGTTTCTAGACTGTGGGTGCATTTCAACAGGATAAAACAAAACCCATTTCGTGGGTTTGTTTTACCCTTTTTTAATGCAACCTCCATCGTGCACCATCCTGTGCTTCAGCAGTGTCTCCTCCTTAGCCAGATCCATCCCAGTGCCCCACAGCACCTATGTGGGAACCTGGACGCTGCTAAGGCCCCGGGTCAGCTGGGCCCTCCCCCTCCCCCAGCCCTTCCTCCCCGGGGTGTTTGTGCTGTGAACAACTCTGAGCTCCCACACGGGCAGGTTGTGACCTGCGGCAGGTGGCACACACCAGACTGGGGGTGGGGGAGGCGGGCGGTGGTATCGGAATGACGTGGGAGCATCGTTTAACAGCCAGGTGCCAGTGACCAGCTATCCGGGGTGGCCTGGAATGTCCCTTTTCTGGGGGGGGGGACCATGCCTGTGGCTTGCAGGATCTTAGTTCCCTAACCAGGGATGAGCCTGTGGAAGGGCGGAGTCCTAATCACTGGACCACCAGGGAATTCCCAAGGGATGTCATGGTTTTAACCCTCAAAGTCCCTTACCCCGGGAAACCCTGAAGTCTGGGCAAATCTGGACGGTGGGCCATCTGTGGTATGTGTGTTTTTCCCACACAGCCAAGCAATTAACTCAGTTCTCTGAGGACACTGACCAGAGTCCCACAAATTTAACTCCATTCTGACACCATCTACCTGGAGATCTCACAGATTAAGGGCTCAGTCCCACAAGACCACCCCCCTTCCCTTGCCCATCCCAGGTTGTCACCTGTCCTTCTGACGAACCAGCTATAGATCAGAGATTCGGTTCATTTGCAAGAGGGATTCACAGAACTGGAAACCAGTTTACTCACTAGATTACCAGTTTATTTTTGTAATAAATGAACAGCCAGATGAAGAGGTACACAGGGCCCCCAAGCCCTCTGAGCCCACTCCCCGCCGCAACTAGAAGCTCCCTGAACACCGTGCTTCTGGGTTTCTAGGAAGTTCCATTATACAGGCGTAGGCATGGTTGATCAAATCACTCCAGCCCCTCTCCCCTCCCTGAAGGCAGGGGATGCAGAGGGGACTGAAAGTTCCCCAGGCAACCAGACGCCTTCCACAGTTGCTTTCCAAAGGTCACCACATGAACAAACTCAGATTTGCTTGAAAGGGGATTGTTATGAATAACAAAGACACTCCTGTATCACTCTTGGGAAATTCCAAGGGTTTTAGGAACTCTGTGCCTTGAACAGATGAAGACCAAATATATATTTCTTATTCTATCACAGTATCACACCACCCTCTGGGCCCCCAGCAGACCTGCGAATGGGCACATCTGGAGGGCATCTGGCTTGGAGTCCGCTACTTTTATTTTAAATTCTAACTGCTGAGGGCCTTGGACTGTATGGGACCTGGGACTCTCCACCTGGGCAGCTGAGGAACTAGAATAGCGGGTGCCTTATCATTGCCCTTCCAGAGCAGCACTTCCCAGCCCAGGGTCTCAGCAGCCTGTGCCTGGGGAGCTTTAGACAACACCTCGCCCACCAAGTTCTGACTTCCTTGCTGGTGTGTGTGTGTGTGTGTGTGTGTCTGTCTGTCTGTCTGAGAGAGCTGGCATTGCCACTTTTAAATGGACTTCAGGTGATGTCAGCTGAGGTTGAGACCCTGCTGGCCCAGAACCATGCTTCTCAAAGGCTGGTTCAGACAGCAGGCTCAGCTTCACCAGGACATTTGTTAGATGCAGATGCTGGGCCTGGCCCCCCACCTGTTGAATGAGAGGCTCTGGGACAGGCTTGAGTTCCACAGTCGAGTTTTGCCAAGCCCTGCAGGTGATTCTGATACACTCCATAGTTTGTGTATAGTCAGGCAAAGCAAGCAGATGGAGATCTAATTCTGTACATAAGGGTGCCTCTGTGGAAGGGGGCTGCAGGTGCTCTGGGTGCAGGGGGTGATGCCCCCTCAGGAGGAGGCTCAGAGGGCGCTCCCCTCCCGCCCCCCTACCCCCCTACCTGCCCACCCTGCCTCTCACTGGCTGCATGACCTTGAAAGAATTAAGTTTTCTGTCTTGTCAAAGTGCAGGTGAAGGGGTCACAAGAGCCCCCTTCCCTGTCCCTGAGAGGAAGTGCGCTGAGGATCATGACTGCCCACGTGGGAGGGGGCAGGTGGCAGGGTTTTCTGTGTCTCAGTCCAGGGCAAATCCCTGGGCTCCAAGAGGTCCACCCTGGCAGGGACCAGGGAGCCCTTCCCAATTGCAGCCCCCCTTGGAGCCATCCTCATACCCCGGGTGCATGCACGGTCTGTCCCATCTCTTAACCCAGCCACAGAAAAGGGGCTCTGGCCTGTCGGCACAGTCCTCTGCTTCTGTCCATCCCTCCCGCTGCCCCAGAGCCCCGCTGCCCCCCAGGGCTGAGAGTACCCACAGACCTTTCCAGATCCCTCCGAGGCACCTCCAAAGTCTGAGGCCCTCAAGTGCACCCTTTGTCCTCAGCTGAGCCGCAAATGAGCTCTCTGCAGTGTTAAATAAAGATTACGGTGGTTAAAGTGTGACCGGCCCAGGTAGAAGCTTCGATCTTTTTACACAGCCTTTCTGGAAGTAATTCTTTAACTTACTAAAGAATGTACTAACAGTGATGAAAAAAATCAGACGGCACACTCAACCACCAAATAAAAACAACTCAGGTGAAAAGGCCCAAATTGTGTGATTCCCATAGGCACAGTCCAGGGGCGGGGGCCCTGGAATTCCAGAACCAGCGGGGCTCAGGCCTCAGCCCACCGTGGCCGGTCCACCCCCGGTCAGCCCTGTCCATGGTGCTGCTGTTGGACACTCCTCCTAAGTTAACACCACGAACTGTATCAAATCTCATCCCTTAACCACAGTTCTGGAAAAACCATACATTCTTTTTAAATTCCAGATGGCAAACAGAATCATCATTCTGTTTCTCTGAAAAGTCACTGTATTTCGTATTTCTCATCCTGTGTGGTTTTGGGTCTTTCCTATCAGCTTGAAGCTCTTTGACAATCGAATGTGTCAAGTTAAATAATGCTGTCCCATCCTCCCCCTTTTCAAACAGGGACTTGGGCTCCAGTTACTGAGTTTTTTTTTGAACTTCCTCATTGTAGAATTGTCCCACAGCTCAGTTGTATTTTAAAATGCCATCGCTGATGGCACTGTTTGAGATGCAGTAGCGTTCACTGCGTCTTGGTTAATGTTTACAAATGTCCAATGTCCTTCAAATGCCAGTACATGGTGGTTGTGTGGTTGTTAGGATGAAAAAATGTTGCTTTCTGGGGCCATAGTTCTAAGCCCAGGATGGTGTTTTTGTTTTTAATTCCAAAACTTTCTTTTTAAAAAAATTTTTTTTAAATTGAAGTCTAGTTGATTTACAGTGTTGTACCAATCTCTGCTGTACAGCCAAGTGACTCAGTTACACACTTATAGACATTCTTTTTTTATATTATTTTCCATTATGGTTTATCACAGGATATTCAATATAGTTCCCTGTGCTGTACAGTAGGACCTTGTTGTTTATCTCGGGCTGGTGTTTACTCCAGTTCCAATGGCAAATGAGTCTTTAAACATCTTTTTCTGTATCAGAAGATCCAAACCAAAGGGAGATAAGAAGTGTTTGAACTGGAGGATGTGGGGCAGACACAGCTTACTGCAGTCAAGGGCGCTTTGCTGCCTCACAAAACAGGAAGGAACTTTGTCCCTCTACAAAGAGCCAGAGCCAAGTTGAAGGCATGCTTGTTAAAACATTGGACATCCACACTGGTGTGACGTCACCGATGTGCAGTCACCGTGTGCAGGAGCGCCAGGCACAGGGACGCTAACACTGGGCCCCAACCTGTGGCCCTCGGGTCCTTTCTGTGCGAGACCCCGTGACCTTGTGATGGTCAGCGGTGCTGTGAGCTGAGCTGTGCCACTAAAGCGCACGAAAGCTCAGGTCATGGAGGTAGGAACTGGCGGGGTTGGGATGCCAGCCTCACAGTCCTGATGCGCTGTCTTCCTGGCCCTATGACCTTCTGCAGGCACCCTGCTGGGCCCAGTTTTCCACATCTGGCAGCGGGGCAGGATGAGGTCACCTTGCCTTTGGTCCCTGCACGTGGTAGAGGCACAAATACACTGCAACCAACTGTGTCCTCCTGGCCGAGAAGTCTTTCCACACTGACCCTGGGGGTTGAGGGCCAGTTACATTCCAACCAGTTGGGGCCGTCTCAGGGAGAGCAAGCATGGAAGATTTTAAAGGCCACACCGCTGAATCCCAGCACACTGAGAGGGAGGGATGCTCTGATCAGTCTGCACCACGCCTACCTCGCCGGGGTCAGCTCGATTCCGTATTGGACTGCAAAGCCCACTGCCCGGATTTCACCACAGCCCTGAGTTGAGGTAGGTGAGGGACAGCAGTGGAACGCGACCCAGTAAATGACGCCGGGGCCCTGGATTAGGTCAAAGACGGCAGACACCTCCCCCGTGACGGACGGCCCACCCTGATCCCAGCACTGCTGCTACTGGGAAGGTGGTCTTACCAGGCTGGTCCAGGAAGCCACAAGCCAGTGACCCCAGGAAGTTTAGGAGAAGTATCCCTGGCTTCCCTATACAATACTCAAAGCCCCACTGTACTTTGGCTGTGGAAACACAATCTTAAAAAGAAAGCAACTGGACTCTGGCAGTATATGTTTTTATCATTCCATGACGCCGTCCGGGGCCGGGATCCAGCAGACCTCCCAGGAGCCGGCCGCCGCCCGCCCGCTCCCTCCCCGCGGCCCGAGCCCCGACTCGGGGGAGGTGACCTCCGGGACGAAGGTCTTCCGGGCGGGGGTCAGGGCCCAGCGTGCTGGCTCTGCGAGGCCCGCGGGACCAGCCCAGAAAGCAACGGCTCCCCTCCACTCCCTGAGCGATCCTCCACCCCTTTACGGTCAAGGTTGCGTAGCGCCCCTCCCAGCCGCGCAAGCGCACTGAGCCTCAGCGGCCCTCCGCAGCCCGCGGCCTTCCCGCCGCGCAGGCGCACCGATCCGCGCGCCGGGAGGCGGGACCGCGAGCGGCGAGGGGCGGGCCCCTGTTCCGCACTGGCCCGTCCGCCGCCCCCCCCACCTCCGGCGCGCGGCCCTTCCGGGCGGAGGCGCCTGGCTGGGGTCCGAGGTGCTGCGCGTCCGGCAGACGAGGAAGACGACCGATCGGCGGGGCTGCAGCCGCCATGGCATCTGGCAGGGTCCGCGGGCCGACTCCGCGCTGGGGACTGGCCCTCGGCGGCACCGCGCTGTTCCTGGTGCTCCTCCCGGCGGCCGCCGCGCAGGGTGAGGGCAGCCGGCGGGCTCGGGGGCGGGGGGGCCGGGGGGTGCGAGGCGGGGTCGCGGCGGAGGGGGAGGGCGCGGGGGGCGCGGTGTCGGGGTCAAGGGGGGCGGAGGGCCGGGGGTCACAGCCGCTCTGAATCGCTGCTCCGGGCCCGCGCGGCCTGCGGCCGGGGCGCCAGCCTGGGGCGGCGGGGCTCGGGGACGGCGGTGGGCCGGCCCTTTGTCCTGGCTCAGCATGCGGGGTGGTCTAGGACCACGGCGTCGGCCTGGCCGAACGCAGCGGCGCCACGACCCTCGGAAAGAGCCGTCTCGGGTGTGGACTCGGGGTCGAAAGCAGAGCTGGGGAGCTCGCTTGTCCCACAGCGGGTCGGCGGCCGGAGTCCAGGGGCCGGGCCCTTGTGCGGGCGCGACTGGTGTGTTGGGGGCCCTGCTTGCTTCGAGGAGGCCTGTATGCGGCCCCTACACCCGCCACCGTGCGGAGTAGGCCCCTCCGAGGAGCTCCAGGGATAGCGGCCGGTGCTTGGGCTGAGCCCGCCCTGCCGCTGGTTCCTGGGCTCTGCGGGCCCGCGCTCCGTGGGCAGGTGGGCGCCCTTGCTAGGCGATCCCCCCTGTTCTCCGTAACTAAATACCTGTGCCAGGTGCCGGGCCCACGGTGGTGACCGGCAAGTGGAGGCGACGGGTTTCTGGGGGGCCTGACCAGGAAACGGCAGTTAAGAGTCGGGGGGTGTGGTGAGGGGAGTGCGTGACCTAAGGGCCCAGCAGTTCCAGAAGCGCTGGTGCTGGAGGGTGGCTTCCTGTCGGTGGTCTGCAGGCTGCTGGGAATCTTGGGAGCGTTTGATCTGGCTGCTGTGTGTGGCATCCCCGCGTGGTCGCTAGTGTGGGGAATCGAGCCTCGGGCCGGTGGCCTAACCGACCTGGGTCAGCCTGAGGGGCCGGGGGTTTTCTCAGCGCCAGTTAGCTGCGGCTTCGTTACTTTTTGTTTATCACAGCAAAGCACCTTTCCTCTTTGTGACCTCTTGGGGTGTCGGTTCCAGGGCAGGACTGCTTGAGTTTTTTCTCATCGCCTTCTAAGCATACTTGTGTGTACGTTTGTGATATTATTCGTTAATGCAGCAGTCGAGTGACACAGAATAGGGAACTTTCGGTCCAGATGGATTGTTCAGCACAAATGTGGTGAGTGCTTTTTTACCAAACTGGGTGGCTGAGAGCCAGGAGTCCTCAGTCACCCGAGAACCTCTCCTTGGTGGCCACCGGCTGTATATTGTTAAAGTGGGTGTGTCAGGAAATGCCCCAGGTGTGTTTGACTGCCAGCTTTTCACCGCGCCCTAGCCCTGGACTTAAGGGCAGAGACCCCTGTGGGTTGAGTGGGCATGTCCTGTGACAGTTTGGGAGTGAAACTGGACTCGAACCCTAGTATTTCAGGAGAAAAGTGGCTCTTCTTCTAGCCACACTGAGCCTGGGCTTGCTGTGAGATTTTACCGCTTGTCATGCTATAGGAATGTGACTACACTGTTTAAGAGACTTTGTTTTCCTCGCAAGGATGCTGTGTGTATTAGGAAAAATCACTCTAGAGAAACAGAACCAACAGGATATACGTAGCTATAGAGAAAGAGTTATTTTGAGGGACTGGATCACGTGACTGAGGGGCCGAGGAGCCCACAAGCTGCCGTCTGCTTTCCCGGAGAGCTGGCGCGTAGTCCAGGCCACACCTCAAGGCCAGGCAGCGGGGAGCCCGGGGGATACGGCCCAGTCTACGCCTGAAGGCCCAAGGGCAGGGGGAGGTGGACGTCTCGGTTCTCACACAAAGAGCAGACTCCTCCTTCCTTGCCTTTCTGTTCTGTTCGGGCCCTCAGTTGGTTAGGTGATGCCCACCCACCTTGGAGAGGGCCAGGTGCTTTCATCCATCCACCAACTCATGCTCGTCTCTTCTGGAAACACCCTCACGGACACTACCAGAAACAGTGTTTGGGGAATTCCCTGGCAGTCCCTTGGTTAGGACTCTGCGCTTCCATTGCCGGGGGCTCGGGTTCCATCCCTGGTTGGGGAACTAAGATCCTGCAAGCTGCACAGCAAGGCCACAGAAAAAAAAAAGAAAAAAGAAAAAAACCTTAAAAAAAGAAAGAAAGACACAAAGTGTTTCACCAGCTCTCTGGGCATCCCTTAGCCCAGTCAAGTTGACAGATGAAATTAACCATCACGGGTATGTGAATTCAGAGACCATCATACCAGTCCAAACCCAGCTGTGTCTAACGTCTGTCTTCTCTACTGTGCACTTGGGTGGGGGGGAGACGTTAGGAACCGATAAGGTGTTGGAGATCTTCAGAGGGAAGTTCATTGAATTAAGGAAGTTTCAGGGGCTTCGGACCCCGCTTTAATTGTGTGTGGGGTCAGACTCCACCCCAGAGTTTCACCTTTACATCTAGAGGGAAGGCAGCCCCTAAAGGGACCTCAGTCTTGTCCTAAACAGAGGGGTCCGGAGGAGCTGGTGGTGGCCAGGGTAGCTGGGGGCGGGGGCTCCTTACAGCGGTCCTGCTGCGGAGAACTGGGGCTTCCAAGCAGGTTGCGGGGCATTGGGTGTGTGCACGGGTCCGAGCCTTTGCCCTCTGCCCTCCTCACTCCCCCTTTTCTGCTGAGGCGGTGGGACAGCCAGGACTGTTTGTCAAGGTGAACTTTCTGCCTCGTTTCTCACGTGAAACGGACAGCGCAGGCACTCTGTGCCCTGTCACCGTGCGGCACGGCCGTAGTGCCCGGTTCTGGGGCTTTTCCACTGCCGAGGGCACTGCCGAATGCAGCCCTCTGGCCTGTCGTGTTCCACGGTAAATATATTTATTCACTTCCTTGTTTTTTAAAACCATACCTCTTTACACACACTAGTGTGTGCCCTTTTGTGCTTAAGCAGTGACTCACCCGAAACTTTAGGAAGGAACTCAAATGTATCATGGGTTAGTGTGTCCTGAGAACCTTTTTTTTTTTAACTTAGTTTCCCAAGAGCATGAGACTTAAGGGTCTCTAGTCACTGGTAAGGGGAGTCCAAGCTGAAGAGTCCCGGCCACGGGCCTTCCGAAGTCAGAACAGTGACATTCAGCGTTAGACCTCGGAAACTCAGGCCACATGTTTACACGTCTCTGGCTTTCGGCACAAAGTTTTCTGTTTCCGGGATGAGATAAGATGCAGTGAGTGACTGCTGATGCCCAGTCTGAAGCAGCTGCAAATGGTTAACGTATTTCCCTGTCTTACTACGCAAAACACCCTGGTGTTTTCAAGGGCGAGGAGGGAACCACCTTTTCTCGGCTCTGAACCGGCTTTGGGAGGGCTGTTGAACCTGGGCGTTTCCGGGTTGAGGACCTGCCTGGTTCCCGGCCGTGCTGGGAGCAGGAGAAGGGCGAGGCCGGCTCCTTGGCCCTTCCCCTCCCAGGCCTCTCTGTTGACTCATCTGGCCCGTGACCCAGAGACCCCAGGGTGGACGGGTTTATGGTGTGTATCTTGGAGCCGAGGTCTGTTAGTTCACGCAAGGCCAGTTATCACACAGACTTTTAAATTGGAGAGGCCTGAGAAAAAATTCCCATGCTTCATCACCTGCTGCCTGGGGCCTCTCTTACAGTGCTTCAGAAGGCCTCAGAGTGGGTGTGACAGGTGTCGTGCAGGTCCCCACCATACCTCCCTGCCCATCGCTTTAGCAGAAAAAGTTGAAGGAGTAAATGGTACAGTGAACTCCTGAGTCCCTTTCTGTTCTTACAGCCTTTGCCATATTTGCTTTGCTGCTCCTTGTCTGTGTCTGCTTGTTTCTGTTTCTTTTGGCCGTGCCTGGCAGCTTGTGGGATCTTCCTTCCCCGAGCAGGGATTGAACCCGGGCCACTGCAGTGAAAGCGCTGAGTCTTAACCATTGGGCCACCGGGGAGGCCGCTGCCTGTTAGTGTTGTCACCAGACCGTTTGAGAGCACGTTGTGATGTGGCCATTTACCCTAAATTCGCCAGGGTGCACCTCCTAAGAAGGACATAGCCAGAACGTGACAGTCAAGTCTGCACAGAGACCATTGGTACGATCCCGGACCCTTGATCTAACACACGCCTGTACACACAGATCACCACTTACCTCAATAGCGTCCTCGGTCCTCTGACCCCGGCTGGCGTGTTGCTTTTAGGTGTCATGTCTCTCAACCTCTGTTCCCCTGGAATAGCTCCTCGGCCTGTCCTTGTGCTCAGAGGCCCCTCTGTGGTCCTGTCTGGTTTCCTCTGATTTGATTCGGGCGCATTTGGGGAGGGTGCAGCCGCTGGGTGACTGTCCCTTTCCTGCACCCCTCAGAGGCCCCTCTGTGGTCCTGTCTGGTTTCCTCTGATTTGATTCGGGCGCATTCGGGGAGGGTGCAGCCGCTGGGTGACTGTCCGTTTCCTGCACCCCTCAGAGGCACCTGCTGTCACCTTGTGCCGCTGTCTTGTCACAGGTGGTCTTGGTGATATCTCCGATCACTTTTCAGGTGCCATTTTCTATTCACAAGTATAAATAGACCGGGGTGGGGGGTGCTCTGAGACCGTACACAGCATCTCGACCCTCCGCAGACGGCGCAGTGGTCTTGGTGTCCCTGTTGACTGTGACGGGGGACTCTTGGCTACGTGTCCTTCCCTGTGTTTGTTCTGTATCCGTGTGGAATCATGGGCGTTCAGGAGCTGGGAGTCCGTTACTGTCATTCACTCTGATGTTACGTTGAGCCATGCCGGCCTCTGGGTCCTTGTGCCACTTTCTGGCTCAGCAAGCTGTCCAAGGCCGGGGTGTCCTTTCTCTGCCCCGGTTCTGGCATTGTTGTTCCGCCCGTTTCCTTTCAGTGGGGACAGTGGCTGGAGACCACAGACCTGGCAACATGTGTGCCGTCCTCTCTCAGCCCCTTGGTGCACAGAACTGGGAATCCGGCTCGTGAGTGAAACCGTCCTCGGGGCTGTTCCCTCCTGCCGGTCCACAGGGCCCCGGGGCCCCTCTCGGCAGTGCTCTGAGAAGTGGAGGTGTTTCGGGGGCCGCCAACTGGCTCTACCTTCCTGGGGCTGAGGGAGTAAAGCGGTTTAGGATCGGCTTGAACACAAACCAGGCAGCACGCCGCTAGAGGCTCTGAGGAGGGTACTACTCAATAACGACTGCCGTAGAATGGTGCGTTGTGACAGGTGAGCTTTCATTTCAAATAAAATAGGATTTTGATTTTTAAATTTATTTATTTATTTATTTAGGGCTGTGTTGGGTCTTCATTTCTGTGCGGCGAGGGCTTTTCTCTCTAGTTGTGGCAAGCGGGGGCCACTCTTCATCGCGGTGCGCGGGCCTCTCACTATCGCAGCCTCTCTTGTTGCGGAGCACAGGTTCCAGACATGCAGGCTCAGCAGTTGTGGCTCACGGGCCTAGTTGCTCCGCGGCATGTGGGATCTTCCCGGACCAGGGCTTGAACCCGTGTCCCCTGCATCAGCAGGCAGATTCTCAACCACTGCGCCACCAGGGAAGCCCGGATTTTGGTTTTTAAAAATGGAACGTAGAAGACTGTTGAATAGAAGAACTCTCTAGCTATTTCAAAGTAGCAGTTTACTGTATGAGTCCTGCTTAGCAAACATGAATACAATTGTAACTTAAAGCTAAAGCTCTTTCCCCCTGCATTTTATTAGGAGAATCTTGGAAAGTAGAGGGAAGTTGGGAGAGCTGGGCAGTGAGCAGCCCTCTGCCCACCACCAGGTCTGTCGCATTTTGAAGTTACAGCCGCGCACCCCCCCCCCCCCCCCGCCGTGCACCTCATCACTAAGAGCTCAATGTTCGTCTCCTTCTTTTGAGATCAAGTTTACATACAGTGAAATGCAGGAATCCTACGTGTGCCATCCAGTGAGTTACACCCATGAGACCCTGACCTCCTACAAGCCTCAGAACAGGCCTCTCCAGGGGGTTGGTGCCCCACCCAGCCCATCCTTCCCCCGCTCCGCCCCTGAAGATGAGTAACCCATCCCCGAGCCCTGCGCTGCGGGCCTTTGCGGGAGGCTTCCCCCAACCCACGTCATTTGTAGAGTCATTGTGTGTGACGTAGACGGCGCACTTCTTTTCAGGGCTGAAGAGCGTCCCACCGTAGGACTGGTCCGGTTTCCCTGTCCATCCTCCAACGACCTCTGTCCCCTTGCCCCTTGGGTGCAGCGTGTCAGGAGGAGGTGGTCCCGGGGAGGGTCGGGTCCTCCATCCAGGTAGGAGGAGCAGGCCGCACAGAGGCCCTGGCCAGGGAGCCACCTGGCAGCTCTCAGGACCAGTGGGGAGGCCGAGGGGCGTGCGGGGCGCCTGGACATCTGGGCCATTTTCAGCTCTCGGCTGTTCCTATACGTAAAGTTGCCATCAGCCCCCCTGTGCACGTGTCCCTGTGCAGGTGTCCCTGTGCACGTGTCCCTGTGCAGGTGTCCCTGTGCACGTGTGTTCTGGTTTGTCGTGGGTACGAGACTGAGAGTGGAATTGCCAGGTCTCGGAGGAGCACGTGTTTGTTGTCGAGCCGCTGAGCCCCGTCCTCACCACCATGAGCATCGTCAGTCTTTGTAATGCAGCCGTTCTGGTGGGTGTGAAGTGGGGCCTGACTGCGATTCTCATGTGCCTTTCCTGGTGGCTGATGGGATGTGCTCAGGCCTCTTCCAAGTGTGTGCGTGTCTTAAGGGGCGGCGTGGGGTGAAGCGCGGCTGCTTGGTGGTGGATTGGAATCCTTTATTCGTACACCAGCTCTTCACTTCTGCTTAGCTTGCCTTCCGGAGCTGTCAGCTGCTCGGGGTTTGAACCCTTCCCATAGCACCTGTACAGTGAAGAGTGCCCGGGGGTGCAGGGGGTGTCCGCAGGGTTGGGACCAGCGTGGGGGCCACGGCCTGGCTTGAGTCTGGCCTGGCATCGCTGAGGCCTCTGGCTCCAGGGTGTCTGCTGACGAGCCGGTCAGTGGTGTGTGACCACGCAGGTGAGACGTAGGCGGCCGGCCTTGCTGGGCGGCACCGTCTTCTCTCCCAGGAGACCCCTGGGGTCAGGACCACACGTGTGCTGCTTGTGTGTCCTCCCAGGGCCCTGCTAGGAGAGGCTCAGTCATGTGCCTTGAAGGCTTGGTGCGGGAGGGGCCGTCCCTTCGGGGTTCTGAGCGTCACTTGCCTGCCCCTCCCCACGTCGATGCCGCAGGATTCTCAGTGATGCTTGTTCTTTCCCCTGCAGGTTGTTCTCAGAACACAAACAGAACCTGTGAAGAGTGCCTGAAGAACGTCTCTGTAAGTATCACAGGGTCAGCACGTGATCCAGAAGCAGACCCGCTGTCCCTGACTCCAGGGCCGCTTGTGTGTGTTCCGGGTTCTGTGGTCTGGGGTTTGTGGAGGTATTTTTCATGATGGCTCTTAACAGCCTTTCTCAGGCATATTAAACCATCTCATGAAAGCTGCACACACCACTTGAGTGTTGTTCACATGCTACTTCTGCTCCTGAAATAAAACACATAAGTTTCACACAGCCTGGAACTTGTGTGAGACCCCGGGGCCCGCAGGCGTGAGCAGAGGTGCCCGGCAGCAGGGTGGGGGCCAGGGAGGCGGGAGCATGTTTAGCCCCTCCTCTGCAACTGTTGACCTGTGCCCAGGGCTTTCCCACGGGGCTCACTCCACCTTGGAGGCCTCTTGTCTTACAGACGGGCCCCGAGACGCGGCGGGTGTGCTCGGAGCCCTCCCAGCCCCCGCCGGACTCTCGCAGTGCTGAGGGGGCCTCAAGCTGGAGTGCCCGTGCTCGGCCTCCTTGTGTGGGGTTGGGGGGTGCCCAGACCACAGTGGGGCGCCACCTCCTCTGAAGGCCTGACCCCCACTCTGAACCCAGACAGGTGAGGTCAGAAGTGCAGATGAAAGCCAGGGCCAGGGTAGACCCCGCCGCGTGCCAATCCTCAATGCACATGGGCTTCCAGAAGGATCTGCTGGCGCCCCTGCGTTGTTCACCACGTGCGTGTACCTCATTAATCTAAAAAACAAGAGCGACAGACAGCCACGACACCACGACAAAGAGAACTTATCCTCCTAGTGAGCTCATACGGCTTTCGGTAAAACTGTCATGTAAAAACGGAAAATTAGGTGTTTAAAACTTGAGCTGTTTGAAAATGGTGGATTTCCCAGAAATTGTTAAGCCAGGAAAGAACCACTGAAATGGAAGGTATTCTGAAACGGCCAGAATGAAGAGGGCCTCCCTGCTGTTCGTCATTTTGAACACAAGACACCAAAGTGGACACCGTGTCAGTGGCCCTGGGACTCCAGGTTTCAGTAAAACATTTTTCTGTAATAGATTTTCACCCTAACTTGGGACCAAAACATACCATAACCTTCCATCCTGTTAAAACCTCAAAGAAAAAAAACTTAGTGAAATCTTTACCTTCAAGCTTGAAAATATCCTGAACGTCCTGACCTGGGTGGGTTGTTAGGTTGACCCAAACCTCAACATCTGTGCCAGGGCCTGCCCGGCTCTGGGCCCCTTGGCTGGTGTGCTGGCCAGGTCTCTGCCGTGCGTTCCAGGGACTCGGGCACACCTGCCAGGTTCTCTCCAGCTCTGCGGTTCTGGACAGATGCCCTTGCGCTTTAGTTGAATCATCTTTAAGACAGCCAGCAATAAGACAGACCGCTTGGTTCAGTCCTAGAGATCAAATTAGGATCTTTACAGGGTGCTGACCATGGGCGGACACCACTCCAACCGTGCCCGGCTCGGTCCCTCCTGCAGGGGGACGTGGAGAAGGGCAGAGGCCTGCCTTCCTGCAGGCGGCTGACGCCTGGGTGCTCCGGGTGCTAGAAGGTGGTGCCTCGGAAGGTAGGGGAGCGTCCGGGCGGGAGGAGCAGGCCGTGCAGAGGCCCCGAGGCAGGCAGGGCGCCCGGTGGAAGAGGTTTGAGTGGGGAGGGCCTTGGTGGGTTGGCGGCGTTGAGCCAGTGTGGGAGGGGCCGAGGGGACAGCAGTGCGGCCGGCGGGGCTGGCGCGGTCGGGCCCCGGCCCGTCTGCCCTCCAGCCTTCACGCGTCTGATGCCCTGTCGCCGCCTTTTACAGTGTCTGTGGTGCAACGCTGACGAGGCGTGCTCGGACTACCCGGTGACCAGAATCCTGCCGCCCAGCTCTCTCTGCAAGCTGAGCTCTGCGCGCTGGGGCGTGTGCTGGGGTAAGTCGCTGTTGTCGCTGGCCTCCTGCAAAACCAGTGCCGTTTTGAACATTCTGGTTGTGCTCAGTTAATGTGAGCTGCCACAAGTGGGGAGGTGGCGGAGGCCGGTGAGAGCGGTGGCGGCTGGGAAAGTGGCCGGCCCGGGTCTGGAGGCTGCCCTGAAGGCCACGGCCTTGGCTCTGCTCTGCAGGCATCGCCCCACGTCCCGGGGCCATGCGGGTGGTGTGTCAGCACCTGTCTCAGTGGTGCTCTTTCTCCAAGGGAAGCGATCCCTAGGTGAGTCCCAGGTTGTTTCCTAGGTGGCCTTTTAAGTTGGTTTGTGGTGTGTGTTGCCACGTGGAGCTCATTTTTATGAGTTGGGCTTATCGATCCTCTCCTTTATGGCTTCAGGTCTGGGGCCATCGGGAGGCCGCCTGGCTACAGGTCACAGGAGCCAGTGCTCTCACAGAGAATTGTGATGAGCTGTTTTATCTGTCTTTTTTCTAATTGATTTCCACCTCAGAATCTGTCAGCCTCCGTCTGAAACTTCTGATTTCATTTCTGAAATCACTTCTGATTTCACCAGCTGAAACCCAGGGAACCCAGAAGTTTGTGTCTGTGGGAGTGTGTGCGTATGAGTGCGGGTACATGTGCAGACACACCCGTCACGTCCTCCCAGCTGGCCGTTCCCTCTGCTGCCCTCACTCCAGAAAGGCTCCTTGGGCCACACGGCCGTCTGCTTCCATGTTGGCGGCCGCCTCCTCCGTGGAACCTTCCCTCCCCGTCTGTTCCGCAGAGATGGCTCCCGCACCAGGGAACCAACCATCGGCATCTGGGACCTTAACTGTTACAATGCTTTTAAACTGAAGCATGACTCTAACACAGTGCACACGTGAGCCCTCGCTCCCTCTCTCCGGGCCCTGGCCTCCAGAGGACATGCACACGTATACACGTGCAAGTACAGACACATGCGTGCACAGATGCACGTACACTTGTGCATATACAAATGCCCGTGTACTCAGTGAATCTTCCCGTGAGTCTGCAGGTTATCGCCACTCAGCAGAACACACAGACCACGTCCAGTGCTCGCCTGTCCCTCAGGACCCCGTGGGCGACTGCTGCGGGGCACTGGTGCACACCGGGCTGTGTGCGGGCTGCCGTGTGCTCCCGCGGGGGCTGGACACAGACGCCCACCCGCCCTGGGCGTGCGCTTCGGAGCAGACTGCTGACTGGCACCCCTTTCACGTCTAGCCTTAGTCGGTCGGCCGCACGTTTCTCAAGAGTGGCTGCCCCAGTTGATGCCACCCCAGGCAGCATGGGGGCACATGGGCTCACGGGGGGTGAGCAGGGGCGCTGGGGGGCAGACTTTGTAGTAACAGGAGGGTGCAGTAGTACCCCGGTTCCTGAGAGAAGGTGCGTTGACCTTGTCGGGTTTATTCCTCGGGCCTGCAGGGAGCTGGGACCTCATCCACGGGAGCTGAGCGGTGGGGCCTTGCGGTCAGGCCACTGGAGACCCTCTTGGTCCACCCCGTGGGGCCAGCGCCTCTCGCTAACTCAGCCCTGGGCCACAGGTGCTTTTATTCTTACAAGTTAACTGTGGAATCATCTTAACCAGTTCTAGGCAGAATTGGGGTTGTGATTGTAACGACCTTAAATATATACGTTCAGGGGACTTCCATGGTGGTTCAGTGGTTAAGACTCTGCGCTTCTACTGCAGGGGACCTGGTTCGATCCCTGGTCGGGGAACTAAGATCCCACACGCTGCACAGCTCAGCCAAAAAACAAACAAACAAAAATACACACACACACACGTTCAGTTGGAGAACAGCAAGATCTTTACCGTTTGAACCCTCGTCTGGGAACAGGTGTCTCTCTCCGTTCCGGTCTAGTACGTCCTAGAGTAGATTTCTCGGAAAGAAGCCCATAGTTTTGTTTCCCATCGTGGTGGGATTTCTGTTTCTGTTTTATAACTGGGTTTAGCTGCTAATCAGAAAAGCTCTTGTGGGGGTAGGTGTATTTTAGAGCCAACTGTCTTACTGGTCTCACAGGTTTTTGGTTTTTTTGGTTTCTTTTAAATTTTATTTTATTTATTTATTTTGGGGGCACTGGGTCTTAGTTGTGGCAGGCAGGCTCCTTAGTTGCGGCATGCAGGCTCCTTAGTTGTGGCTCGCAGGCTCCATAATTGTGGCATGCAGACTCTTAGTTGCAGCATGTGGGATCTAGTTCCCTGAC
The DNA here is from genome assembly GCF_964341445.2 of Mesoplodon mirus. Classification (NCBI taxonomy): domain Eukaryota; kingdom Metazoa; phylum Chordata; class Mammalia; order Artiodactyla; family Ziphiidae; genus Mesoplodon; species Mesoplodon mirus. The sequence goes on along the minus strand of NC_138982.1, from coordinate 145,809,617 downwards.
CAGGAATCAAACCCACATCCCCTGCACTGGGAGGCGGATTCTTAACCGCTGTGCCACCAGGAAAGTCCCTCGCCAGTATTTAAAGTTGATTGTTCTCGGGACTTCCCTGGTGGCACAGCGGTTAAGAATCCACTTGCCAACACAGGGGACACGGGTTCAATCCCTGGTCCGGCAAGATCCCACATGCAGCGGAGCAACTAACCCTGTGCACCACAACTACTGAAGCCCATGCGCCTAGATCCCATGCTCCACAATAAAGAGAAGCCACCACAATGAGAAGCCCGCGCACCACAATGAAGAGTAGCCCCTGCTCGCCGCAACTAGAGAAAGTCCACGTGTAGCGACGAAGACCCAACGCGGCCAAAAATAAATAAATAAAATAAATGAATTTATTTTAAAAAGTAAATAAAAATAAAGTTGATTGTTCTCGAGTTCTCTAGTCAAAAAGTTACGCCACCTGCTTGTGGCAGTCTCCTGTTACTACTGTATCTTGCAGTTCTGGCACCTCCAGATCAGGTCAGAGGAGGAAAATCCACGTGGTTCAAAGGTCAGAAGGCAGAGCGAGTGCTGTGACACTGGCAGCCTGAGGGGGGCTGGGGGCACCGGGGCACTGGTGTCTCCCTCCCTGACCCGAGGAAGCGCTCTCACCTTCCAGACCCCAGCCCACCCCACCTCCCCCCAACCAAGAAACCAGTGGCACCCGAGCTTACGAGCTCTGTGCTGCAGGAGGCCGTCCTGTGATGGCCGCACCGCTGTCCAGGGTGGGGCGGTGCTCACTGGAAGGTGTCAGCCCGTCCTGTGATGGGCTCTGGCTTGAATGGAGTGGAAAAGTACCGACTGACGGGTCTTAATTTGTAAATCCTCAAGAGAAGTTGGAAAGAATTGCAACTCGTTCTGAGTGCGTTTGGTCTGGACAGGAAATCACAGTCACCGTTTTCCAGCCCCTGGGCGTTGGCCTGGGCCGCGGCTCCAGCTGGTACTCTGCCCACGCGGGCAGACGTGTGTCCTGTCGGCAGCAGGTGGGAGGCTCTGGGCTTTGACTTACATAATCACGGAAGCCGCGTCGGGCTTAGCATCCGATTGCGTGAGATGGAGTTCCAAGTGGTGTAGCAGCTGAGTGCACTGCGGAGCTTCTCTTTTTTCCTGGTTTTGTTAACTTTTCTCAGGTTGGAAACCGCTTTTCAGCATCAGGTGATGAGAAGAGCTACCTGCTGCTTCAGGTGGAGGGGAATGGTGACTAAGTCACAGAAGCAGGCTGGAGGAAGGCGGGGGTGTCGTCGTCCGAGTCCCCCACCCCCCCCACCCACCCCCACCCCGCCGAGGAGGGGGCGTGGCCGTGAGCCGGGCCCTGACTCTGCGCCTTTGCGTCGGCAGTGAACTTCGAGGCCCTGATCATCGCCCTGTCGGTGCTTGGGGGCGCGCTGCTCCTGGCCGTCGCCGGCTGCTGCTGCTGCTGCTGCTGCGGGAGGAGGCGGAGCCGGCGGCCGGACAAGAGCGAGGAGAGGGCTGCTCGGGAGCGAGAGGAGCGCCGGGTCCGCCAGGAGGAGCGGTGAGGCCCCGCGACCCGGGGGCGGTTACTTGGTCCCAGTTTTCTCCACGTGCAAAAGTCAGGACCGTGTCGGGCGTCCGAGGGGGCTTCTCGGTGGTGACGTGGAGGGTGGGAAGCCGCGTGGCAGGGACCTGGCCGGTGGCCACCAGCCGGGACTTCGGGGTTGGGCCGGCGAGGCCTCTGGAGGCCCGTCCGGTTCTGAGCCCGCGGGGGCTCAGCAGGAGGAAGGCTTCTGCCTGGGGTCTCCTGTCTGTCCGAGGCCACACCGGGTCTTTTGTGTGACTAGCGCTCTGGTGACCGTGCGTCCCAGGTTCCAGAGCCCTTTGGCGTGTGCGCGGGGGGCTGGGGGCTTGTCAGCCCACGGCTGCTGGGCCGAGGCTCCTGCGAGCTCCTAACCACCTTCAGAACCAAGCGTAAGATCGTTGCCGATTGGTTCGTTTTCATACGGAAAAAAATGTCGTCAATCACGGTACGGGGTATTGGAATTGCTTTTCTTGAAATGAAGGGGTCCGTGCTCAGCACCCTGCCCGTCCCGGTGGGAGCGTGGCCGTGGCCACGTCAGAGCCGCCACCACTCAGTTCTGGCTCCCGGAGGCCACAAGGGAGTGAAAGGCACAGCTGTTGGAATTACACTGTGGGGACTTCCCTGGCGGTCCAGTGGTTAGAGCTCTGCGCTTCCACTGCAGGGGCCCCGGCTTTGATCCCTGGTCGGGGAACTAAAATCCCACAAGCCGTGCAGACACACACACACACACACACATACACACACACGAAACTGACACTGTAATTTGCTGCTGAACGAGATTTCTGTGTTTTCTAGGAGAGCAGAGATGAAGTCAAGACACGATGAAATCAGAAGGAAATATGGTGAGAATTGCCTGGCTCTCCATTTCCGTTGGCAGGAGCTGGCCTGGCCGTCTTGGCCGCCCCCAGCGCCCGGCGGGCTCTGCTGTAGGGTGTGGGCTGCACCGGGAGCAGTGCCCCGTGAGACGAGGCCTGCGAGTGCTCCTGCCTCTGCCGGCCTTCCGGGCACCTGCTTGCTGGTGAAGTGCTGTCCCCCTTTGCCGCCTTGTGGTCTTGTTTGCCCTACGGTGGGGTGAGTCCCTTACCTGCGGGGCTCTGCCCGCCTTCTCCCTTGTGCTGGAGTTGCTCCCGGCCCGCCTCCTGACCGAGTCGGCAGTAGCCACACTGAGGCCTTGGACCGCTTGTTTCCCGGGAGCTGTGTCCTGGTTCTGTTCTGGGTTTTTGTTCGGTGAGGTTTTCGGTGGGGGGACTATGTTTTCGGTGTTTGAGAGCATTGAACCTGCTCCTGTGTTTAGCTGGCTCTGTACTGATTTTCAAACCACTGATATCATTGGTGTTTTCTGCTCCCTGGCACTTGGTTTCCAACGAAATTTGGAAATTATGGAAAGGAGCTTTTTGGCATCTTATTTTAACATTAATGTAAATAAAAGACAAGATGGTTGTGTGTTCGTGTGCGTGTACACACACACACACACACCATAGCACAGGTTGTGATGGGATCCTGGAGCTCTGCTCTGCCCGGCCTGCACGAGGCCTTTTCTGGAACAGTCACGGATTCGCTGTGTTCCTATCTTGGAGCCGGTCGGTTGCCCTTTAATTGCACTGATAGAATTATCTTGTGCCCTTTGTGTAAAGCCCTTTGAGTGGCCTGGACTTTGGAAGGAAGCCTCAGCTGTGGGGAACCTTCGAGCTACGGGTGGGAGGGGGAGGGAGGTGCTTGCCCCTATTAACAGCAAACGCACCGCAGACGAAACCATCTCTTGACTTCACGAGGCCTTTGGTTTCTTTATCACAAAGCAGTTTGTGTCTGTTTTACCCTCTAAACTAGAAGTAGAGCCAGGAGCTGGGGGTTTTGGGTTTTTTTTTTTTTTTTTCCCAACAGGGCCTTAACAAGACTGCTTGTATTTGGTATTTGGCACATGATAGTTTTTTACCCAAAACCAGCTGTGTGCTCCGCCCCACCCCCAGGCTGAGTGCTTCCCCCCCCCCCCAGGCTGAGCGCTTTCCCCCCGCGGCTAAGCTCACCCTGTTCCTCTGACAGAAGGGCCTTCTCCCCTCTGCCCTTACCTTTCCCCCATTGTCCCCCACCCCGCAAAACCCTGTGGTAAGTCGATTTGTTGCAATGGCTCCGGATAGGTGTGTGTACAGTCCAGACGTTTAAAGAGGGGAGAGAGAGGGTGTGTTTCCAGGATGCAGAGAGCAAACTCCGAGTCTCTGGGTACTTGGCTCCTTCACAGTTCAACTGACAGTCACCTGCTTTGTGTGGCCTTAATTCTGAAAATTAATCAGCATTTATAAGAATATCTAAAGTAAGGTGGTTTTGTTTTGTTTTCTTCTGTATAATTTAGCCAACCACTGAGGGAAGAAACGGTGGCTTTAAATTTCTTATTTCTCTTTGAGAGAATCAGCAAACAAGTCTTATTTCTTAGGATCTGTGTTTCTTAGAAATATTGTTTCCAATAAATTCCACTTCAGTTTTAAAGTCACCTGTGGTGTGACTTTCACGAAAAGGTTAAGGGTAGTGTTTGAACTTGCTTAGCATACCCGTCTTCCTTTTGGCCTCAGTAAATCTTCATATAAGACACCACGTGTTGCTTTCTGACCCTCGTTTCCTGTTGGCTGAGTGCATTTCTAATCAGGCCCGTTTTGTTTTCAGGTTTGTTTAGAGAAGAAAACCCATACGCTAGATTTGAGAACAACTGAGATGCACTTCGTGGCACGGCAAGCGGTCTCCACGCCTTTCCTCGGGCTGTGGGTCAGCAGGGACCCGCTGCCCCATCTGCCTCTGACCCTGGGGAGGGAAGCTGCCCTCCAGGCCCAGGCCTGGGAGCTTCTGTTCCCTCTTCTCTGATTTCTGTATTTAGTCACTTGAGACATTAAGACCGTCAGGGCTTTTCTGTTGTTCGTTTGGGGAGGAAACTGCACATCCCAGGCCTCTGCTCCGTCTGCGAGCCAGTGCAGGGCGTGTCCCTGCGTCCGGGCCCGCGCAGCTCCACGCGCAGGAAGTGGGGCGTCTGCAGTCCGTCTTGGGGCCACCCCCCAGCCCCTGTCATTTCCCCAGAAAAGCACAGACGACTTGCCGTTGACATCGGGGTTGGACGCAGTTGGACGAGGGTTTGCTTTCTGACCTTGACTATACCGAATAGCACTGAGCCGTAGTTAAACTCACCTTACGTCGTCTTCTTTTTTTTTTTTTTTTTAATAATTCTTGGATTTTATTCTCCCACCTAAAAGATTCCACCAAAAAGCTTTGCTGTCAAAGTTCAGGCCACTTATGGGATGATTTTTTAGTGTGTCTCTTTACTGGGAACATCAAGATAATTTTCCAGTAAAAGTTTGAATTATAAAACCTCTCTGAGGGGCGGTAGTCGGTCAGGTGCTGGCGTGTGGATGGCAGGGGGCGCGTCTAAGAGGCTCCGCCTGCCTTCTTTCCCGCCCCGTTGACCACAGGCCTCAGGCCCCAGGGGCGGAGTCTCCTGAATCAGACCTTCCCTGCCGTCTGCGATGGTCACCTAGGCTCTTGGGTGACCGCAGGTCCGCCCTCGGCAGGCCTGCACTGGCCAGGCTCCGCGGGGCCGCTGATGGGATCTCCACACACGACAGACGCTGGTGGTTCTCCTGCTTGGCCAACAACCTGAGCTCCGGCCTCCTCCTTTGTCTCGGCCGTGTTCTGGGAACTTCCTTCAGTGGCCACACGTGGTGGTTCCTTTTCTTCTAGATCAAGATGCATGACTGCAGTAAATGGTCTGAGCGCTTCCTGGCAGGGCCAGCAGACCGTGGAGTCACCGTGAATGGCCTTTCTTAAATCTGAAAATAGTCCTAGTTGCCAAATTGCTTTGAATGTGAAAATCATTGAGCTTCAGGGAGGCGGGTGAACAAGCACATGAAGTGAGTGAGTTCGTGCGGACCCAGCGATCAAAGGACGTGTCATCAAACGGTTGCACGTGCCTTGTTAGCTACACAGATCTGTTTGATTTAACAATTCTACCTTTAAGTTTCACAAACAACCTTTAACAAACTCTTTAGTCTTATTTCTTTGGTTTCTTGGGCATTTGATAGCAATGAAAGTATTATGAAACATTCCTAAGTATTTTATAACATTTTGCAAATTTTTACTTTCTACTGTTTGTTCATAAAAGAAACTTTGTGATAGACTTCAGTGAACTTTGTATTAACACGGTAGTTCGTGTGGATGTAAAATCACTCTCTTGACCTGAGGCTGCCGAGCTGAAAGCAGAGCCGGGTTGTGAGCGCGAGTGGTTAGAGTGAGGCGTTACGGCGGGCGCCGTCCTCCCACAGGGCACGGAGCCCGCCCCGGGAGCGTCGCTGTAGTCATGAGCTTCTGAAGTGGTACCAAGCAGCCAAAAACCATAACCTCACAGAGACCGTAAGCCTGAGTGCCTTAATCTTTAACCAGTTTCCAATCAGCAGATTAATACACGCTTTTGTTGACGATGCTTTGCGTTCCTTGTGTTTCATTTCTGGGCGGTGTGGACGTGACTGCTTGGGGGGTGAGGACAGTGGGACTGTCCGGGTAAAGACGGGCTTCTGCACCCATCGGTGTGAATGAGCAGCCCCCCTCCTAACACCCGGCCGGCGGGGATCGGCCCCACCGTGTGTTCCTCCTGCAGCGCTGGGATCAGGTACAGAGCGCTCCAGGGGAAGCAGCTGTACCTTTGAGCTCGGAGTCCTTGGCTCTCCTGTTTGAAGCAAGTGACCAGCAACAGACATCTCCCACCCTAACACCCAGAGGCTTTTTGAGCCCCAGCCCCCCGTCTCCTTGCTGGGCCCTTCTCTGCTCCAAACTGCAATGTTTTGCTTGGCTTGGCCTCACTGTGCGTTGGGCACAGAAGCTTGCCTTCAGCGACAGGGCTGCTGACGTGACTGGAAGGGGGGCCCCTCCGGCCTCCCCCGGGAGGAGGTGGAACGATCCACGCCCGGAACCGAGCGGCTCAAAGCCCCACCCCAGGACCCAGCTTCTTGGGAAGGGAAACCGTGGTGGGAGCGAGCCTGGGTGGCTGCTTGGGGGAGCTGGCCGCTTTCCCAGGAGGGTCCGGGCGCCCCCTGCCCAAGGGACGGAGAGGTCGTGCCAGCCGGTGAGGAGCCTGCCCGCTTGGCGACTCTGACCCCGCGGTCCTGGGCTCCAGAGCATGGTGGCCGAGGGTCCGGCCTCAGAGCCGGGCCAGCTCCCTCCCCTCCCCCTGCTCAGGCCCCAGAGACCCCGACTCCACTTTCCCGCCCCTCTCCCTGAGTGGGGGAGCCACCAGGGTCACGTGTCCTGAGCCGGGGCCGCTTCCTCCCCCACCCTGGCCCCCGCCGGTCCTAGCTGAGCGTCTGGGCTGCCGCCGCCTCCTGTGCACCAGGCCCACCACCTCCAGGGATGTCGGGGTGCGCCGCGGGTGACCGGACCAGAAGGTCGCCCGGCCGAGGTCAGCGTGGAGGCGCTCTGCTCTCCCAGCCCCTGCAGGCACCCGCCGGCTGGCGACCGCGGTCGGCGGGGCCAGAAGAGAGCAAAGCCCGGGTGCCAGGAGCTGCGACCCCAGGGCCCTGGCAGTGACCCACAGCCGTTCTTCAGGACCCGTGGTCTGTAACAGCCACAGAGGGGGTTCAGTGGGCCGTGGGCTATCTGCTCAGGTCACCGTGACAAGCACCGCAGACTCGGGGCTTAAACAACAGACATGTATCGTCTCACAGTCTGGAGGCTGGGAGTCCAAGGCCCAGCGGTCGCAGGGCTGTCCCTCCCGAGGCCTCTCCTGGGCCTGTGGACAGCCGTCCCCTCCCCGTGTCCCCGCGTGCTCGTCCCGTGTGTGTCTGTGTCCTCGTCTCTCCTCGTAAGGACCCGGTCAGGTTGGATTAGGACCCACCCAGCGACCTCGTTTTAACTTCATGAACTCATTAAAGGTCCTCTCTCCAGATTCTGCACATTCTGAGGTGCTGGGATTAGGGCTCTGGCTTGTGAACTTGGGGGGACACAGTCCAGCTAGTCACAGGCAGGAAGCCTTGCGTTCGAGCCTCGGGGGCGCCCTGACCTGCAGCACTCCCTCTGGGGATGTGGCGCCTCTGGGCCGCCTCCCGCAGCAGGGGGTAGGGCTCCGCGGGCTTCCACGGGGCCTTTCTACAGCATGGCCTCCGCTCCGGCCCCGAGCACAAGTGGGGAGACTCCATAGGGTGCTAGGTGTGCTTGTCCCCGCTACACGTTCTGGGTCCATGGTTCCCACGGGCCCACGGTGAGCTAGACTCGGGGTGAGACCCATTCTCATCCGGCCTCCACAAGCCCACTCTGGCCAGTGGACCTCAGTGGCTGACCGGGCCTCTTCAGAGCTGGTGTGTAGTAACCCCTGAGGGTCAGGGGCTTTCCTTTGCTCCAGGACACAGTGACCCTTGAAAATGGTCATCGGTCCTTCTGAGGAAGCCCTGAGAGCCACTTGCTGGTCTCACCTGTGGCTGAATTGCAGGGTCCTTCCTCACCAGTCCTGGAAGCTGCTGGGAAGAGCCAGGCATCCCCGTTACAGTGACGGGTTGGGGCTTGACCAAAAGACCTAGAATTATCCTGCCTGCTAGTTTAGCAGCTGTGCATCAGTTTCATTCCCAGGGTCCCTGCCATAGGTTCAAAAAATTCTGATTCCTCTCCTTCCATGATTATTTGCTCTGCGTCTGTCTCTAGTGTTAAGCACTGACATCTGGTACCACCATGCCAGGACCCCTCATCCCCAGGGAGATCGGATGACCCCGCTCCATGGCAGCCTCCCCGGTCTGCAGAGGACAGCCACCGAGGGCACTTTGCCCATGCATTTCTCCATGACTCTGTGCAGGGAGCGTCCTGAGATCAGCTGGAGGGGAGGTGCGCAGGCTCATGTAATAGGCCCACCGACACCCCCGTTCCTGGGAGCCCAGGCCTTTCCTCCGCAGCAGCGGGCCTGCACCTCGGCTGTTCGCTGCGCTCGCCAGTGCCAGGCCACACTCCCAGCCACGCTCATCTCATGGGTCTCATTTCACAGGTGGTTTTTTTCCCAACATCTCCAAGTGATTCTAATGCACAGCCGAGGCTGAGAACCGCTGCCCTCGAGGCTTGCTCCTCATGATGTGGCCCAAGTTTTAGTAGACTGGCATCACCTGGGAGCTCGATAGACCTGCAGCACATCAGTCCCTACCCAGGACCTGCTGAGTCAGAACCTGCATTTCGCCAAGATTCCCTGATGATTTGTCTAGTGTCCCATCTGAGCAGCACTGCTGTCCACCAGGGGTTCTCAAGCTTGAGCTGCATCGGAACCTTCTGGAAGGCTCATAAAACCCAGATGGCGGGGCCCCGCCCCCGAATTTCCGAGCCAGCGGGTCTGGGAGGGGCCCCAGAGTGTGCACTTGTAACACGTTTCCAGCAGATGTGGATGCTGCTGGTCCAGGGACGTTGGGAAGATTGCTCTAGAATGCCGGGGACATTTGTTATTCTCAGCGGTTGGATGCCGGTGATGCCCACATTTCCGTTAGCCAGACTGGTGACACCATCCCCGCATCCTGGGGCGGTTCTCACGGAGGTACCTTCAGCCCAGTCAGGCTTGTGCATCATCTCCCTGGTCTGACAGGTGTGAGCTCTGGTTCTACGATGTTCCTAGACCCTGCCAATATAGCTGGTGAGGGCCCACAACCTTCAGGTAGACGTGTGGACCTCTGACCCTTCTTTGGGGCCGGCAGGAGGTCAGCGGAGGGGCCCCGCCTGCCTAGGGGAGGGGCCGGTGGGGTCATGTGCCTGGGGCTGCCTGAGGGCCAGGCAGGGAGGGAAGAGGGATAAAATGAAGGATCCCCGCCGCTCCCTGGACCACAGGACCCCTCTTCCCGGTTTCTGTGGCCAGAGGGATGGGTTTTCTCCTGAGGTGTGGGGTGCCTGGTCTACGGCCACAGTGCAGCTCCAGGATCGGGGTCTCTTCAGGACAGGATCCGGTGAGTAAAAAGCACAAGACCAGCCAACCAACCAACCAACCAAAACCTGGGTTCACTCACATGCTTTGGCTCGCAGGGTCTCCCTTCCTCCGGCCAGAGAGAGAGGCTTTCTCTTGGAGGTTTTGACACCTGCACTGGTATGTAATCCCACACTGGGGTCGACCTCTGGTCGAAGCTGGCCGATGAAAGACGGGGAACACTTGGAAAGTCACCCCATCAGGTCTTTAAGTTTTGGGTCTGCTCTCCAAGCTGCCTGCTATTACTGACCTTTCAGAGTCCTCGGAGGGTTGTGTCCTGTCCACACCAGAAGTCTCTCCTTGGCTTCTGAAGGCTGGTTTGCTGAGTATAGAGACCTTAATGATATGTTAAGCTCAGATTTCTTTCTTTTTTTTTTCGAATTTTTTATTTACTTTTGGCTGGGTTGGGTCTTCGTTGCTGCACGCGGGCTTCTCATTGTGGTGGCTTTTCTTGTTGCAGAGCACAGGCTCTTGGCAGGCAGGCTTCAGTAGTTGCAGCACGTGGGCTCAGTAGCTCTGAGGCATGTGGGATCTTCCCAGACCAGGGATCAAACCCATGTCCCCTGCATTGGCAGGCAGATTCTTAACCTCTGCACCACCAGGGAAGTCCTTAAGCTCAGATTTCTATACTCAGAAAACTAACCTTCAAAAATGGAGAGAGTTCTGGCGTGGACAAGACAAAGTAAGCAACTGTCTGAGACTATGAAAGCTTAATAATAGCAGGCAGATTAGGAAGAGGACCCCAAACTTAAAGACAAGGAAGCCGAAATCCCAGCTTTTTGAGAGGTTTAGGAAAAGTTACGATTTTGAGCTTGTTCAGCTTTTCTTGTTTTTAGACGGGGGTAATGATCATTCCAGCTTTCTACATCCTAGGCAGAACTCGCCCTCTGTATGATTTTGCTTCTTACAATTTAATGAGGTTTTCTTAAAGACCTAACATTGCTCAAACTTTGTAAATATTCCACAGGTGATTAAAAATATTACATAAATTTTTCATTGGTTTCCAGATTCTTTCTCTATGCATTATCATGAGTTTATTGATTATGTTATTCAGATCTTCTATATGCTTACTTAGTCTTTGTCATTGTGACACCTTTCAGAAAGAAGAGGGAACCTCACCCAAAATTTGGTCCAGTTGTCAAGACTGGTGACAACACACACACACACACACACCCCAAGAGGGTATGGAAATGTTCATCCCTCACATAAGGAGGCTTTCTAGGGAGAGCAGTGCAGGCCTCCCAAGCTGGCCTGAAAATGGCTTGAGAGCCAGGAAAGGAGATGCACTTGGGGCTTCTATTGTGCTAGGGCGGGGCCGTGGTGAGGGTTTCTGCATGGGCAGGTGCTTGAGTGGTTTGAATTTCCCACCGGTACCAAAGGAGGCAGCGCCCAGTCTTTATCTGCGTGCTAAGATGTGGGGAAGAAAGAGAAGAGGCAGGGATGAGGCTTTAAAGGTGTCAGCTGTTAAACATCAAAAATACAGTCAGACCCTATTTGCATTTTTCTACCTGCTTCTTGGTGGCATGGACCCATTACTAATGTAATATATCTCTCATTGTCCATTTAATGCTTTGCAGGTTGAAATGTATTTCATCTGATATGAAAACTGTTATAAGCTATAGCATTTTTGCCTTTTATTTTTACCCTTTCTCTACTCTACAGTAGAAGAAAACATAGTTGTATTTTTTTGACCCACGTAGGGAGCCACTGTCCTTAAATAGAACAATTTAATCCATACATATCTAGTATGATTGCTGGTCTTATTCTTTTTTTTTTAAAGGTAAAGTCTTTTTTTAAAATTTATTTATTTTTATTGATTTATTTTTGGCTGCATTGGGTCTTCGTTGCTGCGCATGGGCTTTCTCTAGTTGTGGCGAGCGGGGGCTGCTCTTCATTGTGGTGCGTGGGCTTCCCATTGCAGTGGCTTCTCTTGTTGCAGAGCAAGGGCTCTAGGCTTGCAGGCTTCAGTAGTTGTGGCACGTGGGCTCAGTAGTTGTGGCTCACAGGCTCTAGAGCACAGGCTCAGTAGTTGTGGTGCACGGGCTTAGTTGCTCCGCGGCATGTGGGATCTTCCCAGACCAGGGCTCGAACCCGTGTCCCCTGCATTGGCAAGCAGATTCTTAGCCACTGCACCACCAGGGAAGCCCTACTTATTCTTACTATCTTATTTTGTATGCTCTATTCTACTTTCTTGTTGTAGAGCTGGTATAATTTCCTTTGCTTGAATCCTTGCTCTGCTGCTTTTAGTAACCAGGTAAGCTTGGATGTGAACTTGTGCCTCAGCTTCCATATCTGTGAAATGGTACAATAATGGTACCTACCTCATTCCATTAATGTGTATGAAGGTATGAGAGTGCAGGTCACATAAGTGCTACATAAATGTCTTCTGTTATTTCTATTGTTTCCTTTTATCTGTTTTTATGACGTTGTCAGATTGGTTGAGTTTTGTTGCATTGTTCTTGCAGTGGTTTGAAAGTTATTTCTCCTGTCCTTGGGACAGTCCTCTCCCTCTGCTTCTGTTTTCTTCTGACCTACCTTCCAGTTCATAATCTTCTCTTCCACTGTGTCTAATCTGTTGTTAAACCCATCTACTGAATTCATAGTTTCAGTGATTGTATTTGTTTTCAAATTTCCATTTCTTTATAGATTTCACTTATCTGCTGAAAATTTCCATCTCATCGTCTATTTCCTTGAACATATTAGAGTTATTTAAAAATCTATCTAATAATGCCAATATACTGTTCTGCTGTGGATTTATTACTAATATACACATATTTCTTCCCTTGGTTTTGGATCATTTGTTTTCTGGTTTTCTTTGTGAATTTTTATTCTGTTCTGGATCACCTGAGGCCCCAGGTGATGCTGCTGTCCTCCAGAGGTTTCCTTCGGCTTCAGGCTGGCAATGGGAAGGAGAGCAGATCAGCTTGGTGCAATTTGGGAGTGAGCCGTTTGGATGCTGGGTTTCAGTCTGTGAGGATTGATCTACACCTCAGCCTCACTCCTTTGTTGTAGGTTTCAGTGTTCCAGCTGCAGGTCCAGGTTATTATCAAAGCCCCCCGACCAGTTTATCTTGCAGTAGGTCCTGCCCAATTATTGTCTCCCCCATCCTATGAGACTCAAAAGTGTGCTCAGTGTCTCAGCTTCTTGTGTGCTGCACATATTAGGGACTGCATTGTGTGTCTACCTCCCTCCCTTTCCCTCTCCCCCTCCCCTGCACACACAGAGGAAAGCCATGCGAGGACATGGGGAGATGGCGGCCATCTACAAGCCAAGGAGAGAGGCCTCAGGAGATACCCATACTGTCCACACCTTGATCTTGGACTTCCAGCCTCCAGAACTGTGAGAGAATATTTGTTTAAGCTGCCCAGTCTGTGGTATTTTGTTACGACTGCTGAGCTGACTGAAACATCATACTAATCGCTAAATATCTCAAAAGGAAAACCACGTCCCTTCTTTCTGGGATCTTCGCTCCTCAAGAAAGTCTTCTCTGTTTTGGCAGTTATCGGGTGTCTTCAAACAGATTTTCAAAATATTTTATACAGATTTTCTTGTTGTTCAAAACCATAATGGTTTTATAATTTGCTTTAAAAAAAACACATAATGTGTGAGCATCTTTTACTGTTTTCAACTACTCTTTCTTTTTACACATTTAATAGTGGCATAGCCTTTCATTATATGAATCAACCATAGTTTAATTCCTTCTTGTAACACATTTAGATACTGTATTTCATCAATTCTAATTGGGGTGTCTTGCATCCATAACCTGTCATAGTTTAACGTGTGTGTTAAATAAAACAATGTTTTATAATTGCTGATGTCTTAAGAGTCGATGATGGATAATGGGTCCAAGCTCTGCCTACCTGAAGTTACACCACAGCCAATAATCTGGGGTGGGGGGGGCGTCTGGTTCCCATTGTCCACGTGTCCTGGAAGGGGCCAGTTCCTGGAGATTCCCCTCTCCAGGAAGCACAGCTCGAGCTGGCCACTGTGCCCGGGGATCCCCTGGTAGAGGCACCACAGTCCAGGGTGAAAGGGACCAAATCCTTGGACCTGGCTGAGATGGAGGTCGGCTCTGACCAGAACTTTCAACAGACAGACTTCGTCAGCCTGTGACATGGCAGCTCCATTCTGGGGGGGGCGGCCCATTCCCCTCTCCTAATTGGTGCCTCTAGCCCAGGAAATGAATTCTGAAGAGTCAAAATTGGTTTGTGAAATTAAGGCCCGTGAAAACTTGGCTCTATGGCCTTTCAGTGTTAACAGGAAATGAGCTGAACCCAGGAGGCTAGGTCGCTGTCTCCCCCAGATGCTCAGCTTCCACTGGCTGGGCTCAGAAGGCCCCAAAGGGGGCTGGACAAGGGGAGACAAAGGAGCCGCAGAGTCAGCCTGGCTAAGCGCTCAGTGAGAAGTGGACGGAGTGAGAGACCTTCCACCTCCCTGACCCCCTCCTAGAAAAGCCCCGTTTAGGCCTCCGTCCACTGGGAGCTCTGGGTGGAAGCAGCTGCAGCTTGTGCGGCCTCGCTGAATGAACACGTGCCGGGTGTCCTTAGTGGACGGAGCTGCCCGGTGGGTCAGCCTGTTAGGCCTTCTTCCTTCACCCCCACTTCCTCAGGACCTGACACTTGGCTCCTCTGTGAAGGTGAACCGAGACTTTCCTAGCCCTGGGGTCGTCCCCGCCGGGGCCACTGGAGGTAGTTCACCTGGCTGGCTTTATTTTCCTTGTTTCCCTGTGAGACGCACTCATCACAGAGGAAGCCAGTGGATACATCCGGTCTCAGCTGGCGGAGCAGCGGTAGGTGAGGGGCCAGTTCGGGGGACGGGCGGGCCATTCTCAGGCGCCAAGATAATGTGCCAGGCCTGCCCCCGACTCCGCACCTGTAGGGCTGATGGCCTGGCTCTCCGTGCACCCTTGGGGTCCCAGCGCGCCCCACCCACACAGCTCCCCCCTTCCCCCACGACCCTAGCTGCCCTGTGTTCCCGCGGCTCCCAGCGCGCCCCCCGAAGTACGGACGCCGGACCGCGCGAGCCCCGCCGGCTGACGCATTTGGAACCGCCAAGAACCTCGGCCGGCCGGGCACGCGCCCCACGCCCGGGAGCGCGCCTCGTGCACGCGCGCCCCCACCGCGTGACCCGCGCCGGCCAACCTGCGCGCGGGGATTCGGGGGCAAAGCGCGGCCCCGCGAGCAGCTGCGGCGGGAGAGCGGCGGGCCGAGAGCGTGAGTCGCCCACTCGGCGCTGCCTGCTGCCCCGCCGCCCGCCGCCCGCCGCGCGCAGCCATGTCCGAGGAGAAGCCCAAGGTAAGGGCCGGCGGGCGCGGGCCGGGCCCCGGACTCGGCCCCCCCGCCCGCGTCGCCCCCGTGCCCCGGGCCCCGCCGCCCTCCGCCGCCGGCCTCCGGGGCCCAGGCCCAGCGGCGCCGCCAGGCCTTCCCGCCTTCCTCCCTCCTCCCCTCTCCACCCTTCGCCCCCCCTCACCGCATCGCCCGGCTCCGCTGGTCTCCCCTCCCCCGCACGTCCCGCCCTCCGCCCAGGCCCCGCCCCACGGGGCCGCCCCGCCCTCGAGCTCCCCCTGCCCGGGCCCCGCCCCCCGGCTCCCTCCGCCCAGACTCCTCCTCCGCGGTCCGAGCTCCACCCCTCCAGTGGGCCGAGTCCCGAAGAGCGGCCGCCTCTAGCCCGGGCCCTCCTGCCTGCGACCCACTCCCTCTGCTGACATCGCCCCCCCCGCGTCCCCAGTCCCTCTCTGGGACCGCCTCTCCCCAGGACCTCTTCCCTCGCCGGGACCCACCCCCACTACGCCTCTTACGCGGGGACCCACGGTCCGGGCTGGCCTGGGCCCTATTGTCCCGCGTGCGTGGGGCCCCCTCTTCAGTCCTCACTGCGGAGCGCCGAGAGGGCGCAGGCTGGGCAGGGGCTCTGAGAGGCCGGACCTGTCTGGACGCACTGCCGCCCCCAGGGTGTGCGCCCACCTCCCGTCGCTGTCACCCGGTGTGCGCCACGCCCTGCGCACCGGGCTCTCTGGTGCGCGCTCCGCACTCTGGTGCCCTGGACGGCAGTCCTCGCGAAGGCCCGCGGTTGTGCTAACTAGTTTTAAAAACAGGTTTCTGGAGCTCTTCATCTGCACTCTTGGGGTCTGCCTTTTTGAAGTGGACCATCTGCTGCGCATTGAGTGCTTTGCGTGCAGGCTCCCGCTGACCCCGCTGATGCTGGAGGTTGAGCTGAAGTTGGGGCCCCTGGTCACGGAGCCCCCCCCCCCCGGTCGGGATCACACGGTGGGGCTCCGGTGGACGCTGCCCTCTCCTGTGAGAAAAAGTCACCCTCCAGGAGGGTCCTCCCTCCAGGTGTAGTTGGAACTGCCTTTGCTTTTCACGCTTGGGGAGGCCAAATGTAAATGCCCTTTTATGATTTCTAGGTGGCCTCCTCTTACTGTAGTTTATAGGCAACGAAATACACACAGTACCATCCCTTCGGTGTGTTTAAACTTAACTCTCCCACGTGGTCAACGTCCAAGGCCCAATTCAGTAGAATGAACTTGTTTTAACTACTTCCAAGGCAGCTGGATGGTTGTGCCTCATGCCCCACCAGTGCTCACTGTGCCTGCCGGGCACTGCTCCCTACCTGGAGCCACTCTTTCCTCTGGGCCTGGAGAGGACAGGGTAGGAGGTACACTCCCAGGCCATCTTGGCAGAAAGAAAACCTTGTGGATCAGTTGGGAAAGACAGTTTGCCTCCCCTCAAGAGCCCAGGCAGGGGACTGATAGTGTGAAGTGTGGTTCTGGTTTTTAGGCTCCCCTCCCCTCCCCTCCCCTCCCCTCCCCTCCTCTAAGTTCCTTTGTTTATTAGGGATTCACCGGGGGCCTGGGACAGGCCATTCGTTCTTGGTGTCTTTCTCTGCCTGGTCTGCCCTCTTTCTGTTTGTTTTGTGTTCTAGCCCTTGCAGTCTCTTTGTTTTGAACACACCCATATTGTTTCATTAAAAAAGCAAATGCATTCTCTATCCTCGTTGAAAAGAATGAAGTTGGACCTTTTTGAACGCGGTATGCAAAAATTAAGTCAAGATGGTTGGAGGACTTAAACGTAAGACCTAAAACAATAAAACTTTTAGGAGAAAACATAGGACAGAAGCTCCGTGACGTTGGACTTGGTGATGATTTCTCGGATATGACACCAAAGACACAGGTAACATGAAAAGAATAAACTAGACTCATGAAAGTTAAAAGTTTGTACATCAGAAGACACCGTGAACAGAGTAAACAGGCAACCCACAGAAGGGGAGAAGATACTTTCAAATCACTATCAACCAGAAAAAGAACCGCAGAAGGCTGCAGATGAGAAAATAACTTATTTGGGGTGTTAAGAATTGCAGTTTGGGAGACACAGATTTGGGTAAAACCGAAAGAGCTTTCCGAGGAAGAGAAAGAATCAGGGGCTTTATAATAAAGGTGAAAGCCACGAGGCTGAGTTCTGACTCAAGGAAGGAAATATTTGTCCTTAAGGGATGGCTGTCACGAGTTGTTTTAGGGTCTGGGTCCCACAGGTATCTTGGGTTTCTGGCAGGTGTCCTGGATGCCTTCATCAGGACAGGACGTGGTCACAGGGTCAGATTCCGCCTGGGCTGAGATGAGCGTAAGGACCGTCCTCAGTGGCCTCCTGGCTCTGTTTGAGAGGCTCTCTGAGCAACACTGACTCCATTTTGATTTTCCTTCCACATCGTATATCTAATAAAGGATCAGTATCCAGAATATATAGAGAACTCCTAAAGCTCAACAACAAGAAATAAGCAACCTGATTCAGAAATGAGCAAAAAAACTTGAATAGACATTTCTCCGAAGAAGACGTACAAATGGCCGAGAAGCCCATGCAAAGATGCTCAACACCACTGATTATCAGGGAAATGCACATCAGAACTACAGTGAGATACCACCTCACCCATTAGGATTGCTGCTTTCAAAAAACGAGAGAAAACAAGAAGTGTTGGCGAGGAGAAGTTGGAACTGGTGGTGGGAGTGTAGAATGGTGCAGCTGCTGTGGAAGAGAGTCTGGGAATTCCTCAAAAGTTACAAGTAGAATTACCATGTGATCGAGCAGCTCTGCTTCTGGATATAGACCCAAAGTGATTGAAAGCAGGGCCTCAAAGAGAGATTTGTGCGCCCGTGTTCATAGCAGCATTACTGACGATAGGTAAAATCGTGGAAGAACGGAAGTGTGGATGAATGGATAAGCAAAACTTGGTCTATGCATATTATTCAGGCCTGAAAAGGAAGGAAATCCTTTTAGGATTTCCTAAACACATGCTACAACAGGGATGAACCTTGAAGACGTTATTATGCTGAGTGACGTAAGCCAGTCACAAAAGGACAAATACTGTGTGATTCCACTTACAGAAGGTCCCTGGGGGAGTCAGATTCGTAGGGGCAGGAGAACAGTGGGGGCCAGGGGCTGGAGGGGGAGGAGCTAGTGTTCAGTGGGGACAGAGTTTCGGGTTTACAGGATGAAAAGAGTTGTGGAGGTGGATGGCGGCAATGGTTGTATTTTATACTGAACGGTACGCTTGCAAATGGTGAAGGTGGTAAATTTTATGTGCATTTTAACACGATGAATAAATGGAAAAGAAACCTTATCTGTAAATGCAAGGTGGTACCCCGGATTGGATCCTGGAACAGAAAAGGGTATTAGTGGAAAACCTGGTGAAATACAAAAGAGCTTGCATTTCCGTTGTCAGCGGTGTGCCAGTGTTGGTTTCTCGGGTGTGATGGGCACTGCAGTACGTGAGATGTTAACGGGCGGGGCTGGTGTAGGAGTGCACTGTGCCTCGGTATTGCAACTTCTCTGGAAATGTAAGATTATTCCAAAATAAAACCTTTATTTGAAAAAATGGAAAAGCATCTGCATCCTCAGTCTCTGGGGAGTGGTCCTGGGGCCCCAGCTCCATCAGAGGAGGCTCCTGGCCGGAGTCTCGCCTCCTGGGGCCACTTCTCGGGCCAGCCCGAGCTCACCTACTGTGGCCTCCAGGGGCCAGAGTGCTGAGTGGCCTCCTTTCGTCTCCCCCTCCGTGAGGCAGGGAGGCGGCGGGGAAACGGCGGGGAGTGGGTCCCGGGGGAGGAAGGGGAAGCAGCAGGGAAGGAGCAGAGAGCCTGCGGCGGCCGGACCTGCCGGAGCCTCAGGAGGAGGACGAGAGCGTGTGGCTGGACAGCATACAAACCCGCTTTGGTCTCCATCCCAACTCGTCTGCAGATTGACTCAGGGGTCAGCTTCATCATTTTGTTAAAAAATAAACAACTCCTGTCTTCCCCAACGGTCCTCTCAGGCTGAGCCTCTGCTCTGAACACGAGCTTCTTGCATCAACTTCCAGTAGTTTCCAGGGGCCAGAGACCCCCACTACGGGATCATGTCAGGATAGAGTATGGCGGTGACCCTGTCCAGGTGGGACTGGTGGCACAGAACGGACTTGAGGGTGGCCCTCCCTGGGTGGCGAGCAGGGAAGCTGTGGGCCATCTGGACCCCAAGCCACTCGCACCCCGCTTTCCCAGCCGGAAACGTCTGTCGTTTGGTCTCATTCATCCACGTGCGTAAGTATAACTCACCTGTGCATACGTGCGGCTCCTAGTCTCATGAGAACGATCTTAGAACAAAGATGGATCTTCTCTCCATTGTTTTCTGGATCTATTGAGCAGATTTTCCCCCTTGAATTGACAGTCTGTGGAAACACTAGACTGGCAGGGCATTTCCTGACTCAGCAGGTAGAAGTTAAAAATAAGTTTTGTGTAGAAATCAAACAATCACTCGAGTGACTGAATTGCTGGGGAATTTTAAGAAGTAGCTTGGTTTTAATGACTTCAAAAAAGACCAGCAGCCACGCAAACACTTGCCTTTAAAGTGGTGTTTGCGGGGCGACGGGCTGGAGGCCGAGATTCATGTCTCTTTGCAGGAGGGAGTGAAGACGGAGAACGACCACATCAACCTGAAGGTGGCCGGGCAGGACGGCTCCGTCGTCCAGTTCAAGATCAAGAGGCACACGCCGCTCAGCAAGCTGATGAAGGCCTACTGCGAGCGCCAGGTGTGGGGAGGGGTCCCGGAGTGTGTGTGCGTGTGCCTGTGTGTGTGCGCGTGCCTGTGTGTGCGCGCGTGCCTGTGTGTGCACACCTCCCCCGGAGGTGCTCCCCTCCACCTGTCCCCTCCAGGCTGGCCGGTCACTCCCTCTTCAGCCACCCGGTTGTCCCCGGTCAGGGGTGGATGTCTGGTGATGTCTTCGTGGTGCTGCTGGAATCGGAGTGGTGGCTTCGCCTGGGATTCCATCCTTCCACCTTTGCGTCTGTGGGGCAACTGCCCTCGACACAGTTCAGTTTCCAGACGATGCTTGATTCTTGCCCTTTGTTTACTACATTTCAAAATAAGGAGCCGATGCTCGTATGCTCTCCCACGGTGACCAGAGAGACTGACCGCGTGGAGTGTGGAGTGTGTGTTACGTGTGAGCGTGACTGTGCCCTCGGTCCCCTCGGTCCCCTGTGCTCTCTGATGCTCCTCCCCAGTCTCTCCCCCTGAGCCTGTCCTTTCAGGTGAGGCAGCTTTTCTCAGGATACTTCGGAAATACTGGACCTTTGTTAGTTTCCGTTCTTGGCTTTGATAAATCCTTGCCTTGCGCTTTTTGTTGTTATTATTAAAAACACCCTAGGGGGCTTCCCTGGTGGCTCAGTGGTTGAGAGTCCGCCTGCCGATGCAGAAGACACGGGCTCGTGCCCCGGTCCGGGAAGGTCCCACATGCCGCAGAGCGGCTGGGCGCTGAGCCTGCGCGTCCGGAGCCTGTGCTCCGCAACGGGAGAGGCCACAACAGTGAGAGGCCCGCGTACCGCAAAAAAAAGAAACAAAACACCCTAGGGCTTCCCTGGTGGCGCAGTGGTTGAGAGTCCGCCTGCCGATGCAGGGGACACGGGTTCGTGCCCTGGTCTGGGAAGATCCCACATGCCGTGGAACGGCTGGGCCCGTGGGCCATGGCCGCCAAGCCTGTGCGTCTGGAGCCTGTGCTCCGGAACGGGAGAGGCCACAACAGTGAGAGGCCCGCGTACCGCAAAAACCCCACTTTTCAGAGCTTGCTCCTCAGAGGAGATCACTTTCAACTCCAACTTTTTTTTTCACTTTTCTTTGGTAAATATGCTTGCACTTCTATTTCTTCACGTTTTTTGATTTTGGAGATTTTTTTCGCCTGTGAAAGGTGGGACTTCAGCTCTGGCCCGCTGTCCGCACATCCACCGCCCGCGCTGGCACATGGCTCCTTCCCTGGGCTCCAGACCATCGCTCTGGAATCTCCTGCTTCTGTCCTGACTGGGGCAGCGCCAGCCCTGAGCCACACAGTGGCCTGTGAAGATTTCTGGCTCTTGTCTGAGTCCTGTTTCTCCTGGTCTGGTGGTGGTTGTGTGTGTCATTTTCTGGGGGCCCATTGTTAATTTATGCCCTGAATTGCCCGCCGTGCTGCACCGTCCCTCGTGTTCCTGGGTCTTTTGCTTTCCCACCGTCCCTCCCAGGGCCCCGCCCTCCCTGCCCCACCTGGACTGCTGCTCAGCCATCATCCCAGAGCCGCCTCCTGTGTATTTTCTGGATTAGTCTTCTTCCCCTGTTTTGATGGAGCATATCTTCCAGTATCTTGCTCAGAAAGGGTATGAAAAATACTGCACGTCGGAAAGTGATTTGCTTTATAAACTTTCACGCTTGAATGTTTGCACATAGGTTGCAGTTCATTTTCTTTTCTTGGAGCGATTGCATCATTTTCGTCTAGTTTCCAACGCTGGTGTGGAAAGTTCAATGGCATTCTGATTCTCTCTCCTCTGTTTGCGGCTTGCTTTATCTCTGATAGCTTTTGGGACTTTGTTCTCGTGCTTTAAGGCAGTGTTACCCTTTACTCTTCTGGGCACATTCTGGGCCTTTTCGGTCTAGAAACTCATTTTAGTTCAGGAACTAGACCTTCTGTTAGTTCTTTGGTAATTTGTGTCCCTCTTCACTGGAATGCCCATCTGGCTTGCAGTTACCTGCTCCAGGTGTGTTCATTTGGATCATTTCCTCCCATTGTGCATTGGGTTTTGTTGCTATTGGTCTCTGTTCTGGGAGGTTTTATCAACTTCATGTTCCCACTTTTTATGGACAGTCTTGTTTCTGTCATGATTTCTGATTTTTAAAATTCTTGTTCTGGGCCTCCCTGGTGGCGCAGTGGTTGAGAGTCCGCCTGCTGATGCAGGGGATGCTGGTTCGTGCCCCGGTCCGGGAAGATCCCACATGCCGCGGAGCAGCTGGGCCTGTGAGCCATGGCCGCTGAGCCTGCGCGTCCGGAGCCTGTGCTCCGCAGCGGGAGAGGCCACGACAGTGAGGGGCCCGCGTACTGCAAAAAAAAAAAAAAAAAAAAGTTCTTTTTCTTTCCTGTTTTCTGAGGCTCCTTTTTCCCCAGGGGAACTTTCTGTTGTTTTCTATCTCCCTAAAAGCTTCGGGTGTGTGTATGCATCTGTGTGCGCGTGTGTGCACATGTGTGTGTGCACATGTGTGTGCGTGCACGTGTGTGTGCACGTGTGCGTATGTGTGCGTGTGCACGCGGCTGTGTCTCTGCACATCTTTGAGTGCGTGTGTGTGCGCGCGCGTCCCGGCGTCCTCTGATCCTTCCTCCCCCTGTGCCCTCCTCACCCCTTTTTCTTTCTTCTTTGCTTTGACTCCTCACACATTGGTCTTTCCTTAACTGTCCTCTCTCCCTGGGTGACGGCTCGTGTTTAAGCACGAAGCACTAAAAAGCTGGTGGAAAGCTGCATACCTGGTGTGTGGGCGGGGCCCGCATGTTGTCCCAGGGCGGCCTGCCCGGGTGGGTGTTCTGTGGGGGTCCCAGTGTTGCAATCCGTGAGTCTTTAAGTCTCCCCGGAGTGGCCCCCAGGCTCCCGCCTGTGCCCTGGGAGCGTGGCGGCCGGGAGGAGCAGCTCGGCAGGGCTCCGGGTGTACTGGGCGTCACTCGCCTGCCTCCGCCGGCCACCTGTCACTGCCCTGTTTGTACCTGTGTCCCCAGCCCAGGGCTCTGAGTCCACCTCTCCAGAACGGGGACCTTCTGCCCGTGGGAGGGACAGTGCCCGACCTTGGGGTTGGGGGCCCTGCTTTGGGAGTCGGATATGGACTTTCCTGCAGTCGTCCCAGATCAGCTGCATCGCTGCCTCGTACACCTGTGTGCCCGGCCCCTGCCCCTCTCGGGGCTCTTGTGGTCCGCCCTGCGGTCCCCCAGCGCACCGCATCCGGACCTTGGGGTCTAGGGTCCACAGCCCTGTAGCTTCCAGCCCGGAGGTGACGCCCTTTGCTGGCCTGGCCCCTCTCCTGTTTTCTTTGTTTCTTTATGTCACATCAGTAGGTTTCAGGAGGGAGCAGAGATGGGTGTTTTAATCCTGTCTGTCCTGATGAACTGGCTGTGCCCCCGACCACGTCCAGCTGTTCCCTCAGGAGGCAGAAGGGCCTCTTCCCAGCTTCAGGCTGGCGGCTCATCACATGCCTCAGGGTCGCCTGACCTATTTCTGAGAATTGTTTAAAGGGGAGGAAGTGATGGTGCCAACGTGTCGAAATTCTGCTCAGCGCCTGGAGGGAAGCGAGAGAGATGGATGAGGGCGGAGCCCCAGGAGCTAGAAGGTGCTAGAACAGCAATGTCTGAAAGGTGGTTCTGGGTGCATCACATGAACTAGGTTGCAGCCCCACTGGTGAGGCTTCGTAGTCAACTGCATCGTAAATCTGTATATTCAGAAATCTGGTGTTTCCACATAAATGTGTGATTCTTTTTTTTTTTTTTTTTTTTTTTTTTTTTTTTTTGCAGTACATGGGCCTCTCACTGCTGTGGCCTCTCCCATTGCGGAGCACAGGCTCTGGACGCACAGGCTCAGCGGCCATGGCTCACGGGCCCAGCCGCTCTGCGGCATGTGGGATCTTCCCGGACCGGGGCACGAACCCGTGTCCCCTGCATCGGCAGGCGGACTCCCAACCACTGTGCCGCCAGGGAAGCCCCAAATGTGTGATTCTTTTTGAATTAATGTGTTAGCTGAAAATGTTTAATGATGATTGCTTTTTCTTTTCAGGGCTTGTCAATGAGACAGATTCGATTCAGGTTTGATGGACAACCAATTAATGAAACAGACACCCCAGCACAGGTAGGAAAGCCAACCCTGTCTATACTTGAGGGCTTCTTCCGATCTGCATTTCATAACTGCCATTTGGAATACTTGCATTTGAGAGTCACCGATTGCTTCTCACATAGAAAGAATATCTTACATTTTCTCTCTTTCTTTTTTTTCGGCCGCACCAAGTGGCTTGCGGGATCCTAGTTCCCCAGACCTGGGCCCTCGGCAGCGGAAATGCAGAGTCCTAGCCACTGGACCACCAGGGAATACCCACCTTACCTTTTATATTCTTTATTTATCGAAAAAAAATTTTTTTTTGGCTGTGCTCTGTGGCATGTGGGGTCTCAGTTCCCTGAGCAGGGATCGAACCTGTGCCCCCTGCAGTGGAAGCGTGGAGTCCTAACCACTGGACCTCCAGGGAAGTCCCTACATTTTCTTAATGGCTTTAATTATTAGATCATTTGACTTTGTAATTTTGAGGTTCAGTTTTCGAATGAGGAAGCTGTCCTTTGTCAGCCTCTTCTGTGTTGGGAGAAGGACCAGGAGGGCTGGGTGCCCGGCAGAGGTGGTCCAGAGACAGGGACGAGGCCTGGGCCTGCCCATGCCCGCCGCCGTCTGCAGGCTCCGGGCGAGCCAGGCACATGCGGTCACCACCCACTTGTAGCCTGGATACTGGGTCTGCAACGTTAGCCAGTTTGTACTTTTCAGTAAAACTTTATAGAGACTTGTTTATAGTCCTTGTTTGTAACAGGACTTAGTGTTTCTATCAGGTCAAGTCCCCAATGTTGACCGTTCCTTTGTTAGGGGAAGCTTGGGGAATAAGCGGGCTTGTTGGAAATCCACAGCTCAGCCTCTGTCCCCGGGTGCCCACCGAGGGCAGGCTCGGGGCTCAGGCGCCTCAGAGTGGTGTCCCTGGCGTGGGCGGGGGCAGCTCCAAGACCCTGGTGCTCAGCGGGGTGGGACCCCTTCCTGTGACGTGAGGATACTCACTGCCCCCTCTGTGCCTGCAGCTGGAGATGGAGGACGAAGACACCATTGACGTGTTCCAGCAGCAGACGGGGGGGTCCGGAAAGGCCAGCTGCCTCTTGGGTGCAGCCTCTAGAGCCACCGTCCCCTCGTGTCACTGCACTTGTGTTCGCTATTGAACAGTGAAGGTGTGACCGTGCCCACACCAGGGAGGCTCAGACACCGAGGACATTCCCCAGAAGGACTCTGCTCTCTGATGCACTTCAGTGCGGCCGCGGGGACGTCCACGGCTTCCCCCAGCCCATCACCCCAGTACCTCTGTTTGGGTAAAATGCATGGCGAGGGGTTTTGGTTTTGGTTTTACTTTCATTTTTGTTTTTTCTCCCTCCTATGACATTTCCCCCAAACTTGTGGCCCGAGTGCCCACTTTCCGTCCAGGTGGGGCTCTTACCCCAGGTATTGGCCCCTACCCATTCCAGTCATGTAGAGAACTCACGTCACTGCTCTGGGGGTGTTTCTGTGGGGCGAGTTTTGGGGACACAGTCGAGATGGGAGACAAACTTTCACTTATTGTTTCTTGCTGGCACAGTTTTTTTTTAATGCTAAATATTACAAGTGTAAGCTTTGTCAGAATATAGTAAAGTTGAAGGGAAAATACTGGAATGTTTCTTAAGAAGTTCTTCAATAACGTGGTCCCGGATGGGGCCTGGGGCCTAGGAGCCAGGACGCATCGCCGCCCATGGCCGGTGATGCTGTTCAGGGGCAGTGAAAGTTGGCTTTTCCCCTTTCCTTAACAGAGAAAAAAGTAATTCCCACACGTCTCACCTGGTAATACTGCCGGGGCCTCAGATTTCTTCCAGTATTTGCTTCTGATGAATAATGATAGTCTGTATATAAAAAAGGAAGATGGAGTATTGCTGATTTTGCAATTCACGTTTTTGTGTAAAAGAGCTGCTTCCCAGTGTGGTGACGAGGGAGACGGCTCCGGGCTCTCCCCGTGGACTGTGTTCTGCCCCCCGCGTTGCTGTGGAGTTTACGTGTTACACGTGATTTCAGTTCTGTGAAGCACTGGGGTCTGTCCTGATGATCCGATAGCTGTCCTGTTGCCCTCGTGTGTGGACCCACTGCCGCCGGATGGCCCGGCACTGCCCGTGCGGATCACCTGGGCAGCGCGACCGCCGTCATCTCGTCTGGCTGGCGTCTCGCTGAAGGTGTCTGCTTTTCCTTTGTGTTTCGCTCTTCGGGCGCGGGTGGCGCGTCTGCCGGCTCTGTTGTGTTTACTCCCGTTTGTACATTATCTGTTGTTCTTTACTACTGTCAACAGTAAACATAGTTTGCTATTCGGTCTCTCGGCTTGTATTCAGTACTGCGTTTGGAGCTTGGGCATTGGGTCCCGTTCAGTATTTGCAGCGACCCTCCAGCGAGGCCACTCAGACTTCGATCTAAAGGCCGGTTCACCGCTGCCCCCCTCCTGCGCCCGCGCAGGCTTCCCAGGCGGGTGGCGTCTCCTGCCGAGGACACCCCCTCACCCTCAGAACCCTCCTCCGTCCTCTCCTGGGCGTCCTGGGTGGAGGGGCACTGTTCCTCTGGGCTTCTTGACATTTCTGGTGTTTAAGGCTTTTCCTTGGTGCAGCTGACAACCTTCTCACTCATCTGTTTGAAACGGAAGCGAGTTGGCACTAATTTGAGAACTTCCCTGCGCGCCGCGCTGTGACAGCACGGGGGGCATCAGGTGAGGTGAGCACAAGGTGAAAGGTCAAGGGCATCCGGGCAATGGAGCCCTTGATTCACTTACAGCAGCAGCAGGAGGTGGATCAAGGCACAGCACAGGGATTGGGTCGTTTGCCAGATGCCGCGGCGGGTGGTGAAGGCCAACAGGGCAGCCCCTGTACTTGTGCCGAGGGGGGCCTTAGGTTAGGAGCAGCGCTGTTTCCTTGGGAGCCTGAGATCAGTGCTGCCTGACCGAAGAGCAGGCAGTGTCCTGGAGGTTGTCTTTTATCTTAGAAATGTATGCAGATTGTGCATTCGGAATAATCTGTTGATATCAATGTTTTTAAAATATTGTTACCTAAACCCAACTCCCAGAATCTCTGGGTTAAATTGATGCTTCAGTCGGAGACAGGCCCTATTGATGCTCTTATTGGTGCCCTGGGTCCCAGCTGGCACTTTCTCAGTTTCGGTACTGCAAGCCCCATGTCCCAGGACCCCTCAGTTCCAGGCACACGGGCGATGCCAGCCTGGCTGTGCTGCACAGCACAGGTGGGGAAGCATGTGTTAATATTGGCTCTGCCACTAGACACAGCTTCCATGGAAAGGAACTGCAAAAAGCAGATCCTTTTTGTACCTCAGAACTTCAGTTCCCAAAGAAACTAGTTTATTCTGAACTTGCTGGCCTGTCCAGTGGGCCAAAGCCTCTAAGTATTGATATCACACACCTGCTACTCAGAAGCCTGGGGATACCAGGACCGACTGACCGAGCAGAGAGTTGCCAGATTGAGTGAATAAAATACAGGGTGCCCAGTTACACTTGAATCTCAGAGAAGACGTGTGGAGGGGGCCTGCTTCCCTGAAGGCGAGGCTGTCCCACCAGCCACAGTGAGGTGAGAGCCTTCTGTTATGTTGAGCACCTCATATTTTGGGTTTTTGTCACTTGAAACTAATCCTGGTACAAGCTGTGAATTCACACACTGCTGTACAACAGGAAAATGATGTGACAAAGACAGCAGTGACACAGACGTGGACGCAGCTAAGAAAATACCCAGTGTCTGACAGGTGCTGTTGTCTGAGCGTCATAATGTTGACGACAATGCTTTTCATCACCCACACTTCCTTTAGGTGACCAAGTGGAGTTTTCCTTTAGTCTCCATGGGAACCACACCCTCTGACCCGACAGGCTTGCGGGGATGGGGTGTGGTTTGATTGCAGAGGGCAACTACTTGAACAGAAGAACGTGAGTATTTGTGCAAACCCATTACTCTTTGGAACTGTCTAAAAGTACTGTGTTGTTTGATAAATCACCATGGTCATTTGAAAAGACAGTGTCAGACTGAATTTTTGTGACACCTCTACCGCAAAATATGCACCGTTGTGAGGTTTGTGCGAATTGTTTAATTTTATTCAACTCGACAGAGACCTCCTGCCACGTCCAGGTACTGAGGCTGCATCTGGGAACACACGAGAAGAGAACACCCTGCCCTGACGGGACATGTTTCTGGTCACAGGAGACAGCTAAGTCGTGTACTGTGCTGGAAAATTATACAGGACGTTACATAGAAATTCTGTGGAGGAGTACGTTGGATATGTGTTGCGAAGATGAAAACTCTTCTTTTTTAAAAGGTGCATATACCCTCGCCACAAAGCACTGAAGGTACTGACTTTCTCTGAAGTAAGAATGGGGCTCTAAGAGGCATAAACAGGCCAACAGATAGATCAGTGGGCCAGCCAGCAGAACCACCATGAATGTTTCGGAAAAAAAAAGACTCGCCCGTCTAGTTATCCGATGCACGTTACTCAGTGGAGAAGCCAGAGCAGCAGCGGGGGCGGGGGGGGGGCGGTGTATGGCCTGAGGAAGAGGACAGCCCCTTGCTGGCCTCCTGAAGCAGTGGCCTGGGGGACTGCCAAGGGCGCCGTGGGGAAGTCTGGACCCGCTGCCTCTGGGAGCTGCTGGTCCCCAGGCTGGCGGTTGGGAGGGGAGCCCAGCCACACCTGGGGTGGGGGAGGGGTCTGGCCGCTGCTCTGTTCCCTCCTCGAGCTCCCAAAGCTCCTCTCTTGGCCGAGTGGAATCCAGAACCACACCGACACGGCATAAAACCGCCACAATCGCCAGTCTCACTTTTTCAAACCTAAAGCGGTGTGAGGGTAGCCACCGGGGCACCAAATGTGTTCTGCGTGGATTCTCGCTCTGACTGCAGCTGGGCCTGAAAGTCGCCTCCTCTGAACTGCACGGGTGACAGGAGGGAGCCCCGACACGGCCCACGGTGTACCTTCAGCAAATAGTCTGAACGACATCTGCTCATCCGGCCCGCGAGTGGCCAGCCCTGCCCACCGCCCCCCTCGTCCGCCCTCCCCGCCGTCTCCATCTTCTGTCCACGATCCTCCATCCCCGTCCCCGGCGTCGGGGCCGCCCTGAGGCCATGAGGACGGAACAGGCGGTTCACACACACTCTGCGGGCGCTCGCTGCTCCGGGATCTTCTGCAGCGTTCCCTACTGGAACCCGGACCCCCCCGGAAGCGGCGCTGATCCCACAAAGCGGCTTAGGGCCCGGCCCGGCCCGGCCCGCCCCGCCCCGCCCCGCCCCGCCCCGCCCCGCCCCGCCCCACCGCGCACGCGCCCCGCGCACGCGCACGCGCCTCGCGTCCCGGAAGGGCTCCTGTGCCCCCGCGGCGACCCGGAAGCGGCCTGGTCGTCGGGCGGGAGGGAGGAGCGCTGAGGAGGCGAGGCCGACGGCGCAGCTGTTGCCCGAAAGATGGCGGGGACGGCGCTCAAGAGGTTGATGGCCGAGTACAAACGTGAGTTCGGGGCCGCGCACCGCCCTTCGGCCCCCCGCCGGGCCCCGCGCCCCCGCCCGCCCGCCTGCTGCTGGCGGCCACCCCGACGTCCGGGTGCGGGGCGTGGACTCGGTCTGCCGCCGAGCCCGGCCCGTCTGTGCGCCGTCGGGGCGGGTTTCGTGTGGTCGCCGGCGGCCGCCCGCGATCCCGGGCGGGGAGAAGACGGCGCGGCGCTGGTCTGGGGACCCTGGGCTCCGGCTCTGCTGGTAACCGGAGGGCTCCCCGACCCAGCCTCGCGGACGCCGGTGGGCCGGGCGGAGGGACAGCTCACCGGCCTAGTGAGAAGTTGCGGGAAGCGTCCTAGTAGGGTAATCACGTACTGATGAGGCGGAGGCGAAAGGTCAGATTTGGGTTTTCTCTTTAACGAGGGAACAGGGTTTTTGGATAATGCCACCTGCCATTCTTCCCGGGTAGCGTTGCAAAAGCCTCCTTCGTGCTTTCTTAGCCCGCAGAATTTTCTGATGTTTGGGGAAAGCAAAGGGAGAAGCGAGAAGCGTGCTCTCCCTTTTACAGTGGAGGCTTCCTTGCAGGAGTCGCTGTGAGAAGCCGGGGATGGATGCCGTTGTGTTTGCTGGGCGCAAGGTGGGAGGGAGCCTGCTGGGGGTTCACACCTGCCTCTGCTTGTTAGTTGTGGACCTTGACCTCGGACGTCGCCCTCTGCCTTTCCCCGTCTGTGAAGATGGTGCTTAGCCAGGTACCTGACAGCTGGCTGTCCGCAGCGTGAGCTGTTCCTGTTGTCATTACACTGAGGACACTTTCCGAAGAAACTTGAACATAAACCAAAATAACTAATGTCGTAAAGCTAACTGGTAAATACGCACGCAGCTGAGTTTCCTAAACCAGCTTGGCGGCCCTGCGCAGCGGGTGTCAGTGTTTGGCTAGAGCAAACCACAGAGTTGCAAATGCAGGCTCGTTAAAATAAATGGTTAGATAACACTAGATAACCATCTGGTGTTCTCTAAAGTAAGAATGTATATTTAGAGGAGACTCTGGGGGGGCAGAGTGGGGGAAGAGATGGTTCCCCCTGAACAGAGGGTTGGAGATGGGGGCCGTTGCCTGTGTCTCCTCATGGGAAACCTGGCTGGGGGTCAGATGTCTGGGAACACGTGCCACTTCCTGCCATCCTGGTCTGTGTCGCTGCATCTGTTTTAGTTTATTTGGCCCCGTTTCTAGACTGCCAGCAGGTACTATTTTCTCATTTCTGTAGAGAAGGGCTCTGTTAAACCCCTGCATGGGGAATTTAGGTGGCTGCTTCAGTCCAGTCTTTGCGTTGTTGAGCTTGTGTTTCCTAATATTTTCCCCTTTTCTGTGCTTACAAAAGTCCCATCCAGTATCTCAACCATGTTGTCAATTTGTAGTAATAAAACGTAAATAGCAGTTGACTTCCAAAGCTGTATCACAGAAGTGTATCGTGTGTTTTTATGTGTAAATATACGACATTTTGGAGTGTGTCGCAGACAGAGCTCTACAGGTGTCTCCCTAAGACTCCCGTCCCCTGGTTACTCAGACACTGACCTGGGCACCGTGTGAAGGGACTTTGGAGATGTTGGTTACAGGTAACTAACGAGCTGACATTAAGATGGGGAGAGTGTCCTGGGTTATGGGGGTGGAACCCCATTGTCATGTGAGGCCCCCAGACGGGAGAGGAGACAGGATAGGGGAGGCAGGAGACCCAGAGCAGGAGGAGGACCCCCTGCCGTGGCTGGGCCAGGAGCTGAGGACCTCGGTGGCTTCTAGAATCTGCGAATGACCCCGGCTGACAGTGGTGAGGGCCCTAGAGCCCCGGTCTTGCAGCCGCAGGGAGCAGGGTTCTACCAACCCTCTGAATGAACTTGGGGTGGCAGCCTGGTGAGGCTCTCGGCAGAGAACCAGGTGGCCTGTGCAGTGCCCAGGCTCTGACACACAGAAACCGCGAGATCATCAGTGGGTGTTGTTTTCAGCCACTGAGTTTGTTGTCATCGTCACATCAGCCGTAGAAAATGACTCCAGTGTGTTGCTGGGGACGGGGGTTGTTGATGCGGTATCTTAGGAACATGATAAAATCCCACTTAGTGATTCTTGTCTTTTGTGTCTTAGCATCTGGTTTGCCCTCCTACCGCATTTTAAGGTGGCACATTCAGTAGAAAGGTAGGCTTTACAGAAGCAACTTCTGTGCGGAATGGATGGGGTTCAGGCCCCCTGTCTTGTATTTGGAATAGTCACAGAGCTGCAGAAACTCAGAGGTGGTAGGACCTTGGATATGATTCCATTCAGGCCCCTAATTTTACAAATTTATAGGAGATTGAATAACAGACAAAATGATTTGCCCAGGTTCTTATAACCAGAAAAAAAGAAAGATGGGAAAAGAAACAAGGTGTCTTAAACCGATATCTTTTCTCGATGTTTTATCTTCGTGCATCGTCTAGCTTTTTCTGGGAGTATCAGAGATGGACTTAGGTATTAGTTGCCAGGGTTCCCGTAACAGATTTGCACGATCTAGGGGCTTAACACAACAGAAGTGTGTCCTCTCACAGCTCTGGAGGCCGGAAGTCCCAAATCAAGGTGCCAGCAGGGCCAGGCTCCCCGCAGAGGCTCTAGGAAGGATCCTTCCTTGCCTCTGTTGGCTTCTGGGCATTGCTGGCAGCCCACGGCGCTCCTTGGCTAGTGGTAGCAGAACCCCCGTCTCTGCCCCTGTCTTCCCGTGGTCGTCTTCCCTCTTTTAAAGACACCAGTCACTGGTTTAGGCTCATCCTAATCCAGCGAGATCTCGTTTTAACTTGATCACATCTGCACAGCCCCCGTTTCCAAATAAGGTTACTTTCACAGGTTCTGGGGGACACTGTTCAACCCAGTACGGTGTCTAGTAGGAACCCCAAACTTACACGCGTGGCGCCGAGCCGCTGTGCTCCTGCACCGTTGTTGTCCCACAGCCTTACCCGTCTCGGTGGCGGCCTTATTCTTCCAGCTGTTTGGGCTCAAAACCTTAGATTGGTCTTTTGAGGACTCACTTTCTTCTGTATCCAGGTGTAACCTGTTGACCTGCCTTCAGACGTTATTCATTTATCCGGAGTCCAGTGCTGGCTCAGGCCACTCACCTCCGGCCTGCGTAACTGCAGCCCAGTCCTGACGGCGGTCTGCTTCTCTCTTGCCCCGCTTGGCTCTGTTCTCAGCACAGCAAAGTCAGATCGGGTCGCCCTGTCCAGAAGCCCTTGCAGTGACTTCTCAGGCTCTGTGTGCTCCGGCCCTTCTCTCGCCTCTGACCTCACTGACGCCTGCGCCCCGGCGCGTCTCCCCAGCCCCACTTGGCGGCTGCAGCAGCGCGCTCCTCTTGGGGTGTGGGCCCTTCCTTGCCCTGCTCCCCTGGAGACGCCTTCTCTGAGCCACCAGACTCAGCCTGTCCTTCCCATCACTGTCATTAACCCGTTTTAGTTTTTTAAAGCATCCTTTATTGTGAAGTATGTTACGTATGAAAAGGATATAAAAGGTGTACTTTCAGATGAAACAGTGAAATGAACACCTGTACCCGTGACACCAGCTTAAGAAGTAGGACGTTAGCAGGAACTGAGCAGTCTGGTTCGTGCTGCTTCCCACCCCCACCAGGAGTTACCACCACCGAATTTTGTGTGACTTGTTCTTTTCTTTTTCTTTATAGTTCTGTCACTTAATATCCTTCTACACAACATTTTATTTACTTTTGCCTGTGTTTGCACTTAGTGGAAATAGGATTGCACAGTATGTATTCTGCAGATTGAATCTTTGCTCAGCACTCTTTCTGAGATTCATTTATGTTGAAACATATAGCTGTGTCTCTTTTCACTGCTGCATAGTATTTCATTTCATGAATAAGCCACAATTTGTCCTTTACTGCTGGGCATGTAGGTTATTTCCAGCCTTTGCTTATTATACAGATTGGTTGCTGTGGACATTTCTGGTGCCTGTGCGCAGTGTGACGCAGCCCTGGAGCGCTCACGAGTCGGCCTTATGGATGAGGCTTCCCTGTGTGCATGTTCCACGTGCATCGCTGTGGATGTTCACCGACACCATGGTGTTGTGCGGGGTCTGTTTCCTCCCACCCGGTGGGTGTGATGTGGTTCCTTGTGGTTTTAATTTGTAGATCATGACTAATGAATGAAGGTGAGCATCCTGTCGTGTTTTCCCTTTGTGAAATGTCCGTATCTTTTACCAGATTTCCATAGTGTGGTTTCTTTTTCTTACTGATTTGTAGGAGTCCTTTGTAAATTCCCTATCCCTTTTTATATTCCTAATCCTTTGTTGGTTATATGTGTTACAGGTATTTTATCCCAGTTTGTGCTTTGTCTTTTCAACCTTTGTGGTGTCTTTTTTTCTAGCCACCCTTTTAAAATAGTTTTATTGAGGTATAATTGACATACAGTAAGCTGATGTATTTAAGCGTACATTTGATGAGTTTGGATGTACGTGCACACACCTGTGAAGCCATTGCCACAGTCAGGATGCTGAGTAACCACCGCCCCCTGGTCTCCTCCTGCCTCTTTGTAATCTGGCTCGGCCTTCTCTCGCCTGCGCCCCCAGGTCCCAGGCAGTGACTGAGCTGCCTTCGGTCGCTCCTGTGGTTGTTTTGTACTTTCTTTGTCAGAGGCCCTTCACTCAGCCTAACCATGTTGCAGTTCGTCCAGGTTGTTGCTTGGGTCCGTAGTCCCTTCAAGACCACAACTTGTTGCTGCATTCACCTGTTGGTGGACCTTTGGATTGTTTCCAGTTCTTGGCTATTACATATAAACCTGCTGTGAACGTTTGGGTTAGGGTTAGGGTTAAACCTTTCTTTCCGTGGACATATGCTTTTGTTTCTTTTGAGTAAATTCCTGGGTCATATGTGAGGTGTGTGTTTAATTTTTAAGAAGTAGCCAAACTGTTTTCCCAAGTGGTTTGTACCGTTTTACATCCCCACCAGCAGTGTATCAAGAGTTCCACTTCCTGCCGACACTTGTATAGTCAGTTTTAAAGTTTTTAGTCATTCTGTTGGGTGTGTAGTGACATGTTATTGTGGTTTTAGTTTATGTTTTTATATGCCATCCATATATCTTTTCTGATAATGTGTATTGAATCTTTTCCTCAGTTTTTTTTTTTCGTGTGTGGTACGCGGGCCTCTCACTGTCGTGGCCTCTCCCGTTGCGGAGCACAGGCTCCGGACGCGCAGGCTCAGCGGCCATGGCTCACGGGCCCAGCCGCTCCACGGCATGTGGGATCTTCCCGGACCGGGGCACGAACCCGTGTCCCCTGCATCGGCAGGCGGACTCTCAACCACTGTGCCACCAGGGAAGCCTTTTTCCTCAGTTTTTAATCGAGTTTTTTAATCCTTATTAAGTTGTAAGAGTTCTTTATATAATGCAGGTACAGGTGTTTTGTTGGATATTTTGTAAATATTTTCACTTAGACTGTAGCTTGCCTTTTAAAAAATTGTGGTAAGAAGCACATACTGTTGTCTTGCTGCCATCTGAAGTGGACAGTGCAGTGTTTTGAGCTCTGTGCATGTGGCTGTGTGGCAGGGCTCTGCAGCTCCTTGACTAGGCTGCACGGAAAGGCTCTGTCCCGTGAACGACAGCTCCTGTGGTTTGCCTTGTAATTTTCATAACATTGCCTTTAAAAGAACAAAGGTTTTAAAAGTTTCAGTGACATCCAATTGATTGACTTTTAAAACATTTCTTGCTTTCTGTGTTGTGTTTAGAAAATCATTGCCTAACATAAGATCACTAAGGTTTTCTCCTATGATTTCCTTATACTCTCAGCTCTTACGTTTCAATCTGTGATCCACGTCGAGTAAAGTTTTGTATGTGGTATGAGATAAAGGTCAAGTTTTATTTGCAGATGATTTGCAACTGGCCGTCCAGTTGTTTGGGCACTGTATTAGTTTGCTTGGGCTGCTGTAACAAAGTACCACAGGCTAAGGAGCTTAAACCACAGAAATTATTTCCTTGCAGTCAGAGATCCAGTTGCAGCGGGGCTGGTCCCTCCTGAAGCCTCTCTCCTGGGCGTGTAGACAGCCACCCCCTCCGTGTGTCCTCACAGCGTTTGTCCCTCTGTCCATGTCTGTGCCCTAATCTCCTTCTTATAAGGACATCTGTTAGACTGGATTAGGGCCCACCCGATGACCTCATTTAATTACTTCTTTTTTAAAGACCCTAGTTATACACTCTTCTGCACTTTTTGTCATTTACTATATCCTGGAGTTCATTCTGTACTAGGACACAGAGGTGTTCAACATTCCCTTTTACAGCTGCAAAGTGTCCCATCAGTAGACGTATCATAATTTGACTGGTCCCCTATTGAAAGACATTTGGGTTGTTTCCAGTTTTTTTTTTTTTTTTGCTATTACAGAAAGTCCTGAAATGAATAACTTTACGCATGTGTCTTTTCTTGCCGAGGGATGGATTCTGAGAAGTGGGACTACTGGTCAAAGTTTATATTTACATTTTATTTTGCATGGTATCTATTTTTAAAGCCACTATTTATTTAAAGCAGTGTTTTTATTAACCAATTAACGTTCTCAAGGAATCAGTGGCAAAGAATGGTCATTGCAAATTTCTCTGATATTGTTAAGATTTTGTTTCTGTTTTTGAAGTTGTTTTTATCATTAAACATGAAACTATATGGTTGTGGGTGTGTGTTTTAAAAACAAAAAACAAGGAAACAATGTAATCCAGAAACATTCCCTCCATCTGGAGAACTCGGTTGCTGTAATTCTTTGCTGACCGGTAGATGCCGCTGTTGACCAGGATGCAGGTGGGCAGGCTGCTGGAGGTGGCAGTTGTGACCCTGAAGGGAGGGTGTCATGGAGGGGAGTGCCCAGGGGATCTCCGCACAGGAGAAGTAAGGCCAGCTCTTTCTGGTGTAAGCTCCTCCTCGAGGCTCCAGGTGCCCCGCTCCCTTTCCCACTGACATTCTATCCTCTGCCCCTCTTTAGCACTTTGCAATTCATCCGCCCTAATCTGGCGCGGGGCTTTTTCTTATAGAAGATGAGAAGTGCTGGGGATGCCATGTACAGCATGGGACTGTAGTAAATAACTCTGTGTTGTGTGTTTGACAGTTGTTAAGAGAGTAGGTCTTAAGAGTTCTCACCACGACAAAAAAAATCTGTAACTCTCTGTGGTGATGGACGTCAGCTAGACACACTGTGCGGATCATTTCACAATAGATACAAGTATGGAATCGCTTTGTTGTACACCTGAAATTAATATAATGTTCAATGTCAGTTATACCTCAGTTTAAAAAAAAGAGCCCACCTTCAATACCACCTGCCAGCAGGCCTTTCCTGACCACCTGGCCACGTCTTGCTGTCACTTCATTGTGTTCTTCACTGCGCTCGTCAGTATCTGAAACACTCTTTGTGTTTATACGTCTCCGTGTTCACTGCCTGTCTTCCGCCCCTAGAACTGAAGCTCACTGGAGGCAGGACCTTGTCTGTCTCATTCACCACGACACCCCCCGCTGCCGGGAATAGCTTTGCAGAGAGGAAGTGTAGTTGATATTTGTTAGTTGATATGTGATTAGTGGTTGGCTACTTCTGATCGTATTGGCCAAGTGTGGGTGCTCAAGCCATTGCCCTGTGGCTTGTCTAGCTCCTCAGAGCTTCAGATATCATCACCACAAAGCAAGCGTAAAGAGAAAAATACCACCTGGAGTTGAATGATTCTGTGATTAGAATTGTAACTAAAACATTATATAGGGGCTTCCCTGGTGGCGCAATGGTTAAGAATCCGCCTGCCAATGCAGGGGACACAGGTTCGAGCCCTGGTCGGGAAGATCCCACATGCCGCAGAGCAACTAAGCCCGAGCGCCACACCTACTGAGCCTGCGCTCTAGAGCCTGTGCTCTGCAACGGGCGGGGCCACCGCAATGAGAAGCCCACACACCACAACAAAGAGTAGCCCCGGCTCGCTGCAACTAGAGAAAGCCCGTGCGCAGCAACGAAGACCCAACACAGCCAAAAATAAATAAATAAATAAAAACAAAAAAACATTATATAGCAAAATAGAGACACATTACCAACCTTTAAACCACCAGTGAGAACAATATTTTCATGACAGTGGAGAAATACTTAGATTGTCCTTTGTCTTACAAGATGTAGATTCATCAAGACTCTTCAGCAGTGGTACTGGCGAATTCTCCTCCTTACTCTTGCTTAAGCTACTATCCTTGGTCAGAGCCCATTCTCTGTCCCTTTTGGGAGAATTGCCACATGTTACAATATAAAACTCCTTAATCACATCCAGTGACATTTCACCTGCTGTTTCCCCATGTTTTCAGAAGTTGACACATACGGGGATTGTTGTAATTTGTTTTAAGTTGCTCTGCATGTTGGTTGCTACCTAGATTCTGAAGCTAGTCTTCTAAGTCATGCCATCAACAGTAAAAAAAAAAAAAAAAAAATTCTTTGACATGTCTCTTGGTGCACATGTGCACATGTATCTGTGAGTTTGCACTCTGGAGAGGAATTTCTAGGTCATAGGAGGTGAGAGCAACCTCATTTTCAAAGTGGCTGTACCGATTTCACACTCCTTCCGGCATTCTATTTCTGTGGCTCCTTTCTGCGTGGACACTTCGTAGGGTCAGCGCTCTCAGCTGTGGTCACTGGGTGATTCTGGCTGGGGTGGTGCTCTGATTGTGGGCTTGGTTCGCATTTCCCCCAATTAATGACGTTGAACACCTTGTCTTAGGTTTATTGGCCACTTAGATGTCGTGTGTGTGTGTGTGTGTGTGTGTGTGTGTGTGTGTGTGTGTGTGTGTGAAGTGCCTGTTCAAGGCTTGCTTGTGCTTGATTTTCTTTTGGGTTGTTTATATATTTGTATTGATTTGTAAGGCATTCTTTCAAAGTTCAGATAGTAGCTCTTTGTTGGCTGTATCTGTTACAGATGTCTTCTTCCTCTCCGAGGCTTACCTTTGCATTCTCTTAGAGGTGGGTTTTATTTTGTTTTTGGGGTTTTTTTTAGGATAATGAAGCTATTTTAATATTATTTAAAATAAGAACAAGCTTTAAACTGTATAAAGTGGGCAACAGGGGAGAAGCACGCCTTCCTGAGAAGGGTCCTCCGAGAAGGGTCTTCTCAGGGGAAAAGGCAGGAAGCGTGGGTGGGCAGGAGGGAGTGCAGGCTTGGACGTCAGCAGTGCTTCCTCAGGGCGGGCTCTGCAGGTAGGAGAGGTGGCTCTGGGGCTTGGCAGCCCCTGGCTGGAGTGGAGGGAGCTGGCCTGGCGGTCGGTGCCAGTGACTCAGGCAGGGGTAGAGCAGGGGTCAGCTGGGTAAAAAGAACTGTGGGTTCGAGTGTCAGGAGGAGGTGGTGGCCGGGCCTTGGCTCCCAGGACTCAAGGGGGATGTCAGGCTGCAGGAGGCCCAGGCCCGGGAGTGCTGATCCGCTCCCATGTCTCCAGCGAGGCTCTGTGACTGTGCCCTGGGCGGGGGGTGGCCTTGCCTTGTCTTTTTTGAATGTTAAAAACAAAAATATCTTTTGACGTCAGACTTTTTGTTTGTTTCTTTTGTTTTTGGCGGCGCTGCTCGGCTTGCGGAGGAGGGATGGAACCCATGCCTGCCTCCCTCCCTCCCTCCCCCGAGACCGCCAGGGAATTCCCAGAAGTTCTTAATTTTAGTCCTGTTAATTTTATCAGTCTTTTCCTTTATGTTCATGCTTTTTGGTTATTAACTTCACAGTTAGTTCTGTTTAAGAAGTCTTTACACTAAGAGCACGAAGAGATTCTTCTGCATTATTCTCTAGGAGACTTA
Source organism: Mesoplodon mirus (assembly GCF_964341445.2). Lineage (NCBI taxonomy): Eukaryota > Metazoa > Chordata > Mammalia > Artiodactyla > Ziphiidae > Mesoplodon > Mesoplodon mirus. Next base: position 145,770,739 of record NC_138982.1, on the reverse strand, counting down.
CTGTTTTATAGTTCATAAAAAAATATTAATTTGGGCCGGTCAGCTTTATTGAGATAAAATTTACACACTATAAAATGTGTCAATTTCAAGTATACCATTTTTTTTCAATTAATTTATCTTTGGCTGAGTTGGGTCTTTGTTGCTGTGCCCGGGCTTTCTCTAGTTGCGGCGAGCAGGGGCTACTGTTCGTTGCAGTGCGTGGGCTTCTCATCGCGGTGGCTTCCCTTATTGTGGAGCACGGGCTGTAGGCGTGTGGGCTTCAGTAGTTGTGGCACATGGGCTCAGTAGTTGTGGCGCACGGGCTTAGTTGCTCCACGGCATGGGCTCTTCCCGGACCAGGGCTCAAACCCATGTCCCCCGCATTGGCAGGTGGATTCTTAACCACTGCGCCACCAGGGAAGCCCCAAGTGTACCATTCTTTGAGCTTTGACACGTGTATGCTGTGTATAGTTGTCAACACAATCGTGGCAGACTGTTTCCATTGCCCTGGAAAGCTCCCTAGTGACTGGGCCCTGGTCTCTGGCAATGTTGGATTTGCTTTCTATTACTATAGCTTGCTTCTTTTAGAATTTGGTATAAACAGGCGCAGCGTGTAGCCTGTGTGTCAGGTTCTTTCACCCAGCCCAGTGCTTTGAGCGTCACCCTTGTTGTCACGTGTGCTGGTGGTTTGCTCCTGTCTGTTGCTGCCTAATGTTCCTGGTGTGGAAGGGTCACCCCTCATTCATTTACCAGTGGATGGATATTTGGGTTGCTTCCACTGTGGGGCTGTTGTGAGTAAAGTTGCTGGGAACATTCACATACGAGTCCGTGGGGACAAAAGTTTGAATTTTATTTGTTTGTATTCCATTCCTGTTTTCAGGTACCATCCTGTTTCAGGACCCCTGATTTATGTGTCCAGCCTGGACTGCTGTTCAGGGCTCTAGTCTCACGTCCAGTTTTCTCTTTGACCGTCCGCACTTAGATGACTTACCAGCATCTTTAACTTGATGTTTTCAGAACTAGACTGTTTTCTTCCCTCTGAAACATGCTTCTCTGGTGGGGTTTTCCAACTCAGTAGCACCCGTTCTCCCTGTGGTTCAAGTTAGACGCGCAGCTGCATCCCTGACTCTCCTGGTCCTTAGCTGCCTACAGAGTTCGGCACGCGCTGTCTGTTATGTCTGGTTTCAGCCGTGCAGCTGGTATCAAGGCTCCAGGATTTCTTCGGGCTTCGTGCTCGCTGGCTCCGCGGTAGGAGCAGTGTGGCAGGATCTACCTTAGCGGCAGGTGTTGAACACTGGGTCTGGTGCAGCCAGGGGTCAGATCCCAGAGAGGAATGCAAGAGATCTCAGGATCCTTAATGCAGCAGTACCATTTTGATGATAAAACTACTATTTGTATCATTTTTATTAACTGAACGTATGCATTTTGTGTTAAGATAAATAATACACGTTTCTTTTGGGGAAGGGAAAGGAGGTACTTTGCTTTGTCCACAGTCTTTAATCCCTGGGAATCAAGAATAAGAAAATATTACAGATTTACAGCAACAAAGCAAGCAAATGAAAGTACAGTGTAAACCTCTTCTGTAAACAGCGTAGTCAGTCAAGTATTTCCTGAACACCCACTTGATGCCAGGAGCTCTGCTCGCTGCTGTGAAGGGGCTCACTGACCACTAAGACAGGGCTCCTGTGTGTGCACAAAGTAGTCCAGAAAACAAGTTTTCATTTCTCTTGGGTAGGCAGTCAGTAGTAGAGTTGCGGGGTCTCAGGGTGAGTACACGTTTAAACTGTTTGCCAGGGGCAGCAAGCATTTTGCATTCCCACTGGTGAAGCGTGAGAGACCCAGCTGCCGAACTTACCAACGCTGGTATTAGCAGGCTTTTAAATGTTAGCTCTTCTGTACTGAGTGAAGACACTCTCACCGATAGGGCTGTATAGCGGTGTCTGTTAGTGTCTTAATTCCGTTTCCCTCTGACTCACCGTGTCGAGCATCTTCTCATGTGCGCCTTTGCCTCCGTGCCCTCTTTGGTGAGGGGTCTGTTGCATTCTCTTGCCCAGTTTAGAAAACCTCGCTTGTCCTGCATTTCTCCTGTACGTTCCTTCAACTGCCACACTCACAGCGCTGCCGACGACAGACGCATGGGGGTGTTCCCACACCCGGCACCTCTGTGACCCCAGCTGGGTGTCCTACGGTTGCACTCAGTTCTGACACTACCTACCTGGAGTTAGTGTGTCAGATCCCACAGCCTGAGGGCCCAGTCCCACGAGACTGCTCCCCCTCCCCCACCCGTTGCAAATCCAGGGTGTCGCCTGTGCTTCTGACTGATCGGCTATAAATTGGAGGTTTCCGTGACCCCCTCCTCGGGGTTGGTCAGCCTGCCAGAGCAGCTCACAGAACCCAGAGAAGCATTTTACATGCGTGACATCCAGTCTATTGTAGAAGGGTGGAACTCGGGCACGGCCGGCTGGAGGAGAAGCCGGGGGCAGGGGCGGCGAGGAGGCCGAGGTTCCTGCTCTCTGGGCACCTCTCCCCGCCAGCCCCGCCGCGTGCTCACCAACCCGGGACCTCCCTGATCTTACGCTGATGGGATTGTGTGGAGGCTTCCTCACGGGGGCCTGACTCGCCAGTAACTCCGCCTCCAGCCCCTCGCACGCTGGAGAATGGGGGGTGGGCCTGCAACCTTCTAACCATGGCTCGGTCTTGGGGCCAGCAGCCACCCAGAGTGGGAGATGCTCCTGGTGCTCTTGTCGCTTGGGAATTCACGAGGGACTTAGGAGCTTTGCTGGGAACTGGGGCAGAGGCCCATGTGTATATTTTCTACTAGTTCTCGTGCCCCTTCTCCCCTTTTCCTTGTATACTTTGATTTTTGTATGTGGTTTGAGATAAGGAAAAGGGCTTTCTTTTTTCACCTCTGTTCTTTCCCCTCTTTCCTGTGGGGCGACCTTCCTAGCAGATGGAGGACCTCTCTTTGCCTGGCCTGCGCTGGGCGTGCTCACTTCTGTTCCATCGTCTATTGAACTTTGTGCCAGTGTCTACTGCCTGCTTACTGCAGCTTTGTAATGAGTTTTGCTGGCCCATGGATGGTTCTCAGTTTACCCTTTTTAAAGAATGCCTTGGCTGTTCTGGTCGTTCACATGTTCATGTGTGTTCACCTAGTCAGAGTCAGACAAGAAAACCTGGTGGGGTTTTGGCTGAGGTTGTGCTCGATCCGTAGGTTCAGTTTGAGGAGGATTGATCACTTGATAATGTTGAATTTTTAGTCTATGAACGTGATATAATCTCCATTTATTAAGGTCTCTTAAAATTTTTTGTTAATGTTTTCTATTCTGTTACAGATCTTGCACATCTTTGAAAAGCTAATTTCTGCATGTTTCCCATTATAATTGGTGTCTTTTTTAGACTTTTCTAACTTGCTGATATGTAGAAGCACAGTTCAGTTGTATGTATTGACCTTGTATTCAGCAACTTTGGCAGACTCACTTTTTATTATAATTTATCTTTTGACTCTTTTGGACTTTATGTAGGTAAGTGGAGCATCTGTGAATAATGATTATTTTTTCTTCTTCAGTCCTTACGCTTTATGTTTACTTGGCAGGGAATTGTTAGTTTTATGTCTCTTCAGAGAACTAGCTTTTGTTTTGTTGATCTTCTGTGTGTGTCTCACTGTTTCAGTCACGTCCCAGCCCTGCACTCGGCCCAGCGGGGGTGCCCTTGCCACCTGACCCCCTGCTCCCGCGGCCGGCCTTCTTGCCGAGTCCTCCTCCATCTCCCGGTGTTCGCCTTGCCAGATTTGCCAGATTTGCCCGCAGGTGTGGTTTCGTTCTGTAGCCTCCCGGTATCATACAAAGTGAGGAGGCCAGGAGTGCAAAGGACAGCTTCCGGGTTGGCAAAGCCTTAGAACAACTACTAGCCTTCAGTTGCTGAGCAATGCTGCTGCTGCTGCTTTCCTCCTGTTTCTGCTCGCAGTCTGCTCTTCTGTGGGACCTCGCACGTGAGGGGGCTCATGGATCTTGTAGCGTGGTGTCGGAGGTCGACAGCCAGCCTGTACGGTGCTGACGGACTCGATAATACCAGCCTTTTGAAACCTCGGCGCGGGCTCATAGCTCTACCTTGTGGCATTCAGAAAGCTTTGTGCCCACTCTCAAAATGACAGGAAATCCCTTCAGTTAGGAAATAATATACCGTGTTTGATTTATGAGCTTTAATCAAAATAACCAGCAGGAGTATGTTGGAAAGAGAGTTAACAACACCTTTTGTTTGTTTCTGCATTGTGAGTTGAACGTGTTGGCAGTTCTGGATTCTGCGTTTTGCTGGTGTAAAGAACAGTTGACATAGTCTTGATCGGAAATGGAACTGCAGCACGTGTTCACTTGGGACAAGCAGAATTTTAATTTTCATCTGCTAATATGTATGCCATATAATGTATAGCCTTGTATACGTTTTAATGTTTTTTTGTTAAAATGCAACATAATATTCATTCTTTTTCATAATGGTTTTACTTTTTAACCTTGCAGAATTAACACTGAATCCTCCGGAAGGAATTGTGGCAGGTAAGGTAGTGTGAAGTTCGCCTCTTTATCATTTACTCCTGATTGCCAAGTTTCCTTCAAAGTAAAGTTGTGGAATTTCTTCTTTTCCTGCAGGCCCCATGAATGAAGAGAATTTTTTTGAATGGGAGGCATTGATCATGTAAGTTAATCATATGTGTTGTTTGGTTTTAAGCCTTTATTGGAAATTAGAGCCATGAATCCCATGCTGCACTGTGAGTGATCAGGAGCGTCAATCGGGAGAAAAGGCCAAGTGCGCCTCTTTCGTTGAGCTTTTCTGTGTCTGCTGATCTGGAAGCAGAGAACACGTGCGTTCGTCCAGAAGAAATGAAAGTACTTCCTTAGAACCAGTAAAAGGTTTAGTTGTAAGTGTTTGTATTTGTAGAGTTTCAAAATCATGAAGTTTGCGTGTTGGGTTAGAGCGTCAAACAGAACGGGCTTTGGCTTCAAGGAGTCCCTGTGAGCCTGGGGCTCTGACGGTGCAGAGGGGTCCTCAGGGTGCGGGTGACGCCCCAGGCCTATCGGTGCAGCCTGGGCCCTGCCCAGGATTCGTCCCCCTCCTCCTTCCCCTCCTCCTCCCCCTCCCCTTCCCTTCCCAGTTCTTCAGCTCGTCTGCTGCTGCTCCTTTTCTGTGTACCTTGTCTGGCCTTCCCTTGTCCCTGACTTAGACATTTGGCTTAGTTCTAAGGTGAGCAGTGTGGTTCCTGACCTCATTTTAGAAAGATCCTGACTGGATTTCATATTTCACTTACAGTGATGTTGCTTGGAAAGAGCCAAATGGACCCCTGATTCCAGAGTATTCTTTGGCCCTATGACCCAGGCCCTTTTTTTCTCATCTTTCTACCTTAGATGTACAATTCTTGGCCATTCTTAGACAGTACTTGTAACAAAATGTGGTTAGGTAGACTTCAGGAAGTTGAAATTTATAATCCATTTCAGTAGTCTCGTTAGTAAAATGCGAAATTAGCTAGAAAGTTTTCAGGTGGGATTTCGTTGGGCTGAGGCGTGCTCTAGTGGGGTGGGCCTGGAAGATGTGTGAGGGGTATGTAGTGTCAGCCTCATCAGACTTTCTGCATTTGCCCTGTGCTTGTTTCCCATTTAGTCTGAAAAACAAATTGCTGCTCAACGTTGTCTGTGGAGCTTAGATTAATACATGAAAATTGGTGTGAAAATGAGTTTCTTTCATAAGCAAATTGTTTTAAAAATCATTAATAAACACTATCCAGAGAAAGTACAGTGCACCTAACATTTCCTGATCATTTGTTATACCCTAATTGCTTGGGCCTGTGATACCCATTTTTTTTTCTGTGTTTAAATGTTTCTGGCATGATGATGACAGTCTGTGTTTGTATCTAATATGGTGTTGTGTCTTTCACCCCCTAAAGCACTTAGAAATTGCGTGGTGGGTCTCCTGGTCAGCGGTGTCCTTCGTTTCATGTAACAGGGCATTGTGCACTCGGGTCAGCTATAGCTTTTTATCTTCAGGGAAACAGTACACCCCAGGGCAGCTGTCCTGGCTGGGGTGCACAGATGATTGGAAGGCCTCTGTGAGGGCACAGGTCAGCGGGCCCCTGACGGTTTTTCTGTCTTTGGAAGATGTGGCTGGTGCGCACCCACAGGAGACGACTGAGAAGCCCTTCCAGGGACACTTGAGCCTTCCAGTACGGTTTCCTTTTAAGGGTTTATTCTTAAGAATCTGTTAGGATAAATATTACTAATTATAGACAAATAAAGTAAAATTAAACCAATATTTTGAAAACTTATTTTAAAAAGTAATTAGAACTGTTTTTATGTAGAACACTTTTATGTTTGGATAAGGCTTTTGCGTTAGTATGGAATTCCCCTGCTTCACGATCTGGTGAGTTTGTGGGTTTTGGTCCTGTTCCAGATCCTTTCACAAACAAGAGGCCGTTTACAAATGTCCTTAAACATCTATTAAGGAATTAACTGCCCTCCTATTGACGTGTCTCACTCCGCTGTTTTGGCAGCCAGCTGGCTGAGTTTCACTCCCTAGCGATAGGTTTCCTCTTCTCTCATTTTCTTCTCTGGTTGTTTCCAGAGTTCCTTCCGTACCCCAGCGCTTCTAAACGCCACACTCGCCTCCGTTTCCGGGGCCGCTGCTGTCGCAGTAGTACTTACCTGCGGAGCCTCAGCCGTGCAGTGAAGAGAGCATCTTTTCAGATGTTCAGGCAACAAACACTGAGTGCCTGTTATATATTAGGGCCCTCGTCTGGGGGTACAGGCGCGTCCTAGGCGACCCCAAATCTCTGCCCTGAAAGAACAAGATTAAGGGACTAGGATGGGGAGCACAACAAATCAACCAACAGTAATAAAATCACCACAGCCTGTTCTCTGATTAAAAGGAGACAGGACTCGAGTGACTCCCGGCCGAGCTTAGGGCAGAGTTTGACCTGTGACCCGGTGGGAGAGGGCTGGGGCTTCCGGTCAGTGACACTGACGGCTGCGGGCCCCTGAGCTGTGTGTGGCTGGCCTGGCTTTATGGTCTTGGGCAGTCACTCTGCCTCTCTGACCTTCACTTATTTGGATCAGTACAGAGCCTCGACACCTTTTTAGACCAGTGGCTTCACTTCCACCCCTTCCAGCTCCGGGGTCTCTGGCCTGTGCAACCTCGTTGGCCCTTGGCTGCGGCGTGGCAGCTGTGGAGGGTCGACGCAAGCTTCTGCAGGACAGGAGGAGCCCTGCCGTGCAGGACGGCGGTTTATCCTCCGTGGCTGGAAGAGGCGTGAAGCCCTTGGCGTCTTGCTGCCCCGTTTCTGTCCTGCCCCAGGTTTCTTCAAGCAGCCGCATGGTGACCTCCCTGCCTGGTCTGTGGCCGAGCCGCTGTCCCGTCTCCAGATCAGGGCCCCGAGGCTGTGGTGCGATGAGAAGGCCCTTCCCTTCCCCAATGGTTGGGGGCCCTTGGCTGACCCCATCCCCGCATCTCTGCTGGCGCACTTGGGTCCCAGCTGGTTCACACCTGCGGCGGGGAGGATTCCCCCGGCTGCGGCTCCTCCTAGGCTGTGCCTGGCTCATGCTGGGTGCCCAGGCCACGGTCACGGCACCACCCTCTACACCAGGCTTTCTTCTTTACAGAAGCCTGGCTCCTGTCAGGATTGTGCCTGCTCAGATACACCTGAGATATTGCAATAGATGTTTATGATTTGCACTGCATGTTCTGACCCAGCGGTTCCCACCCTGGGAATGTCTTCGTCAGACATTCTGTTAGGAAAACCTGTGTGTGAGGACGTTTATTACAACATTCACTGCAGTCATAACAGAAAGTGGAAACATCGTTGTCCGGTATAAGTTACGGGCATCCAATCAGCAGCATCCGGCAGCACTGCCGTGGTTCAGGCGGCCGCTGCACGACGGGTCTAGACCAGTGTTGTCACCAGGTGTGGCCTCACCCCCAGGGACTTCGGGCGGCGTCGGGAGACATTGTGGCTGTCACACTGGGTAGCAGGAGGAGATCTCTACTGGCCCCGGGTGGGGGAGCGCTGAGCGCCCCGCCGTGCCCAGGACGCCCGAGGTGGCAGTGGTGCTGAGGCCGAGAGACCCTGGTGTGGCCGGGTGCACTCAATAGCTTTACTGAGATAGAAGTTACATGCAGAGTTTCACCTGTATTAAGTGCACAAGTCAATGATTTTTAGTAAATTAAATTTATAGAGTTTGCAGCCATCACACTTCACTTTTAGAGCATTTCCAAACACGTGCTCATGCCCCTGTGCACTCAGTCCCCACTCCCCCTCCGCCACGGGCACCCTCTGATCTGCCCCCTGACTCTGTTGATTTGCCTTTTCTGGACTTCTGCTGCAAGTGGGATGCAGCATCTTCGGTGTCTGGCTCCTTTTTCTGGGCATGGTGTCTCCGAGGTTCCCGGCGCAGCCTGTGGGAGCGGCCCCTTCCCGTCACCACTGAGCTGTGTCCACCGTGAATGGACCCACTCACCCGTTGATGGGCATTTGGCTGCTTCCCTCTTCAGCTGTTGTGACGGTGCAGCTGCGAACACGGGGCCTAAGTCTGTGCAGCCGGGTTTCCACCTCCCTCGGCTGGATGCACAGGAGTGGGCCTCCCGGCGTATAGTGTCACCATTTTACACTCCCACCCGCAGTGCTGAGTTCTTGGCTCTCCATTTCCTCACCCTCTTGGTGGTATCTAATGCCAGCTGTCCTGCTGAGTGTGAGGTGGGTCTCATTGTGGGTTTGGACTGCATTGCCCTAGTAACCGATGCTGTTGAGCATCTTTTCATGGGCTTATGAGCCATTCACCTATCTTTTTTGGTGAACTTAAGAACTTTTGCCCATTTTTTAATTGGGTTGTCTTCTTATTTGGTCCTAAGAGTTCTTTATATATTTTGGATACAAAGTCCTTTATCAGATGTATCAATATGATTTTCAGATATTTTCTCCCAGTCTGCAGCTTTCCTTTTCCTTTTCATTTGTTTTTTCTTTCTTTCTTTCTTTCTTTTTTTTTTTTTGTGGTACGCGGGCCTCTCACTGTTGTGGCCTCTCCTGTTGTGGAGCACAGGCTCCGGACGTCCAGGCTCAGCGGCCATGGCTCACGGGCCCAGCCGCTCCACGGCATGTGGGATCTTCCCGGACCGTGGCATGAACCCGTGTCCCCTGCATCGGCAGGCGGACTCTCAACCACTGCGCCACCAAGGAAGCCCTTCTTTTCTTTTTTATGTTTTAGGCCGAGCTGTGCGGAATGCGGGATCTTAGTTCCCTGAGCAGGGATCAAACCCATGCCCCCTGCATTGGGAGCGTGTAGTCTTAACCACTGGACCACTAGGGAAGTCCCTCCTTTTCATTTTCTTAATGGGGTCTTCTGAAACGCAAAGGTTTTCATTTCCAATGAAATGCAGTTCAGCAGTTTTTCCTTGTATAGATTATGCCTTTGATGTCATATAACCCAAGGTTGAAAAGATTTTCTCCTGTGTTTTCTTCTAGAAGTTTTATACTTATAGCTCTTAAATTTAGGTTTTTGGCCCATTTTGGATAATTTTGGAGTATAGCATTAGGTAGGAGCCAGGCTCATTTTTTGGCATGTGGCTGTGCAGTTGTCTTGCACCGTTTGTTGAAAAGAAAAAATCCTTCCTGCATTGAATCGCCTTGGACCTTTGTCGGAATCAGTTCCCTAAGTGTGAGGGTTCATTGTGGACTCTGAATCCTGTTCTGTCGACCTGTGCTTGACCCTCCATGAGCACCGTACACTCCGTCATGGCAGCTCAGTAGTAAGTTTTGAAATTGGGAGGTGTTTTGTTCTCCTCTTTCAAGGTGTCTTACCTATTCTGGGTCCCTTGCGTCTCCATTGGAATCTGGGGATCAGCTTGTCATTGTCTGTGAAGAAACCAGCTGGGATTTGACAGGGATTGTGTTGAGGCTTTAGGTCAGTTTGAGGAATGTTGACAGTTTAACAATCTTGAGTGTTCCAATCCATGTACATGGAGTGTCTCTCCACTTATTCAGGCCTTTGAAAATTCCTCTCAGCGATGCCATGATACGTTTTTAATAAAAAATGATCCAGGGGCTTCCCTGGTGGTGCAGTGGTTGGGAGTCCACCTGCCGATGCAGGGGACACGGGTTCGTGCCCCGGTCTGGGAGGATCCCACATGCCGCGGAATGGCTGGGCCCGTGAGCCATGGCCGCTGAGCCTGCGTGTCTGGAGCCTGTGCTCCGCAATGGGAGAGGCCACAGCAGTGAGAGACCCGCGTACCGCAAAAAAAAAAAAAAAAAGATCCAGTTTTTGCGGATGAAGGTATGTGAGTGGATGCACTCGGAGGGGAAGCCTGGGAGGGTGACCAGACTCCGTAGTGGCTGCTTCAGAGCTGATTCAGGAAGGGGGCAAGGAGGCATTTGCTTTTTACTTTATTTACTTATGTATTTGAGTATTTTCTAACACACATATTTTTTCTAGTTAGAGTCAAAGTTTATGTTGCAGAAGTTATTGTCCATGTCAGAATTCACTACGAAGTCCTTGTAATTGATGAACTTACTTAGTGAACTTTAAATATAGTTCAAATATATTTGAGTTAAAGTTTTCAGAAATTTCTGTTGCAAGCAAAAATTAGGGGATGACCGTAGGCTCCTTTCAGACGGATTTAATCACGAAAATAATTATATGGAAGGAAGCCTGTATTTGTCACCATGTGCGTTCCTGAGATGGAAGGCCCTGTCCTTCTCCTCCCTCACAGTTAAACCAGCGCTGGTTCTCTACATCAGGATCGCTAGGGTGCTTAGCACACAACAAAAGAGGAAAGCGGCTCTTGGGTCCATCCCCAGAGACTGTGCGCTGAGTCAGGGCTGGTTGCCAGATGGGTGTAGACACATAGTCCGGCCGAGACCACCAGGCTCCCAAGGAGACAGGCAGTGAGGGCACTGTCTCGGGGACGACAGCTCCCTGCAGCTCGTCCTGGCTTTCCTGCAGGTGTGAAGGTCCTGTGAGCGGGAACTTCTGGTCAGTTTCTGTGCAGCCTCGCTGCTGGCGGGGTGACCCTCACGCAGCAGGCGCTCCTTCAGTGACTTGGGGGCTTAGAGGCACAGCAGGGCACCCCGGAGCTGGAGTCGTGGCTTCTAGAGCCCCTGGCCTGGGGGCTGTGCTTGCAGCCCACCTGCACTGGGGAGGTGGGGGCTTTGGCAAGAAGCTTCGGCCGAGCTGCGGAGCCAGGGGCGCAGGAAGGAGGCGGCGCCCCTGCTCTGACGCCAGGCACCCTCATGCCACCACCGGGTGCTCTGTGTGGGTTCCGCAGCGAGAGAGCGAGGGCAGTGGCACCCTCGCCTGGACTGGAGGGCATTTGTGAAGCCGTGGGCCCTGCTTTGTTATGCTTCAGGTGGTCATGGCTTTGGAGGATACTTGTCCCTTGGTAATCCAGTTCAAGTGTGCGCCAGTGAATGGGTTTACGGTCTCCATTATTTCAAGCCTCGTATGTATGTCTGAGAATTTTGTCTGTGTGCTATGACAAACTTGAAAAAGAACAGCGCAAAAACAGCTTCTTCCACACCTGCTGCAGCTGGAGTGACGTGCAGGCTGCGGTCCTGGAACATGCCTGGTGGGCAGATGGCTCACTGACGCCCAGACACACCCAGCTTCCACAGTGGAGCACCCTGGCTTCCCTGCCGACTTCCGTATGCAGGCCGTGGGCTTCTTTTGTCATCTCCGTACAGTTTTAGAGATGAAAGGCAAAGAACGGTGCTTCACTCGAGTTTAATGTTGAAAGACTAACCAAGCGTGTCTCCAGTTTTTTTTTTTTTTTTTTTTTGCGGTATGCGGGCCTCTCACTGTTGTGGCCTCTCCCGTTGCGGAGCACAGGCTCCGGATGCGCAGGCCCAGCGGCCATGGCTCACGGGCCCAGCCGCTCCGCGGCATATGGGATCCTCCCAGACCGGGGCACGAACCCGTATCCCCTGCATCGGCAGGCGGACTCTCAACCACTGCGCCACCAGGGAGGCCCTGTCTCCAGTTTTTATTTGCTCTGCAAGTGACCGACCACCAGTGATGGCGCGTGGCTGCAGGTGTTGAGCCAGCGCTGTCCTTTGGGGAGAGTGAGCGTTGCTGGGTCCTGGTTGGGCTTGGACCATGGGTGCAGCTCTCCCAGTGGCTCCCTGGCCTCTCGTTCCCCTAAAGCCGGGAAGTCAGAGTGCACTATTGCCTTTACAGAGGAGAGCAAGGGCGTTCTGCTTTATTCTTAATACGAGTCTCAGAAAAGAAATAAAACACTTACCTCAGAGCTCTGAAATAATTCAGGCCGTTATTTTAATCAATTAAGATAGAAAATAACTTGCAGGCTTTGAAGAGTTTGTATTTGCCTCAGATAAATTTGATTTTGAGGTGAAGCCTTCTTTGGTGAAAGAGGAGTGAGGCTGTCCTGAGTATGACAGGAAAGCTTGTCCAAAAATAACACGAATTATGTCTCCCGTCTTGGTCCAGGAATTTACTCGATAGCGTTTTCCATGAAGCCAGCGGACAGGCCCCCGTGCACGTGGGCGCACCTGTGTGCTGGGCCAAGGCACTGGGCATTATGGAAGAGAAAGAAGCCCCTGTTTCAAACTAGTAGCAAACCAGAGCATTTGAAAATGGCTTTGATATTTCAGGTGTGCGAGCACTTTAGGAAATGTTTGATCTTGCTTCTGAAGCTGTGGACGACCTAGTGGGTTTTTTTGGTTTTTTTTTTTTTTTAAAGAAAGCTCTATTATGAGAAACAAAGATCTGAGCAAATATCAAAGTCTTGAGAAAATACCATTTGGCTCAGTCCAAAAGCACTTCACTACCCAGACATTCTTTTCTGTTCTAACTTGGAGGTGCCAGGAATACCGAGGCGCTGCGAGCATTCCTGGTGTGGCCGCAGCCCTGATTTACAGGCTCCTGGGTTAGCAGCCTGAGCTGCCCTCTGCCCTCCGCTGAGCCACCTGATCTGGGACCTGGCCTGAGTCAGGTGACCCTCGCTGAGGTGACGGCACTGCTTCCTGGCACCTTCCCTCGCGAGGCCGTGTGAGAGCCGGCGCAGTGGTGTTTGTCCTCTCCTGGGAGTTGTAGGCTGGAAGAGGGGTGGGGGGCGCAGTCGAGGGAGGCCGTGTGAGAGCCGGCGCAGTGGTGTTTGTCCTCTCCTGGGAGTTGTAGGCTGGAAGAGGGGCGGGGAACGCAGGCCGTCCCCTGCCGTCGGCGCTGACCCCCTCCAGAGGGGAGGGCGGCTGTCGGGGAGCCCCGGCCCCCGATCTCGCCTCTCCGTGTGGCCGTCCTGTCCCTGCTTCCTGCCGGGGCTCTGGTGCCGCTGTCCGGGGACGCTCATCCGTCCACGGCAGAGTCCTAGCTTTCCACTCTTGGTCTCCCCAGAAGTGGCGAGGACACAGTTTTCAGAATCCAGATGTGTGTCTTCAATTGAAAAAACTGTGGCTCCACCAAACACTTGCTGCCTTGTTCTTGTTTTGGCCATTTTACCAGCCCCTCCCCACCCCATGATGCAGTCCTGGCCTCCACTGCACAGGTGCCATCGCAATCCCTAGGCGTTGTCACCAGGTGGAAGTGAAGCCGCCTGCACGGTTTCTTTGAGAAGTTTTTGTCTACTTGAACTGCTGCTGTAGCGCGGGGTCTCGGCCCCTGTGCCGGTCGGCGGGGCTCGTGTGTTACGCGCTTGGGGCCTCGCCCTCTCCGCGCCCAGAAAGAGAACGGGATTCCCCTTCGTTGTTGAACTGACCGGTCTTCCCAGAGTGCTTGTCTGGCGTCGCTGTGTGTAGCTGTCATTCCGCAGCTCCGCCTCCTGATAAAGATGTACGGAGGAGAGACGGTCTTCGAGTTTAAAGGAGATTGTAAACTGCTGTTCTGCGTGTTCTATAAAGGACGTTTGTAAGGGGAGGAGGCGTTCCTCTCTCTGGTAAGCTGCAAGCTGCTCTCCCTCTCCCTCTCCGGCTGGCCTTCACGTCTTGTCTGTTGGTCAAGATAGTGTTAATTTATACACACAGAGTTTTAAAATTTGACAGGACTTTGGAAGTGGTTTGGCCCGTTTCTACCATTTTCCACATGAGGAGGACGTGAACTCAGGCAGGCAGGCAGGCAGGCATGTGCCTGGTGACGGTGAGGACTCAGGTGACCACGTCGTCCCAGGATGTGGCACGAGCCCAGGCCTGCAGGTCAGGGCTTGCGGCTGACGCACGTGCGCACGAGCATCATCAGTGATCTGTCTGTTCTCTGTATCTGTTTCTTGAAGGTTACGAAACCACTTCTCAGGCACATTTAAAAATTAAAAGTAGCCTTTGAAGTAACAACTCTGAACCCCTCATTCATTAGTACAATAGAGTCCTGCTCTAACAGGTACCAGGGTCTGTATCTTTATCCTGACGTGTAATTGTACCACAGAGAAAACAGAATCCCTGCTGCCCCACCCGCAACCTTATTAATGTGAAAACTGCCTGTGATCCGCTCTTTGTGATTTAAACCTCATTGGAACGGAACAATGACACGTTACTTTCCAACCATAAAAAAATACCAATTTATCGTTATTATAATATTTAGATAGTCTTTTCATGCACATTTGTAAAGCAGTAGATATTTTCTTAACTCGTTTCTGAAGTGTGGTAGACATTGAAAAAAGTCTACCTTGAAGTTCTGTCTCTGTATTTTGTATCTTTTAGGGGCCCAGAAGACACCTGTTTTGAGTTTGGGGTTTTTCCTGCCATCCTGAGTTTCCCACTTGATTACCCGTTAAGTCCTCCAAAGATGAGATTTACCTGTGAGATGTTTCATCCCAACAGTAAGTGCTTTTGAAGTAGTTTCGATGGTTCCAGGAGAGGCCTAGAGATTGTGCGCATGTGGGCATTCATGGTATACTGCTGTTTTGCTCTGTGTTTGGAATTTTCCATAATACAAAGTTTAAAAATTCATTATGGTCAGAAGAGTTGATTGAGGAAGTCAACAAGTTCAAGGCGATTAACCATAAAATATGACTATGAAGAGGATTGTGGGTAATTAAAAAATGAATGATAAGGGCCTCCCTAGTGGTGCAGTGGTTAGGAATCCGCCTGCCAATGCAGGGGACACGGGTTTGAGCCCTGGTCCAGGAAGATCCCACATTGCCACGGAGCAACTAAGCCCGTGTGCCACAACTAGTGAGCCCACGTGCCACAACTGCTGAAGCTCGAGTGCCTAGAGCCCATGCTCCACAACAGGAGAAGCCACCACAGTGAGAATCCCGCACACCACAATGAAGAGTAGCCCCCGCTTGCAGCAACTAGAGAAAGCCCTCACGCAGCAACGAAGACCCAACGCGGCAAAAATAAATAAGTAAATAATAAGATTATATTGAAGATAAATACATTCTTTAGAACGATACCTGTGATGTGGTTTAAAGACAAATACGGCCAATAAACTGATTGAATTATGTGTGTACTAAGAATAGCCTGATAATATTATTTTTGATGTTCAGGTAATCAATGCAAATAGTTTTGTTTTTTTGTTCTTTTTGCGGTACGCGGGCCTCTCACTGTTGTGGCCTCTCCCATTGCGGAGCACAGGCTCCGGACGCGCAGGCTCAGCGGCCATGGCTCACGGGCCCAGCCGCTCCGTGGCATGTGGGATCTTCCTGGACCGGGGCATGAACCCGTGTCCCCTGCATCGGCAGGCGGACTCTCAACCACTGTGCCACCAGGGAAGCCCCAAAGCAAATAGTTTTTAAATTTGGCCTTACTGTAGTGGGTATGTGTTACTTTTATTTTGTAAAAATTATTTTTGAGAAGAGCTATTCAGTAGGTCTACCAATGTCATAAAAATTGGTCGGTCCATAAATACTTAAAAAAATAATCCAGCAGATTCACTGAGAGTTGCTGGGATGGGGTGGTGAGCAGACCATCAGAGGTGGGGGGCTGGACGGTCAGGAGCTCCCAGTCTGAGGGCAGCGATGGACTCTGATGAAGGAATCATACAGAGAGATGTGAAACCACGTGGGAGGCCAGGGAGGCCCCTGCAGGGGTGGTGGTTGAACCCACCACCTGCAGGAGGAGCTGTAGGAGTTACCCAGGGGTCTGTTTGGGGCGGGGAGGGGGTCTAGCAGGTGCAGAGGCCCAGTGTGAGGAGGGAGGGGGAGGGGAGGGGGAGGGGCCAAACCAGTTCAGGCCTTTTGGTCAACATTAAGGATTTTGATGTTTATCCGAGGAGCAGTGGAGGCCCACTGAGGGGCTGGGAGTGAGCGTGAGGGGCGGCATGACCAGCATGGCCTTTGAAGGGTGACTGTGGTGCAGGCTGGAGGTGGAGCGGAGCGTGTGCTGGGCCGCTGCCGTGGCCTGGAGGGGAGACCGCCAGCCTGGCACCAGCGGGAGTTGTTGGCGCTGAAGCGCTGTGGCTGGGCGGGGACTTGGGAGGGTTAGGAAATGACGCTGCTGTGGTGTGGTGGCGGGGGTGTGACAGGGACACAGCTGCTTTTTGATGTTTCTGGGGTCAGTGGTGTCATCACGTGGTGTGTCACCTTGAGGAAGTGACACCGAAGTTGAAAACTCTGCAACACCTCTTCTCTGTCCGTGGCAGAGAGAACTGTTCAAAGCATTCTGGGCGCCCTGGTCCCGTGTGTGTGGACTTCAGACGGACATCCTGGTGTCTGAGACAGATCGCACGTGGTTTCCTAACCCTTCAGTGAGAGTGTGCGTTACACTTTCAAAGCGCAGAAACCACTAGAACAAGGGATGCATGGGGAAAATGAGGGACCAGGTGTAAAAGAAAGGCTGTTTATAACGACTCACATTTCTAAATGGTCACGAGATGCGGAGTTCATGAGTGAGGGTGAATTAAATAACTTCATTTAAAATTGTCTGGTATTCTTATTATTATAACTTAATAGCCTTACAGTTTACAAGTGATTCCTGGATATCTGAGCATATACTAAATCATCTGAGAATTTCCCCAAGTATGTGTAAAAGAAAGATAACAGATGCTTTTGACCTTCCTGACAGGACCAACCCTAGACTTTGAATTAAAAATTTATTTTTCTTGAATCAGATCTTGAGGGTCTTGTTAGTGATGCTGTTGATGGGAGATGCATTTAGATTCAGGCATAGCTGATTTCCAGAGAAGACAGGCGGTCGTTTTTCTGTTACAGTAAGTTACCAAGAGAAATCTCGGTATCTGTCTTTCTCCGGATATTTAAGTAATTCCTGTAGCGTTTTTCCCAGCTATGGCAACGTATATTTTACACAGTCCATTTTAGGGATTTAATGGCAGAACGAGGGATATCTAGGAAACTTTTTATGAAAAGTGTTGTGAAGAGTCTAATTACATGAGATATTTTGGTGGAATATCTGGCTGCCAGGTAGCCTTTCATTTATCCGCTTTGGATATAATGCTTTTAAAATCCATATGAAGGTGGAATCACCCCATGATACTAGAGCCGTTCAGACCGGCCCAGCACCCTGTCGGTGCCCTGGGAGCCCGGCCGGGCCCGCGGGGAGCGCGTGGACGTGAGCATGGCCGTGAACGCGGCGCTGGGGCCGCAGGTGGTGCCGCGTGCAGACAGCTCCATCTCGGTGTCTGCGCCGCTTGCTGCCTTTTCTCTGTGGGCCTGACCGAGCGCCCTATCGCGGGCCCATTCCCTCGGCTCACCGGGTGTGCTCTGACCCCGCAGTCTACCCTGACGGCAGAGTCTGCATCTCCATCCTGCACGCTCCCGGTGACGACCCCATGGGCTATGAGAGCAGTGCCGAGCGGTGGAGCCCCGTGCAGAGCGTGGAGAAGATCCTCCTGTCGGTGGTGAGCATGCTGGCAGGTAACGCCCGCCCCGCCAGCTCCTGGCACGCTGCAGGTTCACGTCCAGGCGGGGAGACCCGACACTCGGTGCTGCTTCTCTTTCCTCGTTAACCCTTGTCTTATAACTCCCTGTCCACCGTGAGGAGTCGATATATACTGTTTTCTTTTGTGCTTTTTCATGTAATGTTATTCATGCACACTTTTCCAAGTGTAAGCTGCTTTTTATAATTACGGATGTAAAGATGTCTTGTGTGTATCACATTGTTGGCCATGAGTATCCGTGGGCATTTCATTCATTCAGTGGGCACTATATTGCAGACACCGTGTCCTGGGGTGTAAAGCTCAGGTGACACTGACCCCAGCCTTAAGGCCCCACGTTCTAAGGGAACTTTCACAGCCACCAACTATTGCAGGCCACTGTGATAAATCCTGAGATCAGGGTACAGGGGCCACTTCCCGAGGTGAGTTTAGAACACGTGGGAGTTAACAAGGCTGGGGGGGGGGCACGGACCCTCTGGCGGCGTCGCCAGGACTATAGGTATGGCTGGAGCCCGGCTGGGGGCGGGGCGCCCTGTGGACCTGCACTGGCCTGGAGCTGACGCTCGCTCGTGGGGCTGTTAGACCACGGATCGCCCTTGCAGCCCACGTGCTTGAAACAGGCGGGGTGGGTCCCAGGCCAAGAGGATGGGGGAGGTTGGGGGGACCTTGGAGACTCCGGCTCTAGGGCTCAGCGTCCTGGTGGGGGCTCCTGCCCTCACTGCCAGGTGGAGGGGTGCTGACTTTGGGGACAGGACTCCAGAGGGAGCAGGATTTGGGGGAGAGAAGAGTTCGGGGTGTTGTGTAAGTGGCCACCTTGACGGGGGCTCTCCGGGGACTGGCCGTGGAGGTGAGGGTGTGTGCCCTGTCCAGGTAGACAGGGCTCGTGGTGGGAGGGAGCCGAGGGAGGAACAGCCCGGCAGCCCTGGGGGAAGAGAGCGCCCATGAAACGGAGGAGCCTCGAACGGAGAGAGCTGGTGGCGAAACAGGAGGCCCGAGGGGGAGGCCCACAATGGCCGCTTGATCGGCTCGGCTGGTGCCTCCTGAGTGAAGCCGAGTTGGCTGGTGTGGGCCCTTGGGAGGCTCGGGTGGAGGAGCCCTGAGGGTGGGTCTGTCCGCTGCCCTCTCGTCGCTGCTCAGCCCCGTCCCTCAGGAGAAGGCTCTCGTCTCCACAGAACGGATGTCCTTGCCCGGAGTTCCACATCCCTCGGCGCTTCTGGTTTGTCTGTGGTTACCTCTCTGGGAAGATCAGTGATGTTCTTACAGGGGGTGGGTGGCCTTGCCAGGTCCTTCCTTCTTGAGCCCCTTTCACTTGGAGGTTCTCCTTCTCTTTCAGAGCCCAACGATGAAAGTGGGGCCAACGTGGATGCCTCCAAAATGTGGCGGGATGACCGCGAACAGTTTTACAAGATCGCCAAGCAGATCGTGCAGAAGTCGCTGGGGCTCTGAGCCTTGCCCACGTGTGCACAGCCGTGTGCCTGCGCGTGCGTGCAGGCACACCACCGAGCAGTTTTTGGAGTTTCTCCTCCAAAACACTTAGTGACAGTGACACTCTGTGCTGGTACCAAAAAAGGCAAGCTTGCAGAACCACAGCATCTATTTCTCTTCTACCTTTCCCACCCCAAACAGCCTTCTCTTCTGCAGTGATGGTTTCTGTCGGACGGTGACAGCTGGGTGCAGCTGAGGGACACGCCCCTCGTTCTTGCCGAGGTGGCCCAGGGAGGTGATGAGAGCTGTCACCACTACCTCTCCGGCTGACGTGCCTGCGGACCCAGCGCTTAGTGCGCAGCGGGGAGGGGCGTACGCGCCGGCCCCCAAGGACTAGAACCAGTGGCGCTCCTTCCGAAGACGTGGGGCCTTGCAGACCAGGAGGAGGGTGGCGGCCGATGTCTGGGGGCCCCTCCTGGTTCCCTTGTCCCCTGTGAGGAGGACATGACTTTGTTTCAGGACTTTGTTTTACAAGCAGATTTTTTTCTTGCAATCTAGTCACATTTTTCATTTGTTGTATGTTACAAATAATCACATTTAGAAATACTTCAGGAAATAAATACTTTTTTAAAATGTGGACTAATGAAAAATTGGGCACATAGAAAAGAAGTTTTCTCCTGGCCGTGAAGACCGGCGATTTCCCTGCTGGTGTTGATCACAGTTCACGCTCGTGTCTCAGTTCCTAGTGCATTTACCAGAGCAGGGGCACGTGAGACCGAGATTTTAGTCAGAGTGTCTTCTGGGTGTGTCGGAGCTTTGCTTTTCCAATCTGAAAACGGGAAAGTGCTAAGCGTTTGTACGTGGTGACTGCAGCAGGACCTTCAACTATCGGGACAGAACCGTTCTTCACAGCTTGGGAAGGGACGCTCCCTCCCATCTTAGCGCAGAGCACAGAGGTGTGCTTCATCCCAGACCTGACCAGCGCTCGTGGGAGCGTGGCACACGGGGTCCCCGGGGTCTCGGGGTCGGTGGGGGGCGCTCAGCTGCGGCTCGTGGTTTTGAGGTGGTCTGGATTCCTCCGGCGTGGGTAGCTCAGCCGAGGGGCCAGAGCTCCGTTTCAAGCAATAACAGATCTGTTGCGTGCAGTTAAATATTTGGCCTGTTTTGAACAGGTTAAATTTAAACAGGAGTTTCTATTTTTGAAATAAGGGACAGTCTACAAGGCGTACAATACATTTTACTTCATGTTATCCTTTCCCTTTCACAATGTGCCCGCGGGCAGGAGTCTGATTTACTGAAACCTCGCTAATTTCTTGGTGTTAAGTGGTACTGGCTAAAGGGCTTCTGTGGAAACCAGACTTTCCTTCTCAGAAGGGAATCATTTAAAAGTTGAAATTCAGTACGAGGACTTGTATTCGGAACGGGATGGGGAAAGGAGAGGTATTGTACCTACATAGTATCTGCGGGTGTGTTGGATGAGACGTAGCCCTCTCCATAGAGAGGAAAAGGTGGGTGTGGTGGAGTGTGGGCCTGTGACCACGTCAGCAGGTGGCCATGGGGGCTCAGGAAATCTGGAGAAGGAAGAAAGGCAGTCTTTTTGCAAAAGAAAGTATTTTTATTCATTTGTATTTATTAAATGAAACAAAAGAGAAGGAGTCCCATGGTGTCCTTATTCTGTGACGGAGTTTATTAATTCCTATGGTAAAATAAAGCTATATTTTCCCCCTGTCCCGAGCAGTGTTTTCTCTGTCGTGTTTTAATATAATCGTATGGGAACCCCGTGGCCGGCGGGGGCGCCCCCCAACAGGTGGCACAGCCGCCAGGACTCCCACTACCGCCTCCTTCCCGAGACACCTGAGCTTTGGGAAGCTTCGCTCTTCTCTGTTCCTTCCGCCCGCTGGTCTCCCCTGGAATTCCCGGGTGTCCCTGTCGGGGTCGGCAGACGTCTTCACCAGCCTCGACTGACCCTCGGCCTTTCCTTGAGCTGTGAGTGTTGGCAGCAGATGGCCGTCGGGCGAGGAGAGACCAGCAGGTGCGGAGGTGGCGCTTCTGTCCTGCTCTCGAGTCTCCAATCTCGTCACGGCTGCTGACGTGAGTCTGCTTATGTCCCTCGGCCTCCTCTCCCCCAGCGCCCTCTGCGCCGTGTCCGGGCCAGGGGCTCGGCCCGCCCTCCAGCAGCCTTCATTCTGCCTTTTGCCCAGGAGTTTCCAGCATACTTCTTACTATTGAAGATCTCCAACGTGATCGTGAGTTGGGGTCCCCGATACCACCCCCATGTTCAGTGGTTCCCTGGGAGGCCTCACGGCTGAGATCTATTACAGCCAAAGGCCCAGGGACTCGAGCGCCACAGGGAACGTGGTGTGGGGAGGGGTCGGGGGGCACCAGGCACAGGCCTCCCGAGCACCCCCCAGCGGAGCCACACGGCGTGCACTTGACTCCCCAGCAGGGAGCTCCTGGGGGACCAGCGCCCAGGGTTTTTATCGGGGGCTGGTCACGTGGGCACCCTCTGCCTGGCACCAAGACTCCAGCCCCCCGAGGGAGAGCAGGTGTGCAGTGCACACCACACCCTGGTGCAGATCGTTTAGGCCAGTGAGGCGCTCCCGTCCCACCACGTGGGACCCCCTCCCCAAGCGCATGTCCCCAGCTGCCTGAGGACGGCCGTCCCAGGCCAGCCGTGCTCTTTCTTGCACAGGTCTCCTGAACTTTTCCCCTTTGGGGATGTTAAGTAGGTTTACCTGAGAAGGTTGGTTTGCTCCGTTAGGTTTTCTGTGTTTCATTTTTCATGTGTTTGGTGCCCCTTCTCCGTGGCACTGGTCTTCTGCAGGTGTTTGGATATTTGAGGCGAATGTCCACCCTTGTTTTCCTGTTTGCCAGTCTGGTTCTGCGCACAAAGGGGGTGTTCTGGGGTTTGATCTTCTGGGTGCGGGAGCCCCACTGCGGTGTCCGGACGTGTCCTGGGGGAGGGGCGCGTCCCTGCCTGCTCTGCGGCCCCGGATGACTGGAAGCACGGGGCCCGCGGGGCCCGTGTGGCTGTGGCTGCCTTCCGTCTGGTTTCTGTACAGGTCAGGTTGCTGATTTTTCAGAGGTCGTGCTGGTGTGATGCATTCGTCCTGTGCATCAGTCAGGGCTCCTGGGTGGGATACAGACCCCACCCTGGTTACATGGGGGAGGCTCAGCATCGCCTGCTGCCACTTCCCCCGCGCCCCCCAAGGCCTGACCGCAGGCCATGTGGCCAGAAGTCTATGCCCCGGCCCTGGAAGTCAGCTCAGAGCACAGCAGGGCACTGGACTGGCCTTTGTAGAGGGCACAGAACCACGGTCCAGTGCCCGCAGAGGCAGAAGTCTGCCTTCCCCACCCCTGACCGAGTCCCCGAGCCCTGCCCCCGCTGCCCGGGCCCCGCGGCATCTGGCCTGTGTCCTGGGTGTGGCCTCACCCCGGGCCCACCACCTCCCCGCTCGAGCAAAGCCCAGCTCCTGAGGATGCCAGCCTGGCCGGGTCACCGAGGCCGCCCCTCCAGCCTCCCCTCAGCGCCATCGGCCTGGGCCCCCAGCCCTGTCCCCCTGAGCTTCTCTCTCCACAGCGCCTGCCCTGCTGGGGCCGCCGCGCGTGCCCTGGGCGCAGGCTCCCCGCAGCGGTCTGCGCCGCCGCCAGCCTCGGGGGAGCGGTGCTCCGTCCTCCGCCCGGCTGCTCCCCTCCTTCCGTGCCAGGGTGGGGCCCTGGAGCCCACTGCGGCCTGCGTCCCGGCGGCCCTCATCAGCCCAGTGAGCTGGCAGGCCCCCGCCGCCCCGGGCTCCTCATCTGAACAGCCGTGGCTCCCATGGGGCGCGGCTCCCATGGGGCGTGTTCCGCTGTGTCCCCACGGACGCAGCGTTGCTGGGGCAAGTCGACCTGCAGCCCTTCGGACACGACACGTGGGGCGTCCTTGGCCTCACCTTCTCTGCTGACTACACTTGCCAAGTGAAGGACGACGTGTAAAACGCACGGAGCATGGAAGGGAGAGGTCCCCGGGGCGGGGAGTGTCTGCTGTGACACCGAGGGGCGCTCGCGGAGCCAGCAGGGGCGCAGCTGCGCGGTGGAGGTCCTCCCTCGAGTCCCAGCGCGTCTTGGTGGTGTCATCTCCTTTCAGGGACCCAGAGAAGGGTGGACGTGTTCATGAGCCCCAGGCCTGGGCATCCAGCCCTGCACGGAGCTGAGCTCGGCCCCTGGAGGGGCGCAGGCTGCGGGGGACGGTCCGGTGGGGATGGCGGTGGGTGGCGGTGAGACCGCATCGCCTCCACCCCTCCGCGCAGGTCGTGGCTGTGGGCTGCCCTGTCTGAGCGGCTCCCACTGGGCCCTGGCAACAGCACTGGGAGGGCGCCCGGGCCTGCTGAGTGGGGGCCGTGGACTGGGCCTGTCCCCACCCCACGCGGCTTGGCGGAGCTGTGTGTGAGCGACTGGACGTCCCTGTGACTCGTGCTCGCTCCAGGGAACGGTGGCGACATGTCCCTTTCAAGCGGGCGTGAGCGTGTGCGCACGTGTGGACTTACCTTCCCGGCAGAGGACCTGACGCTGGAACCGACCCGGTGGAGATGAGAGACCGAGGATATTTTGCCGGTGGCTTTTGGAAATCCTGGGTGATGTACTAAACGCGTTGGAACCACAGGACACACTTGCAGCTTCAGGGCAGAGCCGATTTGGGGGCTCTCACCGGGGTCTCCCTCCTGGACTAGTTCCCGCCCGTGGAGCAGCTCCCCGGGGCGGCGGGTGGCAGGGAGGTCCCACCCGCAGACCTGGGCACTACCTCGCCCAGCCGGCCCTGTCTGCTTAAGGCCGGTGCCCCCCCCCCCCCGCCACGTGTGCCCACACTGCAGCCTTGGTGTCCAGGGAGGATGAGACCACCCGAGGTCCGGCCGTGTGGGGTGGGGGGTGGAGCTCGGCCTTCACGTCCCGCCCCTGCAGCCCCTGGGCACCGCCAGGAGCCAGGCAGTCCTACAGGGACCCTGAGGCCTGGGCGAGAGACGGAGGGCGTCCTAGCCCTGCTGCTGCGCCAGAGCTGAGGTCACCGGGTTGTGACCGGCCGCCAGCCAGGGCCCAGCAACGGGGGAGGGTGGGAGTGAATCCTCCATCTGTCCCCTCTCCTCCGGGCCACGGACACATGCTGGAGCTTCCCTCGGCCAAACCTGGCCCAAGGCCCCCGAGGGCAGAGCCTGAGCCAGGGTAGCAGAGGGAGGAGGGGTGGGCCGGGTCCTGGGGCTCAGCGCACCCTGCAGGTGGGGCGCGCAGGGGCCCCTCGGGGCCAGCCTTCTTCTGGGCTGGGACCCGTGGGTGGTCGAGAGAGTGGTCACAGTGCGTACTTGGGCCAGGGCCCCGGGGGGTCTTTGGAACACCTCTGGGGAGAACGCAGCCTGCCCTTCAGCGCAGATCTCTGGGTCTCCTCTCGCCCCCATCGGCCGGGGCCACCCCGTCGCGTCAGCACTCCCCGCTGTGGACGTGCAATCAGGGTGGATGAGCACGGTGAGGTGCCCGCTGGGTGTTCATCACGCTGCCACCCAGGGCCGAGGGGACCCGGAGTGGGGCTGCCAGTTGCCGCAGGGAAAGCAAAGCTCCCCCCAGATCACTAGTCTTTCAAAGCAGAAGCTGAGTCCTGCGGCCCCTGTGCTATGAAACCGGAGGGTTCCCGGTCACCGGAGGACAGGACGGGCCGGAGAGCCTGCCCCCCGACCCCCTCCCCATGTGAGATGCAGCCCCCACTCCGGGTAGTTTTCGGGGCGCTGCTCAGACTTCACTTGCTCTGATGATGCCTGCCCTGCCCCTGCTGCCCACCTGCACCCGTGAGCACCCTTTTCCTGTTAATCCGTAAAATGAGTTGCGTTTCCGGATTTTTCTATAATTGCACCATCCTGTGTTTGTGGGGTAATCAGTGTGTTCTTCCTGAAATTGTCTGCTCCACTTGACTGGCAGCGTTTGGCTGAGGGGTTTCTGGCTACACTCAAGATGGAGTGGGTTGGCTTCTCCTGTCTGTGTCTTGGTTTTGGCATCAGAGTCAGACTGGCCTCAAGGATGGTTTGGGGAGTCTCTGTTCTTTTTTCTTACTGGATCACCTGTTTCTTGAAAGTTTGGTAGAACTTACCTGTTAACCTATCTGGACTTGTTGGTTTCTTTGGGGAATTTTTTTTTTTTAACATTTAAGCCATATATAACATTATATTTAAAGTGGATTTCTTATAGATAGCATGTCCTGGGGTCTTGTTTCTCTGTTTTTATTATTTTTATCCGATGTGACAATCTCTCTTTTAATTAGTATATTTTTGTTTAATGAAGTCATCAAGGTGTTTGGATCTGGTCTACAGCTTTATTTGCTTTCTGTCTGCTCCTCTGGTTGGGGTATTTGCTCCTGTTTTCCTGCCCTCTTTTAGGTTATTTGAATCTTTTTTAGTATTCTATTTAGTTTGTTAGCTTTAAAATATATTTATTTGTATTAATCTTCTAACGATTGCTCTAGGGATTACAGTAGACATACCTGATTTTGCACAGTCTATGTTAATGATTTACCACTTTAAGTGACACCCAGAACCCATACAGCCGTGCAGGACCCCCCCATTTGTCATCCGTGCCACATGTGCACACGGTGGGGGGGGGGTCACCCAGACGGTGTTCTGGTTTTTGCTTTCAGGATTTAGTTATTTTAAAGACTTTCGAGGAGACAAATAACGTCTTATCCTTGTGGAGATGTTCACTCTGTTTTCTGCACCTGCCTCTGGGGCCTCGTCCCCCTGGGGACATTTTCTGCCTCGAGAACGTCCTCCTGGTTTCTTTCCTCCCAGCCTGTTGGGTTTGCCTCTGTTCCTGGAGATGCTGCACCCCACGTAGGATTCGGACTAGACTCGCCGTCCCCGCCACCTCTTGGCCTCCACATCCGGCGAGGAACCGTCGTGGCTGGACTTGCCGTCCCTTGAGCACTCCATCCCTCTGACAGCTTCCAGGCTCCGGCCTCCATCTCCGCTTCTCTTAATGGGATGAGTGTGGCCCTGGGCCCCTTTGAGTTTGTCCTGTTTGGGTGTCATGGAGCTTTGTGAGTATGTAGATTGGTGTGTCTGCCAGATTTGAGCAGTTGTCAGCCATCCTTGCTCCGGGGCACTTTGCTGCACCATCTTCTCTCTCACCCTGGACTCCTGGAGGTTACTTTTAAAGTGTGCTTCACATTAGTTTTTGGCTTTGACTAACCGTCCTCTGTATGAACCCACACTCTGTTCTGGGGCCTCGCACAGACCTTGGTGTCAGGCCCATCCAAAGACCCAAAGCAGCAAGAACCAGAACCCCCGACACGGCAAGGCCACCGTGCAGGTGTGCCTGGCCCGGGGACTGTGGCGGGTGTGGTCAGCGACTAGTGCACGGAGGGCGCCCAGCGTCCGTGGGGCAGCCCGCCCAGGAGGTACGGGCCATGGGAGCAGGGCAGGGTTTCCCGCCACAGTGATGGAGTGGTGAGCGAGGGGGCGGTTCACGGGGCAGCCATGGGGCAGCGGGGTTACCTCGGCTGCCAGAGGTTCTGCGTTGATGGTGGGAGGAGCCAGCCGTGGCCGGTGCTCTGACTGGCTGTGTGCAGCCCCCCGAGCTCTCCAGCAGGGTCAGCTGGGGGAGCCAGACCATTCAGAGGGATGGCTGAGCTGGCAGGTGGCCCGGAGCGGGGCTCTGACCAGGGGTGGGGGTCGGGGAGGCTGAAGTCTCAGGGGAGGAGCCAGGCGGGGGGGCCCTGCATCCCACGGTTTCTAGATTGATCTAGAAAGTTCAGTTGTGCTGCTGAATGGAAGAGGGTGGGTGGGACGAGGGGGCCAGGACGGAGGAATTGGGGTGGGGACCCCACTATGGTAACAGCACCCAGGGGCCCGCTGGTGACCCCGGTCTTGGCATCCAGGCTTATCGAGGCAGGGGCCGCAGGGCTGGGCAGGCAGACAGTGCCCGGAGCACACACTCACAGCTAAGTGCCTGGACACCCTGCAAGGGGTCCTCAGTCCCCTCCCGGAGCAGGGCAGAGGCCTGGACCCAGCGCCGCCCCCGCCCCCCGCCCCTGGCGCTCTCTGCCGCGGGCATCCTGTCCATCAGATAGATAGCGCCCCGTACCCGGCAGCGCTCCACGTTCGTGGACTGACTTCAGGTATTTTCATGTACCCTCGAGAGAATGATTAAAAAATAATTAACCTAATTTAGCCTGATTGTCATAAAGAAATTAGCCACATGAATCACCTGTGATTTGCCAGCCTGTGCACGCCGGGCTCCAGGTGTTCGGGGCGCCGGGGAGACAGCTGCCTGCCGCCGCGGGGGAGGGGCCCGAGCCTCATCCGGAGGACCGGGACCTGCCAAAGCCCCTGCCCACCGGCTGCGTCCCTGCTGACCGTAGGTGGCCGACGAGGTCCTGGTGCATTGACACATGCCAGGCCGCCTCGGTGGCCGAGGCTGGGGCCCCTGCCTGGAGCCCCGTGGGCTTGCCTGGGCAGTGGCCGGCCCCTCAGCCCAGCGCTCCAGGGAGGGGCGTCCTCTGACGCAGGAGCCTGCGGGGTCTCCAGATGTGGCCTGGGTGGCCACTCGTGCTGCGGCCAGGTGGCTGCGGGGCTCCAGGATGGCGGGGGTGGGGTGGGCCTGCCCCTCGCTGTCCATCCCGGGGCTCTCGGCTGCGGGATCCTCCCCTGCACCCTGCACGGGCCCCTCCAGGAAGGGAGGGGCTCAGAGCCAGCAGGGGGCGGGGACCGGGTGGGGCGGTGGGGGGGGTCGGGTCTGCGCATGGGAAGGACGAAGGGGAGACAATAAACCATGAAGTAAGACACGTCTGTCCCCATCCCGACCAGGAGGTGTCGATGGCAAAGTACGAAAACACAGTTTAGTTGTGGCCGCTTGGGTCTGGGGCATCTGTTGATGAACTGGTGACGTCGGATGTGTAATCAACACAGACACGGTTTATTCCCTCGTTGTTGTGCATTTATCCCATAAAATGTATATTCCTTCCCTCATTTCAACAGAATCAGTAATCACGTCATACTCAAGATTTTCACTAAATTAATATCTATTAACAGTGTTGCTCTAAAATATTCTTGAAAGCTGTGATTATATTCAGTGTACAAAACTTGAATACATTTCCATCAAATAAGTAAAGTTAAATAGAAAGATAAATGACAAAGTACTTTTCAGTGTTTTCAAAAAGTTCTCTTCCGAGGTATTCAAAGGTACCTATTAAAAGTGAAAGTGCAAATTATAATGGATGATTTGCAAAATACAAATATAATTAATGATTATAACATGGAAATCAAAATTATTAAAATTCAGCTTTTGAAAATCTAATTCTTTTGAAAATGCAGCTAAATCTTACTGAAGGTGCTTTAAAGGAGCGACTTGCCATCTGAGTATGATGTAGAAGGAGGAGCCAGGGGTCCTTCCGGGCTGGCATCGAGAGGTGCTTCGTCACGAGGAACGTCCCTGGGTCTCAGCAGCAAGGGCTGCAAATCCGCAAATCCCCGAGCACGCTGAGACCTATTGCCCATCAGAACGAGAGGAAGCGCCGGGCAGCCAGACCCGCACTGCTGTGTGGCCAGGACTGGACAGGTGAACTCACCTGGTCCTCTCACGCCCGGATTTTCCTCCCGTCCCTCCGGGGCCCAGGCCCAGCTCTGCAGACGCACTAGCCACAGGCCAGCCCTTCCCGGGATGAGGGCCTGAGCCCGGGGCCTGGGTGTGCTGGCTGCACCGAGCAGTGCTGGGTCCCTCGCGGGTGTCCCCTCCCCGTCTTCAGTGAGTGTGACCTGCAGGTGCCTGACACGTGGGCCGGGACCACCCCCGCCACCTACCCTTCTGGGCTGCGGTCACCTCGCTCACAGCCCACTGGCCAGAAGCAGTCACCCACAGGGCTCGGGACAAGGATGGGGCCTCCCGGGCCTGGAAGGATTGGGGGGTGGCCAGTCTTAGGTCAGGACTCTCCTCTCACACCCTCCCTCCCCTGGAGCCTCTCCCTGCACTTGACCGTGGGCTCACCTGGGGCTTGTGATATCTGCTGGGGAGGAGTGGACCAGCCAAGATTTCGCTCAGCTGTATGCATATTTTTGAACTCTGTTTCCTTTTAAAGTTTGCAAATGCACATGAGTAAGTGTGACTGTCCTGACTCCCGTCCCAGCATGCCGTGCGTGCCGCTCCTCCAGGACGGGGTCCCTGGCTCTGCTGCGTTGAGGGCCACCTTCCTAGACTCCCTGCGTTCGGGACTGTGGTCACCCAGAGAGTGCAGCCCTTTGCGGGGTGTCCTGCCTCTTCTCAGGAGCCCGGGGTCCTGCCTTCCAACGTGAGGGCTCAGCCAGGCTGGGCAGCCGAGCCCGGGTTCCCAGGTCCCCCCCCACCACACCACCCGCGGGCTCCTGCTGTCACTCGGCCCTGAATGCACTGGGGGGTGTTTCTCATACCCCCACCACTGTCTGCCCCAGCATCCCACCCTTCTGTCTAGTCTCTTGTCTGTCTCTATGGAGACACATGGGGAAGGCATGGCACTGCCACGTGAAACGCACGGGCGGCCGCTTGAGAAATGGACGTTCACCGCTCGTGGGTCGGTGCCCGGGGGACAGGGCTGAGGCCAGCTGCCTGCACGGTCGGGCCTGGGGAGAAGCCTCTTCCTGGCCCGCAGCCTCCGTGCCGCGTCCTCTCAGGGCAGGAGTGGAAGCTCAGGTCTCCCCCTCTTCTCTCAAGGACACGAATCCCGCTGGGGCCCCACCCTCATGACCTCGGTTGACCTAGCTACAACCCAAAGCTCCCACCTCCAAACACCATCACACTGGGGCTTCAGTGTGTGAATCTGGGGGACATGACGGCCTCCTGCCCCGTGCAGAGAGCCGGGCCTGGCTTGGATTCCCTGCCCTGTAAGTGTTCATGGAACAAGCGGTCCCCTTTCCCAGCACGCTGCAGTGGAGGCTCCCAGCCCCCTCCCCATCCCTGGCGTCTGGGCCCTGCAGTGCCCACTGGCCTGGTACCTCCTTGATGGCGTGAATGTCCCAGCTGCGGGAGCCTCCCGCACCAGGGGGCCCCAGGGAGGGGCATCCTTCTCTGCGGCTCCTCCTCTGTTTCCCTCGGCCCAGCTTCAAGTCCAGAGCCTTTGTCCTCAAGGCGGAGCCGCGTCTGCTGCTGCAGGGCCTCCCATCTCCCATTCCCTGAGGAGCCACCCTGCTGGCTGTGAGGTAGTGATTGAAACTGACCCCAGGAGGACTGTCCTGAGGTCAGACCGTGGAGTCCCCATGGAGGGCCTCGCAGAGCTGCCCAGGGG
The DNA here is from genome assembly GCF_964341445.2 of Mesoplodon mirus. Lineage (NCBI taxonomy): Eukaryota > Metazoa > Chordata > Mammalia > Artiodactyla > Ziphiidae > Mesoplodon > Mesoplodon mirus. Next base: position 145,740,265 of record NC_138982.1, on the reverse strand, counting down.
TGGCTGAGAACTTAGCTTAGGAGCAGCCAGACCTGGATTTGGGCCTGGATCCTTCTTGCTGGAGCTAGAGCCTGGCGCTCAGGGGCCCGACGTAAACAGGACCCGTGACCATTGTTATTGTCATTTGTCACCGTCATCGCCCACTATGGCTCAGGGGGCTGACCTCCCCGGGGTCCTCGAGGGCAGGGGGCCTTGAGTAACAGGCACTTTCTACTAAGCTGCCTTCCAGGGTGCCTCCACCACCACCTCTGCCCAGAGCACCGGCATGGGGAGCCCCACCCTCACCCTCGTGTATATATGTTCACACACACACACACACACACACACACAGAGGCGGGCTCACTGCGTGTCCAGACCAGTCGCCAGCCCCTCATTAGCGATGACCCTCCAGGAGTCAGGCGTGCTCGGAACCTGTCCAGCTCCCTCCCTCACCTGCAGCTGCCCTGCGCACCTGGTCTGCCCAGATCCTATCAAAGCTGGGCCTGCCCCCAGCGCTCATCACCTGGGGCTGGAGGAGACGCACAGGCCTCGGAATCTCGTGGGGCCCTATCCTTACTGGTTAGACGGCCACAGGCGCGTGCACAGGAACATGCATACAAACATGCCCACACGCAAACGTGCACAGAGATGGCTGGGAACGGGGCGTCCCGGTGAGGCTGGACGGAGTGGCCCGGACATGGCCGCATGGGCGGCGTGTCCAGCGTGGCTGTCCTTCCGCAGGTGATGGGGCCCTCGAGGTCCCAGGAGCCACCCGCGTGGAGTGGCGTCTTCAAAGTCCCCTCCTGCTGGTGGGGGACGGGTGGGGCAGGGGGCACGGAAGCTGGGTCAGCTGGAGGCTGTGCTAGGGGGTTGGGGCCGGAGAAGATGGAGACTGGAGGCACTCGAGGCTGGTTTTGGAGAATCCACGGGATTTGCCAATGGATCCACGGAGGAGCAGAGGCAGGGACTAAGGCTGCTGGCTGGAGCAGCCGGGGGTACGGGGACAGCTGGGGCAGTGTGACACGTGAGGTGCTTGCTTGCGCCCTGGGCTCCTTCTCCCCTATTTTGGCAATGCCCCCACCCCCCACCAGCGCCCTTTGGGAATTGCCTTCCTCCATGGCTGCCGTCGGCGGGACGGGGAGCCTGCAATCCACGCCTCAGCCACTAGGGCTGTGCCTCGGGGGCTGGAGCCCTGAGCCGAGGGTCCCAGGACAGGCACACTGCAAGCATGTCCCCCTCGGGACAGACGTCCTGTGGCCTGTGACCCCGGGGCCCTCCATCCACTTCCGCTCCCAGGGGCAGATTTTGTTCTTTGCAACCCGAGGATCCCGTCTCTGGGGCCTCTGCAAGTTCACCACGAGAGTGTGTGACACACGTGTCCTGCCTGAGCTCAGGGGACCACGGCAGGTCAGAGGCACAAATCCCAGGGAGTGAAACCGCTCAGAGTGTTAGAAAGGGCCGGAGCTTCCACGGGGATGTTCCTGTTTGCGGTGCTCACCTGTAATTGGTCTGCGCGTTCCGGTAGATTCTGTGGGGGCACTGCCCTCGCTCCACTTGTGGGTTGTGGCCCTGGCTCGACCGTCTGGCACACGCACGCCTGGCGTTTAATTCTGCCTGTTTTACGCCGATACCCGCCACCGGGAGCGAGGGGTTAACCCTGCCTAAAACCGCTCTAGTTTCAGAGTGCAAGAGACCAGCGGGGCGTTGTGTTGGTTTGTGAGGAAGAGCATCTGGGCGGACACTCGTCGCCTGGATGCGCAGAGGGGACACAGCTCAGCCTCTGTGTCCACAGCCCAGCGTCTCTGTCCATCGCCAGAAACGTAAGAGCTTCCAGCGGAGCCCCTCCTGCCGTCCAGAGCCAGTGAGAGCCGGCTGGTGCCCCAGACCAGGGTCTGAGTCCTAGGGGGAGTGCAGGGGCGCAGCAGGGCTGCAGCCAGGCCTCGTGGGGCTTGGGGGAGCCCCAGGAATCCGCCATCTCCTCAGTGACGTGTCAGTGGGGCAGGGACGTCATTCACTCACTCATCTGGTACGAACAGTGTGTACTGCTCAGCCTGGTGGTGCAGGGGATGAACTGCAAGATTGTTGCCCAGATCTTGGAAAGATTTAGCCAAGTGCTTCACAGCTTTGGGCAGGGGCTGGGTGGCCCACGTTATCTCTAGTCACAGGCTCCAAAGACCCAGCCGCCAGGCCTCTGGACTTTTTCACTCGAGGCTCAGGTGGACTCTGGTTGGTGGAAGGGCCCTGTAAGCACCGACACCGCAGGATGCGGCCTCCAACGTGGGGCTGGCTCAGGCAGCCTTGCTTCACGTGGGGTCCCTGGCAGGTGACTGGGGGCAGGGCCAGCACGGTGCAGGCTGCCCTGGCCGGGTGGGAACTCCTGGGACCAGCCTGAGAGGAGTCAGGGGTCGGCTGGGTCAGCAGCGAGTGTCCTGTGTCTGGAGACGCCTGGTCAGGCTCTGGCATGTGGGGAGAACAAGAGCCACCCACCCTGAAGGGGACCGCAATCACCCTGCTCCCCCAGACCCGGTCGACATCTGAGCCTGAGCGCTGGCACCTGCCTTTCCTGTTCCTGATGTCCCCATTTAGGGGCTGCAGGCAGTGATCTGGGTCACGGCATCGGGTGACAGCTATCAGTGGTGATGGCAACTGGCCCAGAGCCCCGGCCTCTGAGCTAAGCACGCACTGGGCGCCCTTGGCCTCAGGGCAGCCCCGTGGGGAAGCTGCACCATTGCCATCCTGGGGAGTCACTGGGAAGAGACAGCCTGAGCACTGGTTCCATCCAGCCCTGCAGTGCCATCCCCCCGCCAAGGCCTTAAGAGGTTCTTCCTGTCTGGGACCCTCCTGGGGCCATGGGGCCGGGCAGAGCCCACCAGCATCACTGACCCGCTGATCAACGAGGCCTTTGGTCTCTGGTACTGGGGCAGCTGTGCTGACGGGAAAGGATCTCAGACAGCTCGTGACCTAAGTGACGATGGAAGTGTGGGGGGGTGACAGACAGACGGAATCACGCTGTGGTCCCCAGCGGGCTTTTTTTAAGGGAAAATTCATATAACATAAAATTACCAGTTTTAAAGTGACCGTTCAGCAGCATTTAGCACGTTCACATTACCGTACAGACATCACCTCTGTCTGGTCCCCAGAGGTGAACCCCGCACCCATCAGCCGTCACTCCCCTCCCCTCTCCCGGCTGGCACCCCAGAATCCGCTCTCTGCTGCTGCAGAGCTGCCCTCTGAGCACTTCACAGAAACAGAGTCGCACACGTGCTCCTGGGGCCTGGCTGCTTTCGCTGAGCTTGGGGTTTTGAGGTCCGGCCGCGACGCATGGCGCGTGGCTTTTACGGAACAGTGGCCTGGAGGGAAATCTGTGCCTGGCCCGGCCTCCCACTGGGGCTGTGGGGGGGGGGGGGGAACGGGGGCTCTGCCTCGGCTCTGACCTTCCCTCCCATGTCCCGGTGCCCTGGCGCCTTCTGCAGCGCAGCCCGTCCTGGCCCACGCCTCCCCGCACCTGAGGGTCTGGGTTCTCGGCCTTTCTGCCGCAGATACAAAACCCCACTCTTCCTCCTCCCGCCTCCGTGTCCCTCCCTCTCCCCACAGCTGCTCCCAGTCCACACCCAGGGTGGGGCCTGAGACTTTGCATTTCTAAGGAGTACCCAGGTGATGCCCCTGGGGCTGCTCTGGGAGGCCTGGTCCCCGACTGCTTCCTGCCTAGGCACCGATAGGTGCTGCCCCACCTCTGACGCAGGTCTGACTCAGGTCTGGCCGGCCCGGCAGAGCGGGGGGCCTGCACGTGGCACGCCGAGAGCAGGCTTGTCTAACTGACACCCAGAGGACAGCACAGAGCCCGGGGAGCTTGTTCCTCAGCGGAGCTGCCCACGCTCACAGTTTAACCAGAGTCCCACTGTTTGGCTGGGAACGGCTTTTTTTTTTTTTTAGAAGAAGTTGGGGGTAGGAGTTTATTAATTTTATTTTTATTTATTTTTGCTGTGTTGGGTCTTCGTTTCTGTGCGAGGGCTTTCTCTAGTTGTGGCAAGCGGGGGCCCCTCTTCATCGCGGTGCGCGGGCCTTTCACTATCACGACCTCTCTTGTTGCGGAGCACAGGCTCCAGACGTGCAGGCTCAGTAGTTGTGGCTCACGGGCCTAGTTGCTCCGCGGCATGTGGATCCTCCCAGACCAGGGCTCGAACCCGTGTCCCCTGCATTAGCAGGCAGATTCTCAACCACTACGCCACCAGGGAAGCCCTGGGAAAGGCTTTTGTGGTTCATCCTATCACAATTCTCTGCAATGGAAGTCGGAAGTTGGTGTGCCAATCGAAACGAGCGTTTAAACAGTTCTGTGAACATTTCTTTTGGATTTTTCTGGATTTTCCCCTAAATTAATCTTAGTACAAAATGCATAACTCTGCATAAACAATATAATTATATATATATATATATATCTATATATTTTGGCTGTGTTGGGTCTTCGTTGCTGCACATGGGCTTTCTCTAGTTGCGGTGAGCGGGGGCTACTCTTCATTGCGGTGCGCGGGCTTCTCATTGTGGTGGCTTCTCTTGTTGCAGAGCACGGGCTCTAGGCACATGGGCTCAGTAGTTGTGGCATGTAGGCTCAGTAGTTGTGGCACACGGGCTTCGTTGCTCCGCGGCATGTGGGATCTTCCCGGACCAGGGCTCGAACCTGTGTCCCCTGCATTGGCAGGCGGATTCTTAACCACTGCGCCACCAGGGAAGTCCTAATTATATCTTTTGATAAAATATTTAAAACCACAGTAGGCATTTTTTTTGGGAAATGCATCTCTTGCTTAGGTGGCTGTTTGGGTTTTTCTCTGGTTCATGTATCACTGATTGATAGGATCAAACAAGCCTCAGTGACATTAACACTGAACTGATGACCACGTCACAGGCCACGCAGAAGTCCGGGGCTCACGCGAGTACTTTGATGACTGGCTGAGTGTCTCACGTGAGTTGGGGTTGACATTGCATTGCTGTTAGTTTGATCCACAGCCAATCGGTAGATGATGGGGCTGGATGGAGAAGTGAAGGTGGCCGTCAGGTGACAGGAGGAAAGGCTGTGTCTGAACAGAAGAGGGTACCTGCCTGAGTACCTGCTCTGTGACATGTCACCCAAACTTAGCTACTCGAGACAGGCACACGTTTCCTCTCTGTCTCTGAGGGTCGGGCATCCCGCAGCCACCGAGCTGGGTGGTTCTGGTTCAGCCATCCTGCGAGGCTGCCGTCAGGGTGTTGGCCGGGCTCCGTCATCTGGAGGCTCCTGTGGGCTGGAGGGTCCACGGCTGCCTCGCAGGGTTAGCCTTGTCGTGCTGGTCGTCAGCTGGGTGCCTGAGGGCCCTGCCTCGTGGCCTCTCCAGCGGGGTGGCCTGGACCATTTGGCGGCTGGGCTCTGAGAGGGGGTTGGGGAGAGACAGAGAGATGAGGGTGGGAGAGATCTGGGCAGAGACAGGGAGACACTGGGCCGGCCAACCCTGGAGCTCCCGGCCCGCACCCCCAGGGCCGCCCCCACCACCTTGGGGCCACATCTCTCGTCTGGGATCTTCGCTTCCTCCTCTGAGGGGCTGTGCGTGGCACATCCCGCACCCCTCCCCTCTGCCCCGCTAAAGGCTGGCACCTGGCCCTGGGGCCCATGCTACTCGGGGCGTCAGGCCGGGCTCTGGGACAGGGCACAGTTCGGGTGCAGATGGTCTTCCTTGTTTCACAGGGGCCGGTGGGGAGAGGAGACTGGCCAAATCTCCCGGGTCCCAGGCCGGCCCCTGCGGAGGGACGTGGGGCAGCGGCCAGAGGTGGTGCATCCACCTGGTTCCAGTGCCCGGGGTCGGGGTGGGGGGGCGGTGAGCTCCCCTCGCCGGGCCTGCAGCTGCCTGCGCAGTGCAAGGTCCCCTGGTGTCGCCCGGCGGGGCTTGGTGCTCACTGCCCTCGGTGCCGTCCGGGCTCCAGAGCCACAGGCGGCGTGGGGAACGTGCCGATGAGCCCCCTCCTCCAGCAGCTCCTCCACGCACCTGCCCCCCGATCGAGGCCCCTCCGGCTGACGGCCAGGATGCCTCCACCCCCCACCCGGTGCTGCTGACAGCCTTCTTCTCTGTCCTTGTGCTTCTGTGGGAGTAGTCTGTGACCGTGTCCCCGGCGGGACTCGCTGGGTCAGAGGGCTGGCCGCCCTCAATGCCGAGCTCCCACCGGGGGCGCGAGGCCCAGGCCTCCACTGCAAGGACAGTGGCACTGGCCTGGCTCACCTTCCCGGCTGGAGCAGGGTGGGCCCTAATCCAACAGCAGGCGCCCTTGAGTGGAGCTGTGAGAAGACAGACCAGGGAGAAGCCAGTGATCGGGGCAGAGGCGCAGCCAGAGCCTGGACAGCGAGGCTGTGGGCACGGCGGGTGTGGAGGTCAGCTGCTCGCAGACCTGAGACGGGTCTTGGCCCCCTGGGCCAGGGAGCCCACGCTGGACCCCCGCCTCCCACCCCCGGACACCTGCCGCTCCAGGGCGCACGCAGCCCTTCCGCTCTGGAGGTGCTGCTCCGCAGACTTTGGGGAGAGAGGGAGGAACAGGAGGGGGCGGGTGAGGAGGGGCCCAGGGTGCACGGGGCTCTCCAGGGTGGGGAAGGAGCCTGCGCCCCGGGTCAGGGCACAGGGATGCCGGGCACCGGGCTTTCAGAACTGCTGTCCTGGAGCCTCCCTTAGCAGGTGGAGTGAATGGCCCTTGTGGGGGAGAGGGAGGGGCTTGGAGGGAGGGGCGCCCTCAGGAATGAGGGCCTGGAGAGGAGGAGGGGCTGGACACCCCCGGGGGCTGCAGCGACCAGGGACTCGGTCTCACCTGCAGGGCAAGGGGGCAGGTGTGTGGGCCTGCTCAGATAAGAGTGAGGCAGCTCAGCTGAGGAAGAAGGGGGTTGTGCCAGGAGCCCGGGGAGGGCACACGGCCTCTGACCCCGCGGTCCCCCGCGGTCCCCCGCGGTCCCCCACGCAGCAAGGAGGCCGAGGCCGGGGCGCCGTTTGTGGGAATAACGGAGAGGCCGCGTGCACTCTGGCACATGTCCGCTGCCGCCAGGCAGGCTGGGTCCCGGCTCCCCCACCTCACTGACCGGGCAGCGTGACACCCACGCCTGCCTGGGCAAGAAGACATCTCGAGAGAAGATCTTGATGCAGGACTGAGGGTCCACAAATGCCCCAAAGTCCAGTTCTAGTTAAGCCAGAAAACTATGCGTTCACCATCACTACCCCGAAACCCATCTAAATCTGAGCACACGGTGCCCCAGGGCAGCATTCACACAGCCTGTGTCTTTGGAAGACACGGTTTTAAAAATGTCTTAAGGTAACAAGGATAGGACACCAACATGGAGGCCAAAATACTCTGATTTGGGCCCAGTCTGGGGCCAACTGGCTATCAGGCAAGTGGCCTGTGGATGGTCACCGTGGACCCCGAGCTTTCTTCTCTCTGGTAGGTCCTTCTGCAGGCCCCCCAAGCCTGGCTTCCCTCCCCAGATCCCAAGGTCCCCGTGGCAGGGAGGGCGGGGCCCCTGCTCTTCAGGTGCCCGGGACACCCAGCCCCAGGGAGGCTCTGACCTCTGCCTGCCAAGGGCAGCTGGGGTCCCGAGAGGGTGCAGGCCAGGGCACAGACCTAGCCCTGTCCTGGCAGATGCCCCCCAAGGGTGGGAGGCAGACCACGCCCATCTCCATCCTGCTTTGGGGCACCCGGGCCAGCACGGATGGGGAGCGGATCAGTCCCGTTGGTCTCCCCAGAGCCTGGCCTGTTGCACCCCTGAGTTTGCACGGACCGGGCAGAGGGAGGGCGGCTGGCGGGGTCCCCGGGGCAGGGTGCAGGGTGGAGGTGCACGCCTCCTCTCCCGGACTCGGGTTGACTCACATCAAGCAGTGGGGCCTTTGTCCCTGCCGCTCTGAGCGTGCAAGGCTTTCTTGCTCCTCAGCTCGCTAATTACACCTCTGCCTGCTCCGCCCCCATCCCCAGCCTTTGAAGTGGGTGCTGCCCCGCCGGCCTCGCACCCCCGTAATTGCAGCTTCCCTCCAGGCCCTGCTGCCGGTTGCTACGTTTTCTTGGTCTTTTCACCAGGTTGTTGGGGGGAAATTACAGTGCAGCTGAGTAGAAGGTAAAACCTATGCTTTAATCGGGCTTAGATTAATGTGGGTTAATCTGTAAAGAATTTTAAGAACATGCTTTGTGTGGCAAGGATGGGCTTGGCCTGGAGGTGGGAACTGGTGCCCCGGCCAGCTGGAAATGACGGCCTGGTGGGCCAGGGGGAGGAAGCAGCCTGGTGGCCTCGGCACCGAGGCTGAGAGGTGCAGCCTGGCCTCCACAGGGCAGATGTGCGACGTCCCTTGTCCTGCCTTTGGGGCACAGCAGTCACAGAAATAGCACAGAGCAGAATGCCCTGGCTACCTGGCCACTTCGCATTTGCTCCCTTTTTATGACCAGCTAATAAAACGAACTTGAGTGATTAAACTAATGCAGCTTTTGGTATTTATTTACTTATTTTAAATTTATTTATTTATTTATATTTATTTATGGCTGTGTTGGGTCTTTGTTGCTGCGTGCAGGCTTTCTCTAGTTGCGGTGAGCGGGGGCTGCTCTTCGTTGTGGTGCGCGGGCTTCTCATTGCGGTGGCTTCTCTTGTTTCGGAGCATGGGCTCTAGGTGCGCAGGCTTCAGTAGTTGTGGCACATGGGCTCAGTAGTTGTGGTGCACGGGCTTAGTTGCTCTGCGGCATGTGGGATCTTCCCGGACCAGGGCTCGAACCCGTGTCCCCTGCATTGGCAGGCGGATTCTTAACCACTGCGCCACCAGGGAAGCCGGCTTTTGGTATTTAAAATAAGCCAAAAGCCTGTTAGTGGGGGAAAAGCAGGGTCATACTTCCTTCTACCCAACTCCACTCCGCCATCTCACATTTGGTCCCAACATAATGGGTGGAGCCTTTACAGATGACCACTCCAGCAGTAAATATACTTCTAGAAACAATTACGTGGGGTTGGGGGGGGGGGTGTGGTGTTAGAAATTCAGCATGCCTTCCTCCTCCAGGCAGGCTCCTGGTGACAGCGAGCTGCCTTCCCTCTTTCTGGAATGGGCTTCCCTGGGCCACATTTGCGGCAAACCTGGCTGAGCCCAGGACCTTCAAAGGAAAACTGCCAGGGCCTCCTTGAACCATAAATGTGACATAATGCTGAGCTCTTGGACAGGGTTCGTCTAGGTGGAGTCTATAACAAAGAGTCCCTTAGAAGTTTCTGGGATGTCATCATAGGGCAGAATAATGTAGAAAACAGTAAATAAGTGCCTAAGGCGTGTGGTAACCTACTCAAGGAATAGAAGTGCCCACTGAGAATAGATCCTCCCATCTGGATCCACGTAAATGGATCACATTGAACTTCCCTACCACCGTGGTTTCTAGACTTAAATCTTAACAAAGGAGACCCTCTCCCCCTAAAGGGACATTACATGGAGCTCCAGTTTGTAAGCACAGTAAAAGCAGAGCTCTGCTTGCAGAGCGGTCAGTGTCCGGGAGCCTCACCCTCTCAGCTCATCTTCCTCCTTCCCCTGCCCCTCTGCTTTCCCCTCTCCACCCTGGGGTGTGTCCTGAAGATAATTTATGAAGCACTGCCTTAGTTATAGTCGCCAGAGAAACTGAAGCAATAGGAGAGAGAGAGAGAGAGACTGGTTTTAAGGAGGTGGCTTCCGTAACTGTGGGGATTAGCGACTCCAAAACGTCCAGAACTGCAGGGCAAGCTGGCAGGCTGGAGACCCAGGGAAGAGCTGATATTGCAGCTCCAGTCTGAATACAGATTTCTGGCAGAATTCCTTCCTCCTTGAAAGAACATCAGTCTTTTTCCTGAAGCTTTTAACTGGTTGGAGGAGGCCTGCTCACCTTATGGCAGGTAATCTGCTTTATTCAAAATCTACTGATTTAAATGTTAATCTCATCTAAAAAACACCTTCACAGCCACATCCAGACATGTTTGACCAAATATCTGAGTACCGTGGCCCAGCCGAGTTGACACATAAAATCAACCATCACGCCAGCAAATTTCAGGGCATCATTCATTTCCCAAATGGTGCACCTGCTCCCAGGACATTTCCTGTGGGTTCTGAGCAGGCAGTTCCAGCCCCCCGGGAGCCTGGGGGCCTTCCTGACAGTGTGGGGCTCGACTGTCAGCCCTTTCCTTCCTGACTGTGTGTGCGTCATGGGCACCAGTGGGCAGTACCTCCCCGTCAGTCAGTGGTAAATGGGTGTTTACGAGGAAAAGCAAAGGGTAGGGACAAACTAGGCTTCAGGCCTCACTTGATGTGAAGTTCGTTAGTAAACTCTGAGCTCCTCGTGATGGGGCTTTGTTTAATTTCAGGACGGGCTCAAATGTCTCCTGCCCGTGACTCTGTCCCCAAGTCCCCAGAGGGAGAGCCCTCCTGTAGGCTCTCCTGGTACTTTTTTTTTTTTTTTTTTTTGTGGTACGCGGGCTTCACTGTTGTGGCCTCTCCCGTTGCGGAGCACAGGCTCTGGACGCGCAGGCTCAGTGGCCATGGCTCACGGGCCCAGCCGCTCCGCGGCATGTGGGATCCTCCTGGACCGGGTCACGAACCCGTGTCCCCTGCATCGGCAGGCGGACTCTCAACCACTGCGCCACCAGGGAAGCCCTAATTCTAATTTCTAATTCCAAAATCTGTGCACTGTTCAAGGCATATGTTTTAAAATGCCATGTGATGCAACTCTCCTTATTTAACCAGCAAGAGTGTCGTCACGGAGAATCAGGGAGTAGCCGTTAGAAGGATGAGACTGGTGTGTATTTACTGGAAAGTTGTTCACAGTACAGTAGGTGAACAACAGAAGCAGCAGTGGCTCTGTGTCTCGTGCTCACAGTACTTCAGGGGCTATTCTAAGCGCTGACTGTATATACCACCTCATGTAACCCTCCCAACAAACTGGCAAGGCAGGGGCTGTCATTATGCCCATCTCACCCAGGAATTAACAGAGACACAGAGAAGTTAAGTTATTTGCCTAGGATCTGCTCAGCTAATGATTAATAGAGCCAGCATTCAAAGCCAGGAATTCTTGCTTAAGAGTCTGTGTTTTAACCACCTTTCTACATTGCCTCTGTCTAGGTAAAGATGTATGACATAATATCACATTGTGAAACTGTATCAGCTATATATTTACATATAGGCTTATGGAAAGATCTAGACTAAAATCTTAAAAGTGATTGTCTAGAATGAGAGACACCCTTTCCCGTTTTTTGCTTAATTGTATTTTTATACAATGAAAATGAGTAATGTTTTATGGGTAAAGTAGTTGTTGTAGAGTGAAACGTTTCTTAAGGGCAAAGAAAAGACTGGCATTGACCCCTCTATAAACACCTTTAATCCCAAGGCAGAACGAGCATCTCTACTACACGGCTCATTCCAGTTCTTCTGTGAAGCTCCTCTTCCACAGCTGAAGGATGAGAAGAGGATTCAGGTTCTTCCATCGTTTCCCACGCTTTCCAAGCCCGGAGATCTTTTCTCGGTCTTGATGCTTCTGGGGCTGCAGCAGGGTTCCTTGTGCGCACTGGCCTGGATGACAGTCAGCTCGCAGGCCGCTTCGCTGATCCCTCGTCAAATAAGTCATCAATGTTAACTCGTGAAGAAGTATAAAGAGTAAACAAACAAACATAAAAGAAATTGTAAGTTTGTTTGAAACATATATCATTGAAAGAGTCCCGATCTGGAACTTAAATATGGTCATTATTGGATTAATGGTATTTTTCTTAGGTATGATAATCTTATTATAGAAACATTGGAGTGTGTCCTTATTTTAGGAGACACATGCAGAAATATCTGGGGTGAAGATCATGTTAACAAGTTATGTCCAAATGGTTCAACAGAAAAAAGAGTTTCTATAGGCACATAGAGGCATGAGAGAAGCAAATATGACAAAGCGTGAACAACTGTTGCATTAAAGCACGTTTTTTGTCAAATTTTCTGTAGACTTCAAAAGTTTTTTAAAATGTTGCAAGAAGAAGAAGGCTCAAACATTTTCACAAATGAGGCCCAGTGTATCACCAGAAAACAAATTCTTACCATAGTCAAAGTATTCTAGACCATGGAAAAGCCTGGAAAGCACCCCGATTAGTTTTATAAAGCTGGGATAACCTTAGTATCACCCTATGATCAAGATAGTAACTTTACTCATTGATTACATGTTTCTGAATGCCAGGATACAAGGCTGAGCCCTACAAGGTGTGGCCTGGGTGCTGGAGCTTCAGACATCATTCAAAGGGTCACCTGAACAAGAGAGCTCCTGCAGGGAGGCTTCCCCACAGGAGTTAATCAGGCCAGGGAGGCGGAGGGTGCTGGGGAGCCGCCCCACCTGGAGCAGGCCAGGGCAGGAAGAGGCACAGCCTGGACGTGGCGTGTGTGTGGATAGGTGAGACTGCAGCTGGGGGGCGGGCAGGGCCGGCCCCCAGGCCACACCCTGGATGTTGTCTTTATTCTGGGAGCCACTGAAGGGAGACCAGCCAGGCCAGGTCTCAGTCTGCAGAGGTGGCTACTGGCAGGGGCAGGAGGCCCAGAGGGCGTGGGGGATGGCTGAGCAGAGGCAGTGTGGGACGGGGGTGGCTGGACCAGGAGTGCAGGGGGCAGGAGGCAGGAGTATTTGGGGGTAAACTCAATGGGACTTCCTGAGGGAGGTGCCAAGGATGAGTCCTGGGTTTCTAGCCTGCACCCAGGACGGGGTCTGCTCTGAGTGGGGAGCACTGGGACAGTGCCTTTGAGATGCCGGCGGGTGGGGGATGTCAGGTGAGTAGCTGCAAATACGGCCTGATGCTCAGCACAGAGGTACAGGCTGTGTCCCCTGCGTCCGGGGGTAAGACTGAGCCCCAGGGGCTTGTCTGGGAAGAGAGCGAGGAGAAGAGAAGGATGTGAGTATGAAAGCAAGCATTCCAAGTGCAACGTTGGGTGGACTCGGCAGTGTATTAGAAGAAGAATGCACCACGACCCTGTGTGCTTTACCCCAGGCATGTAAGGATGGTTCAACATTAGGAAGAGATCTTGTGATTAATTCCATTGACAAATTAAATATAAAATATGTGAAATCATATCAATCGAGGTGCAAAAGCATTTGAGAAAACACAGCAGCCCTTCCTCCTCTAAGGAAAAGAGGAAAAGAGAAAAAATTCTTTAATATGATAGTGCTTCCAAACTCTACTGTGATTCCCACTGAACTCAGGAATGAGAAAAGCTCGTTATTGTCACTGTTTCCAACATTTTTTTTTTTTTTTTTTTTTTTTTTTTGCGGTACGCGGGCCTCTCACTGCTGTGGCCTCTCCCGTTGCGGAGCACAGGCTCCGGACGCGCAGGCTCAGTGGCCATGGCTCACGGGCCCAGCCGCTCCGCGGCATGTGTGATCCTTCCGGACTGGGGCATGAACCCATGTCCCCTGCATCAGCAGGCGCACTGTCAACCACTGTGCCACCAGGGAAGCCCCCAATTTTCTTTATACTAGCAATAACCAACGACAAGTGGAAATGGGGGCATTATGTTCATGATGATGATAAAATCATAAATAAATTTATAGGATATTTACAGGAACGACTTTACAGAAAAAGGACAGGATCTCTATAGTCAAAACTATACTTTTTTTGATGAATTTAATTCAAGATTGGAATAAACAGAGAGATACACATATCCCTGAGTGGGAAGACTCCATATCATAAAAATATCCAGTATTCTGAGGTTAATCTATAAACTTATTGCCATTCCAATAGGGATTCCTGTAATGCTTTTTGCTCATTTGTTCAAATTTCATTTGAAAGGCAGAGATGAGAACCAATCGTTTTTAAGGTCATATGGGACAATACATGAGAATTGCTAATACATTCTTGAAAAGTGTAAACTAGCGCATATATCCTTTATCTGTCTGTATGAACACTTATTATAAATGCTGTTGTCAAAATAATAGGCTGGGAAAGAAAAGAGACAGAGGTTAGTAGAACAGAGATTAGTGGAATGGATCCAAGTATACGTAGAAGCAGAATCCACCATAAGTGTGACATTTCAAGGTGGTGGGAAAGGAGAGGTATTTAATAAATTGCGCGTGCATAACAGCTTTCTGGAAATAGAGTTCAACTCACTGCATTCCAAATATTCAAGACCACACCCCAGAAGGAATAGAGAGTTACACAAATACAACAGCAGATAAACTCAAAAGTCCTTCAAGACCCACAAGTCTTAAGGAAACTGTTGCTGACTAAATAAAAAATGTAAGTACCTGACAAAAGACAAAAGCATCAAAAAGTATTCAAAAAAAAGCATTTAAACCAAAGCATCAAAAAAGAAGTGACAGGGAGAAAATATTTGCAGTAACCCTTTAACAGACAAAGGGTTACTAGCCCTAGTAAGCTAAAGAACGCTTCTTGTGATAAGAAAAGCAAGCTCTGTTCTCTTACTCAGTAACCTAATGAGACCTCTCTTATTAGATCACGTTCAAAATGGAATTCTAGCCTCTGCGTTTCCTGGAGACAGTGGGTGTCGTGTGCTCCTCTCCAGGTGAGTCCGTGATTGATGGGAGCACAGCTGGGTGCCAGGTGGGAGCCGAACTCCGGAAGGGGGCCTGGCCCAGGAGCGGTTAGCCTGGGGTCGGCTGTCCTCACTGTCCAAGCTTGCTGGGTCCTCCCAAGTCCGTTGAGACTCACTGTCACGTGCCAAGTGTTCTCTTCTGTTCCCCAAAGACATTTCCAAGCATCCTTAGAACAATGGCCATTAAATACCAAACTATGACATATTTCAGAGGAGCGTTTGTGTCTTTAAATTACTAAAGACCACTGAGGTTCCACAGTCTGCAGAAGTGACAGGTTAGTTTAATAGAAAGACCGGGGGATCAGGTGATATGTTTTTGTCACCCGAAGTTACCATTTCAAATTTCTCCTTTACCTGTCACTTCTCCCCGTTTTCCTGGAGGAAGCATCACCCCTGGTTGGCATACAAGCCTCTCTTCCGGGCTGAACAGCTCCAGAGAAGTGGACACGCAGTGGAGAGGGGCAGTCAGCACCAGATATAACGGCAGCATGTGTTTGGGGACGTTCTTGGGAGATTTCCTGTGCTTTCACTTGGAGGCAGTTATTAGCCGACCCAGGGTGGGCTGGCATTCCGGCCTGCTCTTCCCGGGACTTGCCCAGCCTGCTTCCCAAGAGGGAAATCCCATCTATGAAAAGTTCGCGCAGCTTCTGAGCAACCACACAGATAGGGACAGGGTCGTGCTCTGTTCTTCACACACACATTTGTCTTAGTGGGTTCTGGGGACGCATCTCTGTGACTTTAGTGCCTGTGATGTGGGGAAAAGCGATGTCCACGGCAAATGAGCCTGGGGAAAACTGGGATAGAAAAGCTGTAAGCAGCTTTCTTTGTTGCCAAAGGCTCAGAGGCTTCCACTCCTGGGTGCTTGTGTGTCCCCGGGGAGGGACGTGGAATCCCCCTAGCCCGGCTGAGTCCCTCAGAGCTGTGTGACTGGGACACGTTTGCAGAAATGCTGCTTCATGTAAACTAAACCCAGCACGTAGCTCACGGGACGTCCCTGCCGTGCAGGGCTTAAGAGGCACATTCTACAGATGTGGAAACAATTCAGAGCATTTATGTGACTTGTCCAGGGTCACACGGGAACCAGTCTAGAGAAGGAAATTCTGAGCTTTCTCTGCGTTCAGGCACATATTTTTGTAGCTTTAAAAATGAATACATTTTCACTAAAGACCCTTGTTGATCATCAAGAGTCTGACTAGTATTACTGGGTCAAATGTAATAGAAGGAAAACTTTTTTGGAAGGGTTCCAGGTAACATAATTTTGATTTTTCAAATCTGGTTGTTAAAAAACAATACATGATTTTATTTTTATCAACCAGTTAAAGGTCAGCAAGAGACTTGGGGGTCAGAGGTTATCGGTCATGTGGCGAGGTCAGCAGGAGTCACAGGGACGCTGCCTGGGTTGGTGGCCCTGCCCGAGGGGCCACCTGCCCATCCTGTGGGAAGTCACCTGTCCTTCTGACCTGTCCTGCCCCACCCAGGGCCACCGTGACCCCAATCAATTGAGAAAGAAAAGAGAACAGCTCAACTTGTTCAGTTTAAATTCCTGTACCTTCTCCAAAGACCAGGCCTTCCTCTTTGGGGGGACGACGTCCTTCCTCTTGTCAAATGGTGCCCGTATCTGTGCCGTGTATGAGCATCTCACAGCTCCTGGGGTCCCGGAGGTCAGAGTCTCCCTCCCTACCCTGTGGGTCTGGCCGGACCTGGGTGGGCAGGGGCCCTGGGGCAGGGGTGAGGGAGGCCCCCCCCAGGGATCCCTGGCGCTCTGAGGGGGCAGGTGGAAGTGGGGGGTCACAGAGTTTCTTCATGTGACCCCAGAAAAAGAGACCCTATGACTAAGATTAAAACACCTGCGTGTGGACAGACAGACGGAGAGACAGACAGAGCAAGAATCTCTGGAGTCACAGCGGCTGTTTTATGGGAAGAGCCTTTCACATATTCTTTCTCTGCCTACAGCCCCCTTCTGTCTCTCTGTCTCCTGTCTCTGTCTCTCCCTCCCCCTCCCTCTCCCTCCCCCCAGGCCCTAACCCCAGGGCCTGTGTCCTCCACAAGCCCCTTCAGTGTCAGACCGGCCGCTGCCCACACCTTGGAGCTGGGGCTTCCCGGGGAGAGCTTGGGGTTCACAGCCATAACGCTGCCCTGAAACGAGGAAAGGGTGCCTTTTGGGGGCCTGTGTGTTCTCTCCGTGTCCCCTCTCCCTGGTCTGTCCTTGCACACTCAACGGAGGGGTTTTAAAAAAGAAATATCACACTTAGTAACTGCCCGGCCTGGAGCAGCGTTGCACGTGGACCGCGGTGTGGGGAGGCCGGAGCCCAGGGGCCGGTCGCCAAGGAAACGAACCAGCCGCCTCAAGGCCACGCCTCTCCCCGGGACGCTCCTGTCTCCTCATTAGCTGTTCCCCTGAAGGACTGACTTCCCTCCCGAGGGAAATTCCTGAAACCCAACGGTTGACAAACCCACACGCCCTCGGGAGGTCTGGGCACCAGATAAAAGCCCTGGGCGGCCGCGTGGGGACCACGGGCAGCTCAGGACCGCCCAGCGGCTCTGCTTCCTCCTCGCGGCGGGTGGCCGGTGCTCCTGTCCTCAGCCCCCGGGGAGCCCCAGCCGGAGTTTTCTGGTTTGCTCTCAGCTCTCCCGACGATCTATTTCTGTCTCTCCTTTGGGAAAAACGCGCTTTGCCGATGACTAACCGCGGCCCCGCCGAGATGTTGTCAGCTGTCCCCTGCAGGGCAGGACCACAGCCCAGGTGTACATGAGCCAGCGTGAGGCTGCAGCCTGACCTGCCAGCACCACCTGAGTCCCGTCCCCGTCCCCGCCGGGCGCCGCTGTCCCTGCGCAGGCCCCGGGGATGTGGCCACCGCAGTGACCGCCGGGGCGAGGCCGCCCTGAAACGGCCGAGCCAGGCGTGCGAGGAGCGGGTGCCTCCCGGGTGCGGGCGTGTGTGGAGCCCCTGGATGGAGCTTGGGAGCCGGGCCCCTCATGTCTGTCCTGCTGACTCTGTGCGTCGTGCTCCTGGCCCTGGCGACCCCGGGCCGAGGCGCCGGGCGATGGGAGCCCTGCACGGGTAAGTGGGGGGCACGGGGCGGGGCACGCGCGGGGGCCGGGAGGGGCGCCGGGCGTGCGGTGCCACTTTCTCAGGCCGAGTCCAGGTCACGGTGCTGAGTGGCCATGGGAGCAGCGGCAGCTGGACCAGGAGGAGTGACCGAAGGTTAAAGGGAGCAGCAGGGCGCTCACGAGAGGAATGCCCACAGGGTGGGGACCCCTTGCCAAGGGTTACCCTCCCCCATCGCAGGCCCTTCGCAGGACTTACCTGCTGGGCCTCCGGGAAGGCCTTACACCTGCTGGAGGAATGAGGCCCAGCGGCTGGCGGGTCCCTCGCCCGCCGTGGACAGGGAACCCAGGGCTGCACTTGGCACAGTGCAGGCCCGCCGCTGGGGCCGGGCAGTCCTGTCCCGCGAGAAGCGGGGCACGTGGGGCCGGCCCCAGGCACGCGGACCCCCCTCCAGCAGAGAGCGGAGTCGGAGGGCAGATCCCGCCCCCTCCTCCTTAGAAAGGCCGAGTTGACCTGCCAGTGACCACGACATCATGCCTTTCTGCAGTTTCTACCAAGAGACTTTATTTATCCGACCTAACGCTGACAAACAGAGTAAAGGGGAAACGAGACCCGGGAGCTAGAAGCTGAGCTCCAGGATGGGAGTGAGCCATGGGCGTGCGGGCCTTGCCGAGGGTGCTGGCGCTGAGACGCGTTTGTGCGGGGCCCCCGGTTTATTTGCAAATATCTCATTCTGGGCTCCGGGAATCCTACCAAGTCCCCGCGTGTTATGGCTCTTTGCTCTGATGGCACTTGGTTCCCAATGATGTGACCAGATGGCCCATGATGACCCAAGTTTGGGACGCTGACCTGTGTTCACACCTGGAGGGGGGGGTCCATAAAAATCCCCAGCCCCCCAGGGAACAGCCAGACCGTGCGGGCGGAGGGGGGCAGCCCCCGGGTGTGTGCTGGGAAGGACTACCAGGGCCCCCAAGGTCCCCGCACCTGCTGCGGTCACAGCCTTGGGATGTGTGATGTGCAAGCCACACAGAAGCCAAGCCCACCTGTAGCCCTGAAACACCGCCGCTCCCCACCCAGCTTTGAGCATGGGGGACAGACCCGCACACGGGGCCTGGGGCGCAGCACCCGACCTGCGTCGTCCTGAGCACTGAGTGTCCCCCAGGTGGGGTGAGTCACAGACGTGTATCTTCACGTTCCCTTCAGCACTGGGAACAGAATCAACTTGCATAGTAATAATAAAGGTTATTTATAAAGCCCGCCCCCTCTCCCCTGAAGGTATGTTGCAAATAGTTAAAAGATGACCCAGTTATAAATACCGACAACCAGAGGGAAAAGATAAAAGTCAAGTAAATAATATTGAACTAAATTTGGAACGCTCCCAAGACACTTGATAACGGCTAGTCAGGACTCAAATAGTTAAAGAGGTCACTTTGATCCCATTTGGTTTTGAAACGCACAGGAGGTTACACCGTAGGGTTTGTGCGGGGTTTGGATTTCACTTTCCCTTAGCCCTTGCTCCTGGGTCTGTGGCGCTGCGTGTGAAGTGCCTGGACCTTGGCTGTGACGACCTCGGGTTTTGAAGTCCTGTCTCCCTTCCCCAAGCCCGTCCGAGTCTGTGACCATGAGACAACAGCCCCCCTACAGGAGGTGGTGTGCACAGTTTTGCCGATGAGGAAGTGGAGGTTACATCTCTGCCCCGGGTCTGGTGCAGACCCTCTGATAAAGGCTGGGGCCTGGGGCTGGCCCTTCTGCACAGGGGCATCTGAGGAGGGGTCAAGTCTCAGAGAGCCTCAGCTGACCCTGGCAGGCTGTCAGCACGAAGAGGCTGCAGAGGGCAGGTGGGAGGCGCAGGCTGGGAAACCAGCTGCAGCTGCTGGACCAGCCTCAGGGCAGGAGGGTGAGGAGGGTCTGGAGCAGAGAGGCCGGGGCTCCGGGCACGCAGCGGGTGTTGTGGGGCGGGCTCCCCTGGGGTGACTGTGGCAGGCAGGATCCTGGGGCCTCGCTGACCCCAGAGCCAGCCTGGGTCTTCTGATACTCGGACCCTCCGCTGCTCCAGCAAGCCGGGCCAGCTGCCCGGGGACAGAGGCTGAACCAGGAGTGGAAGACCTTCAGCTCCCACGCAAGTCCACGACTCTGGGGGGCGTGATGTGCGTGGTGCCTGGAAAGTGGCTGGGGTGTCCTGCCAGGGGACAGCTTGGTGGCCTGAATTCTAGACCTGGGCTCTTGGTCAGGGAGTGACCAGCCGCTGTGGCCAAAGAGCCTGCCGTGCACCCCCGACTCAGCCTGTCCCGACCCAGCATTGTCTCCATGTGGGCGGGAGGCCAAGGCGGAGGGGTTCTGTGGAAGCCGTAGCGGGGGCAGCTGGACCCCAAGGCTGGGTCACTGGCGGGGTGCAGGGGGTGGGCGCTCGGAGCAGGGTGACCTGCCGTGGGGTGTCAGAACAGTGTCCTCTGTCACCCCGGGAAGGTCAGAGGCGGCTCCTCACGCAGGGCTCAGGGCCATGCTGAGGCGTGGGCACCTGGCGAACGTAGCACCCTCAGCACCCCGTTCCCTCCTTCACTTGCTCGACGCCCCTGCAAGGAAGGCACTGTGCCCGTACTGTCACACTGCAGCCCGGTCCGTGCGTGGGCAAGGCTCTCGGCAGGAGTGGGGGACCCCGGGGCGGGCGGGTGGTCAGACCTGGGGTCTGGGGTGGGGTGCATCCCTGGAGCTAGAGGCAGTGCCCAGGTAATGAGGGGCACAGATTTGCATGACAAAAGCTAGTTGGGGTGTGAAGGCTGCAGGCGGGTGGCCCAATGAGGGGCATGGGGTTGGGGTGGGGGTAGGAAGCCCTTCTCTTCCCTTGCTGGCGGCTCCCAGGAATTCTTCAACCCTGTCCTTTGGGCTCCGTTAATGGAAACGCTGCAGGAAGGGTAGTGCTGCCCAGGGAGTTGGGGAATCCTGGCCACCTGGCGAGGCCCGCACGCCGGGTCCTGGGGGTCCTGTGTGGGCACGACGCCCCCTTCTGGGCTCACGCAGCCATCAGCAGGGCCGTGAGCAAAGCCGATGAGCAGTTTGCAGTTAGGAAGCTGCTGCTAGATTCCCAGTCAGCTGTCCTTTGTCCACGTGGGTGTGGCTTCCCATCCCACCCTCGGGTGCTGGGGGCCCCCCCGAGGCTGCGTCCGAGCCGTCCCAGCCCCAGGCCAGCGCCCCGTTCAACACCAGCTTCATCTGAGCTCCACACCCCAGGTGGCCCCCGGAGCCGGGCACGGGGGACCACTCTGCGTGGGCCACAGGAAGGAGAGGCCGCCAAGTGGTGGGTCGTGTGGGGACCGAGGCTGAAAGGCCCACCTGGCCTGCTTGACAGTTCTGCAGGGCTGGGGTGTGGCTGGCAACTGGAGACACACTGTCAGCCTGATGCCCATTTCCTTTTAAAGAATTCTCAACTGTTAAACCAGGGCGTTGTTTGTCTGCACAGAAATTAGGAAACTAAGAATATTCATTTTTATAATGCAACCTCATACACTATATGCTGGTTCTTTGGTTTTGATTTTTCAGGGTAAATCATAGATTTCCAGGAGGTCTTTTTCCAGGATAAAATCTAGGAAGCCACCAATGCACGCTTCGGGGTCTGGGCTCTGTTTCCAGCCGGACACCCCCAACTCTCCCTCCCCCCTCCCCCGCAATCCCCCCACCACCGGGTGGATTCTGAGCTCCGGGCTTAGAGGGGACCTCTGCGTCTGTGTGGGGTGGGGATGGGAGGGCACCCACTTATCTCCCCATCTTGAGAGTCTGGGGAGCGACGGGGACGTGGTCCCTGGCTGTCACCCTCGGCGTCCCAAACACACATCTCTGCCTTTAGGAGGGTCCGGGCCGGGGGCTGGGGGCTCCCTGAGCCTCTCGGAGACCCCTCCTCACCCAGCAGCCATGCCCCCACGTGACCCCACCCCCAGCCCCGCGCAGAAAGCCTGAAAGCCGGTTCCTTCCCGTGGGTCTCGGTCCTCCGAGGGCCTGGGGCTCGGGGTGGGGAGCCCTGTGATAGTGGTTCACTTTTCATCCCACCCCCAGGTTGGGGCATGGCGCTTTGGGGACTTTGTGGGGGTCTCCGGCGAATCCACTCTAGTGAGCATCTCTGCCACTGCCAGGGGGTACTTACCCGCCGCTGGGAGGTGCGAGAGGAAAAGGAGGATGCCCACCCCGCCTTCACGGTGACCCCACGGTCGGTTTGCAGGCCGGCGAGCCCCCCCTCCGCCCCTGCTCGGGCCTCGGGTGATGGAAGGGGGAAGGGAGGTGACCCCGAAGGCGGGAGCTGCCCACCTCTGGGCGGAGCGGTGTTGGGGCCACTGCACGGGCCTCGCTGTCGCCCCTGCCGGCCTGGCGGGACCGCGGGGCGCGCGTGGACCGGGTGGTGGGTGTCTTCCTACGCCAGGGGAAGGCAGAGTATGCGCGCGCGCGTGGATATGTGAGTGTGTGCGGGTGCGTGAACACGTGTGAGTATTAGTGTGAGTGCGTGTGCGCGCCCGCTCGCCGCTGGGAAGAAGCCGGAGGACATCCACCCAGGTGGTGAAATTCGGTTGTCTTTCTGGCCCCGCGCGTTTCCGAGGCAGCACGGGTCACCGAGGGAGACGGGAAACTCTTCCAGGCCGCGGGCGCGGCGGCTCGGCAGCTCCACGTGGCGCAGGCGGACGTACGGTGGCTCCGGGCTGGGGCTCTCGGGGTCAGCGTTGTCCGGGCTCGGGTGCCGCCGCATGGGGACGGAGCTCAGGTGGGCGCTCCGGGGACCCCTGTGCTGGGGAACGGCCCTCCCCGGGATGCCTCGCTCCGCGTGTCGCGCGCCTGGGGGTGTCGAGCGCTGAGCTTGGGGCGCCCCAGGGAAGGGTCACCGGTCGTTGGTGACTGGCCGCCGCCGCCGTCCGCGTGCGCTCTGTCCCCGATGCAGCTGGCTCCGTCCAGGGTCGGGGGCTGGAATTCAGTGGCCGTGAACTTGGGCAGGATGCGCTGCACCTCCGTCTTCACAACTAACCAGTGAGGGGTGTGCCGGCTTTGGGCCACACCTGGGACTGTCACCAGCTGAGCCACCGGGATCCTCCTGCCCCGCACAAGTATGCACAAGCGATCTGTCCCCGATCCGCCTGAGGCCCGCCGCTCCTCTTGTAATGCCGTAATAAAAAAGCCCACAGCTCACTACATCATTAAAATTGGTTTTTTGGTTTTGGTAATTGGTAATGATAACGGTCTCCCCCTGAAATCTGGAGTATTATATTTTATGCAGTTAAATTCGTGTTCCTGAGAAGGGGCCTGTGGGTTTCACTAGCTGCAGAGGAGTCAGGGCGTACAGGAAGCTGGGGCTCCACAGTTCACTGGTCTCCGGGATGGGGGGTGCTGCTCTCTCTCTGGGGTGGGGGTGCTGGTGGGGTTGGCCAGAGGGAGGCTGCTAAAGGCATAGAGGAGGCCCTGGTGGGCGGAGCCCCAGTGAATTTTCTGGCCCCTGTAATAGCTGGGGGGATTGATTTCTCACACCTTCTCCTCCATACGAGGGTCCCAGGAGGCAGGGGCAGGGTCCCCTAGAGAGTGGTGGGGAGGGCGGGGACCCAGGGGAGGCTGGCTTCAGGGCTCCCACCTCCCTCCGCAGCCCCAGAATGTAGGAGGAGGGCCGTAGGGTGCTAGGCTGTCTGTACCCATTTCCACCACCCAGTTCTAGTTGCAGGAGGGCCCCACTTCCACTGACAGATTCCCTGAGGACCCCCTTTTTTGGGGATAGTGGCACTGGAAAAGCCAGCCAGGGAGTCTGGACCCGGTTCTCCAGGGGAGACCACCGGAGGGTCAGGTGATCTCTCAGACCTGCTCTAAGGGGGCATTCACTGTTGACCCCCCTCCTCTGGGGGAACGTCTTGCTGGATTTCATGGCCTCCTGGGAGGGAGGGAGGTGTCACGTCAATAGCAGGGTAGGGTTAAGAGCTAGAGGTGGTACTGCGGGGGGGGGAAGGGGAGGGAATGCTGGTTAGGAATGAGGGCTGGCCGTGGGAAGCTTGGGGCTCTGGGAAACATGGGGGCCCCATCCAGACTGGCCCCAAGGGTCACCCTCAGGCAGCAAGCCTAGGCCTCAGGCCCCAGCGTGTGGGCCCTGGAAGTCACCCGCCTGCTGGCCTCTTCCCCTTGACCTCTGCCCCACCCAGCCGGGAGCCGGGGGTTGGGGAGGGGGCGTTGTCACTAGTCTATGTGGCACAGACAAGGCAGGTTGGGACATTTGAAGATTGAATAAAGCGCACAGTTCAAGGGGTGTGGAGGGACAGGTGCAGCTGGTGGTCAGCAGGAATGCTCCACTTCAGCTGTGGCCCAGGAGGCCAGAAGCAGCGGGGCCCTGCCTCCTGCGTGCCCTCAGACTGACCAGGGAGAGCCAGGCCGGGGGCAAGGGTGCCGTCTCGCCAAGGGGCCCGCTGGCCAGGTGGTGTTGGCCACCACAATCTCGGACACACAGCACAGCCACCCAGAGCTGCTCAGAGATACATACGCAGGAGTCGAGGGCCCTGGGGCCGACTGGGTGGGCCTCAGAGCTCAACACCCTTGGAAATGCTCCCAGGACATGGCTTGGCTCCAAGGCTGCTGAGGCCAGAGTTACTTATGTCAGCCCCAAGGGCCGGAAGCGATGAAACATACAACCAGCTGGGAAGGAGGACCACCTGGGGGGAGGATGGAGAGTTTATTCACTCAGCTCAAGACCCCTGTGAGGGGAGGGGAGGGCACACCGCAGCAGGAGGGGCAGAGACGGAGCAGGGTAAGGCCCCAAAAGACTAGGGGGGAGAGCGGTGTCCATGGTTTTCAGGACAAACCTGGGGACCCGCAATAATAGGGAGGGTTGTCTCAGGTTCATCTGGGCCTGATCTGGAGGCTACAAATGGGCTAAGCCCTGTTTGTTGGGGTCTTAGGTCAGCGCACATTCACGTAGAGGTGTAGACCACAGCTCGTGCCGGGTTAAATCCTGAGGGTGGCTGGTGGCTGGCAATGGCAGAGGTGGGGGTGGCCCATAGCACCTGGCTGGCCCTGAGGGGACGTGCCGGTCAGCTGCGGGACGTGCCCGAGGCGGGGACGCAGCAGGCGGGAGCACGCGGGGCGGCAGAGCAGGGACACGGAGGAGGAGGGTCTGTGGCAGGACGAGGGGCAGGGGGTGGGCTGGCAGCACGAGGGGGCTGAGCAGGGGGCAGCCTCACAGCACACGGGCTCGCAGCACACAGGTGTGCAGCAGACGGGCTTGCAGCAGACGGGCTTGCAGCAGACGGGCATGCAGCAGACGGGCATGCAGCAGGCCTGCTGGCAGGGGGGGCAGGTGCAGCAGGGGGGCTGGCAGCTAGACTGTTGGCAGCACAAGGCCGTGCAGGGGCTGGTGCAGGCTGGTTGGCAGCAGGGGTTGGACACGCAGCTCACTGGCGCGCAGACAAGGGTCAGGCAGGGGGCCGGGGCGCAGCCGCTGGGGGCGCGGCAGGGGGCTCGCAGCAGCTCTCTGGACAGTCGTCCACCTGCCAGCAGGAGCCGGTGCAGGAACCGGGCAGGCAGAGCCGCTGCCGTAGCTCAGGGCGCTGGAGCAGACGGACAGGGTGGACGCGGCTGTGGTGGGGCAGGGGGGCTGGAAGAGGGTGTGAGTGTGTGTGAGTGTGTGTGTGATGTGCTCGGCTGTCGGCTTCACCCCCTCCTGGGTGTGTGTGTTGTCCTGGGGAGGCTCCACACCCTCCCTTCCCGGTTGCTGTTGAGAGCAGGTCCGCAGAAAAAGCGGCAGCTGCTGTTGTTCCAGGAGTCATTGCTCAGCTCACAACACTCTTGAAATTGGCTTGGGACGTCTTTACTCGTTTTTGTCCTAGAAAGAAACCCCAGGGTGGAGTGTAAGTCACCTTGTCATGTTAGGCGGTGTTGCAGGCCGGGGCCGGTGTCTGTGGGCACTGGGTCCTGGCCCCTGGTCAGGGTGAGCGCTGCTGGGGTCGCCCAGCCGGCTGAGGGAGGTCATGTGCCTCCGTGTTGGAAGGTTAGAGAGGAGGTGTGTTTGGGTTCTAAATAAAGATAACGTGAGTCATGCTTTGTAGGCAGCCCTGGATCAGCGTCCAAGGCAGCGGTAACAGCACAGCAGCTGGGTCGGCTCACACCACAGAAATGTGTCTCATAGTCTGGACATCGGACGTCTGAGGCCAAGGTGCTGGAAGGGCTGTTTCCTTCCAAGGCTGTCGGGGAGAGTGTGCCCCAGGCTGTCTCCTAGCTTTGGGGGCTTTTCTGGCAATTCTTGGGGTTTCTTGGCTTGTAGAAGCATCACCCTGATCTCTGCCTTCACCTTCACAGGGCTTTTTCCGTGTGTGCCTGTCTGCGTCCAAATTTCCCCCTTTCATAGGGACACCAATCAGGTTGGATTAGGGGCCCCCAAAGACCTCACTTTATCTTGATTGTATCTGCAAAGACCCTATTTCCAAATATGGTCAGATTCACGGGTGCTGGGGGCTGAGGCCACAGCATCCTGTTGCGACACAATTCAGGCCCTCCTAAGTGCTGTCCCCGCTCTGAGGCTGACACATGGCCAGAGTCTGGGATGGAAGGAAAGGCTGAGCAGGTGTCCTTTCTTCTTTCTCAGGGACAGTAGTGAAGGGTGGGGGGCAGGCAGCAGGTGGCCTGACAGGTTTGGAGCACAACCACAATTTCTGCCGGTCCAGGCATGGTTTGAGCTCATGGGTTGCTTTTTTTTTTTAGTTTATTTTATGGAATAATCATAAAAGGAGCACAGAGAATTCACGTATGCCCGTCTCC
The DNA here is from genome assembly GCF_964341445.2 of Mesoplodon mirus. NCBI lineage: Eukaryota > Metazoa > Chordata > Mammalia > Artiodactyla > Ziphiidae > Mesoplodon > Mesoplodon mirus. The sequence continues at coordinate 145,713,925 of NC_138982.1, read as the reverse complement.
CAGGTTTCTCTAGTGATAACGCTGCACAGAACTGTAGATCAATTACCAAGTCTTGGAAACCAGCGTTGGGACGTTACTCTTCACTAAGGACAGACTTTTCGGATTCACCAGGTTCCCAGGAGTGTCCTCCCTCTGTTTAGGACCCCACGGGGCATTCATCAGGTCTCCTTAGTTGGCTCTAGTCTGGGACAATCGCTCACAGTTTCCTTGTCCTTTGTGACTTGACACTTTGGAAGAGCGGTGATCAGGTGTGTTGTGGGCTGTCCCTCAAGCTAGGTTTGTCTGACATTTTCTTACGATTGGACTTGGACTGTTCCCTTTAGGGGAAGAATCCACAGAAGTAATGTGTCCAGTGAAGCAGGGGTTCCTTGGTGTTGTTATGTCTCATCACTGAAGATGTGACTATTTCTCCCTTTGTAATTAATAAATATCTGGGGGAGATTCTTTGAGACTTCGCAGATTTCCTCCTTCTGCTGAAACATTTGCCCTGTGGTTTCAGCACCCCTCTGGGGATCATGCCTACAGCATGATGACTATGGTGTGCTAATGGGATTTTCTACTTCTATGGCCCACCTCCAATTATTAATTAAAATTCTTCTCTAAGGAAGAGTTGTTCCCCCCCCAATATGTTTATTTGTCCTGTTATGGACTAAAGAACGTTAATTTTATTGTGTTCTACTACAATATTATCATTATTTTCTTGTTCAAATTGCTTCTGCTTTGGGACAATGACCCATCTTTGACATTTTTTTTTTTTGGTGGTACACAGGCCTCGCACTGCTGCGGCCTCTCCCGTTGTGGAGTACAGGCTCCGGACGCACAGGCTCAGCGGCCATGGCTCACGGGCCCAGCCGCTCCGCGGCATGTGGGATCTTCCCAGACCGGGGCACGAACCCGTGTCCCCTGCATCGGCAGGTGGACTCTCAACCACTGCGCCACCAGGGAAGCCCATTTTTGACGTTTTGACCACTGGAGCTCTTTCATTTGGCTCTTGGGCCCTTCTTGCATCCCTGGAATCAACCACTTCTCCAAGGAGCCCTGGTCCCTTGTAGTGGATGGTGGCATTTAGAAACCAAGGCCTGGAGCTAGGTGTCCTCTCTGCCGCTGGGTGTCACTTCCCCCATGCCCTCTGGCGGAGAGAGCAAGGAGGTGCATGTATGTCAACTAACACATGCCTGAACTTAGGGGGAACGCCTTCAGTCTTCCACCGTTAAGGACCATGTTAGCTGTAGTTTTTTGTAGATTAGCTTTCTCAAGCTAAAAGCTCTCTTATGTTGCTGAGAGATTTTATCATGAATGGATGTTGGGTTTCATGAAGTGCTTTTTATGCATCTGTTTAGATGATCATATTGTTTTCTTTGTAAGTCGGTTAACATGGTGAATTCCATTAACTGATTTTTAAAAACGTTTTATTATGAAATAGTTATAGATTCACGGGAAATTGGGAAACTAATATAGAGAGGTGCTGTGTACCCACACTGATTGATATTTGAATACTGAAGCAGTCTTGAGTTGCTAGATAAACCCCACTTGGTTGTGCTTTATTGTCTTCCTGGCATGTTGCTGGATTTGATGAGCTAATATCTTGTTCAGGACTTTCATGTCCGTATTCATGAGGATGTTGGTCTGTAGTTCTCTTTCACTGTAACATCTTTGGCTTTGATAACACGGTTTTCAGCACAGGAGTTGGCAAGCTCCTTTTCCATTTTCTACAAGAGATGGTGTAGGGTTGGCATTTTGTCTTCTTCAAATACTTAGTAGGAATTTCTAAGAAACTGGAGTTTTCCTAATAGACATAGGAAATTCCAGTTATTTGTTTCTTCTTTAATGAGTTTTGGTAGTTTTGTTACTGAATCAAACTTGGGTCCGCTTGCCCATGCACAGTAAAGCCAACCTACTGATGCCGGATTGTGGTGAAGGAAAGCGCAGCGTTTACTGCAAGCGCCAAGCAAGGAGTACAGGTGGCTAATGCTCAAGAGACCTGAGCTCCCCAAAGGCTTTCAGGAAAGGTTTCTAAAGACAGGGTGAGGGAAGGAGTTGTGGTATGCGATCATCTTGTGATTGGTTGGTGGCGAGGTAATGAGGAATCAATATCATCAGCCTACTGGTTCCAACCAGTCTGGGGTCTACATGCTTGGGTCAGCACGCAGTTAACTTCCTCCACCTGGTGGGGTTTTAGTATCTGTGAAACAACTCAGTGGTGTGACTCAGGATATTATCTATAGCCCTTGAGGAGGAACTATAGTTCTTTGACTTTGTTTAATGACTAAACTATTATTATTTTGTCTTGCTTGACTGTCTTCCTTTGTTTCTGCATTTTCTCACTTCTCTGATTAAATTTATTCTTTGGAACTCAGGGAAGGCCTAGGAGGCTAAAGTTTTTCTACCAACAAGAGGCAGGTGGAGGACATGGGGGCGCTCTGTCCCGGGAAGGCCCCACAGGGTCCTGCTTGGTTACAGTTTGTGCCTGTCAAGGAGTTGGTCCATTTCATCTAAGGTTTTGAATATATAGGTCTAATGTTGTTTGTAGAGTCTCCTCATTATCCTTTTAATTTCTTTTTTAAAAATTTATTTTATTGAAGTATAGTTGATTTACAATGTTGTGTTAATTTCTGCTGTTCAGCACAGTGATTCAGTTATACACATATACATACATTCTTTTTCATATTCTTTTCCATTATGATTCATCACAGGATATTGAGTATAGTTCCCTGTGCTGTACAGTAGGACCTTGTTGTTTATCCATCCTGTATATAACAGTTTGCATCTGCTAATCCCAAACTCCCAGCCCATCCCTACCCTGCCCACCCCCCTTTGGCATGGCAACCACAAGTCTGTTCTCTATGTCCCTGAGTCTATTTCTGCTTCCTTTTAATTTTTGAAAAATGTTTAGTGATATCTCATTTTTTGTTCTTGACACTGACACGTTGTCTCTTCTTGTTTTTCCCTGTCAGTCTGGCCAGAAGTTTATCAATTTTATTGATCTTCTTGAAGAACCAGCTTTGGTTTCAATGAATTTTTCTTTTGTTTCAATCACATTGATTTCGGCCCTTCTACTGCCTTCTCCTCACTGGGGGTTCCACTTGCTCTTCTTGTTCAAGTTTCTTCAGTGGAAGCCTCGATGGTCGGTTTGGTGCCTCTTTTCTTTTCTCATGGAAGCACTTAGGACCACACACCTTCCTCTTCTTCAGCTGCACCCACACATCCGTTCTGTGCGGACCATCCTGGTCTATAATCTGAGGCTTTGAATGAGTTGATCTCCACGGCCCCTTTCACTCTGATTCCATAATTGCTGGATTCATACACAAGTTTTAAGGGTAGTAGAATCAGGGGGACTCACGCGCTACAGGATTTGGGGGCAGCTGAGCCTCTGGGTGCTGAGTGTTTGGACTTCCACTTTCTGCAGCCCGAGGCCACCACAACCGGATTCATTGCTGTCCACGTTTTCACTTGCCTGGAGGACGTGCGATAAGGGAACACGGAAAGCTGGCTGGATCAAAGAATGATCGCGCCCAGCAGGAGTGAGCATTGTTTTTAATTAATTTTTTTTTTTTTTTTTTTTTTTTTTTTTTGCGGTACGCGGGCCTCTCACTGCTGTGCCCTCTCCTGTTGCGGAGCACAGGCTCCGGACGCGCAGGCTCAGCGGCCATGGCTCACGGGCCCAGCCGCTCCGCGGCATGTGGGATCTTCCCAGACCGGGGCACGAACCCGTGTCCCCTGCATCGGCAAGTGGACTCTGAACCACTGCGCCACCAGGGAAGCCCGTGAGCATTGCTTTTATTGCAAAGGTCTCTGAAGTTGGGGCTGCCCGTTCATCCTCACCTTGCCCACCTCGGCTCCTGGCAGGAGAAGACGGGGAGGAGGCTCTTCAGATCAGTGGAGATGCCTCTGTGGGCGGGACCCTGCGGGCAGATGAGCATCCCGTCCAAACCCCCTCGTCCCCGTGCCAGCCCTGACGCCTGTGTGGCGCACGTGCTATCTTCGCCTCCTGAAGGTCCACGTGCCTGGTGAGGCCATGCGGTTGCTGGACCCAGTGGAGAACATTTGAGGAAGATTCGGGTTTGGAGCTGGCAAGCTTGGGCCGGGAGATGGACTGGTTCTGCTCCGCGTGCGGACTTCTCTGCGTCAGCTGACTAAGGCATCCGGACGCCCTGTTGCCTGTTTATGTGAAGTGAATTCACGTCGGCTGCTTACCAGCCGCGTGGATCTTACTCAGGAGACCTACTTGGCAGCTCTGGCAGCTGCCCTCTTGCAGGCAGACACAGATGCTCTCACAAATTCAGGGGGGAAGTTAAAAACTGACCCACAAAGTGGCCCGACGCAGGGCTGACTGCACCATGAGGGCTGGGCAGTCCCTCTCCCAGTCCCTGTGAGGCAGTCCCATTCTGGGAGCAGCTCCTGCCTGCCTGGCAGTATTCCCACCCCCTCCCACAGCCCCCCAAGAAAGGGGGGACCAGCCTCCGAGAGGTCAGCACAGAGGCTGCCGTGGGAAACAGCGGGTTTTGGAGAGCTGGGTGCCAAGGCCGCGGTTGTCGCTCTACACTCTGCTTGGCCCCCTGGACAACATCAGGCATTCCCTGGGGCTCACACAGACTTTGGAGGATGATTGAGGGAGGGGACATGTGTGGATTTGAAAGCGTGGATATGTGTGCAGCCCGAGCTGGCCCAGGAGGCTCTGTTACGTCTACTGCTCATTGCTGGTGTCCTGCTCTTTCGATGCCTCCCCTGTAGCTTCCAGGGCCTGGTCACTATGTGGCCTTTGGCTTTCTAGGCTCCGGATATCCCAGGGACATCCCACGCTCCAACCTAGAGCCCAGGTCCCGCTCGAAGCCCAGCAGCCCTGCCTTACTCCGCATTCCTTGACGTCCTTTAAAACAAGTGAAGAAAAGCAGATTTAAACACACAACAGGGACGGGCCATTTGCCCCTTTGTGCTCCATCTTTTTTTTTTAATTGGAGTATAGTTGATTTACAATGTGTTAATTACTGCGGTACAGCAAAGTGAGTCGGTTTTATATATATATATATATATATATATATATATATATATATATATATATATATATTGTTCTTCATATTCTTTTCCATTACAGTTTATCACAGGATATAGAATATAGTTCCCTGTGCTGTACAGTAGGCCCTTGGTGTTTATCCATCCTATATATACTAGTTTGCATCTGCTGACCCCAAACTGCCAATCCCTCCCTCCCCCACCCCCTCCCCCTTGGCAACCACAAGTCTGTTCTCTATGTCTGAGTCTGTTTCTGTTTTGTAGATAAGTTCATTTGTGTCATATTTTAGATTCCACATATAAGTGGTATCATAGGATATTTGTCTTTCTCTGTGTGAGTTACTTCACTTAGTATAATAATCTCTAGGTCCATCCATGTTGCTGGCATTATTTCATTCTTTTTTATGGCCGAGTAGTATTCCATTGTGTATATTTTTTTGTACCACAGCTTTTTTATCCATTCACCTAAATGTCGATGGACATTTAGGTTGCTTCTGTGCTCCATCTTTATATTTTTTCCTGTTTCCTTTTTTAACCAGTGTAATAGGAGAAAAGTGATACCTTGTCACTGTTTAATTTACATTGACTGTATTGACTTAGCTTTCATCATATTTGAGTTGTTTCATTCTTAGGTTGCCTGCCTTTGGGGTAAGGATTGTTCTTCTGTTTTCCTTGCTGGTGTCCTGGGTGCCTTGTTCCTTCTGTGTGTTCACCCCTTGTCAGTTTTAAGAACGGCAAACCCCTTTCCTGCTCTGTCCTGTGACACGGCCCATGGTGACCTTTATCGAATGGAAATCCTTGTTTTGATGGGAGCAGATGGACCAGCTTCTTTCTGATGGTTTGCGTCTAGTGTTGAGAAATCTTCCTTAACCCCAGGTCACAAAGAGAGGCCCCAACTTCTCCCTCTGACGTGGAAGTCTCACTTTCCACCCCACCTGGAGTTGATGACCTGTGTCCTGTTCAGGGAGAAATCGGGTCTGGCTTATCTCCCCACCGAAGCCCAGCTTTCCCACCACCACCCACTGATCGGTCCTCCCTCCACGGATCTGCGTGGAGCCCGGACCATGTGTCATCCCTGCTTGTGTGGGTCTCTGAGCTCTTGGACCTCCCCATCACTGGTCCGTCTGCTTCTTCTTGGGCCCAAACTGGACTGTTCTGTCACTGTGGCCATGTCCTCGGTCCCACTGTCCCACAGGGCAGACCTAATAGTGGCCTCACCTAAATTCTTGGAAATGAATTGCTCCTGGTCCCCGGGCACCCAATGAACTCAACGAAATCCACAGAGTAAAGAGGATCTTATTGGCCATCTCGTTTCCCTCCTCCCCATCCCCAGTGGAGGGGCCCATCTCAGAGACTTTCTGAAGCTGGCTGGGTGTCCACCTGGCTGCAGGCCTGTGGCTCATACCTGTGCATCCAGCATAAGGCAGTTGCCCGTCCACCAAATAACCTCGGTCTTCACGGCCCCAGCACGGGGGGCCTCCCCAGGGAACTTTTCTGGGACACAAGGAGCCTGGCTTCTGGCCAGAACTGCTTTGAGAGATCCCGCAGGCCAACCACAGGCCTCACAAGAACGCTGCCCACTCCCCCCAGACTTGGGGCACAGCCAGGGCACTTCTGTCCTGGGGGGAGCTGGCCTCGCCGGCCACGGCCATGGCCACAGCCACACTCACACGCACATCTGCACTCCCGGCCTCCTTTCGGGCCTCCTGTGAAGACACTTTCCCCACTCTGGCCCGCGCCCCAGTGCTTTCCCACTCGTGGCCCTTCCTCCCGCTCCCTCCCTGGCCCCAGGGCTCATCAGACTGCAGGTGGCTTTTGTCCTGGGCTCCCTGGCGCGCCCTTTGGTGCCCTTCCGGGGGGTGGGGGGTCTTGCCGACACTGTCGCAGTACAGGGTTAAAGTCTTCACTCTCCTTCCGCTTTGCCTGTTGCTGTGATCGGCTCCTCCGACACCTGGCGGCTCAGTTCTTTCTCCAGCTCAGCTGAGCCCCTGACACAGACAGTCGCCACCCTCCCATTTTACAGATGAGTAAACTGAGGCTCGGAGAGGTGCAGCGAGTCAGTCGTGGGCCAGATCTTACGATGCTGAGGTCTAGGTCAGGACTCTACTGGTAGCCAGCTTTGAGTTCATCTCTCTGTGGCCGCCACAGTCTCTCTGCTAAATTATAAGCACCACAGGGCAACAACTATTTATTTTGGAAACTGGCATTTCAAGAAGCCTTTGTGGAACAGACGAAGACCATGCAAATGAGGGCAAGCCCAGCTGTTTATCCCGCTGGCTCTGGCAGGGGCCCACCAGCGTCACCTGGGTTTGTCAGGGGTTTAGGCGGGCACAGCTTAGAGTGGAAAAAGGAAGGCCCGGGTGTGGCCTGATGGAGGCTGTCGGCGAGGGAAGCTGGGGGTGGACCAGCAGCTGCGCCCCATGTGCCTGGTTAGGGAGCAGGTCTGGTTTTCTCTGTCGGGTCCTGAACTGGACGTGGGGACAAAAGTGGGAAGCTGGTGGTCACCGGCCACATTCTGGCCGTTCTGGGCAGCAGCTGCCGAGGTTGTAGGTCAGGCTTCTGTGGCCAGGCGTCTACGGCTCGGCCATTGTCTGTCTGTCTGTCCAGCCTGTCAGCATGAATCCAGCAGGTGCCAGTGTACATGTCCCATCGGTTAGCTTGCTGGACTCTTATCAATTAGGCATCTGGACGTCCTGAGGTGGCACTGACCTCTGTGAGCTCGGTCACTCATCCCTGCAGCCAGCGGGACTTTCCCAGGAAGGCACAAACGCACTGTCTCTGTTAACCCGGAGAACCCTGGGCAGGTGTGTGGGCGTGTGGACCAGGCACAGGTGCAGAGAGCCCGTGTGGATGAGTACCTGCTGGGCCACAGGCCGCTCAGGCCTGCGTGGGCTCTGGGGGGCGGTGGGGGGGACCAGGAAGAGGCTGTTTCAGTTAAACAGTGGAGGGAGAGACTCGCACTGAGATTAGCCGAGTTCGGGTCCCCCCAGTTGCCGGTGCCTGGGGCTTGGCCGGGCTGGGGCATGTCCTGGAAGCCGAGCGGCCTGCCTGGCGGAGGGCCCACGTTTCCTGAAGGAGGGGCCGGACGCTGGTGGGGCCACTGCCAGACAGGGCCCACGTACCCTGTGTATCTCAGTTTGTGGGTGAATTCAGGTTGCACAGTGTTTACTTAGAGCCCCGTGCTCCCCAGGGACCCCAGCCAGGCACATCCACACAGGATGTGGAATCTGACCCCCAGCCTGGGCAGCCCGAGGCTGGGGTCAGGGTCCGTCCCCCAGAACACGGACTCCCCTCTGCCCCTGAGATGCCAGACTCCTCCCTGGCGTCTCTCTGGGACCCCGTCCCCGACACACACAGCGGCCTTGGGGTGACCGCCGCCCTTGACGCTGGAGTACGTCGGAGCGCCGAGCTGCGGGCGTCTTCGTTTACACACACGTGCTTTCCCAGGCACGATGCTCCTTCTTCCCAGGCTATTTCTCACTTCCAGTGACGTAAATGACAACAGTGCCCTGCCCTCCCATCACAGAGCAGCTGCCGTCCCTCCCTCACCACATCCCCCAGAGGGCCTCGCACGCCCGTCCTCCCAGACGCTGCTCAGGCCGCCACATCCCTCGGTCTCGCTGTCCCCCCCCCGGGCTGGCATGAGCCTTGGGCCGGAGTCCAGGTGTGCACGCGGCCGGGCCGCCCCCTGCCATCCAGCCTGCCCTGGGTCCCCTCACCCTCGGGCATGTCCACACTCCGTGGGTGCCTCCGGGCACATGAGGATGCCCCTCTCCAGGAGGACGTCTGCGTCCCTGGCTGTGCCCCGGCTTGATGGCCCCAAACTCTGTACCATGTTGAGCACTGGGGCGGGGCAGCGAGTGTGCTCTGGTTTTAGGAGCCCAGCTCCTTGCTTGCACAGCCCCTCCTCTCTCCCGTGTTAGGAAGAATTCCCCGTGTCCTGGATGCAAATCCTCGGTCCTCTCGCCCTCGCCCTCCCAGGGCTGCTCTGGTTCCTCTAATCGCTGACCTTTCCTTCCGTGTTTCACGCTCCCACTTGGAGCTGCTTTCTCCTCCTCTCTTCTCTGAGCGCGGTACCTTTCCTCTGAACTGGTTCGGAGAGACCGCTTGTTTCCTGAATTCCCTTGACTTAATGGAGAAAAGGAGCTCCTGTCTTCCGCTCCGTCTGCCCCCGTTTGTGACGCCCCCTGCTCCCCCCGCGCTCTCCCCTCAGTGCTGCGCTGGTTGCCCTCTGGCCGCTGTGAGTCCCTGGACGGGGGAAGGGCCAGGTCCGAGCGCGGGGGCAGCGCAGAGGGGGCGTCCTCTGCTCTCATGGCCGCAGCCCCGCTGCTTTGCTGACCGATCCCCGTGGTGCACTGACCGCTGGCTCCAGGGCCAGCACCCCTGTGTCAGGCTCAGACCCCTCAGCAGGACCGCCAGACCCCGAGGGAGACGGCTCTGGGGAACGGCTGTTTCATTCGCACGTGCCTGTCATTTGTCCCAGGCCACGGCCTGACACATGGTGGCCGAGTCTGGAAGGGTCCAAGGGGCAGCCCTGGGCCTGCTCCGAGCCAGCACCTCCCTTCCGCCGCGGGGCCGGGCGGGCCGTCTGGAGCCCCACCCCCAGTCGCAGGTCTCTCTGCGCGCCCCGCTCTCCTTTCCTGTCCTCTGGGCTCAGGTGAGTTTTGTTTCTGATGACCTTGAACTGCAGAGCAGGAGCCTGTCTGCTCCTCTGCGACGTGTGGGGAAGGCAGTGCCCAGGCCAGGGCGGCGTCCAGGTCCTGTCGGCCCTGCCCTCCGACGGCACCACCGGGACCGTGTCACAGACGTCTCTGCTGGGGGCTCGGGGATGCCGCGCCTGCCTTGTCTCAGGCCCTGGAGGCTTCCCGTGTGCAAGCCTGTCTCCCAGGGACCATGGGCTCCCCAGGGCCGGGTGGGGGCTTCCTCGTGCCCCAGCACACCCAGCATAGCGCCTGGTGGTTAACTTGAAAATGGCAGCAAAACCCAGGGGGACGGGGTGGAAGTGTGGGAAGGAGAGGTCACGGTAGACCCAGGTGGGTCGTGAACCCTTGGTGCCTCCGCTAGCTCACTGGATAGACGGGTGTCGACTGAAAAAAAATGCACAACCTAAAAGCTGAGAGTTATGGTTTATTCAGCGGACAAAACTGAGGACTTAACCAGGACACAGCATCTCAGATGGCTCTGAGGGACGGCTCCGAGGTCAGGGCGGAGCCAGGATACAGAGGAGTTTTGTAAAAAAACCAGGTAGTCAGATCATCAAAAGAATGCTGTTAATTAAAGAAAACCAGACATCTCAAGTTAAGGAATTCAGTGCGTTTCTGTGTATGGGAACATGCGGGAGTCCGGGCTCACTGAAATCATTCCTTTGATGTGCACCTCAGCTACCTGGGGCCAGCGTCCCGTGTTTTCTCATCCTGAGTCTCCTCAGGGTGCATGTCAGGGATGGCTGTAATGTGATGGCTTGATGGCTGAAACATCCTTTGTTTTCTGATGTGGCAGGAGACATTCTTAGTCCACATGGGATAATCGTGACGCCCTGCTCACAGGGCTCTTTCGAGGACCCTGTAGGACACTGAGACCAGAGCCCGCACAGCCACACCTGGGTGCCCCCGTAAACGCCCTGGCATAACCCACGTGTGATTTCCTTGACACAGACCTGCGGCCCCTGGACATCCTGGCAGAGGCGGTCCCTCCTGATGGCACTGCGGTTGGGGTCAGGGTGACACAGGTCCAAGGTGCGCGAGGACTTCAGCTCTCAGCCGCTGCCCCCCACGACCTGAGCTTTCCTGCGTCAAGGATTTTCTTCAGATGCGACCTCTTCCCGGAAGAATTTTCCATCGTTGTAACCTTGAAAGTTCCCAGTCTCCCTGCTAAGGTCAGTGCCACTTCCCACTCTTCCTGTAGAATGACCCCCCCCCTTCCCGTACCTTTGCACGTTCTCAATGCCAGCGCGTGTGAAGGGCACGACTGATCCGGTCAAGAGGTCAAGAGTGGCCAGCCTTGATAGGTAGTGAGGTCCCCATCACTGTGAGTATGCAGGCAGAGCCTGTGTGACCATTTGTTAGGAGTCTGTACAGCAATTATAATTTTCTGGTGTGCTAAGCTGTCAAAGGCTAGGGATAAGGCTCAGAGTTTTTAGTTTGACATCCTTTAGCAGGAAATGTAAACAAAATAACAAAAACATACTCTTTTGGGGTCTGTTTACCTGTGACTTGCAGTCCCATCCTCAGCAGATCCAGCTAACATTCCCAGCGTCCCCTGCTAGGATGGAAGCGCCCCTGGAGGTTTCCCCAGGGTCCAGGACAAGGCACTTCCTAGGCGTGTGACTAATCCTTCACATTCCAAGTCAGTATCCCCGATTCTCTCATAGCCAAGATTCTCCCAGTTGGTTTGCTGTCGACTGTGGTTCCATCCTGATACCCCCCGGGGGCTTCTGCCCGCCGATCCTCATCATTCTGTACAATCTGCTCTCAAACCCAGCTGCTGAGCTTTCAGCTCCAGCCATTGCATTTTCAGTTCTGTGATTTCCATTTTCTTCTTGTTTTTAATGTAAATTCGAGTTCTCAGGTGAAAGTCTTTGTCTTGTCTGCTTTCTTGAACAAGACTCCAACCTGTGGGTCCCCCGGAGGACTGGCTCGCCGTCAGCTCCATCTCTTTATTTCCTGTCATGCTCAGTAACTTTCTAACAGGTTCTTTGAGATATGATTCACACATTTGAGGTGCACAATTCAGTGGTGTACGGTGCAGTCAGCTGCTCAGTGCAGCCCTCACCACAGCACGTTGTAGCTCATGCTCATCACCTCGGAGAGAAGCCCCGAGCCCTTTGGCTCCCCCCACCCCGACCCCACTCCCTACCCCCAACACTAAGCAGCAACTCATTGACTTTACGTATCTGCGGGTTTGCCTACTGTGGACATTTCATATAAATGGAATCATATACTGTAATATATGATCTTTGTAACTAGCTTATGTAGTACGTGTTCAAGGTTCACCCATGATGTAGCGTGTATCAGTGCTTCAGTCCTTTTTATGGCCACGTCATATTTTACTGAGTGTATATAGCACATTTTGATCACCCCATTCATCGTTGATGGACATTTGGCTTGTTTCTACCTTTTGGTTATTATGAATAATGCTGCTATAAACATTCATGTACACATTTTTGTAGGGGCATGTGTTTTCATTTCTCTTGGGTATATACTTAGGAGTGGAATTGCTGAGTCTTAGGGTAACTTTATGATTAACTTTTTAGAAACTGCCAGACTGTTTCCCCAAGGTAGCTGCACCATCTGATATTCCCACCAGCACTGGATGAGGGTTGCAACTTCTCCACATCCTCACCAACACTTGTTATTATCTGACTTCTTGATTCTAGCGACCCATGTGGGCCTGAAGCAGTATTTCATTGTGGCTTTGATTTGCATTTCCCTGATGAATAATGATGGTGTGTATTTTTTCATGTGTGTATTGGCCTTTTATGACTCTTCTTTGGAGAAATGTCTAATCAAGTCCTCTGCCTAGTTTTTAATTGGATTATTTGCCTTTTTAATTGTTGTGTTATGAGTTCCTTATGTATTCTAGATATAAGTCTCCTATCATATATAGGATTTTCAAATATTTTCTCCCATTATATGGGTTGTCTTTTCACTTTCTTGATGGTATCCTTTGAAGCATGAAACTTTTTAATTTTGATGAAGTCATATTTACCTATTTTTTCTTTTTTTGCTTATACTTTTAGTGCCATATCTTAGAATCCAATGCCAAATCTGAGGTCATAAAGATTTATCCCAAAGTTTTCTTCCAAGAGCTTTATAGAATTAGCTCTTATATTTAGGTCTTTGATCCATTAATTAAAGTGGAAGGTTAGGTTTGACTTGAGACCTTCTTCTTTCTTAATATAGGTACTTACAGCTATAAATTTCCCTCTAAGAAGTGCTTTAGCTGCATCCCATAAGTTTTGGTATTTTGATCTTTGTTTTCACTCATCTTAAAGTATTTTATTATTTCTTTTTTGGTTTCTTCTTTGACCCTTTGGTTATTTAGGTGTGTACTGTTTAATTTCCACATACTCATGAACTTCCCACTTTTTTCAATTATTAATTTCCAATTTCACTCCATTGTGGTCAGAAAACATACTTTGTGTTATTTCTGTCCTTTTTAACTTATTGAGGTTTGTTGTCTGTCCTAGCATATGTTCTCCCGTAGAGAATGTTCCATGTGTGTTTCTGTAGAATGTATATTCTGCTGTTGTTGGGTAGGGCGTTCTACAGGTGTCTGTTAGGTCTTGTTGGCTTATTGTGTTGTTCAGGTTTTATGTTTCCATTTCGATCTTCTCTGTAGTTGTTCTATACATTATTGAAATTGGTATTTTACAGTTTTCAACTAATATTGTTGAACTATTTTTCCCTTCGTTTCTGTCAGTTTTAACTTTATGTATTTTGAAGCTCTGTTATTATTTGCATGTATAATTGTTATATATTCCTGATGCATTGACTTTTTATTATTATAAAATGCCTGTCTCTAGTTACAATTTTTGTTTAAAGTCTATTTTATCTGATATTAGTAAAATATTAATATTTTCTCGTGGTTGCTGTTTGCATGATGTATCTTTTTCTATCCTTTTACTGTCAATCTATTTCTATCTTTGAATCTAAAGTATGTCTCATGTAGACAGCATATAGTTGAATCATGTTTGTTTATGCAGTCAACAATCTCTGCCTTTTGATTGTGTTAATTATTTGCATTTATGTTATTACTGATATATAGTTGATCCTCATTATTCACAGATTTTGTATTTGCAAATTCACCTACTTTCTAAAATTGATTTGTAACCCCCAAATCAATATTTTTGGCACTTCCAAAGTCATTCATGGACATGCATAGAGCTGCAAAACATTTGATGTCATGGGAACAACATGCATGTTCCCAGCTGAGGATGACAAGGCAATGCTCTGCCTTCTTGCTTCAGCTCATACTGTAAACAAGTGCCCTTTTGCTGTCATTTAGAGCTACGTTCTTCACATTTTTGTGCTTTTCACTGGTGACCTTGCTGCTTGAAATGGCTCCCAAACATAGTGCTGAAGTGCTGTCTAGTGTTCCTAAGTGCAAGAAGGCTGTGATGTGCATTAGGAAGAAAATACGTGCATCAGATAAGTGCCATTCAGGCATGAATTATGTTGCTGTTGGAAGTGAGTTAAGTGCTAATGAATCAACAATAAATATTAAACATACATTGTGAAATAATACCATATCTATATCTATCTCTCTATCTATCTATGTATCTATCTATCTATCTATCTAACCCTGGCTAATATTTGGTATTTGACCCTGGTTTCTGACACAGATCTCCTAATCCCTTGGAATTTCCTAGGATAGGAGTTGTCTTTTATTCTAATAAGGCAACTCTTGGTGGGCTCCTGGATGGGAGAGGGTCATCAGAAAGACCAAGCCTTGATTAGTAGCTTGGTACTTTCAGCCCCACCTCCTATTCTCCAAAAAGGGGAGAGGGGCTAGAAATTGAGTTAATCAATGCCTACAAGATGAAGCCTCCATAAAAATCCCCAAAGTACAGGGCTTGGAGAGCACCTGGGTTGTTGAACACGTCCACATGCCAGGAGGGTGATACACCCCACTCCATGGAAACAGAAGCTCCTGCACTCAGAACCCTTCCAGAACTCACCCTATGTATCTTCATATGGCTGTTTACCTGTATCTTTTAAAATATCCTTTGTAAAAAATCAGCAATAATAAGTAAACTGTTTTTCTGGGTTCTGCTCTAGCAAATTATTGAAGGAGTCATGGGGACCTCCAATTTGTAGCCAAGTCAGACAGCAGTTGTGGGTGACCCGGGTGCCTGCTACTTGTAATTGGCATCTGAAGTAGGGGGCAGTATTGTGCAACTGAAACCTAACCTGTGGGGTCTGTGTTGACTCTGGTTAGGGTCAGAGCTGAACTGACTTGTAGGACACTCATATGGTGTCAGAGAATTTGTTGGGGCGGGTGAAGACCCACACATCTGGTGTCAGAAGCATTCTTCATGAGAGTAAAGGAAAACTCAGTGCATTTTTCCAAGACACACATAACACAAGGTTATGTAATGATTAGTTGATGAAAATGAGGCTAGAGGCTCACAGGAACCTAAAGCTTTATTTCCCCTAGAAGCAATGGTTCAGTACTTGCTAATCCAGTGTTTGCAGTGACTTTCTATAGTAATAATGAGCATTAACTGTGGTTGGATTTATGTCTGCTATTTCATTTTTTTGTTTCCTATTTCTCATGTCTTTTTTTTTGTGTGTGTGGTACGTGGGCCTCTCACTGTCGTGGCCTCGCCCGCTGCGGAGCACAGGCTCTGGACGCGCAGGCTCAGCGGCCACGGCTCACGGGCCCAGCCGCTCCGCGGCATGTGGGATCTTCCCGGACCGGGGCACGAACCCACGTCCCCTGCATCGGCAGGCGGACTCTCAACCACTGCGCCACCAGGGAAGCCCTCTCATGTCTTTTTTGTAATTGTGTTCCTTTAGTCCTTTTCTACTGCTTTCTTTTGCTTTTAGTAAATATTTTCCAATGTAGCAACTTTATTTCTTTAATGATTTTTTCATCATATATTTTTAAGTTTCCCTTTGCTCTAGGGTCTATCATGTATTTATGTTAACTTATCAGAATCAACTTCCAATTTATACCAACTCAATTCCAGTTATATATAAAAACACTGCTCATTTTTATATGTAGCTCTATTCCTTCCTGTCTTTTTTGTCCTTCCTGTTATAATATTTCATCTTAAAATGTTAAAATTCCAAGAATATATTGTTATAATTATTACTTAGTATACTTTAATGATTTTTAAGAAGCTTAGAGAAGAGAGGAATGCAAAGCTTTTGTTATCCTAGCCTTTTTATCATTTCTGGTTCTCTTCACTTTTTCCTGTGGATTTGAGTTCTCATCTGCTGTAATTTCCTTTGCCCAGTACAGTTTTGCTCCCATGTACCTCCTTTGTGCTGATGTTGTCAAATATATTGCATTTCTATAGACTATAGGCCCCAAAATACATTGTATACATATTGTTTTATACAATATGCTTTATACATATATTGTTTTATAAATTGTGTTAAATCAAGTAAGAGAAGAAACAAGAAAAAAATATGCACTTGTATTGTCTTTTCTAATTACATAATTAACTTTACTGGCATCTTTTTTTTTCCTGTGGATTGGAATTTCTGTCTGGGTTTACTTGCTTTTAGCCTAAAGAACTCCACTTAGTATGTCTAATAAGATGAGTCTGCTAATATCAGATTCTCTGTTTTTATTTATCTGAGAATATATTTTTCCTCCATTTTGAAAAATAGCTTTTTTGCATAGGATTCTTGATTGACAATTTTTACTTTGAGCATTTTGAATACATGGTCCCACTGCCTCTGGTCTCCACTGTTTCTGATGGAAAGTCAGCCGTTAATCTTACTGGGCTTCCCTTGTGAGTGACTCAGCATTTTTCTCCTGCTGCTTTTGAGATTTTCTCCTTGTCTTTGACTTTTAGCATATTTAGTATGATATGTCTGTTTGTGACTCTTTTGTGTTCAAAAGACTGAAGTTCATCAAGCTTCCTGGATGTGTAGATTAGAGTTTTTCACTTTGACCGTTTTAAGCTATTATTTCTTTGAGGTAATATTTCTCCATTGCAGTCTGACTGCCATGTGGTCCTCCAGCAGAGTCCCCAGCCCCACCCATCAGAGGTCAGTGAGGCCTCACCCTGAAGCCCACTGACCCCCAACATGTCCCTGATGGAGCCCTGGCTACTCTTGCAGAGGCTTGCAGCCGAGCACATCACCAAGGGCCCTGCCCTTGCCCCTCAGAGACTTGGCAGAGTACAGTGGCTGAAGAGAGAGGACACAAGGGACCATGGCCAGATGTCACTAGGTCCCAGGTGTAGACCGAGCACTGGGGCATGGGCTGCTACACACTGTGCAGGTGTCTGTGGACAAGGCTCCATGGACAACGAGGCTCTGCTACTGAACGTTTATTATGACAAACTCCAGGAACTGACAACAGAGGGTCAGGTCACAGCCACCACATCCTTCTGCCTGTGAGGGGGAGTGCTTGAGGGAGGAGATCTTGTCCTAATTTGCACCCAGGGGCTGTAGGAACCCCTGATATTGTCTGGAGACCCCTCATATTGTAGAAGAGAAGGAAGGTGTGAGCATTAAGACTCTATCAGGGGAGGTTCTCTAAAAGTTCACGCTGCAATGAAGCAAAAGGCATTTGCCCCCATGGTCATTCTCTCTGCGCTAGCCTGCGTCTGCATCCCTGCCCCTCTCTGTGAGCCAGTCTCTGCCCCAGGAGGACACTTGTCCTCACACCTGCCCCAGGGCTCACTCCTGGTGGACACAGGCCCCCTCACCTCCCCCGACAATCAGCAGCATCTGCTCACAAAGTGCATCCCACTCTGTGGCCAGGCCAGTGGGGCATGGCCAGACCTGTCCACACCTGAAAACACCTCCCTCGCCTCAAAGCCCAGATTCTGGGATTGCTCCTCCTTGTCCCTTCCTTTGGAGCAGGAGTTTTGTTTCCAAGAGCAGGTCCTGCCCCCAGAGGAGCAGAGGGCTGTCACTGACAGGAAGTCACCTGACTGCCACTGTCCCTGCAAAACATCTGGAAGATTTCTACCGTCCATCCTCTGGAGACAGACACAGGTCAGGAGAGCCCCACCTCCACTCAGGAGCCTCACCAGCCAAAGGCATTTACAGAACAGAGCCGGACACTAAACAAAAACAAGGAAGGAAAGACTTCACCAAGTTGCTGCCATGCCAACACACAACACAGAGGACAGCTATACAGCTGGACAGCCCTGAGCACCTCACACACACACACACACACACACACACTCTCTCTGTCTCTCTCACCCTCCTCCAGCCACTGCCCCCATCACGGTCATGGCCACCCTGTCCGTCTGCTCCAGCGCCCTGAGCTACGGCAGCGGCTCTGCCTGCCTGGTCCCTGTGACTCCTGCACCGGCTCCTCCTGGCAGGTGGACGACTGCCCAGAGAGCTGCTGCGAGCCCCCGGCCGCGCCCCCAGCGGCTGCGCCCCGGCCCCCTGCCTGACCCTCGTCTGAGCCCCAGTGAGCTGCGTGTCCAGCCCCTGCTGCCAACCAGCCTGCACCAGCCCCTGCACGGCCTTGTGCTGCCAGCAGTCTAGCTGCCAGCCCCCCTGCTGCACCTGCTCCCCCTGCCCCCAGGCCTGCTGTGTGCCTGTCTGCTGCAAACCTGTTTGCTGCAAGCCTGTGTGCTGCGAGCCCGTGTGCTGGGAGGCCACCCCCTGCTCAGCCCCCTCATGCTGCCAGCCCACCCCCTGCCCTCGTCCTGCCGCAGACCCTCCTCCTCCGTGTCCCTGCTCTGCTGCCCCGTGTGTCGCCCCACCTGCTGTATCCCCAACCCCTCCTACCAGCCCAGCTGCTGCTGCCCGGCCTCCTGTGTGTCCCTGCTCTGCTGTCCCGCGTGCTCCCACCCTGCCTGCTGCATCCCTGCCTCAGTCTGCTGCTGACTGGGCACATTGCCAGCTACTCCTAGGGCCAACCCTGAATTCCATCTGAAATCTCTGCAGCCTGGTGCCCAGTCTGGGATCTCCTTCTGCCCCAGAACCACCCACTCCCACAGCCTGGGCTGAGTCCTCACTGCCCAGCTGGCTCCCTGGACTGGCTCCTGGCTTCCTCTAGACCCTGCGTCTCAGCAAGCATCCTCCTCTCCATCCTTGTCAGATCGTGGATTCTGTTCTGCCCTATGTGAGGGGCTTGTCTGTTAACAAAAAGTCACTGTCAGGCCCTCTCCGAGACCTTGAGTGCACATCTGTGCAAACCCTGGGGAAGAGCTTTGATGTGGAGTGTGGCCTTGAGCTGCGTCCAGGGCAGTAGGACCACTGGGCAGGGCCAGACAGGCCCTGCCACACTCTGCCTGCTCACCTGGAGACCCCTGCAGCCTCCACCAGTGAAGGACGGCAGCGGGCAGGTAACCAGGGCCTGGGTCTCACACACGGGGGACTTGGAGCTTTACTAGGGACAAGGGACACTCCGTTTAATAAAGCATCTGCCTTGAAGGCATAAAGCCCACTCCAGAAACAGCTTCAGACAGGCTGGGGCCAGCTGCTCTCCAGTGCCCTGGGCACGAGGGTGAGTGCTTCTCTCTGTGTGAAGAGGCCAGGAGGGAGAGAGCCACGTGCAGTGACGACAGAGCCTGTGTTAGTCACGGTTCTCCAGAGAAACAACCAATAAGACGTGTGTGTACATATGCAGAGAGGTTTATTTTGAGGAGCCGTCTCACATGATTGTGGAGACTAGCAAGTCCAAAACCTGCAGGGCGGGCTTCCCAGGGGAGAGCGGGTGCTGCAGCTCGAGTGCAGACATGGTCTGCTGGTGGAGCCTCTTCCTCCTCTGGGGACCTCAGTCTTTTCTCAAGGCCTTCAACTGCTTGGGTGAGGCCCACCCATGTGTTGGAGGGCAATCTGCTTTACTCAGAGTCCACTGATTTCCATGTTGCTCTCACCTAAGAAATAAGTTTGTCATGACATCCAGACATGTTTACCCAAACAACTGGGCACCACGACCTGGTCAAGTTGACACATGAAACTAACCATCACAGGGACCAATAGCCAAGGGGGAGGTGGGATATTTGGAAGTGGCAGGTGTTCATTGGGTGATCCCCTCAGGAATTCAAATATTAAGGCAGGTTGCCCTCTTGGGAAATACAGGGAGGAGGGAGTCACCCTGGCCCTGCAGGGACAGTGCTGGGCAGGCAATCACCTGGAGGACATGGGTGTTCCCCAGCGAGCAAGGCCTTGGCTGGGGACCTCAAATGTAACTGTTAACTATTATAATAGCTACATTTAAAAGTGAAAAAAGAGACAGGTGAAATTAATTTAACATATTTTATTTAACCCAATATATCCAAAAAGTTACCATTTCAATACGTGTTACTAAAAGCTGCTTTTAAAATGCTTACAGATACACTATTTGTTCAATATTTTTCTAAAGTGATTTTTGGAAGGAAAAGAGTCTATGCATTTTGTTCAATCTTAGTTAAAATTTAAAAGCCCACTTAATATTCCTGTTTAATGATTTAACATATTTTTTTAAATTAATTAATTAATTAATTTATGGCTGCTTTGGGTCTTTGTTGCTGCACGTGGGCTTTCTCTAGTTGCAGCGAGTGGGGGCTACTCTCTCTCTTTTTTTTTTTTTTTGCGGTACGCGGGCCTCTCACTGTTGTGGCCTCTCCCGTTGCGGAGCACAGGCTCCGGACGCACAGGCTCAGCGGCCATGGCTCACAGGCTTAGCTGCTCCGCAGCATGTGGGATCTTCCCGGACCGGGGCACAAACCCGTGTCCCCTGCATCGGCAGGCGGACTCAACCACTGCGCCACCAGGGAAGCCGGGGGCTACTCTTCTTTGTGGTGCGCAGGCTTCTCATTGCGGTGGCTTCTCTTGTTGTGGAGCATGGGCTCTAGGCGCGCGGGCTCTAGAGTGCAGGCTCAGTAGTTGTGGTGCACGGATTAGTTGATCCGCAGCATGTGGGATCTTCCTGGACCAGGGCTTGAACCCATGTCCCCTGCATTGGCAGGTGGATTCTTAACCACTGTGCCACCAGGGAAGTCCTGACTTAACATATTTATTGAGCACCTTCTATGTACCAAGCACTGTTTCAGGCACCAGGGATAGAAGGCTGAACACAACAAGAAAAATTCTTCTCTAACGGAGTTTACATTCTAGGTGGGGGAGGTGACAATCAATAATAAATAATGCAAAAATTTTAAAAAGTTGGGAAAATGGGTAGGGATTGTTGAGGGGATCTTGCAGTGTTTTAGTATTAAATATTTAGTGTTTATCAGTGTTTTCAAAATACTTCCAGAAATTAATACCTTTATCTTTGTACCTTGTTGTTTTTAGTAAGTTAATGTAGCCATATTCTTATCGTATCACTTATATTGAAAGAGAATCAGTTGTGCACGTCCAGCAAGTTGAAGATCACATTGAGAGTAAATCCTGTTTCCATTTGCATGCAGTCATCATTTGTTTATTCATCACTGCTGATCCAATCAGGAGGTAGTCCAGACTCTTGATTTTCCCCATTGTTCCTTCTGTAGCTCATCCACCGGCCTTTGCAGCATATTCCAAGTGATCAAGGAAGGCATTTGTATTCAGGGATTATGACCAACTGTTCTGAAAAGTAAATTTGAAAACAAATGACTTAAATGAGTTTTATTTTGATTAAATGGTAAATTTTGGTAAATTTTGATTAAATGAGTTTTGAGGTAAATTTTGGCTGAGTTGTTTAGGACCCTGCAGAATTGTATAATAATTCATCCCTACCTGTATAGAGCAAAGTGGGAATAGAAAAATAATCTACTCTGCATTTCTTCTGCTTCCACATGTCGGGTTTTCAAAAAGTTTTAGATCCATTTGTTTGTGGATATTTTTTTTTTTTTTTTTTTTTGCGGTACGCAGGCGTCTCACTGTTGTGGCCTCTCCCATTGCGGAGCACAGGCTCCGGACGCGCAGGCTCAGCAGCCATGGCTCACGGGCCCAGCCGCTCCGCGGCATGTGGGATCTTCCCGGACCGGGGCACGAACCCGTGTCCCCTGCATCGGCAGGCGGACTCTCAACCCCTGCACCACCAGGGAAGCCCCATGTTTGTGGATATTTTTGTTTTACTTAGGAATATGACTTGTGGTAAGATGCTCTGTTATTCTTTCATAAAAATGGGCCCTTCTGTGTATCAATACTAAGAATTGTTCTAGGCACCAGAGATACAACAGTGAACAAAACAAGTTTCTTCTCTTAAAAAAACAAACAAATCAAAAACAAAAAACGGAACATGTGGTGCTGGCTACTTTTCAAGGGCTCAGTAGCCAGGTGGCTCTCACATAGACAAAGCATCTGATATTAATAAAGTATTAGAACCTCACCAGGGTCATTGCCTAGGAAGGATCAGACTCTGCACATAGAACCCATCTCGCTGACTATTTAGACTTGTTTCCCCTTCTTAGCACCCACGCCAGCCCAATCCCCCAGGTGCTCCTGTCTGCTTCATCACTTGGTCATTTGTCTTATTTCTTTAAGTGTTTTTTTCAAGAGGGAAATGTGAGTGGAGTACTTTCTAAGCTCTTGCTTATATGAAAATACACTGCTGTTCTCTTTACTTGAGAAAGATGTAATAATTTGAAAAAAGATCAAATCAGCCTTAATCCCAGATGTTCCCCCAGAAGCTCTGTGTCTTTCACTGTTTGGTGGGAGGGGGGTCTGGGGTCAGCCCTGGGGGGGTTCATTTCCAGACTATGTGCTGTTTCTTCCTGCACGGCAAAGGGGCTGCTATTAATTCTGTTCATTTAAAAACTGCCAACACATGTCTAGGGTGGGTGGGCTCTAAAGACCTGAGGCTCTTGAAATTCATGAAGCCCTTCCAGTCCACATACACACACGTCTTTGTGCACTCGGCTCAGAGCGGTTCATGCTGTTTTGTCTCTACTGTTTTATCCTAGCTGTGCCTTCTCCTCCCTAGCAAATGGAATGTCATGTTAGGTGTTGGGGAAATACACGGTCTGTTTATTACATTTTCTCTCATCATATTTGGGGTTTTAGCTTTTACCTCTGTGATTTGGAGGATCCCCACCTGGCCTAGAACAGGTGCTCAGACAGTGCTGTCTAACCCCACAGCTGTGGCCAGGGCCGTCACTGCTCCAGACGTTGACCTCTTCACCAGGGTCAGCCCATGCTGATTTTCTGTTCCAGGCTCTCCAGGACCACATCTTCTTCTTCTTCTTTTTTTTTTTTTTTTGCGTTACGCGAGCTTCTCACTGTTGTGGCCGCTCCCGTTGCGGAGCACAGGCTCCGGACGCGCAGGCTCAGCAGCCATGGCTCACGGGCCCAGCCGCTCCGCGGCATGTGGGATCCTCCCGGACCGGGGCACGAACCCGTGTCCCCTGCATCGGCAGGCGGACTCTCAACCACTGCACCACCAGGGAGGCCCAGGACCACATCTTCTTGATCCACGAGGGAAACTGACTGTTGCCTGGGCTTTACTTTTGGGTGTTACCTGGGGTCCACACGTCTCCACTGCTCACACGCGGGGTCTCCAGGAGGAGACCCTCTCTCTCTCTCTGAGTCTTTCAGGGCATCACCTCTGAAGGAGGCAACCTCGGGTCAAGAAGGGCAATTTGCTCAGCCGAGGAGTGTGGGGTGCACAGCGTGTGCCGAAAGGCACTTGAGTTTGGGTGAAATGTTGATGAAAACGGCTCCCGATTTACCCTGCAGCCCTGCGTCCCTTTCACGGCCCCAGACTCACTCAGACACCTGTGAGCACTGCTCCTTGAGAAAGTTTCACTGCAGAGTCCACGTCCGACCATGCCGCATTAACACTCCTCTCGGGCGCGCTAGGCTGGGCTGCGAGGGCTCTGGGCATCCCTCACCTCCTGCTGGCAGAGCCTGGGTCTCACATCAGGCCCTGCTGGAACGTGACCCTAGACCCACTCTATGGTCCAATCCTCTGAACCACTTGCATTTTATAAGATGCGCCAATGTCACGTTACACTTAAGATTCTTTTGTTTTTTTGTTTTTGTTTTTTTTGGCTGAGTTGGGTCTTTGTTGCTGCATGCGGGGTTTCTCCTTCGTTGCGGTGTGCGGGCTTCTCATTGCGGTGGCTTCTCTTGTTGAGGAGCATGGGCGCTAGGCGCGTGGGCTCAGTAGTGGCAGCACGCAGGCTAAATTTTAAATTTTAAAATGCTTAAAAGTTAAACTGACATTAAAAGTACCCCAAACACAGGAGAGATGGAACAGAATTCATCAATTTAGAGATGTGTTCACCGCTAAACCACACTCAGCATAATCTTGCCTCAATATTTTCCATAACTTTCTGGAGCCAAACAAAGGAGCGAAGGGAAAACATCCTGCAACTCAGGATATTTACACTGACAAGTTTAACGAGGGAAAACTATTGTAGAAACTAGGCCAGCACTAATAAGGGGCTCCTGCAGCCAGCTCGCAACCCCAAGGAGGAAGGGCAAGTGTGGGAGCCCCCTGCTGGGACGACACGAGCCAGGAGCTGGATATAAAAGCCCTGCATCCCTGAGCACACCACACACACTCACACACACGCTCACCCTCCTCCAGCCCCCCCGCCCCCACCACGGCCGCGTCCACCCTGTCCGTCTGCTCCAGCGCCCTGAGCTACGGCAGCGGCTCTGCCTGCCCGGTTCCTGCACCGGCTCCTGCTGGCAGGTGGACGACTGCCCGGAGAGCTGCTGCGAGCCCCCCTGCTGCACCTGCTCCCCCTGCCGGCAGGCCTGCTGTATGCCCGTCTGCTGCACACCTGTGTGCTGCACACCTGTCTGTTGTACACCCGTCTGCTGCACGCCTGTGTGCTGCGAGCCCATGTGCTGTGAGGCCGCCCCCTGCTCAGCCCCCTCGTGCTGCCAGCCCACCCCCCGCCCCTTGTCCCGCCGCAGACCCTCCTCCCCCGTGTCCCTGCTCTGCCGCCCCACCTGCTGCGTCCCCGCCTCGGGCATGTCCTGCTGCTGACTGGGCACGTCCCCCCACGGCCAGCCGGGCTCAGGTCCCCCCATGACTCGGTCCTCCCAGCCTCCCTCAGTCCTGACCTGGGTTGGGCAGCTGCCCCCACTCAGGACAGGGTCCCCTTCGTCCCCACTGTCCTGGCCTGACTGACCTCTGATCCTGCCCTGGGAACCCCGACCTCGCTGCTCCCCGGGCTTCTGCCTCCCAGGAGGCGCCTCTACCTGCCTCTGGGTCACCTGTCCCCCACCCAGTTCCTCTGCCTGCGTCACTTGGCTTCGACTTCCGTCCTGTCAGTGCCTCCTCGGGCATCTGGATAAATAAACTCACTTCATCACATGATCCGATTCCTGTCTCTCACCTTCACTTGGGGGAACCACAGGGTTCTGACCAGACACTGGTCTCCTCCAGCCAGGAGTATTCCTAGGGGTGAGGGACTGAGAACCCCAAAGGTCAGTGGCCTGACCCCTCTGGGTGGGGCCCCTGCCCTCTCGAAGAAGGTCAGCGCCTGCTCAGGCTCCGGGGTCCTGGGACGTGAACATGGGGGAGTAAAGATGCCTGTCCACCCGGAGGCCCTGGCTGTGACGTCACCATCCTTCCCAGCCACCCGCCTCACGGGCCCAGCCACCACTGTGAGCATTCTGTCCTACTGTGTCATTTCCACCCATTCCATGCACTTCCTGAGACTTGGCTCATGGGAAGGCGCCCTTCACATGGAAGATAAGTGCAGGGGCCACACGTGTCCCCTCAGCGCCCGGAGTGGCCAGAGGCCGTGTGACCCAAGCTGTGCAAATTGATTTTGCTAAATTAGGTGTTAAATTAAACACCTAAGGAGGACCATGGAGTTTTCCCACTTCTTTAGTATAACCGTTGCGTGGAATTCACTCATAGTTTTACGTGGGCAAAGACTTGCTAAAAACCTATATTCTATATTTAATGTATCTGCTTAGTATTCAGGTTTAATCACTTTCATTTCTTTACGCTTTTTATTGTGTTAGGCTAGAAATGAACAGGCTCTAAACTGCACTCACGTACAGTCAAGTATATATGGTCTCTCCCTGGTCCGATCTGGAAAACGATGCGCAGCTGGGGTTGCTGGCATTTGGAGATCGCGATAATGGCGGGTGGCGCGAGGTTTTTTAAATTGTGGTAAAATACACGTAACGTGAAATTTCCCATTTTAACCCTTTTTAAGTACACAGCTCAGTGGCATTAAGGACAGTCACACTGTTGTGCAACCGTCACCACCGTCCCTTTCCAGAACCCTTTTCATCTTCCCCAAACTGAAACTCTACACGCATTAAATGACAGCTCCCCCGACTGGCCCCCAGCCCCGGCCCCATCGCCCACCGTCGGCCCCTGTGCACCCGGCTCCCCCAGGGACCTCACATCAGTGGATCGCACACTACCTGTCCTTGTGTGACTGGCTTACGTCACTGAGCATCACGTCCTCAAGGTTCCTCCACGCTGACGTCACAACTTCCTTCTTAAGGCTGAACAGTATCCCATTGCATGAATGCGCCACATCTTAGTTACCCACCTCTCCATCGATGGACACCGGCTGCCTGGACATTTTAGCTATTGGGAGCAATGCTCGCGTGAACACGGGTACAAACACCTCTTCGGGACGCTGCTGTCAGTCCTTCTGGGCAGATACCCAGAAGTGGGACTGCTAGGTCAGACGGTAACTCCACTCTAAGTTTGTGAGGAGCCTCCATACTGTTTCCTATAACCGCTGCACCGTTTTATTGCTGCCTTCCCACCAACAGTGCACAAGGGCTCCAATTTCTCCTCATCCTCACCAACACTTGCAATTTTCTGTTTTACCGATAGCAGCTGTCCTCATGGCTGTGAGTGGTGCATCTGCTTTCATCACAGACCGTGGTTACTGTCTCAGGCGCTGTGGCCCAGAGACCCGCCCTCACCTGCCCCCTCACCTGCCCCCCTTCACCTGCCCCCTCACCTGCCCCCTTCACCTGCCCCCCCTCACCTGCCCCCCCTCACCTGCCCCCTTCACCTCCCCCCTCACCTGCCCCCCTTCACCTGCCCCCCCTCACCTGCCCCCTCACCTGCCCCCTCACCTGCCCCCCTTCACCTGCCCGCCCTCACCTGCCCCCTTCACCTGCCCCCCTCACCTGCCCCCCTTTCACCTGCCCCCTCACCTGCCCCCTTCACCTGCCCCCTTCACCTCCCCCCTCACCTGCCCCCCTTCACCTGCCCCCTTCACCTGCCCCCTCACCTGCCCCCTCACCTGCCCCCCTTCACCTGCCCCCTTCACCTGCCCCCTCACCTGCCCCCTCACCTGCCCCCCTTCACCTGCCCGCCCTCACCTGCCCCCTTCACCTGCCCCCCTCACCTGCCCCCCTTTCACCTGCCCCCTCACCTGCCCCCCTTCACCTGCCCCCTCACCTGCCCCCCTCACCTGCCCCCCTCACCTGCCCCCTTTCACCTGCCCCCCTCACCTGCCCCCCCTCACCTGCCCCCTTCACCTGCCCCCCCTCACCTGCCCCCTTCACCTGCCCCCTCACCTGCCCCCTTCACCTGCCCCCTTCACCTGCCCCCTTTCACCTGCCCCCCCTCACCTGTCCCCCTCACCTGCCCCCCTCACCTGCCCCCTTCACCTGCCCCCTCACCTGCCCCCTTCACCTGCCCCCCTTCACCTGCCCCCTTCACCTGCCCCCTCACCTGCCCCCTTCACCTGCCCCCTCACCTGCCCCCCTTCACCTGCCGCCCTCACCTGCCCCCCCTCACCTGCCCCCCCTCACCTGCCCCCCTTCACCTGCCGCCCTCACCTGCCCCCTTCACCTGCCCCCCTCACCTGCCCCCTTCACCTCCCCCCTTTCACCTGCCCCCTTTCACCTGCCCCCTCACCTGCCGCCTTCACCTGCCCCCTTCACCTGCCCCCTCACCTGCCCCCTTCACCTGCCCCCCTCACCTGCCCCCCCTCACCTGCCCCCTTTCACCTGCCCCCCTCACCTGCCCCCCCTCACCTGCCCCCCTTCACCTGCCGCCCTCACCTGCCCCCCTTCACCTGCCGCCCTCACCTGTCCCCTTCACCTGCCGCCCTCACCTGCCCCCCTCACCTGCCCGCCCTCACCTGCCCCCTTCACCTGCCCCCCTCACCTGCCCCCCTTCACCTGCCGCCTTCACCTGCACCCTCACCTGCCCCCTTCACCTGCCCCCCTCACCTGCCCGCCCTCACCTGCCCCCTTCACCTGCCCCCCTCACCTGCCCCCCTTCACCTGCCCCCTCACCTGCCCCCCTTCACCTGCCGCCCTCACCTGCCCCCTTCACCTGCCCCCCTCACTTGCCCCCCCTCACCTGCCCCCTTCACCTCCCCCCTTTCACCTGCCCCCTTTCACCTGCCCCCCCTCACCTGCCCCCTTTCACCTGTCCCCCTTCACCTGCCGCCCTCACCTGCCCCCTTTACCTGCCCCGCCCCCGCTGCCCCCTCTCTTGCAGAAGAACGAGTACCTGTTCACGGTGGTGGCGGAGGAGCGGGACTCGCTGCTGCTCGGCCTGCGCTACTCGCCCACCCAGCTGCACTTCCTCTTCCTCAGGGAGGACGCGGCGCGCGCCTGGCAGGCCCGCGTGTCCTTCCGCGGCCCGGCTCTGACGGACGGCCAGTGGCACACGCTGGTCTTGGCCGTGTCCGAAGGCTCCTTCTCCCTCACCAGGGACTGCGGCCTCCCCGTGGACATGTAGGTACCGCGGCGCCGGAGGGGTGGCAGGGGGCCGGGAGCTGCCGGCAGGGCTCGCAGGGCGCACGCTGGCCCGCGGGCCTCGGCCTCGGCCACTGGCGTCAGACTGGAGGAGGAGCGCCAGGCTCATTGGCTGGTGGACGTGGGACGGTCCCGCCCCCCAGAGAGGCGGCGAGGGGCGGGAGCGCCCAGGCGGGGGCGGGGAGGGAGCCGCAGCCTGCCCGCCGGGGCTGGGGGGTGGGACTTGACCCGTCAACGCGGCTGCGGAGTCGGTGGCATCGAGGCAAGGCCCAGAGGAAGGGCAGGGTGAACTCGGGCCCCAGGAGCCCGAAAGGAGCTGCCGCCTGATTGGGGCCCAGGCCTTGCTTTGTGACTTTCAACCCATCACTAAGCTCTCTGACTCAGTTTCCTTTTCTGGGACGAGGGAGTAAATATTCACCAGAGCACCAAGTAAACGCGCGGAATCACCTCAGTAGCTTTGACGCAACCCCGGGCACTCGAGAGCCCGAGCCCAGCTCTTGTCCTTGCCGTGGCCTGGTCCCCAAGGCCTGGCTGCCGAGTAAGCTGGGCCGGGACGACCCCCACCGGCCCTCAGCGTCCATCCTCGCCGGCCGGGGCTCGCCACTCTTTCTTTTTTCATCACAAATGGTCCATTTACATTAAATCTGTCATTATGGCAAATATTCCTTTCAAAGGTAGAATCTCACTCTGCTTTGTTATTATGAAACTTGTTGGAATAAAAGAGTCTCCTTAACACTTACACACTGTTTAAACATGCCTTTATCACAACTTCTCCCCACCATGCCCCCAATACACTGGGGCCTTTACGGGGAGACGGCGTCTCAGGTGGGAGAGCCGGCGGTGGGGCAGTTCTGTGATGGGGGCCGTGTGCAGGAGGACGAGGCTGGCGGTGCGGGTGCTGGAGCCGACTGCAGTGCCGCGGAGGGCTCACACCCGGACCCAGGAAGCCGGGGAGCTGTGCTCGGAGCACAGGCGTTCTGGGACCTTGCCGTGGCCAGCTGCAGACAGACAGCAGACCCTGGACGGAGCAGGTGCTTTGACTAGAGGACGTGGCATCATGGTCCGGGAGGTGCTGGACAGTGGAGAGGAAGCACACCTGGCTCTTTCCCCCGAGGCTCCAGCCACGCCGTCCCCTCCAGGAGGTCCCACGTCTTCCCCATCCCGAGTTGGGCCTCCACTTGCACCTCAAGACCCAACTCCAGCCACATCTTCCCACACATCCCGGCTCACCACCGAGGTGAACCCCGTCTGGCCCCGACATCATCTGTCCCACGGCCCTGGGCTCAGAGGAGGGGGACGGGCTGGGGGCCCCGTGCCGGGAGGAGCCACTGGAGACCCCCGTGACATGGAGAGGGGCCACTGAACACCTCCGCAGCACACGCTTTTGTAGAAGACCCTTGTCCTGGGGCAAAGAGCATCCCCCCAAATTCACATCCGCTAGAACCGGAGAATGGGGCCTCATTTGGAAACAGCATCTCTGCAGGCGTAACCGAGCTAAGCTAAGGAGTAGGTTGGCCCCGACACAGTGACCTGACAAGGAGGCATGGAGGAGAAGGCCACACGATTCAGCCACAAGCCAGGAAACTCCAGGAGCCCCCCAGCAACTGGAAGAGGTGGCAGGACCCTCCCCTGGAGTCCTCAGAGGGGGCACACCCAGCCGACACCCTGATCTCAGACCTCTGGCCTCCAGCACTGCGAGAGAACACACTTCTGTTGTTTAAGGCTCCCAGCCTGTGGTACTCGTTATGGCTGACCCCGGACGCTGACACAGCCTCAGGCGGTGCTGCCCCCATCCTTTTCTACATAAATAGGCCATGACCCTGCTCTCCCATGGCCCTAAAACCATCCTCCAATGTTTTCAGAATGGCTGACATGCCCTTCCCGGCCACCCTATCGGTGCAAGGAGCCCGGTTCTTCATCGGCAGCCGGAGGAGGACCAAAGGCCAGTTCACGGTAAGTATGGAGGACCTGCCTGCCTGGACCTCCCAACACCAGTGCTCCTGGGGGGCTGTCACCACTGGTCTGGCACCCCAGTTTGACACTGTTGTATGTGCAATTGGGAATGGGGAGCATAAAGTTTCAGTGGAGTCCCATGCATGCCGGGCACACTCCCACCACAGGGCCTTTGCACCTGCTGTGCCCTCCTCCTAGACATTTGTCCCACTCCTGCCATGGCACACTCCCTGTGACTTCGGGGCCCTGCCCTCTGCCCTCATACCATGGAGGCCTTCCCCTCCACTCTGAGGAGATGACACCCACACCCAGCCCTCTCATCCCCTTCCCCAGATTGTCTTTGTAGCCCTGACCAACTTCAGACCAGCTGTGTGTTTGCTCATTGCCTGTCTTTCCCTTAGAGTGCAGGGGAGGGGGGGGGACCTTGCTCCATGAGGGTAAGGGCTTTTGTTTCTTGCCGTGTCCAGGGTCAAGAACCATGCTCTGAATGTTTACCGCTGGCATGCTTGGATGGATGGATGGATGGACAGACTAATGGACAGATAGATGAATGGTGGACGGACAGATGGATGGACAGATAGGTGGGCAGATAGATGAATGGATGGATAGATGAATGAACGAATAGGCATTTGGGTGGATGGATGGATGGACAGACTAATGGACAGATAGATGATGGATGGACAGATAGGTGGACAGACAGATGAACAGATGTATAGATGGATGGATGAATGAATGGGTATTTGGGTGGATGGGTGGATGGACAGATATGGACAAATGGATGAATGGATGGATGGACAGATAGGTAGACAGACGAACGGATGGACGTATAGATGGATGAGCATTGTACCCAGTCACTGTAGGGTAGTCCACAGGAAAAATCCCTTCCGTGGTGTAATCACCTTCGAATGGTGCATGGCTCTCCACCACTGCTCCCAATGCCCCCCTTACCCAACGGGCTGACTCCTCTCTCCTGGCTTCAGAGCTTAGACCCGCACCTGCATTTCCACCCCTCCCTCGGGGTCTGGGTGGGCTGAGCCCGGTGGGCGGGGCCCCCTCCAGCAGTGCAGGTCTCAGTGCGCTGTCCCTCTCTCTGCAGGGCCTGGTGAGGCAGCTGGTTCTGCTGCCCGGCTCAGACGCCACCCTGAGGCTCTGTCCCTGCAGGAATCCTGAGCTCGCCCTGCTGTCCATCCCCCCTATCCTGCGGGGATTCACGGGGAAGCCGGAAGATAATGAGGTGCTAAAGTATCCCTATGGTTAGTAGGCCACAGCTACCCGCTCCCCACGCGGACAGTAGACCTTGGGAGCCTTGTCACTTCCAACATCCCCAGGCACAAGACGGGAGGGTGCTTGGCACATGGATGAAGGGAACGCCGGGGCCTGACGCAGACGGCCCCGCAGGGAAGGCAGATGGTGCCGCCAGACCCGCCTCCCTTCCAAGGGCGCCCCCCCACCCATGGCTGTTTAACCCCCGCCTGCTCATCCCGCCTGGGACCTGGGGCTGAGCCTACACCTCTTGCGTCCCTAACTCCCACCTGCTGCTGCTTTACCCCCAGAGCAGCCTTTGGGGCCCTTTCTCCCCTTCTTCTCCAACAGACATCAAGCGTCAACACCCCACCCCCGCAGGGACCCCAACCTTCGTGAGGTTCATTGCTGTTTTCTGGGAGCCCCCCAGCCTAGAGTGTCCCCAGCTTTGCACCTCCCCAGTGTAAAGTTAGTGTTGACGGTTTATTTAAGCCACATCCCCTGCCATGGAGAATCCGAAACCCCTCCTCCCTACTAGGGAGGCGGGGAGACAGCCCGACCCTCTCTCGAGCCTCACGGTCCTTGCTTCATGAGTCACGGGAGCCCCCTGAGCAAGTTGGCCCTTAGACCCAATCCTGGACCCGTGTCCCCAAATTCCCAGAGGCACACGGCCTCTGGGTTGTTTGCCGGGCCTCGGGTGGGAGTCCGGCCCCAGGCCTCTGCCGGGCAGTTCAAGAGGTTGAGGACGCGCTCAGTGTCACAGACTGGCTGCCGGGGCCTCAGCGCGGACGTTGCTGTAAAGGTGCAAAGTGGCACCATCGGGGTGAGGGCTGGACCTGGGATGAAGCCGTGATCCCTGGGGTCAGGGGTCAAGGGGCCTCAGAACTAAAGTTGGGTGGACGCGTGCCAGCGAGTCTCAGATGGAAGCGGAGGGCGGTGCGGTGTGATTACTCAGGGCTCTCAGAAGAGCTGAGGCCACGGGGAAGAGCTAGGTGGGCGGGAGGCCGGACTGCAGGGGCACCTCCGTGTCCTGTGTGCAGACGCCCCAGGCAAGCCATGGGCTCTCGGGTCTCCCTCCCTCCCCGAGACCCTGAGTGGTTCCTGGTAGCTCAGGGGGTGGAGGTGAAGGTGAAAGCAGCAGCGCCTGGGTCCAGGGTCACCTGACACTCCCGCCTCTGCCCTCCTCCGGGGAGCATGCGCCCATTGGACACCCATCTTCCTGCCTCCCCGCAGAAACTGACATGAAGGTGACGCTGGGATCCCGGCCACCGTGTACCAAAGCGGAGGACGCCCAGTTCTGGTTTGACGCCAGCCGCAAGGGGCTATACCTGTGCGTGGGCAGCGAGTGGGTCTCCGTGTTAGCAGGTGAGGTGGGTGGGGCTCTGGGGACCTCGGCGTCTTCTCAGAGCCAGCGATACTTAGGGACAGGGACGATCTCCCCACAGAGCAGTGAGCCTGCGTGCTTCACCTGGAAATGTGTGCCCTCCTGGGCCTGACTGGTAGGCTGGCAGGCTCTCAGCTCCCGAGCCGTCTAGGGGAGACCATGAGCCTCCCTGAGGGGGCCGGCCCCGCTCCAGGAGCCCCACCTGCTCTCTTTACCCTCTCCGCCCACTCGGATCAAGATTGACCGCGATGGTGCCGGGAGCCCGGGAGTGGTTGTGTTGGCGGGGAGGTGAGGAGAGGCTCCGTGATGCTCCCCAAGGGGGTCCTCGGGAAATGGGAACTGGCTCCAGGGGAAAGTCCTCGAGCCGTGGCCTCTGCTCTCTAGTTCCCATCAGGGCACAGCCTTTCGTGGAAGCTGCGAGCCGTGGGGAACGTCTAGTAGGGACCTGACATGTCAATTCTACCCAACTAGTATCCCCGGGGGCTCTGCAGACCCTAAAACCTGTGCGGGGATGAGAGGCTCCTTTGCCGGGCCTCCTGGTGAGGGCGGCACGGCACTCGAGGCCACAGTGCTCCGGGTCGTGGCCCAGGTCCCTGGGGTCGCACCCCTGGACGTCCGTCCATCCAGGCTTCTGTTCTGGGAAGCATTAACTGGGTCTCTGTGTCTCTATCACAAGCCAAAGAAAGGCTGGACTACGTGGAGGAGCATCAGAGCCTGTTCACGAACTCGGAGACGCTGGGTATTGAGGTCTTTGTCATCCCCGAGGCTGGGCTCTTCGTGGCCACGGCCAACCGGAAAACCACGTCCGCCATCTACAAATGGACCGACGGGAAGTTCTCCTCGTACCAGGACATTCCCACGCACCAAGCACAGTCCTGGAGACATTTCACCATTGGAAAAAAGGCAAGTCTGCATTCAGAGACTTTCTTGATCCTTTTTACCTTGGGAAAACCCACAGAGCCCAAAGGTTGGGGCTCCTTACATAGATTTTATGGGGAAAAGCACTTCTACTGGTTTCGAAGCCTCATGCAGGTTCTAAATGCCTTTTAAAGTCAGGCACGGCTGCGTCTCTATGTCCAGAAAGTCTGTCTGGCTTCCGCAAAATAGAGATCAGCCCATGTCTGAGATGCTCCCCAGCTCCGTGCAGACCCACGACTGCCTCCTTAAACCTTGGAGATAATCTGACCTAAACCAGTCAGCAGGGCGGACATCACATCAGAGTGAAAATAGGCCTCCCTTCCCAGCCTTCCTTCGCTCCATACACACTGGGGACACGTGAGGTCCTAATGGAGGGGGCAGGTGAGGAGGGTGAGGGCCGGGCCCGGAGGCCTTGGGTGGGAAAGCCTCGTGGGCAGCCTCCCCTTACTTCCACCAGGGCTGTGTTGAGCAGAGGCCCACGGGTCGGGGCTCAGAGGGTCATCCCCTGTGAGAGTTTTCCCTTACCTCCCCGTGCCCGCCCCCAAGTCGCTTGCTCACTAACACGTGTGCCAGGTGCAGCCCTGCCCTCACCTGGCGCCCCCCGACGGGGGACAAAACTGAGCAAACCAGACAGACCTCTGCTCCCCGTCGCTGCCGACCCTCAGGGTCCTGCGCTCCCAGCCAGCCTGGTGAAGGGGTGACTAGCCCTCTGGTTTTATGGTTGATGACATTTTAAAGGTTTATATTTTTTCATTATAAAAAACAACTTTACCTTTTTTTTTTTTTTTTTTTTTTTTTTTTGCGGTACGCGGGCCTCTCACTGTTGTGGCCTCTCCCGTTGTGGAGCACAGGCTCCGGACGCGCAGGCTCAGGGGCCATGGCTCACGGGCCCAGCCGCTCTGCGGCATGTGGGATCTTCCCAGACCGGGGCACGAACCTGTGTCCCCTGCATCAGCAGGTGGGCTCTCAACCACTGCGCCACCAGGGAAGCCCAAAAAACAACTTTACATCAAAGAAAAATTGGGAATTTTAGAAAACTAAGAAAAAAGTCTGCCCCGTCCCCTAAGCAGCAGCAGAGTGTACCTGGGGCTGCTTCAGCCGCTGTGAGCGTGCCCCACCCCCGGGCCTCTGGCTCCCGCCTCAATCACACGACCCACCATCTGGCCTCCAGCTCACGTCACACGTAGGGCATTGCCATGTTGCCCTCGACTGCATGGCAAACATGTGCTTCCTGAGATAGCAGAGCGTTGAGATCTTTCCTCTTCACCTGGAGGATGAATGAAATGATGAAGAACATTTCTGCGCATAAAGCTTTTCCTGGGTTTGGGAGATAGGAGCGGAGCTCATGGGCTGGTAAATACGGACGTGGCTACGGGTTTTAATGTAATTAAGATCTGGAGAGTCAGTCCTGGGTTCTTGGGCCTGCCGCAGGCCGTCAGTCCCCGGCTCAGCCCCTGTCCTGAGGCCAATATTCAGAAGCCTCGAGTGCCGGACCCCTCGCACGTATCACGAGAACGCTGTCCTGGTCCTCTCCCCAGATCTTCCTGGCTGTGGCTAATTTTGAACCTAATGAAAAGGGTCAGGAGTTCTCTGTCATTTACAAATGGAGCCAGAGAAGGCTGAGGTTCGCACCATATCAGAGGGTCCTCACCCACAGCGCCCGGGACTGGGAGGCCTTCGAGGTGGCCGGGGAGCACTTCCTGGCCGTGGCCAACCACCGGGAAGGTAAGGGCTATGGCCTGGACTCCAGGGCCAGGGCGGGATCACCTGCAGGGTTCAGGGTATCTCATTAAAAATGTATAATAAACCACACGCAGCCCGTGTCCTCGGGCTTGGCAATCTGACAGTAGTGTCTGAGCGTGGACACACCTGAACACCCCCTCATCTGTCCAGGTAGGGGCGTCCCTGCCCTTATCCATTCTGGGCACAAACTCTGTGGGATGTGGTGGGTGCAGTGGGGGACAGTCCTGGGAGGGTCTGGGAAACCTGGCCAGGTGACTGCCCTGAGTGACCACAGTTAGCCCTTCCCTGCCCTGTAGCTCTCGGGGGACAGGGCCCGGGGGGGCAGCCAGCCCTGCAGGGCACCTCTGGCCTCGGCAGGCTCTGCGGCTCAGCGATCACCTGAGTCTACACCTGCCGGGGAACTCTGGGTGAGGGGAGGCCAGGGAGGAGACCCCACCACCACTCATGGGCAAAGAGGACCCCAGGAGCCCACCACTCAATACCCCCCATGGCAGTGAGTGTCCCGGAAGAGGCTGGCCCAGCCCTGGGGGTGGGTGAGGGGCTCCAGGGAGCACGATCCGGACAGGCCTGACCTGCGGCGGGGGGGCGCGAAGGGGATGGCGGACCGTGTGAGGGGTGAGGCTGGGGAGGGTGGGGGTGCCCCCTCCAGTGTGCTGCAAGGCCTCAGGGGGGTCTGGAGCCGTCCAAAGGCGGGGCCCCCGAGGCTTCTCATCGGGGCACAGAGGCAGGAAGGTCACGTGAAGGGCCTTGTCACTGCTGGGGGCCTGGGGAGGGTGCAGGAGAGCAGGGCCTGGCTGGACTGGATGGGCTGCAGGGCCTGGGGCAGGGTCCGGGCGGGCAGGGTCTGGCCAAGGCTGCTGCAAGGCCACGGAAGCCCGTCTCCCTCCCTGCATGGCGCTCGGCTTCCAGGCGACGACCACAACATCTACAGCGTCATCTACAAGTGGAATCCAGGGACGCGGCTCTTCGAGGCCAACCAGACCATCGCCACGTCGGGCGCCTACGACTGGGAGTTCTTCACGGTGGGGGCCTATGCCTTCCTGGCCGTGGCCAACGCCTTCAACGGCACGTCCACGCAGCTGCTGTCCCACCTGTACGTGCGTCTGGGCGGCCACTTCCAGCTCTTCCAGTCCTTCCTGGTAAGGACCCTGCGCTCACCGCCGGTCCTGCACCCCTGCCTGGCTCCTGGGTGACGCGGGACCCGGGCCACACGAGCCTGGACCGGGGCCCCAGCCCGGGCCTCCGCGCCCAGGCGCCTCCCCAGGATAAGGCTCAGGCCGAGCCCCTGGGACCCCAAATATAGCCTGGGAGCCCTAAAATGTGGCGGGAGGGCTGCCCTGGCATGGAGTTTCCGGCAGCCCGGCTGCTCAGCTGGGTCCCCTGGCCCCTGGGGGCCCTCACAGTCTGATCCACCTTTATGTGGGCGCCAGGCTCTTGCCCTGGAGCAGCAGGCAGCTGGCCTCTGACCTGGCCAGCACTGTCCACCTTCCCTGCAGACCTTGAGTGTCCCTCAGCTGGTCCCAGCTGTCGTGGGCTGCCTGGAGGGACCTCTGACTGAGGCAGCGAGAAGGCTTTATTACGTGGCGTGGCCCCAGATGCCTGGCTGAACCACGCACGTGCCGCTGGGTCCCGGGCTAGTGGGCGGAGTTGGCGTCCCCTCTTCACGCCCACCGTGGTCTAGGGTGACGATATGGGGCCCCAGCCCTCCTCCCACCTTCCCTCGCCCTCCTCCCTCCAAGCCGCCCAGCTTGTCCCTCTCAGCATCAGACCCCAGGCCGAGCCCCCACGGATGATGCTAAAATCGAGAGTCACTGTCGGCATTTGCACCGTCCTGGCCGCGTCCCAATGTCGTCGCGCAGCGCCAAGGGCGCGGCTGTGATCACTCCCTTCTCAGTGGTGTCAGTGGTGGGGTGACCTTCGTGCCAGCCCTGGGAACAGTCCCTGAATGCGGCTCAGACTCTCATGCCACAAGCCCACCACACATGGCTCATTTCATACGTGGACCCCATGTGCTGCACATACTGTTTTTCGACAAGTTCCTAATTGCTTTTTCCGAAGTCCCTCCCTCCCTCTCCTTTCCTTTTTGGGGAGGAAAACCCCCGTCTCTGCACATGGTCACATCCCCCGGCTTCTTGCTGGCCATCCCCGTCCCCGAGAGCCCTTGTGAACACCGCGTCTTCAGTGCCTCCTGAGTTTCCACCCGCGTGTCTGTGCTCCCATCGTGTCTGCAAGGTCTCTGGCCGGTGTGCTCCCGTGAAGACCCCTCTTTTCCCATAACTCCCCTCCTGGGCCCTCCTGCCTGTGCTCTCCGGGCTGACTGTCTCTAGAACTGACAATGGTCCCCTTTCTGGAACTTTCCTTTACCGCCATCTTTGGCTGGAGCCACCGTGTCCAATTCTGATGTCTGGTGTTCTGGTTGACCTCAAGGACACCCTCCCCCCGCCTTCCAGGTGCTCCCTGACACTCCCCAGCATCCCTGCAGCTCAGCCAGGTTATGTGACCAGGACCAGCCAATGGGTGTCGAGCAGAGTGAGCTTATGTCAATCCTGGGCTGAGGGTGAGAGCTCAGCCCTTGCCCTCGGCAGCCACGTGGGCCATGGGCCCTGACAGCACAGCCACAGGCTGGGGGAGCCGCGACCTCGCCGGCTTCATCCCAGTGAGAACCTTCTGTGGCGGGAAGCGTGGACACTCATGGTGGCTGCATCCTTTACCCTGCCTGATGTACCGCGTGCAGGATTTTAGGGTGGAAGTGTCCTTGGGAACACTGCGGGCAGCCCCCTGCCTCCCCAGGTGCCTTTCCTTTGATCTTCTCTGCCCTCAGTGCCCACAGGTTTCTTCGCAGTGGTTTCCCGTGCTTCCTGTCTGATTGGTCTCAGTGCCCTTTCAACCTGAAGGCGTGCATCCCCAGGCCTGGGAAATTTTCTTAGTTTTTCTTGATCGTCTCACGCTCCCCTCTCTGTAGAATGGTTAGCTAGCTTTCGGATCTCCTGGATTGAATCTATCTTTTCTTTTTCTACAACCTAGAAGCTTTCCTTACCTTTATTCTCTAATCATGTTGATGAGCATCTTCTTGTAATGCTAGGAATCGTGTTTTTAATATCCAAGAACTCTTCCCTTTAACAGCATTCTGTATTTACTCTATAAATGCGGTATCTTCTTGAATACTTCTGAAGATAATTATAATTTTATTTTTTAAGAGTTTGTGTAATTTCTTTTCTTTTTAAGTTTATTTATTTTATTTATATTTATTTTTGGCTGCATTGGGTCTTCGTTGCTGTGCGCAGGCTATCTCTAGTTGCGGCGAGTGGGGGCTACTCTTCATTGCGGTGCACGGACTTCTCATCATGGTCACTTCTCTTGTTGTGAAGCATGGGCTCTAGGCACGCGGGCTTCAGTAGCTGTGGCTCACGGGCTCTAGAGCGCAGGCTCAGTAGTGTGGTGCATGGGCTCAGTAGTTGTGGCTCGCGGGCTCTAGAGCGCAGGCTCAGTAGTTGTGGCTCACGGCTTAGTTGCTCAACAGCATGTGGGATCTTCCTGGACCAGGGCTCGAACCCGCGTCCCCTGCATTGGCAGGTGGATTCTTAACCACTGTGCCACCAGGGAAGTCTGATAATTATAATTTTTAAAAATTCTCTTCTGTTCCTAGAACCAGCTCAGTTTCTTCCAGTATGAGTGTATGTATATGTTGTAGCCTGACTCTCATGTTCCAGGTCTTTTATAAAACATCTGGAGGACCCTTAGTTTTCTGTTTATGTTTAATGTTGAGCATGGCAGTGGGTGGCGTTGTCACTGGCCGCTGTGCCCCAGGGAGCTGGGGATCTGGTTGAGACCCTTGATGAAGTGCCCTGATGAAGACCTTCCTAAACTGGCCTCTTGCTCAAATGTAGGTGAGGCTGGATCACAGTGTTGGCAGCTACAGGATGATAATCTCCAAGATGCACTCCCCAAACAGCTGCAGGAACCCTCTGCATATCACATGCTTGGTGTGACAGCCCTGCTAGGGACCTGTGTGGTTGACCAGAAGGCCGCTTGCCGGGCCTCTGTGCCAGGCTGCAGGACTGTGCACTCTGGATACCACAGGAGTCTGCTCCCCTGTTCCACCGGCTTGTCTGCTAGATATTTGGAAACAGTCACCGCAAGTCTCTCAGAATAGTCTTCAGTTCCTGCCATTGTCCCCCGTGCGGTATGTTCCAAATCCCAAGGAGATTCTGGCAAATCTCCTTGAATGCATGCACCCCAGTGTGCCGGCTCCAGATATGTGAGACACTGAAACTCTGCATTTCAGGCAGCATCTGGATTCAGCTCCAGTCTGCACCCAGCCCTGCCTTAGGCCTCAGATACAGAAGGGAGGCCGGGGCCAAGGGGCAGAGACGGTCCCAGCTGAGCTAGGGCGGGGGCCATCCGGGTTACATGACCTAAAGGAGAACCAGCCGAGGGGTGTGACGTCAGCTGGAAGAATCATCCACAAGGGCGGGCGAGAGCAGGACCACAGTGGCTGTGAGAGTGCATGTCTCTGGCCAGCGGGCAGAGCCGACTCTGGGGGCTGCGAGGGGGCACTGCTACCACCCGAGCCCACAGACGACTGCGGGCACTGCCTGAAGGCTGCCTTCTCTTATGACCCGTGTTTCTTCACACTCGATGAGTCCTCAGAACCCACAAGATCCCACTTTCATGTTCTGCCAGCATTTTTCATACTGTGTTTTAATCCTCTTAGGTCCTGGAGATGTCTTCACGTGCTTCCACTTGATTTGGAGCTTTGCACCATCTCTCACGGCCATGGGCTTTGAAGCAGGAGAGGCCTGTGCTTTGAAAGCCTGTGTGGGTGGAGAGGTGCCCACATCACAGGGAAACCTTTCTGGTTTCCTTTCCGGGCAAGGGGCGCACGCCGGTGTTTGCGAAGCTGTGCACACTGATGGTGCTGGGAGGGGTGCTGGGTGGGGTCCCAGGGCCGCGGGGTGAGTTCAGCTCACCAGGAGGGCCCGGGCCGTGCCCACGCCAGGTCTGTGGCTCAGGTGTACGTGGGAGGCTGGCTGCCCACCCTGGATGAATTACTCAGCCCCACCCTCCAGACCTCCCCACCTCTCCCACCAGGAATTCTGGAGCCTTCCTCAGGTGGCAGAGACCACAGCTCCAGCCACTTGGCCTCGCCATCTTGGACCAAAGGAGGTCCGAGCGGGGTGTGTCCAGGAAGGAATGGGCTCTGTCCACAGAAATCCAGCCTCCAGCCACTGGGATTTCTGCTCCCTGAGCTGTCTGGCTGTGGGGTCTGTGGTCACAGTCATCACGTGTAGACCCAGAATGGAGGGGCCGGGGGATGGGAGAGGGGAATGCTGGACCAAGATTTGGGCTTTATTGCCTGGGAGGCGGGGCTGATGGAGGTGCCACTGGCAGAAAAGAGAACCGAGAGCAGCAGGAGATTCAGGGCGGGGGTGGGGGGCACAGCCGAGGGCTGACAGGGGCCAGTGAACCCCAGGAAGCCGTGCGTCGGGGCAGGTGGAGGGGACAGGCAGAGGCGCTGCCCAGAGCTATCAGTGGGTGTCTGGGGATGAGGGTGAAGCTGCAGGCTTGTCAGAAACGTAGTCTCCACCAGGAATGTAGACGTGCAGAAACGAAGGAAAAGAAGGAGGCACGTCTGTAAGGAGGGTGGTGTGAGAGCGCCCTCAGCGGTCAGCGCCGGGAGGGGCCGGGCTCAGGTGCTAGCAAGGGCCCTGGCGTTTCCTCTTGCGCCTCGGGTGTGCTCCGTGGGGCAGGAGCGGGCAGTGGACCAGGCAGCCTGGGGAGGAGCAAGGTCTGGAGGGGCTGCTGGGCCAGGGGAGAGCTGGAGGGACACCCCCTGAAGCCTCCTAGGATGGGACCCTCACCCACCTTAGCCGGCTGCCCACAGGGAGGATGGCAGTGTCCCCCCCAGGGCCCTTTGGGGGACTGCCTGTCTTCCCCAGGCAGCGCGCCCCGCCCCTCCCTCCCCAGGCACTCCCAGACCTTGGGTCTTTGCTGCATCAGAGCTGGAACCTGAGGGCCTCCTCCCCAGCAAGCGATCCGCTGGTTACCGGGAGCCCACCCACCCTCAAGGGAGGCCGTCAGGGCTTCCAGGTGCTCCTGGCTGCCAAGTCCTGGAAGCACCATCGTCCCTCGAGGTGCTCCAGAGCCTGCCAGACCCGCAGCCAGGGGATTCCAGGGCAGAGCTCCAGGGGAATTCCACTCAGAAGGAGGGCGGGAAGGGCCCACCAGCCCAGCACGTGCCTGGCCTCCTTGCTCCGGTGCCAGGCGGGGTTTGGCAGGTTGTCTGATGTGGGAACTGCTTCTTCTCTCCCTGATGAGTCCCTGATGCGCGTAGAATCCAGGAATGGCCCGACGGCGGGGCCTCAGGCCGCTCACGCCCTGCCCAGGCTGAAGCAGCCCTGGGTGGGGACGGTCCCCCATTGGCTTCCGAGCGGGGGGAGCGCAGCCTCTGGCTGAGGGCGCAGGTGCTGGTCCCACCCTGCGAGGAGAGCTCATCGCAGCGAGTGACTTTGAGCCAGGGGGCCCCATGCTGGTCTCTGCCAGCCTCTGGCGGATAAAATACAGGACACCCAGTTCAATGTGAATTCCAGATAAACAGCGACTCATTGTTTAGTAAAAGCGTGTGCATACACATACACTGAAAAACCATTGTTCATCTGAAATTCAAATTGAATGAGGCGCCGCGTACTTGCTGTATCTGCGCAGAGGTAGGGTGAGAGCACACCCCCCCACCCGCTCCGCCCGCGCTAAGCCACGCCCACCTGGGTGCTCCTCCCCACCTCCCTGCCGCTGGCCACGCCCCCGTCCTTCCTCCTCGGTTCCTGGCCCTTTTCTCCCCGTTTCCCAGGCCCTGACTGCCCCTTGACCGACCCCCATCTGCATGCCTCTCCCCCTCCGCGCTGGGGCTCAAGGCAAGTGAGCTGAGGGTGGGGTGAGCCGGAGCTGGAAGGCAGCCCTGGCGATCCGCGGGATACCCCGTCTTCAGACCAGCCCTGGCCCCTTGTCCTGTGTGGGTGTGGTGTGCACACGTGCGTGCTTGCAAGCGTGTGCATGTACATACACAATGCATGTGTGTGCATCAGGTATAGGGTATACAGGTGTATACATGTGGGTGTGTACATAAAAACTTGTGTGCCTGCAGGTATGTGTGCACATGTGTGCTTGCAGGTATGTGCACATGTATACATTTGTATGCATGCAGGATTGTGCATGCAGGATTGTGTGTAAAATCGTGTCCATGCAGGTGTGTGCACGTGTATACACAGGTGTGTGCATGTGGGTGTCTTGTGTGTCTGCACACGTGCACGTGTGTGCAGGTGTGTGTGCGGGTGTGTGCGTTTCCCACTGACGTGGTCTCATCAGCACCGGGGTGGGAGGAGCCGGCGATCTCACCCACCGGCCTCTCCGGTGGTTTCTGCGACCTGCCAGAGCTGGCGCGCGTCACTGCACACTCGTGCGGGTCTTTAACGTCGGTCCTCTATGAAGCGGCCACAGAGCAGATGAGGCTGGTGGCCCCGCGGGCCCGAGTGTCCCCACCAGCTCGGAAGTTTCCGGGTGACCCCAGGGGACATAGTGCCACCTCCGGAGCCGCGATGAGGAGAGGACGCCAATGCAGGAAGGCCTCTGCCCAGCTCCTGGCCCGGAAGGGGTTGGCAACGCCAGGTGTCCTGGCCCCTGTCCTTGTCCTCGTGTGTCACTTTTAGCTTGAGCTCCCTTGTTTCGGCTCCTCAGGACGGGCCCAGGCCTGCTTCTATAGCAGCGACTCTGCCCGGGACCGGGGCTCCGCGAACCGGGCGGCCACGCCCTCTGCTGGGCGTGGAGAAAACACCAAGCCGGGCGACAGGGCCGGGTACCGGACCCGCCGGGGCCAGAGGGCGCGTTGGGCGGCGGGGACCCATCTACAAGCGGGGAAGGGACCTCCGAGGAGGGGCAGTCATCAGACCCGCCCTGCCCGGTCTGGGTAAAGAAAAACGGAGCCGCTTCCCACGTGGGGTGGGGATGTGAGTGTTCCTCCAGCATCGCTGGGCATCGGGTGACTAGCTCTGCCCCCGCCACGACCACCTGCGTCTGGGGACCACGGTGTCCCCAGGAAGCAGCCCGGTCCCAAGCCTGTCCGCTGCGTGGCTTCCAGGCTCAGTTCCTTGTCCGTACAACCTGAGCTGTTTCCAGCTTTTCACTATTATGAATAAATCTACCAAAGGCATCTCATCAAGGCTTTCCGTGGGCAAATTGTTTTTATTTCTCTTGAGTAAAAGCCTAGCAGTGGAATTCTGGACCATAAAGTAGGTGGATGTTTAACTTTGAAGAAATTGCCAAGCAGTTTTCCAAAACGATTCTACCATTTCACACACTCCCCCGAACAGCATGAGTTCCAGCCACCCTGCACTTTTGCCAACACCGGGTTTTGTCTGTATTTGCAGTTTTACTTGTTGGGTGTGAAGCGGCACCGCAGTGTGGTTTTTAAGTCAAAATCCCCTGGTGACTAGATGGCGGGTTTCCATCCACCTGCTGGCTTGCTAGAGTCCCCTTGCGAAATGCCTATTCAAGTCTTTTACCCATATTTTATTTTATTTTCTGCCTTTCATTATTGATATCTAGGAGTTCCTTATATATTCTGGATACAAGCCCTCTGTCACATACATAGTCTTCTATCTCCTGTTTTATGTATTGATTCAATGTGTTGTGCAATTGTGTGCTCTGGTAATCACAGTATTATGTATTCAACTTACTACAATCTATTTTTTATTAACCATGAGTCCCTATTAATATGTACAATTCAAATTAAATTTTTTAAATTTTATATTGGAGTATAGT
This sequence comes from Mesoplodon mirus, assembly GCF_964341445.2. Classification (NCBI taxonomy): domain Eukaryota; kingdom Metazoa; phylum Chordata; class Mammalia; order Artiodactyla; family Ziphiidae; genus Mesoplodon; species Mesoplodon mirus. The sequence continues at coordinate 145,669,594 of NC_138982.1, read as the reverse complement.
TGATTGACAATGTTGTGTTAGTTTCAGGTGTACAATCTATTTTGAATTAATATTATACCTTACATATAATGTAATAACCTTACAACAACATGATTTCATTTACCCCCACCCGTCTGTCCGGCTACTGTGAGCATGTATATACTCACACGTCTACTTAGGTTATAAGCTCCACAATTTATCATTTTTGCTGTCGGTTGTCTTTACACCCACATGCTCAGCATTCCCAATGCCCTCTGCATCCCTTCCACAGACACTACTCTCCGTGTGGTGTGATCAGCCTTCAGCGTCACAGCTTCCTTCGGTACTTCTTGTAGAGCAGGTCTGCTGGCAATTCATTCTACCACTTTTATCTGAAAATGACTTTATTCTACCTTGAAGGATATTTTCACTGGTTGTAGAATTCTGGGTTCACGTTTTTTCTTTCGTTTACTTTAAAGATGGTTTTCTGTTGACGTCAAGCTTCCACTGTTTCTGATGAGACGTCGGGTACCATTGGTACCACTGTTTCCCTATATCGAATGTGTCTTTTTCCTGCGTTGGGTCTTTGTTGCTGCACGCAGGCTTTCTCTAGTTGCGGCGAGTGGGGGCTACTCTTCCTTGTGGTGCACGGGCTTCTCATTGCGGTGGCTTCTCATGTTGTGGCTCACAAGCTCTAGAGTGCAGGCTCAGTAGTTGTGGCACACAGGCTTAGCGGCTCTGCAGCATGTGGGATCTTCCCAAACCAGGGATTGAACCCGTGTCCCCTGCATTGGTAGGCGGATTCTTAACCACTACGCCACCAGGGAAATCCCTATTGTAAACTTTTTTCCCCCTTTCTGTGCTTCAATTCAGGTAATGTCTATCGGTCTGTCTTCTAGTTCACTGATTCTTTCTTCTGGATGGTCCAGGTAGCTCTCGATCCCATGCAATAGATTTGTGAATACAGATATTTTCCTCTTCAGGTACAGGATTTCTATTTGGCCCCTTTTAGAGTTTTCCTAGCTTTCCAAATCTCCCCATCTCATTGTTAATTACACACATATTTCCCTATAGATTCTGATCATGGCTACTGTAAAGTTTGTATCTGTTAACTCCAATATTTGCACTGTGTCAGCCTATTTCTACTTGCAGTTTCTTCTCTTGATTATGGGTCACATTCGCCTGCCTGTTTCTCCAGGTGTTTAACTCTCTGGTCAGTTCCTTCAGCCTCTCAGTTGTTGTTTGTCTCTGGGTCCCTTGGATCTTGTCCCCTGTGTGTGCACTTCAGGAGCTGGACAGGACTTGAAAGAAGTTAATAAGTAGAGATTGGGGCTCCCCCTTCTGGGGTTCCCTCCTCCCTAGGGTAGTCCCCTTCCATTTCTAGAGACTCTGCAAGCCCCAAACTCTCACCTTGGACTCCCCTGGTCAATGAGCCTGCGGCCTCCATTCGAGTGCCATGCCCGTGTGCCACAAGATGGGGAGCACCCTCAGAGAAAACATCAGATAAACATGCATTCGGGGGTCACATCCCCTCCACTTTCCACCTGCCTTTGGCCCTTGTCCAGCACCTTCAAAAAATTGTGTACTTTTTTAAGCATTGCATCCAGAGTTCGCGATTATTATCAGCATGAGGGTCAGTCTAATGTAAGTAAGTCTCTCCACCAGTATCAGAAGCCAGAAGTCAAGAGGCAAAACATTTAAAGACAATTTCAATGGAAAGTGTCCCATCGGAGCTTCTGCAGCCCTCACCAGCTCGTGGGAACAGAGTCAACCCCTTTCTGCTGACGTAGGAACTCAGACCCCAGCAGCCTCCTCAGGCTGTGGTTTGGGGTCCCCAGGAGCTTTGGCAAGCTGTTCCACCAGCCACAGGCCCCTCACTGCTGCAGGGAGCTGCCACATTCTCCCTGCCTCCACTTAAACCCCTGCCATTTGCTGCCTTCAGGGGTGGTCACTCCTTTTGTTTCTGCCCCACCCTCTCTCTTCAGGGCTCAGACCATGGCCTGGATCTGGACTCCTCTGGTCCTCCCCTTCCCCATGCACCCTCACCCCAGCACCCCCGAGATGCTGGCTGTAACTTCCTCCTCCTGGGTCCCACCTGCAAATCAGCTCATGCAGCTCGAGGTCTGGGGCCAAGGCTTGGCAGCCGGCTATTCACATAAAGGTTCAGCCCTGTTGCCCCCCACACACCTCACCCTCCAGGGTGATAAGTGATTTCAGAGGAACAGCACAGGAACCCAGAGATGGGGTGGTCCCTAGAGCCAAAGGAGAGTCTCAGGCCAGGGACAGCGTGTAGTGAGAAACTCCAGAGATCCCTAGAGTTTGCTTTGGAGTTCAGAGCCTGACTAGGGGAGCAGGGAGGGCTCCCTGGAAGAGATGTTGTAGCAGCTGGACCTCCCGGACGGGCATGCTGGGGCGTGGGGCGGTGGGTGACACGGGTTGTAAGAAGCGCTCTACGCAGATGGTCCCCTGACTCACGTGCAGTAAGGCCAGGATAGAGGAGCGCTGGCGGGAGGGCCCCGACCTGGCGCCTGGAGCGCACAGGGGCTGAAGCCGCGTGGGTGGCCATTCTGAGGGTCTCCGTTCACACGTGCTCTTGGCCCCCTTCTCACCATCCCAGACATTTGGCGCCGCAGACTGGGAGGTTTTCCACATCGGGGAGAGGGTGTTTCTTGCCGTCGCGAATAGTCACCGCTACGACGTGGAAAAGCAAGTGCAAAACAACTCCTACGTCATAGACTCCGTCATCTACGAGCTGAACGTCACCACGCAGACGTTCGTCAGGTTCCAGGAGATCCGCACCTGCAGGTACCAGGGCGCGGGGTGGGGGGGCAGGGATCCAGGGGGACCGGCTTCCTGCCTGGCAGCCCCCAGACGGCAGCGCGCCTGTGCCTCCCGGAAGCCACGGGAGCCCCACCCGCTTCCTCAAGGTGTGACGTGGTCTCACTCCCCACTCCCTGTAGACCTACTTTCTCCAGGGCCAGCTGAGTGATTGTGGCTTCTGTTGTAATCTTGACTCTGCTTTCAAACGATGTGGCTTGTGTGTGTGTTTTTTACAATTCGGTGTTTTTAAATTAAATTCACAGGTGTGTGCAACCATCACCACAGTGACTTTAGAATATTTTCATCACCTCAAAAAGAAACCCCACCCTTTAGCTATCTTCGCCTCTCCTCCCACCTCCCCAGCCTCTGGCACCTACCAGTCTGCTTTCCGTTCCTCTGGGTTTCCCCGTTCTGGACACTGCCTGTGAACGGAATACATAGGTTGTGGTCTTTTGTGTCTGGCTTCTTTCACTCGGCATGTTTTCAAGGCTCATATACGTTGTACCTCAGTGCTTCACTCCTTTTAATGACTGAGTGATATTCCACTGTATTTATTTACCACACTTTGTTTATCCCTCATCAGTTGATGGATATTTGTCTGTTTCCACCTTTTGACCAAATGGTGTGGTTCTGAAGAATAAAAATATGCTTCACATTACTGTCAGTGGGCTTCCTGTCATGCTGCTTTGGAGGAAAAACAGGAAGTCACACCAGATGCTCACTTCCTCCTGGATTAAGCAGAAGCAGCTTCTGATGTGAGCTGTGGGGCAGACAGTTTAAGTCAACACTTTGCTGTTTGCGTCTTTTCCACGGCCTCGGTTTTAGAACCCAGCTGCGACTGGCAGAATACCGCACGGGGACCACATGGCTGCCCTGCCGCCCGCAGCATGAGGTGATGCCCCTCAATGAGCATGGACATGGCCAGGACTTTTTTTAATGACCGAATCGTGACTGGCCATGCTTGGAAGTGGCCTGAGACAGGATTCCAAACAATAGAAGAAGGAAGCAGTGAGGAGCCCCACGGCCCCCACTGGCCTCAGCCCCCCTGCATGTCCCCAGGGACCCCCACGGGCCCTCTCACATCCAGGGTCCTGTAGGAGCTCTAGGCCAGCGCCCTCATACCCCACCGAGAAGGAACTCAGGGGTGAGTATCGACCAAGAGAGAATGGCCCTCTACTGCCTGAATAAGCCATAACCCTGAGGCCACTGGATGCAGATGCGCTGGCCTGACCTTTGGCATCCAAGTGACTCCCACTTGCTGCAAGGCTGTGGCCTCAGTTTCCTTATCTGTAAAGTGGACACAGGACAGTAATGCAGTAATCAGAGTGGTGACTGGGGACCATGGCTGATGCCCAGGTTGGCCTCCTTGGATAGACAGGGCTCTGGGATGTCCTTCCTGGAAGCCCTCTGTCAGACCCCTGGGAACTGAGCCATCTCTGAGCACAGACTCACCCTTAGCAAGTTCAGGAGGCACTTGTTGAAGACAGGATGCAGTGGTCTGTTTGCAGTAAGAACCACAGCTTGCAAATGTAGGGGAATGTCTCTATGTCAGCAGACCCTGCTGGCACCTGAACGGCTGTCAGGGAAGGAGCTGGTGAGTGGGTGACCTCACGGCCAGTGTCCTCAAGTTCCTGCCTCCAGAGGGTGCTGCAGGCCTTCATGGAGTGACCACGAGCTTGGGACTGTTCCTCTATTTCAACCTCTTCTAAGTGAGTGACCTTTGCACCCATGTTCATAGCATCAGTGTTGACACTTGTAACCCAAGTGTCCATAGACAGAGGACTGGATAGACAGAATGTGGTCCATCCACACAGTGGCATATTGTTCAGCCTCAAAAAGGAAGGACATTCTGACACCTGTGAAAACACGGATGAACCTCGAGGACATGATGCTCAGTGACATAAGCCAGTCACAAAAGGACAAATGCTGTACAGTCCACTGATATGCAGTCCCTGGAGGAGCCAGATTCATAGGGACAGACAGCGGGACATTGGGGGCCAGGGGCAGGGGGAGGGGATGGGAGGGAGTGTTTCATGGGGACGGAGTTTCAGCTTGGGAAGATGGAAATTCTGGAGACGGACGGTGGTGACGGTTGCACAACAGTATGAATGCGCTTAATGCCACTGAGCTGTGCACTTAAAAATGGGTAAAATAGACAGTTTTGTGTTGTGTGTATTTTAGTACAATTAAATTTTTTTTATTTAAAAAAGTGAACAATTAATTTGTATTTCCCGGGAATAGACCAACTGGCTGCGTGACTGAGAAAATCGCTCCCCCATCTGTGGATTTTGGAAGTGGGACCTACCCCACTGAATTCTGAGATTAGGGGAGAACTGGCTGAACTCCAGCCCCCCGAGTTCCACGGCAACATCTCCGAGTCCTGTGCCCTAATGTCTGCTCACTTGCTTTTGCAGTGCTCTGGACTGGGAGTTCTTCTCAGTGGGAGAAGATTCTTTCCTGGTGGTTGCAAACTCCTTCGACGGAAATACCTTCTCGGTAAACAGTATTATTTACAGGTAAAGGCCGTGCCCCTCCTCACCACCTCGGGTCACCTGGGGTGTGCTTGCCTTCCCCACTGGTGACCACAGGCTCAGAGCGAGTCACAGGTTATCGGGCCCTGTGGGTCACCTGGCAGCCGGTGCACCGGAGTGCAGGCTAAGTCTGCGTGATGCCCCTGGGTTAGCCAGGTGACCACTAGTCTCTCTGATGCTCACGACTTTGGATTCTGGCCAGAGATGCTGTGTGTGGATACACCAATTTGAGAGTTATTCGTATATTATCCTATTAAATGTTTCCATCCAGGCCTACGGTAGATCCCTCTGTTTTTCATGTGTCCTTCAATAAAATTTTACACTTCGTCATAGAGGCACTGTGGTGTTTGCAATACCTTCGCTTCTGGGAGTTTTCCGAGTTGTAAGCACATGTCCATTTCCATCTGCGTAATCTGACAATTAATTGTTGTGTCTGGCCATCCAGCCACATTATCTCTTTCAGCTCTAATGGTTTCCTGAAGAAATGTCTGTGGGAGCTCTAGAAGTATAAGTACACCTACAAATAAAAGCAACTTTGCCTCTGTATTTCTAATGCTTTTACTGCTTATCTAGTTTTCTCAATTAGCTAGAAATTCCAGGATGATTTTAAATCGTAGGAGAAGTGACCGGCCGTTCTGTCTGACTGATATGATGGAAACGGTCTGGGCGTTACACACTTTGACAGGATGTGAGCAGTCTCACCCCGCTGGCATTCTTTAGTGCCTGGCGGGCATCTTCCCAGTCAATCTGTTGACATAATGATTTATGAGAGGTGACCTTGCACTCTGGCACGAGCGTCCCTTAACGAGGATGTGCAATTATTTAACATGTCACTGGCTACCAATCATTATGATTGATTTCAGATTTTTGTATCTGTAATAGGAAATGAAATTGCTCTGTGATTTCTTCTGGACACTTGATATGGAACCTAACTTAATAGGCACACCACCTACACCTGTGGGCTGGGATGGTTTGAACAGTAGGACTAATCTGTTTTCTTTACAATGTGGTTAAATTCAGTTACAAAGCCGTCTCGGCCTGGTTCCTTTTCAATAGTGTTTGTGGAGCAGCTTGTCCAGTCTCCCCCGTGACTATTGGTTTAATCAGGTTCTATGTCTCTTCCTGAGACAAGTTTGCTTATTTATACTTAATTAGAAAAATCATCAATTTTCTTTAGACTTTCTAATTAATTGCTGTTTTCAACAAGACAAAGTAATTTAAAAATTTTAAGTAATTTTAAATTTTAAGTAATTTAAAATTTTAAAAATTTAAGTAATTTAAAAATTCATGTGGAAGAATAAATTTTCAAAGATGGCCAAGAAAATGTTGAAAAGGAGAATAGTGAAGGAGATCCTGACAGCATGCAAATAAAGCAGTATGATTTTTGTTAAACATAAACAAATATGTAGAAGGAGTAGAATACAGTCCAGAAAAGAGCCGATCTTTCACAATCATCTAGTGTGATAATGCTATATTTCAGCTCAGTGAGAAAAAGACGAATTAATAAAATAATTTCCTGTAATTTTCTGTCCATCTGGAAGAAAACACACCTATACCTCTGCGTCATATTATACACAAAGTAAATTTTATAAGGAGCAAACACCTAAATGTCAAAAATTCAACAACAGAAATATTAGAAGAAAAGCTAAGATGACTTTGTAAAACCTCAAAGTTCTGCAGAGAAGATGTGAGACCTTCCATAGGCTGGAAAGAGGCCACCAGGCCGACCACCTACATTTAAAGGTTTTCTATGGAAGGGGCATCCCATTTAAAATCAAAGGACAAACTGTCCACAATACATAAGGCAGAACAGGAACCCCACAAATTAATAAAAGATTTTTTTTGAATTTGGAAAAATGGGCAAAAGATATGAATAGGGGTCTTCAGAACTAAAAATGGACAATGTGAATAAACATGTTAGAAATTGTTTCAGAGCGCGAGGATGACACATTTCCCCCATCTGTTTGGATGCTGTTTAAAGACCCACAGTGCTGAGTGTGTGTGTGTGTGTTCGGTGGAGGGGGGGGGCTGGCCCTTCCCCACTAGGACAGGAATCACCCCAACCTTTCCAGAAAGTCATCTGGAAAAACATTTAAATTAAAACTACGACTGCTTTTGATCCAGGCGGCCCACTCTGGGGCCTCCACCCAATGGAAACAGAGCTACCTGTCGATAAATCCCTTTTGAAGGGCAAAACCTAGAAACCGCTGACTGTGCCGGGGCAGGACGAAGAGCTGGGTGCAGCGTCCTCATGTGGGAGCGGGGGTCACAGAGCCGTGTGCCGGCAGTGGGGTTCCTGCGTCCAAAGATGGGTGCCATACCCGAGCGGTGCCAGGTGTGTGTCTGAGGGCCGTGCCTCACTGCCAACCCCAGAAGTGAGGAGGGTGCTTCAGCTCAGACCCCGCTATTAACCCACCAGGAGCCCCTCCCCATCCCCCGCCCGACGGAGGCATCCGAAGGCAATCTCGGCTGGGAGCAGGACCCTGGGTGGATCAGAGCAGCTGCGGGGTCTTGGACAGGGCAGGTTCCCCCTTCCGGGCCTCAGTTTCTTCTTTGCAGGCTGAGAAGGCCCCTCCTGGCCCAGCTCCCCGTGATGGTAACCTGGGGGGATTGTGAGGCTGGGATGCTTGGCCCCTCGGTGCTGTGCCCGGTGGGAGAAGCAGGTGAAGAAGGCCTGGCGAGGATCACGGCAGGGGGGGTACAGTGGGAGCCCGACGCCCAGGCACCTTCTCCTCTCCCTGAGAGCAGCCTGGCGCCAGCGCCCCTGTCCCGAGGCTGACAGTCTCTCCCCACAGGTGGCAGGGGTACGAAGGCTTCGTGGCCGTGCACAGCCTCCCGACCTTCGGCTGCAGGGACTGGGAGACCTTCCGCACGGCTGCCGGCTCCTACCTGGTCTACTCCAGCGCCAAGGAGCCGCTGTCCCGGGTGCTGAAGCTGAGGACAGGGTGATGGGCCCAGGGATCCAGGAATGGGACCCACCTGGCCGCACCCCAGAACCTCACCTGAGAAGGAACCTCCAGGGACGGGGACGAGCCGGGGAGAAGCTGTGGCTTCCAGAGCCACCACCTCGCCACCCCTGGCTCTTGTCTAGCCGGGGATGTTTTCACTTCCACCCCAGTAAGCACGGTGGCCGGACTCATGTGGCTCTGTGGGTGTCCAGGTGGAAGGCCAGAGCTGCCCCTGCAAGTCTGGTGTCCTGCAGGGATTTCGCTTTAAAGGAAAAGTTCATGCAAAGTTTTACCTCAAGAACAGCGGGGCCCGGTCACCTTCCCGCAGTGCCCACCACGTGGCCAGCTGCTTGGCTCTGCTTGGGGAGCCCAGACGTGGGAAGCAGCTCGATGCTGTCTGACATATTTGTACCAGCTATTTACTGTTTTCTATCTGTGCTGAAATACGCTTATGATGCTCTCTACAGAAAGCATTGCTGCGTCTGTGTGCTTCTGGTGGGGACTCGACCCTCATCCAGAGCCATCACCGGGCCGTAGCACGCACTCTGCCACCACAGCCCGATGTGCCCTTGGGTCCCTGGTCACTAACACGCCTCTCCTCTGCAGGAGCTTTTTCCTCCAGCCTCAGTTTACCCATGAATGCACTGGGGTAGGTCAGGTCAGGAATCCCAAGCATGCGTGGCACAGGTCTTGTCTCTTCCCTGAGCCACACCCATGGGAGACCCCGGGTCGATGGGACCCTCTTGCCTCTGCACCCAGGCTGGTATCCCCGGTCATCGTGGCCGGCCTTGTAGGTGTCCCAGATGGACTTGCAGCGCCAGCGCTCGCCCAGCTCCTCCCACGTCCAATGCCCTGAACCTACGCCGGGCGTGGCCTCCTGCCTCCCTGGGATGGCTGCTCGGTGTGACATGACACCACCCCAGGAGCCTAGGGGAGGTGCCATCACCACCGGGAAGCCTCCTCGGTGGAAGGGGAATTCTCCATGCCAGGAGCTTTGCTGGGAAGACCCTGTGGGGCCCACATCCAGCCAGGAGGCCACGGGGCAGTAGCCAAGCCAGGCCTAGTCCACTAGGACGGGGTATAGGAGCCGGGACCTCAGCGGCAGGAAGGCCTCGTGCTTGGTCTAACGTTCTGCTCTTTCTGTCTCGAAATTCTGGCTGATTTCGCCCAGGATCACACAGCCAGGGGCGCGGCAGCGGCGGCTGCAGCCAGAGTCCTGGCTCTCCGTGGTTGGTTCCACGTGAGAACTGGGGAGGCCCAACTGCCCAGGAAGGAAAGCTATGTGAGCCTGCTCCCTGGCCATCCTGACCAGATTTGGGATCTCAAGAACTGTGACCAGGGCCCTCTTGAATTCCCAAAGTAGAGATTTTTCTAGAGCCTCCTTCAGGCCAGTAGCTGAGCCATGTGCCTCGGGCAGGAGAATGGCAAAGAACAGGGGGTGGGGAGGGGGGCTTTGGGGCCAGGCCAGGACACCTGTGTGAGAGAGACGGCCCGGGTCTAGGACGCCCCCGGGGCAATTCCCTGCCCTTGTATACGCTGCGTACTTTGGAGAAAGAGGATGTGCCCCCCGCCTCCAAGTCAGGTTCTGCTGCTGCGGTCCCGCATCCCTTCTGGACCCACATGTCCTTGCTGTCATTGTCCCTAGGCCTGGCTGAGTCCCTGCCCTGGGCAGCCGAGGGCCCCAGTGGGCCTGGCCGGAGGGTTATGGATCTGCTGGTGCAGGGAGGGTGGGCCGAGGGTGCCAGAGTAAAATGCAGGGTCCCTAGTTAAACTTGAGTTACAGATAAACAATGGATGCTTTTTAAAAAAAATACATAGCCCCAGTGTTGCATAGAATATATACTAAAGGAGTTCTTGGTGTTTATCTGAGGTTCAGATTCAAGCAGGATTCCCGTTTCGATTTTGATTTGCTCAACTGCCCCCCCTCCCTGAGAAGGATGTTTGGTCGGCTGGGGGCTCTGATTTTAACTGGGATTTGAGGCACGGCTTGAGCAGCCCGTGAGATGGACAGAGGAAGGTCACGGGCCAGGGGGCCTGCAGGGAGGCAGCCTCAGTCAGGGTTGGCTGGGGGCTGGGGTGCCACGTCACCTCGGGGCTCCTTGCACGGGTGAGCCCCCGGAAGGGCCCCCAGAGGCAGGGCACCCACACAGGAGAGGGGCAGCCTTCCAGGCCAGGAACACAGCAAGGCCTCCGAGACCCCTGTCTCCAGGCCTGGGATGGTTGCCTTTTGTGTGTCTGGACGAGATGAACACTTACATCAGTGGACTCTGGGTAGAGAGATCGCCCTCTGTGATGTGTGGGACCTCACGCAGTCAGTGGGAGGGGTTCCCCAGCAGACCGCCCTGGGCCCGGCACTGCGCGTCGGCTCTCCCGGCTCTCCCCCAGACCCACCTCCCTGCAGGTTTGGGGTTCGCAGCCTCCACAATCCCCCAAGCCAATTCTGATAATGTTTCCTTTCTACACACTGTTTTCCTGGAGAGTCCTCCACCCCCAGCCCCCGAGGACACAGTGCTCAAACGGGCAAAGGCTCCCGGGAGTCAGGACGGCTGTGTCTAGTCCCGTGGCCGAGCCTCAGTGTCCCGACGTACCCATGAGGGAGGGGTCAACTGGGCGCTGTTCGTTTTCCCCAAGCAGCCATCCTATGCGGCTTCTCTCTCCCTTGAGTGACCCGGTTGTCCAGCTGGCGCCCAGGGAGGAAGAAGGCAGACGACGGACACCAATGCCGCCAGCGCAGCAGCGACAGAGGGAGCGACCGCCTCCTGTCCCTGCCCGGGGCTTCATCCTGACCAAGTGGTGCCACCGCATCCCTGGACAATGTGTGATCTCTGCTCCACTGGGCGGAAACAAAAAAACATAAATCAAGATCTGTGTAAGTTATGAATGCAAATCAGAGGGGGAACAACGCAGAAAGCATGACACTATTTACATCTTTCCAAGTCAGCTTTCGGGCTTCTATCCTGTTGATAAACATTCCCAAGGCACGTGCGGCTCCCGGAAGTTTGCACGCAGTGTGACGTGACCACATTCTTGTCCCTTTGACACCATGTCATATTTCTTCACGGCCACATCCTGGGGTTTGCTGGGCTGGTCATCCTTTGTTAATCCACAGAGATGCAACGGCCTTTACTGTGATAAACAACACTTCAAGAACATCTTTGCACAAACTGCATTTCTTTGCAGTTTCTTCTTCAGGGTTATGATTTCCTGGAGAAATAGCGTCTGTGGCAGTTTTTGCATTTCCTTACCTCCGGGGCTCCCCTCCCTGAAGCCGGATCCAGGGGAAGGATGACCAGATGTGCGAATCGCACCTCTTCCACCAGTTACCGCCCCCAGACCAGACTTTACCTACGTCCCCATCTGCCAGGTGTGTCAGTGCCATGTTGCTGGCAAAATTATCTCGTTTATAAAAAGAAACGAACTCTAAGGAAACCATAAAAATCAGACCACAGGACAGAATTCACTGGCGGTCCAGTGGTTAGGACTCTGCGCTTCCACTGCAGGGGGCACCGGTTCAATCCCTGGTAAGGGAACTAAGATCCTGCAAGCCTCATGGCGTGGCCCTCCCCCGCCAAAAAAAAATCAGACTGCGGGAGATAGATGAAGATTTGGACAAATCTTCAGATTGCTATGCTAACATTGTCAAAATTTCCTGAGTTCCAATGCAGTTTTTATGCGATGCCAATCAAAATCCCAAAGCTGCCCTTTTTAACTAATGAAGCTCCACCGAACGTCTCAAAGAATCAATAGGCAAAAATATTTTGAAAAAGTGAGGGAAAGCTTGGAGTCCAGTATGAACTACACTAAAATTAAACAATTCAACCTGGTCTTAGCATAATACGGAAAAGTTAAAGTTATAGATGTTGGAAATAAAAAGAGTCTGGAATAGAATTTCTTTTGCTCTTTGGAGGGAAATTTTCTAAAGGTAAAAACAATGGATGTAAATGAAGTCAATGAAAAGGGAAGATAGAGGTAAAGAGATACAGTTTATATATTTGTCAAACACATAACGTTGTGTCGTTTAAAAATATAAATAAGTAGAAATGCCAGCACAAACTGAGGAACCATCAGGACTGGAGTCACTCAGACAGTCAGTACTTTGAATGTGTGAGGAGGCTTTACAAACCAGTACAAACACGACGCCCCGCACGGACAAGAGCAAACATTCCCAGCAGGAGAAATCCAAACGGTGCAAAACAGACTAAATTGGTGAGTTACGTCCACAGGTCATCGAGCGAATGTCACAACCCCAGGTGCTCCGGGGCTGGCGTGGTGACCAGGACCTGCCAGGGTCCTTCTCTTGGGGCTGCTAAACAGTTGAAAACTGAGCAAAGCACTTCTTCTGTTTGCAGGTTACTGGCTTGGAAAACCTCAGCCTTGGTGTCCTCATTACTGTGACGTCCAGACTGACAGGCTCTGACTCCAAGGCGACTTCTCAGCCCGGGGCAAGGACGGGAGGGTTGGCATCCACTCCGCGCCCTTGATCCAGTGACCCCTGCAAGACCGCTAAGCCCAGGGGAGCCTGGAGGGGACCTGGGTCCTGCTGACCGTCAGCTGGGCCATCTTCTGGCAACACCACTAACCCCGGGTGATAACCAGCCCCCAGAGAGACTGCAGGACCCGGTCCTTCCGGCCAAGCAAGGCCCACCCTGGCTGGTGCCCTGCGGTGGGCACAGGGGAAATGCCAGCTGAGCCAAGACAGTGGGGTGCCGAGGGCTCTGGGGAGCAGGACGGCCCAAGGGGGCCGCTGCCAGCTCAGCTGTGCGGGCGGAGGGGCCGCCCTGGTGGGGCCTGGCAGGGGCAGCCGCTCAGAGCTGTGCCGGGGCGCCTGGGTCAGGGCCCGGGTGCCCACTCTGCCCACTGCCGCAGACAACAGGCCCCTCAGAGAATTCCAGCGTAGAGGTGACCCCGCCCAGAGAGGCCTCCAGGCCCTCATCGCTGACCTTCCGAAGGTCTGAGTGTGCGTGTGGGGGCAGGGCAGGCGGAAGCGGGAGGAGAGTGTGGAGCCGCGGTGGACGGTCCTGTGGGGTCCCTGCCCCGGGCTGGCTGGGCGCTGGGAGTCGGGTGTGACTTGATGAGATAAGGGACTTTGAACAGGTGACAGCTCAGTGTCCCGACTGTTCTGAGAGCTACACCTGCCCACAACTACAAATCCAGTGACTGTGGTCCTCATATGTTTACATAAATGTGTTCTTTTGGGATTTTCTCCGTATCTTAACTTCTCTGATGTCACTGCCCGGCTGCGGAGGCTTGATGGGCCACCGCCGGACGTCTCTCTGCCATCCACTGCTGCCCAGCAGCCTGGTCACGCCCTAGCTGGGAGCACGGCATCTCTCATGACCTTGGGCAAGTGCTCTCAGCACTTGGTGCCTCAGTTTCCCCGTTCAGAAGTAAGAGTCAGCTGTCAACACGGGCTCTGGTGTCAGCGTCCTAGCCTGGTGGCCGCTCTCCCTCTACTCCCAGGCTGCTTCTGTCTCTGCTGCTTCTGCAGCCTTCCTTCAAAGGCCCCCTCCTCTCCAAGAGCAGCTGGGCACAGAGGGAAGGTCGGCCGGTGGGCTTGTCTCTCCATCTCGCTTTGCACAGAACTCCAGGCAGGTGTGTGGCTGCTTCTGACAGCTGAGTCAACCACGCGCCTGCCCTCTTTCTGGCCAGTGTTGTTGCCGTGGTTACAGATGCAGACCCGGGCACACCTGGGTCCCAGTGAGGGCATCTCCGCTCCTGGCCGGTGCGGCTGCATGCGGGGCGGGACCCGTGAGGCCGGGCTCCACTCTGCCTCTAACTCTGGCCATTCTTCAATCTGGGGCTAAGCCCGGGACTTGCCTCTTCGTTTTGACAACACTCCAGGGCCCAGATGAGGACTTCCAGGCCTGGGTGTCAGAAGGCCCAGATTCCAGCCCCACTCTGCCCTCAAAAAGCCAACTCCTGCATCTGCCATTTCTCCCCCTAGACCTTGGAATCTTGGGTTTCGTGTCTGAAAATAAAAATATTCCCGACCGAGCCAGGGCCCCATGAGAATCCGCTGAGGTGCCCTGCCTGGCGGTACACGCTGTCCACGTGCCTTCATGGCCGCTGCTCTTTGCCAGTGGGCAGCCTGCCCTGGGCCCAGCTGCGGGCCTGAGCGCTGATTTCCATGCCGGGTTCCTGCAAGGCCGTGCAGCTTGGCAGCCGCTGAGCCCGATCTCATCCCCGTCAGTCAGCACGTCCTCCGTGGGGCCCCCCGTGTGCAGCCCGCCCCCCGGCCCACCCTCACCAGCTCCGGGCCTGGGGCACCCACCCAGAGGCCCTTCCTCCAGGCCGGGTCCAAGCTGCTGCCCCTGAAGAGCTGTCCCTCCTGACACGCAGCCTCCTCAAGATCCTGCACCCAGCCTGGCACTCGGGGGGTCCCCCTACATCTGACCTCAGGGCCCCCGGTTAGGGGTCGGCAAGGCCTCGCCTCTCTCCCTAGCCTGTGGGGGGCGAGGCTGAGCGGGGCCCCCAGACGTCTCCTGGGCAAAGGAGAAATGAGTGCGCGTGCGCGCGTGTGTGCGTGTGTGTGCGTACACACTTTGTGGGCACGTCTGCTGGCGGGGGCAAGTGTCCAATGTATGGCCCTGTGTGAGTGTGAATGCGTGCACCTGTGGGCTTGCCTGGTGGGTGTGTGTGCATGTGTGGTGAGTGTGGGTGTGTGTGTCTGGGTGAGCACATGCATACACGTGCATGAGTGTGTGCGTGCACGTGTGTGCACACTGTAGGTGTGTAGCGTGCGTGTGTGTGGGGACCGTGGAAGCCGGCGGGCTCGGAGTTCCAGCCCTGCTGTGGCCCCCGCACTATGGCCCTTCGTCTGGGAGGGTAGCTCCCATCTTGCAGGGAAGGGAGTAAGGCCAAGAGGTGAAGTGAGCTCCTGAGGCCACTCTTGGTCACTCGGCCAAGGCATTAAACACGTACTGACCCCAAGAACTGGGACTCAGTGCAGACGAGCAGGGCGGCCACGGAGCTCAGATGGCCATTTGCTCTGGGCACAGAAGCCGCTCTCAAAGTGGGGAGACTGTTAGTTCCCTGAAGCTGCTGTAACAAAGGACCACACACTTAGTGGCCTAAACAATACCAATTTATTTTCTTAAAATGCTAGAGGTCAGAAGTCCAAAACGGGTCTCACTGGGCTAAAACCAAAGTGTGCAGGGCTGTTTCCTTCCAGAGGCTCCAAAAGAGAATCCATTCCCTGCCTCTTCCAGCTTCTAGGGGCTTCCTGCGTTCCTCCCTGCATTCCTTGGCTGGTGGTCCATTCCCGATCTTCACAGGCTCCCGGGATTAGGACCTGGACATCCTTGGGGGGCCACTGCTCTGCCCCCAGAACTGACCTGAGGTGGGAGGTGATGTGAAAGCAGAACTGGCTCACTGGGGGCCAGGCGGTGTCCCTGAGGGACCCCAGCAGCAGTGCTAACAACCTCCAAACGGCCAACAGCCTTCTCGGGGCAGGAGAGGGCGACTCGACTGTAGCTGCTGTCAATGGCCCTGAAGTAAAGACTCTCCCGTGGACAACCTCAAGCTGACATCACGGTGTCGACTGACTCACAAAATTCCTCAAAACCTGACAGTCGGCCGTCACGAGCCTGTTCGAGCCACTCCAGGCGGGCCCAGCGCCCCCTGCACCCCATCCCTGGCCCGGCTCTTCTAGCCGTGGGCTCGCAGCGCTGGCGGCTCCACAACACAGCAGGGAAGGCAACGTGGGCAGGTCCGGCCCGGGTGGGGTCGCAGAGCCACAGATAACAGAGCCCCTCCGCAGTGGACTGAAGCACAAAGGTTTATTGAGGATTCGCAGACGGTAGGTGGGGAGGACAGTAGAATGGGGTTTGGGGCCAAGCCTCCAGGAAAGACGACTCCAGAAACCGCCCCAGGCTCCTGCCATGGCGGAGGCGGGGGAGCTGCCACAAGTCCAGAACATTCCATCTGCTCCACAGTCTTCAGCGCCTCCTCCCCAGGGAACTTAGTCCAGGACCCAAGTCTCATGCAAACGCATCTTGGACAACAGGCTGCAAGGGAGGCTGGGGAGCACCGGGCACAGGGCTGTCCAGCCCCCCGCCTTTATCCCCTCCCCTCCGCCCCACCTCCTCCCTGGAGCAACTTTCCTTTAAGAAAAACACAACCAGGTTTAACCCCAGTCCCACATCCAATTTAAAACTGTCATCCACCCTCCCTGCAGGGGGACTGAGGGACTGGGTCCCCAAGGTGGGGGGCAATCCCTGGTTCCAGCACCGGGGCCCTTCCCAGAGAGGAACCATTTCAGGCATCCTCCCAGCCCCAGCCTCGAGGCCCTCCTACAGCCTTGCAGCCAGCCTTGAGGAGGGGCCTGGGGTGTTTCTGGAGCAGAACTGGGAGCCCAACCCACCAGGGAGAGCCTCTGTGTATCAGGATGGCTCTCCTGGGGGCTCAGCGGTATGCCTGCTCATCCCCCAGTGCTGGACCACCCAAGGGAGCAACTGTGGGTGTCTGGGGGCCCCAAAGTCCAAAGAGGAAGGGAGGTGGGGTGTCAGGAGGCTCTGAGTGTGGGGTGTCCCCTCCTAGGGTCAGGATCAGGGGTGGGGCTCTGGTTTCCAAGGGCACCGCCCATGGTGAGGCCAGGGACGAAGAGAGCAAGCAGTCTCACCCCGGCCCGGAGTGGCTGGGCAGGGGGACCGGGCTCCCGAGCGGCCCATGAGCCCCTCACTGCCCCTCCCCTCCCCTCTGGCCCCCATGGGAAGGATGAGAGGCCCAGCTGGGTGGCTGTCAGGACAGTGCACTCACACCACGCCTCTGCCCCATAAGGAGCCCCAAAGTCATCCCACCCTGACCCCCAGACCCTGTGAAGTGCTACCTCCGCAGGCAGGAGGGGCTTTGCAGAAGCGGGGCTGTGCGCACGAAGCTCTTTGACGCCTCTCACCTGGACTGCGATGACAGCCAGGGGCCACCCATGTCCCAAAAAGGCGCCGCCCACTGACCCCCCGACTGAGGCACCCCCTTTGCTGTGTCCCCACCACTGTCAACACGGGTCCCCTCTATGGGGCCAGCTTGACCCCGGCCTCCACAGAACTAGAAGACAGCAAATGCCGGCTCATGCCGGCCCATCGGTGCTGGGCTGCAGGTGGAGGGTCAGCCTGAGGACCCACGGGGCTGGGGATGGGCGTCTGTACTCACACAGGGCAGCAAGGAACCGGGTGGGCCCAGGCAGGGCATTGCCTTCAGCAGTCCCTTATGGGAGGGGAGAGGAAGACAGAGAAAAGGAGGAAGGGGAAAAAGGGCAAGGGGAGGGCTGGGCTCCCAGACACCAGGGCTGGGAGCTTCCATGAGCAGGAAGGAGCTTCCGGGTCCTGGAATTGGGGTCCTGCTGGTCTTGGGAGGGAGGTATGCTCTCCGGGGAGACCCCACAAGGGGCGAGGAGGCCAGAAAGGCCAGGAGGGGCCGGCAGCGCCCTGACTCTGGACTCGGGATGAGAGGGAGTGGGCCCTCGGGTGTGCTCTGGGCTCCTGGGCCCACTTCCTCTTCCCAGCAGGGAGGAACAGGAGCCTGGCAGGCCCACACCAGGGGGAAGGCTGGCTGGGCGCTGGGTACCAGCAAAGGCTGGGGGGAAAGAAGCCCCACTCACTCCCCGTGCGCCCCCAGAAGAGCATCTGGCTGGTGTCAGGCTCCGGGCTGGCTCTATGTAAGAGCAAATGAAGAGTTCCCTGGCAGCGGAAAGGGCCCCCCGAGGTGCCCAGGCCGGCTGGCACCTGTGGGACCCGAGCCACAACGGCAAGACGCTCACATCCGCCCCCACCTCCATCCAGGCCTCAGTCTGGGACTCAGGGTCACGTCCATCGGGCAAACCTGCCAGGTGACGGCTCCTTGTGTGGCGGGACCCTTCACCCCGGGATGCATGGGGAAGGGAGACCCAATTCACCCACAGAGCCCGTGTCCCGCTGGTCAGCCGGCGGCCACACGTACCTGCTCCCATGGCGTTTGTCCCACAAGCGGACCAGCACCCAGGCTGGCTGCTTGGCTTTTTTAGTTCTCACTGGCAGGGTGGGTGGGCTGTTGGTGTCCTGAGGACCGGCATCATTCGCAGCATCATCTGAGCCCTGCCCCCCACTCCTGCACCCTGGTCTGGGCGGTGGGCAGAGAAGGGCCCACCCCACACTCAGAGCACAGAGCCCCCGGGTCACACTGTGCGTGCTGTGCCCCCCGTGACCGCAGGGGGGGTGCTGGGGTGTGGGAGGGTAGTGGCATCTGTTGGTTGTTTTTTAACGCACCACAACTGAAAACTCATGACGCACTGCATCCACACGTAAATGTGTCTCCCACTGCCAGTCACACGACACTTTCCGAGTACAAACCTCCCCCGACCTTTACCCTTTCTAAGCATCTGTCCTTTACACCTTAGATCCACGAGCAATGTACCCCTAACTGGCTTCCCCCCAAAATATTTGAAGTAGTTTAAAATATAAACACTCATACAAAAAGACCGTGAAAAATAAAACTGGAAAGACAGATCAGGGTTACACAGGTGGAGGTAAAGTCTACCCTGAACATGAATTAGGTAACAAAACTGAGCAGTAAAGTAGCATTGAGAGTCCTGTCAGCAAAGCTGAAAAGGAGAGAGTCCCCGTCGGTGGAGGAAACGAAGCAACCTGTTGAAGAGCCCTGAAACATCAGAGGTCGATCCTCCCATCCATTGGAAAGGAGCTGCTTAGTGAGTAGAAAAGCAAGGCGTGGAGCGACCCAAGATGACAGGCTCCCTGGGGCAGGGCACAGCCGCAGGAGCAGGAATCGGGACACGGCCACACTTCTCTGGCTGCTGACACAGCCCCCTGAGGAGCTACTATGGACCTTCCTCAGGTTTCTCTCCATGGTTTAAGTTTTTGGTTTGGGGTTGGTTTTTTTTTTTCCCCTTCTCACTGGACTGAAATTTTGGTACAAGTGTTACTCTTAACACACATTCTGAGAATAAACAAAGTTGACAAAGTTGTTCAAAGGTTACATGTTCCACTTATCTCCCGAGAAAAATCCGGTCTCTACCACTTGGCTGTGGATAGAGCCCTGTGCTCAGAGGTGTTCAGGAAATACTGGGGAAGCAAAAGCAAACCAGTTCCACGGGGTAGGACGACCTGTGCCTACAGCCAGCAAAATGCACCCAACCTCCTCGGGGAGCCTGACTCATGGGCACGCACCCTTTCTCCTCTGAATGCTAGTCCACCCTGCGGGCGCCCCGTGGCACAGGCTCCCAGAGCGGAAGGGGCGTAGCAGGATGGACGGCCTGAATTTACACCCCAGCGGGATCACTTCCTGTCCATGACTTTCCATTTCTCTGAGCCCGTGTCCTCATCTGTCAGTGGGTCCGATGGTAGAATTGCCTGACCTGAAGGTGTCGCAGCAGCTACACGCCCCGTGGAAAGCGCTCTGTCGGAGTGAAGCCCTGGACAGAAGCAGCCGTGTCACCCTCCCTGGGGGAACATCGAAGGTGGGAC
Source organism: Mesoplodon mirus (assembly GCF_964341445.2). Taxonomy (NCBI): domain Eukaryota; kingdom Metazoa; phylum Chordata; class Mammalia; order Artiodactyla; family Ziphiidae; genus Mesoplodon; species Mesoplodon mirus. The sequence goes on along the minus strand of NC_138982.1, from coordinate 145,649,884 downwards.
TCAGTCACCATCTGCTACAGGAGTGACAGGAGACAGGTGGGCCTTGGGCTGCTGGAGCCGTGGGCACTAGGGTGTGGGGCCGATGGGGTCCTTGGACGCAGGAGTGCTGGGCAGGGACTTCAGGTACTCCAGGTGCCTCCTGGCGTCCTCCTGGTTCTGGCGCACGTAGCACACGACGTAGGCGATCACCATGGCGAACCAGCCAAACATGGTGAGCAGCATGGCCACATCGGTGGTCTTGTGGTGGACGCTGCAGAAGCTGACGCCGGAGTCGAGAGCCTGGATCAGCGGCTTCCCCACGTATTCCTCCTGCACCGAGGTGTGGCAGGCGATCTCGTCCACTGAGTCAGGGTCCAGCTTCAGCTCCCACAGGGCCTCCTGCAGGGCGCACTCACAGTGCAGGGGGTTGTGGGACAGGCGTATCTTGGCGCTGAGCTTGCCCAGCGCGTCCTTAGGAATCCTGCGGATGCGATTGTGAGACAGGTCCAGCAGCCGCAGGCCCCCGGCCAGGCCCGAGAAGGCGGCGGGGCCAATGGTCTCGATGGCGTTCTGAGACAAGTCCAGCTCCCTCAGCTGGTTCAGGTGCTGGAAGGCTCCGTTGGGGATGCGGGCGATCTTGTTGGCGTCAAGCTTCAGGAGCACAGCGTCAGTGGGGACGTCCTTGGGGATCTCCTGCAGGCCCCTCCCGCTGCAGTGGACGGCCACGGCCCCGGCATGGTCAGGGCACTGGCAGCTCAGCGGGCAAGAGGCACCCAACCGCAGGCAGAAGAGGAGGAGGAGGCAAGACCCCCCCGTGGGTACCGGCAGGGACGACGGGCTGTGTTTGCCCACGGGGCCCATCCTGACCACTGGGGACAGACGGCACTTCGCTCTCACTCAGCGCGGCGGTCTACACTCTTCCCCACTCCCCGGTGCCGCTGTGGAAGGGACCATCCCACACAGACATAAACGCTCCCTCCTCACGTGCCAGGAAGAACGGTGTTCTCTTTCGGTCCTAAAAGAGAGAAGCAATCAGCATTGCCGGCCGTGGCCTGGCTGGGGACCCAGGGGCACACTTTGACTTTGGGGGAGATGTCACAGCCAAACGGACACACTTGACCAGTGGGGGGGGTCTCTGTGACGTCCTCCTGGAGATTCCCACTGCCACCCAGGAGAGCAAGGCTGTGCTGACTGCTGGCTGGGGGTTGGTGCCCAGCAAAGCCGACCGAGAACACTGCCACCCTGCCCTGGACACACCCACTGCACACCTTGGGGGTCAGGGGCTTGGACAGCACCGGGTAATGGGAGTCCACCCCTCCTAGCTACTCAGGGCTGGAAAGCAGGAAGACTGGGCTGCAGGGTTTTCGTAAGAAACTGGAATGCAGGGGCGACCGCCGGCCACCACTGGGAACCAAGGCGGCACCCTCATCCCCGCGGGGCTAGGCTGCTGTCAGAAGCTCAGCGCTTTGCTAATTGTGACAATCCCTTTGACAATTATAACATTAAAGCTCTTCTCTGTCGGCCCTAATGGGAAGAGCCACCCGCACCGGCATCGGGGTCGGCGCCTTTTATATCAATTATGTTTGAAAAAGGGAAACGAGAAAAGAGAAAAGCCAAGCCCTGGGCGCGCGGCCCGCGCTGGGCGTGGAGTGGCGGGGCCGCGCGGGGCCTGGGCGGGCGGGGCTCGGGCCCCGGGGGGACCCCAGACCTCGGACCTCTGGATTCCCAGGCTCCGGACCCCAGGGACCCCCGGGACTCCCGGGTGGGGGATGGACGGGGGCGGGGGTGTCCACGCTCCGGGATGAGGCGGGAGCTTTACCTGCGCGGCCGCGTCCGGAGACTGCTGTGCATGAGGCTCTCTGCCGCTCGGAATCCGAGCCGGCGCCACGCCCGGAGGGCGGTGGCGACCCGGAGGCCTACGCCCAAGTCCGCGGCCGCTGGGTACACACGCGGCTCGGCCTGCGCTCCCGGGGCGGGGCCTGGGCGGAGCCTGGGGCGGAGCTGTGGGGCGGGGCGGAGTCCGGAGCGGGGCGGGGCCTGAACGACAGCAGGGCCTGAGAATTAGGGGCGGGGCATGGGCGGAGCTTGTGTGACAGGACGCGGCCAGGACATCGCGGGGTCTAAAGATGGGGGGTGGGGCCAGGGCGAGGTCTGGCCGGAGTCTTGAGTGGGGCGGGGCCTGGACGATGGGGGGAGGGGGTCCTGAGGACGAAGGGCGGGGCCTGGGAGCCTAGCTTGTGGGGAAGGCGTGGGCGGGCCTGGGATCAGGATTTTAGACAGGAGTGTGTCTCATGGGCTGTGGGCGGGGTCGTGGGGGGGGGACCCCAGAGCCCCTCCCCTGCCGGTGTCCAGCCCCGCCCCTGGCTCTGGCTCCAGGATGTGGGGGGCGGGGTCGGGGAAGTTGGAGACCCTCGGGTCAGCGCGAAGACCCAGAACGTCTGTCTCAGGTATGGTGCCAGTGGCTGCCAAAGCGTTAATGGAGTTAGGTCTCCGCCCACCTGGGTCTCTTCCTGCCCACCCCCCATATCCCCACCCCCACTCCTCCACCTCGCGTCTTAGGGTCCATGCATGGGCGTCCAAGGCGCGTAGGCAATGTGGGGATTGAGCCATCCTTAGGGGTTTTATAACAGCTTTACTGTGGTGTAATTGATATACAGTAAACCACATATTCAAATTTGATACATTTTGACATTTGTATACACCCGTGAAACCATCACCACCTCAAAGTATTGATGGTAAATACCCCAGTCTCCCGTTTGCAATCCATCCCCTCTGGTCCCCATCACCAGGCAAGCACTCATCTGCTCTATCACTAGATCAGTTTGCATTTCCTGTAATTTATATAAATGGAATCATGGTTGTGTACGTTTTGTCTAGCTTCTCTCACTCAGCATAATTCATTTTGGTTCACCAGGTGCTGATGCATTTAGCAATGGTTATTCCTTTTGGGGCTGAGTAATGAGACATTGCAGGAATGTTCCACCATTTGTATATCCACTCACCTGCTCATGGAGATTTGGGTTGTTTCCAGCTGTTGGCTATTACAAATGAGCTGATATGAAAATTGTGTACAATCTTTGTTGGGGCAAATACTCTATTTCTCTTAGGTAAATATCTAGGAGTGGAATGACTGGTTCATACAGAAGCTTATGTTTAACTTTTAAGAAACTGCCAAAGTGATTGTACAATTTTACATTCCTGTGCTGTGTATGCTCCGCATCTTCACCAGCACTTGGTATGGTCACTCTTTTTAATTTTAGATATTCTAATAGGTGTGTAAGGGTATATCTCATCGTGGTTTTAATTTGTACTTCACTCATGACTTAAGTGTCTTTTCATCTGTTTATTTGCTGTCTGTCTATCTTTAAGGAAGTGTTCTGTTCAAATCTTTTACCCACTTTTAATTGAGTTGTTTTCTTATTTTGAGTTTTGAGAATTCTTTGTGATTTGTATCAGATATGTGATATGTATATATATTCTCTGATTCTGTGGATTGTCTTTTCATTCTCTTTAAAGTTTTTCAAAGAGAAATTTTAAATTTTGATGAAGTCCAATTTATCAGTGTTTTATTTTTTATGGATCATTCTTCTGGTGTCATATGTAAGAAATCTTACATATTGCACTTATATTTTGCATTTGGGTCTATTATCCATTTTGAGTTAGTTTTGGTGTACAGTGTGAGCTATGATTCTTCCAACTTTGTTCTTCCATAAAGTTCTTCTGGTCATCCAAGATTCTTTGTACTTCCTCATGAATTTTAGAATCAGCTTGACAACTTCTACCCAAAAAGCCTAGTGGGGACTTCCCCAGCATTCCAGTGTTTAAAACTCTGCCTTCCAATGCAGGGAGTGTGGGCTCAATACCTGGTTGGGGAGCTAAGATCCCACATGCCTCGGGGTGCAGCCAAAAATTAAAAACAAAAACAAAAAAGCCTAGTGGGCTTTTGTGTGGGATTGCATTGAATCTACAGATCAGTTTAAGAGAATTAACATCTTGACAATATTGAGTATTCCAATCCATGAACATGGTATATTTTCTCATTTATTTAGAGCTTCTTTTATTTCTTTCATTTGTGTTTTGTAGTTTTTGGTTTACAGATCTCACACATCTTTTGTCAGATTTATCTCTGATTTTTTAATGCTATTGTAAATAGTATTTTAAGTTCAATTTATCTTTGTTAAATGCTAATATATAGAAATAAAATAAATTTTTATATACTGATCTGAACTTTGCTAAACTCACTTATTAGTTCTAGTAACTTTTTAATAGAAGCCTTGGGATTTTCTACATACACAATCACGTTATTTGTAACTAAAAAGAGTATTACTGCTTTCTTCCCAGTCTGAATGTCTTTTACTTCATTTTCATACCTAACTGTGCTGGCTAGAGCCCTAGTTCAATACCGAATAGGAGGAGTGAGAGCAGATATCCTTGTTCTTCTTGACCTTAAGGGGAAACATTCAGTCTTTCACATTAAGAATAATGTTGACTGTAGGGTTTTGTAGCTGTCCTTATCAGTATAAGAAAGCTTCCTTCGATTACTAGTTTGCTGAGAGTTTTTAACAGGAATGGATGTTGGATTTTGTCGAACGTTTTTTTCTACATCTATGAAGAATATTTTTATTAGTCTATTAATATGACGGATTATACTGATTGACTTTCAAGTGTTAAATCAACCTTGTGTCCTTGAAATAAATCTCACTGGCTCATGATGTATTATTATTTTTACATGCTGTGGAATTATTTAATAGATACAGAGTTGCTGAGGTTATTTTTTTCTTTGACTGAACGTTATAGCTTGCATCTCTCAAGGAATTGCCCATTTCATCAAATCTGTTGAATTTATCAGCATAAAATTGTTCATCCTTTCAATATAGAGTATGAAGTGATGTCATCTCTTTCATCCCTGATGTTGGTGCTTTGTGTCTTCTCTCTTTCCTTTTACTGACCAGTCAGTATGGAAGTGTGTCAGTTTTATTGATAATCTCAAAGGAGCAGTTCTTCGTTTCATAGATTTCTCTATTTTTTTCCTTTTCTTTTTCCCATTGACTTCTACTCTAATCTTTTACTTACATTAATTTTCTCTTCTTTTTCTAGTGTCTTAAGGAGGAAGATGAGCTCACTGATTTGAGACCTTTCTTATTCTCTAGTATAGGCATATCTTGGAGATATTGCAGGTTCAGGTCCAGACTACTGCAATAAAATGAATATCAAGATAAAACAAGTCACTTAAATTTTTGGTTTCCCAGGACATATGAAACTTATGTTTACACTATACTGTAGTCTATGAAGTGTGCAATAGCATTATGTCTAAAAAAATTTATATAACTTAATTTTAAAATACTTTATTGCTAAAAAAAAAGTTAACCATCATCTGAGTCCTAGTAGTAGCACCAAAGATTACTGATCACTAATCACCATAACAGATGTAATAACAATGAAAAAGTTTGAAATATCGAAAGAATTACCAAAATGTTACAGAGAGATACGAAGTGAACAAATGCTGTTGGAAAAAATGGTGCCAATAGACTTGCTCGACTCAGGGTTGCCACAAACCTTCAATCTGTAAAAGACACAATATCTGCAAAGTGCAATAAAGCAAAGCACAATAAGACAAGATATGCCTGCGTAGGCATATAAATTTCCAAGTCTTGCTCTAGCTGCGTCCCAAAAACTCTATGTTGTATTTTCATATTCATTAAGTTTGAAATATTTGCAAATACACCTTTTGATTTCTTTTTGACCCATGGGTTTAGAAGTACGTTATTTCATTTCCAGATATTTGAGGATTTTGCAGAGATTATTCCGCATTTGCTTATTAATTTAAATCCATTGTTGTTAGAGAACATACACTGTATGCATCAGATCCTTTTAAACTTATTTAGACTCATTTTATGGACCAGAATACGGCCCATGTTAAAAATTGTTATGTGTGTACTTAAATGTGTGTTCTATTGCTCAGAGGAATATTCTATAAATATTGATGAAATCAAGTCTGCTGATGGTATGATTACTGATTTTCCACCTACTTGCTACTTAATTATCGACAGAGGTGTGTTGAGGTTCCTGAGATCTGTCTGTTACTCCTTGCAGTTCTATCAGTTTTTGTTTCATGCATTTTGAAGGCTTATATTCAAATTAGTGTGTCCTCTTGATTAATCAACCACTTTATCATTATGAAAAGAGCCTCCTTATCCCCAGATTCTTTGCCTTGAATTCGACTTTCCTGACACTAATAACCACTCCAGCTGTCTGTTTTGGTGGGTTAGCCTGGGATATCCTCCTCCATCCTTTTGCTTTTAACCTCCTATGTCTTTTTTAAAAATATTTTTATTGGAGTCGAGTTGATTTACAATGTTGTGTTAGTTTCAGGTGTACAGCAAAGTGAATCAGTTATACATATACATATATCGAATCTTTTCCCATATAGGGCATTACAGAGTATTGAGTGGAGTTCCCTGTGCTATAGAGCAGGTTCTTTTTTTTTTTTTAAATAATATTCTTTTTTCTTTCTTTTTCTTTTCTTTTTGTTTAAACCCCACATTTGTTTATTTATTTATTTTTGGCTGTGTTGGGTCTTCGTTTCTGTGCGAGGGCTTTCTCTAGTTGTGGCAAGCGGGGGCCACTCTTCATCGCGGTGCGCGGGCCTCTCACTATCGCGGCCTCTCTTGTTGCGGAGCACAGGCTCCAGACGCATAGGTTCAGTAGTTGTGGCTCACGGGCCTAGTTGCTCTGTGGCATGTGGGATCTTCCCAGACCAGGGCTCGAACCCGTGTCCCCTGCATTAGCAGACAGATTCTCAACCACTGTGCCACCAGGGAAGCCCAGAGCAGGTTCTTATTAGTTACCTGTTTTATATATAGTAGTGTGTATATGTCAGTCCCAATCTCCCAATTTATCCCTCCCCCCTCCTATGTCTTTATATTTAGTTTCCTTCAGGATTTCCATAGCATCAAAGTTTCATCCTCCATATATTTATTAACTGCAAAGGGAAAAATAATAGCTTTACAGTGAAGAAACCCAGCAGAAACTACCTTACATATGTGACCAAGGTTAATATCAGTAATAAGACAGACTGACATCATGTAGCCCTTGATACCACGGACTGGGAAAGACACGGCATCACTGCCATGGTATTCTTGCCAAAAATGCACAATCTCTTGCCAATCGTGGGAACACGTCAGACATACCCAAATTGAAAGGCACTTTATACAAAGTGACTGATCAGTATGCTTCCAAAATGGAGAGATCATAAAAGACAAGAAATGGCAACTAGATGGGATGTGGGATCCTGGGATATACCCGGGCACAGTGGGGAAACGGGGCGCACAATAAGGCTGGTGGTGCAGGTGATGGCTTGGTACCCCACATCCACAGGGTGATGGGAACAGTGAGCTCCCGTCTGTCCTCTGTTTCTGCCCCCTTTGTCCCCCTGCTCTGTTTCCTTTTCCTCTTTTCCTGCCTTCTTCTGGACTGAGTCCTTTATTTATTTATTTATTTATTTTGCAGTACATGGGCCTCTCACTGCTGTGGCCTCTCCCGTTGCGGAGCACAGGCTCCGGACGCGCAGGCTCAGCGGCCATGGCTCACGGGCCCAGCCGCTCCATGGCATGTGGGATCTTCCTGGACCGGGGCACGAACCCTTGTCCCCTGCATCAGCAGGCGGACTCTCAACCACTGCGCCACCAGGGAAGCCCCAGGACTGAGTCTTTTTTGAGCCCATTTTCTCCCTTTAGTTGACTCCTAGCTGGGACTGTTCACTGCTATGTCAGTGGCCGCTTTAGGGGGTGGTGTCGGCTGTCACTTCTCATCACAGACTGCGTCGGGTCACATGAGACCACCTGCCACTTAGGGTGGGAGCCCTGCAGGGTGTGCCCATCCCCGGCCATGCAGTGGACATCCACGTGGGTAGGAGCCCCTCAAATCTTACCATCAACAGTCTTTTAAAGGGATATAAATAAGATGAGCCGTGAAGCTGCAGCTATGTTATTGTAGAGTAGATTGAAGAGGGGAGCCCCAAATTATGGAATATTTTTAATATTTAAGTTAAACACATGAATGTGGTCGCCACCCAAAACTGCAGTGTGGATGCAGGTGAGTCCAGCCATTATGCGGGGGGGTGGGGGGAGGGACCAGACACTCAGAGTTCACGCTGTGGCTTCTGTTTATGGAAAGTTCAAGATCAGGGGGTGGAGGTAGGGATGGGGAAGAGGTGTGAAGGGGCTTCTGGGGCTACATGTTCTGTGTCTTGATCTGGGTGCTGGTCGTCAACATAAGTAAAAAACCCACCAAGCTGCTCACACTTCAGATGTGGGCGGGTGACTGAGGGCGTGTAACTCCTCAATAAAAAAAAAACAGCGGTGTGCTGGCCACGTGTGCGCTCACAGGTGGTTACGCATGTAGGTGATGAATAGAATGATGGATGGGTGGGTGGATGGATGGGTCCATTCAGGGTGCAGTGTTGCCCTCCTGGTCCTCACTGGTCCGTGGCCTCACTAGGTGATGACGTCAGAGTCGCCACAGAAGGTGCTGGCAGCTGGCCAGGTCCAGGCTGCAGGGCCCCGTGAGAGCCTGGCTCACTGTCCACTCCAGACCACGAGCCTGCTCTCAGAAATACCAGAAACCTTCTAATGCCATTCTGGCCACGTGGTCTGTCCATTGTAGCTGCCCTTATAGTGTGAATGGGCTCCGGGCTGATTACCTCACCCATTTATCCACCTAGAATCCAGGCCTTCTGACCCCAGGGAGAAAGCACAATGCTTCAGCTGGTTAATTGCTTCCCACCAGGCAGGCTGCTTTGCTAGCGAGGTCTGCGTGCGCCTCCCTGGGGAGGGGGTGGCAGGAGCAGAACCTGCGGCAGCCACCGTGGTGGAGATGAATGAAACGTCCTGGCAAGGCCGAAACCTTGCCTGCCCGCAAAGACACCTCAGGGAAGCCCAGGACTGGCCCCTCCTTGCGGCGTGGCCGGCCGTCTAGCTGTGTGCTCGCCACCCTGCTCCCCCACCTGCCCGTCCACTGTCACCAGTGTGGCCCTCAGCCGCCCCAGCCTCACACTGGCTCCAGACGGCCCCGCCTCCTGCCCTCGTGCAGCCGTGGGGACCCTCAGACAGAACCACAGGCCGGCCAGGCTCTGCTGACTGCAGCCAGCTCGTGGGTAGGGGCTGGACCCAGGGCACCTGAGCGAGCCTGCCCGCTGCCCAGCACCACAAAAGCAGGGCCTGAGCTCGCCAAAGAGCCTCGATGGATGGATTGCCTTGGGCAACGTTACCCTCAGCAGCTTGGGCCAGACTCAGCCTCCTCCTACGCTCCCTGAATCCCTGGATCTCCCGGAATTCCTGGATCGAAAAGCCCTGACATTGGTTCCCCTCGAGGGCTTCCCGAGCACTGGGCCTGAGCAGCTAGGGCCCAGCCCCCCGCGCCCTTCCCGAAGCCCCTCGGAACCAAAGGGCCTCACGCTCTGGGCCGCCGCCAGGATCCAGTGTGGGAGCAGAGGGCAGCCCGTTTCCCGGGGAAGTGGACGCCACCTGCACCTTATCTAGTAGTTCTGGGTTTTCCAGGGCAGTGTCCCTCGCCCCCCGCCCCCGCCCCAGCACACAGTCCCCCTCCCCAGGTCTCTCACTCTTCCTCTTCTCCAAGTTTTGTCCATTTTGTTGCCCCTTTTCAAGAGCCGGGTCCTGAATACATTCACGGTGCCAATTCTTAATTTTTCCCTCTCAGTAAACTCTGACTTGGTCCCTGCCGGAGCCCCTAGGTTGATGCTGTAGCCGCTTTTTGAGCTTCTTGAGTCATAACCACAGATAATTTACTTTCACTCTTTTCCTTTTCAAATAAGTGCATTTAGGGTCCTAGCTGTTCCTTCCTGAGACTTTCAGCCACAGCCCTGGGGCTGTGACCTGAGACTCTCTCACTGTCTCGCTCTGGCTGCTCCCCAGGAGGGTGCAGGTCTCGGGCGGGAGGTGGAGGGCGTGGAAGCACATGCAGCACCCAGCCCGCAGGCCTCACTTGCCCCAAATCCCGAGCAGCAGGGGTGGCCCTGGGCCTAGTGCCAACCAGAGGCTCGGGGACAGCAACCGCTCTCCCCACAGAGACACTGCCGCTCCCCATTGGTCCTCCTGCCCTGAAACTAGAGGCTCCAGAGTGAGGACGGAAGCCCCCCACCAGGGAGGGCAGAGGGTGGGGTGCCGCAGTGTCCTGTGCCCGACGCCGCCTCAGCTGCCTTCCAGTGGTCAGGGGACTGGTCACTCACATCCCGTGAAGGCACCTGGAACCACATGGAACCACTGATGTATCTTCTGTCCCCTTCTGGGGCACGGCTGCGTTCTAACATTACGCTTCGGAAGCTGTGAGCTGAGTGTGGCCTCAGTGATGGAGCTCCCTTGGAGACTTGCTGAGACCCACACACTTGCTGGGTGTGATGCACGCCCACTTCTGTGAATGTTCCGTGTCTGAGAACCATGTGTCTCTTCTGGGCCATGTTGTTGTGGTGGGTACAGAATCACACACACGCCATAGACTGTGTGTACGTATATGCGCATATTACACATCATTTACTCTACCAATATATATCACACATACTGTACCTAAAGAAACATATTGCACACGACTTACACATAAACACACGTGTGTGTAAATTATGCATAATATATATGTATAATATATAATATGTATTTATAGATAAATACACACACATAATATGTAGGTAAACATGCACACACACACCACACAGAATGACCTCAATCCTGTTGACTGCGTTATTCAAATTCTGCCCTATTTTTCTTTTGCTCTTTGATTCCTTGATTTCTGAGAGAAAAGTCTCAAACATTACTGTGAATTTGCCCATTTCTCCGTGAATTTCTATCAATTTTGCATTATATATTTAAAAAGGTATTGTTCTAGGTGGATAGCAGTTCACAAAAGCGCTACCTTCTTAAAGGACTTATACCTTTTCCCACTCAAATATTCCCCTTTGTCCTTAAAAGGACAAACTCGAGCCTTGGGTTCTGTCCTCTGCTGGACCTGTCTCCCCAGTTTTCCTTTTGAGAGTGTTTGCTAGGATGAATCCCTTGTGTTGTCATCCAGTACATGTCTCCTTTGGGTGACAGAGAAAAACATATAGAAAAGAAGAGAAATTTTTTGTTAATTTATTTTTTATCCCAATATGACTCACAATTTGTGTGTGCCATAATTGCTGACACGTTTTGACTGCTTCCTGCCATTTTATTTCATGTGAACCATCTTCTATTGGTATTTTTTCTTTCCTTGATGTGGTCGTTCCTTTTGTTTCCTCCAGTGGTTTGACATTATTCCTCTCTTTCTATCCTCTGGAGGTCACCCTGGGCCTGTGATACACTTACAGGTCTCACCGCCTGCGTTTCTCTCCCAGCACTAGGCCCAGTCAGCATCTATTTCTCCCTCATGAGCAAGAGGAGACCTGCGCTGCACTTGGATTCTCTGCGTTTGTTCTTGTGCCGGCTCCCAGGGAGACCAGCTGGGGTTTCGACAAGAAGCTATCATTAAATTTCTTTTTATATTATGCCTCAACAATGGCAGGACTTGGCCCTACATTTACTGGTTCCTTTGCTTCCAGAGCTCAGTCTGTGCACGTGTGTGTGTGTGTGTGTGTGTGTGTGTTGGACTAAATGTTTGTGTCCCTCCCCCAAATTCCTACGTTGAAGCCATAATCCCCAGTGTGACTGTATTTGGAGGGAGGACCTCTAAGGAAGTAAGGTTAAATTAGGTCATAAGGGTGGGGCCCTGACTTGATAGAATTAGTGCCCCGATAAGAGAAGAACCAGAGCCGCCCCCCCTCCTGCACACTCCAAGGAAAGGCCACCTGAGGACACAGTTCAAGGTGGCTGTGGCCAAGCAGGGGAGAGCCCTCACCAGGAACCACCCTGCCCACACCTTGACCCCCACTCCCAGCCTCCAGAACTGTGAGAAAGTGAATGTTCCATTTGTGGTGCCTTGTTCTGCAGCCCAAGCTGACTAAGACAGTGTGTTTTGCTTTTCTGTAATTCATCTTTGAGAGATTCTTCCAGGAAGGGTGCATGAGAAGCACACTTTCCGGGTCCTTATGCTTCTAAAAGGTCTTTGTTCGGTGCCGCCACTGGAACAGTCGTTTGGCTGGATATGAGATTCGAGATAAAAAACCGAGGCCCCCACAGTGGCTGAGTGCCTGCAGGGTAGGGGCCAGAGGGGAGGTGCAAGGGGCCGAGTCCCAAGCTGGGGGCTAGAGCCGGGGTCTAGGAAATGAGGAAGAGGTAGTGTGTGTGTGTGTGTGTGTGTGTGTGTGTGTGTGTGTGTGTGTGTGTTGGGGGGCTGTTGATTGGAGGAGAAATCATGAGTTTAGACTGGAGGGGCTGCAGGCTGTCCACAGGAGACCCCCTCAGGCCCCAGGAAGCTTGGCTGTGGGCTGGGTGAGGTCTTGGTGACCCAGACACAGCCCCTTGACCACTGCTTGTGTCTATAACTTTATTCGAGGGAAGCACAGAAGAGGCGGGCGAGGCTGGTGTAGGAAAGCGGATTTAATGTGGGGTTTTCACAACATTCCACGGCTCCTAATGGCCTATGAGTCGCTGATGCTGAACTGGGTGGCCCCTCAGTCCACACCTACCGCCCGCTCCTCCCGGGCTCTCAGGGAGGGGACACCATGTGCAGGAGAGCCCCCGCCCGCACAGTGCGTCTGTGTCCTCCCCGCCTGGGTCCCGGGGCAGCACACAGGCAGAGACCTCTGCATCTCGGGAGCAGGCCGGAGCTTGCCTGCACCTCCTGCCCTGCTAAGGGGCTCAGCACTGACAGCCAAGGGAAATGGGTCCCACGGTGCCCCGCCCCAGGCCAGGCAAGGGGCTGAGTTAGGTCACGGTGGAGGCCCTCTGGGGGTGTGGGCCTGAGGAGGAGGCCATAGGGGAACCCCAACTCTCCAGGAAGTGCCAGCCTTGGGTGGAGACACCTCTGCTCGTGGACATGCTGCTCACAGGATGTGGCCAGGAGGGTGTCCACTGGCCGCCAGCAGGCTCGGGACAAGCAGTGTTGGCTGGTGGGGTCCCCGTGGCCATCTCAACCCTGAGGCCCTGCCTTGTGGCCGGAACCCGCCTGCGCCCCGCTCAACTCTCCTCCCAGGGCACCCCGAAGCCTCCCAGTTCAACAGCTGGGCATAAGGGGCTGCTGATCCGAGGGGGCCGTGGATGGAGCAGCTCTGCCGGCCCCTGCAGAGCTGCCCGGGCTGCGTCCCCAGGTTAGTAGTAGGCCCCGAACAAGGCGGCCACCTTCTGGAGGATGGCCTTGTGGTTGGCGTACAGTGGGATGCGCTCGTCCACCACCTGCCACCGGATGGACACCCCCGCGTCGCAGGAGTATAGGTGCTGCAAGGACAGGGGTAGATCCTGACTCCCTCCTGAGCCAGCCCTGCCCCCACCCAGACACCCCGAGACTACAGACGTCAGGGGGTGACGGGGACCCCACGACCTGGCTCCCGGCCCTGCCACAGGCCTGGCCAATGGCCGCTTGCTTTATCCTTCTGCTGCACAGGCACGAATCAGAAAATGCCCACAAAGCCTTAAAAACCCTTGAAGGAGGAGAGAGAAGAGGTGCAGCCTTGTTCTGGGGTTTTCTGTCCTGCAGACACAGCCTGAGTTTTGTTCCCTGGGACTTCGTGGTCCCAGTTCTGGATTAGGGATACGTAGGACTGATCTAAGTACAGGGGACGGCAACCCCACGAAGGTGCTGGAACCAGCCTTCCCTGGGTGCGAGCCTGGAGGCCCCCAGGGTTCCTGGACAGCCCCGACTGCGCCCCAGCCTCCTGCTGCTGCCCTCTGGCCTCTCCCGGATGCCCCCTTGGTACCGTCTGGGCACAGCTCTGACCCACGCAGCTCCCACTCTGGCCCCGGAAGCCCTCAGACCCCTCCCTGCAGGCCCCGAGGCTCTCCCGAGCACTGATGCCCCTGGCCCTGGAACCCCTCAGACCCCTCCCTGCAGGCCCCGGGGCTCTCCCGAGCACTGATGCCCCTGGCCCTGGAACCCCTCAGACCCCTCCCTGCAGGCCCCGGGGCTCTCCCGAGCACTGATGCCCCCGGTCCCCCTGGTCCTCAGAGCCAGAGGCCCAACAGGCCACGTACAGAGTTCAGCCTCTTCAGCTCCACGTCGCTCTGGTCTGGAAAGTGGACGCTCACGGCCACCGTCTCGATCCAGGCGTTGTCCGTGTTCCTTGGGTCATCCACGTACCCTTTGTACACCTGGGAGGCAGCACAGGTGTGAGCTGTTTCGCCTGATGGACCCCTGAGCCCCCCAGCTTCCTCCCAGAGGAAGGGGCCCCATGCTTTCTCTGCAACCGGTCCGGGTCTGGGATGCTCTGAGCACAGCTGTCCACTGCATCCAAGCCCCTCCTGGCTCTCCCCAACCCCGTCCACCTGCCCCCAACACCACCTTCAGCTTGACTGACGCATTGTGGGGACCCACAGCCTCACTCATCTCCCTTCTGGTCTCTGGCCTGGTACCCAGACCTGCCTCGACTGTCCTTGGGAGGATTAAAAAGGGCCAGTGGACCTCAAAACATTACGCAAAGTGAAAGAAACCAGACACCAAAGGCTGCACGCTGTATGATTCCACCTATAATAAATGTCCAGAACAGGCAAATCCACAGAGACAGAAAGCAGCCTCGTGGGTGCCAGGGGCTGGGGGAGGGAAGGGAGTGACTGCCAATGGGTATGGGCTTCCTTTCGGGGTGATGGGATGTTCTGGAACTAGACAGAGGTGGTGACCACGCCACGCTGTGTACTAAATGCCACTGAAATGCCCACTTCAAAATGGTTCCTTTTATGTTGTTTGGATTTTACCTCAACAAATAAAGAAGTTTATTTTTACAAAGCAGAGAAAAGAGAGATGGCAGTGCTCCCTGTGGGGCTGCATGGGACAAGCCGTGTGAAACTGCTTGGTTTGTAGGTCAAAACCGTAAATATCAGCCATTGCCTATTTCATCCTGAGATGCCACAGAGACAGAACCAGCAACGACTCAGATGCCCACTTGGAGGACTGTTTAAATAAATCATGGCACAAAATATTATGTGGTCCTGAAAAAGAGCGAGGTGGATTCGGAAATGTGGACCTAAAAGTATGGCCTTTGCACATTAACTGAAAAGAGAGTTATGTCTTTGTGCCCAGCTGTGCTCAGGGCAAGAGGGAGTGTGGGCCGGACGCCAGGCGTGCCCCGGCCCCAGGGCGGCAGAGGCCGTGGCCCCCTGCCACTTGATCTCGGGAGGAGCAAACCCAGACAGAGAGAGAAGGCGAGGGGCCCAGAGCCGCGGCCACGTGGGTCCCTCCAGGAGGCTCCCCAGCTCCATGCAGCCCACCCTGCAGCTGTCACGACCCGCACCTCGGGGCCCCAGATGCACAGGTGCAAGCAGAGCAGAAAGATCACCTCACCTCCATGCCCTGCGTCAGCAGGTTCTCGAAGGAAGGCCAGAACTCTCTCCGGAGGACCTGCTTCAGCTTCCGGGGCAGCGTCTCTCCTGGTTCCCGGGAGCCCTGAGCAGAGAGGGAGGAAGGGGCGGCTCAGCACGGCTGTCTGGGGACCCGCTTCCTCTGGCCACCTGCCCAGCGTGGGCAGCAGGCCAGCCCCCTGGAGCCACAGGCGGACGAGTGTCTGACAGCAGCTGCCTCGGGGCTGGAGTGACACTGCCCAGAGCCTAGAGTCCACGTCAGCCCGCGGGGCAGGAGGGTTGCACAGCCTTTGAGGCATGCAGGGCACTGTAGGGGAGCCAGCCCCCTGACCTCCACCACCCTGAGCGCCAGCCGGGCTGTGTCTTGTCTGTGTGCATCCCTATCCCCGTCTCCAGCCTGTGCTCTGGCACACCAGGCTCCCGGCCACTCCCGACGCCCCACACACGGGCCTGCACCTGCACTCCCCTCCCCATCCATCTAGGGGACCCTCTCAGTCCACGTCACGTCCATCCACATAGGCCCTGGAGACGCCCTAGGCCCTGGCTGGCTGCAGTGGCGGGGACCATCAGATGCCCCTCAGTACCTCTCTCGGGGACACAGGGACACAGCTCAGAAGACACCCATCGGCAGGAGAGACTGAAGTGCCAGAGAGGGAGGCTGAATGGTGCCAGGGAACCCGCGGGAGGAGAGGGCCGGGCCTGGGCTCAGAGCCACGCTCCCTCAGCTAGAGGGCACAGGGGCTATGGCTGCAAGAACGGGAGCCGCCCAGGGCCCTGGAATCCTGGTTGGGGTCTGAAGACCCTCAGTGGCACCTCTGCCCCACACACACCCACTAACTTTCTGTCACAGCAGAGCTGCTGCTGGGCCACCGGGTGGATGGTGGGGAAACCCAACGGCCTCTTGCTGAGCTGGGTGAATCACGGACTCCCGGGTACAGGCTCAGAGGAGGGGACCCCGGACAGAGCTGCACCCAGAGACCAGCCGGGGGTCTGGGGGGTGACACGGTCCTCCTGCAAGGGTCAGCCTACTCCAACCCCAGAGCAGTGACAGGGTCGTGGGGGGCAGAGGGCAGATTGGCGGGTCAGAATCTGAGCAGTTGGGCCCGCTTGGACAGGACAGGCCCAGGGCCTTCCACACCCCAATTCTGTCACAAGGCCTCTGGGGTGCGCGCTGGCCTTCGGTCCTGCAAGGAGCTGCCGCCCTTGAGCTGAGGGCCTGTGCACCCCCATCCCCAGCCCCAGGCTCAGCTCGGGCCCCAGGGCTAGGGGCAGGTGCGCGCCTGAGACACCCACCTGGGAGCCGCGTCTGACCCCAACCCCTGAGCTCTGCAGGGAGACCCAGTCTAGCCCCCGAGGCAGCCTCAGCCCTGAGCCTGGTGCCCCCCGGGATGCAGTACGTGCTCAATTAGCGCTTCCGCTCCGAAGAGCACCTGAACCCCTTTTCACAACCGCAAAACAAGGTACTAGGAGGGAGAATTCCCTCTAAAAGGCCAGGACCGGCCTTTGTCATTCAGAACCAAGGACAGAGTCTGAGCTGTCCAGGGCAGCGACCACAGGTGGGTGGTGTTCCTTCGGTGGGTGGGACAAAGGCACGCAGGGCCCCGGCCCCGGGCCGGCGGGCGTGGGCTCACCCCGGGCAGCACCCAGTGCTCGGAGAGGCAGCGCTTCACCACCAGCACCTCCAACACCTTCTTTGTGCCCGTCCGGCAGATGGCGCCGTCCTGGTTCCGCCTCCAGCTGCGGGAGGGGTGGTGCGAGGTCAGTCCCTCCCCCGCTGCGGGGGAGGCCAGGGCACCCCCCCCCCCCCGAGCGCCTGCTCCAGGGGCACAGAGATAGTAACCATCGCTCCCGTAACTGCTGGTCTGACTAGAACGGGTAGGCCTTTGGGGAGAAGATTTTTCTATCAAAAGCCTTAAAGAAGCACGTGCCCTGGACCCGGCCCTTCCACCTCTGTGACTCTCTGGAAATGACGGGTAGATTGATATGGATTTTCACTTTGTCTGCGTAGTGAGCCCTGGCCCTGGCTTTGTCCCTCCCCCAAGGGGCCTCTGAGGGAGGGGGACCCACAGGGAAGTGAGGGCAGCCTGGGGGCATAGACGCTCCTGCCCTGTGTTTTGGGGCGCGCCCGCGCTTATCCAGGCCACTACGGGGTAGGGCGCGTGGCGCACGCTGCGTGCTCATCCGGGGCTACTCACCGGGTGATCACGGGCTGCAGTGTGTGGTTGGGGCCAAAGCAGCTGAGGTCCCCGCGCCCGCGCAGCCCTGTGCGGCCCATGGGGTTCCTGGGCAGACAGGGGTCTGCTCAGCCTGCCGCCTGCAGCTGGAGAGCCAGGCCGGGGCAGCAAGCGGGGCCTCTGATGGGGCACGTGCCAGTTCCGCCCACACCTGCCCTGGCCCAGGATGGACGGGAGCAGGAAGGAGGCCACCGTATGGACCCCCTGATGCGGACCCCCAAGGCCCATGGGCCCCTTGACCGGTATGGCCGACTCCGCATCACCCACTGGGGCTGTCCACCCCGAATCCTGTCCCTGGGGGACTCCAAGGCTTCAGGTCACCTTGGCTGAGTTGGAAAGGAAAGGGGTCTCCTTGGGAGCAGAAGCCCAGCCCCACTGCAGACCCCCCCCAGAGCGCGCCTGACCGACCGTCGTGCTGCGTCCGAGGGCCTCGGCCAGCCTGTGACCTGGCACCCGACGGTCCCCCTGCCCCGCCGTGACACTCTGTCCTGCTCTCGTCCTGAGCACCACGTCCCCCTAGTCCCCTCCCCTGTCGGGGCTGGAGACGCTCCTGGTCATGTCTGTTCTCCTGCCCCACCCGTCTCCCAGCACCTCCTTCCACAGCCTCTGCTCCCTGTTCCAGAACCTTCCCCAGAGGCCCAGCACACACCTCCTCCCCCGGTGCCCTCACCGCCCGCCCGCCCCGTGGAGCCCCCGTCCTGGCCGTCCGCGGTCCCCCTGCAGGTGCTGACTGCTCCTTCCTCGGCCTCCGCCCTGCGGTGCTGCTTCCCCAGCAAACCCCAGCAGAGGAGGCCCTCGGACCCCCAAACCCCAGGCTGGCACACAGTAGGCGTCCGCTAAGTGCCTGCTGGGCCTGATGCCATGGGTCACCTGACATCTTTCTGTTGATTCTTCACCTGTACAGTGGGGCTCAGTGCCCGTCCCTACAGAGCTCAGACCTGGAAACACCTCTGTCCCCTACACGTAACCCCAGGGGCCCTTTAACAGCTCCCCCCTTCATGATCGGTGCAGCTGGCAGCCGGGCGGTCCATGTTTTACCCCATTTCCACACCACAGGAACGGAAGCCGTAAAGGTGACATCGGGGGACGAGGGCGCAGCGCCCAGGCCAGCGGGGCCAGCCCACGAAGGAAACGCCTTATCTGGATGTTTCTTTTCTTCCGTACTTTGTTTTTATCAGAAAAACGCCCACTTTGCCGGAGAGGAAACCTGACCCCAGAAGGAAACCCCAGAGGCCACGGAGGAGGGCCAAGCTGCACTCACAGAGGGAGCCCGTCCTGCACAGTGTAGACCCCGTGGAAGCTGCGCCGGTCCAGGCATCCATCCACCGCGTTGTAGCTGATCCTGGACAGAGGCTCCAGGGCGCTGGGAGCGAGAGGAGAGGTCGTGTCCCCGACAAAGACGGCGGGATGCAGAGCGGCTGCGGTGACCCCTTAGGGGGTCCACCACGAGAGCCCCTCCCCGGCCACAGCCCTCCCAGCATGGCCCCAGCCCCCAGGGAGGATGGGCCACCCGTCCAGGCGGGAAGCAGGGCACTCACTCCCCCACAGGGTCCACCAGGTCCTTGTTCTTCCTGTCGGCCGTGTAGAAGGGCGGGTTGTAGATAAGGAACTCCGTCTGCACAACACGGGGGCTCCCCTCAGTCGGTCACCACCCCAGGTCAGCTGGCACCCAGGACGGCTGACCTCAGGGCCCAAGACCCTGGGACGGCCCAAAGGGCCTGGGAGCCCGAGCTCAGCAGACCTGAGGATGCACACACCAGGCCCAGCCCCCAGGATGGGGGATGAGGGGCTAGGCTGGGCTCTAGAGGAGAGAAGGGGTCCCACTGGCAGAGACTGGGGAAGAGTAACAGCCTGGAATGTTCCAAGGAAAACCAGAGAGAAGACCGGAGGGCACCCACATGCCTCAACCATCTCTCCCTCTCTCTCCCCACCTCCGCCTCCCCGGCACTCAGAAACAGGGCGGGGACCGTTCACTGGGGACAGGGGGTCGGACAAGCAGGGCAGTCGGCTGTGTGTGGATGGAGGCCCACCAGCGTCCTGGCTCAAACCCCAGCTCCGCCCCCTCTGGCCACATGGACCGCGTGCCTCCGTTTTCTCATCTGTTGTCATGTCCCTGTGAGGCCGCAGTGGGCTCATCCGGCCCAGGGGGCTGGACTGCTCCCCCCGAGGACACCACGGCACAACAGGCACTCACCTCCCAGGGGACCTTCTCGTTGGGCACTGGGAAACGCTGGACGGGGCAGTTGGGGTAGAGGAGGTGCCGGGCATCCACGTGGTAGGCATCGCCCGGGTCCTCCACTTTCAGCCCGCCGTCCAGCTCAGGGTCCCGCCCCACCGAGGCCTTCTGGGGTGCTGGGAATGGGAACAGCCCCACGGAGCTGTGGGCAAAGCTGGGCCCGGACTCGGGTGCCAGGTGCACAGGACAGGGCCACCCTCTATGGTCCTTTCCCCCAAACTTCTGGGCTGCCTCTGCCTCCCCAAGCCCGGATTGAATGCCAGCCCCAAAGACGGTACCCTCCCCAGGGCCCCCAGCACTGCGGCCCAGGAGGACAGCGACCTGGGGTCAGGCAACCACCACCTTGGACAGCTCCCAGCAGGGCTCTCAGTAATTAGCTGGACACACAGGCCCTTACAGAAGCTTGTCCAGCTGAGGAGAGCACACTGCTCCTTCGGGGCCAGCAACACCCCAGGAGGGTTACTCATGCCCATTTCTTGGCCGACTGCAAAGTTAGGAACAAAGACTTGTTTTCTGTCACCCAGTCGACGTGACTGGGTCTCGGGTATCTGCTGGAGCTGCCCCCACTTTGTAGCTTGATGCACAGGAGGAGGATGGGGCTGTGGGCCAGGCGACCTCTGGAAGTCCCCAGCACGGTCAAGCGGGGGACTTGGCCACACTCTGCACATGTATCTGTGGGGTGGGCCATGCTCCCCGAGGCACTGGGCATGCTGCCTCTCCTCCCCACGGACCCCCGGACGCAAAAGAGCACAGGTGGTAGAGACCAGCAGCTGGTACAGCCCTCCACTCACCCAGGGTGGGGATGCCCTCCTCCGAGCCAAAGCCGCTGTCCCTCAGGGCTTTCACGATCCAGTGCAGTGCTCTGGCCGTCTGGGCCACCTGGAAGGCACGTCCCAAACAAGATTTGGTCAACACCTGCCCCCACACGGAATGCCCAGCTCCCACCCACCCTGTTCCCATGTCGCAAGGCACAGGCCTTGGGGCCAGAGCACCCAGAGTGAGGAGGGGAACCCAGGGCAGGCCCACGGGGTTGGGGGGCACAGGGTCAAGGCACAGCAGGAGAGGCACGGAGGGGCGGGGACCTGGCCTCTGCCTGGTCCACCCCTCCTCGTCCTGGAGTCCCAAGGCCTCCCTGACCGAAGCCCCTGCATCCACCTCCTTCACTGTGCCTACTGAACTACATTGTGACAATGAACCTTTATGTCTGTGCCTCCCCCTGACTGGGAATCCTCAAGGATGAGATAATGCCTGCCACCCCAACATTCTCAAGGCCAGCTCTGTACAGGCACGGAGGAGGCGCACAGGAAACGTGGGATGGATGGATGGATGGATAGATGGATGGACAGTTAAATGGATAGATGAATGGATGAATGACTGGATGGATGGATGACTGAATGGACTGGATGCATGAATGGATGGATGAATAGATGGATGGATGAATGACTGGAAGGATGGATGGGTGGATGGATGGGCAGATGGATGGATGGATGGATGGATGGGTGGATGGATAGATGGATGGATGAACTAATACACATTACTGTCCCTCAGCATCACTCATGCATCCGAGCCCAGCTGGCCTATGAGGCAATGACTCTTGGATGTGAGGCCACTCAGGGCTGCCCAGCTGATGGGGGGGCTGTCAGTGGACATTGAGGGGGTAGGGGCGGGGGGAGGCTGCTCTCCTGTTGCCTACTGGCCACCACTCTCTCATCTGGAGCTGCTCTGAGACATCCACATGCTGCTTTCTGATGTTGCCCCTCAGTCCAGTTGTCCACACGGACATCCATACGCATCCTTGCTGGCCCCATGGCCTCCCTCCTTCCCAGCATAGCTGGCAGACTGAGAAAGCAGCCAAGGGCTGTTAGTAATTTCCACGGCCCCCTCCCAGGTTCCAGATGCAGAGTCTGGAGACAGCGGCTGTCTCAGAGGCAGTTCCAAGGAGGCCAGGGGAAGGTCAAGAGTTTGTTCCCTCAGACCAGCCCCTGATGTGGCCGCCACACAGTGCGGTGTGGCAGAGCTCAGGCAGGGGAGCGTTTGGTGGAATTCTCTGGAGGACGGAGAAGGTGCCCCTGCCAGTTGGGAGCAATGGCCCCGATGTCACCGCCCCCTTCTCCTGGTTGGTTTCCCAGTATGCACACTCTCAAAGCCACCACACCACAGAGCGACCTTCCAGTCCATCGGAGCTGTGCCCAGAAACAGAGGTCCCAGCCCAGAACCCACCTGCTCCTCTAGGGAGGCCAGTCTCTGCTCCATGGAGCTCGACTGCTTCAGATGTGCCATTTCCAGCAGGTCCACCATGGTGTCCACCCTGCAAGAGGACACAGCTGAGCCCCGCAGGCCAGCCAGGGGCGGGATGTGAAGGAAGCCTGGTGCCTCTTTGCAGGTGGGTGGCCTATCAGATCCAGCAGCCCAGGCTCTGGTGGCCTTAATTTCACGCATCTTCCGCTTAATTTGAAGGTATTTATACCATATGTTTCCGTATAGAATGAGCACCGCCTAGTGGCCCAAGGGGACGATCTCTCAGCCAACGGATGCCCCGGCTCACAGGGCTGCCCCAACAGCCTCGGGCTTTGGGGGGGGGGCACGGCTGGGCAAGAGGCGCAGGTGTGCAGACGCGCACACGCCTGGCTCCTTGCCTCGATTTGCCACGAGTTCCACAGCCAGGTCACAATGGGGAAAGCTACCGCTGGGCGCCACTGGGGACTTTGGAAGGAGGAGGACGCAGCACCATTGTCTGGGGACTGTTTCTTTGGTTTGTCTTCCTTTGCTACAACACAGGAACTGCACCCAATGCAGCCTCTGTTTTATGCGACCAGTACTTCCAAGCGCTCTCGTCTTTTGCGTGTGGGGTTCCTGAGCTCTCTTCCCCCCACAGGCGCCGCGTGTGCCATGTGACAGAGAGGAAACAGTCCAGGAGCCCCGAGGGCACCGCCCTGGTCCCGTACTTGTCACTGATGTCCTGGATCTTCTGCTCTGGCCTCTGCTTCTGCTGGATCTGCTGGTCCTGCAGGTAGTTCTCCTTCAGGTAGATCTCCCAGGACAGGAGGGCCGCCTCCTCGTTCTTCTCTAGCTTGTTCTCTGTCGGCAGAGGGGAGCCTCTGACCCACTCGGGGCCCCGCAGGGAGGGGCCGAGACCCTGAGGGGCCGGAGGAGCCAGTCCGCCCCCGCCCCCAGTGGGCTGGTGGGAAGTCGGTGGCCTGAGCGGTCTGCATGCCCACCGAGCTTCCAGAGCTCTCCAAGGAGCTGCGGCCCCCACCCCACCCCGTCTGCGCCCCAGACGCAGCTCTGGGATGAGGGGCCGGCAGCTTACTGAGCTGCTTGTGTCGCTTGGTGGGGACCTTCAGGATGACCCTCTTGATGAAGAGATGCAGGTGGTTGAGGAGGATGAAGGGGGGCGGTGCGGGGGGCCTGCCCTGGTACTCCTCGATCAGGTCGTGGCGCTGGAACTTCCAGATCTGGTCCGTGCGCTCCTGGACCTGCTGGAACGTGTAGCTGCAGGGGGCAGGGAGCACTGGTTACAGGGGAACACAGGCCACCCAAACACGGCTACCAAAACACCCGTGTCACTGCCCGGCGTGTCTGCCATGACGGCCCATAAAGAGCATACACACCACCCAGGGGGGCAACTCCAGATGCAGGAAAAGGCAGCTGAACTGCCAGCGTCAGAATTCTGAGCTTCCTGGGAGCCAAAGGGAGAAGGAAGAAAGAAGACCTAGATTTTAGGTTCTACAAACCTCGCTAGAGAGTAAAACAGAGCTGCATGTGTTGGGAGATGGACAGTGTCCTGCACTGGACTCTAAGAGGGGCTCGTCCCTTGAATCTGACAAACAGAAGGGACGGTGTCCTCAACAGGCCGACACGTTTATTCTCTGCAACATGTGTGTCTTGTGGATGGACTTCAACTGACCCGAATCCTTGCCAGAGAGAGGCCCTTGGAAGGAGGGAGGGAGGCCAGGCAGGGCCCAGATGCAGCCCCTGCCCGCCGGCCTTCTGGCCTCTCTGTCTCTATCACAGCCCAGCACAGGTCAGGGTCTCTCACTGTTCAGAACACGTGGTAAATCAGAAAGTGGTGACCTCATCACACTAGCTGATGAAAGGGAAGAGAAATGGTGCCCAAACCAGGAATTCAGGGATTTTCACCAGGGTCACCAAGGGTCCCAGGGGCCCTTCTGCAGAGGCCGGGAGGGGTGCTGAGGGGTTGGCGATGCCCTGAGCCATGGAAAACAAATACAGGTCATCCTGCATCGTCCGATTTTCAATAAGTGTGACACGCACCTCCACATCCAGAGCCGGCCTCAGCCAGGTCGCTGCCCCGCAGCCCCTTCCTCCAGGGTGGGAGGAGCGAGACGTCCATGTGCCCCAGCCCGCAGCCTCCAGGCACATGGCCCGTGCGCTGGTCCCGCAGCAGCGGTGCCTTGGATGGACTCAGCGGTGACCAGAGAGCGTGGCCGCGCACGGTCAACCTGGGCTGAGCCAGGTCCTGGGTCCCGGGCTCCGCCCCGTCCGCACCCCATGGGGATGGGGGGAGGGCAAGGGGAGTGTACCCGGCCAGGCCGGCGCAGGGCACTCACTTGAACATGGCGATGAGGAGGTTGAGCAGCAAGATGTTGGTGAAGAGCAGGTAGAGGCAAAGCAGGATGACCGTCAGCCACTCGGGGAAGGCGGGCTCCCGCCGCGTCGCGTCGACCTCGGGGCACTTGGGCTTGTAGGGGTCGGTGCCATTGGGGCTGCACTGGTCCAGGTTGAAGTTCACGCCTGCATCGGGAGTGAGGGGGCAGGTGAACCAGGAAAGCCAAGTGGAAGCACAAGGGTCCTTGGGCGATGACCCCGCAGACCTGGACACCCACACATCTGGGTGACCTCAGCTGTCGGCTCAGGCGTGAGGGCAGCCCAAAGAGGGGCATCCATCTACACCTAAGCATCCTCGTGAGCAGGAAGTGCGGCTGCCAAGGGAAGCCCAGGAGCCAGACCTGTACTCCAGGTGGGCACGTGCCCCTGTCCAGATCCAAACATCCCACCAGGGCACTTTCTGGGCCCCAGGCGGGGGCAGCACCAGGAGGGGCTGTGTCATCATAAGACACAGGTCCCAACCCTGGGGAGCAAAATGCATTGGGAAAGAATTCAAAGAGAAAATTAACAGCCATCAAAAAGAGAAGGGAGACACGAGAAAGCATAAACGCTGCAGAGGCAGCATTCCTATATGTGGAACGAGTTATTACAAAACAAAATATAGCCCCACAATTGCAGAAAAGTAAAGGATACTATTTATCCTTTATTATAATATTTGTAATATACTATTACAAAACATAAATATATATTCCGTTTGTGCATTTAAAAATCTCTGAGAAAATATACTAAGTTAATAGTGGTTAACTCTGGGAGGTAGGATTATGAACATTCTTCTTTATATTTAACTTGAATTAAAAATTTTTTTAGCAATGAGTATGCACTGTTCTATAATCAAATATAGTTTTGAAAGTGCTACTAACTTTCTAAAATAGAAACTCATTATAATAGCTAGAAATACCTGTATTTTTTTAAAAAAAGAGATGAAATCAATAAAATAACCTTCCATTTTAGTAAAGTAAACCCAGAGCAAGCAGAAGGAAGGTAATAATAAAGAGAAGAATGCAAATAAATGAAATAGAGAATTCAAAAACAATAAAGAAAATCAACAAAACCAAAATCTGGTTCTTGGAAAAGATGAACAAAATTACAACCTTTTGGCTAGACTGATCCAGGAAAAAAAGAAAGACTCAAATGACTGAATCATAGCTGAAAGAGAGGACATTGCAACCAGCCTTACAAAAACAGAAAAAACTATAAGGAAATACTACAAAAAATTGTATGCTAACAAATTAGATAACTTATAAAGAATGGAAAAATTCCTAGAAAGACAAAAACTATCAAAAGTGACTGAAAAAGAAGTAGAAAATATAATAGACCTATAACAAGTAAAGATATTGAATCTGTAATTTTAAGACTTCACACAAAGAAAAGTCCAGGCCTAGATGGCTTCTCTGGTGAATTCTACCAAGTATTTAAAGAATAATTAAGACCAATCCTTTATAAGCTTTTCCAAAATATAAAAGAGGAGGGACTACTTTCTAAGTGATTCTATGAGGCCAGTATTGCTCTCATACCAAAACCAGACAAAAACATTACAAGAAAAGAAAACTACAGACCAACACCCTTTAAGAATATAGATGCAAAAATCCTCAACAAAAGGCTATCAAACTGAATCCTGCAACATATAAAAAGATTTATACACCATGACTAAGTGAAACATACCCCAGGAATGCAAAGTTCGTTTAACGTCTGAAGATCAATTAATATAATATGCCATATTAATAATATAAAGAAAATAAATGAACATATGAACATTTCAATTGATGCAGGAAAAGCATCTGACAAACCTAACACCCTTTCACAATACAAACACTCAAGAAACTAGGAATAGAGGGGAACTTCGTCAACCTGATGAAGGATATTTACAAAAAACCCATAGCTCACATTGTACTTAGTAGTGAAAGACTGAAAGCTTTCCCCTAAGATCAGGGACAAGATAAAGACATTTGTTCTTGATACGTTTCAACACTGTACCAGAGGTTCTAACCAGGATAATTAGGTAGGAAAAAGAATAAAAGACATCCAGACTGGAAAGGAACAAGTAAAAGTATCTCTATTTGCAGATGACATGATCATAGCAAATCTCCAAAAAATGCACTTAAAAAGTATTAGAACTAATAAAGAAGTTCAACAAGGTTTCAGGATACAAGTTCAATATACAAAATATAGTGTATTTCTATACACAAGCAGTAAACAATCCAATTAATAAAACAATTCTACTTACAACAGCATGAAAAAGAATAAAACACTTAGGAATAAATTTAACAAAAGAAGTACAACTTACACACTGAAAAATAAAAAATATTACGGAAAGAAACGAAAGATCTAAATAAGTGGAAGACATCACATGTTTACAGTCAAAATCCTAGATGCTCTTTTTGGAAAAATGGATAAGATGACCCCAAAATTCATGTGGACCCAAGGACCCAGAGGCCAAAACAATCCTGAAAAAAGAACACAGTTGAAAGACTCACGCTTCCTGATTTTAAAACTTACTGCAAAGCTATACTAGCCAGGACTGTGGTATTGGCACAAGGGTAGACACATAGATCAGTGGAATAGAACTGAGAGCCTAGAGATAAACGCTTTCATTCATGGTCAATTGATTTTTGACAAGGGTGCCAAGACAATTCAATGGGGAAAGAACAGTCTTTTTAACAAAGGGTGCTGGAACTACTGAATGCTTGCTGTAAAAGGATGACTCTTACATTGCATACAGAATTAATCTAAATAGATCAAAGGCCAAGAGTAGGTGCTAAAGCTATAACACTTTTAGAATAACACCATAGGCATAAGTCTTCCTGACCTTGGCTTGGGCAGCGTGTTCTTAGATATGACACCCAAAGCGCAAATGATCAAAGAGATTGACAAGGTGGAGCTTCAACAGAACTGAAAACTTCTGTGTTTCAAAGGGCAACATAAAGAAAGTGAAAAGGCAACCCATAGGATGGCGAATATACTTGCACATCATATATATGATAAGGGACTGGTAACCATAGGTAAGGAACCCTTACAACTCGATGAAAAGACCAATACCCACTTGGAAAATGGGCAAAGGACAGAAACAGATATTTTTCCAAAGAAGATGGCTCGGTAATCACATGAGGAGATGCTCAACAGCATTGGCCATCAGGGAAGTGCAAATCAAACCACAGTGAGATACACTTCCTGCCCAGCAGGGTGGCTAGAATCAAAAAAGACAGATAATAACAAGTGTTGGTGAGAATGTGGAGAGACTGGAACCTCATACATTGCTGGTGCAGCTGCTGTGGGAAACAGTTTGGCAGCTTCTCAAAAAGTTAAACACAGAATTACCATGTGACCCAGCCATTCCACTCCCAGGTATACATCCAAAAGAAACGACAACGTGTCCACACAAAAATTTATAGAAAACATTAGTCATAAGAGCCAAAAAGTAGAAACAACTCAAATGTTCACCAGCTTATGGATGGATAAACAGAACATGGCAAATCCATCCAATGGAATGTTATTTGGCAACAAAAAGGAAGTCAATGCTGACACAGACCCACTATACGCACGACTCCTGAAAACATTATGCTAAGAAAAAGAAGCAAGACACAGTATTATGTGTCAAACATTTGTTCAGTTATACTCACGCATGTGTGGTTTTATTAGGTCATGGTAAAATGTACATCATGCGCTGACTATAAAAATTAAACCTTAAAAAAAAAAAAGCAAGACACAAGAGACTATGTATTGCATGATCCACTTTATATGAAATGTCCAGAAAACGCAAGTGCTATAGAGACAGAAAGCCCATTAGAGGTCACCTACGGTTGAGGGGAAGGGGGAAGGGGGGGGCTACTAATGGGCACGGGGTGTCTCTTTGGGGTGATGCCAATATTCTAAAATTAGATTCTGTAAATATACGAAAAACCACTGCAGCGGACACTTGATACCACTGAGCTTTACGGTAATGCGAATTAAATCTTAATGAAGCTGTTCAAGAGAACAAACTCAGTACACAAGAGACTGTTCTCTGTGTCCAGAGAAGGAGGACTTATTTCTGACTGCAGTGGGAGGAACACAGGGAACAGGGCAGCATTTAATGCTGGGGGGGTGGGGGTCAGCTGTTGCCCCAGGGCCCCATCTCCCCGAAGCTGTGACGTACGGCTCAGGCTCTGCCAGCTGGCGTCCTCCCTGCTCAGCTGGACCCAGCGTGTACCTGTCTCTTTCGGCCACAGGCACTGCAGGAGCCACGGCCCCCGGGCCCTCCCTCCCCCACTTCTGTGAGCTTGCAGGACCCCTGCTGGGCTGGCCCCTCCTTTCCCAAGGCTGTCAGGGCCCATCGTACCGTCGATGTAGGCCGGGATCTGCCCGAAGATGGTGAGATACGAGTGGTAGACGACCCCCCGGAAGATCCACTCCACCCGCCTCTCATTGTGGATGAGGATGGCCTGCTTGGCCACCCCGAAGGACACGACCCACACGGCCAACAGGAAGAGGAAAAAGAAGACATCCTTCATCTGCGGGGACAGGGAGACACCAGGCTGCAGCCCCACACCCGCACTGCCCACAGGTGGGCTCCTGTGTGCCCTGCAGCGGAGGGGGACTCCATCGACGCCCACGGCATGGACGCCTAGAGCCAGGAGGTCCGGGGGAACAGCCCTGGGGCTGCCCCAACACCCCAAATGTGTGCTGGGCACCCCCTGAAGTGCAGGAAGGGTCCAACGTGACCATGACCAGCAGGGGAGTGATAGGAGCTGTAACCGGGATCAGGAATGAGCTGTGGAGATCAGGCAAGGCTGCCTGGAGGAGGCAACATACAGGCAAAGACCTGAGATGGGCGTGCCCGGGGGTGGGAGCCCAAGGGGCAAGGCAGGGACTGGGGATCTAACGGGGTGTGCTGAAGCCCTGGGGCGCCTCACTTGCAACTGACATCAGAGGCCCCTCATCCCCTTACCATCCGCTTCACGATGATGATCTTGGGCCCCAGCGTCTTGCTGATGGTGAAAATGTGCATCAGCCGCAAGCAGAACATGATGAAGTCCAGGGACAGGATGATGCGCCCGGGGTACAGCAGCGAGGGGATGAGCCTGGCTGGGCAGAAGCAGGGGCCTCAGCTGGCCGCTCCAGGGCCTGGGCCCAGCCTCCTGTGCACCTGCCCCAGTCCAGGGGCAACCCCGGGACCCCAAAGTACTAAAGCTGGGTGTGAGCTCAGGGGCAGAGCCTCCAGGAGAGTCCAGAAGCCCAACGGGAACCAGAAGGCTGGGCTGGGCAGTCTCGCCTGGTGGAGAAAGCGGGTCATGGCAGGGCAGACATGCGCAGCCTTGACAGGCAGTGGAGAGGTCCGAGCCCCAGGCTGGGATGCAGGCGCACACACCCGGCAGCTACCCGCAGTGACAGAGCCCCGAGTCTCCACCCTGGTTCCCTCACTGTCCCCGGGCGGGGGCAGGGCACCCTCGGGACAGATGCGTCCAGAGAGGAGCTGAGCCCCGCGGGGGGGCCCTGGCCTGTGGCCTCATCCAGAGCCAGCCCTGTGGGGCGGCTGCCTCAGACGGGATGGACGGGATGGGCACCACACGGGGAGGCTGCTCACCGGCAGGTCAGCCCCGCGATGAAGAGCAGGATGGCACAGATGTCCAGCTTATTCCAGAAGTCGCTGAAGTACAGGACCGCCATCTTCATCAGGCCACACTCGTCCGGGTCGTAGAAGAGCTGGGAGGGGACACGGTGGGCCCGGCGTATTATGCATCTCACTGCCCCAGCAACCAGCAAACCACGGCTTCCTGGGGAGGGGCCGCGGGCAGGACACGTGGCCTCCGCTGGCCCCAGCCTCAAGCGAAGGTGTCAGGGGCCAGCTCCCCTCCCACAGGGCGTGCTCCCCGCCCCCTGCAGCAGCCCCCAGAGGAGGGAGAGACGGTGGAGGGACCGCAGCCCTGCTTGGCCTGCCCCGCGGGAGTCCCCAACCCGGAGCCCAGCAGCTGGGTGCGCGGGGCAGGTGGCCCCACGGGAGCAGCCGGGTCCCCTTCCTGGCACCGCTAGGCAGACTCCGGGAGAAGGGGCTGCTCTCTGTCCTGGGGCTGCCTGCGGTGAGGCCGGGGCCCAGGGACCGGGGGCTTCTGCTGCAGGAGGCCGTGTGGGACGAGGTGAGGCCCACAGAGCCAGCGCGGCCCCAGGCCTGGCCGCCCACCCTGCACCTCCTTCCTGGGGACCCTGACAGTGCCCTAGGGTCCCCCGCAGGCGGTGGTGTTGACGCATGTGAGCTAAGCTGGCTGGATCTTGGGGCTCGTGGATGCCAAGTTCAGAGAGCAGGGACGAGTCTGAGTGGGCGTCTCTCAGCGGCCGGCCCCTCCCCACACCAGCTGAGGGTCACGTTCACGGGCTGCCTCCAGGTACCAGCAGGTGGGGACAGTGTGGTAGTGGGGGGGCGGACAAGCTGTGGGGATCAGCCTTTCCCTCTGCTCCGGGCACCCGAGGAGGCCTCCGAGCCCAGAAGGGGTCTTTGTTCACCAGGTCGTCTCACAACGGGACTCAGGACAGGGCCTGGACCACGCAGGACCAGCTTGGCCTCCAGAGGGGCTGGACACTGGGGTGGGCCACCCCTCAGCACCTGACCGAGCCCCAGGAAACACCCTGCCCACCGAGGGGAGGGGGCAACAGGAGCTCTGTGTCCAGAATCCTTGGACGGACGCTGCCGTGCACCCCGACCCTCGGCCGATGTTAAGCTGTGGCCTCCTGTGTGGACGGTCACTCGCCCGTGACCACCAGCTGCTGGCTCAGGGCGCTGGGGGTGCTTCTGGAGAATTACCAAACACAAGAGTGGTCTCGGGACCCCCCACTTTGCAGTGCCCTTCACAGCGTAGCTGGGGTCTCACACGCCCCCCAAGTCCAGGAGGCCACGTGGTGAGGGCACCCCGTTCGGGGTGATCAGAGAGGGTTTCAAGCAAAAAGCAGCGCCTGGGGAGGGGTGGCCAGGTGGAGGAGGGGCAAGGGCCGGTGTGGCTGCTGGACCGCAGGCCGCCCTTTCCGAGGGGCCCTGCCCGGCTCTCAGCGGTCCCGTGAGTCTCGCCGGGGATGGCACCAGGCCAAGGGCCACCGGGAGAAAGTGCCCGAGCGCAGGGAGCTGCCCGGGGGCGGGAGGGTCAGTGGGTGGGGCTGGGGCCGGGCAGGGCCCCACCTGCCGCAGCTCCTCGCACACCAGGGAGCTGAGCCAGAGGTAGATGAGGCACTCACAGCCCGAGGGCCGGGGCTGGAAGTCCACCATGAGCACGTAGGCGAACAGGCAGAGGAAGGCGAAGTAGGAGAGGACGTTCAGGTGGAAGACGACCACGGGCGCGCTGAAGAAGGCGCGGACGCGGGCCAGGCCGCCCCCGGCCTGCAGCCGCCTGTCCCTGCGGGCAGACGCGGGGTGGGGGCCGCGGCCGTGAGGCGCCTGACGGCCCACACGGGCCCCCGCGCACAGAAGGGGGGCCCAGGACCCGCACGCGGCTGCTGCCCCTGCACGCATGGCTTCGGCGGGGGCTCAGCCAGACGGCCCCACGGAGGGGTCCCCAAAGGGCCCTCGGGTTCCTTTCCGGCTGTAACAAAATACTCAGGCCACGGTGGATGGGGCGGGCGGGCCGGCGCTCGGCCCCCTGCGGGTACTGGGGGAGAGCAGGTCTCCGCCCAGGTGGGCCCTCCCCCAGGCGTGAGGCCCCTCCATCCTGGGATCAGTGGCAGCGGTGAGGATCCCCGAGAGAGGGCGTTTGGGATGGAAGGTTCGGGCCCCCGGGCCCCCAGCCCCCGGCCCCCGCCCGCAGCCAGGCTGGCACCTGAAGGAAATGAGGCCCGTGTAGAGCAGCGGGAAGGCCAGCATGCACAGGGCCAGCTGCCAGAGCCCGTTGTCCACACAGAGCTGACCCCACCACACCTTGGTCAGGAAGGCCTGTGGACACAGGGGCCGGTCAGGGCGACGGGCGTCCCCCACCCCCGACCCCGTGCTCCCTGAGGCCCCCAGGAGGAGTGACTGCACGCTGCGGTGGCAGCTCAGCACAGGCCCTGTCATCTCCCGGCCGAGGAAGAGGCTCCCTGTGGGCAGGGCAGGGCCAGCTCTCCCGGACAGAAGGGGCGGAGAGCAGGGCTCAAGCCCAGGACTTCTGTCTCCCCGTCTCTCACCAGCTGGCCCCTCTGAGCTCTCTCTGGGGGTGGGGGTGTGTGGACAGAACCCCCTCCCCGCCACGTCCCTGGGATCCAGCACGGCCGGCACCCGACAGTGCTGCGGACATGGTGACAGCAGGAGGCTGTGCTCCAAGGAAGCGCCAGGGTTCCAAGGGACACCGTGTGCCACGCGTGCCACGCCACCAAGGATCCTGCACTCGGTGCTCCAAGAGGATGCCCTGCCCCCTCCACGTACCCCTCCGAGGCCCCAGGCAGAGGGGGTGGGCGTCCGAGTCCTGTCCCTGGGACCTCCTGGGGGCCTGCTGGGGGCTCCCACATGGGGACCTCCTGTGCTGTCTGTGTGAGAGGGAGGCCACGTCTGCCCCTGCAGCAGTGCGGCAGGTGTTTCTGGAAGGTCACCTGGATGCCCCCGTGAGACACAAACTTCATGTCCTTGGCCTCCAGGGCCAGCTGCAGGCAGGTGGTCTTGCCCCAGGCCTCCGACACGCGGACCAGCAGCTTCTGAGCTCTCTCCTCATCTTTCCGGTAGCACTCGGTGAAGACCCCTGGGTGGGAGGGAGCTCACGTCACAGCAGCCGTGTCCCCAGCAGTGACAGCCAAGGACAGTGTCAGAGCATGGCCTCTCCAGATGACACAGCCTGAACAGGGATGGCGCTGAGACTCGGCGCGAGGGCCCCAGGGCGACCCACGAGGAGCTGAGCCCAGGTCGGAGGCCGCGGCCCCAGGAACTCACCGATGGCTCTCTGCTCATACTCGTCAGCGAGCACCAGCATCTCCTCCAAGGTGTCCGTGTCCTCCTCCTCCTTGGACAGCTCCTTCAGGATCTTGCTGCAGGCCAAGGCCGCAGCGATGCAGTCCTGGCTCTGGGCACCAGGGGAAGCCACCGTGAGCACCTGGATGGTGCAGCCCCGGGAACCCCTGACACACCGCCCAGGGTGATGAGAGCAGAGGCCCCGAGAGAGCACAGGCTGTGGAGCAAGTCCTTGTGGATCCTTCCATATAAACCACTGGGCTCACCCAGATCACAGGTAAGGCCTGCGGGTGGCCAGTTTCCTGCACGGGCTGGTGGGAGTGGTCCGCTTACCAGGCAGCCCACTTGCCTCCCCAGAACGTGGACTGGACACCGGTGCTAGCACAGCCCTGCCAGCGTGAGGCCCACAGCTCCCCTCACGCACGGAGCGCCCCGAAGGTGGAAGGGGGGGACCAGGCCCTCGCACGTCCCTGTCCAAACCCAGGGTGCCCTGCCTCGGTGGCACTGCCAGTCCCAGGCACCAGAGTGGGGGCCAAGAAAATCTCATGGAGGGTCTCAAAGCTCAGCCCGGAGGCGCTGGGTCTGAGGGCAGTGCCAGCCCAGGCGAGGGGTTGGTGTCAGAGCCTGGAAATCCGAGTTTAGCTTTTCTGTCCCCTGAGCCCCAAGGGGCATACCTGAGGCCACCATCAGGCCCGGCTCTGTTGTCGACCCCCTCCCCCAAGCACCTTGTGCGAGGGCAAACCTCCCAGAACTACGGAGAAGCGGGGAGCCACCAGAGCCTCTGCTGGGACCCTGGGGGGGAGCAGGCTCTTGAGAGCAGCCTGGAAATGCCAGCACCTAAAAGCAGGGCGTCTCTGAGAGAAAATTACAGAACTTTACTTTCCCGTTACGAGGAGAGTCAGCTTGAACTAAAGGAAAACCACACAGGAAGACTTGGGCCTGCAGTGCCCTGTTTCTCAGGGAGCTCCCCGGCAAGTCCGCCGCAGCGGGTGATGAAGCCGCACACAGGCCCAGGGACTAGGAGCCGACAGGCCAGCTGTCCCAGACGGCCCGCCAACAGCTCAGGGCAGTGGCACCTGGGAAGCACCCCTCTTAGTAACAGATTGAGTCTGAGACCCCCAACCATCAATGGAAAGAGAGGCCGCCCCTCCGGGGATGGAATTTGCCTGCAGAGTCTACTGACTGGGGGGGGCAGGGTGGGGGGCACAGCACGTGCGCTGACCACCAGAATGTGTGGGTCACAGAGGGTGGCCTGGCCTGCTTGGTGTGTGTGCCAGGTGGGCCTTGGCCCAGACAGACCCCAGGAGGAGATTGTGTGGCACTGCTTTCTAAAAACTCTCCTCTTGCCTAGCGCCTAGGGCCAAGCTCTCTGTCCTCCAGCCCTGGACACCCTGAGCTCCTTCTGGTGTTGTGGACACCCACTGCCCTCCCTGCATGGCCCTGTGCTACTTACCCACCCCTTGCGGTTGGCTCTCTGGTCAGGAGCCCCAGCTAGAGCCCTGTCACTGGTCCACCCATAGCCATGCGTGCCAGGAAGCGGGTCTGGGTACCTGAGCCCAGATGATTTCTGCCAGCTCCCGGCGGTTCTGGATGATGGCCCAAATGAGAAGATCACGGACAGGGTCCACGGTGAAGGCAACGTGGCCTGATGAACGCTTGTACAGGGACCGGAGACTCACTCCCTGCACCTGGTGAGCAGCGGACAGTTAGAGCCCTCACCTAGGGCCCCACGAGCATCAGAACCCTGGGGCCTATTGAGGGTCCTGAGCTCAGCCCCACCGTCCCTGGAGGATAAGCCCTGCAAACTGCATTTCCAACAACACCCAAATCTTTCTCATGCACACTGGGGTTTTTAAAGCACCACTCTGGAGACATGAAGACACACCCAAAAAGTGCAATACCCAGTTGCCTCCCACACCAATATTTGTAGACCCTTGTTGCTACAGGCACCCCAATGCTTCCTACTCTTATCTGCTGGCAGCAAAGCCTTTTTCTATGAAGTAAAATTCTAACACAGAGTCTGTTAATAGATTCATGCTGTGAGCTCCTCAAGGGAACCTACACCATGTCTCCTGCAGAGAAGGTCAGCAAGAAACACCAGACAGACAAAGCCACGTGTGAGTGGGAAGGCCCTGACCTCAGACATACTCAGCCTACAGTGATATGAGAACCAAGGCTTCCTGGCCCATCAGTAAATAAACACATCCTCAGACAGTCTGGAAACAATTCCCAGAAGCAAAGAACACATTTCCCACATCACACACGAAATTGCACTTTCTTTAAGTGATTTTAGAAATCGCCTGAAGACTCATCTTTATAAAAAAAGAAAAATTAGTTCATCTTCTTAAATTACAGACATGGGTCTGTGTGAGCTTCCACTTGAGCACATTCCAACTGGACATCTTAAACACAGTGGAATCAAGAAAGGCAGAACTGTAAATATATAAAACCAAGCCACAGCCCCATCATTCTCAGGGGTCAGAAATAGCTCACACAGGACAATGGACAGATTTGCAAACCTGAAGGAAGTGGATAATTTCCTAGCAGGAAAAAAACAAAATCAAATATGGTCTCAGAACAGACAGAAAACCTAAACATTGGGACCATCAGGAAAGAAAATGAGAAAGTTATCAGTTACTCAAAAAGGCACCGGGCCCTGATGGACTCCTAGGGGAGTCTGTCAAGCTTGTAAGAAGCAGTGAACTCCAGCCACATAAACTGTTCCAGGGCAGAGAAAGAAGGCTTCCCAATGTTTTTACAAAGCTAACATAAAATTGATACCAGAACCTGACAAATATAACCCCCCCGAAATAAAACTACAATTAAAGACCTAAACATTCTGAAGCAAAAACCCTAAAAATATTGGGACTCCAACACCATATTAAATACATGTTACCCTGCAGTCGAGTTGAGATTCAAAACGGGAATCAAAAAATAATAACGACCTATAATTCACCAAATTCATAGGTCAAAGAAGAGCAGTTCAACTCCTCAAAAGGCATCTGACAAAGATCGGCACTGAGGCTTCGTTTGTAAAAACTTAGTAAGTCGGAAGAAGAGGCTCCCTCACATAAACACACACACGAACGCCAGCGTTGTACTTAATGTTGAGAGGCTGCGGGATTCCCATCAAATACGGATGCGACTAGAAAAGCCCCTGTCCTGTTGTTGCAACACACATGCATCTCACACAGATACGAGTGGGAGATGCTGACCGGACTACACAGACACCGATCACACCTGTGAGCAGGGCTCAGGGGACAGGGCACAGGGGAGAGCATTTTCCCCACATCACTTTTCGTACCGTTGGAGGTCTTCAGAAAGGGAGAGTTATGGACTGAACTGTGTCCCCCACATTTCATATGTTGAAGCCCCATCCCCTAATGTGACTGTATTTGGAGATGGACTTTCAAGCATGTGATCAAGGTGAAATGAGGTCATGAGAGTGGGGTGCTGGCCCAACAGGACCGGTGTTCCTTGGAGAAGAGGAAACGGTACCAGACACACTGAGGACAGGCCGTGTGATGGCAGGGTAAGAAGATGGTTGGTCCCCTGCAGGCCAGGAGGAGAGACCTCACCAGAAGCCCACCCGCCGACACATTGACCTTGACTCCAGCCTCCAGGGCAAGGAGAAGACAACGCCTGTTGTGTAAGCCGCCCCATCTGTGTCACGGCAGCCCAAGCTGACTTTCCCAGTGAGAACTAAAGCCCGTGTTTCAAAGGTCCGAGGACACAGCGGTGCGCGCAGCACGCAGCCAGCACTCACGCTGAGCTTGAGGTTGGGTACAGCAAGCAGGAGGCGCGGGCGGTCGCTGGAGCGGGGCCGCGGGTACAGCGGCTGCGTGGAGTCCCCCAGCAGCTCCCGCAGCACCTGCGCCACGTGGTGCATCTGCACACGGGGCACCGGGCGCTCGGGCTCCTCGGCCAGCGCCTTGTGCAGCTTGTAGTGGAACAGGCAGGTGGGCTCCAGGTTCTCGTACAGGTAGAGCAGGGTGTCCCACGTGACGAACTCCTTCAGCCGCACCCCGTTCTCCAGGAAGAGCTTCACGAACTCGGGCTTGTTGGCGATGAGGGCGGCCGTCATCATGGGGTACAGCTCTGAGGGCTGAGAGGGGGCCGTGCGGGGCCGTGCATGTGGTCATCGCCCCGCATAACCCTTATCTCAGTGCCCCTGAGACGGGGATGCTGGCGTCTCCCGTCTTGGGAGGAGGAGACGTGCCAGCCGCCCTCACTGAGGGCAGAGCTGGTGTCTGGACGAGGCCACCTCAGGGCCTGCCCTTGTTCCGAGGCCTGGCAAGCCCCTCCCCAGGGCACCCCCTGCGGCCTCACCTTCCACTGACGCTCGTCCGTGAAGATCTCGCTCCGGGCGATGTCCACGCGGTTCCACGCCACTGCTAACTTCAGCTGGTGGTCCCAGTTCTCGTGGCCAAAGTGGTCGTGGCTCCGAGAGGCTGCAGGTAAAAGCACACGCGTCAGGGGCTTTGATCTGGGCCTCCAAGCCACTCCCCATCTAACAAAGTCAGAGAGGGAGGGGTGTGTCACCAACCCGTCTCCATCATTTTAATTGAACAGATAAGGTGCTCGGTCACAAAATCACCGCCATCCCCCACCCTTCCCCTGCATGCACCCTTATAAAATCCCTTTTCCTTTCAGTGGTAGAATCAGAGAATCTCTGGGTTTCTGTCAACACTCCCACTCACCCCAGCCCTCCACTCTGTCCCCAGCTCCTGGTCAAGCCCCCACCCTAAGTGTAAACTAGACACGGGTCTCTGAAAGGCAGGCATTTCAGATTCACACTCAAAAGTTGGACCAAAAGGCCATCACATTTCCTTCCTTTGCCCTGTTTGCAAAACCACCACCTCACCCAGGTTCTCAGGGCAAGTATTTTGCCCAACTAGTTTCTGCTCTTGCTAGGTTAACATTTTAAAACATGGGTTGTTATTTGGGGAAAAAGAAAAAAGAACTTTGACCCTTACCTCACACCACACAAATAAAGTAACCTGAGGCAGATCATAAACCTAAATATAAAAGCTGTGGCTATAGAGCTTCCACAATGAAACAGATGAAAATATTTGCAACTGTGGGGAAGGAAAAGATTTCTTGGGATGCAAAGAACATGAATCATGAAGAAAACAATTAGTAAACTAAAATGTGTTAAAATATAAGCCTTCTGCTCTCCAAAGACACCTCAAAGGACATATAAAAGCAGACCATGAGGGGCTTCCCTGGTGGCACAGGGGTTAAGAATCCACCTGCCAATGCAGGGGACACGGGTTCGAGCCCTGGTCTGGGAAGATCCCACATGCCGCGGAGCAAGTAAGCCCGTGCGCCACAACTACTGAGCCTGTGCTCTAGAGCCCGCGAGCCACAACTACCGAAGCCCGTGCACCTAGAGCCCGTGCTCCACAGCAAGAGAAGCCACCGCAATGAGAAGCCCGTGCACTGCAAGGAAGAGTAGCCTCCGCTCGCCGCTACTAGAGAAAGCCCGTGTGCAGCAACAAAAACCCAACGCAGCCAAAAATAATAAAATAAATAAATTTATTAAAAAAAAAAAAACAAGAACCAAGAAAACCATGAAAAATCATGAACCAAGAGAAAATATGCCCAACACATATATCCAACACAGGATTTGTATGAGAATATATCAAGAACTTATACATCTCAAAAATAAGAAGACAAATAACCAAATAAACGCAGACAAAAGATCTGACAGACATTTCCCCAAGATGAAATACAGATGGCCAAGAAGCTCAGGGAGACGCAAATCCAAACCACACCGAGATCTCCCTTCATAGCCACCAGGAGGGCTACAGCTTCAAAGACTGACAGTACCAAGTGTGGGTGAGGATGAAGAGTCCAGACCCGCATCCATGGACTGTGGATGGATGCACGGAAATGAAGTGAAAGCCGATCCTCTGCTACGACAGCCTCCTGCTCTGCCATCAGGGCTGGCCTGGGGCTGGTGTCCCTCCAGGGTGAGGGGCTGCTCAGCGCAGAGCAAAGGCTTCTGGGCACCAGGGATGTCTCAGCCATGTCAACCCCGGCGGGAGGGCAGGGAAGCACTGGCTTCCGTCCCCCCACAAGAAGTGGGAGAAGAGGGAAGAGTGAAGTGTGGGCCCGGGGAGAACGGGCTGGAGGGCAGAGGCCAGACTACGGAGCAGAAGTCAGTCGAGAGCTCTATCGGTCGTGAGGACCCCTGCGTTTGGACTCCGCCCTGCGCTGGGGGCGAGGAGTTAAACAGGAGACAGACCGTGGGGAGACAGGAGCAGACGTCCAAGGTTCTTTCTTTCTATGCTAGAATTTTATGAGAAACTATGACGACCACTAAGGGGTAAATCAGTGCAGGCTGCACTCAGATTTCAGGGAAGAAGGTAAGCTGAGAAAAGAGCCTGTACCCCAACACTGGTGGTGGGCACCCACCTGCCCAGGGGGAGCATGAGGTAGGCCTGGCGAGGTCCACCACCAGCTGCCCTCTGACCAGCGCATCTGCCCACAGGTGGCACTTCTGGCTCCTCTAGGCTAGGACTCAGGGTCCTGAACCCTCAGCCGGCCCCTCCCCCTTGTCCCCACTTTGCCTGACCCTCACCCTTCAACAAGGCCTGCAGGATGGCCACATCCACGTCCTGCTGGCCATCCTTGCCTTCCCGGAACACAGTGAGCAGCTGCCGCCTCCGGACGATGTCCTGGATCTGCAAAAGACCGTCCCCACGTGAGGTGCCTCCTGCCTCCCCAAAGGGCACCCTCAGAACCAAGGCCCTGGACACGGAGCCAGAGCCCCAGGCAGGAGTCCTAACTGCTTGTGTAGCCAGGGCCCCCCCGCCCCCCCACCCCAGACGGTGAAGATGAAAGATGCATGAGGACCAAACACACGGTGTTTGCGAGTGGCCTGTGGGGTGGAAAACACAGCCCAAGTGTAAAGAATCTTCACCTCACTGATCGGTCACTGATCGACACTCAGCATCACTTAACTGAAGACTTCTCCCCGGGTCCTCCTGCCTGGGGGCGGACCTACCCACCTACCTGTCCGTCCATCCATCCATCCTCTCGTCCATCCAATCATCTACCTACCTAGCTAGCTATCCATCAGTCTGTGCGTGTATGCATGTATGTATGTAGGTATGTGTGTGTATGTATCTATGTACCTACCTGTTCACCCTACCCACTTGTCTACCTACTTACCTATCCTACCTACCTACCTACCCTTCTATATATCTACCTACCCACCCTATGTATCTATTTAGCTAGTTACCCCACCTACCTATGTATCTATCTACCTACTTACCTATACACCTAGCTACCTACCCACCCTTCCAATCTATTTATCTATTATCTATTATCTGTCTATTATCTATCTATTATCTATCTATTTTATCTATCTACCTATCATCTATTGCCTATCACCTGTCTATCTAGCTGTCCCCTATCTTATCTATCATCTCTCAGCTGCCATGTCTGCCACCAGTATCTGCCCCGCCTTGAACCCTTCACCCTGAGACCGGGGCGGGGGGAGCCATCCACTAGTTCCCCACACCCCCAAAGCTTCAGGCTCCTCCCCCAGCTCCCGGCCGCCCCGCCTGCCTTCCCACCTCCTCTCGCAGCCTGGCTGTGCAGCTCCCACTTCTGTACAGACTGCTCCCACTTAGAGGGCCCCCTGCACACCCCACCTCCACCTCTAAGACCCCAACCTCCCTAATCCCTTGGGGTCCAGCTTTCATGTCAACTCCAAAATACCCCCGGTGTCTCTCCCCAACCCCAATCCCATCTTCCAGCTAAAATCGCTCTGGGATTTAACCCTTGCTTTGATTCACAGGATGAAGTAGCTACTGTCAGTGTGTATGTGCCGACCAACCACTTAGCACTCTCCCAGGTGACCTTGCTCCATCCTCTGAGTTTAAGTACCAATTACCCCTATTTTTCAGATAAGAAAATGGGATTGCTGAGAGAGGGCCAGCGACTCCTCCAACCCCAGCTATGTGGTGCTGGCCGCGGGCTGGCAACGAGACCCCCATGGCAGACGTCCACATCCGCCAAGGGCCACATCCAAGCACCTGCCATGGGGCAGACTAGCCCTAAGGTTTGTGGAGTGAATCAGTGATCACGGCTCTGGGGGTCCTCTCCCCACTGAACGAGAACAACCACTGAGGGCAACCCCCTGGCTTGAGACTGGTGTGTATGAAACACCACTCTCAGGCCTCTACCTGGCAAGGGATTGAAAACACAGGCCCCTTTAAACCTTGGCAGGTTAGATCCACTTCTGAGAGTTGCCTGAATAATTTACAGACTGAGGAAAGGCCACAGAGCCGGCCAGCCAATCCCCGCCATCTCCATTGGCAGCCGAGCTGACGCCAACAGCAAAAACAATCTCACAGAACATTGGCTTCTAAGGAGGTCCTCTGAGGCCACAATAAGACAGACAAGAACAGGGTCACTGTGCCGCCCACAAAAACCGCCCGGCTCCCCTCAGAGCAGGCCCGCTGCCCTCCTCC
The DNA here is from genome assembly GCF_964341445.2 of Mesoplodon mirus. Lineage (NCBI taxonomy): Eukaryota > Metazoa > Chordata > Mammalia > Artiodactyla > Ziphiidae > Mesoplodon > Mesoplodon mirus. Next base: position 145,608,014 of record NC_138982.1, on the reverse strand, counting down.
TCCCCAGCCCCCATCCAGGGTCCCAGCCCTCCCCGAGGTCTTTGGCTGGTGGGCACAGACCGTCCACGTGGCCCGAAATTGGATACGGTGGGAGCTAAGCTGCTCCACAGACGTGCCCTGAAAAGCACATGTCAGGCACTTAAAACTGAATTTCCATGAGTTTTTACAGCCTGGCTTTAGCATCCACGGAGCTGGATGAAAGTCACAGACCCTCACTGCTTTGTCAGCCCCAACTTGTTGGGGAAACCGAGGGTCAGAGAGGCACTGACTGCCCCCATCCCACAAAGAATCCTGTCAGGAAATAGAGGTCAGGCGACCTCGGGGCGGGGGAGCCCCTGCCCCCAGGGCTCAGAGTGCGGCCGGACAGCAGGGTCGGCAGGACCACAGGGGCCGCAGGTACGGGGGTTCTCCGCTGGCCAAGGGCTTCGTGGGCGATCAGGGCTCAGCCAGCGCTCTCCTTCACACCTACCCCCCTTGGAGCCTGGGGCCATGGCCATGGGTTAGGGTCCCTCTGCAGAGCTCACCAGGGCCCCCGAAATCTGGAATGGGGAGACGGCCAATTCTGAGGCCCATTCCAAATGCCCCAGATCACCCAACTGAGCCAAACAGCCTCAGAGTATGTGAGAGAGAAATTCCTTCTTTTCAGGACCTGGAGAGACTTCCGTATGTGCATTCCTGCGCTATTCCCCCACTCCCCACCCCGGTCCACCGAGGACCCTGTCTATAAGGGATGCTAGCAAAGTCTACACCCATCTGTAACCAGTGTTATCTCCCACTGTAGCTATGAAAGAGCAAATACCAATTCACTTTAAAGCAAAAATACTGAAATGCAGGGCAATTATGGTCCTGGGCTGTAACAGCCATGGTCTCCCTGGGTCAGGAGAAGGGCCAAAACCAGAGCTCTTGGGGGTGGGAGCACCCACAAGGCTCAAGGCTCAGGAGTTGAGGGGATGGGCAGAAAGTGAGACCCCAGAGCCCCCAGCCCACCCCACAACCAGAGCAGCCCACTTTCATCCACTTCATATGATGATGTTCCAGAAAATCTTTGGAATCCGGTGGGCTAGTTAGAAAATGTCACACTTAAAACAAACAAAAGAAAGAAAGAAAAAGACAATGAAGAGACCAAGCTAATGGTTCGGATTCTGGCACAGAAAAAGGCCACTAGTAGACCAACATGGCATCCAAACAGCCTGAGTTTGGTCAACGGGGATGAACCAGAGTTCACTTCTAGGTTCTGATAAATGCACCAGGTTCTGTAGGGCGTTGACAGCAGTAGGGTTGGGTGAAGGGGGGACAGAGACCCTCCACCACCTGTGCTGCTTTTCCACAAACCTGAAATCATTACAAAACAAAGACAGAGAGAGGACAGGCAGGCACATGAAGTAAAGCTGAGGCCGCCCTTCCAATGGTCTCTCTCTGGACTTGTCACTGCAGGGTCACGTCCCCAACTCCCTGTGCTTCCACTCAGTACCTCCTGCCCACAGGGCAGAAAGGATGCCCGTTTGGGGCGTAACTAGCTCCCTCCCAGGTCTCAAGTCTCCAAACCCCCTGGAGATTGGGGGGGTCCCCCAGAACACTGGTCCCAGGATGGGCCCGGGCCACTGACGTCTCTATCTAAGGGTGCACGTGAAGCAGCCCCCAGATCACCACACGGTTCCCGGAACCACGCATGGGCCCCCATCTGGCACATCTGCCCGCCTTGCTGACCCCAGAAGGTCTCCATTAATCTCCCCAGTGGCGTTGAGGTCACCAGGCCTGGAGGCTGGGCTGGACCCTGCCACCCACTGCCATCACCTGGCAGCGCCCCTCTGCCGGAATCTGGGCTCCGCACCCCTCTGCCGCCCCCAGGGCCTCAGCACCAGCCTCCTGCCCGCCCAGCGCAGCAAGGTCCTCTCCCCGGGACGGCCGTGCCTCATGCCCTGCGGTACCGGCCCAGGCCCGGAGTTCTGCAGGCTAGAGGCTGAGCACGTCCTCCCTGAGGACAGCTTGCTGCCTCAGCCGAGGGCTTCCCACCTGCCCTGGGCCCACTGCCTTCCGGGCTCACAGCCCCCACCTTCTGCAGATCACTCCCGTGCCCGCCCCAGGCCCGCTGGGGTCTCCGTGTCTGGTTTTGGCGTGTCCTGGTCCCGCTTACCAGGCTGACAGCGTCTAACTTACTGGCTGCAGGTCCACGCCTGGTGACTGACGTGCCCGTGTGCCTCACCTTTTTGGTCCACTCCACAATCCTGCTTTCGGTGAAGGTCTCGAACATCTCCTGGAAGAACAGGTCCAGCTTCTGCTGAATCAGGGAGATGGTGATCTCGGAGATGGGCAGGCTGGCCACCTGGGCAATGACGTCAGCCACTCGTCCTGAACCCTCCACGATCACGCATGGGGTGCCGTTGGTGATGGCATTGTAGATGGTCTGCAACACAGGGGCTGACCGTGAGCCCGGGACCTGACACCTCACTCGCACGGGCACCTTCTAATACAGAGATGCTCAAACAGTGTTAATGTCTGGCCACTGCGAAGTTTACAGAAGGCATTTGCTTGGTAGCATCCCACTGCTCAGAGGGGAAAGTGGCTAATCCTGATATACGTGGGACACACACTCGATACACCACCTCCTTCAGGCCTATCGCTCAACACCACTGTCACAAAAGGTTTGGATGCTTCCACCCTTTGATGTGTGGACGCGAGCACCGTCTCCAGAAGGAGGGGGCACTGCCAGAGTTCCGCCCCCTCGTTAACCAGGACATCGAGGGAGACCCCCGGAGCCCCAGGGTGAGCAACCTGAGGAAGGGGTTCTACCCCAGCAGGAAGGACACCCTGCTCTGGGCCCGAGGAAGCCGTCTGGGCGATGCTGCAGGAGAGCCATGGTGGGAGTGGGGACCAGACGCATCCCGTCCTCCCAGGGACCCCAGGATCCTGTGTTGACCTCCTGTGGTTACTAAACATAAACAGAGACTTTCGATGATCCCATAAACAGAACGTCATGCTCTTGCCCCAAATCTGCAGGCTGTAATGTCGTCGTGTGTTACTACAGCAGAGGTCAAGTTGGGCCGCGTTCCACAAGGGAGGCCCACCCCACGCCAGAGAGTGGGATCTGAACAAAGGTCCACCGCAGCACGTCAAAGCCACTGAGGATCCTGCTTTACATTTAGCTGCTGGTCCCACGGGGCTGAGGGGGAACCGAGGGCTGTACTTGGAGAAGCCTGCCCGGGAGTCGGGGTGCAGAGCTGCAGAAACCCCCCATGGGCTGCTCGGGGGTCCTGGGGGGGGCATGGGCTCTACCCTTGCCCCAGTCCCCTCTGGAGCCCCTCTTTCTTCTGTGCAGGTCAAGCCCCAGGGCCAAAGCCAGAGCACCCCTCCTGCACAGGGCCACTCAAGGGGCTCCGACCCCCGACCCAGCAGACAGGATCCCTGTCTCCTCTTGCTGATGACACCCCTGGGGGGCTGGTGACAGCACTTGGGGCAGTCGTCCCACCCGCAGCAGGACTGGACCCCCAAAAGCACACCCCCGCCCCCCGCCCTGGCCAGGACTCACGTGCAGTGTGCCGGGTCCCCCCTCCAGCACCACGCAGACGATGGGAATTTTGATGGCCACACCTAGGACGAAGCACAGAGCCCAGTTTAGGATCGTGGGCCCCCACCCCCGCCAGCTGCAGCCTAACCGAGAGCACTCCTGTCCCTTTCTGGGGTGGAGGGAAAGCGAGGGCTGTAGACCATCCTCAGCATCCAGGGCTCCCCCAGCTGGTCTGCTCTGCCCGGCTGGCCACTGCAACCAGCCTGTTTTTCCCTGAAGCCCTCTCGTGGCGCCTCGAATCTGGGCAGGGCTGGGGACACGTCAAGCCAGCGGGCACCATGCATGGCGCGGGAGTACAGCGTCGCAACTCCATCCTCTGGCCAGCCAGCCCCACCCTCAGTCTTTCATCCAGCCTGGCAACCAGGAGGGCTTGTGAAGATTCTAGAAACATCTTTCCCTGGGAAGCAAACATTCTTTCCAAGAGCCCACATGGTCTTGCCATCCCCACACACTCACACGCCCCCAACACTCCCCACCCAGCTTCTCTTGGTCAAAACAAGTTCTCCAGGTGTGGTCCCCAGGCCAGCAGCATCCGTGTCCCCTGGGGACTTAGAGATGCAAGTCCTCACTACCCGGACCTGTGAATCAGAGACCCTGGGGGTGAACCCACACTCTGGGGACCCCTGATGTGCAATGAAACTTGAAAACCTCGGCTCAAAGGTGTCCAACCAACCTGCAAATCGTGTGCAAAATCCTGTGTATCTGATCTCCCAACACCCCAGAATCCATCCCATCCCACCCACAAGGGAAGAGATGTCAAGGTCCAAGCTTTGACTGCTGCACGCTCTGACTTCTGAACTGAGGCGTTTGTGATGTAAAGTGACCGCAGGATGCCATGACCTCAGTGCCTGCCGGAACCTTCCCTCTGCTGGTTAAAAGGGACGCAAGAAGATGAACCCCTGAACAAGTGTACAGACATCCAGGTGTGTTCTGACCACGCCCCCCAGCACCCCTCCTGTCGAATGTCCTGGTCACGGCCAGCGGAGCCCCAGACACCTGGACCAGCCTGCTCGCCTCTCCCCCCGAGCACCCTGGAAAGCGTGCCTCGCTCACCTCCCCTTTCCTTGGTCTGCTCCGATATGAACTTCTCTAGCTTCGTCCTCAGGGGAATCTCGACGCCGTAGCGGCCATGGGTCCCGTCGTCCACAAGGATGAAGTGGGAGTGGTTGCTGTCCAGACAGGTCAAGTGCCCTTGGCCGTCCTCATCCATGATGTACTCAGCTGGGAAGCCGCCCTGGGGATGGAGAGGAGGTGGGCACGGACAGGCGGAAAGCTGTACATCTTTCCCACCAAGAGCAGGAGCTCCATCCGGCTGGATAAGTGACCCCCGCCCCCCGCAAGATATCAGGCTCTAATGCCTGGAACCTATGAATGTTCCCTCATTGGGAGAAAGGGTCCTTGCGGATGTGATGAAGCTGAGGATCTTAGCATGGGAAGATGAACCTGGATCATCCAGGTGGGTCCTAACTGCCATGACAGGTGTCCTTCGAAGAGGGTGCAGAGGAAGAGGAGGGGGCCATGTGACCAAGAGGCGGAGACTGGAGTGATGCGGCCACAAACCAGGGAAAGCAGCAGCCCCCAGCAGCTGGAAGAGGCAGGCAATAGCTTCTCCCCCCCAGTCTCTGGAGGGAGCCTGGCCCTGCTCACATCCCGATTTTGGCCGGGTGGTACTGGTCTTGGAGTGCTGGTGTCCAGAAATGTCAGAGAGTACACTTCTGTGGCTTTAAGCCACCAGCTCTGTGGTCATTTGTCCCCACAGCCCCAGGACCCAGATCCAGGAGGGGTGGCTGCCGGAACCGCGCCCACGGCCCCTGGCATCCACAGAGGAAGGCGGGTGGTGTCGCAGGAAGTCTTCTGAGCTCGAAACGGGGAGAAAAGCGCAGAGTGATTTGGAAGTCAGCCAGCCTCCCGTGGCCTCAGATTTCCACTCCGTGTAACAAGCATTCAAGACAGAGCCGGTCCCGTCCACTAAGCGCATCTGTGATGCTGACACAAAAGGACAAGGGCCGAGGGGCAGACTGGCCTGATGACAAGCGTCTGTGATGGACACAAGGAATCACCTTCCAGAGGATGCTCTCCCCAGGAAGCGAAGGCATGCCGCCACCGGCCGGGTAGGGCAAGGGCTCGTTCATAAATCAGCCCTCGCGGGGCTGTTATAATAACGTCTCCTCAGCAAGTGAAGGAGACTTTTGTTTGGGGCCAGTGTTTCCCCCAAACTTTCCTGACTCCGTGAATTAGGTGGACATGTGCTCATTATGTCACATCTACTGTCCTCCAAAATCTTACTGAATGAACCGAATGACCTTTTCCACTCACATCCCCATATTTAAGCAATCGCTTCTCAGGGCTGCACCCAGGTGAACGGACGCAGGAAGGCTCGGTCTTCAGTAGGGGAACCAGAGTGTTGTCGACCCTTGGGCTAGAAGGCCAGGCCCTGGGGTCTGACAACCCAGATGCTCACTGGCTGTGTGCTCCCGGCCAAGCTACCGCCTTCTGCAAAGTCCATTTCTCATCAGGGAGGCGTCGGGAGGAGCCCCCGACCAGTGGCGGCTCCAGAGACTCTTGTGTGGACCCATCCCGTGATCTCAAGGGAGGAAACCAGAGTCCAACCGAGGTAGCTACTCGTCTGGGGTCACCAGGGTCCACGGCGTGGGGGCTTGAGCCTGGGTCTCCTGTGTCCCTGTCCAGCCACTCCCCTCCACACTGCGTTTACCCTGCTGCCCAGGTGGTGGCCTGTCCGCTGAGCACCCGCTAAGGTCCTACACCCCCCTCGGCCTCCCTGCTGCGCCCCACCCCCGCCCACCCCGGGAGCAGCCACCAGCTCACCGTGGGGTGGATCAGGCTCTCCCGCTTATGCAAGGTGCCCCACGTGGCGATTCCGATGGTGACCACTTCCCCTTCGTTGTAGCTGCTGCTCAGGCTGAAGTCCCGCACCGCCTCTCCCACCTGCTTCATCACGCCCGTGTGGGACCCCCCGGTGATAATCCAGGCCCCTGGGAAGGAGAGGGCCCTGCCACGCACACGCCCGATGCCTACGCCCTGTGCGTCTCCGGTGCTCACTGCCCCACAGCTGCAGACCCGCTACCCCAAACCAGGGCCTCCTCAGGGAAGCCCCGCCACGATCGCGTCCTCCTGCGGCAGCTGGGAGCCGCGGTTCCCCACGTTGCTCAGGTGGGGCGGGGACGGGACAGGACCCCGTCGCTGCCTGCAGGCCCTGCCCTCTCTCCCCACCTCCCTGATGCCTCTCTCTGTCCCGCTCTCGGGAGCACGGCATCTCAGAACTGCCTCTGAATGTGTCTGTTTCAAAGCATCACTAGTGGAGAGCCAAGCAGAGCTGCATCTGCTGCCCTGCGCAAGCCAAGCACAGCAGCACACAGGGTGGGTGAGTCTGACCGGACACACCCACCCTGGCCCGGGCCTCGCCTCGGTGACCCCCGAGGCCCCGACTTGGCCTCCCAGGGACCCTCCCTCCCGCCCATCACTCCCGGGCCTGAGCCCCTCCTGTGGTCTGGGCCCTGGTCCCTCTAGCCCCGGTGCTACCTGTGGTCTGGGCCACCTTGACCAGGCCTCTTCGGAAGACGCTCTTCAGCCTGGGCTTCATGTTGAAGTCCTTGGCCCCGCCCGTCACGGAGATGAGAAGGTTGGGGACGTCCAGGCCCCAGTGCTGGGTCATGAGGTGGTAAATCAGGCTGGACGGTGTGTCCTGGGACAGGCGGACGTACTGCGTGGAGGTCAGAAGACCCCAGAGGGTCAGTGAGCGGCCACGCTCGCCCCAGAAGCCAGCCCTCCTGCACGAGCAGTGTCTGAGAGTCCCAGCTGGGCGGCTGGATGCTCACACCCCGGTCCAGACCCAGCGAGTAAAAGTGGCCGCACCCAAGCAGGACACTGATTGAGGGAAGGGGGAGGCAGGGGCAGGGAAGGGAGGCTGCCCAGAGGAGACCAGCCCCTGGCCCCTGTTTTGGGAGCACCCCCAGCCTGAGCCCCATGGCTGATTCCAGTCTCCCTGGAAGGCCACGCCCGCCATCGCCCCCGCAGGGTCTGAACGGCTGCCGCCACCTGCCCTGCCCCCACGCTGCAGAAGACCGCCTCCTCCCTCCCCACTCCCACCAACGCTCCGCAGAGGACGCCCCTCTCAGATTAAGCCAGCTGCGCCTGGAGGGGCCTGGCATCGCACCGACACTGGCTCACGAGGGGCAGGGCTTGGAGCCGGTGCCCACCCCAGCCCGACCCTCCTCGTTCAGCCTCTTTGGCCAAGTGGGCAGCGTCTCAGTGACTCAGAGTTGTCGAGGGGGAAGGTCACACCCGGCTAACAAGAAGCTCAAGGTCCCAGAACCCCAGCACAGAAATAAGTGGCTACACCAGACCCTCCAGGACAGTGCGGCCCAAGAGCTGCCACGGAATCCTCCAGAAGTCTGGTTAAAACCGGGGTGGCTGGGCCTCTGATTCCGCAGGTCTGGGGTGGGGTCCGAACATCTGCTTGGAGATGCTGCTGCTCCAGCGATCCCTCTGAATCTGCAGCAGCTGGGAGCCCAGGGGGCCTGGGCCTCCGGCTGCTGCCCACCCCGGCCCTGTGTTCCTGGGCAGGCCTGGGACCCCGCCCCACCGCTGGCAGGACTCTCGTCTCTGCTCCTGGGTCTCACCCCATCATCGAGGTCCTCCCCACTGCCCTCGCTCCCCGCCCCGCCCACTCCCTCCTGGCAGTGACAAAAGCCATCCAGGCCACCCTGCCCACACCCTACAGAGCACCGGCAGCAGCCCTGCCTGCTCCCTGAGGGCACTGTGTGTCTCCGTTTGCCATGAGAGCCCCACCCACTCCGCCCTCAGCGCTGGGCAGGTGGGCTCCGCCCCGGGTTTCCGCCAGCCTCCCACTCCCACCCCAGGGAGTCCCAGCCACCTCTGTCATCCACAGTGGGCTCTGGTCCACAGTAAGAGCAACAGAGTCATGGAAACCAACCTTTCCCACCTTCTGGCCCAAGCCCGTGAAGACGATGTCACCAAAGGCGTCTGTTGGCATCTCCTGGACGTGCTTTTTCGGATCCCACTCCTTGCCCTGGAAGGCGTGGGGCCTGGTGGCCTCCTCCAAGTGCTGTTCACGCGTGTAGCCGCACTCACACACCACCTTCCTGCAAAGCCACTCGGTCACCAGGGGTGACCAGCGCCTGCCCCCGCCCCACTGCGGGTGTCAGAGGAGGCCCAGAGGGGTCAGGACTGGAGGCCCAGCAGGGTGAACGAGGTGCCCCAGCCGAGAGCCGATAGAGACACACAATCGTCAAACTTCTAAAAACTAAAGACAAAGACAAAAATCTTGAAAGTCGGAAATGATACCCTACCTATTAGGGGAAAATAATTCCAACAACTGACTCTGAATCAGAGCCAGAAACAAGTGCCAGAAAGAAGTGACATGACATTTTTTCAAAAACTACCAACCCAGAATTCTACATCGAGCAAAGATATCCTTCACATATGAAAGGGACGTCAAGACATTCTCAGATGAAAGAAAACTAGGGAATTTGTCACCAACAGAACTACCCCAAACAGGTTGGCTAGAGAAGCATCTCTAAACAGAAACGAAATGTTAAAAGAAGGAATTTTGGAATATTAAAAAGAAAGAGTGAACATGGAAAGAATAAAAGTATGGGTGAATATAGCACATTTCCCTCCTCTTGAATTTTCTGAAGTATGTGTGATGGTTGAAGAAAAATCGCACCATGATCTAACATAATTCTCAGTGCATGTGGACGAAATTTTGTAAATAATTATATTATAAACGGGGAAGGGCAAAGTGTTGTAAAAGGTGGGACTGTTTCTACACTTCATTCAACTTGGTGAATGTCAACACCAGAAGACTCTGATGAGCTTTGGATACATCAATAGGTAAGTAGATGTCAGTAACACGCGATGAGTTGTGGATATATAACGTAATACCTGGAACAACCACTAAAAAAAAAAAGCTATGCAAAGAGATACGGTCAAAAACAGCATAGATAAATCAAAATGGAACTCTAAGAATTATTCAAGTAACGCACAGAAAGGCAGGAAAAGAAAAACGGAGAGAAATGTACACAAGAAAATACAGTGGCAGACTTAAGTCCTAATATATCAATAGTCACATTAAATGTAACATTCTAAATACACTGATCAAAAAAAACAGAGACTGGGGCTTCCCTGGTGGCGCAGTGGTTGAGAGTCCACCTGCCGATGCAGGGGACACGGGTTTGTGCCCCGGTCCGGGAAGATCCCACATGCCGTGGAGCGGCTAGGCCCGTGAGCCATGGCCGCTGAGCCTGCGCGTCCGGAGCCTGTGCTCCGCAACGGGAGAGGCCACAACAGTGAGAGGCCCGCGTACCGCAAAAAAACCAAAAACAAAAACAGAGACTGGCAGAGTAGGTAAAAAAAAAAAAAAAAAATAAGACCCCATATTTGCCGTCCACAAAAACCTCACTACAAATAGTGTGATGGCAGCCACTTTGCTCCTTGGCAGCAAACAGGAGGCAACTACCAACACACACAACTCGAATGGATGTCAAAGGCATTCTGCTGAGTGAAAAAAGCCAATCTCAACAGATCACACAGTGTATGGCTCCATTTATATGACATTCTGGAAAGGAAGCAGTTATAGGGATGAGGGCAGATGAGTGGTTGCCAGGGGTTACAGGTGGTGGGGAAGAGGAGGTGACCGTGTAACCACTGGTGGAACCATGGGATCTACCTGTAGTATCTTTGCAACTTCCTCTAAATATGTATTTATTTCAAAATAAAAAGGTTTAAAAAGCACACGGTGCAGGCCCCAAGCAGAAACCTCTGGACACAGGGCTAGCACGATACACGTGGTCCCCCAAAGAGAACACCCTGCTACCGCTTTTCAACTGTCACCTCCTCTCCTGCCTTCTTTGTCTTCGTGGTTTGAAATCGCTTTATTCCTTTACGGCTATGCTTTGGGGTTGCAGGAGAGAGAGAAGACAGGAGCTGTGTTCTTTACAGCTTGTTTAATCGGAAATCTACACATTTTCTTAGAGTCCTGCTTTTGCTAGTAACAAGTGACCTAGAAGACTAGAATAGATGAGACCAAACCAAAAAAGTCCAAAAGCAGGTGAAACCTGAGCCGATGACATGGGGGAAACACAACTGGACTCAGAGAGAGAAAACAAGTTTCCCTGCTGCTTAGAGTGTTTGTCCATAGAGGCTTCTGACTCTCAACTTCTCAATCGTTAAATGGGAAAAATAATACATTGTCTGACCTCGAGCTTGCAAAACTTGTGAGGGCCAAATGAGGTTCTAGATGGGAAATAATTTATAAAATTTGTGCAGGTTAACTAACCATGCAGCGAACCAAGGACGGGTTAAGAGGGCCACAGCCCACCCTGTACTCCAGTCTCCTGGGTTCACTTGGGTGCCCTTTCTCCACCCACAAAGCACGTCCCTGGCTACCCCTGGTCCCACTGCTCAGGCCTGGGGCCCCAGGGCTGGGAGCACAGGGCCAGCCATAAGGAACTCCCAGCATGCCCCGTACACCTTCCTCTACAACCCCTAGAGACTCAAGTCACTTGCAGACTCACAGGGCTCTCTCTGAGCACCTCATGTAGGCTCCTCCACTTATGGAGGAGAGAGCTGCGTCCGAGGCAGGGAAGAGGGTGGTCAGGACGAGGACCCCTTTTATGATGATCTGGGACCAGACGTGCACGATCACCGACGGTGATGCTGTTGCTGGGGTCCTGGGCTGTGCCCAGGGTGTTATCACAGAAAGTGCCCCGTTTGGGGGTTCACGCTCCAGCTTGGCCCAAGGCTACCCAAAACTTTCTCATAGGTTCTAACAGTTAGCCTAGAACAGACCTTTTCCCTCTTCTCTTTAAGCATCCTCCCTGCTGGGATTAGATCTTAAGTCAACGTGGCATTCCCAAACCGGACACAAAGCAGAAAACTGCACTGAGACCGCTGACCCAGAAATTGAATAATCAGAGAATTTCCTCCTGCACTCATGGCCTACGTGGGCATAAGTGGGGCACCCCCGCCAGCCCCTCGGGACAAATGGGGAAGGAGTTACACACACTCAGAGCAACGTCGGAGTGACAGCCCGCTGCACCTGCCACCACCGTAGCTGCTCCTCGCGTGGATCCTGATACTGAGAAAGGTGCTTCTGGAAGTTTCAGAGCCAAATGAATCATTTCTTCAAAGCGGGACAGAGACACCGAATGAGGAGGGAGCCCCGTTTCCGTCTCAAACTGTACCCCAAGCCTCACTGACTCCTGTGGACGATTCTCTACTGGCTCAGAATTCAGAGGAAACGAGGGGGCAGAGGCTTGACGGATGGTGCCCCCGAAGCCCTGCCAAGCAGACCCAGGTTCCGCAGTAACCATCTTCAAAGTGCTTTGGAACCAGTGATTCCTGTATGGAAAGCTTGGGTGTAACGAGTCGCCTCTGAGGCTATTTTTATAAACCTTTTTTTTTTTCGGTACGCGGGCCTCTCACTGTTGGGGCCTCTCCCGTTGCGGAGCACAAGCTCCAGACGCGCAGGCTCAGTGGCCATGGCTCATGGGCCCAGTCACTCCGCGGCATGTGGGATCTTCCCGGACTGGGGCACGAACCCGCGTCCCCTGCATCGGCAGGCGGACTCCCAACCACTGTGCCACCAGGGAAGCCCTAAACCTATTTTTTTTTTTTTTTTTTTTTTTTCTTTTTGCTGTATGCGGGCCTCTCACTGTTGTGGCCTCTCCCGTTGCGGAGCACAGGCTCTGGTTGCGCAGGCCCAGCGGCCATGGCTCACGGGCCCAGCCGCTCCGCGGCATATGGGATCCTCCCAGACCGGGGCACGAACCCGTATCCCCTGCATCGGCAGGCGGACTCTCAACCACTGCGCCACCAGGGAGGCCCCCTAAACCTATTTTTAAAAACGAAAACTGTAGACCTCAGCACAAAGCCCTCTCTGCACACTGTCAGGATAATCGGTGTGAACTCGAACTCTGATTACCACCAAGTACTTTAGAGGTTGCCAGCCTTGGGGCCGTCATCTGGAGCACGGTGGCCCCTTTCTCTGATGCGAGGGTCCGCCCCTACCACCACCCGGGGAGAAAGGAGGGCTCTTGTCTGAAAGGGAGCCAAGCTGGAGCGTGAACCCCCAAACGGGGCACTTTCTGTGATAACACCCTGGGCACAGCCCAGGACCCCAGCAACAGCATCACCGACGGTGATCGTGCACGTCTGGTCCCAGATCATCCTCCTCCTCTATCGTCCCCACAGGGGACACCCCTCCTCCCTGTACTGCTCACTGTCTGAGCTGGATGCTGGCCATCTGTCCAGCAGGGAAGTAATAAAGTAACTCAGACACGGTCAGAGCTCAGAGAGGACCACAAAGCCACACGATTGCAGAGCCATCGGCAACTGGCATAAAAGAGAAGCACGGAGTGCAGTGGGGGAGAGAGGTTACATCCCAGGGCGTGGTCAGGGAGGGCTCCACGGCAGAGGCAGTGGCACCAGGTGACACAGGAGTGGAAGTAAGAAAGAGCGAGGCCCGTGTGTGGCACAGCGCAGACAAGGGTGTGTCCGGAGGGGAAACGCAAACACGAATCAACCCTGTTTGTGGGGGACGTGGAAACACTCCGAGCATCCCAGGCCGGTACAGACACAGGGACTGTCCCCCACTGAGGCCCCCCGGTTGGCCCTGCTCTGATCAGCCATTCCACGTGGGAACAGGGAAGGGGCCGTACACCCAGAAAAAGCCACTCACCCAGCATCGGACAGTTTGGAGCTTTCCACAAAGTACATGCATTCTTTCTTCTTGATATTCTCAGGAATCCATGAACTAAGGTTTCCTTGCTGCGGGTAAAAAGGGCACTTTGAGATCCTGAGACAGTCAAATCAACACTCTTCCAAAGACCACACCACACACCTCACTCGGACCCGCCTGCGCACCCTGGCACACGTCAGGGGTCTTTCTTCAGAGATGGGAGGCCGAGCCCTCCCCACCACCCGCTGGAGGCCCTCAGGAGCAATCGGGGAGGGAAGACTGACCCTGAGGAATCGCTTCCTCCTGGGCCCCAGAGAACGCTCACAGCCCTTTACAGTTTATAGGTCAATGTTGCCTATACACTGGGAAGCACTGTGCTTCCAGGTTGTGCCCTTCCTCAGGAAGAGCATGATGTGGTAAAAAGGGGGCCAATGAGTGTCAGGACACCTGCCTATGTCCCGCGGGACTGCGGGCTGAGACATGAGACACCCTCCTCCCACCCGACCAGGGGCTGTGACATTCAAGTGTCTCCAACACAGGCCTGCCGGAGCTTTCCGTGAAGCCAGCCCAGGACTTGGAGGGTGCCCGGGACCTTCCCTGTTGGGAGAGGACATGTAATCACTGCACAGTGATGCAGGTGGAGGGCTTTCTGTGAGGGCAGCCCGGGACCCTGGTGCCTACCCAGCACTTCCCCAAGCAGACCAAGGACAGGAACAGTCCCCGGGCACAGACTCAGCCACCCAGCACTCTCTCCAAGTCCCCTCCGCTAAAGGGCCTTTCTGGGCTGGAGCCCCCAGCTCAGCCAGGTCTCTGCCCTCCCTGGGTGTTCACTGTACCCCACCAGGGCCCTGGCAGAGCCGGCGACCCCCGGACCTACCTTTTCACAGTTGCCGAAGGGGTACTGCGACCTCCTGCTCCTGCAGAGGCTGCTGTTGCTTTGCCGGAGGTTGGGGACCATGCCCAGGTCAGCCACCCTCCTGGGCTGCACCCCGAAGCCGTCCTCCTGCCTGGAGCCAGCTCCATCCCGACGCCTCGGCATCGCCAGCTCCATCCTGACAGCGCCACTTTGGCTCCGCAGAACGGGCCTGTCCTGCTCCCTCAGAATGGGCGTTTCTCCAGCCTGCAAGGCTGAGGGGCCTGGAAGTGAGGCAAGAGGTAGATGGGACCCAGGCTGAGCAGCTGGAGCTCATCAGTCTGAGCAATTAGACACTTCAAGGAAAAGTTAACAGCAGGAGCAGAGAGGGGAGCTAAGTGCTGACGGAGTAAAAAGATAAGATGACCGGGCTTTTCATTCTTGAGATCAAGGGGACCTCCCCAGCTGCACATGCACAGAAAAGCTCCTCAGGGGTCAGAAAGGAAAAGGCATTAGCCCCTAATATGTCCTGTCAACCTCCCAGAGACCCTCGCGCTGGAAGCCATCTTGGCTAGAAGATGCGCGCACACACAGGGAAGGGCCCCGAGTCAGACCGGATATGGGAACAAAGCAAGATGATTGGCCAGAGGAAAACAAAGACCTGGAAAACGGCCCCCATAGAAGTGATCTAAGCCACCCCATTGCACGCGACTCTCTGAGCCCACCCATGTGTCTATCTGCAGGTATTCTGTTCTTAATAAACTCTTTACTTGCCTCACTACTTTCTGTCTCTTTGCTGATTTCTTTCTTCAAAGCAGACAGGAACCAGGGTTCTGACCCTAACCGCTAGTCCCTGGTAGTCTGGCAGTTAGGATTCGGCACACTCACCACGCTGGCCCAGGTTCAATTCCCAGTCAAGGAACTGATATCCCACTTCAAGCTGCCACACCCCACGGCCACCCGAGGTCAGAAGCAGGCCATGGAGGCTGCTGCAGTGGATCGGGGGAAATGAGTCAGATGTGTCCTCATGCAGGGCCCCCTCGGCTCGCCGGTCTGTACATTTTCCTGGCTGCCCAAGCTCTAGCCCCATCGGGCCCTGGGCAGTCTGGAGGCACATGCACATCCCTGGGGCCCAGCCACCCACTCATAACCTCAGGTCACTGGGAAGGGCCAGAGAATGAGCACCATCCCCCAGCCACCACTCCTTGTGTGCCCGGTGGTGTCCAGGAGCCCCCAGAGCCGGGGGGAAACCACCCAGTCATCACACGTGGTGCTCACGCTGGGGTCCCATCCTCCTGTTTCCAGACATGGTTCACTTTTTTTTTTTTTTTTTGGTTGTGCAAGGTCTTAGTTGTGGCTTGCTGGCTCGTTAGTTTCAGCGTGCATGTGGGATCTAGCTCCCTGACCAGGGATCGAACCTGGGTCCCTCGCATTGGGAGTGCAGAGTCTTAACCACTGCACCACCAGGGAAGTCCCATGATCTACTTCTTTTGTTTTCCAAAAAGGAAAAAAGCCCCCACTGCCCACAGAGCTGGTTTCAGGGAGTGGCACAGCTCTGCACTCCATCACACAGGTCCTCCAAATAGAACAGATCTCATTTCCTCAAATCCTTTGCTCCAGCTCTGACCTGGTCTCCATCACTGAGACCTCCATAAGCAGGCTGATCATTTCCCTCACTTTACAAACAGGAAAAACAAATGTGTGTGAACCCCACAGGCCTTCCCTGGAGCCATGATGCCCATGATGATATCCCATGATGTCACCCCATATCACCCCAGGGTGTCATCCAGGAAGGCACCTCCCACCCAGCTGCTCCGAGGGTGTGAACGGGGGCCATCGGGGGCAGAGAGCAGGTCACAAGGTCTCCCTCCGTCTCCTGCCCTGAAGCCCTTTCTGGCCACTTCACCTTCCCCCACACATCATGGTCACTGATGGACAGGCCTTTCTCTGCCCATTGTTGGGCCCCAGTGTAGGTGGCCCCCAAATATGCCTCAAAGGCATATTGATTATTTTGAATTAGAGTTTCTTAAGAAATGACCAATGCAAGAGGGACACTCTGACCCTCCTTTCTGTCTCCCTGAGAGCAGGAAATAAGTCTCTCGTGTGAAAGGTGTACCCCTGCACCTGGAGGTCGAAGGACACACTTATCATCAAAGACGGGGAATTCGGGACCGAGAAGCCTGTAGAAACCAATCTCATGACTTCTGTCATTGACTAACGCCCGAACTCCGCTTAGATCCTTCACTCGCTGGGCACCCAAAACCTGAGTCTCTTTGTCCTGTCAATTCTTTACAAATTTATACTAAAAAGTATAAAAGCTGACTGCTTTGGCCACTTCTTACGTGCCATTTCTATGAATTAAAATTAGTTTCTTTCTCTCCCGCTAATCTGTCTTGTGTAAATTTTACTGTTAGTCCAGCCACAAGAGCCCTAGAGGGGCAGCGGAGGGAGTTTCCCCTCCCTAACACCCTTCATCCAGCGTCAACATGCGGTCACTGTGCTCTGGGGAGGGGCGGGGATTTGTCAGAGAGTGAGGCACCCGTCCAGCCCTCATCTGGCCCACCTGGCCCTCCTGGACCACCCTCTTCGGGGCCGCTCAGCTCAACACTGGGTACTTGGGGTTCGGCCACCCAGTCGCTGGCGCGCAGGGCTCAGGCCGCCATCCCCTCTGCATTCTCATTCCCTCCTCCGGGCGGCTCCCGTCCCCCTTGCTCCTGGGCCAGGGTCACTCCCAGAGGCGCCCACACCTTCTCAGAAGAAGGAGCCAAACCTCCCTCACATGAAAGCACCGGGATAACACAGAACATTGGCACCAGGGGTAGGGGCTGCTGGTACAAACACCTGCACATGGAAAAGCAGCCCTGGAACTGAGCAACGCGCAGAATGGAAGAGTCCGGAGGGGCGTGGGAAAAAGCCTCCATCGCTGCGGACAGACAGAGCAAGTTTGGTGAGGGCAGCTCAGAGGAGAGGAGAGCTGGAGAGAGGGCCCCAGCCTCCTTAGAGAAGCCTGAGTGGTCACGAGCAGGTGTCGGTAGAAACGTGGATGGTAAAGGCCATTCTGACGAGGTCTCAGACGGGCACGAGGACCACGTTATTGGAAACCGGAGGAAAGGGGGTCGTGTTATAAAGAGGCAAAGAGCCGGGCGGAACCGCTCCTCTCCTGGTGTTTTGTGGAAGACAGAACTTGTAAGTGACGGAACTGGAAATCTGGCTGAGGAAGCATCGAGGCAAAGTGTTGAAAGTACAGCTGAGGCTTCTCTTGAATGCTTATGGCAAATTGTGAGGAGAGAGAAATGACCTAAAGATGGGCTTCTGATCAAAAAGGATTCAGAGTTTAGAGAGTTGGGAGATTCTCAGCCTATAGACAAGGAAAGGAATGAGAAAGCTTGCTCAGGACAGAAGATGGAGGGTGTGGCCAGGTTTGCTAAGGATGTAGGCGGGCTGTTTGTCTTCATCCAGCTGGGGAGACTGGTCAGCCGTCTCATCAGAAGCCGGGACCCACGTCCACGACAATGGAAGATTGACCCCAAGGCATTTTGGAGCTCCCGGGGCTGCCCTCCCAGCACAGGCCCAGAGTGGGAGGGCATCAGGGGCAGAATGATCTCAAAGCGGGGCCCAGCTGCCCGGCACCCCTCCCGTCGTGGACTCCTCAGCAGGAGCGTGGCCCCAGCCAGTCTGGTGTGGCAGCGCCTGCAAGATGCTGTCTCTGCCGATGGGAAGCGTGCGCAGCCCTGGGGGGCCGGGGTCGGCGTGGCTACCCGCCCCCGGATTTGAAGGATGCAGGCGCCCAGAGCCCAGGGCACGCGCCCCGGCAGAGGGCTGCCTCGAGGGCAGTGTGTGGGGCAGGGCAGCCCCAGAGCGGTGGAGCCCCTGGCCTGTGATTCCGGGGCAGGAGCGTGCAGAGCGGACGGTGCCCAGCAAAGCAGAGGGGCAGGACCACCCCCACAGTGGGCCTCAAGGCTTTAGATCTGCTCAGGACCTGTCACCTGCCTTTTTTTCCAACCTCTCCCTTTTGGAATGGGAATGTCCTCCCTACGCCTGTGTTCTGGAAGCACACAGCTTGTTGTAAGCATGCAGGACCCTATGGCGCCTTCGGGGCAGGCCCTTTCCCCACATCCTCTGCTGTATATTTCCTGCATTGCTTCACATCTGTGAAACCACCCGGCCCCCTCCCCCACCAAGTGGAAGACGCTAACTACTTGATGACTGTGAGCATGTAGCCCCCAGACCTACTGGAGCCTGAGCATTGATCACGTGAGCCCCTGTGACCCCACCCGTTACCTCATCATCAGCCAGTCAGAGAGCTGTGCACGAGCTGATCACAGACCCTGTGACTCCCCCCATCACTTGGCCTTTAACGATGCTTTGCTGAAGGTCATTGTGGAGTTTGGGGTTTGGGGAGGCACAAGCCACCCATCTCCTTGCTCAGCTCTGCAATAAACCTTTCTCTGCTCCAGACTCCGACGTTTCAGTTTGTTCTGGCCTCACTGTGCGTCCGTCGGGCACACGAACTTGCACTGGGTAACACTGTCTGGTTTCCCAGGTTCACAGCCGGAGAGGACGCTGCCTCGGGGTGAATCTACCTCGAGTCCCCCCACACCTGACTTAGGTAGTATTTAGAGGAGACTTTGGACTTCAGACTTTGGAGTGGATGCCGGAATGAGTTAAGACTTGGGGGCTGTTGGGATGCAGTGAATGTATTTTGCATGTGGGAAGGACATAAATTTTGGGGGCCAGAATGCTATGGTCTGAGTGTGTTCCCCTAAAATTCCTATGTTGAAACCGCCCCCCGAAATGCGATGGTATTTGCAGATGGGGCATTTGAGTGGTAGTTAGGTCAGGAGGGTGGAGCCCTCGTGAATGGGATCAGGGTACTTACAGAAGAGGCCCCGAGAGCTCCCTGCAACCCAAAGGGGCCCTCACCAACCCTGCGGGCACCTTGATCTTGGACTTCCAGCCTCCAGAACTGTGAGGAATAAATGCCTGCTGTTTATAAACCACCGGATGTGGAATTTTATTGTAGTGGCCTGGATGGGCTGAGACACGGCAGTAAGCAGCACTGGTTCTGCAGCCCCTCCAGGGCTTCCTGGCACAGCACTCGTGGTGGAGGGAGCCTTATACCTGTGTGGCCCTTACAGGGCCATCTGCAGTCCTATATGGCAGCTCACCTGGCCTCACGACCAGCTTCTCAGGGAAGCAGGTGACCAAAGAGGAAAATGAGGCTCTGAAAGGCTCACAGCCGGGCAGCTAGTCTGTAAGGGGACCTGGACTAGAGGCAGCTCCCGCCCCCCTCTCCAAGGCTCGGTCCTGTACAGGACAAAGAGCAAAAGAATGAGCAATAGAGGACTTGGTCTTAAGAAACTCAAGTGCGTTTGCTCAGATTCACATTCTTCAGACAGTTGCCCATCTCAGCACACCCACAGAGGCTTGTGCGGATTTTCTCAAATCCCAGCTGCCAACAGGTCCCTGGGAAATGTGTCAAACACCACTCCTCCCACCCACCACCCCATCAGACTTCACGGGACAGAGCCAGCCATGTGTAACCATTCCCATGCCCAGCTGCAGGGGGGATGCTGGCCTGACCCTCTCCTCCCTCCTCCCCCGTCCCTCCCCCCAACCCAGCCCCGCCATGCCCAGCTCCCTGTCCGCCAGCCTAGGCCCTAGGAGAGTCCGGAAACCCAGAGCTGACGGTGACCTTACAAAGCCCCCCATCCAACCTTCCCTGGGGTTCTTCTCCCCAAAATCGTATCATCAGTTGCTTTCTTCACATATCACCTAAAAGCAAATTTGGCCACCCTGTTTTATAGCTAAAATTCTTCATAAGCAATTAGCACAGGTGTGTTGAGAAAACTCTGAAAGTAAATGACTTCCAAGAAGAGAGAGAGTATCTGACTGCATAGGCCTGAATATACGGCCACACAACACGCACACCCGCAAACGTCACTTAGCACAGGACACTGACAAGAATGTGAAGCTGTTGCCACAGAGGGGAGCGAGGGGGGTGAATGTCCCACTCAAGACCACGGGGCAAGACCACGGGGACTCACCAAGACAGACCTCCTGCTGGCACTCCACCCTCCCCAGCCCGGAAGACTCACCAGGAAACAGAACCGCAAGCGGGCCTGGGCGCACTGGCTGCGGCCCTTTGTGCGCCCCCCTCTGCACTTCTCTAAACCCTGCAGCTGCTCCCAGCCGCACCGCTCCAGCATCCTTTGAAATCCTGGCTGTGAAAGCACTTCCCAGACTATAAATAGCCACACGCGGGGTGAGGGGCAAAGGAAGTACCAGCCACAGAATTGGGCCGGGAGGTCTTTGGCGGGGGCGGGGGGGGTGGTTGTCGGAGCAAGAACCTGAGATGGCCAAGTCCCTGATCTCCCCAAGTTGGGACACGGCGCCCCCGGACAGACCGCGCCCAGCCCTGTCGCAGCGCCTGCGTCCCGCGCCGCAGCCCAGCAGACGCCCGCACCCGCGCTGTCTGAGTCCCTGCCTCCGTCCCGCACGCCCGCCGCAGCCCCGCACCAGAACCTCAGCCCGGTCCCGCGCCCAGCCCTCCGCGCCCCGGCCCACTCAGACCCCAGAGCCTGCAGTCGCCCCCGAACCCCAGCCGCGCCCCAGCTCCCGCCGCCGAGCCTGCACCCAGGCGGGTGCCTGGGTCCCCGCACCCCGCGGCGCACGCACCCCAGCCTGGGCTCCGCTAGTGCCGGCCCGACCGGCGCCCCCGGACCCCTGCGCTTCCTCCCCGCGACCCGCGCCTTCGCCGCACCCCGCTGTCCTCCGCCCCGGCCGGCGCGCCTACCTGCTCGGGGAGGCCCGCGCCCCCGCGTCACTCGCGCCGCTGCGCAGGACTGCAGCCCTGGCCCCGCGGGGCCGCCCGCATCTCGGGCCCCGCAGCGCGCTCTGCGTCACGGCTCCGGAGAGCGCAGCCCGCCCCGTCCCGCGCCCGAGGCCAGAGCCAAAGAGGAGAGAAGAGCCGCAGGAGCGGGGTCTCCCAGACGCCCGAGCTGGGGGATCAGCCTCCCCAGACACCCTCCCGAGAGGCTGGCGGCACGTGTAAACCCGGAGGCAGCGATTCTGGCCAAGTCCAAAGAGCCCTGGGAGGGGAGTGCGCAGGGCTGGGTGGGGATTGTGTCAGCCAGAGCTGGAGACCCAGGGGGCCCCCGGCACTGGGTGAACCACTTCCCCTGCGGCCTATCCCTGCCGTCACCTGTCTTCCTGGGGGCCCGAAACCGAAAGCCAGGAGACGGTTCCGGGAAGGCAGGAACCGAGGGAGCCGGAAAGACGCAACCGCACAGCATCCACCCTGCCCTGCGCTGGCCCCTGGGTCCTCAGGTGCCTGATTTCCACCCTGGCTGCCCTGCCCCGCTCAGTCCTCCTGGCTGGAGGGCAGAGGGGACTGTATTCTGAAAGCCTGATCCCAACTTTCCCTAAAGGTCCAAACTCCCCGGCCACAAGCCTCTCACCCAACAGAGACCCTCTGCTCTCTCCTTCCCAGCTGCCCCCCACAAGACCCCACGGCCACTCCCGGGCCCTTGCTCAGGGTCCAGGGACGTGAACAGGGTCCTGTGCCTCTCTGATCCCGGGGCCCGGGGGGCTGCCTGCTGACCCTCATTTCCTCCCCTGGGTATGCTGACCTAGTGTCCAGACTCCTGCCCGGAGCACCCTCCTCTGGAAGGCCCTTCACCCCCACCCGCCCCTGCCTCTCCACAAAGCAGCCAGCCGGCAGTGCCACGGGTCCACCGGCCAAAGGCTGGCCCCTGTCTCGCTCTCCGGTCATCAGGAGGTTTCTAAGCAGCTTGGGGAAGGTGTCGGAACCCATCAGAGCCCCTCGTACAGCACTTGATCGTTTTCTCCAGACATTTTAAAGGCAGCTGGAGCCACTCCTCCAAGGTGGTTGGCACCACGGAGTTAAAGAACAGCAACAGTGGGTGTTACCCAATGGCTCTGGGCTGCACGCACGCTGCAGGGGGCACAGCCTTCCAGACATCACTGTTGCATCCTCAGAGCCCGCAAGCAGCAAGCGCTCAGTGAGTGGCCGCTACAGGACTTATCCTGCTATAAGGATGGCCACAACCCCAGAAAGGCATCTCAGACCCTAGTTAACAGGCAAAGGAAGAGGAGACCCACCCGTGTCTGCAGCTGCTTGTCAACAGCTGTGCCCATACTCTCACCCAGGGTTCCTTCCTTGATGCCCTCTGGCCCAAGAGCCATCATGACTAAAAGCACACTGAGGGGAAGTTAATATTTCATGAGACAGAAGTATAACTGCAGGACCATCGATGGACAGGTGCAGACGGGCTGGCTTTCGTTTCCAGGTACCCCAGGGCCTCTGTGGGAACATTGCTTAAGGTGAAGTATCTCATGAATCAGGCTTCTGACGAAACATATGTGCCCACATTGTTCCCTGTGGGGTTCTTCCCCTTCTAGAGACCAACATGTTTCACAAGAAGGTCCTGTTCCACCTGCCAGACACTGCTGCAAGGGCAATTATGAAATGTCTTTTCCGTAAAAATAAAAAGCAGGAACCATAAAGTACAAGAGCGGCGAGTACTGATCTTGACCGAGGGTTGTTTCAAGTTCAGATAAAGGAAATGCAGCGCCAAAGACTTTGTTACAGCACGGACGTCATGCCCAAGATATAAAGCCCCTTGGTCTGGCAGCGAGAGAAAAACCACAATCACTGAAAAGATGATGATCTAACCGATTAGCATGGCGTGCCCTGGTCATGAATAATACACAGGAGCAAAGAGAGGCCAGGCTGCAGGCTCCTTGGAGGAGAGCAGAGGGAGGCGGGGAGGGTCTGAGGGCTGGGAGCCAACAAGGCCAGAGCCTAGACCAGGGGCTGCAGACGTTTTCTGTATGGGGCCGGATGGTTAATGGTTCAGGTTTTGCAGGCGATGGTCTCGGTTTGAACTACTCAACTCTGCCCTTGCAGCGAGAGAGCAGCCAATGGCAAAACATAAGCGGATGGGTCTGGCTGTGTGCCAATAAAACTTTATTTACAAGAACAGGCAGTGGCTGGATCTGGCCTGTTGGCTGGGGGTCGCTGACCCTGGTCTAGAGAGAGGACCAAGAGAAGTGGGCTTCATGCTGGGGGACAACCTTGTTTTCCTTCATCACTTCATTTCTGAGGTCAAAGGATGAACTGCATTCCAGAAACGTCTAATCAAAAGGGACTGCCCATGGAAGTAAGTGGGCACGGTGGTGCTGCCCAGGACGGTAGAGACCGTGGACACCCTCGTGGCTGTGTGCCCGCCCAGAAAGCTCTACTAGGTGGTCCATTCATTCTGCAGCGACAAGGTCGAGAACGGACATGGAAATGACCCAGACAGTCAGGACACAGAATAAAATGAGTAAACACAGGCCTCACTTCTCTTCCACAAGTCCATTCTGTGGTTTGCAGCCGAGTCTGTCTGTCCGGGCTGCTCTCTGCACCGGCCGGCATCACCGTCGGTGGATGAGGGCAGAGAGGCTTGATCGCTCGGCTGGTCCCCCCACCCGCCAGCTCCCGTCCACTTGCCAAGCACCACGCTAAGCTCCCACGTCCATTGGCAGTCCTCACGACCCAGTGTGGAAGGAAACCTTCTCACCCCCAGTGGGTGGTGAGGGGGCGGTGACTCGGGGGAACTGCCAGAGCTGGCATCCAAAGGCACCTGCAGACCCTGCATGCACGTTGGTCAGCCAGCCTCACCATGGGCAGACCCTGTCTAGGGGCTGGGGCTCTGGGGAAAAGAGGATCCCAGACCTGCAGTCCAGGGGAAGAATGACATAAACCACCTCAGGGCGTGAAAAACATTGAGGAGTTCAGCGGGGCAGGAGCTGGAGGTCACAGGGTCAGTGTCAGGCAAGCTGGGATGGCCTTTCTCAGCAGGGTGCATCAAGGAAGTGATCCATTTTCTAAGGAAGTGTGATGGATCGAACCAGAACAATCCGATGAAAGCCATTTGAACCCAGGGAAGAGTAGGTGCAAAGGCCCAGAGGTGAACTCAAGTCGTGTGTTTGAGGACCACCAGGAAGGCCATGGTGGCCGGTGGAGTGTGCCAGGGGAGTGGGGCATGAGATGAGGGGAGGGGGCAGGGGCCAGATCATGCAGGGTCTTCGTGCCCCTGATGTGGGTCCCCGGATCTGACGAGATGCTGTGGGACCCTGTGCTGCTGGGTCAAACCACAGCAAGCCTTCAGACCATGGTGCTTGCTGCCTGAGGCCCTGCGGGCGGGAAAGCCGAGGCCAGCCCCAGAACCTGTCCATCCTGCCCGAGTGCATCACCGTCCCGTCTCTCCGAGGGACGGTACCGTGTGCGGCCTCCATCTGGGCCACCATGGCCTTGCCCTGTCTGACTCACCAGCCAGCACCAGGCTGGCTGAGGACAGAGGCTGAGGGCCATCAACTGGCTGAGGCATTGCCCTCCCTGGCCATCCAGCGCCTCGTCCATGGGCGGTGCCCGGTGGCCTCACTGCTGGGTGTGAGGATCTCTGCACCGCGGCCCACCCCCAGTGTCTCTGCCAGACCTCCCGGTCCCCGATTCTCCCGTCTCTCTCCTTCCGGTCCCACCACCACCCAGAGGGTCAGGCCATTCCTGCCCACCTGTGAGTCCACGCGTGACCCAAAGTCAGTGCCCTTCCCCATCCCAGAGCGGAGGAACAGGCGCTCCCCGTGGTGGGCCCGCACTCCCGGGACCTCTTGCTCACCTACAGGTCTCGCTGGTGTGCCAAGGCTGCAAGGCCATTTCCTTGGGTTGTTCCTACAGCTGGTAACCGTGAGACATGAGGGATGTCGTCCCTGGACCAAGATGAGGCTTGCTTGCTGGTGGCTGGAAAAGCGGTGGATCCAGAGCTCCCTGATCTGTTCTGATCCTGCATGAACCCGCAGCGTGGGCAGTGAGCATCCACTGAGCCCCTCGCGTCGCGCCCGTGGAACTCGGGTCGGGGCGCTGACGCAAATGTGCCAGTGCCGCGAGGAGTAAACCATCCTTTGTCTCTGACTCAGGAGCCGCAGTCTCCTGCCGTCACCCGCGAAGGAGTAACAGGCTGACTTACCAGCCTGCAAGTGGGATAAAACCAAAGCCCAGGCTGACACCCTGCTTGAAGCTCTGCCTGTTGCGGGCATCAGCCTTCACCAGTCTTTCAGGGCCACCCGAGGGTGACATCCTGCAGCTCCCTGCGGTTTCCAGCCCCACACTGAGCAGGCCATCCCTCACCAGCTGATCAGAGGAGCCCCCATGGGGCCACAGGCACTGGGACAACAGTGGAGGTGGCATGGGGGTCTGGGCCACCTGTGCTCCAGCTAGCTGTGCCCTCCGCCCCATGCCCCTCGCACCCGGTTCCACTCACTCAAGATTGTTTCTGGGCCCACCCACCATACGGTAGGACCCAGGCATGGATGAGGGGGCTCAGGGCAAGAACTGACTGGTAGACCCCTCACAACATGGTGTGTCCCAGCAAAATACAGCACACAGGATGAAATACAGAAAACGCAGCAGTTGTTAAACTACTGTGGGGATGCTTTTCTTTTTTTAGAATTCTCTGCATTGTCTTTACAATAAAAATGGTGGGCTTGGATGGGAGATCCTATAGCAAAATTCCACTCTCCCCCACTGAATTGCAACCCCTGCTCTTGCCAGGGGTCCCTCGTACAGGCAGGTCCTTCACCACTCCCCAGGGCCATGGGCTTCGGATGTGGCTGTGACACCCTGGGAAAGCAACCTCTGACCCCTGTGAAAGAAAAAATTATTCTGACACTTGTTAAGAGTAAGGAAGACTATTCAAGATTATTGCAATTAGAGGAGAAAGATTGTGCTCAACTCCAAGTTCAACAAGGAAAAGGGGGATTTACAGCCAAGGAGCGGTGAGGGGCCAGTGGACGGAAAGTTACTAAGAGACTTCAAGGGCAGGGGATCTTGCAAACTACAGGCCAAGATTAGCTACCACTTGTGAGGGAGGGATGAGGCGCTTAATCAGATAATGAGGGCGACCAGAGATCAAGGGTGGGGGTGACTTAGCAGGATCTTTGCTGAGATTGGGCTGGGCAGGCCAAAGGCTGGACCAGGGCCTAATGGGAAAGAGGTCCCAGAGGAGGCTGAGTTTGGTCTTGTCAGTTCTAACGGGTCTGAGATCCCGGGTATCTGTCTTAATGTACTTTGCAGCCCAAGTAACCTTTGATTTCTAAAATGTTTAAGTACTTGCGAGGTCTCTGTTACGGCTGGCCCATACCTTTGGCACCTGCCGCCTTTCCTTAAATGCTGAGAGGGAGAGTATCAACGCGGCCCTGGGACTGTCCTGGAGTTCTCAACACTTTAAATCTTTCTAATTCAGGGCAGTTACGAGACCATCACTTCTAATGCACGGGACTCGGGGCGGGGACTGTGGCCCGGGGTTAGGGCTCTGGGCGGGGGCGGGGGCTAGGGCCAGGGAATGGGGTTCGGGATTTGGGACTCGGGGCGGGGACTGGGGCCCGGGGTTGGTGTCCAGGGTTCGGGGATCGGGGAGGGGGCTGGGGGCCGGGGGTTGGGATTCGGGACCCAACCGGGGTCCCGCGGCTGGCTGCAGTTTCCAACCCTGTCGCCCCAGAATTGCGCCACAACCGCGCCAGAGACGCACGAGAATTGCGTCAGAGCCGGGGGGCGGGGTCCCACAATGCGCATGCGCAGAACCGGGCGCGTGGCGCCAAGGGCAGAGCGGAGTGGGCGAGGCGGAGCCAATGCGCGGAGCAGAAGCCCAGGCGGCCCCAGTGCGCTCGCGTCGGCCCGCCCCCTCGCTGCCGGCCAATGGGCTCTCGGAACCCGCCCCTGACGACGCGGGCCCCGCCCCTTGGAGAAGCGCCGCGGCCTGGCGGACGGCCTCCGTGGTAGCTGGCAATTTGAGAGCTGGGCAGGGGTGAGGGTTTTGGGCGGCTCGCCGTCATGAAGCTGACGCGGAAGATGGTCCTGTCCCGGGCCAAGGCCTCGGAGCTGCACAGCGTGCGGAAGCTCAACTGCTGGTGAGGCCCAGAGGCCGGGGGCCGTCCCCGCGTGTCCTCCCCGCTGCCCGGCACCCCCTTCCCGGGACCCCCTCCCTGGGACAGGGCTGGGAAGAGTCGTCTAGGAATGGAGACCCCTGCCCAGCACCTCGGCCCTGGAGCGGGGACCCCAGCCCGCCCCCTCTGCTCTGGGGCGGGACCGGGAAGGGTTCGGGGTGGAGGGGGGGCACCTCTGGCCTCACCTTCCTGGCCCCTGTCCAGGCTGGTCTGCCCGGTCCCAGGGGCTCACAGCCTCTGGGAGGTGACGCCATAAGCTCAGGGGCCCTTTGGGGAAAGGTCGTTTCAGAATTTTCACTCCTCCTGAGCAGTGGTATTTCACACACAGCTCCAAAGCTGCCCTCCTTGAAGACTGGCTCTTGGGCTTCTCGGTAGTTTTAGTGGGCAGACGTTTCCCTCTGTGGACAGGTCTCATTTCTGACATTGCCAGCAGTCCCCGGGAGCCAGGCCTGCTGATAAGGTGGGAGATCAAGGTGATTGACACCCTTGCTAGGGGAAAGAAAGGAAACGGAGACTCTAAAGTGATGCTTCAGTGAACATTTTTGTAATTGAGCCCTGGGGGGGTGCGGAGAGGGGTTGTCCCCAAGGGGACTTACTGTCCAGGAGGTGACAGGAAGAGATACAGGTGCAGGCTCAAAGGCAGGGCGGCCAGGCCTAGCTGAGCCGAGGAAGGACCAGAAGTACTTCTGAAACTCCGGAAAGGTCCGCACACGTTCACTGGGGGTTCAGAGCACGGCTCCACGCGCCCTGTACACTGGACAGTTGAGGTGGCGTTCAGCCAGAAGTAAACCGTCCTCCCACTGGTGTCGGGCAGATTGACTGCAGTGAACACTGCCTGTTCATTAAAAGCCTGTCTCTTTGCGCTGCACGTCTGGTATTTTGGCCACGGCATCCCTGTCACTGTCTTCAATAATGCGTGCCTTTGTTCTGCATGGGGCGGTCATTCTTCCCCTAAGCAGGGAGGCACAACAGCCCTATTCCAGGCTTTCTGAAGTGTGTTTCATAAGTTGCATGTTTAGCCTTTGAACTTGGCCCTTACAAAGGCTCCCTTGTTTATGCACATTAGTGAGGGAATTATCCCTCAGTGCAACAGCCTTGAGAATGAGTAAATCTTTGTGCCCTTCAAATGGGGCAACCTCTGCCGTGCCTCAGTCTGCGAAGGAGCCCGCCAGTATCAAATAGCTCTGTCCAAAATCAACCAGGAAACGATTTTTGGCACCTTTGTCAGTTATCTGGGAAAGCTTTCTTTTACTTTGTCCTTAAAATCACAGACTCTTCAAGTCTGTAGACGTTTGTCATTAATTTTTGTTTTTAATGTTTTAAATTCAACTTTAACAAAATAAAAGTGCGTATGTCTTTTTCTCTCCCCAGGGGCAGCCGCCTCACTGATGTAAGTATCATGCTGATCATCTCCAGACAATCCCTGGTCCCCAAGAGGCTGGTTAAATTGACAGACCACTCCCATTCGATCCAGGCGGCCGACCAGTACTTTGTTCCTTGAGCAGTTTTCGTAAGGCAGAACCACTCATGAAAAAAAAGTTCTACAGGACCGAAGTGCACTGTGATGTTCCTGCACACATTTTCCTGCAGGTGACTCCCAGGGGAGCGGGCAGGTCCAAGGCACAGGCCTGCTCCCACCTGGGGAGGAGCCCCAGTGGCTTGGTTGGCTTTCAGGAGCAGTGCACTCAGCCGGAGGGTTCTTTGTATAGGTTCCTGGACTTCACGTCCCCGAGGAGTTTCTTCACTTCAGCTCCTCCCCTTGGTCAGATCCAGCTTCACCCCGACTCCCATGCAGGAAGAGATGGGGCCTGGGTGGGGTCAGAGCTCGGAGCTGGGCCGCCGGGCTGAGCTGTATGTCCATGAATAGATTTCTGCCCCCTCCTGCCCACCCGTCCGTTTCTGGGATGAATGTCTCCAGCTCGCACAGAGTGTGGGTGCTAGTCAGCGAGTTCTTATTGACTTCTGTTTTGTACCTTGAACCATACCTTTTCTGAGAAAGTTGGAAGTGCTGTCAGGGCTTGTCCAGAAGAGCCGGTTCCACCTCGTTCTGTAGCTGAAGTGCTGCCTATTCAGCAGCAAAAACAAACGAAGCAAAACACCACCGTAACAGAAAACAGATCCACTGCAAATGTGAAGCATTCTGACCAGACAGTGCGCTTGTTGATGTCAGGGACCCCATCTGGCCCCATGCGTGGTGTCTGGCAGGCACACAGATATTTGGGGCTTCACCGTTCCTCAGCCTTACAGGTCGGGGGGCTGCGTGGGCCATCCTGAGCCCCGCTGCTCTCTTCCACTGAGTCAGTGTTAAGATGGTCTGAGATCCAGTTTCAAGCCTGTCTCCCTATTGGCACAGCTCTGTTGGCCAGAAGCGGCTTCTGTCCTTTCCCTGGATGTCAGGGGCAGCAAGAAGAAAGGTTCTCTGTCCATCCAGCTCCCCTTACGGATGTCCTTTGAGGGTATCTAAAATTAGGAATGCTCCGTCTCGAGGGCTGGCAGCATTTGGTAGTCATGATGCTGTTTAAAGTTGTGGAGAGGGTGCCCGTTTCTCCATCAGGTAGAGGGGACATCTGGGCTGCAGAGGGGAGCGGGATGCAGAGCCCTGCGTGCTCCTGGGGCGAGGGAGGCTCCTCTGCTTAGGCCCTTGGTGTGGGGTGGACTGCAGCTCCAACTTGGTTCTCTTGGCTGTTGGAGAGGTGTGACGTCACAGGGCCAGTGCCCAGCGACTTTTGCAAAATCACATTCTTTTCCTTCCTAGATCTCCATATGCCAGGAGATGCCTAGCCTGGAAGTGATCACCCTCAGGTACTAAATGCCGGCCCACCCCACTCTTAAGTCAGCGGGGCTGCAAGAGAAGGAGAATGTTCACATCCCTCCTGCAGGCCCTTAGGTAACCTGAAAATTCCCATCCACGGTCTGGGAGAGCTGCTGTTGCAGGCCAGGCCCAGGCAGCACGAGGGCCTGGCTACTCCGCACCTCCGCCCCCTTCCTGGAGGGCACCGGGCCTCCCCCTGAGCTTGCCCTGCCCGTCCTGGGGTCCGTGGGTGCCGCCCTCCTAATGGTGAGCAGCCGCCCCAGGGTGACCCCATCTGCCCCAGCGCCCAGCCTTTTCTGCCCTCCTGGTTCCGTCACTGCCTGGAGCTCTGCCAGCTTCCCTGCATCACACGATCTGTCCTTGGTAATAGTTGACCTCCTCCAGAATCATCAGCGGTTTAACAAAGGAAACCTTGAAAGAACCAAATATTGCCTTTGGGGCTTCAGGTGCCTGGGGAGTTTGCAGGGTCGGGGAGGGAGGAACGCCGTCCAGCCCTGAGCTCTGTCCTGTCCGCTCTGGGCCCGGGAGGGAGCTGACCCTGCCAGATGCCAGGGTGGGTGCTTTCTGCAGGTCCCCACACCTAAAACCTCAGGGAGATTTAAGCCCTGT
The DNA here is from genome assembly GCF_964341445.2 of Mesoplodon mirus. Lineage (NCBI taxonomy): Eukaryota > Metazoa > Chordata > Mammalia > Artiodactyla > Ziphiidae > Mesoplodon > Mesoplodon mirus. The sequence continues at coordinate 145,577,446 of NC_138982.1, read as the reverse complement.
AAGGAAGGCAGACTCCCTGTTTGGCAGCTCAGAAGGTCGCAGGACCCGCCCTGCGTGTAGGGTCGCAGGCCCTTGGTCCCGTGCAGATCCCATCACTTACCTCCTCATCACACAGCCGGCCATCCTGTTTGTCCCTCCCTAGCCCTCTGCTCGGCCTCCTTTGCGCCTTCCGAGGTCACCTGGTGGGTGCCGTGCCGCCCACCTTGTGCTCACGCACCCCCAGCCCCGACCCGACAGGCTCAGGCCGGCACCTTCTTGCGGGATGAAGGAATGAATGAAGGAGTGGGCCCAGGACCGGTCTCCTGCCCGGGTCCCAGCTCGGGCCTGCGTGCCTTGGCTTCCCTGGCTGCGAGGCCCGTGGGACGGGGGTGAAGGCAGCAGCGGCCCCAGGGTGGGCTGGGGTGGGGTGGGGGCGAGGAGGGGCAGGTGCAGGGGGCCACGGGGAGCGCCAGCCGTCCACTGTCACTCACCCCGTACGACTAGTGGGATTTTACAGACATTCGTTCCTCACAGTGCTGAGGCCACAAGCCCGAGATCAGGGTCTAGTGAGGGGCTGCCTCTCAGCTCACAGACGCATCCTCGCCCTGTGTCCTCACCTGGCAGAAGGGCGGGCAGCTCTGTGGGGTCCCTTTTATAAGGGCACTGACCCCGCTCGTGGGGGCCCCACCTCCTAACACCACTGCACCGGGGGTCAGGATCTCAGCATCTGAACCTGGGGGACACATTCGGTCTGTAGCAACGGCAGCCTTAGCCCAGTGGGCGAGGAGGGGACTCCGGGCCGCTGCAGGTTGAAGTTCTCGCTTCACCCCGTGGCCTGCGCAGCTCCCCGATGGTGAGGATCCCAAAGCCTGGGTTTGCTCGTGGTGAGATGGCGTCAGCCTCATCCCGGCCGCCGGGCACACCAGCCGCCGCGTTGACGCGTGAGTGCCGGGTGGGGCAGCAGCGGCCCTAAGGCAGGAGCTGGGACACGGCCCGCCCTGCACAGACCGGCGTCCAGCAGAGGGGGCTCTAGACCGGCCTGGCACGTCGGGCAGGGTCCCCTGCGGCCTGGGGCTCGGCATGAGGCTGCTCGGCTGTCCCCCTCGAGCTCAGCCGGCTGGTCTGCCTGGGTGTGCAGGGGGTGATCCCGTTCCGTCAGCTCCAACCTGTAGGTCTCTGCCGGGTGCCTGGCTGATTTCCTGTGTCTGGTTCACTCATAATTTAAACCCGTAGCTGTTTCTTTTGTGAACCTGGGGTTTGGAAGTTCAGTGCTCGGTTCTTGGTCACATGGGTTTTCCTGGCCACTGCCAGCTTTGGGCTTGCTGTGTCCAGGGGAGGCTGCCGTCTCCTGTCCTGTAAGGGGGTTGAGACCTCCTATCCCCAAGGTTGGCTCCTCACGGCCTCAACAGAGCGGAGGCTGCCGCTCCCACCTTCAGCTGGAGGAGCTTCCCCCACCCCCAGGGCTTTCTCCTGGGCCCGGGCCCTCCCTTGCACTTGACTAGCCACGGCCGGGTCTGACCTACTTCTAAGGCGAGGGCAGGTGGGCACTGGCCCAGCAGTGCTCTCGTCTCCATGGGGCGGGGGTGCCCCGGCGGGCACTGACGGCCATCTCCCTGCAGCGTCAACAGCATCTCCACCCTGGAGCCCGTGAGCCGCTGCCGGCAGCTGAGCGAGCTCTACCTGCGCAAGAACTGCATCCCCAGCCTGGCGGAGCTCTTCTACCTGAAGGGCCTCCCGTGCCTGCGCGTGCTGTGGCTGGCCGAGAACCCCTGCTGCGGCGCCTGCCCCCACCTCTACCGCATGACCGTCCTGCGCAACCTGCCTCACCTGCAGAAGCTGGACAACCAGGGTAGGTGCCCGCGGGCCGGGTCGCATGCGGGCAGGCTCCACCCCTGCCCCCTCGCAGGTGCCGGGGAGGCCGGCCTCCTTGGGGTGCCCAGGCTGTGCCGTCTGCCTCCCGGCGCGGCCCCTCGCGGAGGGCAGGACCTCAGCTGAACCCGCACAGCTGTTGCTCGGTCCCGCCGTCGAGGCGCTGAGCTGCTGCTTCTTTCTGTCCTGCTAAGTGCCCCCTGCTCCAAATGCTCACCCACCTGCCCCGGGAGCGCGTGACGGGCTGGGTGGCCGGGCAGCATCACTGCTGGTCGACAGGGTCCCGAGGTGGTGATGCCAGCAGGTGAGGGCGCTCCATCACTCCTTGACCCCTCCCACGCCAGGCGCCTTGCTGTTTGGGGGGTGGGGTGGGGGGTTGGGGGGCGCCTTCCTGCCGTTTCAACCTGCATCTCCTCCGTCACGCACAAGGCCATGTGTGTGGGCCTTTCCTGCTCCCGCCTCTGGGGTTCCAGCTCGCTTCCAGGGCCAAGCCTTTTCCTGTGAATCCCCTGGCATTCTCTGTGCTGCTTCCTGACCCTTATGTGCACGATTATTTTCTCCTAGGTGAATGACTTTAATATAAATAAACTTCAGATAAACTGTCACGTGTGAGTGAAATAGAAGAAATATAGTGTAGTCTATTCCTTTTAAAAACCTGTCTTAGTTTAGGGTTTTTTATGAGTATCTATCTGCTTTTGGCAAATGCTGAAGTTCAGATCACAAGCAGCCACTGGCCATCTGTTGTGTCTCCAGCACCTCCAGGGCGGGATGCAACGGTGGGGGACCCAGCCCTGCTCCCGGGTGCTGGCCGTCGGGGTGGACAGACAGCCACCTCACCTCCGAAGCAGACCGTGCTGAGTGCCCAGCGGACGGCCGGGCCACGGCTCGCAGGGCTCGCTTGCGGTGAGGCCACTGATGCTTTTGCTCCCTCCCCCTCCCAAGCTGTGACGGAGGAGGAGGTGTCCCGAGCACTGGTGGAGGGAGAGGAGGTCACGGCCCCCAGCAGAGAGCACTCGGGGAATGGCCCGCCCGAGCTGTCCTACACCCTGAGCACCAAGGACGCCGCCGCCGAGATGCCACGGGACCTGCTGAGCCTCGGCGAGGAGGAGACCAGGTGTGGCCCGCGGGCCTGCCCGGTCCTCCCGCATGCGGCTGCGCCTCTGGGGCTGGAGGGGGGGTGCGGGTGTTTGTTTCTGGGGTGGCTTCGGGCCCCCGGCCTGGGGTCAGCCACGTGGCCAGGAGAAGGCTCAGAGCGGGGAGCTCGTGCGAGTGCGGGACCAGCCCTGCGGGGGGTGGTGGACTCGGGGCGGCGGGCCAGTGGGCGGGCAGGGCCCTCCCTCCCTGACCCACAGGGCACCTCAATTGAATGATTGTCACAGACGTTTGTGGGCAGCAACTGGACTTGGGGAACGTGGTGGAGAGCAGTGTTCACAGCGGGGCCCCAGGCCGGGCGTCCGCTTGCAGCTGAGGCCCACGCGCCGTGCTGTCCCACGGCGGGAGAGGGAGGGCACGTGGCTTTTGCTCTTTGGGGCTCGCGCAGCATTAGTGCTAATGCCCCACCCCCCGGCCCTGGGGGGAGCTCCAGGAGCAGGGAGGTGACCCCAGGGGTCAGAGAAGTACAGCTGCCCCGCCCCCCCGTCCACTGCTCCTGTCCCCGCAGAAGCAGAGTCCTGCAGTGGGGCTTTCCCTGCGGACGGGGTTCCTCGCTGTTCCCCGAGGCGCCGGACCCACAGATGTTGTGTGAACAGTGCGGGCGGGGCTCCGCGCCCCTCGGGCCTCACGCACCACTGTCCTCCCCCCACCCGCCCCCGCCAGCAGCATCCAGGGGCAGCTCGGCCTGAAGCGCCCTTCCCGGGACCAGTTTCCCTCCTTCTCGCAGAGGGCGGCCACAAGCAGTCGCAAGAACAGGGTGAGTGTGACGGAGGCGGCTCTGGCCGGAAGTGGCCCCAGAATGTGGAGATTGGGGGCTGGGGGTCGGGGGACGGGGGCTGGAGACACCACAGGGACGCGCGAAGCCAGGCCCTAGAGGGTGGGAAGCCGACCATCTGGGTCCAGAGTCTGTGTCTACATCTAAGCTGGTTGGACGTGGCAGACGGAGGAGGGGGTACCTGAGAGCGCAGCGGGGCCCCCCTGTACCTGGGGCTGTGCCGAGGGTGGTCTGGGGGCGGGAAGGTCTGGGGAGAGGCCTCCCGCCTGCGGTTAGAAGCAGGGACCCTCCTGGCCAGGGCGGTGGCGGTGTCCCTGTGCAGTGACCAGGCGGCAGGCCCCACGGCTCCACAGGCATCCCTGTAAGGATCACGGCTCGTCGGCTGAACGATAAGTAGGTCACGTGGGCAGTTGAGTGACGTCAGCGAAGCCCCGGGTCCCTCCGGGTCCTCTCGTGTCACTCTGGCTTGTGCTTGGGCTCGTCCCGCGCTCACAGGGATGCCCTGCTGCAGGCTCGCGGCCGGCAGAAGGCTGGGGCCGTTTGTTGCCGTGTGTCCTCTTACCAGTGCGACATCTTCCCCACGTGCCCCCTGCCCCCCGGCAGGCTCGGTGTCAGTTCCCTGGGCCGGTCATTGGCAGGGGAATGGGCCACCAGTCAGCCCAGCCCAGGGGGACCTTGCCACCGGCTCACGTGGGAAGGGGGGCTGTGGGGAGGCCCGTGACCCCCCGGCACCTGTTCCAGCCCCTGGCTCGGCCTGACCACAGCTGTCAGGTGCTGTGACCTCCCTGTGGCATCATGAAGGGGGGCACCACAGTCCGAGCGGGGCTGCCCGAAGCCACGGGCTGGGCCTCATGCACGCGGTGACCACTTGAAATGCGTGCAAAGCCCATGGGAGGTACAGAAGTGGATGGACTGAGGCCCCGTCCTTGGAAGTGCCAGCCCCCAGAGCTGTGGACAGATGTGACCGCAGGCTGAAGGCCGATCTAGGCAGCAGTCGCTTGGCCTGTGGCTAGTCTCCGCCACCCTGCCCCACCCCGGCAGGTCACTGTCCCCTCGTGGCGACACTCTCAATGAGGTGGCCGCGTGGGGCAGCTCAGGGTCCTGCACACACTTCCCACATGTTTTGGGAGGAGCCCGAGGTATGTACCATCCCCAGTGGCAGGTGTGCCCAGCAGGTGGGCTAAGGCCTGAAGCTCCGCCCACCCTCACTCCCACTCCAGGGCCTCTGCAGCGCAGAGTGGACCAGAGATTGAAGACACTGGTTCAACTCCGCGCCTGCCATAAATGCAAACGAAAGACCATCAGACCTGCTCAAACAGGACACCTGCTCTGAAAGCAGAGAACAGAAGGGCCCTGGCTCTGCCACCGAGGGTCCCGGCCAGGCTGGGTGTCCCTGTGGGCACCAAGCCCCCCGCAAGCCTCTGAGTGCAAGGTGCCGGTGGCTAGGAAGACCTGGGGACACGGGGGAGGGCTGGTGAGATTTGAGGGCAGCAGGAGTCTTAGGGCGTTGCAGAGCCAGGGATCAGCACCCCAAGCGTGAGCCTCTGAGCCGTGTCCTCACGTGTCCACATGGGCCATGTGCTCTGGCTTGCAGCTGTGCCTCAGGTCATCCCACAAGAGGGATCGGCTCAAGTAGGCGCCTTGGGCAAAATCCTTCCAGAATTTTCCTAGTAGGAATGGCAGTGTTTCTCTGCTCAAATGCAGATGGAAACCAGGTGTAGCTCTGTGGACACGGGTGCATCACACACTAAGCACGTGTGCACTTGAGTGCGTGTTGCTGAGAGCCTGCTTCTGGCCCCTGCTCCATTGCCGCCCCGCCTCTTGGGGCCTCAGGGCTGTGAACAGGACATAAGTCAGTTCTTAGGAAGCCCCTGCCGGCAGTGAGTGCCACACCCGTGCCACGACTGTGGCTTCCGGCCGCCGGAGTCTCCACCTGTTGCCTGCAAGGCCGCCCTCCTGCAGGCTGTGCTCCCGCGATGTGCGCATGTGTCGTGGTGCGGGCGGCCCAGCCTCGCAGGCGTGATGCTCACCCAGGGACTCTCTGTGCCTCCAGAACAACATCCTGACCGCCATCCTCCTGCTGCTGCGGGAACTAGACAGCGAGGGGCTGGAGGCTGTCCACCAGCGCGTGGTCAGCCGGCTCCAGGCCCTGCAGAAGCAGGAGCTGCAGGAGGCCATGGAGTGACTGTCAGCGGGGACCCCGAGCTGAAGTCCGGCATCTTCCCGCACACCTGGGACAGTGGGGGGTCACAGTTGCGGCCTCTGCTCGACCCCAGGCTGAGCCTCGGCGCACAGGGCTGCGTCCTTAGGAAGGCTCGTCCACCCAGGAAAGCCGAGCTTTCGCTGTGGATGGGCACCACGCCAGGGCAGGAGGGGCTGGCTGGCAGACCTGCCCCTGTGCCCCCTGCTGTGAGGGGCCGTAGCCAGATGCCCTCCTGCGTGGCAGGGCCACCTTGACTTGCCTCTTCCTGAAGGTGGGCTTTGCAGCCGTTCTCCCTAATAAATATTTTCCCAAAGTCTGATCTGGAAGCAGATGTTTCCTGAATGACAGGCACGGCCTTGACGTTCTTGTTAAAGGTAAGGGCAGTCGCTCGCACATGTTTTCTCAGCCAGTTGTCTGACTCTGTCATGGGATGGATTTCTGTTGACCATAGGAGACTTCCAGAACAGTGGCAGCCTTAGGGGTGGGCTGCCTACCGTCTCCAGGGACGTTTTGTCTGCAGGGCCCTTGTGTCCGTTCTTGAAAGCCCTGCACGACACAGAGGGTCTGTGCTGCCCGAGTGAGAAGACCTGGACAACAGGCCTGCCGCTTCTGTCTGGGGACATGAAGCAGCTGCGTGGGAAGGGACAGCCTTCTGGAAACTGTGTCTTATGTTCTCTTCCTTTGGGAAGAGTCGCAGGCCTTGCTGCGGTGACCAGGATGCGGGTGGTGACTCCACAGCTCTGGGGTCCTTCCTGGTGCCCCCAGTGCAAGGGTAGGAGCCGTTAGGGGAGGTCCCTTCTTGCTGGGCTTGAAATGACAGGGACTGGTGTCCTGTTGGGGCAGGAACATCCACGTGCCTGTGGGAGCCGAGGGTGTGTCAGGTTGCATGAGGGCTGCACAGACCCAAGGGGGACTGACCACAACGTGTGCAAGAAACCAGCCTGGAAGACCACCGGCTCCGGGAAGATGAAGCCGCACTCATGATGCAACCGTCTCACGCTGGCCTTGTGGGAGGCCCCGGGGAAGGCGGTGGTTCACCTTGGGGCCCCCCTGTAGTTCTCAGGGCAGGGGGTGAGGTCTGGTCGCGGGAAGCGAAGACTCGCCACGCGGGGCCATCTAGGACGGGTGGCCGCGGCCTGTGCATGTGCCTTCTCTCGTGTTTACGGGACGTTGGATGTCCTCAACAAAGCCCCGTCCTGGTTTGAACAAGCTGGGTGTGCTTATGTTACATTAACACCCTCCCTCTCCCCACCCACAAGGCACGGCTCACACCCACTTCCCCTGCCCCACGATCCAGTACGCCTAAGTCGGGGACCCTCGACTCGGACCCCGGTCGGGGTGAGCTGCCCGCCTCAGCCCCTTGACTCTTCAGCTCCCCCCGCATCCCACCTTCGCCACCACCTAGTCAGAGCCTCCTGTCAGCTCACCGGCTCCCACTCCCGGCCACCTGCTCCCTCGGTGCCCGTCTGAAGCCCTCAAGCTGGACCAAGGACGAAGCGCATCCACTCCTGGCCTGGATCCCAGGCCTCCGGTCTTTATGGGCACGTCATAGTCCCAGCTCTGAACTTCGCCCCAGGTAACCCTGAAGGTGGGGTTTCGGAGCAAAGCAGGTGCTGGCATTACGGCCTGTGTGTTTGTCCTGTTGGCTCCCGTTTAAGGAGGAGAGGGCTGAGACCCATGAGGACACATCGCTCGTCTGAGACGCTGCTCAGTGCAGCCAGAGGTGGGCCAGACGCACTGTGTGCTCCCCACGGAGCTGCTGCCAGGAACGAGGGCGGTCACTCTGCATCTCGGACCCCACCACGGGGTCACCTGCGCCAGCAGCCCCTGTGCTGCACGCAGCGTCCAACACTCGTGGCAGGACAGGCCGAGATCTGGGTCCTGACCTGACGTGGGGCACTGGGCCAGGCTGCAGCACAGCCAGAGCCAGGAGGTGGCCAGTGTCCCCCCCGCCGAGCCTCCCACGTGGAGGTGACACCCCGTCTCCCGGCCGCCGGGTGGGTGGGGACCCCGAGCACCCCCCGTTTGCTGAGCTGCACACCCTCCTCCCTCAGCCCCTCCCCCACCCCCAGCGGGTCAGGAGGTGAGCTCCGAGTTCTGGGGAGGACACAGCGGGGGTGCCCCCCCCGAGCGTGCTGACTGGGGGCAAGTTTCAGGAGGAGCGGGAGTGGAAAGGAGCCTTCCAGGGGCCACCTACCCACCCTGTCCCCGAGCCCAGGGCTGCCCTGTTTGCAGGAGGACATGGGCTTCCCTCTGATGGTCATCCTCCAGGAAGCGTTGGTGGGGCCTCTGGGATGCTTGTGGACCCCTTGTGGGATGCTCACGGGGCACCCGTCAAACCAGTTGGGAAATTAGACAAGAAACAAGGGGTCCTGGCTGCCAGCATCCCCTGAGGACAGCGGTTCTCCAGGGCGCTGTGAATGGACACGGGCTCTGGTGTCTTCCCGGGGAGCCTGCGGCTCTGAGGGGCCCCGCCAGGGCGTGGGAGCAGCTGGGGATGCCGAGCGGGATGCCACCGTGGCGAGCACCGGATCTTCTCGGGCCGAGGAAGAGCGCTGGCCCAGCTAGGAGTGCGTGCGAACGGTGGCCTGGCCAAGAGAGGCCAGCAGTGCCGCCCGTCTTGAGTTCTGCCTGCCCTGAGCTCCTGCGGCCGCTCAGCCAGCCAGGACGGCGTGGGCACGCAGGACCCCGAGCTTGGTCTGTGTCCTGCTGTCGCCGGCCTGAGTGTGTTCATCCCTGTTCAACACGCGGCCTGGTCCCAGGGAAGTCGGCGTCTTTCTGCTCTTGCAGGGCTGTCACTTTTTGCTATTTCTACGTAAAGGGCAAAGCTGCCCGTCACAGCATCACGTGAGGGAGGTGGGTGGCCGCAGCTCGCCTGAGGAGCCCGACACATGCCCCGCCCCCTCTGCAGGGACTGGTGGGCAGGGCAGGGTTGGAAGAGACAAACCTATGAAACTTAGCCAGGCCAGGGGTGTAGCATCTGCGTAAACCCTTCCTCAAGACGACAACAAGTAGGCAAGCCAGTACGGCGTCACCGTACCGTCCCCACGTGCCCAATGGGCGGGACTGCCGACAGGTGAGCACCCCGACAGGTGAGCACCCCGACAGGTGAGCATCCCTGACAGGTGAGCAGCCCGACTCGACCATCAGACTGAGACAAACACACTGCAAGTGGCCTTGATGTCCCCTGGCCGGACTGTCCAGGGTCTGGGACTGTCCGAGGGCCTCCCCCACCCCCTGCATTTAGGCCCTCAGGGGAGGCCCCTCCCACAGTCCTGTCGTGAGTGCACCTGCGCAGGAGCCTCTGGGGTGGCTTCGACGCTCTCCAGCACCTGCTGAGCCCTGCCGCCGGCAGAATTACGGAGAAGGGCTCCAGTTGAACCTGCTGCACAAGCGTCTACTTTGGTGGACGCTCGCAAAGTTCCATCACCTCCGCAAGACTGACTCATGGGCTGTGTTCCCTGGAAAGCTCGCAGGAACAGCAGTGTTTGCCAGGGCCTAAAATGATAGTCTTCGCGTAGTGAGACAGAATGCAAGAACGCTGAGACAGAAAAACTAGGCGTTTGTGGTCACCTGCGTCCCAGAGCCTGCCTGGCATCCTCCCCGGTGGGCACCAGGCTCAGGGAAGGGGCCATGGCTTCGAGGGAGCTGCCCTCCAGGACCATCCTGGGCCTCAGGGGTGCTGTTAGGGTTGAGAGGGGCTCAGGGTTCAAGCCCTCCCCACCCTCCTCAGTCGGGTGGCCCTAGACCAGTGGGGCTGAGCGGGGGTTGCAGGAATCGTGGGGATCCGGCTGCTTCCCAAGGCAGGTGGGTCATCACCCCTGCTCTCCAGACCACGTGGACGCCTGCCCAGCACCCCAGTGCGCAGGAGACCCCACCCGGCCCCTCCCAGGGCCCTGACCCGGCCTCAGGGAGCCCGAGAGTGATGCCCAGTCCCTGGCTCACCCCGTTCCTGGGCCTGCAGCACCTTCCTTCCCCAGCCACGTCCCCTGAAACGCGCCTGTGGCCTCACACCCCACCCCAATCCTGTTCCGAGAAACCGCTGCACAAACGCTTTCCTGCAGTTGAGGCCCAGCCTTGTTGTCTGTGGCGGGGGGCAGGATTCTGAGGTGGCCCCAGGTCCCAGACCCCTGGCGTGTACACCCTACCAGATCCTCACCCCCAAATGGGGGGCCAGTCCATGAACGTGATGGATGTACGGCCATATATGGCCACGGTGAAGGGGTTGCACAGCTGTAGCTAAGGCCCCTAATCAGGTGACTGAGTTAACAGAAGGGAGTGTCCTGGTGGGCCTGCCCTAATCCGGTGACCTCGGCGCCCCGCCTCACCCCCCTCCAGGCATCCCCGGATCAGGGATAAGGAGGCCGTGGGCCTTCCCTCCCTGAGCTCAGAGACTAGGGGCAGCGGACACCCTCCTGCTGCCGCTGGGATTCTACCAACAGGCAGCTCAGAAGGGCCGAGGTCCAGCTGAGACCAAACCCGGCCTAACAGGGAGCCCCCTTTTGCTTGGGGAGCCCAGGCGCTGGCTGAGAGGAGGAAGGGGGGCGACAGGGAGGGAGGAGCAGGACGGGGACTGGGCCCGGACACATAGGTGTGCACACGTGCACACACGCCCGGACACCTCGGCCCCTCTGAGCTGCCGCAGCCTCTGCCTGGGCCTCCCAGCTGCTGGACAGGCAGCCGGTGGCACCGCGGACGTCCTTACAGCCTGGCAGGCAGCCTCCTGTGTGCCCCGCGCGGGACGCCCTGGGGAGGGCTGAGTGCTCGGAAGGCAGGCGGCAGGCCTGGAGGGCGCGTCCGCGCCTCGGAGGCCAGTACGGGGCCAGGTCCTTCATGGCTGCTGAGGCATCCGCCAAGTGCTCGTTATACCAGCATCCGCAAACACTGCACATTTAAGCCAAACCAACCAGAAAACCCTGTGAAAATAGCCTTCCAGCGCTCCTTCCCCCTTCCCCAGGCTGGGCATTGGGCACCCTGGAGGGCCTGGCCCCAGCACCACGGGGGTCAAGCGGAGCCAGGCGAGGGCGAGGCCGGCACTGGGCGGTGCCTGGGCCATCGTGGCATCCTGGCTGGGGCGGGCGTGTGGTGAAGACAGAGGGGACACGGCTGCCACCAGCCAGGGTCGCCCCCAAGGGAGACGCCACCCCTGAGCTCCAGCCTCCTGCTCATGTGTATAGGCACGTGTGCACAGATACATGTAGGCACATAGGTGTGCACACGTGCACACATGCGTAGGCAAGCTCACATATGCATACACACGCACACATATACACACTCAGGTTTCTGGGCCCTGGAAACTTGCCCCTGGTCTTTTGAGACAGAGGCTCAGACCGCTGGGGGACTGTCCCCCCTTGGCCTGCCCCAGGGCTGGCCAAGCAGACCGGAGGGGCCCCAGCTCCAGAAATGGGCACCCAGGAGCCCCCAGGCTCTCGGCAACACAGTGAGGCTGGCGTGGGCCCCCAGCACAGGTCAGCCCAGCCAGGCCTGCAGCGCCCAGGAGTCACCGAGGCTCCCTGCCAGGGTCTGTGAGGACACGAAGGCAGCCTGAGACGGTGGGCCCCAGCCTGGGCCCAACAGGGAGACCCCGGCCCACCCGGGGACCCCCAACTTGGCCTGTGGGCCTCCCCACAAAACCTCCTGGGTCCCAGAACCTCATCCTGACCTCTAAGGGTGCCAAGGGCAGGAGTGCAGGCAGAGCAGTCGTGGATGAAGGGCCCAGGTGACTGCAGTGGGAACACACGTGGATGGGCAGCCTGCGCAGGGGTGACGGGGACCTGCCCAAGCACAGACCACGAGGTCAACATCCAGCTCGTCCTTCCGAGGACGCTGGTGCCAGCGCCACACTGCAGAGCGAGGGACGCCTGCCCTCAGCCACCTGCCCCGGGATCCTGGGCTCTGCTTCTGAGACCCCAGGCTGAGTCGGGGGGAACGTTCCGGGTCGGACTTGGGGCCTAAGAACTAGGCTCAGAAGTCCTCCCAAGAGGTGGGGGGAGGCCAGGCCTATCACCCCTCAGGACGGGGTTGGGGGGCCCAGGTCACCCCGCAGGATGGGGGGGCTCAGCTCATCACACGGACAGGGGCTGCTGGTCCTGGGATGAGGGTGCGGCCCCAGAGGGCACGTGTCCCTGAGACCGGGCTCAGCCCCGAGCCCAGAGGAGGCCCCCAGACCCGTGTGTGCAGGTGGGGGGCTACCAACCACCAGCCCGCCCACCCTCCCTGGAAGGTTCCAGAGGCCCTGCTTTCCCGAGACTAACAGCACCCCACAGTCGGGGTGACTTTATTTCTAAAAAAGGTGACAAGCGCTGCTCAGCCCCTGCGGCCAGTGCACACAGGGGGAGGGCCACAGTGAGGCGAGCCGGGGCACGTCCCCACCCTCCGCACAGAGACCCAGGCTGCTGCGCCCCCGGGCTGGTGAGGGTGCACGGCCGGCTTGGGGAGAGGCTCCGGGCCACGTGGGTACCGAGGCCGAGGGGCGGCGGTGTCCCAGCACGGACGCCCCCACATACCCTGCGCTGGAAGGTGGGTGCCCAGGGTGCCCTGTCCTGGGGGAGGGCCGAGCGGACAGCAGGCTGGACCTGGGGCCGTGGGAGTCCCGGAGCCAGGGCGCACCCCCCGCCCGCCTGCCCGCAGGCTCCAGGCGGCAGTAGCCCAGGCTCCAAAGTGGGGGCAGGTGAGCGGGGGAGAGGCGGGAGCAGGCCGGGGCGGGGCAGGGACGCGGCTTCAGAAGCCTGTTTCGATGCTGAGGGTGCTGCGGGTGACGTGCTCCAGCTCCCCGGACACGTAGTCGGCCATGCTGATGCGGTAGTGCGCCAGCATCTTCAGCATGAGCCGCAGGTTCAGCCACCACTGCTCCAGGGGCATGCGGTGCCTGCGGCGGGCCGGGACACGGTCAGGGGCGGGAGCGGGGCCTGCGGCGGGGCGGGGTCAGGGCCAGGGGGCGGAGCAGGCGGGGCCAGCGGCGGGGCGGGACACGGTCAGGGGCGGGAGCGGGGCCTGCGGCGGGGCGGGGTCAGGGCCAGGGGGCGGGGCAGGCGGGGCCAGCGGCGGGGCGGGGCAGCTCCCGGGCCACTGCCCCAACCTGGGCCCCGCACGCCCCCTCGGGACACCTGGACCTCAGGACCCGGGACATGTGGAGGCTAGCTCCGGCCACTGCGCTTCAGAGGTGCCGGGGCCCCCGCCCCCAGGAGGGGTCGGCAGACCGCGAGCGCCCGCAGACCCGACCATGGCTGACCCCACCCTCACTCTCTGCCCCGTCGGGAGGAACAGGGACCCGGGGTCAGCCCCGGGCGTGGGGACCGGGCGGCCCTGTGGGATCAGGGGTCCAGGCAGGTCTGGGCCCGGCGGTCCACCCCTGTCTTCATTGGGACTCACTCAAAGTCGGTGTCCTTCTTGAGCTCGGTGACAGGGCTGAAGGCCACCGCCTTCTTCTGCAGGCCGATCACGCAAGCCGAGTCGGGGCCGTTGGCGAAGACCCGCCCTGTGGACACAGGCACGTGCTGGCAGCCCCACACCCAGGGCCCTTGCGGGGACAGGTCGCGCTAGCCACCACCTCCCTCACGCACCCTTGCGGTAGACTGCCCGCAGCTTCTCGGACATCCAGAGTATGGCCTTCACCCCCAGCTTGGTGCCGTAGTTCCGGTCGAAGGGGGTGGGAGCCCCGCCCTGAAACACACAGTGGATGAGGCCAGGTTCTGGCCCTCAGGGAGGAGCTGGGCCTCAGGCAGCCGAGCCCTGGCCCGAGCCCAGCAACCAGGCCCTGCCGTGACCTCAGGTGAGCCCTGCTGGGCTGACACCCCGTCCCCTCGACCTGCAGCACTCCGGCCCCTTTCTCCGTCCCACCTCTAAAAACCCCTAAAAGCCACCTCCAGAGGCCGGGCAGTGGGCTGCCTACTCATTGACTGGGGGGCCTCAGGGGGCCCCGGCATCCGGCAGGCAGGTCCCACCACCAGTGAGCAAAGACCCCCGGGAGAGGGGAGCCCTAGGGGTGCACACGGCCCTCAGTCTGCTTGGAACCCACAGCGCGGGCTTCCTGCAGGGCCTCCAGGGGGCCAGAAGGGGAGGGGCTTGTCAGGGTGGAGGTGGCTCCCGGCCACGCCCCTTCCTCAGGCTGAGGCCTCGGCAGGACACGAGCCTTGCTCAGGGGTGTGAGGATGAAGGGGCACCTACAGCCAGGTGCCCCATGAGGAGGGGCACCGAGACGGGTCCTCATCCTGCCATGGCCTCCTGGGACCCGTCGGCCCGGGCACAGTTGGGGGCCGGGGGCCAGGGAGCAGCCTTCCACGGAATCCGTGCTCCCCCACCCCGTACCTGCTGCAGGTGGCCCAGGACGTTAGTCCTGCAGTCGAAAATGCCCTTCCCCTCGGAGGAGTACAGGTTGTACAGAAACTCCGTGGTGTAGTACTCATGGCACCTCTCGTTTCTGGGAAGAGTAAGGGGGTGGGGGCGGCAGGGGAGGCCTGAGCCTCGCCTGGAGGCTGAGCCCCTCCGGGCCGGGCCACAGGCTCACAGCAAAGCCCGACCCCACCCACTCCTTCCTAAGCCCCCCAGCCTTGCTCCACCCAGCTGCCCCCCCTGCCGGACCCTGCGGGCTCGCCCAGCAGCCTCACCGGAGCACCAGGCCCCTCTGGATGTCTGTCTTCATCTTCTCGGTCATGTGCTCCACGTTGGCCTGTGGGGTGAAGACCTGGGTTGAGCGGAGTCGGGGCAGCAGCCAGCACTGCACACCCCTTCCCGCAGCCTGAGGCTGTCTGGGAGGGCCGATTCCGGACTAGCCAACAGGGGGGGCTGAGAAGACCCAGATCAGCCTGGGGGCGGGGGGACGGGCACGGGAACCGGCTGCGGTTGCTGGAGGGCTGTGTGGGTGGTGCAGGTGTGGGCCTGTGGCTGGACCGTGAAGCCGCGGGGGGAGGGCCGGGGGCGGCGGTGGCCACGGAGGCCACAGGGCGGCAGGGGCACTGCCCGGGATCGGGGAAGGGGTGCAGAGGCTCACGGGATGTGTCCCCTCGATGGCAGCGAGCCCCCAGCCTGCTGGGCCGTGGCTGCTTGGCAGGGGCCCCGTCTCCTCTGCAGGCCTGCTCCCCTGTGTCTCAGGAGGGGCCCCTTCAGCCTGGCCGGGAGAAAGGTACGGGCTCGGCTCACCTTTAAGTCCTGGATGTTGAAGGGATCCTCGAAGACATAGGCGGCGTCAGCTCCCACAGCGATGCCGGTCACGGTGGCCAGGTAGCCACAGTAGCCCCCCATGGTCTCCACGATAAACACACGGCGCTTGGTCCCCGAGGCCGACTGCTTGATGCGGTCACAACTCTGAGGGCCAGGGTGCGGGTCAGAGCCCTCCCCTCGGACCGCGGGGACCCACGACACTGCAGGGACCCGGTCTCTCTCCCAATGTGACTGAAGATCAGGAGCGGCTGGGACAGCCCTTGCCCTATGTGCCCAGGGCACTGGCAGCCCTCACCACACGCCCACACAGAATTGGGTCCCCAGCCCGGGTGTTTGTGCCCCCAGGACCAGGTGGGTGTCACTAGCATCTAGTGGGTAGGGGCCAGGGACGCTCTAGGAGGCTCTCCCTGACCTTGGGCCAGGGACACACTGGGCCTTAATCTGCTCATGTGCCAACGGGGGAAGACACTCTGCCACGGCAGGGTCTTCGTAAACAGGGGCCCTGACGACACGTGAAGTACGTGCTCTGCAGACGCTAATGGTAACACGACAAGTGATGACAATCCTAACTGAAGAGTTCAGCGAAATTCAAGCATTAAATAAAGAACTGAGGAAACAGAAATAAAACAGGTATGTAGGTTACTGGTGTCTGAAGTATGAGGATAAACCCCAGGTAACAGAGGAAGAGCAAAGTGGAGGAAACGGCTGCAATGTTTGGCAAAGGGTCTACCGCCTACATATGTAAAGAACGTTTACAAATAAAAAAGAAAACGTGCCCAGAGAAAAATAGGCAAATGGTGGAAAAAGGTCATTTCAAAAAAAACCCCTGACAAATGGGCAGTAAACATACAGAAAAATACTCAACCAGAAATCAGAGCCGCAAATTAAAAGCGAACCCTGTCCTCCCTCATCTGGCGAGGGGCAGGGTCACCAGAAGGTTCAGAGGGGCCGTGGGCGACCCACAGCCAGTTCAGATGGGAGTTAAATTCAAAGAAAACCCCTGAGGATCATGGGACTCTGGGTCAGGAGATGGGGGTGGGGTAGGATCTCCTCTAGCCTCTTGTTTCACTTGTATTTTCTCCTCCATCTAAAAACACGCAGCACTTGATTGAGCAACATGCCCCCTTCCAGCTTTAGACCCCCACAAAACGGAGGTGCTGAACCCCTGGGGAAGCTGGGCTCATGTGGGGTCACAGTCGAAGGTGGGAAAGGTCTAGAGGGTGGGGACAGCGGTGGGGATGCCCCCAGAGAGCCCCTGGTGGCGCCAGCCTGCTGGGACTCCTCCAGGACCTGGGCTCCCACCTCCCACCCTCCCACGTCCCAACCGGAGCCCTGGGTTTCCCCCAGAGCCACGTGTGGCTGCTTCACCGGATAGAACCGTGGCCCGATGTCCACACCAGTACAGAAGCTCAGTTAGGTCAGCAGCAGCCTTGACCACCGTCATCCTCACACCCTGATGACCCCAGAGTCACAACCTCCCTGCCATCCTTGAGACCTCGGGGGCAGCCGGGTCCTGCCCACTCCCCATGCAGGCCGCCAGCCTCGGTGGGGGCCCCGCACCCCATCCCACCCCTCGGCAGCCCCTCTGGGCGCTCTCCCCTCCCAGGCGCCCCGTCCGCCCACTGCCGGCCTAGGTGGGGGCAGCGGCCCCATGCCCCACCTCCATGGCAGCGTTGACGGCGGTGTCCGAGCCCAGGCTGAAGTCGGTGCCCGGCACGTTGTTGCTGATGGTGGCGGGGATGACACACATGACAATGCAGAGCTCCTCGTAGCGTTCGCGGGCCTCCACCAGCTGCAGCACCCCCTCGTAGGCCTGCAGGAATCGGGGAGGGGGGGTGCTCAGGGCCGGCCCCGGAGAGGCCGGGCTGCCGGACGAGGCAGGAGGAGGGGCCCCTGGGTCCTGCTCCAGGCTGTGTGGCTGGCAATGGGCGTCTGGGCCCACCTGCCACATCCCAGGACCGAGACCAGGCAGGCCCCACCCAGGAGCTCTGCAGCCGCCTTCACTGGGGAAACTGGACTCCGAGGAGGACAGGAAGGAGGCCCGCCCACCCCACCTTGATCCCAGCCCGCTCCATGCGGTCTGCGGGGGCTTGGGCAGGCGTGAAAGGGCAGGCGTGGGTATCTGTCATTTACGGGGGCTGACCACGCCCCCGCATCACGCCGACGGGCCCCCACCGCCCAGAACTCCGCCGAGACGCGCTGGACCACCACCTCAGCAGCGGGAGGCTGAGGCCACTCACCCCTCCTGCCTGGGCCATCCCACCCCCACTGCCCCTCCCCCCCTCCTTCTCCTCCCTCCTCCCCCCTCCCTCCCCTCTCCCCCTCCTCACCAGCCCCTCCACACTCACCCTGGTGGCCCCATCAGTCCAGCTGGCTCACGGTAACCTCCTGCACGCGGGGCTTCCGGAAGGGCCACCTCGGCGGCCCACACCCTGGGGTCTCCTCCACCCCCGCTTGCTCCCCTGCAGCCGCCCCCTCACCTCGAAGCCTCCGACGACCAGCAGGGCGTGGATGTTGTGAATGCGGATGTTTTCCACAATTTTCTCCATGTAGCCCTTGGGTAGTGTCCTGCAGTGGGAGATAAATCAGATGGACGTGCTGCATCTGTACAGAACGCCAGGCTGGAAGGACCCACGTCCGCACCGTGCCTGACCTCGGGAGAAGGCAGGCCTGGGGCGTGGCGGTGGGATTCCCAATTAGAGGTGGAGGCAAAGGTGAGGCACAGGGGGGCGGCGGGGCCCACCAGCAGCCTGGCACCTATTCAATGCCCTTGCTGGGCACTGGCCACTGCCCTCTCGACAACCTGGCTGTGAGCCTCACGTCCTGCCCGAGGGGATCCCTTCTGTAGGTGTGGAGCCGCCTGAGCAGCCTTCCTCCACACAGGTGACTTCAAGTGAGCTCTTGGCCAGGAAGCCCCAGGCAGGAGGGTCTGTGTCCCGCTCTGGACAGGCCACCAGCCAGAGGAGACCTAGCCCAGGGCCACAGGGCTGGTTTCCCTTGCATCCCAGCCCCCTGCTGCCCTCGGTAGCCAGGTGCTCACCTCTTGGTCCCCAGCATGGAGCCACCACGCCCCAGCCAGCCAGCCACAGCATGCCAGCCCACTTCTTGCACCTGCAGAGGGGAGGCACGGCTTCAGGGGGGCAGGCCAGGGGCGCTGGCCCACCCCTCCTCAGGTGATGGACCTGTCCTCAGGGAGAGCACGTCCTTGGGGGAGGGGGGACAGAGGTCGTGCCTGGCACTGACCGTCCTACCACAGGTCAGAGCGGGGTCTCGGGGGCTGGGCCAGGCTAAAGTGGAACCAGCTGCTCCCACTCCACCCCAAGGAGAGGACCTGGCCTGGCCTTTATACCCACATCGCGAGCCCCTTGGTACTTGTTTGCTTGTAAGCAAGCCGGGGACACGTCATAAACTGACCAAAGACACACAGGTCCACCACCGCAGGCCCCGTCCCCCACCCGGCCTCAGGCACGGCTACACCTACCTGCCCCTTGGCCAGGCCTTCAAAGCCGTCATGCACGACGTACACCGTGTGGCCCTGGGAGATGCCGGTACGCACCGCCGAGCGCACGGCCGCGTTCATGCCGGCCGCTGGGGCCCCCACGTTCAGGATGGCCAGGGAGAAGCCGGTCTTCAGAGAAGGTGGGGAGACAAGGGCATGAGCACAGGGGCGGGACGGGGGACTGCCGACCCAGACAGATGTCAGAGAGAGCCTCTTCCGGAGAAGAGGCCCCAGTCCTCGTGGCAGCCTGGACACGGTCCAGAGATGGGACTCCCCCGGGCATGACAAAGACCTGCCCCCCTGACACCACAAGGCTCTGCCCAAGACCACATGAGCTACGGTGCAGGCCCCGCTCACTACTGCAAAGTCCTCGGCCAAAGGTAGGAGCGGGACTCGGGCTGCTGTTGGCCAAGCGCGGCTCGCGGGGGCAGCAGTGGCTCAGGCCAGAGTCAGCGCCTGCCTGGAAGCCCTGGGCAACCACCCCACGCTCAGGGCTCGGGGCAGCAGCACCCCAGAAAGTCCCTGGCGAGCTGCACAGGTGCGTGGAGGGAAGGGGGCCACCGCAGCCACGGTAAGAAAGTGCCAGGAAGCAGGCGATGCTCTTTCAGTCCCAGGGCTGCGGGAACCCGACAGAACCAACACGTCAGCACCTCAACCCAGAAGCAACGTAAGACATTGCTGTCGGGCGCCTCCACGCCCGTTTCCCTTGCTGCTCCCCAGAACCTGCACCCGCGTGGCGTGCAGGCACACCTCACTAGGACAGCCATGTTGCCAGCACTCCGCAGCCACGTGTGGCCACCGGCTCTGCTGGGCAGCCTGGCTCTAGTGGGTCCTGGTAATAACAGCCTGACGCACCCGAGGTGGTCATGCCCCAGGTGGTTCTGGAAGGGGATGTGGGGACCACCCTGCCTTGTCAGAAGCCGCTGCCCACCCCTGACCAGCTCCCGGGATAAAGGGGGGGCCAGGACCCCACCGTCCAAGACTGTCTTGGTGGGACCCTTTCCTTGTCCTTGTGGTTTCAGAAACGAAGCCTGCCGTCATCTTTATTTTCAAGAGAGTCCATTTCCTGAGGGTTTGAGCTATTTCGGAACGTGTCCTAACACTGCATCACTCGTCTGCTGAGTTAAACCTCCTCTCCTGACTTAAATTCCTCCAGCCGTTTGATAAGCAACGGGCCAGCGTAATCCCCAGGCCTGTCTGGGACCTGCTGGTCAAGCAGAGGCCAGGTCTGGTACTCTCAGCTCACAGCTCAGACCCCAGACAGGAGGGAGGGTCCTGGCTCAGTGGGGCCAGCTCCCCGCTCCCTGGGCGGGGTGGCAGGACAGGCGGGAGGAGGCCGAGGGCGCAGCCAGGTGTGGGCTCTGCGGCTTGGCCCTCACCTTCTCCTTGGAGATCTTCTGGTGCGCAAGCAGCTTGTAAATGTTCCAGTTGTTCTCAAAGCTCCTGGAAAGGAAGCGGGTCATGCGTGGCGCAGCCCACAGCCGAACAGCTCAGCACAGCACGGGGCCGGCAGCACAGCCTCAGAGGAACTGGACACGGGTGCGGCCCACCTCCCCACTCTTGTCGCCACGGACCCTGGCTGGGCGCCATCGCCGGGTGGCAGAGACCCCCATGGACACGCGATCCCAACGCCCCTCTCCGCAAAGCGAGCGCCCGCTTTCAGCCTGCGTGGTCTCAGCAGCTCTGCAGCAGGGCAGGAAGCGTTGCCACGGGAACCACAGGAAGCAGACCTGCAGGGCCAGTTGACCTGGCCCCTCGGGCCTGCCTCGCTGCTGCCTTCTGTAGTCTCCCCCTCCCCCTGCCCAGGTGCCCTCCCTGTGCTGTGTCCCCCCCATCCCCCCAGCGCCCTGCAGGCCCCGCCAGCCCTGCGGGGCGCATCCACACAGCCTGCCTACTCCTCAGACACTGTCGGGCCCTGTCCCTCCTACACGATGCACGCCCTAGGAGGAGGGTCTCAGAGCGCCACCTCTGCAGGTGGGCACATCCCCGTGTCGGGGGGTGGCCGTGTGCGAGCCACTCAGAGTCTGCTGTGGGCCCCACTGAGCAGACAGCTGCCCAGCACCAGGCCCCCCAGGCCCTCACCTGCCTCGGAGCTGGATGGCCTCCTCAAACCTCTTCTCATCCATGGCCTTCTGCACCTCCTTGGTCTTAAAGAAAACAAGATGCACAGCCTGGAGGCGGAGGCCTGGCACATGCATCTGAGCCCAACGCGGGGGGCCTGTCCCAGACCCACCGGGCAGCTGTCACTGCCGGAATCGAGAGGGCTGAGGGGCCGAGGGGACCCCACCTGGCCTGCCAGGTCCTCCCCTCCCTGGAAGGGGCACCCGGGCCTCGCGCCTCCTCAGCCCTGGGAAGCGGGTGGGGGGCAGCCAGGGCCTAGGAACGAAGGGTGAGGCTGCTCCGGCCCCCAGACCCGCCACCCACTGGCGACCAGCCTGCCCGAAAGCGGGGCCCAGGGGAGGTCACCGCAGGAGGATCTTCCAGGAGAAGCGCCAGGGAGGCCCCTCTCCCGCGCCAGCCCACCTCCCCTGGGAAGGCCCTGCTCTGCCCCCAGCTGCAGGGCCCCCCAAACCTACCGAGCCCCGCACCCCAGTATCCCCACAGCCAGCCTCTCAGCCTCTCTCTGCTCCCCACTCCCCGCTCCTGTGGCCCCTGCTCCGACCACATGAGATGTCCCGGTGGCTCTGGCCACCTGCTCCCCCTCCCCCTCCCATCCTAGCCCCAGAGCCCCACCTTGCCCAGTTTGCAAAGCCAGTCTGTCCCAGGCCACTGGCTCTGGGAAGCTAAGTGTCCTGGGCTCCCCCCAGCTACGCCCCCAGGCCCCCCACGGGCTCCCCAGGGCTCCCCAGCTCCCTGCAGCTCCCACACCTGTCTCGGGCTTGTCTTACCTTAGGGGCACCTTGGGGATGTGCTCACACCTCCCTCCCCCACCTGGAGGACTGCAGGCCTCGGATACCCTGAGGCCCGCAGGGGGGCGCAGCAACACACTCGGAAGGGGGCCCACAACAGAAGGTGCGACGCACCTGCCACCCGCTCCATGTAGCATGCATGGAGGAGCGGCAGGGCTCCCAGGGGGATGGGGGGCGGGGGCTTGCAGCAGGCCTGCTGACTGGGCCCTGAGAGGCCTGGAAGGACAGGCAGTGCCAGGGTGTGGCGGGAAGGGGGCACGAGAGCCCCAGGCACCTCCCTGGGAAGCCCCCACGCCGGCGCCCGGGCAGGCGGGTGCTCACCATCTGCACACACTCCATGAGGGGCAGCCGCACGGACTGGTTCCCGGAGAGGCTGACCACGCAGGCCGGCGTGTCGGGCGTGGTCTCCAGCAGTGCCATCACCGCCTCCATGCCCATCTTGCTGCTCTGGGCGGAGAGAGGGGCAGGTGGGGCTCAGGCAGGCGCAGTGGGCACGGAGCCAGCCCCAGGCCACGCACACGCACACGCACATGCTAGAAGCTTCTGGAGTAAGCGACACTATTTATTCTAGAAATGGTGACTGAGCATGACCACGTTTCACAGCAGCCCCCCGGCACCATTTCATCGGGCCTCAGCCGGCCCTGCTAGGAGGGCGTGGCCCCTGCACCCCGGGGTTGCAGTGGCAGGGCCAGGGCTGGACCGCGGTTTCCAGAGTTCTCTATGACGAAGTTTCTCGCTTAGGGCTCCTTTGTCACAGCTGTCCTGGTGTGTGTGCACACTTGGGCACGGGCTGGCGGGCCGGACCAGCTAAAACAGGTCAGGTAAGGACCGCCCTCCATGGAGACAGATCACAAACAGGGGTCCTGCCACGGCCAACGGGAACAGACAGGCACGCCAGAGACCAAGGCCCGCGGCTCAGCTCGGTGAGACATTGGCGTCCTCTGCCTCCGCCGCGCCCCCAGACCGCGCCCCTGGCCTCCCACACTGGTCAAGTTGGTGCCGGGAACAGCCCGGGAGAAAGCTCCTGTGTCCCTCGGGAACCGTGTGACGGCTACTCTCCTGTAACCCACTGTGTGCAGCTGTCGCCCTGCAGGACCTGGGCTCGGGGACCAGCACTAAGCTGTGCCTCTGGCGCCCCTCTGTCGCCAACCCAGGCCTCCGGTGTCTCCACCATCTGCAAAACCAGCAGGTCAGCCCATTCTCCTGCCACCAGGTGAGACCCTGGGCCCATGCTGGCACTCGACAGCCAGGCCTGGTGGAGGGCCAGTGCTTGACCCCCCGTCCCGAGTGCACCCCTGGGGCCAGACACCCTCTGAGGTCAGTGTCCCCACTGCTCTGTGTGGATGGGGACGCACTGAGGCCTCCTGGGAGAGGTTCGGTCCAGCGGCTCCTCCAGGCCCACACTGGTCACCCGGCCTCACCCAGCACAGTGGCCCAGACACCGC
This sequence comes from Mesoplodon mirus, assembly GCF_964341445.2. Classification (NCBI taxonomy): domain Eukaryota; kingdom Metazoa; phylum Chordata; class Mammalia; order Artiodactyla; family Ziphiidae; genus Mesoplodon; species Mesoplodon mirus. The sequence continues at coordinate 145,554,456 of NC_138982.1, read as the reverse complement.
TCCGGCCAGCCCTGCAGTCTCCAGCCCCCAGCCCCGGTGACCAGCGCCTCACAGGCGGGTGCTTCACCACCTCGGGGCCTCCCTGGCCCCGGGCCCTGTCCCTGTGGGCCTGCAGCATGACTCCCACCCTGCAGAGGGTGGGGTGGGACCAGCAGTAATCAGGATTCGGCACCCAGGCCCTGCAGCTGGGCACCCAGGCCATAGGCCAGACTCAGAACAACCAGACATCGACCTGCTGCTCACCCCACCCTCCGTTCCCAAGGTCCTGCTAAAGCCATCGCCAGGAGGGTGCGGCCTAGGCTGCCAGGCCGTGGTCTCACCCACAAGCACCAGCAGCAGTGAAAAAATGCTCACGCACACCCACGCTTGCACACCCACGCTTGCACACCCACGCCACCAGTGCAGCACACCCAGCACCGGGGTGACGCCCCACCTACCAGGATGCGGTCGAACGCCGAGGGGGTCCCTCCCCTCTGCACGTGGCCCAGCACGGTCACGCGTGTGTCAAAGCCCAGCCTCTGGACCACGAGCTGCTCGTGGGGACAGAAAGGGCGTCCCTGAGTTTGTCGCTCTAATCCACTGTCCCACCACCCCGTGGCCCCCAGCCCTCTCCCCTCCCCCTCCCACCCTGCCTCAGGGATTTCAGGGTGTCAGCTCCCCAGGGGCCCCACAGAGCCAGCCCAGGGTTCACGCCTACAGCCTGAGCGTGAGCACGTGTGCTCCTGTGTGTGTGTGTTTCCATGTGAGTGTGTGGGCGTGGGCTCCCACACGTGCTGGCTGCAGGAGCTCATCACAGTCTCCAGCCCCTGTGGGTCAGGCCTTGCCAGGAACTGTGGCAGGAAGCACAGGGTCAGCGGAGGGGCCGGCTCCTGGCAGCACCTGGTTGGGAGCTCAAGGACAGGGTGGGCGGCCAAAGTGAGGGGCGTGGAGGCTCCCAGGGGCTGTGCTGGGGGACCGGGGCCCAGGGCCCTGGGCAGAACCCGGCAGGTGGGTGCTGCTCACAGGGACGAAGGATTCCCCCCGAAGTTGTTCTGTTATGAATCTGGTACTGGATAGGCAGTGGGCTCCCGTCAACGGGGGGCTGGCAGGGGCTGGACCCTGTCACTGGGACACTGTTGGGGGGCTGGACGGGGCCCCTAGGATGGGGGATGATCTGAATGAAGACTGGAAACCAGAGCGTTGCGGGTTCCCAACCACACCTCAGCCTCAGAGGGGCCACGGCTTCTCGGGTCCCGGCCGCACCCACCCCACATCTGGCAATCGTTAGGGACAAGAAAGCTCCCTCCAGGAGCTGGGGGTGGGGCCCCAGCAAGAGCACTTGGGGACTGGAGATAAAGGGGATCCCCCTCCCCAAGGCCCCGCCCACCCCCACGTGACCCAGGGCCCCGCCCACTCACGTCCTTCACGTAGCGGGATGAGATGGGCTTCCCGTTGCGGTCGACGGCGCCCTCGGCGATGATGATGATGTTCAGTCGGGACCCTCGGCTTCGAGTCTGGGTCAGAGATGCGGCGGGGCTCAGCCGCCAGCCCGCAGACCCCGCCCCAGACACGGCCGCGAGCCGCAAGCCCTCCCCAGGCTCCACGCCGCGGGGCTCACACGGGCGACGGGTGGACTGAGGTGGGTGAACCAGGACCCCGCTGCCCCTCCTGGGGGCAGAGACTGGGGGACTGGAGGGTTCCTCCTCCCCCTTCCCCTCCCCCTCCCCGGACTGAGGGAAGATTTCCTCCATCAGCTGGTGATGGACGAATTAGCGTCACTTAACTGTTACAAAGACAAAGCTCTTTGGGGATTTGAAAGTACTTTTTGCTTATTTATTTCCTCAACAAATGTTTGTGGGGTTCACCCTGACCCACCAGCCTCGGATGTCTGTCCCACGGCACCCGAAGAGACTTAGAGAGAAAGATAGGGTCAGAGCAGCTCCTGCAGGACCCGGGTACAGAGGGGCGGGGGAGCCAGGAGTGGAGGGCTGCCTGGAGGAGGTGGGGGTGGTGCAGTGAAGCGAGACAGCCAGAAGAGACCACACCTCCCTCAGCCTTACTCGCTGCAGCCCAGGAGGTGGGCAGGACAGAGGGTGACATCTGCATGTAACAGGTGGGGAAACTGAAGCTCAGGGAACCCTGGGGCGGGGTGGGGCGAGGGCTTTACACAGAGCAGGAAAGAACCAGGATGTGAGGCCAGGCCTGAGTCCAGGCCACTTCCAGGAAGATGCAGCCCCAAGTTCTCAGCAAGTAGGCCAAGGCCGAGGTCAGCCAGAGACCATCACCACCAGAGCTCCCCTCTACCCAGGCGAGCCCACAAGGCCACCCGGGGGTGCAAGGACTCCCCCCAAGGAGAGGACAGAGGTCTCTGGCCAGCTTCGCTGCCAGGCTCAGCTCGGCCCTATCCTTGTCTTCACTGGGGAAGGTTTCAGAAGCCAGTCATGACCCTTGGCCCCTCCCACTGCCCTGGGCAGGGGTACAGAACCCTGGGGTGTGAGTGGGAGGTGGGGAGAGCAGCATCCGGCAGTGGACGGGAATGATGCCACCACCTCGGTCACATGGGGACAGGGACGCTCTAGAGCCAGCCCCGGGCCGCCCGCCTCCCTCAGGAAACATAGGGCCTGGCACTGACCTCCCAGGACAACAGAACAAACAAAAGGCCCGGCCCCGGGCAGCCTCCACACTCGTCCTGCCCTTGGGCCAGGATGCAGAGGACATTGGGGGTAGACAGAGCCCGTTAGGGCCCCAGACTGGGCCCGAGTGTGAACTTGGGCACACAGTCTCAGGGGCTCCCCTGCCTTGAACCCAGACCACAGCCCTCGAGTGCCCCCCGACCCCTGATCTGAAGGCACCTCTCCCCCCCATCACAGCCCTCCTGTCCACCACTGGCCTAGCCAAGGGGTCAGCCTATCCTAGTTGGAGGGCCTCAGGGATGCCCAGGGCAGAGTATCTGCCTGTTCTGTGCCAGAGCCCCCCAACTCCATCTTGAAGGGCCTGGAGAGCCGCGTTCCAGGCACCCCCTCTCAGGCACCCCTGCTCATCTCTCCTGGATGAGGCCTCAGCCCCCCATCTGCTCCCGCCTCCACAGCCTCTTCTGCTGGAGCCACTGCCTCAGGTTCCCATCCACCCATCTTCACGAAGCCACCTCCCCTTGCCCAGGCTCAGCGGTCAGGGCCCGAGGGAGCCAGCTTGACCGTGTCCCCGCTCCCGCCCCTCGCCCATGTCAGGACTGACCACACGGAGCCGAGCCTGAGGCAGTGGTGAGTGTCCCCCTCAGGCCCCTCTGTGCTCCGGGGCAGCCCCCGGGTGTGTCTATCAGCGTTGGCACCGAAGCCCTCTCCACTCCTTGCGGTGCCGCCCCCAGGGGGGATGCTTGCTGAACCAGAGGGAAGTGAATCAGCCAAAGCTGGCCACGTGACCCCAGGGACACTCTCGTGGGGGACACGGGCCACGCAGCTCACGGCAGGGACCCTGGGAGAAGACCCCTGGGCCCTCACCTCACCCAGCCGCTCACACATGAAGTTCTCCCAGCCGTCCTCGGGCGGCGCCTCAGGGATGAACAGCCAGTCGGCCCCCGAGGCCAGGGCGGACACCAGGGCCAGGTACCTGGAGGGGTGGGAGGGCGAGGGGCTGCAGTAGGTGGGCCCCGACCCAACACCACGGGCCCGCTCCCTGGGTCACAGGAGAGGTACAGCTCTGAGCGGCACCCAGCCCCACAGTCAGGACTCCCCACACCCCGGCTCTCACACCCAGTGTCAAGTGAGCACCTGCCACATGCCAGGAGCCCTGGAGGCGCTGCACCCTGCTCCCACTGCCCCGAAGCCCCGGGCCCCCCGGCTGACCCGGGCAGCCCCCTTACCCGCAGTGCCGCCCCATCACCTCCAGCACGAAGGTCCTCTGGTGGCTGTGGATGTGGAAAGGGCAGAGGGCATCAGTGCAAAGTCCCCCTGAGCGGAGCTGAGCCACGAAGCCTGGCCTCTCGTGCCACACCACCCATGGCCCCAGCTCTGCCAAGGGCGTGCCCAGGAGAGACAGAGGACGCAGGAGCAGCCCAAGGACAGACAGCCCTGGTCATTCCCAGGGCGGCCAAGGCCCTGGGCGAAGGGCCACCTCTGTCTCGGGCTCACGGCCAGCTTCACGCTGGTTTTCACCGATCTTTGCTCCTGAGGCTGAAGGCCATTTACCCTGCTGGGGCCTGGCCGTCACCAGCCAGCAGCCTGAGGACCCCCTGTGGGGTGCACCATTGCCCCAGGGCCGTAGGAGACCTGTCAGAGCCACTGCCCACCTAGGGCTCGGGACAACCTGGCAGGGTGGGGACCAGACCCCCAAGCCCCTCTGCTCACCCCACTGTAAGTCTCCCCCGACCTGGGGGCTGGGGGCAGCCAGTACAGGCTCCTAGGGATGGAATTACGCTGACAAGCCATTGACCCTGCAGAAAGGCAGCCTCAGCCCCTCGCCGGGAGACGGGATCCCAGGCTTGCTTGCCTGGTGGCCTGGCTGGGCGGGGGGCTGCGGGCCTCACTCACCTCTGGGCGGTGGTGGTGATGGCGTCGATGACCTCCATGATGCGGTGCAGGGCCGAGTCCGTGCCGATGGTCATGTCGGTGCCGCAGAAGTCGTTGTCAATGGAACCCACCAGCCCGGCGATGCTCAGGTGCGAATAGGTCTGAGCCGTGTTCTGTGAGATCTTGCCTGGGAAGGAGGAGGCCAGCCCAGGTGCAGCCGCAGCGGCCCCACCCGGCCCCCTTGGCCACAACACGGGGCCCGGACCCCGATCCCCACCCCCTCCCCCAGCCCACTGGGCAGTGCAGCTTGGTCAGGTCCCCAGGTCCTGCAGCAGAGGTCCTGGGGCCGTGCGGCAGTGGCTGAACCGCTGATTACGGACTTGTCACCCTCTGGGAGACGTCCAGGGGAGCCCTGGAGAGTGCACCCCTCACTTCCGGGTCCCCCACGAGCAGCACAGAACCAATGAAGCTCCGACAGGTCACTTTCCGACTGGTGACCCCCAGGACTCTGTGTCTTATGTTATCAAATTTTAACTCTCACACTTCTGCAAACTGTGACAAGTCCGTAACCCACACTGGGGAGTGAATCACTCACCACGCGGGTGAGTCAGACTGGGAACTGCCATGCGGCATCAGGAAGACAGCACTGCCTGGGGGTCCCTGACGTTGGGTCCCCACAGGCCTCACTACTGGCCAAACCCGGGCCCGTGGCTCCTGGAGCCACCCAGCGTCCGCCTGATCTCGGGCCAGGGCCCCCCTCCCGGCCAGCAGCCCCGCAGCATCTTGCTGCCTCCGGTCCTGCCTGCCCCCGGCCGCAGCTGCTCCGCCGCCAACCCACCTTCGCTCACCAGCTCTTCCAGCAGGCTGCCCCACTCGCTGCGGAAGATGTTGGCGCCCGTGAGGCTGCCGTCCCCGCCGATGACGCACAGGTTGGTGATGCCACGCTGGACCAGGTTGTAGGCGGCCGCCCGGCGCCCCTCCCGCGTGGTGAAGGCCTTGCAGCGGGCGCTGCCGATGACGGTGCCGCCCTGCACGGAGGAGGGGCAGCCTGGGCCAACGGGGCACCAGAGGGACCCGGGTACTGGGCACGGGCGGCCTGGGAGACCCCAAGGAACAGAGGGCCAAGTCCAGGGGCTCCTCAGAAGCCTGGGCAGGTGTCTGCCTCCCCACCCCCCCGACCCCCCGGACTTTCTCCTCGTGTGCAAGGAGGAGGCTGTCCGCCGTCAGGCTTGGGGAGCTTGACAGGTGAGGGATGAGCAGGCTGAGGTGTGTAAGGCGTGCACACCCGCACACATGCACGTACTCTGGCCCACATGGCCGGGCACCAACGCAGGGACGTGCCTGGGCAGCTCGTGCCGTCATCTACGTGCCCCCCCCCACCGGCTCAGCCTCAGCCCAGGCTCCCCAGACCCTGCCCACAGGCAGAACTGCTGGCCCTGCACTCGGCCAGCTGGTGGGAACGACGTGTTGCTCCCCAGAGCACCAAGAGCACCAGGCTGGGCCCCGGGCCCCAGGATTCACAGAAAACGCAGATCAGAGCCGGCCCTGGCCCGGCCCAGCCTCCTCCTGTGCCCCTCCCCGCTGCCCCCGTGCTCTACGCTCCCCACCTCTCTCCAAACACCAGCCCGGCCCCGCATCCTCACCTGCCCACCTTTCATGCAGCTTCACACCCCAGCTAACACTTGGCCTAAAGCTCCTTCCCCAGGCGGTCTCTCAGGACAGAGGCCACAGCCATCTGTGTCTGAGACACAGGCTCAGAGCAGAGCAACGGCTGGATCCAGGCCTGAGGCGTGATGGCCGCCCTCCCTGGACCCCTGGGGTGGAGGACGAGGTACCCAGGCTGCAGCCCCACCCATGACGGGGTCAGGGAGCACCACACCAGAGCAGGAGGACACGGGGTGGGGGGCTCTGATGAAGCCCAAGAACAGGGCTTGTCCGTGCCCCACTGGACCATCGAGGGCTCAACAAACGGGCCTGCTCCCACGAGCGCCTGGAGAGCGCGGTCCCTTGGGGACGTCCACCCTGGGCAGGAGGGGTGGGTGGCACGGCAGGGTTGGCTGTGCCTGGATGACCGAGGGTCCAGGCCCGTCGCCCACTGCTCCGCTGACCCAGGCCTCTTAAATAAGCAGGTGTCAGCTGGTGGTCTAGGATACACAGGTGACCCAGTCCCTGCTCTGTGGGAGGACTCCGGTCTCCCTACAGAGACCTGGTGCCAAGACCCCCACTCCTAGCAACCCCTGGCCCCAGCGAGGCGCTCAGCGCCCCACCCTCAGTAAGCAGGATGACGAAGGGGAAGGCGGGGGAGGCGCAGAGGCCGCTGAGGCCAAGCCTCTTCCAGGGCGTCCCCTCCTCCCAGAGCCCGCAGTTGGAAGCGGAGACATCCTGGGGCCATCGCAACCCCATGACCTCCCACTCCCGCGTCCCCAAGGCGGTCGGACGACAGTCAGCCGGGAGCCGAGCCCCTGCGTGCCTGTGTGTCTGTCTGTGTGTGTGTCTGATGTGTGCACCTGTGTATCCCTCTGTGTGTCCCTCTGTGTGCCTTTGTGCATGTCCCCGGTGCACACGCGTGCTCATGGCGGGAAGGGCCGCGGGCCTCACCAGCTGGATGATGTTGGAGACGCTGAGCCAGTTGGCTGGCCTGATGTTCTCGCCCCCTTCCACGAGGCCCTCGTAGCCCTGAAAGTGAGGGGACAGGCGTGAGACGGGCGCCCACGGCAGCAGGACACGTGGAACCCGGCCAAAAGCCCATCTGGCAGGAAGTGGGCCCAGGGGTCCTGAGCACGGAGGCCCCTCCACCCCCAGGGCCTCGGAGGACAAAGCCGGGGTCTGCTGGGTTCAGGGGTGTCAGGGGAGAGGCCGGGGTGCCCAGACGCCTCCCCAGGCACGATCTGTGGGGCCTGCAGGGTAGCGCGTTACAGACAGAGCACCACTTGCTCGGCCGCGCTCCCGTCACAGGCAGCCCCGGGGTGCGTGCCCACGGGCCGCAGCTGGGTCACCGCGCCCGGGTCAGCACCAGATCCAGCCCAGCGCCCAGCAGCCCCTCTGCCTTCCAGGACCCTCCCTGCCGGAGACACCCGCTGCCCTGCCCCCCAAGGGTGCCGATTAGATGCGGAAATGACAGCACAGCGTCCCCACTGCGTCTGGCCTCTTTCGCTCAGCCGGGCATCTGCAAGGCCCCGCGAGGTCACATGCGACTGTGTCTGCGCTTGCTGCCGTGCAGGGGTCCCCTGCGCACGCCCACAGTTTATGACCTGTCCACCGCTGATGGACATTCTGGAGGGATCCCGTTTGGGGCTCCGTATCTCCCGGGAAAGGACTCCCGGGTCACTGGGTGTGCAAGCAGCCACCGACAGCGCTGCCACACGGTGCCCATAGGCGCCCGTGGCCACCTCGTCCATCAGCAACGCGGCCAGGGCCTCAGAGCGCCCCACCCCCAGCTCCGGGCCACGCTGGTCTCCATCCCGGAGGCTGTATGTGGTCCCTGCAGGGCTTCTCCCCTGCGTTCCCCTGATGACACATGCTGTTTCGGATATGACATAAGCCCCAGGCCACCTGCACAGCCTCTGCGAGGGCGGAGCATTCCAGTGTCTTGCCTGTTTCCGCTCGTGTGGCCAACCCCTTCTTATCAGCAGGAGCTTTTTATACAGTCTGGAGAGAGGACACGTGCTTTCACAGATGGTGAAAAGACGAGGCACCGCCGAGTGGAAATGAGCAGGGCCACCTCCTCCGTGCAGCCCTCCCAGCCCCTCCAGTGAAGCAGCCGCGAGCCAGCGCTCCTGCCTGGGGTTCAGCCCTGCGACCCGCCGCCTCCGTTCCCACGCTTGTCCTTAGAGCAGCCGGGGCCTGCAGGGTCTTGGGCAGCAGGGCCCGGGGGCGGGCGGGGCAAATGCTCCCACCCCTGGGAATAGAGGGGGAATAGAGGGGGAGAAGGGCCTCAGGACGAGACCCCCGTCTAAGGGATCGTCAAGCTACCTTCCCCAGCTCAGGCCAGGCCTGGCCCCCTCTCGCCCCCTCTCGCTCCGGTCAGGAATTTGGCCACTAGGACACACCCCACCCCGCCCCCACCCCCTCCCCACCGAGAAGCAGGAAGATAACCTGAAAACCCTCAGACACTGTCCAGAGCAAGCAGCGACAAAAGAGGCCGCCCTGAGTCTGCAAAACCCCAGCATGGCGCAGCCTCGCCCCAGCCCCGCGGTGCTCCCAGGGGGAATCAGAGTCTCACAGACACAGTCCTCCTTTCCTGGCCTGGGAACCTTCTGGAATGTCTTTGCACACCTCCATCCACTTGGTATCACCTCTCCCCTCCCCACTCCTCTGCCTTCTCCACTCCCACCTGGCTGGGCACCCAGGCAGCCTCAGAACTGGCCGCAGGCCCAGGGCACTTCCAGCAGCCATCCTTGTGGCGGCCCTGGGCCCACAGGTGCAGTTTGGGCTCTCAGGTGAATAAAGCAGCCCCGTTCACTGAGCCCTTCTTGGCGCCAGGGGCTGTGAAAAGTGCCTCAACTCTCAGTGTTGCATTAGCTTTTCGCCCTAACACCCCCACTTCATAGAAGAAGAGACCGAGGGTCAGGGAGGTGCAGGGATGCCCCTGTCACATGTGTACAACCTCCAGGAGCCGGGCCCTGGACCCACCCCACCCTGACTGGAGACCACTTGTTCACAAAACTAGGCCACTCCCTGAAGAATCTCACCCTGTCCTTCAGAAGGTTCTAGACCATTATCAGGGCATGGGTTCCACCTGCCCAGCTCCTGAGGCCACAGGTCCCTGAGACTCTGAGGAGATACGCTCCCAAAACATGACCTAAGGCTTTGCAGGGTCCTGGTCATCCAAGCCTGGTCTGAGGGTCTGGACTCTGCAGGACGGAGGGGTCTGCAGAACTGCCCGCCCATTCATTCGTTCAGATAGCCCCATACAGACAAGGCTGGGGAGGAAGGGCCTGACCTGGACCAGAGTAAAGGCACAGGGATGCGGACACACCCAAGGTGGGGGGAGGGAAGCTCTGGGGAGGGCAGAGCAGGTCGGGAGTCGCTACATGTGAGCAGAGAGTGGAAACAGAGTAACACGGCGGGAGAGAGAGTGTGTGTGTGTGTGTGTGTGTGAGCAAAGAGTGAAAACAAAGTAACACGGCGGGAGAGAGCTCCAGGACGTGCATGTGTGTGTGTGTGTGTGTGTGTGTGTGTGTGTGTGTGTGAGCAAAGAGTGGAAACAGTAACACGGCGGGAGAGAGCTCCAGGACGCGTGTGTGTGTGTGTGTGAGTGTGTGTGTGTGTGAGAGTGTGTGTGAGTGTGTGTGTGTGTGTGAGTGTGTGTGAGAGAGAGGGAGAGTGTGTGTGTATGAGAGTGTGTGTGAGAGAGACAGTGTGTGTGTGTGTGTGAGTGTGTGTGTGAGAAAGAGGGAGAGTGTGTGTGTGTGAGAGTGTGTGTGAGAGTATGTGTGTGAGAGGGAGAGAGTGTGTGTGTGTGAGAGAATGTGTGTGTGTGTGTGTGAGAGAGGGAGAGAGTGTGTGTGTGTGTGTGAGAGAGGGAGTGTGTGTGTGTGTGTGTGAGAGAATGTGTGTGAGAGAGGGAGTGTGTGTGTGACAGAGAGAGAGGGAGAGTGTGTGTGTGTGTGTGTGTGTGTGTGAGAGAGAGAGAGAGTGTGTGTGTGTGTGTGTGTGTGAGAGAGAGGGGGGGTCTGCCCCAAATCTGAACTAGGGATTTGGGGGGATAGGAACTGGGGGATGAAGCACAGGGCGCCCAGCTTCAGGCAGAACGACACAGGACAACGATTCTCTGCTGCTGTGCGTAAGGAGGCCGTGTACTGCCGTCACTGGGGAGCTCGAGCTCGGGTTAGGTGATGAGGGTGCAGGAGGACGGGTGGGGCTGAGGTCCCGGCCTCTGAGGAGAACAGCAGCTTCACGCCCTCGTCTCTCACAGGGGACACGCGCACCCATGAGCGCCCAGGCTGAGGGCGGACTCCCCAGCCACTCCCCAGAGCCTGGCAGCCCGGCCCCATCCGCCATCCTCGCCCCTCTCCCCACACTGCTCCCTGCCAGAGCGTGGGGCGAGGGCCGCCCTGCCCGCACCTTACCTCGTAGATGAGGAAGACTTTGGCTCCCACGTAAATGCCCATGCGCGTCACGGCTCGGACGGCAGCATTCATGCCTGCGAAGGGGTCAGGGAGACGCCTGTCAGTGGAGACGCGGAGCGAGGGCGCCCTGGACCGTCCCTCCCACATCTCGGGGGGCGCCGAGCCAGGACTCCGAGTCCGGCATGGGGTGAGCGCCCCCACATTGCATCGGCTTCGCACTTGGAAATAAGCCGCCCCGGAGTTAAACCGGGAAGGTCCCCACCAGGGCCCGATTCCCCCTGAGCCCAGAGCACAGGCACCTACAGACCTGCGACGTTGCTTCCGGCCGCATCCCCGCCACCCATGCTCACCTGCGGCCTCTGCTGCTCAGCACAGCCCCCCTCCCCGGCCCCCAGGGCCCTGACCTGGGGGAATCACAGCAGGTTGGGCACATGGCCCCAAGATGCAAAACGGGGCAGGTGGGACACAGGGGCAGCCGCCTTCCAAATGCGCCCGCAGCCTCTGCTAGACTCTTGGGCCACCACCCTGGGGGGCAGCATGGGGAGCACCCTGAGGTCGGTGCCTGTGGCCCTGGGGTCATGAGCCTTCTGCCCCTTGGCCTGGAGGGTGGGCTCCATGAGACAGGAGAGGAGGACAGCACCCCCTAGGGCCAAGTTCAGGCTCCTGGGGGTCGGACGGCCCCAGTGCAGTGGAGCAGGCCGGCGCCCCTGCTCCCCAGCCTGCAAACGTATGCCAGGGCCACCAGGCTCAGCGGGTCACCTCTCTTCCCTGTCCCCCAGCCCTGGGACCCCCACGGCCCCCACCCCCCATCTACGGCAGCCACCTTGCAGTATAGGCTTCCTGGAAAGGCGGACACTCATAGGGCAAGACGAGGGAGCAGGAAATGCTCAGAAGAGCCCAGAGGAACCTCAGTCCCCTTCCCTCGTGGTCAGTTCTGAGACTGAGACCCAGAGAAGGCAAAGGTGTCCCTGAGGTCCCTGCACGGGGTCGGAGGCACCCCACTGCGTCCCTGAGGTCCCTCCACGGGGGGCCGTCCCACTGTGTCCCCGGGGTCTCGCACACAGTCAGGCTCACAAGGCACAACCTGAAGAAGACCCCGTGGGCAGCCCCACAAGAGACTCGAGCACCAGCAGTGGGCCCACGTGGTGGCCCTGCCCTGTCTGTGGGTGGGACGCGGCCCCGCCCAGGGCTGCAGCTGCTGCGGGCCTGGACAGTGCCAGGTCAGGGGCCAGGTCAGGGGCCCTGTGCGGGCACCTGGGGCGGGCCCAGCCTCCACACTGACTGCCACCTGGCTGGGGCCCAGGGACGGGCGAGGGGCAAAGGGTTGAGGGGGCAGGAGCCTGGAATCAGCGGCTGCAGGCAATTCGCCTCAAACCTTCTTGCCCGTCACAAAAGATGTCAGTGGTTCGATACAAAGGGGCAGGCAGGGCGGCCCCCACGTCCTCAGAGAGGAAGATGGCTGGCCAGTCACCTGCCCTGGGCTCCAGCCTCTGACCCTGGGTCTGGAGGCTGGATTGCAGACATGACCTGTGCTTGGTCTGGCCCCAGGACCACCCCTGCTCCCCCTGCCTTCCTCCTGGTGGTCCTGGCCCAGAGCACATGCACATCCCGTGGTCTGTCCCTAAGCTGTGAAAGCCTTTCCCTGGAGGGGGCGGGGCACCAGCCAAGGGTGGCCGAGGCCCCAGGAGCCCTGCCCCACCCCCGGGCCCTCGGCCCTCTGAGCTGGTGGAGGGGCAGTGCCCGTCAGCTTGGGCGTCCTGCGGGAGTGCCGTCACCCCCAGGGTCCCTCGTAGCTTGTGTGGTCCACAGGGTGACCCTCATGTGAAGACTCTCGACCTTTACCGTACTTACACTGGTCTCACCCTGTCTCCAGCCTGGAAGGCGGGCCCAGGGGGAGCAGGTAGCTCCCAGAGGACCATGGAGGGCTATATAGCGTATGGCACCTCAGGAAGAGCGCAGTGGGCAGAGCCTACCCCAGTGCAGGCTCAGGGCATCGGGCTCCCAGGAAATCAGCCCAGTCACTGCCCCCATTTTGCAGATGAGAAACCGAGGTTCCAGAGGGAAGGCAGGGGAGCTGCGGGAACCCCGGCAGGTGAGGGCAGTGCCAGGATGTACCCTGGGCCCTCCTTGGGCCGAGCAAGCTGCCCTGTCCCCAGCCGGCAGCCGAGGCTCCTGCTGTCTGACGTCCAGAGCCAGGGACTCCCGGGGCAGAGGTGCCCAGATGTCACGGCTGGCAGAGCTCAGAGGCCACACTCACAGCCGACACACCTGCCTTTAGCAGAAGAACCCCATTTCTAAAGAAATCATAAAAGTCTCACGTCCCCCAAATGAACGGAAGTGGGGTTCAGTGACTGAAGTTAGGGGTAGGAGCCCAGAGAGTGTACCCCACACCCCCCCAGACAGTGGGCTGCCCCAGGGACCGGACCCGAAGGGCTGACAGTCCTCTTGCCTCAGGTCAGGGGGCCTCGAGCTGCAAGCTCCCTGCCCTGCCTGCCCTCCCTGCCCTGCCTGCCCTCCCTGGCCTCCCTGTCCCTCCCTGGCCTCCCTGTCCCTCCCTGGCCTGCCCGTCCCTCCCTGGCCTGCCTGCCCTCCCTGGCCTGCCTGCCCTCCCTGGCCTGCCTGTCCCTCCCTGGCCTCCCTGGCCTCCCTGTCCCTCCCTGGCCTGCCTGCCCCTCGCTGGCCTGCCTGCCCCTCGCTGGCCTGCCTGCCCTCCCTGGCCTGCCTGTCCCTCGCTGACCTCCCTGTCCCTCGCTGGCCTCCCTGCCCCTCGCTGGCCTCCCCGCCCCTCGCTGGCCTGCCTGCCCCTCGCTGGCCTGCCTGCCCTTGCTGGCGGGGGGCAGGGCAGGGGCGGGAGGGAGATGAGACACCTGCAAAGCTGCACCCCCCCCCGGCCCCAGCAGGCCCTGGGTCCTGCAGAAGCATTTGGCCCGCCTTTGGGGCCTTGGGCAGCCCAGGCTTTCCACCCTCAGGTATCTGCCTCCCCGGCTGCCCTCACTGGGGTGAGGCCACTGTGGGCTCACTGCAGGCTCCCGGTCCAAGCCCCACCCCCTGGCAACAGGAGGGAGGCCAGCAGTTCCGGATGGGGTGGTGGGAGGGGCAGGGGCGGGGGCTGGAGACCCAGGGACTGCCAAGGGCCCCAGGCTTAGGGTAGTGTGCTCAGTCTTGTAGCGGAGAACAAATGACCGTGTTACAGGAAAACTCTTCAGTCGTAGAATGGAAGTGTGCCAGCTACCATGGATACGGAGGCCTGAGGGCGAGGATTTCCCTGTAAACCTCACTGTAAGCTGCCTTCCTGAAAGGGCCTTTTTAATTGCCCTTTAATCTGTTTTTCTTCCTCAAAATAAACCCAGGGTGGCAGCCACAAGCCCCACAGGGCCAGAGGAGCAGCGGGGAGAGCAGCTGCATCTCCCGCTGATGGACCAGCCCTGGACCCCTCCACTCCAGCCTCCAGCCTCCAATGGGCCAGGGACGCTGCAACAGATGACTTCCTGTTGGAGGAAATCGACACCACCACCAAACTGATGTCCGAAGGTGGATGCCTTTGTTCATAAGGTGACTTTTCTTCACAATTAGCTTCCGGGAAAACAAAATGTACACGAAAGAGGTGATCCTGGCAGGACACGGGGCCCCGCAGATTCACACTTAATCATCAGTCGATATGAACACGTGGAGCCAGGCTGGGACGTAACGAGATGGGGGTGGTCCTCACCCGCAAATACAGGATGTCAACGTCCACACGGATCAACCCAGAAAAGGCAGGTCCTGCGTGTTACTGAGGGGCAGGGTGGGGTCCGCCCCAGGGCCGAGACCGAGTGGTGGAGCCAGTGGGCAGCGTGGCTATGTTATAGGCTTCTAGTCACTTTTGCACAAAGTAACATCCGGAACGACCACGTTCCCTCAACGCACGGACACCTCCTCCCCGCCAACGGGAAGGGCAGAGGACGCGACTTTCAGGCTGGCTGGAAGGAACCCGCCAGGTGGCTTGTCTTGTTTACAGAAGGGGAAACTGAGGCCCGAGGGATGTGCTCGGGTCAAGTCAGAGAGCTGGTCAAGGCCGGCCCCACCGGGACAGGGTCTGCCCGCTCCCCCGCCGCCCACTGCCTCGAGGCTGGCTGGTTTCCGCTCACTCCAACAAATGCAGACTTGAGCCTCGGGGAGGCAAGTGCAGGTCGGGGTGGGTGCCCGTTCTCCACGGCGGCTGTCAGCCCCGCGCCCACCCAGGAGGGCACGTGGGGAGGGCCCGCCTGGCACCATCAGGTCCCTAGAGGTCGGCCTCTGTTTGGAAGGCAGCGGGGGCCCCTGAGGGCAAACCGAGAACCCACCGTCTGGAGCCAGCTCCCCGGAGCAGTGCCGGCGAGAGGGCGCAGGCCCGGCGCGGACACCCACAGGCTGGCCTTCAGAACTTACAATACAGAAAGGCTCCCTGCCCCCCAGAGAGCCAGCTGGCCCTGGCATCTTCCCCCAGGCATCAGCCCAAGCCCTAAACTGGGGAAGCTTGCGGAGCCCTCCTCTCTCACAGCCCCGATCAGAAAACCACGTTACAGCCAGGGGTCTAGGGAAGCGAGGACCCAGCCGGCGGTCGGTGCGCTGACGGCCACACTCCTGGGCGTCCAGGAAGCACTGCCCGTTCCATGTGGGGCATTAGGGCCGGGCTGGCCAAGGGGAGACCCACAGGTCAGACAGGCTTTGCCCTCCCCTGGCCCACCGGCCCAGGCCGGCGGCCCCTTCCTCCCGGGCCCTTCCGCTGCCCCCACTGGCCCCTCGTCCTGTTTAGTCTGTGCCGCCCACCGGCTCGGCTCCCCTGCCTAAACGCGCATTTATCTCCCCAGCCCCCCTCCAGCGCTGTTGTCTCCACGGTGCAGACAGGAGCCTGGGCGGAGACCCCTGTGCCTGCTCGAGCCGGGGAGCTGGGGCCTCACAGAGGAAGGGCCTCTCTGGAGAGGCGGACCCAGCCTCTCAGGAAGTGTCTGTCCCCCGTATACCAGGCCCTTCGCGTGGTCCAATCTCACAGGGCAATGCTTCCCCAAGACCACTCTCCTCCCACCTGGCCCCGGCCCACTGGCCAGGCCCTAAGAGGGAGCCGCCGCTGCCCAGCAACAGGCAAGTGCTCTGGCCACGCGGGGCTGCGGACGTGCAGCACAGCACACTGTCCGCCCGCCAGACCAGGTCCGGAGGGCTCAGCCCAAACGCGCACAGGCCGGGGCGCAGACAGTGGCTCATGTCTCTGCCTTCCTGGGCTTGCTCTCTTGTGAAAGCCCCCTCCTCCTGGCTCTTCCCTGCTTCTGAGTGGGGAGCGGGGAGTCGGGGGCCTGAGGCAGGGAGAGGAATTATGTGTCTGGACTTTCTGATCTGGAAGGACGCAGATCAGGCCCGGCTGTGCAGCCTGAGAGTGCCGGCTAGGTGCCTTCCAGGCCTACTTCCTGGGCTAATTAAGGCGTCTCCTGAGGTTCAAGGTGTGTGGTGTGGCCATGCGGCCAAGCCCGACAGGTGTGACACTGGCCATCCCAGGCCAGAGGCGCTGGAGAGCAGCAGTCAGGACAAGTCCAGGGCACCAGGACAGACCCCAGGAGGGGCACTCAGCTAGCTCTGCCAGGTCCCAGCTGCAGGACCCTGGGCAGGTCAGCAGGAAGGCCACCACCTTTGGCCTCCCCTGTACAAGGGGGGTGGGAACAGCTCTGCACTAAAGAAAATGCCCCAGAGCCGCCCTGGAGGCAGTGGTTTGGGGGAAGCACGGTGCCCCCAGGTCGTGTTCCATAACTAGTTAGAGCCGGGGCTCTGCGGGCCTGCGGGGACCTGCCCAGCCTTCACTGGCCTCCGCTCAGCTTGGCCTCCAGGAAATGGGGCTTCTGACACGCGCCACCGGGAAAGCGTGCGGGGAGGGCCTGGGGGCAGCAGGAGCGGCGGCCGGCGAGAGCACCCTGTTCCGGCCACGGCTGGCCGCGCGGACACACCCCCGGCGGGCCGGGCGCAGAGGCCGTGGTGGGTGGCACGTACGCGGGCCCCCGGCGCGGGGCGGGTCCAGGACGCGGACCGGGAAGGGGACCGGGGCTGGGAGGGGGAGGAGGAGGCGGGAGGCGAAGGCCGGGAGGACGACCTGCTGACCGCGTGCCCCAGGTGCCTGCCGAGGGTGCGGGCGCGCCCCAGGGACCCGGGGACAGCAGCACCCCGCCCGCCGGCGACCGGCCCCCGCGTGCCCGCGCCCACCTTGCGCATCGCCGCCGCTGGTCAGCACGCCGATGGCCTTGCCGGCCCCGGACGTCCGCAGCTTCTCCAGATCCACGGTGGCCATGGTGGCGCCGACTCAGCCGCACTCGCTCTCCCGCCCCGCCGCTGTCGCTGGTCCCGCCCCGCGCCCTGCGCTCCGCCCTGCGCTCCGCCCCGCGCCGTGTGAGGTCACCGCTGTCCACGCCGGGGCGGGGCCGACGTGCACCCGGCACCTGGGCGGCGGAAGTGGGCCTCGACCCGGCAGCGCCGGCATTTTTGTTCAAGTTTCTAAACCCGTTCAGTCTAACAAGGGGCGCGTTTATTGAGGGGGCGGATCGCGGCCGTCTGGGTCTGTTAGTCACAACCGCGGCAAAGCTGGTCAAGCACGGTGACCAGACCTGAGGGAAGGCCAGCCAAGGGAGGCCAGACGAGTCCCATTGCCAATCGCTGCCTGCCCGGCTTCCCGCAGGAATTTCTTATTCTAGGCGCCGGTCTATTTCAACTTCGTTTATTGCAGGAGCCACAGAAGCTCTACCCCGACTCGGGGCACCCCTGGTGATGGCCCTCCCGCCCGGAGGGGTGCATGATTAAGATGCGAAAAGAGTTAGGAAAACCAGCCAGCATCCATCCATTCATTTATCCCTTACTTCAGTAAATGTTTGCTGGACCCTTGGAAAACCTGCACACCAGGCATCGTGTGGGGTGGGCACCTGGGTCAGGACAGGGGGCTCTACCTTGGGTGGTCAGTGGGTCCGTCACTTGGAGCCACGAAGCCCCTCCCCGGATCCAGACCCCCGGAAATGTGGGAATCCAGCCCAGTCACCAGACTGGACCCTTGCCCTCAGGAAGACTGGTCGCTGGTGGGAGAGTCACCATGAACCAAATCGGGGGCTTTGAGGAAAGGCATCCATCGTGACAGGGCCCAAGACACCCAGTGGGGTGGGGGGCTGGGGGTGGGGGTGGGGTAACATTCTGTTTCTTTTTATTAACTTATTTATTTATTTATCTGGCTGCGCTGGGTCTTGGTTGCAGCACACGGGATCTTCATTGCGGTGTGCAGGGTCTTTTTTTTGAGTAACGGCATGCGGACTCTTAGTTGCGGCATGCGGGATCTATTTCTCTGACCAGGGATCGAACCCAGGCCCCCTGCCTTAGGAGTGCGGAGTCCTAACTGCCGGATGGCCAGGGAAGTCCCGGTAGCATTCTGTTTCTTGAGCTGGGTGGTGACACAGGTGTGTTTGCTTTATGAAAATTCAGCAAGCTGATCACCTATGATTTGTGCCTTTTTCTTTATATATGTTATGTTCTAATACAAAGTTTACGTAAAAATATTCCATTGTCGGGGAAGGGGGAGGTATGAGTCAAAGGGAGAGAGTTTCAGTTCTGCAAGACGAGTGTGTCCCAGAGCTCACTGTCCAGCCTGGTGCTGGAAGTTAATGATTCTGTAGTGGACACTTAAAACATGGCTAAGAGGGTACACGTACGTTAAGTGTTCTTATCACGAGTAACAACAACTATTTCTTAAATTATCACAGAGGGGAAATAGGGACCTCATTAGTCACAGCTGTGCCAAGTCAGGCACGGATAAGAATCTGGGCCACTTGACTGACCTTCTGGCCTCAGGTTAAGAAGATGGAAGAATGGCAGGGACTCACAGGCAGCCCTCAAACTCTCTGTGCCCTGAGGCCCCCCGCCCTTGTGTGGATGGTGACCTCACCACTGGGCGCACAGCTGTCGTCCTGGGGTCTCTGTCACCATCAGTTTCCCTTGTGGACCTCGTGGTCACCAGCTCCCAAATCATCCTCCTTCTTTTGGGCAAAGCACATCCTCCAGGAGCTTCCTGAGAAAGGGCTCAGGGCATTTTTGAGATTCTGCCCGTGTGAAATTGGCCTTTCTCGACCCTGGTACTTGATTGAAGACTCGGCTGTGTGTAGGATCTTGGGTGAGAAGTCATCGTCCTACAGGATTTTGAAGGTGGCTTCCATCATTCCAGTGTTGCTACTGGGAAGTCAAAGCCGCCTGACTCCTCTGTGTGTGCACAGGACCCAGTATTTCCTCCCTAGAAGTGTGCAGGACCTTCCTTTCCCGGGGGCTGTGAAATTCCACAGGAAATGCCTTGTGTGGGTCTGCTTCCCAGTGCGGGGCCGGGCACGTTCTGGGTCCTTCCAAGGCAGCAGTGCGTGTAGGACACACTGGGACAAGTATCTGGGACAAGTTCCTGCACCATTTCCCCGACAACTCTTTCCTCTCTGCATTTTCCCTTTACTCTTTCTGGAACTCCTGGTATTTACATTTTGACATCCTATATAGTTTTACTTTCCATTTTTAGAAAGTCTTAGCTTGACTTTCCTATTTTATAACTCATTTTTGCTGTAAGTTCAGAGAGCTTTCTTCAGCTTGCTATGCCAACCTGGTGTAAAGTTCTCCAGTTCTGCCATCATGGTTTTGATTTCCAAGAGCTGTTCCTTTTAACAGAGTCTTGTTCTTGTTTCATGAATACAGGGCCTATCTCTCTAAGAATCTTACAGTTTTATTTGGTTTTTAAACATTCATTCCTCCCTTCTGAGTCTCTCTTTTCATCTGTGCTGCTTTCTTTCTTTCCTTTTGTCTTGGTCTCTGCCATCCTAGAGGCCTTCTTCAATGTCTGGGAACCCTTGGCTATCTGTGATTAAGAGGCAGAACCTCTGAACGTGACAGGTGACTTTTGGTTGTTGAGTCTTGCTGTAGGGTGAGCTTTCTGGGCCATTTTTTGGGTAGCCCCCAGATCTGTTGTCCCTTTAGGTTGGTCAGATTCAAGAAAAGAATCTTCCAGTCTCTGTCTGGAGGGAAGATCGGGTCAGGAGCTGAAGGAAGAGGGGCTGGAGCCCCGCATGCAGCCTTCTGCCTGGTGATCCAGCCACGCACTTTCCATGTGGACCCCTTGCCTCAGTTGTTTATGGCATTCCCAGGTCCAGGCACTCTGCCTGACCTCCAGAGTAGAGCTCCTGACCTCTGCTGGGGTGAGGGAGGGAGGTGGGGCTCCATTTTTCAGCCAGCCTGACCCCTCCTCTCCCACCAGGCTCATCAGCTGAGGCCTCAGGACCACTCAACGCTTGGCCAGGGGGACTGTGTTTATGCACGGGGTTCTTCTGGAAGACTGTGAGGGGTAGATCGGCTTGCATACTGGGGGACCCCGACCTTGTACTGGCCCAGCCTGGTTGTTCACACTGGCTGCAGAAGCGCTTCAGATCCCAGCCCATCAACCACAGGCACAACCCTTTCCTGGGCTCCAACCACAAGCCTTGTCTGCCTGCTCCAGGCTTGTAGTCTGTGAGCCCAGGAGACACAGGTGCTGCACATGGGGTACAAAGTTGGACAGAGACGTGGGGAGGGGACCCTGCCCAGGGAGGTGGGGGACGGGTGGACCACGAGCGCTCAGGATGGCCCCTCCGGGAGAGAGGCAGGTCAGACCTGGCTGAAAGCAGAACAGGGGTTTTGATCATCCCCCTGCAACTCGGGAGAGCCTTGAAGGCCTGTGGTCTGGGGTTTGTTGGCTTGCTTTTCCATTTTGCCGTGGAGAATTCAAGCATGCACGTAGGCAGAGAGAGCAGTAAGATGGCCCTGTGCACCCCCCTCCAGCCCCCCGAATGTTCCGTTCAGAACAGGGTAGGAATTTCAGGAAGACGGCTCTGGGTGGAGGATGGAGGGGGGGTGGCGCATCTGGGGGCCATGAGCAGTGACGGCTGTTCTGGGGCGGTGATGGTGGAGAGGGGGTGGATCTGTGAGGTGTCTAAGAGGCCCAGCAGGAGGGTCTGGGCGTGGGGGTGGGGGAGGAGGGAGGCGGGCTCCTGCATCCCGTGGGAGATGGGGGCGCAGTCGGGGCTGGAGATCCTCTTCCCCCTGACGCCCTGCCCTCCCGGGCGCCCCTTTACCTCTGGAAGCACTGCTGCACCTGTCCCACCCCCATCCCTGGGGCTGCCCCTGATCGCCCCTAAAGTAACGTCCACCCCCCTTGGGATGACGGGAGCCATTTACAGAGAACGGGGTGCCGGGAGCTCAGCCTCCTTGGGATGGAACGCTGCCCCTCAACACACGGGAGGAGGACGCCCTTGGCTTTCCCACATCCGCTCGTGCAGGGATCCGTGAAGCCGGGCAGCCTGGGCTTGGGGCAGAAGGGGCGCGACTGCCCGCCACAGAGAGCACAGCCTGGCCACCTGCAGCACCAGCCCGCCTCGGCCAGGACGCAGGGACACGGTGGGAAGCGGCTGTGCCTTTTGGAAATCATACTTTTTAAGTTATTTAAAAATCAACCAGAGTGACAGAACAGTTTACAAAGGAAAAGTCATCTATAATCCTTGTTTCAACACAACTGTCTTCATCTTTTCAATGTTTTCTTCCAGTATTCCCCTCTGTACACACACACATACACGCATATACATACACATGTACATATGCACGTATATATGCGTGTACACACACATATTCATACATACATCTATATACATATGCCCTCTTTTTATATATATTCTGTCTATATATATAAGTATATACTTTCTAAATGTATATGTATATACAGGGGACCCTTGAAAACATGGGTTTGAACTGTGGGTCCATTTATATGCAGATTTTTTTCAATAAATATGTTGGAAAAACTTTTGGAAATCTGTGACCATTTAAAAAAACTTGCAGACGAGCCACATAACCTAGAATTATCCAAAAAGTTAAGAAAAACTTAAGTGTGCCATGAATGCATAAAATATATGTATATATACATATAACATACAAAATACACGTTAATCAACTGTTTATATTATCGGTAAGACTTCTGATCAACAGTAGACTATTAGTAATTAAGTTTCAAGTTATGCTCAGATTTTCAGCTGTACAGGGGTAACTCCTGAGTTGTTCAAGGGTCAACTGTACATACTCTGTCATAGATAGAAAGATAGATAGGTAGATAGATAGATAGACACTTTCTAAGTACACACATACACACTCTATATATAAAGAGATAAGGAGATGGATCAACAGAGTGTATGTACATATGTGTGCACTCTGTGTGTATACATAGATTTTACATACATATAAATATAATTTAATAAGTATCTGTTCACCCACTGGGCTTGTGTTTATCATTCTTATTGTCTGTCTGGTTAACATCCCAACCTCTGGGATTATTTCTCCTTGGATACTGAACGTTTAGTCCATTTTCAGAGTCGGTTTCGCTAATTGTGCGGCGCTGGCCGGCCTGGGCTCTGTGCAAACCTGCCCCAGGCACGCACCGTCTGGAGGGGATGGTCAGAGAGCAAGTAACCAGGCAAAGGGAACTGTGCCCTGAAGGGATGGAGAGGAGGCCGTGGCGAGAACGAGGGGCTTCCCTGAGACTGGGATGTGTTATGCTTGGGATGGGTGTCCTCTGGTGGGTGGTCTCTGTCGGAGGGCTGGGGGGCTTCAGCGGGGCTGCCAGGCTGCAGGAAAAGCCGCAGGTGAAACAGAGCGGCCGTCAGACACCCCCCGGGAGCCTGGTCCCCCCTGAACACCTGTCCCCGGGAGCCCTGTGAGACCCCTGCCTGCAGTGCTGCCACCAACCTCCCAGAGGGGCTGCAAGTCCCAAGAGAATTAACAGAGGTGAGGCGACCATCCTGGAAGCTGCAGGTTGACAGTCAGATGACCGGAGCTCGGGTGACGGGGTGAATGAGTCTGCGTCCAGTCCAGTTCAGACCACCAGCCAAGAGCTCAGCCCCGCTCGGTTATCTCGACTCTGACCGGGTCCAGAGCACTGTCTGCTCCCAAACCCACCAAGCCCCCGACACGTTCGCCTGCACTGGGCTCTTCCCCGCTTGTTAGCGATGACCCCCGACCCCGTCCAAGGGTCCAGTACGATAGGGTATGAAATTCACACCCCTTATTCACAGATTGTTAACAATTTCAGAACACTGACAGCTAAACCTCCAACCAAGTGCAGGAAAGTAAGACCTCTGCCAGCCTCGTGCAGATGAAAAGAGCGACGTTGGTGTCATGGCCAAATTCTGTCCCTGTTAAAGAAACAGGTACTTGTGACACTTGCTAAGGTGGTAAGGAACTTTATTCTAGGGGGACCCCTGCACTGGGGTTTGCAGGAGGGGAGAGAGTCCGGCTCAACTCTGAATACAACGTGGAAAGTGGGGATTTATGGCCAAGGAGCAAGGTGAGGCCAGTGGATGGAAACTACAAAGAGCAAACACTGAGGTGAGGGGATGCGGCTAAGCCCCTCGATGGGACCCTTCCTGAGGGCGGGCCAGGTGACCAGCTGTTGAGGGTGGGGATGAGAAATGCAGCAGATATTGAGAGACATCAGAGTCCAAGGGTGAGGATCTCCCCGAAACTGACTTGGCAAGATTCTTGCCAAAACTAAGGACCAAGGACAGAGGCCAAGTTTGAGCCAACTCAGAGGAGCCCAAGTGGAGTCTGGTCAAGGACAGCCTCTGTGTCCCCCACCCAGCTCACATGCTGAAGCCTCAGCCTGCAGCACCTCAGAACGTGGCTGCAATTGGAAGCAGGATCTCACGGAGGTGGCCAAGATAAATGGGGTTGTTAGGATGGGCCCCGGTGTCCTCCTGAGAAGAGGAGGTCAGGACACTGACCTGCACAGAGGGACAACCATGTGAGGACCCAGGGAAGAGACAGTGGTCCACACGCCCAGGAGGGGGGCTTTGCGAGGGACCATCCCTGCCGCACCCAGATCTTGGACTTCAGCCTCCAGGACTGGGAGAGAATAAACGTCTGTCATTTGAGCCTCCCGGTCTGTGGCACTTTGTCGCAGCAGCCCAAGAAACGAGCCCGGGGACGAGATGTACAAATGCAACCTCTGGCTGATGCCCACTCACCCACTGGGCAGACACACGCTTCAGGGTGTTACGGAGCCGGCAGTTGTTCGGTGCTGGATGAGCTAGACCAGCTTCTGGCCCCACAGAAAGACAGACAGGAGCAGTGGATAGACGGTCAGCCCCTGAGGAGCACAGCAAAGCGCAGGGGCTGCAGAAGGGCAGGGCCTGCTCTGGACAGGCCTTCTCTCGTCCTGTGTCCACTAGGCTTAAAATGCGGGACACACACAGCACCGGCAAACTCAGGCTGCTGACGGCAGGGACGGATGCAGCTCACGGCCCCTGCTTCCCACACTTCCTTCCACGCACCCCACGGACGGACAGACAGACGGGACTCGGGACTGCCACGACCCCCCCACCCCACCCCGTGCTCAGCTCCCGAAACTGACATTTCCTGAACTTGTGGGAAGTGACACGGGTGCAGCGGAGGCCACCAAAGGGAGCACTGAGCCCCACTGGAGGGTCTCTATGGACCCATCCATAGAAGGATTCTGATGAGGCCGGGTCTCCAGAGCCTGGCGTGAGACCCAGTGGTGCCAGGGCTGCAGTGGGCTCAGAAGAGGGCCGGCCGCGGCTGTGCTCAGCAGCGCTGGGGGTCCTGGGAGGGTGTGACAACGATGGGCTGGGTGTCTGTGACACCGGGGTTCACCCTGGTCAGCTCCCCGATATACGCCTCCACCACTGCCACGGTACCCACACCACGTCGTCCCCACCGGCCTCTGCAGACTTCATCCAGCCCGGCTTCGTCCTGTGGGTGGGTGGCGGGGGGCAGAGACAGCAGCTGGGCTCTGTGGGGAAGAGCGGCTCTCAGGTAAGCAGGCCCCGCCCCCGTCGGGAAGGGCCTCCACTCCATTCCCCACCCCACCCCGGAGGACTCTGCTGGGGCATCCCCCACCCACCAAGCCTCGACTCTGGTTTCCTCCCTCCTCTGGCTCTTCCCTTGTCCACAGATGTGATCTGGCCTCCAAGCTGGAACGCTCCACGTGCAGCCACGGCTGCTGTGTCCCTCCTGCCATCACTGTCCGCCTCCCTCTGTCCCACTGCTGCCCACGTAGCCCGGCCTGGCCTGGAACAGCTGCCTACTCATTCATAGGACGCTAGTGTCCTCACCAGTGGGTCCCTGTTTGAATAAACGGCTCGACCTTGTGGCCTGGGGTAGTGACCCCCTACGCTGGAAGGCACCGGCCAGCCCCTCCTCAGTGCTGTCCTGGGTGGGCCAACATGACCTGTCCCACCCCCGCAGAGGCTACCTAATGTGTGCCCGGCACAGAGCGGCTCCAGAGGGTCTGAGTGAGCCACGAGACCCCCAGAAGTCCAAGGGCTGTGTGTCCTGAGCTGGGACCCCCTGCTGCTACTCCCTGCCGGCCCCCCCGCCCGGGGTGGGGACACAAGCCACAGGTGCCAAATCAGCACACATCCCACCTCTGCCCCCAACGCACATGAGGGCTGCAGCTACCCCTCCCTCCCCAGGGCTCTGACCCCTGTCAGGGCTTCTATCACGGGGGTCTCTGCAGGTGGGGGCTATGACAGCCCTGACATCTCCTTCCACCAACACCGACCCAGCATCTGTGCCAGGTCCTGGGGACATGGCTGAGAACCAGACAGGGTCCCAGGTCCCACAGTGGCCTCTTTCAGGGGAGACAGACACCACTAGGAAAGAACTCAATTCTGACGGCTGTCTCCCGGTGGTGGGTGCCACAAGCAAAATAAACACAGCGCTGTCCACGGCGGCCCACTGTGCCCCCATCACCTGACCTGATGTCTGTCCCGGACACACCACTCTAGCTTCCAGCCCCTCCCCTGGCACACTCCGGCCCCCTGACCCCTGTCCTCTTCCCTGCTTCTCTCTGAGGTCACCCCCTCTTGTGAGTGGTCTGTCACCGGAATGTTCCTATAGGACCCCTAATGCTCAGCATATAGAAGACCCACAGTAAAGGTTTCCCGAATAAATGACTCCGAATGAATGAATGACGAGCTGAGATCTCACAGGTGAGAAAACACGTGCCAAGCACCAAGGCAGTGGAACTCCGAGCAGAGGGAGCAGCCCGTGCAAAGGCCCTGGGGTGGGCAGAGGTGGGCGGGACCAGGCCACATGAGGCAGACGCTGGCTGTGCTGGGGGCAGGGCAAGCCCCTGGGGGCTCCAGCAGAGGGATTCCTGCTCACAGCATTCTCTTCCCGTTACAGCCAGCTCAGCCTACACGACGGGCACCTGAAACACAGGGGAACAGACCCCGCCCCGGAACAAGCACACTGTACTGGAGAGCATGTCGAACCCACAGAAGTGACTTTAATTTCAGCGCACACGACAGATTTGTGCCACCACAGGCACGGCTGCTGACAAGCTGACTGCTGACGGCACTTGGAACATCTCAGTTCCTGCTCCTAACCTCCCCCTCGGTCCCGTTCCAAGCCAGTGGCCATGCATATGAGGTCTGCTCCGCCTCTGGCAGTGTCCTCAGGTGCCTGCCCTCCTCATCCCACGCTGCCCGAAGGCCGGGGTCCTGGATCAGCAGGGGAAGGTGGGCGCCTCGGCCACCGGGCGGGACATGCTCTGGATGGCCCACTGCAGGATGCCGTCGAAGGAGTGCTGCAGGACAGAGCAGAGAGCGGGGCTTGGGCCCCGGCCAGAACCTCAGGGCACAGGTGTGCCTGCCGGGCCCACATCCGGCCCGCGCTGGCCTCCGGGGCCACCTGAGTCATAAACATCGTGATGGGAAGGCGCCATCCAACCCAGCCCTCCTATACAGAGATGAGGAAACAGGCCCGAGGCCCCACCAGACATCGGCCGGGGGCACGCCTCATCCCACGCTCCTCCTCTGAGCTTCCCGTAAGCCCAGGCACAGCCACCACGGCTGTTCTGCCAACTGGTGGCCTCTTCCCGGGTGTCTCGGCAGGGCCATCTCCTTCCCTCACTCTGCACAGGTCTGCGCAGGGCCTGACGCTCCAGCGGGACTGGGGGAGCCGTGGGAATGCCCGATATTCCAGCAGAACAGGGGGGACCTGCTCCACAGGGGCCTGTGAATCTGCCCCACTCTGCCCACCTATATTGGCACCTCGGGTCACCCCTGGCCCTCTTGGGGCCTCTAAAGACAGCTTCAGTGTCTGGGACCTGCCCGTGCTTGGCCCTCCACCCAAGGGATGCCCAAGGTGCCACGCCAGGCCCCTGAGGACACGTACTAGCCACCTGGGGTCTGGGGGTGGCTGGAGGACTTTAACCTTTTCTAAAAGCCACCTTTTCTTCCCAGTGATTCTAGCTGTTCATCGTCAGGTGGAGGGGCCTGGGTTGAGGAGGGGGAGGGAGGGATGTGCAAGGGGGCGTGGTCCCAGAGTGCCTAGCGCCCACCCCCACCCCCGGGGAAAGTCACGGCCTCCACATCAGGCTTCATTGGCCCTGGTGCCGGTTCCGGCAGCTGCCAGGTCTGCAGGGTCCAGGCCCCGGGACCTCCAGGGCAGCTAGAAAGGGGAGCAGCTCGGGGCCCGCTCTGGCTTGTTTGAGCGTGGGGGGTCCAGGGCCATCTGGGGTGACGTGGGCCTGTGGTGTCCAGTGTGCCCAGAACAGGGGTCTCCAGCTGCTCCCGTGGCCTGGGAGCTGGCTGCTTCAGAGGCCGCGGAGGTGGAGGCGGGTTGGGGGGGGCAGGTGTGGCCCCAGCCAGGTGACGTGTTACCTCACTCAGGAGGGACTCCAGGTCATCCCTGTGCAGAACTGGCTCGTGAGCAGCAGAATCGTCCCCCGCCTGGAACCCAGAAAAGGGAGGAGGTCAACCCACCTTCCGCACCCCTGCCGGGCTCATCCCCACAGAAGCAGCAGCAGGGGTTAGGGGCGGTGTCCGTGCCAGGGCAGTGGGGTGCTGCGTGCTCCTCCAGGCGGGACCCCAGGAACTGAATTCTAACATCCGGCTCTGGAGGCAGGGTGGGCGTGGGCGAGCTCGGGGCTGCCTGCCCAGGTCCCTGCCACCCCTCTGGGGCAAGGACCAGCTGGAAGGCATCCCGTCACCGATGGGAAACGTGAGGCCCCGACAGGAAGGAGCCTGGTCCCACACCAGCCCTTCAGCCACCCAGCAAGCCTGCGGGGCCAACCGTGCCCCTGAGGGGCGAGGGCCAGAGCCGGGGACGTGGCGCAGTCCCCCTGGCTCGCAGGCCAGGCAGAGCGCGGCCACGCTAAGTGGAACCACATGCAATAGCCCAGTGTGTAGCTGAAATCGGCCAAATCCCGGCACCTCCTCCAGCCCTGATGCCGCCAGCCCGGGTGAGGGCTTGGTACACACAGTGCAGGGGGGTGGGGATGAGGAGAGAGGCTTCCAGAAGGGGGAGCGCCAGTCGGTGTGAGCCCTCTTGGGCCAGCGCCTGGCGTGCCCTGTCACCCACCGTGCATGCAGGGGAGTACAAGGCGGGACTGGGAGGTAGGATGGGCCATGGACGGGGCGGGGCCTCACCACCCTGGGCCCCCGAGGATCCTTCAGGGGCAGGGATGCGGTCAGGAAGGCCCCTGCTGCGGGCAGTCGGGCAGATGCGCCACCTTCTGCAGGCCTCTGAGTAGGAGACACACAGGACCCCCTGGCTCTGAGGGAGCCCTGGGAAGTGAGGGTTCAGTGAGGCTAGTCACTCGTCCCCGAGGCCCCAGGGCCCGAGGCTGCTGGAGGATTGGAGGCAAGGTGACACGGGTGGAGTCACACGTGCTCGCTCGTGGTGTGGAGCCTCCTTCCGCTCTCCCCTGCCCCGCCCCACCCCACGGGGCACTTGGGGGGGTGCAGAAGGGGCCAGGGCAGCTGGGGGGTTAGGGGAGCTCTGGGCCTACAACCAACCGGCGGCTGCAGAGCCACTGTGGCTTGGGAGGGTTGCCTTTTCCGGCAGATTTAAGTTCTCAGACGGAAGTCGATTTAAACAAATATATCGTATGTACAGAACGAACACGCGGTCAGGAGGTTTGGTGCGCACCCGCGAAGCTGGCGCCCGGGCCGGGGCCTCCCCTGGAGATGTGCTTCCCCACCCCCAGCCCCGCGGCGTCCCCCCTCACCTGCGCCCCAGGGCCGGCGGCGGCGGCTTTGGCGATGAGCTTGGGGGTCCCGGGAGCCGGGCGGGCGGGGCTCGGGGCCGGACTCGCGGCGGGCGCCCCCTCCCCGGGGGCCGGGGCGGGGTCTCCGGAGCAGGATCTGCAGCGCAGGGCGGCCCTGGCGAGCGGAGGAGAGGCTGTAGGCTGCCCGGGCTGGGGCAGGGCTGGGAGTGCCCTCTGGACCCCGGAACCTTAAAGTCGTTGGGGGGCGCCGGCCCCCCTCCCCCTCCCCCTGCCCCCTCCCGGTCCCGGCCCCGCACTCACCCGGGCCGGGCAGCGCCGGCGGGGAAGTGGCATCGCCAGTGGAAGGCGGCGGCGCAGTGTGAGCACCGAAGCGCGTCCGCGCCGTCCCCACACACCCCGCACCTCGCGCCGGGCGCCGGGCCCTGCAGACGGACCACGGCGGGGTCACCGGGGGCCGGGGAGGGGCGCACGGCCCCGGGACCCCGACGGGAGGGGCGCACGGGGTGGGGGGCGACTCCGAGGTTTCGGGATCCAGGCCTGGCGAGGTCAAGGGCGCCCCAGCACCTTTGGGCTGCAGCTTGGCGAAACTAGGTGCCCCGTCTCGGTCCCCCTTGGTGGGCCCGGACCCCCTTCAGGGCTAGTCAAGGGGACCCAGAAGGGCGTCCGCTCCAGAGGAGGCAGGAGGGCCTGGGAGACCTGGGGCTGCGAACTCTACCCCCTTTATCGTCCTGTCCTTGTGAGGGGGCTTTCAAGAGCGATGAGAGAACGGTCGCGTCCTCTGGAATCCCTCCAGCAGCCCCCTTCCCTTCACCCTCCCCCGCAGAGCCCACACCTCCTTCTGGGTAATCTAGCAACCCCAAGAGCCCCGGGGCCTCCCTCCAGCCTTCTCCGCCCGCCCTCCCCCCGGCCCCCACCCCTAACCTCCATCTGAATCCTACCTCCTTACCCCCGCCTGTCACTGTCCTGTTTCAGGCTCGCCTGGCTGCCCCTGTAGACCCTGAGCTCCCTGAAGACAGCCACCCTGACCCCAGCACCCCGCTCACCTGCTGCCCCTCAGGGCCCACACACAGCAGGGGGTGCAGGGCCGAGGGGTCCAGCACAAGCGGGGGGGCTGCAGGAGGTGAGGCCAGCAGGTGCTTGTAGGTGACCGCAACATCCATTCCAGCGGGGCGCTCGCTGGGCGGTCCCCTGGCCTCCTCTCCCGCTGACCTCGGTGCCAGGAGGACCTGGAACCAGAGGGTCAGTTCTTAGAGGTGTTGCAGGGGACTTGCCCAGCACCACCCAGGAGTTAACGACTAATGGGGCCCTGGGAACCGGGGGCTGGCGTCGTGGGGAGGAGCGCCACACTGGGTGGGAAAGGCCCGGGTGCCATTCCCGGCTCTGTGGTCCCAGCAAGTTCCCTGACCTTTTCCCCATCTAAAGTGGGGGCCCCATGGCCCTCGTGGGCTGTCAGAGTACACACTCGGCATGTGCTGGGGCACGCATCGTATCCGTCGTGACTTTGCGGTAACAGAACACTTAAAACATTTTTGGAGAATGTTCTCGGTGGTGGAAGTGCGTCCCCTGTGTTGGGCTGATAGAGCCGAAGGCCCCCAAAGCAGAGGACTGAGAAGCGGGGCCGTTGTAAGAGCCGCTTCCCGGTGGCCCCACGGGAGAAAGTGGAATTGATGGGGCCAGGCCAGGGTGGGGAGCACGTGGCTCTCTGGCTGAGGCAGGCCTGACCCACAGGAGTGGCCAGGAGGCAGGCAGCCGACAGACAGGGGGCCTGGGAGTGGGCCTGTGTGTACCGGGGTCTCTGCAGGCGGCTCCTGGGGCCGGGGCTCCTCAGCCCGGGGCAGGTCCCGCTGGGCTCTTCCCTGGAGGCAGCTGGAGCACCTCCAGGTCCCGCTGCTCGCATTGTCACCAGCCAGAGACATGCAGGGCGAGACAGAGGGGACAGTGGACTCCCAAGCCCGCAGCACAGGGGAGGCCTGAGGGCTTCTGCAGGTCACCCTTTCCGTTCCCCGATGGGGAGACTAAGGAGACCGGGCAGGGCCACAGGGGAAGGGCCTGCCCGGCTGGTGAGCAGGAGAGCCCGGGGTGCCGGCGTAGTTACCCCTGGTGGGGCAGCCCTCGCCAGCCTGGCACGTCCCCCGAGTGCTTCTCACATGAGCCCCAAGAATCCCCGACACCTGCAAACCTGCAGCGGCCTGTGCCTGTCTCTCACGGGCCCTGCCTTGCAGGCGGGGCCTCCCTAGGCTGGCCTCGTTGCATCCCTGGGGCCCTCCCTCGATTCCATGGGGGGACGGTGCCCAGTAGAACAGGAGCCGGTCAAGGGCAGGAAGGAAGAGGATGGAAGACGGGCAGCATTGAGCAGAGCTGAGGGATGACCCGGCCAGAGCCCCTTGTTTCAGCTCAGAGAGATGTGACCTGGTCAAGGTCATGCGGTGAGCGGGGCAGGGTTGGGGCGAGAATGCCCAGCCAGTGCTCCTCCCCGTACCCAGGCCGCCCTGACCTGCGGAAGCTGCTGGTAGCAGACAGCACTCTCCCGGGGGGCCGTGGCAGGGGGCCTTGCGCTGGACCTAGGATGGGCACCCACCGGCCCTTGGGGGGCAGCTCTGTGGCCTCTGTGCTCCCCAGCCCGACTTGGAGTCAGACTGTGCTTACTGCTGGCGGTCAGCCACTTGTGGCACTTTGGGCTGGGGGAAGATGGGGCGAGGTGGGACGGGATGGCCATCCCTTGCCTTGGGCCTCAGGGGCCTGCTGGCCAGGCTGGGGGGACAGCGCGGCCACGCCGGGAGGTGGGTGGGAGGATCCCGGGCCCCAGCCCCACCGCCCGGCGACCTAAGCCAAGGCCCCCTCCCAGGCCAGCCTCACTGCCCGTCCCTGGAGTGGAGACACTGTGGGGCGGCCTCCCACTCAGGGCGGGCAAGTGAGGAGGCTGGGAGGCTGGGCGGGGCCGGGCCCACCTGGGGATCTGGTGGAGCGGGGGCGTCAGGCAGGCCAGGTGGAAGGCACGGGGGCAGCCGTCGCAGCAGAGGAGCTCCCCGCCGTCCCTGCACGCCGCACACTCATCCTCGTTCTTCTGGCACAGGTGAGAGACACGCAGCGTCTGGAGGACCCGGGATGGGGCAGCGCCCTCCCCGAGAGACTCCCCTCGCCTGCTCCCTGCTGAAGTCCCGCCCTGACTGCCTGCTCCTCAGGGCTCCCCAAGCCCCCTCCACCTCTGAGACTCTAGCCCCGAACACCTGCTGGGCCACCCCTCTTGGGAAGAACGGTCCTTAAGGAAGGCTGGTTCCTCGCGGGTGCCTGTGCTCCAGGTGGCCCCAGGACCGCATGCCCACAGCCACGGGGCGGCGGAGGGGCAGGCCCGGCGGTGTTCCCGTTGGCCCTGGGCACCCGCTGTGCCCTCCGCCTGAGGCCTGCTTGCGCCCTTGCCTGGATGGCACCCACCGTGCCCCCCTGGACGCCACTTCCTTCAGAAGTCCCCCGGGGACTACAGGGCTGGGCAGCCCCTCGCAGAGATGAGCGCACTCATTGTAGCAAGCCCCCCAGGCCCCACCAGCCCAGGAGCTCCTGGGGGCAGGCACGAGTCCTCCTCATTTCTTGGTTCCCCGGGGCCCAGCACAGCGCCTGGCGGAGGTGTCGGGATCCATGGCAGAAACGGTGCTGGGAGCCCAAGGGCGTACGTGATGCCTGGGTTCCTGGCTCCTAGCAGGGGACACAGCCACACCAAGGGCCCAACTGTGAGGCGTGGGACAGCTGGCAGCTGGGCCAAATGCTGTGGTTTTAAGAGCCTGGGAGGACTCACTTGCTCTAACCTATGTGAATTTTTACAATTGTGTATTATCAGAATAAAATACTATTAAAAATGAAGTCCTCCACCCTGTGAACAGAAGCTTAGACCTCTGTCCTGCAGTCCCTGGAGTGACTACCCTGGACAAGTGGCAAATTGGCAGGAGGCCCCGCCCTCAGGATCCTGGGGGTGCTCTGGGCGTTACCTGGTGCAGCTGGGGCTCACTGGGGAGGGCAGGGGGACCCGGGGCCCTGTCCCGCTGGCCTGCCCTCGAATCGCCTCCACCCTGCCAGGGAGAAGAGAGAGGGTCACCAGCAGGGGAGGCACTCAGGCGGGAGGGGCAGTCCCCCGCCCCAGCAGAGCTCCCCACCGGAGGTGACTTGACGCTGCTGCCCCGGGTGCTGGGGGAGGGGGCCAAGGGCCAGGCGTCCCCAGGGGCGGTCCCAGCAGCGCTTACAGGGGCAGGAGCCTGGGTCCCCTTGGCTCGGACCAGGGTCTTCAGGCTGCTGCTTCGGGTCTTGTTCTTTCCCCCACTGGGGTCTTCAAACTTGCTGGGAGTGTAAAACTCCCCCCCAACCTGGATGCACTTCTTGGAGCCACCTGGGAGGAGATGGGTCGGGAGGCCTGGCAGGGAGGCTCTACAGCTTGCTGTTCCTCCCCCACAAACCCCACCCCAGTCAGCTCTGGGCCCAGGGTGCTGAACACAGGAGGGACTCTCTGCTGGGGGGAAGCACGTCTGCCAAATTCTCATCCACTTAGAGTCTCGGAATGCAGCCTTATTCGCAAGTAGGGTCTTTGTAGATGTTAAGGTGGGCTTGCACTGGACCAAAGTCCAAGGACAGCACCCTTAGGAGAAGGGAAGAGGACGCAGAGAGACACGGGGAGGAGGCTCTGTGGCGACCAGCTGGAGTGACGTGACTACAGGCCTGGGC
The DNA here is from genome assembly GCF_964341445.2 of Mesoplodon mirus. Taxonomy (NCBI): domain Eukaryota; kingdom Metazoa; phylum Chordata; class Mammalia; order Artiodactyla; family Ziphiidae; genus Mesoplodon; species Mesoplodon mirus. The sequence goes on along the minus strand of NC_138982.1, from coordinate 145,521,133 downwards.
GTGGGGTTTGCCATGAGCTGGAGGAAGCAGAGAAGACTGCCCTGGAGCCTCTGAGGGAGCAAGCCTGGCCCCGCCCACACCTTGATTTTGGCGTTTCTGTTGCTTTAAGCCACCCCGTTTGTGGCAACTCATCATAACAGCCCTAGGAAACTACTGTAGGGATCCTTGGGACCGTTCCTGGTGGGTGAGACTGGAGCCGCACCAGCTCCCAGGGTCCTCGGTGTCCCCAGAGGGTGTCGCAGCACAGGGAGTGGAGGAAGGAGATGCAAGGATGGGGCGGGCGGGGCCGGGGCCGCAGGTTGTCCAGCTTAGAGTCCAGGAGTCCCCCAAGCCCTGCCCAGACCATCCCCTCCAGAGATGGCAGACCCACTGCAGGGAGTGGGGGCTGCCTCGTCAGTGTCGCAGCTGCTCTGGAGCCACCAGGGAGCTGAGCGGGGACGTGGATCCCCTGGCAGCCCCTCCCCAGCGCCGTCTACCTGCCTCAAACACCTGCTGGATGAGGATCCCCTCCACGGCCCCGCGGGCTCCTGGGACGTCCCCAGATGACACGGCCATGGCTCTCTGGACCGAAGCGGACATGGTCTGAATTCCTGGGGAAGGGAGCACCAAATGGGGGGGTCATCTATTGGGACGGCGGCCCCTGAGCACGGGCAGCGGGGAGTGAGGGGCGTCTGGGCAGCAGAATCCTTCCTGCTTTCCACGCAGGGCAGGCCGGGGAGGGGGTCCAGCCCCTCCACAGACAGCCAGCCAGCCCACATGTAAGTGCAGAGACGGGCCATGGAGTGCGTGCGCGTGTGTGTGTACACGTCTGTGGTGTGGTCTGGTGTGTGGTGTACGAGCCGTCCGAACCCAGCTGGCGGGAATGAACAGAGACGCTGGGATGTGGCCCTGGGCTGGGCTGGGAGGGAGGCAGGGTCCCCAGAGCCTGCCCGCAGGCCGGCACCGGGGGCCCATGGGAGGTCTCCAGGTCCCAGGTTGCATCTGGCCAAGGGACAGGGGGGATCCTCTGGAGGAAGCAGAGTCGGAGCTGGCCCTGAAGGATGGGGCCTCAGATGGGCACAGGTGGGGTGACCCCAGGCCAGCATGGTCCCAGCTCCCAAGACGGGCCCCTGACCCCCAGACCTGGGACCTGGCTCACCGTTGCCCAGCGGGAGGCGCTGTGGCTCTGCATTGCTCTCTGACTTCTTGCAGGGCTTGGCCTTGGCTTGGGAGCCTGTGGGGGAGCAGGGACAGCCTGGCCCTCCTCCCGCTGCTGGGCCAAGGCCAGGGGGCAGGTGGGAGAGTGCCAGGTGGGGTCTCCCGGACTCTGGTGTGTCCTCTTGCTTTACCGGGCTCTGGTGTCCACATCAGGAGACAGGAAGTACACCCACCTGCCTACTCACAGGGCCCGGGGGTCAACAAGGGCTGCGGGGCTCATACAGGGTGTCCATCCAAGTCCCTAGAGGGACCTCTGCCAGGCTGGCTCTGGGCCAAGCAGGAGGGACAGATGCTCCCGGACCAGGTCGGGGAGGGGGTGTGGTCAGGGGGTGTAGGGCTCCGTGAGGGGATCTGTGACCCCACTGGCTCCTCAAGCTGGGTACCTGGGCTGGAGGACCTGCCCCTCGGGGACAGAGCTGCCGGCGGGGTGGCCCTCGGTTCCTCCAGGGCCTTCCTCTTGGTGGGGGGCCTGGGCAGCAGCACGGTGGCCTTGGGGCCAGCCGGGGGCCTCCTCCCCTTCCGGGGCTGGCTGAGGTCCACATCTGCGGGCGTGTGCAGGGCCGGAGGCTGAGCTTCAAGCCCAGAACTGACGCCCCGTTCAGGCAGGTGAGGCCTCAGCTCTTTGCTCTTAGAAGCCAAGATGGTCTATCTAGGTGGTGTCCGGGGCTCCCTAAACAGCCTACGCCTCCCCTCTCACAGTCCAGCTGGGACTGAGAGGATGACTCCAGCTGCCAGCCCCAGTGAGGGGGGCTGAGCCAGCTGGGACCCCAGCCCCCAGTGCCCCCACCTTTGGGGAAGCTGTCCAGGATGGGCTGCAGCCGGGTGTATTTCTCCAGGTTGTAGTCCTTGAAGAGAACCCTCCAGAAGTCCAGGATGATGGCCATGTCCTGGGTCAGGAGCCACGAGAGGAGCGCGTGGAAGGCCTGTGGGCAGCCCTCCTTCTCCTTCAGACGCAGCGTCTCCTGCAGCAAAGCGGGAATGGGGGCCCTGCCCTTCCCAGGTACCCCGCTCCCTGCCACCTCCACCGCGGGACCAGAGGGCAAATGGTGACCCCGAGGAGGCCGCTGGAGACTTGGGCACCTGTGTCCATCCCCTTGGCTTGGGCAGGTGTGGGGATGGGAGGGAGGTGCTGGGGTGAGGTCAGGGGCCACCTGGAATTCATCTTAGGGGACTGTGGTCAACTTGGAGGGAGGCTTGGGGAGGCTGGGAGGGGGCTTTGGGGATCTGGGGGGGGCACCGGAACTTGTCTTGGAGACCATTCGCTCCGCTGGCGGGTAGGGCGTGGGGCAGGCTGCGGGTTAGCGGCAGGGACCTTACCCTGGCGCTGAGGCTTGGGGGCGGGGAGGGGGCTTGGGGGCGGGAGAGAGGGGAGGGGCGGGAGAGAGGGGAGAGGCGGGGCTGAGGAGGTCCCTCTGGAACGGGTCTTCCGCGACGTTGCCAGCTCCTGGGCGCGGGCAAGGCTGGGGCGCGTTGCTGGGTCGCTATTCTGGGTAGGGGCCCACCTGGAATTTGTCCTCGGGGACCACGTCGTGGTCGACGAGCGCGTGCAGCAGCGGGAAGGCGCTGTCCACGGCCACGGCGATCTCCGTGCGGTGCAGCCTCAGGAGGCGGCGCAGCGCCGTGTCCCCACCGGCCCGGGCCTCGCCCGCCATTGCGGGGTCGGGGACGCGGGGCTGGGGGCCCCCTCTCCCCGCCTGGGGTTCCGCGGCCTCGGGGTGCCGCTGGACTTGTGGGGCGTCTGGGCCGTGTCAGTCTCCTGGCCCTGGCGCGCCCCCTGCGCCGCCGGGCACCTGGGCGGGCACGCCTGGCCCGGGAAGAGGGAGCCCCAGGGCCTTGCTCCGGCCTCCGCGGGTCTGAGCTCACGGCCCGGGTCTCTATTATACCGGGCTCTCCTTGGAGAGAGCAAAGGCTGCTCAGCCCGAGCCAATCAGGGCCCAGGGAGCTTCCTCAGGGGCAGGAACGGAAACTTCCCTGTAACCCGAGAGCTAGATGGTCCCAGCCACCTGCCAGCCCCCTTGTGCACCCGCCAGCAGGCTGCTGGCTTTTCTTTCCTTTTTAAAGAAGCCTCTGGACTCAATCCCCAAAATGTGGTTCCAGCCAGCATCCCACAGGGCCCTGTTCAAATGGGGAAAAGCCAGGACAGGTGTCTTCACCGCACCTGGGGCCCAGTGTCAGACACGAGCAGGGGCTGCCCAGGTGCCCCAGCAGCTGGGAGAGGCAGCACGGGAAGCCTCCACGGGGCTGCGCGGGGGCAGAGTCCCTGGTGGGGAGTGGGCACCACTGCCACCGTCGCAGCAGCTGCTCAGGGTCCCAAGCCTGGGGCTGTAGGAGGAGGTACCCACCTGATGGAGGACCTGGGGTATGACTAGTACATGTCAGTGGGTTCAGAGCTGGGCATTGCCTGGAGGCTGGTGATGCTGGGCAAGTTGCTTTCCTTCTTTGACCTTCAGTTCTCTCATTTTTTGTTTGTTTGTTGTTTTATTATTGGGCTATAGTTGTTTTACAGTGTTGTGTTAGTTTCTACCGTACAGCGAAGTGGAGTTCCCTGTGCTATACAGCAGGTTTTCATTAGTTATCTTTTTTTTTTTTTTTTTTTTTTTTTTTTTGCGGTATGCAGGCCTCTCACTGTTGTGGCCTCTCCCGTTGCGGAGCACAGGCTCTGGACGCGCAGGCTCAGCGGCCATGGCTCACGGGCCCAGCCGCTCCGCGGCATGTGGGATCTTCCCAGACCGGGGCACGAACCCGTGTCCCCTGCATCGGCAAGTGGACTCTCAACCACTGCACCACCAGGGAAGCCCTAGTTATCTATTTTATACATAGTAGTATATATATGTCAATCCCAATCTCCCAGTTCATCCCACCCTCCCTTTCCCCCCTTGGTGTCCATACGTTTATTCTCTACGTCTGTGTGTCTATTTCCACTTTGCAAACACAGGTTCATCTGTACCATTTATCTAGATTCCACATATATGAGTTAATACACGATATTTGTCTTTCTCTTTCTGACTTACTTCACTCTGTATGACAGTCTCTAGGTCCATCCATATCTCTGCAAATGACCCAATTCCGTTCCTTTCCATGGTTGAGTAATATTCCACTGTATATATGCACCACATCTCCTTTATCCATTCATCTGCCAGTGGGCATTTAGGTTGCTTCCAGTCCTCTCATTTTTAAAATGAACACACTCCACTAGGAGTCCCCAGCTGATACCCACCTTCTACTTCCTCCAGGTGTGTTAGAAAGTAAAGCTTCTAGAAGGCAGCTGGCCCCATGGACAGACATGCCTGTGTATGGGCCATGGGAACCTTTGTCTTTGTCTGGCTCACAGCCCAGGAAGGGGCGCCCCAGCAGTCTTCCTAGGTGGGGGACAGAGGCTGGGGGATAGAAGCTTCCGGGAGGAAGTAGGGAAGGCTTCCTGGAGGGTCGCAGCAGAGGTCCCTAAGTCCACGAGATGGGAACTCATGGGCAGGGGCAGTGGACTGGGGCGCAGGGATGCTGAGCTCTGGGTATGGGGCAGGGATGCAAGACACCGTGGGAAGGACCATCCCTGTGGTCAGCCTGCAGAGTTGGGAGGACTTTTGCAGGAAGCTGTCTGACCAGGTTGTGTTAGGGAGCGAAGCTGAGCACCTGGGGACGGGGCTGGAGGGTGAGTGGGGGCTCCAGGAAGCCTGGGGTCAGGGCCAGCACTGGGCTGGGACCGGCCACATGGGGCAGGGGGAAGGACTCGTGACCGATGAGATGGGGGTGTCACCGAGACTTCTTAACGTGCGTCGGCCCTCATGTTTTACACTGAGGTGGGAGTCCAGGGTGGGGCACTGTGAGTCCCCTCCTGACCTGGGAGCCCTGCCTTCGTGTCCCCACCTCCAGGCCCGGGCCCCTGACGGTTCAGTTCTGGGCCTCGGGCTGCTCCAAGCCTGGGGCAGCGGTGTTGGAGGTGGAGACGTGAGCTCCGTCAGCCTGGGGCCGGCACAGGGGGCGGTGGTGAGGGCTGAGGGCATTGTCATCTCAAGGGCCAGGACCTGAGCGTGGAGCCCTTGGGCTAGCTCTCCGGTAGAATGTTCTGGGGACTGAGCCAGGAGCAGGGCCCTGGCACTGCCCACCTCCAGGGCACCAAGCCCACAGGCTGCAGTGCCGTGGGTGCAGCCGTGGAGATGTGGGGCTTGGGGGCCATTCCTGCCTGTCCTGCGTGACCCCAAATTTCACACACAGAAGCACCCAGATGCCAGGGAGCTGTGTTTGTGGCCTTGGGGTGACTGGCGCACAGCCCCGATTCTTTCAGCATCACGATCCTCCAGCATCACTCTGTACCCAGTGCATTTTCTCCCTGGGGGGTTGAGTGGTCCCTAGGGAACGCTTTAGTCACAAGCCAACGGTTCAAGGGAAATTAAAAACTGCCAAGAAGAGCAAAGTCTTCACTTCACTGTTTAAAGCCCTGATACCCTTGCAGGTGCCTCTGTCATGAGGCTGGCCTGACTGCTCCAGGCGTCACCCAGGCTCTGGCTTGGAGATTAGCAAACAGGCTCCTGTAGAGTTTCGGACTTTCCACTACGCTGGGGGTTTCCATAGCAGCCCCTTACCTGCTAGCAACCTGGAGCGGCCCAGGGTGTGTGGAGGCGGCCTGCGCGACCACAGAGGGGCCCCTCGAGGGCCGGCACTGCCTTCAGCCAGGTCACTGCCTTCGGGGCCTTAGCCTCAGCTCCTTCTCCAGACAGCGAGCAGCCCGGCAACTTGCCCACCCCTCAGTAGCGAGTCTCTGAGCCTCTGCCCTCACCTGCAAGGGAGCGAGCACAGGAGCTTCTCCTGCAGTGCAGTGATGCCACGTATGGTCTAGACGCGCCAGCCCCACTCCACACTAGGCACTGTTCTGAGTACTTTGCAATTGCCCTTACTTAATCCCAGAACCACCCTGTTCGTTCAACATTATTATCATCCCCATTCTACAGATAGGGAGATTGAGGCACAGAGAGGTTAAGGAACTTGACCAAAGTCACACAACTAGTAAATGGCCTTGGATGGATGGTGTCCAGGTACATGCTCTCAGCACACAGGACACTCCTTGGCTGCCCAGGCTGTCAGGCCCTGTCATGTCAGGCACTCCCAGCTTGCAAGGAGGAGGAAATGCTCCCTGAGTGATATGCCCAGATGTCGGGGAGGAGGAGGCCCCAGTGACAGGGTGGGAACAGGAGGGGGTCCTGTCCCTCAGCTGCTGGCCTTGGCCCCTCAAGGAAGCCTGGACACTACAATCTTCTCCTTTTGCCCCGGACAGAGGTTTCAGTCTCTGGGGCTCCCCAAAAAGGGCTGGGGTCCCAGGGGTCAGGAATCCTGGGTTAGAATGCCCTCAGGGTCCTCAGGACGCCAGCCCAGGCCTCAGCTGGAGGAACAGAGCAGGAGAGGCCCTTGGGCTGCCCCCTGAGGACTCCTTGGGTGGTGGGGCACCAGGGGAGGCTCAGTCTCCTGGGGACTCTCTGCCAGGACTTTAGCACCCTCTTGTCCTCCAGCTAGCTGTGTGACCCTCTCTGCACCTGTTTCCCCAAGAAAAGATGCTCAACATCATTACTCACTACGAAAATGGAAATTAAAACCAAATGAGATACCACCTCACACCCACTAGGATAGCTCTTATCAAAAAACAGACAATTACGAGTGTTAGAGAAGATGCAGAGAAATCGGAACCCTCACACGTTGATGGTGGGAATGTAAAATGGTGCAGCCATTCTGGAAGAATGTTTGCTGTCTCCTCAATGAGTTAAACATAACATTACTGTATGACCAGCAATTCCACTCCTAGGTGTACACCCAAAAGAATTGAAAACAGATACTCAAACAAAAGCTTGTACCCAAATGTTTAGAGCAGCATTACTCACAACAGCCAAAGGATGGAAACAACCCAACTGTCCATCTACAGAAGAATGGATAAAGTGTTGTCCACCCATACAATAAAATATCACTCAGTCACAACATGCATAAACCTCAAAAATGCTAGACTAAGTGTGATAAGCCAGACATAAGACGCCACCTATTGTGTGACTTCATGTATGTGAAATACCCAGAACAGGCAAATCCACAGAGAAAGAAAACAGATTTCCAGGAGGTGGGGGCGGGGGAAGGAGTCACTGCTTAATAAGTATGGGGTTCCCGTTTGGGATGATGAAAAAGTTCTGGAAATAGACAGTGGCGATGATTAATACAACATTTTGATGTACTAATTGCTCCTGAATTTTAAACTTCCAAATGGTTAAAATGGTAGGTTTTATGTTATGTATATTTTACCACAATTTTAAAAAATCAGTTGGGCATATTTGTGTGGATCTATTTCTGGGTTCTCTATTCTGTTCCATTAATCTCTGTGTATGTCCATCCATCCATACCACAAATATTTGACTACTGTAATTATATGATAAATCTTGAAGCCCAGTAGACCAATTCCTCCCATTTTATTTTTTTTCAAAATTGTTTTAGCTACTCTTGTTTCTTTGATTTCCCATATAAATTTTAGAATAATCTTGTCTCTATCTACAAAATTATTGCTAGGATGTTGATAGAAGTTACAATTTTGGGGAAAATTGACATCTTTATTACGTTAAGTCTTCTAATTCATGTGTGTATATTTCTCCCTTTATTTAGAACTTAATTGATTTCTTTTATCAATGTTTTGTAGTTTTTAGCACACAAGTTCTATACCTGTTTTGTTATACTTACACCTAAGATTTAAATTTTTGAGCAAGCGTAAGTAGTTTTGTGCTTTTAATTTTAATTTTTGTGTCTCTATTCATTAGAAAAAAAACCTTTAGAAATACAAATCATTTTTCACATGTTCATCTTACATCCTACAACCTTGCTGAATTCATTTTATTTGTTCTAGGAGTGTTTTTATTTTGTTTTGAGATTTTCTACAAAGACAATTTTATCATCTGTAAATAGGAACCGTTTGATTTCTTCCCTCCCAATCTGTATGCCTTTTATTCCCTTTTCTTGCCTTGTTGCACAGGTTAGAACTCCCAGCACTATGTGGAATAAAAGCGATGAGAGTGGACGTCCTTGCCTTGTTCCTGATCCTAGAGGAAAAGCTGTAGGTTTTTTGTAGATGGCCTTTATCAAGTTTACGAAGTCCCTTCTATTCTTATGTTTATGAGAGTTTTTATGATGAATGGGTATTAAATTTTGTTATATGCTTTTTTGGCATTGATTGATATGATCATATGATTTTTCTTCATTAGGCTGTTAATATGGCAAATTACATGGATTGATTTTTTTGAATATTGAACCAAACTTGCATCCCTGGAATAAACTCCACTTGGTCATGGTATATCTTGTTGAATCTGATTTTCTAATATTTTGTTAAGGATTTTTGCATTTACATTCACAAGGTATTTTGGCTTATAGTTTTCTTTTTGTGACTATCTGTTTGGTTTTGGCATTAGAGTGATATTAGCTTCATACAATGAATCAGGCCATATTCATCCTATTTTATTTTCTGGAAGAGATTGTGTAGGATTAGTGTTAATTCTTTTTTAAATGTTTGGTAGAAACCCAACTGAAACCATCTGGGCCTGGAGATTTTTTTTTGAGGGGGGTTAAATTAGGAATTTAATTTCCTTAATAGTTACAGGCTATTTTCTAATTATTTTATATCAGGTTAGTTGTGGCAGTTTGTGGTTTTTAAAGAATTGGTTCATTTCATGTAAGTTGTCAGATTTATGAGTGCAGAGTTGTTCATAATCTCCCCTCATTTTCCTTTTGATGTCCTTAGGGTCCACAGTGACACTGCCTGTGTCAGTTTTAAAATTGGAAATTTGTGTTTTCTCTGCCTCTTTTTTTGTTTTTGTTTTTTTTTTTGGTCAGTCTTTCTGGACATTTGTTGATTTTTAAAAAAATTTTCTCAAAAAACCAGTTCTTTGTTTCACTGATTTTCCCTGTTGTTTTTCTATTTTTAATGTTATTGATTTCTGCTCTTATCTTTACTATTCTTTTCCTTCTGCTTGCTTTGGGTTTATTTTGCTCTTATTCTTATAGGTTCTTGAAGTGAGTGCATAATTATAACCCTCTCTTCTAAAGTCTGCATTTAGCGCTACAAACTTCTCTCTCTCAGCACTGATTGAGCCACATCCCACAACCTATGATATGTACTGGTTTCATTTTTCATTCAGTGTATTTTTTGAGACTTTCTCTTTCATCCATGGATTATTTAGAAGTGTGATGTTTAGTTTCCAAGTGTCTGGAGACTTTTCTGTTCTTTTTCTGCTATTAATTTCTAGTTTGATTCCAGGAGAACACAAACTGTGGTCAGAGAACACATACTGTGTGGTTCCAATTCTTCTAAGTGTGTTGAGGCTTGTTTTAAGTCCTAAGAGATGGTCTATCTTGGTTTATGTCTGTGGACACTTGAAGAGAATGTGTATTCTGTAATTTGGGGGGCATGTTCTATAAATGTTGATTAGATCCTGCTGGCCAATGGTGATGTTGAGCTTCTCTGGTTTTTTGTCTCATGGTTCCATCAATTGCTCAGAGGAGGATTTGAAGCCTCCAATTACCCTGGATTTATCTATTTCTTCTTTAGGTTTTATTAGTTTTGCTTCATGTATTTTCTGCTCTGTTGTTTATTGCACACACATTTAGGCTTGTGTGTCTTTTTGGTGGATTGACTGTTTCATCACATGATGATAAAGGGTCAATTTTCATTGTTCTGGTCATTTTCTTTGCTTTAAAGTCTACTTTATCTGGTATTAATGGAACTATGCCTGCTTTCTTTTGATCAGTGGTTGCATAATATACCTGTTTTTGTCCATCCTGTTATTTCTGATCTACTTTTATGGTTATGTATGAAGTGAATTTCTTGTGCACAGCATACAGTTGTGTCATTTTTTAAAAACTACTCTGCCATGGGATAGGGAGGGTGGGAGAGAGACGCAAAAGGGAGGGGATATGGAAACATATGTATATGTATAACTGATTAAATTTGTTATAAAGCAAAAAAAAAAAAAAAACTACTCTGCCAAATTCTTTTAGTTTGTGTGTTTATAACATTTAAGTTTAATGTAATTATTGATATGTTGGGCTTAAATCTGCCATTTTACTTTTGTTTTCTGTTTGTTTTCTCTGATTACTTTTTCCTGCCCTGTGGGTTACCTGAACATCTTACAGAATTCTATTTTGATTTATCTGTAGTGTCTTTGAGTGTATCTCTTTGCAGAACTTATTTATTTACTTATTTTGAAGTGTGGTTAATTTACAATGTTGTGTTAGCTTCTGCTGTACAACAAAGTGGTTCAGCTTTATATATATATATATATATATATATATATATATATATATACATATATATATATATTATTTTTCATAGTCTTTTCCATGATAGTTTATTACAAGATTTTGAGTATAGTTCCCTGTGCTATACAGTAGGACCTTGTTGTTTATCTATTTTATATTCTTTGCATAAATTTTTAGTAGTTGCTCTAGGTATTACACTATCCATTCATAACTTATCACTGTCTACTGGTCAAGATTTTACCAGTTTCAGTGAAGTGTAGAAAGCTTATCTCTCTTTACATCCTTTTAGCTTCCTCAGTTATAATATAATTTTCTTAAATATTTATTCTAAATACTTTTAGAACTACATCAGTGTTATAACTTTTGCTTCCACTGTCAAATATAAATGTATAAAACTCAAGAGAAGAAAGAAAATGTTTTTACTCATATTTTTAGTCTTCTCATTGTCCTTTCTTCCTTTCTGATGTTCCAGAATTCCTTCTTTATCATTTTCTTTCTGTTCAGAGAACACTCTTTAGCCACTCTTTCAGGGTTGGTCTGCTGATGACAAATTTTTTCAGTTTCTTTTATCTGAGAATGACCTGATTTCTCTTCATCCCTGAAGAAGGTTTTCACTGGATGTAGAATCCTGGTTGGGAGGGCTCTTTTTCAGCACTTGAGAAATATTGTGCCCCTTGTTTCTGGCCTCCATAATTTCTTTCTTTTTTTAAAAAAAATTTATTTATTTATTTATTTATTTATTATTATTATTTTTGGCTGTGTTGGGTCTTTGTGGCTGCACATGGGCTTTCTCTAGTTGTGGCGAGTGGGGGCTACTCTTCGTTGTGGTGTGTGGGCTTCTCATTGCGGTGGCTTCTGTTTTTGTGGAGCACGGGCTCTGGGCATGCAGGCTTCAGTAGTTGTGGCATGCAGGCCCAGTTGTTGTGACTCGCGGGCTCTAGAGTGCAGGCTCAGTAGTTGTGGTGCATGGGCTTAGTTGCTCTGTGACACATGGGATCTTCCCGGACCGGGGCTTGAACCTGTGTCCCCTGCATTGGCAGGCGGATTCTTAATCACTGCACCACCAGGGAAGTCCCTGGCCTCTCTAATTTCTGAAATTGGTAACATTCAGATTTTTTAAAAATAAATCTTTATTACTTTTTATCAAATTGTTTTTTTTCTATTATACGCAAGATGTCAGATCTCTCTCATTGCTTTCAAGAGTTTTCCATATTTTCAGTTTTTAGAATCTTTGCTATGATATGTCTGGGTGTGTATTTCTTTGGTCCTATCCTGTATGTTCAGCTTCCTGAATGTATAGGGGTTTATGACTTTTGCGGAACTTTGGGAACTTTTCAGTCATTGTTTCTTCAAGTACTTTGTAGCGCCATCTTCTTTCTTCTCCTCTTCTGGGACTCTAAGGACAGAAATCTTTTGTGTAGCCCCGCAGGTCCCTTGGGCTCTGTTCACTTTGTTCCGTCTGTTTTCTCAGTGTTGTTTGAATCGGGTGATTTCTATTGTCCTACCTTCCAGGCCACTTATCCTTTCATCTGATCGCTCCAGGGCGGTTTAAAATTTTTAGTTATTTAGTTAAGTTCATTTGGCCCTTCTTTATATCATGTATATGTATATATATTCATGTATGTATATTTGTCTTTTGCTGAGACTTTCTCTTTTTTTTGGCCCTGTGGCATGTGGGATCTTAGTTCCCCGACCAGGGATCAAACCCGTGCCCCCTGCAGTGGAAGCACAGAGTCTTAACTGCTGGACCATCAGGGAAGTCCCCCAGAGACTTTCTTAACTGAGAGTTGCTAACTTTCCATTTGTTTCTAATGTGTTTGTAATTGCTCACTGAAACACTTCAAATAAGGCTGCATTAGTCAGAGTTCTCTAAATACACAGAACCAATAGGAGGTTATATAAATAATATGTATTTGTTATAAGGAATTGGCTCACATGGTTATGGAGGCTGAGAAGTTCCAATATCTGCAGTCAGCAAGCTGGAGACCCCAGAGGAGACAAGGTTTCAGTTCAAATCCAAAGGCCAGAAAAGATGTCCCAGCTCAAGGCAGTCAGGCAGGGGGACTTCCTCTCACTTGTGGGAGGGTCAGCCTTTTTATTCTATTCGGGCCTTCGACAGATTGGATGGCTCTTTTTGGCTGTGCCTGTTGGTGTTTCTGTGTTGCTGGCATCTCCAATAGCAGGTCTGGGGTATGAAAGGCAAAAATTACAAACAGAACAAAACAGGGGACTCATCACCAAGTTTTTCTGAGGGCCCTGGCTGGTCTGCCTTCCCCTCTCTGCCTTTCAGAGTTTTCTTATATTAGTTTTGTATATAATGTCCAGGGGTTTGAGTTAGACTTAGCTAGAGGAATAGAGAAAAGCACATCTATCATTTTCCCAGACTAACACTGCTGCTTTCGAGCATGTGTTAAATGTACGCTTGTCCAGCCTGTGCATAGCTGCTCAGGTGGTTTTGCCATGACAGAAGGTTCTAGGGTTTCTTCACTTCCTCCTTTGAGTAAAAGGTGTCAGCGAGAGGACAGCGGGCATGCTCCCTTCCCTGGATCCCAGCTGTGCCAGGTGTGCCGGGTGTGGACAAGGGCCGAGGAGCCCCACCCAGCTCAGCCCGTAGTCCATGGTAGCGAGAGTATGAAGGAGGCTGGTAAGTGATGTGTGGATGTGTGACTCCAAGACCCACAGGAAGCATTTATTTGGCACCTACTGCGTGCCCGCCAGTGTTCCAGGAGAACAAAACAGACCAAGCTCCCTGCCCAAGAAGCTCCTGCTCTAGTGGGAGGGGATTGAGAGTGCACAGAACAGGTAAGAGGCCCGTACATACTAGAGGCATAAGTGCAGGTGAGGAAACAGGACAGCGAGGAGGAGGGGAGGTGGGTGTGGGGTGTGGGGTCCGGTTTTACAGCAGCGGGAGGGGAGGCAGCCTGAGAGGAGGACTCTGAACCAAGCCCTTGAAGATGTGCTCTCTGGGGAACAGGTGTTCCAGGTGGGGGGGGGCAGGGCGGCAGCAGGTGCAAAGGCCCTGTGGAGGCACCTGCCTAGCAAGGAGGCCAGTGTGTCCTGAGCAGCAGTGTGGGCAGGAGGGAGCAGCGGGGAGCGGGCAGGTGATAAGAGCTGCAGACTTCATCCTGGGAGTCTGACCCTTCTCAGAGTGAAACCAGACAGGGAGACTCAACAGGAATCCACCCCAGTGACCAGAGAGCCGATGGTGGCCTGGACCAGGTGGGGGGGGTGGGGCACAGTCCAACACTGGGTGTGTCTGGGGAGGGATTTGCTTAATGTAGAAAACAATCTTATGGGGACCAAGGGGGGAGAGGCGAAGGGATAAACTGGGAGGTTGAGATTGACATATACACATTACTATATATAAAACAGATAACTAATAAGGACCTACTGTAGAGCACAGGGATCTCTGCTCAATACTCTGTAATGACCTCTATGGGAAAAGAATCTAAAGAAGAGTGGATAAATGTATCTGTATAACTGATTCACTTTGCTGTACAGCAGAAACTAACACAACATTGTAGATAACTATACTCCAACAAAAAATTTTTTAAATAAAATAGAATACTAAGAGACAGAGGAAAAGAAAAGGTTGGCTGTGGGTGTGAGAAGCAGGGAGGAGCCCTGGTAACGGGAGGGATGGGGTCGTCGTCAGCTGAGACCGGAAAGCCTTGGGAGGGTCAGGCTGGGAGGCGGACCACGTGACGTGGGACTGAGGGCTGGCCTGTGGACTGAGCCAGTCACAGGTCACCAGTGAGCTTGCCGACCCCAGAGCCATTTGAGAAGTGGGGTGCAGCCCAGGAGAGGGGGGCAGGTGGGGGCAGGGCTGCGAGGTGCACACCCCCTGAGAGGGCAGCAGCGTAGGGGGAAGCCCAGCGCGTGTGCACCTGGGGAGGGACCCAGCCCAGGCGGGGATCCCATGGTCGAGCTGGGAGGGAGGCCTGGAGCCACCAACGGCCTCGCGTGGCCCCCGGAACGTGTGGCTGGGAGCACGGCCAGTTCACGGCCCACCCCTCTGTCTGGCTCAGGCCTCCACCTCAAAATGTGGCTCCTGGGGCATCCACATTGCCTGGGAGCGGCAAGTGCAGAGTCCCAGGTCTGCAGAGTCGGATGCTCTGGGGAGGGTCCAGCAACCTATGTTTCCACAAGGCCTGTGGGGTGGGGTGGGGCAAGGCTGGGTGCTGACATTGGAGAGGGGGCTCTGAGCAGGGGGAGGGAGCAGCCGGGAAAGGCAGCACCGGGAACTCTCTCTTGTTCTGCTCTTAGACCACTGGTTCTATAAAATCGACCTTTATTTTCGGTAGAAATTCTAGAGCGCTACAGCCGTGACAAGATGAATCTGCAAGCTCCTCTCCTTGGTGAGTCCCCGTTTTGCCTTTACTGAGCTATAGTTTCCCTGCCGTGCCGTGCACGGATCTGAGTGCCTGTCTGAGTCTGGCAGGTGGGCCCACCCGTGTAACTCACACCCCTATCACCATACAGAACATTTCCATCTCTCCAGAAAGTTCCTTGGTGCCACCTCTTGGAAGGGACCTCTGATCTACCTTGGGTCACTGTGGATTCCTTTTGCCTGTTCTGGAACTTTCTATAAAGGGAACAGGCTGGTATGAAACTTTACCCATTTGACTTCTTTCACTCTGAGTACGTCTGGGTTCTTCCATGTGGCTGTGAGTGCTGGTTCTTCATTCCTTCCACTGTCCGAAACTCCCAAGCTTGTTCATCCGCTCACCTGTTGAGGACATCTGGGCTGCTGTGGACAAAACTAATGTGAACCTTCTTGTCCAAGTCCTTGTTGGACCAAGGTTTTCAGTTCTCTTGGGTAAGTAAATAGCTAGGAGTGGAATTCCTGGGCCATAGGGTAGATATGAATTTAGGGAGCGCAGAGTTTTCCAAAACAACTGTGCCATTTTGCATCCCCACCAGCAACATGTGAGGGTTCCAGTTGTTCCACATCCTCACAACTCCTGGTGATGTCTGATTATGGCTATTCTGCTGGGTATATGGTGGCACCTCACTGTGGCTTTGATTTGAATTTCCCTGATGACTAATATTCTTGTGCTATTGGCCACTGGTGTATCTTCCTGTGCAAAATGTCTGTTCAAGTCTTTTGCCTGTTTTAAAAAATGGTTTGCTTGTATCATTAATTTGTCAAGAGTTCTTTACATATTCCAGATATGGATATTTGTCAGATATTGTGAAAGTGTTTCGAGTATTTTCTCTGAGCCTGGGAGTTGCCATTTCATCTTCTTAGGTTTTGGTATCTCCTGGCCACAGCCTGCAGCCCTGCCCAGCCCCTGCCAGGCCCATCCTCTGCAGGATCAGGACATGTTAAGTGGACAAGAGGATGAGCCCTCACCCAGCTGGGGAGCCAGCCTGGGAAGTGCTGATGGCCTGGCGCTGGGAAGAGCATGACCTTGGAGTGACAGGACGGGGACCCAGCCAACACTGCACAGGAGCAGAAAGCGTGGAGGGAGTTTCCAGGTCAAAGAGCCTCTGGCTGGCATAGCCACATCAGTGTCCTCATCAGCCTCCGCCTGTGGCCCTGAATCCCCTGTGCAGATGCTGGCCACCCACTGGCCCCACCGGGAGTCTGGCAGGCTGGGACCTGGGCCACGGTGGGCCGTGGAAATGCACACTGACACCAGTGTTCTTTGGGGACATCCCTTCCAGCAGGTCCCCACCAGCTCCCGTCCTGCTGAGTGTGCAGGGAATAAAGCAGAAAAGTGACCTGCTCCGGGGTCAAAGAGGAGCCCCCTGCGGATTAAGTGTGAGGGAGAAGGAAAGGAAACCCCCGAAATGTCCCTCAGCAGAGACAGGCATCAAGGCCACCCCTCCAGACAATGGCCGAGCCAGGGGGGAGGTGGGGCGGCTGCAGGGTGTACTGCAAATTTCCAAGCGGTGTGTACAGGGTGACTCGATTATTGTGATGAAAACAAGAGAAGGAAAAATAAAACCTCTCCGTCTGGAAGGAGACAAAACAGGTGTGAGCCCTGGGGCAGGCGGGAGATGGTGGGATGGGGCTTCACTAGTTCATCTGTACACTTAAATATGATTTGAATTTAATAACGTGCACAGATTAGTTTTTACATGAAAAATAGGAAATAAAGTATAATGGAAAATATTCATAGCACCAAGTAAAATATCAGATAATTAGGAATAAAGATAGGAAGAAATCTGCTGTACCCACACTTTACGTTTTATTTATTTTTATTATTTATTTATTTATTTGCTTGTATCTCTTTTTATTAAGGTATAATTAACATATATAATTTTTTTAAAAGAAGGAACAGAAAGATACACCATGCTTCTGGATTTCATTTCTTTTCTTTTTTTTTTTTTTCTTTTTGCGGTATGCGGGCCTCTCACTGTTGTGGCCTCTCCCGTTGCGGAGCACAGGCTCCGGATGCGCAGGCCCAGCGGCCATGGCTCACGGGCCCAGCCGCTCCGCGGCATATGGGATCCTCCCAGACCGGGGCACGAACCCGTATCCCCTGCATCGGCAGGCGGACTCTCAACCACTGCGCCACCAGGGAGGCCCCTGGATTTCATTTCTTAATTGCATTTTAAAAGGCAGTTCTTCCTATCTACGGAACAGAAACAGACTCACAGACATAGAGAACAGACTTGTGGTTGCCAATGGAGCTGGGGGGTGGGGGATGGATGGAGTGGGGGTTTGGGGTCAGCAGATGCAAACGACTGTATATAGAATGGATAAACAACAAGTGCCTACTGTAGGGCACAGGGAACTATATTCGGTATTCTCCAATAAACCATAATGGAAAAGAATATGAAAAAGAATATATATATGTATAACAAATCACTTTGCTGTATAGCAGAAATGAACACAACATTGTAAATCAACTATACTTCAATAAAATTTTTTTTAAAAGACAGTTCTTCCTTAATTATTCTCTAAAGCTAATGTAATTCCAGTTGAATTATTAAAGGGGGTTTAGAAGTTGAGTCTCATGTTCTTTTGGAAGATGAATGAGTAAGAGACAAGACACCTTTGAAGAGGATCAAGCTGCCTCAGATAAAGTAGTAAAAAGCTACAGTGAGGGCTTCCCTGGTGGCGCAGTGGTTGAGAGTCCGCCTGCCGATGCAGGGGATGCGGGTTCGTGCCCCGGTCTGGGAAGATCCCACATGCTGTGGAGCCATGGCTGCTGAGCCTGCGCGTCCGGAGCCTGTGCTCCACCAACAGGAGAGGCCACAACAGTGAGAGGCCCGCGTACCGCAAAAAAAAAAAAAAAAAAAGCTACAGTGAGGAGGGCGGGAGGACTGGTGCCGTGAGACACAGATTGCTGGTGTGAAATGCAAAGCTTAGCACGATATCCAAACACAACTGTGGATTGTTAGGTAACAAATGCCTTGCATGGAATATGTTGGAGGGGGGACTAGATGGACCCGTTGATGAATCATCTTCAGACAAACTAATCAGTGCAAAAAGCGTGCCAAATACCAAAGAAGATCCTGACTAGAATAAAGATGTGTTTACCAAATGAAATAAAATGCCAAAATAGAGATGAATGCTAGTATCATTTTGTGGTGGAGAGGAAATGTTTAAGTATGATAGGAAAAGCAAAAACCATGACAGAAAAGACAAAGGCAAGATACTTGTGTATAAAATATTAAAAAATTAAAATCAATATAACAAGCTGAAGAAAATAGTTGTGACACGTATATGAGGATTAGGTAATATCTTTAACATAGAGAATTCTCAAATCCATAAGAAAAAGACAAATACTCAAGAGTTTAAAAAGGAAAAGAAACAGAGAAGAGAGACTTGATTTTCCTAAGTTTTATTCCACAGCCCAACAGCAACAGGGGCTGGAATCCAGCATCGTTTCACCATCAACTTTGGGACTTTTTGAATATCAGTCTATAAAAACTTACAGCCTGTGCACAGATAATAAAAATGGTGTTTTCCACTGAGTGTTTATAAATGTACCGTAAGGGGACTCCCTTGGCGTAAGTGGGCTTGGAGGAAGGGCAGGTTAAATCCAGTAAGCTGGAGGGCCATCGCCATGTTCTCAGGGACATCAGTGCAATGACGTCACCATGAACGGGGGGCCCAGACAGCAGCCCTGCTCCCAAGGCTCCCCCACAGCAGCTCTGGATGGGGTGCTGTTGGGAAGGGGAGGTGCAGTGACCTGGTGCCCTAAGGCCTCTCGTCAGGCAGTTGGGAAGATGTGCAGTCACCGTTTTAGCCAGAAGGGGGGGATGTCTGGTCACTTTTGTGGGTGGCGGAAGACCTGGCTTTTGTGCTCAGACAGACTGGGAAGGGGTCTTGTCTTTTCCACTCCCCTCATCTCTGCACAGAGTGGCCTGTCTGAGGCTGTGCCCTGTGAGGTTGCTGGCATCCACCGGGACCACCAGGACACCTGGCTGCGAGGCCAGGCCCTTCTGAGCTGTCAGTGGCTGCCTTCTCTCTCTCTGCATATTTAAAGCATCATTAGTGGTCAAGACAGCGGCAGGCTGGGCAGAGGGTCGGACCAGAGCCTGAGGACCAGTGGGTCACCTTGTGGTCACGCCAACACAAGGGCGAATTCCTCTTTTACCCCCACTGCACTTTGTCTTGGGGAGAAGAATGAATGTTCGTTCATCCATCCATCCATTCCCCCAAGAGCATCACAAAACACCACCACTCGCCTCCCACTAGCGTGAGGTGGGTCATGTGACCTGATACGGTAACTGAAACATGGGCGGGTCCCTGTGTTCCCTTCCCCTGCCCTGGCTGCACATTCCAGATAGAAGAGGGCACTGGCCGTCAGTCTGCCCCACAGGGGCCGGGACCATGAGGGTCAGGAGGAGGGCACAGGACACCAGCCTCTGCTGCTGCAGCCCTGGGCCCTGGGTTGTCAGCGCTGAGGCCTAACCAGCCCACCTGCCCATGTGCCCAGCCTTGGGCCGACAGCTGGCAGCTTCTCCCACCCTCCAGAAGCACGGTCATGGGCAGCCTTGGGAACAGGATGCCCTGGTCCGATTGGTCGGGGCCAGGCGGTATACCATCCCCTGCTTGGAGGTTCACAACTTCCATCACTGAGCCTTCCATCATAAAGGCTCTGATAAGTCCCACAGGAAACACACCCACTTAACATTCCACTTCCCTCAACCCTATTTCAACAGAGACTCTTCCCTTCATGGAACATTTATAGACACTGCATGTGGGGTTGTATGCCTGAAGCACCAGTGTGGGAATCATCTCCAGACCCGCAGGATGACTGAGCCCAGCCGGTCTCCCCAGGAGCCTGTCTCCCCGGGAGCTTACCGTGCAGTGAAAGCATGAAGGCCTGGAGTCGCGAGCCCGCTCAGTGGGGGCGCTGGGCTTTGCACCCCCCACTTCATCCCACGCCCTGGCCCACCGCCCGGGAGATGGGGGGGGGTCTCTGCAGCGCCTCCGCCTGAATGACCTACAAGCAGCCAGGAGCCCAGGCCTGACACCTGCAGGCAAAGGAAAAGATCTGAACCCCAGTCCCTGATGGCCCTCGTGCTCTTGTGGCTTCCCTCATACAGCTTCTGGACAGTGCTCCCATCGTCCCCCACCAGTGTGCGTTCCCAGAGAGGCATGGCTCCACCCGCTGCCAGGCCCCCCCTCTGCTTCATGTGCCCCCAAATCCTCTCCAGATGCCTGTGAGACCCCCTGCTACTCTGGGGCTGCGCAGGAATGCAGAAGGACAGCATGCGGACCGAGCGGTATAAGGGGTCTCTCCCCATTGCCAGGAAACCTGGTCGGTGCCCTGGCACCAGGACAGGATCCTCCTAGGCCGTACATAGCTGCCCCCAGACCCAGCCTTGGGTGAGGGGCCAAGCCCAACAGGAGTCAGGTGCCGTTCAGGATGCCTTTGGGCCCAAAAGCCTCTGAACCGAACTGAGATCAAGCTGTGGGTCACCCTGTCAGGCCAGCACCCAGAGGGTGACCACCAGGCCAGACGGGACCTAACCACAGGCCCACCGTGGCTCTGAGGGTGTGGAGGTTCATGCAGGGGTGTCAGCAGGTCCTCACTGGGCCCGCGCCAGCCCTGCAGAAGTCCCGGCCAGGGAAGGCAGGGGTGTTAGGCAGACTGGGCTGTGTTGGGAGGGACTGGGGTTCACCCAGGAAGCTTCAGAACTGCCCCTCGCAGAGCGTGGCCACTGATGGGTGCGGGGCCATAGGGGGAGTTTGAGCTGGCAGGTGGTCCCCATGGAGATGGAGGCCTGCTTTGTGTCCTGCCTTTTGCTCCCACGCATGTGATTTTCGGGTTTCCTGGGGTGTCCATGAGTGAGGACAGGGGTACCCTTGGCCGGCAGAGGGTCCTGACATGTCAGGGTCTGATGCTGGTGGTGGCCTCAGAGACTGAGCTGGTCACCAAGAGGCCAGCTCCTCTGAGGCCTGTTTCCAAACCACTAGGGCCCCCCCACCCCCCCAGACAGTGCTGGTGTCTGCCAAGCTGCAGCAGGGCATACGGTGACCTGAGACCCTGACAGGAAGGCACCTGCCCGGGAGTGTCCTGGGTTCCCCCCACCCCCGTACATGTCCACGTACCCTAGGTGGAACCTCTTCATGTCACCAGGTCAGGTGATCTTGCCCCCAGGACGCCCTCCCTGCTGTTCAGGTCCAACAACAAGAAGACAGTCCCTTCCGTGGAGCTGGAATGGGCCCCTGGAATTCCCACATTCCCCTTCTGTTACAGGAACAACATGGACAGGGCAGAGTGGGGAGCAGTGATGTGACATGGGAGTTGGGTGGTGTGGTCAGTTGACAGAGAGGCCTGCACCCCAGTCACTACTGATCCTTATAATAATGTTTAATCTGGTGTCCTAGTTAAAAAACAAAGCTAAATTAAGTAAAAGGAGGAGAAGGCAATCAAGACAATATACTCAAACATGGGGAAAATGATTTCATCGTCGTCATCAGTATTCTCTTCCCTCCACTAAAAAAAGCTTTAATAAACTCTTGTAGAATAAATATTCTAAAATATTTAGAAAGATATGCTCATGGATTGAAAGAATTAATATTGTTAAAATAACCATATTAGCCAAGGCAATCTACAGATTTGATGAAACCCTTATCAAAATTCCAATGGCAGTTTTCACAGGAATAGAAAAAACAATCCAAAAATTTACGTAGAACCACAAAGACCATGAATTGCCAAAGCAATCTTGAGAAAGAGGAACAAAGCTAGAGGTGTCACACACCCTGATTTCAAACTATGTTACAGAGCTACTGTAATTAATACAGTATGGTACTGGCACAAAAACAGGCACATAGATCAATGGAACAGAATAGAAAGCACAGAAGTAAACCCACGTATATATGGAAAATTAATTTATGACAAAGGAGCCAAGAATATATAATGGGGAAAGAAGAGTCTCTTCAATTAATGGTGTTGGGGAACACTGGACAGCTACATGCCAAAGAATGAAACTGGACCACTATCTTACACCACACACAAAAATTAACTCAAAATGGATTTAAGACTTGAACATAAGACCTGAAACCACAAACTCCTAGAAGAGAACATAGGTGGTAAACTCCTTGACATCTGTCTTGGCAATGGTGTTTTGGATTTGACACCAAAAGCGAAGGCAACAAAAGCAAAAATAAACAAATGAGACTATAATCATACTAAAAACTCTTCTGCACTACAAAGGAAACCATCAACAAAATGAAAATGCAATGTACTGAATGGGAGAAAATATTTGAAAATCATATATCTAATAAGGGGTTAATATCCAAAATATATAAAGAATTCATATAGCTCAATAGCAAAACAACAAACAATTTGATATAAAATCTAGGGAAGGAATCTGGATAGATGTTTTTCCAAAGAAGACATACAGATGGCCAACAGGTACATGAAAATGTGCTCAACATCACTCATCATTAGGGAAGTGCAAATCAAGACCGCAGTGAGTTACCACCTCACACCTGTCAGAGTGGCTAGTATCAAAAAGACAAGAAATAACAAGTGCTGGGGAGGGTGTGGAGAAAAGGGAACCCTTGTGTACAGTTGTGAGAATGTAAACTGGTGCAGCAACCATGGGAAACAGTATGAAGGTTCCTCAAAAAAGAAAAGATAGAACTACCATACAATCCAGCAATTCCATTTCTGGATATTCATCCAAAAACAAGGAAACACTAATTTGAGAAGATATCTTCACCCCCATGTTCAGCATTATTTACAGTATTCAAGACATGGAAACACCCTAAGTGCCCATGAATGGATGAATGGATAAAGAAAATATGGTGTATGTATACAATGGAATATTACTCAGCTGTAAAAAAGAATGAAAATTTTGCCACTTGTGACAACATGGATTGACCTTGAGGGCATTATGCTAAGTGAAACAAGTCAGACAGAGAAAGAAAAATACCATATGATCTCACTTACCTGTGGAATTAAAAAAAAAAAAAAACCTGGGACTTCCCTAGTGGTCCAGTGGTTACAACTCTTCGCTCCCAATGCAGGGGGCCCAGGTTCGATTCCTGGTCAGGGAACTAGATCCCGCTGCAACTAAAGATCCCGCATGCCACAACTAAGACCCGGTGCAGCCAAATAAATAAATAAATATTTTTTAAAAATCATAGAAACAGAGAAGGTGGTTGCCAGAGGTGAGGCCTGAGGGATGGGCAAATGGGTGAAGAGGGTCAAAAGATACAAATTTCCAGTTATAAATAAATTCCCATAGATAGGGATGTGATATACCGGCATGGTGACTATAGTCAATAATACTGTGCTGTTAAAAACAGAAACTATTTTAGAATAGTTTGTATCTACGGAACATTTGTGAAGCTAGGACAGAATTCCCCAAAACCCCACCCTGTCTCCCCTATTATTAACATCTTGCATTAGTGTGATACAATTGTTACAATTAATGAACCAATACTGATACAACATTCACTACACTGAGAAGCCATAGTCTACTAGATGCCCTTGGTTTTCCCCTAATGTCCTTTTTCTGTCCCATTTAGTCATCATGTCTCCTTACGCTCTTCTTGGCTGTGACAGTTTTTCAGATTTTCTCTGCTTTTGATGAGCATGACAGTTTTGAGGAGTCCTGGGCAGGTATTTTGTATGCCATTCCTCCCCTGGAATTTTCTGGTATTTTTCTCACGGGTGGAGGCAGGGTCATCGTGGGGAGGGAGCCCGCAGAGGTGACAGGCCATCCTCATCTCAGCGCCTCCAGGGCAGTACTGTCCACTCCACTCTTGACGTCGACCTTGACCACTTGGCAGAGCTGTGTTTGTCAGGTTTCTCACTGCAAAGTTACCCCCGCCTCGTGCGGAGCTTTTGACGGGAAAGTCGGGAGGCCCAGCCCACACCCCAGCAGAGGGGGGAGTTATGCCCCCTCCAGGCCCAAGCTGAGCCCCTCCTCCCTCTGCCCCTTGGCCCCTCCCACCGCAGTAAACGCCCCCCCTAACCCTTACCCAGCACCTTCACCCCCGCCCTTGAGCTCCCTAAGCCCACTGAACTCCCTCTGCTCACACCTGCCCTCCTGCCACTCCCCCAAGACCTCAGTCCCGCCCCTAAGCCCCCCACTCCCACACTCAGTGCCCCATTACTGAGCCCCCCTCACCCAGCCCACACAGCTCTCTTCACCTCTCCCCACCCTGGGGACTCTCCTCCCCCTCCCCGCTCCCCAGACTCCCTAACCGCACCCAACAGGAGCGAGCCCACACGAGCCCCCCCACCCTTCCAGCCAACACCCAGTGGCACTGAGGGCTCCCCCGCCCCTCCCCACTCCCCCGCCCCCGCACGTCACGTCACCCTTCGCACCCCCTTCGCCCAGCAGGCCCAGCACCCCGGGTTCCTGCTGGTTTCTGGAAGGCCCCTTCCCAGGTTCCATGGCCCTCTCCTCCCCGGGGAACCCTGAGCCTGGAAACCCTGGATGGCTCGGAGCTTGACCCGGCCCCGCTGCTGAAAGGGGAGCCGTGTCCCCCGCCCTGTGAAATCAGTGAGGCCCTTTCTCCTTCTCCATAGCCCCCCTGCCTTTGAGGCAGGGGTGGGAGAGACCACAGGCTGGGGTTTGGGGGACAGTGGGGTGGCAGGAGCATGGGGGTGGCTGAGGGGTGCACAGCCAGGAAGGACACAGGAGGAGGGAGGGGCCGTGGTGGACCCTGGGCCCTTCGAGGCCCCCTGCCCTCCCATTTGTGGGGAGAAGCAGCCCACCTGACCGCGCCCACTGAGCCCCCTCTCGAGGTTGGCACTCCCCACCAGTCTTCCTGCCCCTTGACCCTGGGGGTCGAGAGGGGTGTGTCATGGTGGGAGGTGGGTAGGGGCCGGGCTGGGTGGTCTGCTCAGTCCTGTGCTGGGGGTCTGGGGCTCCAAGACGGAGGCTGATGGGACACTTTCTCCCTGTCTGGTGCGCGTCCTGTCTCCTGGTTTGGTGTCCCCGTGGCCACTGCTGCAGTCCTGGACCCGGAAGCAGAGCACAGCATGGACATCACCCTGGTGGGCTCCAGCGAGCAGTCATCCCCACCGTCACCCAGGCTCCACAGAGGTGAGGGCTCATTCAGGTACTGGATCCATCACTTGGGGTGCTGACCCCAGGCCTGGGCAGTATCTAGGGTTCCCGGCTTCTGGAATACTCCCACATCATTCAGGAGCAGAAGGGCCCCACTCGAAGCCTCCCCCACCCCACCCCACCAGCTCAGATGTTTAACATGTCACCATGAAAGGCAGAGGGGACTGGGGGGAGGTGGCGGTGCTGATCCTCTGGTTCCTGTGACTTCGGAAGTCCTTCACCAAGGACTTGTGAGGCTCATCTCTTGAGGTGTCTAAATTAGGAGACAGGCAGAGGAAGGGGCTACTTATTTTCTTTTCCAGATCTTATTGCATATGAAGTCAAGGTTAACCAGCGAGACATAGAAGGTGAGCATTGCACACCTGCCCAGGTGAAGGGCAGCCAGCTGAGGAAAGACTTGCAGCCTCATTCATTGTCCATCCATGGAAGAGGGCAGTGTATGCCACGGGTGCCCAGCTCGTATCCCCTCCACCTGCCCCAAGGACCCTGACACTTCATTTGAAGCGTACACCTCAGTGTCTTTTAGTGTAATCACAGATATGTGTACCCATCACTACAATCTAATTTTAGGGCATTTTCGTCATGCGCAAAAGAAACTGGTACCCATCCGCAGTCCGTCCTCCTTCCTCACCCCTCTGCCTCCCCTCTTACAACCCCAGGCAACCATGCATCTACTTTCTCTCTCTTTGCGTTTGCCCATTCTGGATCCCCTGCATTTACATATGAATTTTAGGATCATCTTAGCAATTTCTAAAAAAAAAAAAAAGAAAGAAAGAAAGAAAGGAAAAGGCCAGCTGGGATTTTTGAGAAGGATCTGGTTTCTCAAAAACAGATTTGGGGAGGCTGCCCATTTTAACACTATTTAGTCTTCTGATCCATGAATATGGGATGCCCTCCCATCTGTTTGACCATTAATTTCTTTCAAGACTAGTTTGTGGTTTTCAGTGTACAGGTCTTGCCCTTTTTTTGTTATTGTTAAACTTGTTCCTAAGTCTGTTGCTGTGCCTGACGGCATTGTGACACGTTGCCCTGTGGGTTTTCGCCTCAGACGTGTGTATCTGCTGCGGAAGTTTCCAGGTGCACACGCAGCACCCTCTGTTTGAGGGAGGGATGTGCACTCCGTGCAAGGTAAGCAGGGAGGCATGGGGTGGCTTTGTGGAGGCCTTGGAGCAAAGGAGGCAGCCTGGCTGTGCCCTCACCAAGGACAAGTTCCTGGAGTGCCTCTTCTTGTACGACGAGGACGGGTACCAGTCCTACTGCTCCATATGCTGTGCGGGAGAGACGCTGCTCATCTGCGAGAGCCCCGACTGCACGCGGTGAGGCCAGGGGCCCTGGGGGTCCAGGCAAGGGGTGAAGGACCACGGCCCACAAGCCTAGGAAACTCCCATTCTTCTCCGTTCTGCATCCCGGAGTCCCAGGGGGTTCACCCCCCAAAAGTATGACTTTCTCCAAAGCTATCCATTTCCATGTCAAATGTTTCATTTGGTGTATAGCCTTGACCTAGGGGAGAGGGATGTCAGAAGATCTGTGCTTGTGATTTTTCTTTCTGTTTTTATCGCCAAGACATAGCTGCTCCCTCCGTGGTTAAGTAGGGCAGTGACAGGAAACCCACGCGGCTGGGGTCAGGCAAGGCGTATTCATTCCCTGCTACATGCCAGCCTGAGCTTCACCCGTGGTCCCCTCCCCTCAGTCCTTCTGGGCCGTCCTGGTATTGACTGCTGCCCTGCCCCAAGTCTGCAGCCCCCACCCACCCCGCAGTGGGTGCGCCTGCAGAGATCTTGCCTGGTTTCTCAGGATCTGGAGTTTGGAGGAGGGAGCCAGCTGGCTTTGGGGAGTCTTTGAAAACTGTCACTGCCCACAGACCCCCTGCAGCCTCCTGCAGATGGCTGGGTTCCCATCACTCCTGGTCTCCAAGAGGGACCCGTTCCCCTTCCCCGGGCCACAGCCTCGCCTCCCGCCCCTGCCAGCTCTGTCTTTTCACCTGAGCCCGCGTGTGGCTTCCACCCCTCACTCCGGAGCAAGGAGCAGGCTCTCCTCTGCCTGCAGGACCACCGGGGTTTCACCTGGCGGCCAAGGCAGTGGCAGGCCTGTCGCTGTGATTCTCTGTTTGACTCCAGGTGCTTCTGTTTCGAGTGCCTCGACAGCCTGGTGGGCCCCGGGACCTCGGGGAAAGTGCAGGCCATGAGTCAATGGGTCTGCTTCCTGTGCCTGCCTTTCCCCCGCAGCGGGCTGCTGCAGAGGAGGAAGAAGTGGCGGGGGTGGCTGAAGGCCTTCTGCGACCGGGAGGCGGTGAGGAAACGGCGGGTGCTCGGCGGCCCTAACTTGGTCCCTTTCCTCTGGTGACAGGCTGCAAAATGCTCGTCCGCTCCCTTACGCAATGAAGTTAAGGGCTTTTAAGCAAATGCGCTTTTCCCATCTCCTCTTTGTCCGCTAGATGCTCTGTCTTCTACAAGTCACTTTTTTTTTTTTTTTTTTTTTTTTGTGGTACGCGGGCCTCTCACTGCTGTGGCCTCTCCCGTTGCGGAGCATAGGCTCCAGACGTGCAGGCTCAGTGGCCATGGCTCACGGGCCCAGCCGCCCCACGGCATGTGGGATCTTCCCGGACCGGGGCACGAACCCGTGTCCCCTGCATCGGCAGACGGACTCTCAACCACTGCGCCACCAAGGAAGCCCCCAGCAAGTCACTTTATTTTTTAAAATATTTTTCTTTTTTTTAAATTAATTTATTGATTTTTGGCTGCGTTGGGTCTTCGTTGCGGTGCGTGGGCTTCTCATTGTGGTGGCTTCTCTTGTTGCAGAGCACAGGCTCTAGGCTCATGGGCTTCAGTAGTTGTGGCACATGGGCTTCAGTAGTTGTGGCTCGTGGGCTCAGTAGTTGTGGCTCGCGGGCTCTAGAGCGCAGGCTCAGTAGTTGTCACGCATGGGCTTAGTTGTTCCACGGCACGTGGGATCTTCCCGGACCGGGGCTCGAACCCCTGCTCCCTTCATTGGCAGGCAGATTCCTAACCACTGTGCCACCAGGGAAGTCCCTCTACAAATCACTTTCGCATGGCAGTTTTGTTTCTTCCAAGCCTGGGAATGAGGCATTTGTAGGACGTAGGAGAGGGGCCCAGCAGAGGTGTGCCTCTAGGTCCAGAAAATGGGAGCCAACGCCCGGGCAGGGTCTCCTGGTCCAACCCGGACAGCTGGCACAGACGTGGGTCCTCTCCAGGATCAAGGCCGGGAGCCGGGAGCTAGGCAGGAGTATGGGCTCATCATGGTGGGTTGAACTCTGTCCCCCAAAGATACATCCAAGTCCCTGTTACCTGTGAACATGGCCTATGTTGGAAACGGGGGTCTTTGCAGACGTAATTTAGTTAAGAATCTTAAGGTAAGGTCATCCTGGATTAGGGTGACATGAAATGCAATGATTGGTGTCATCTAACAGGAAGGAAGGGGACAGAGACGCACAGAGGGAGGGTGGCCACGTGATGGGGAGGGCTGGGTGCTCACCGGGGCGGCCTGAGTCTCGGGCTCTCTCCCCTGTGGCGCGTGGCCAGGCTGGTTCTGGAGAGTTGCCATGCACGGCATTGCTGGGCCACCACAGGGGCACACGGTAGCCCCACCACCCAGCGCTCCCTGAAACCAGATGGGAGCAGGTGCCTTTATGGTGCTTTTCGGAACAAGGTGCCTGCACTCCCCGTAGAGCCTTCTCTAGGTCCGGTGAGCGGCAGAAACCCTCCCTCTCAGGGCAGAAAGACCCCATGCCGGCAGACTGCAGGACGAGTTTCTCACCAAAGGGAGAGGGGGTTGCTGCTCACAACTGGGATTGCTGCCACTAGAGCCGGAGCACAGCGGGAAGGAGGCACTGCGCCTGCGGCTGCCGCGGGGGGTCAGGACGTGTGTCCCCAAGTGTCCCTCAGGGCTGTGCCTGCGCTGGATCCGCCCTGCCCTCCTCACCTCCCCACGCCTCCTCTGGGCAGCCTGCCCTCCCCTACACTCGCCCACCACTTCACTCGCTGCCTGCGTTGGGCGCTGTCCACCTGCTCCAGCCCTGGGCAGACCCTTCCCCGTGGGGCTCAGGGTCTCTTGGGACCCCCCTCCCCCGCCCCCAGGCAGTGCCCCTGCCTAGGCCTGGAATCCCTTCCGCAGCTCGTGGGAGGCCAGGCACTACCACGTGCAACCTCCTTTTCCTCGCACCTGCCTTTCTTTTGCTAGAGATGGCCCAGGTTGGGGACTTGGTGTGGAAGGCAGAGGCCCTCGTCCTGGGAGATGGGTGGGGTCTCCCGGAGGCCTGGGGGTCAGTGCAGTCAGGGCGGGGCCAGCCGCCTCGGCAGGTGTGTCATCATTCATCAGGGGAAAAGCTTCTGCAGAGCCAGAAAGAATGTTTCTTGTCACTCATGGGCTCTACAGCCAAGCAGTCATCAGAACATCCTTTTTTTTTTACAAAATAAATAGGAGAGTCCCCTTGAGATGTACAAAACCGTGCCCGTGTGGAAGAGAGAACCCGTCCGGGTGCTGTCCCTTTTTGGGGACATCAAGAAAGGTGGGTGCAGCGATGTCTGAGGACTGAAAATGGAAGATGCGTCTGCCTGGAGCGAGACCCACGGGGGGCTGGGGGAGTGGGCGGTGGGCGGGGTCGAAATGTCCCCTATGCTGCACTTGCTGCATGTTTGAGGCTGGGGACCTGAGGGTCACCTTCAGGAGGGGAGGGTTGCGGGAGCGCCTGGGGCTCCTTCCTTCAGCAGGGATGCCTTGGAAAGAAAATTCACGTAGCAGGACGGTGGGTGTGAAACGCTGTAGTGAGGGCCATGGGGCCCAGGCTCTCTGCCTAGGACAGCCCTACCCACGGCCACCAAACCTCAGACACCTCCACATACCTGGCCACCTTATAGGGCTGCCCCACCCCTCGCAGGGCTCCCTGCACCCTCCCTCTCTACCCAAATCTCCCAGATTGCCCAGGCTGGTCACGTGCTGCATTCCAGCCTTGCCTGGGTGTCCTGCCCCTCTGTACCCTGAGCAGACCCCACCTGCTGGTGCCTTTGGAAATCCTATGGATTCTCCTGGGCCCGGAAGATGTAAGAAGAATCCGTGAAAATACGCCTTGTCTCTGGCCAAATGGAATGGGGGGAGGGGGCGTCCACCCCGCTTCTGGCACTATGCCCCGTGTCTTGCGTAGTGTGGTCACAGTGGCCTCATGCGCACCCGTGTTAGGGACCTGGGGGCTGAGGCGCACAGAGTGGGCACAGCTTTCCCCTGAAGGAAGCCCATGGCCGCCCAGCCTTCAAGTCCCTGCCCGGACGATGCATCCTTAGTTCAATTTGTTAAGATTCTTTCTGGGCTAGTTGTCCCATGCCCAGGCTGCAAACTCCCCTGCAACCCAGCCGTGTCACACAGCCTGACCAGGTGACATCAGCGTGGACTGCCACCACCCAGTGGTTTCCTAACCCAGAGAGTGACACTGCAGCCAGGAGGGCGTGGTTTTGCAACAAATTGCTTGACTTTCTGAAATCAGTTCTCAGTGGAGTTTGCTTGCTCGCCCCTGTCGTGCGATTGAAAAGATAAAGTCTGCTTGCTGAGGGCAGCCCTTTAGTTCCACATGGGGTCAAAAACCAACGTCAGCCCTGTGTGTCCCCTTTGTTCCCCACCCAGAGCTGATGAGTCTGGGCTTTTTGGAATATGGTTCTGAGCCGGGAAAACTGAAGCATTTGGATGATGTCACCAACGTAGTGAGAAGGGACGTAAGTACTGCTGTGTTCCTCCAGGCGCCAAGGGGTGAGAGAGACTGGGGGGAGGGGGTGCGCCGGGGGCGGGGGACTGGACAGGAGGAGGAGGGGCAGGTGCAGCCCGGATGCTCTGTCCCCAGCAGGGCCCACCTGGGGGGGTGTCGGCCCCCCACGGCGGGAGAGCTGAGAGAGGCATGTCCGTAGCCCCCCGCTGCCCACCGCCCAGAGAACCATTGGCCAAGGCTCCTGCCCGACTTGTTGAAATCCAAGGGGCCTATCCCACCACCTGTGACGGTGCAGCCCTGGGAGGGGGATTCCCCCCCCTAAAATAAAGTGCTGAGTCTTGAACACAGCCACCACTGATGGTTTGAAAACATTCTCCGAGCACTGTCATGAAACGTTCTGGCTCCCTCGAAGGCTATTTCCTGCTGTCCTGGACGGCGGCCTTGGAGGAAGGGCCTAAAAATGACTCAGCAGCTGGGCCTCCAGCCACCGAGGATGGGAAAGGGCCGGGACGCCTCCTCTGTGGCCTCAGGGCAGGAAGACCTAGTCCGTCACCCGCTCGCCCACGCAGCCTCTCACAGGAGAATTAGAGCCCGTAATCCCCAGAGCCCAACAACCACAGACACGGGGTCAGAGGGGCCGGAGCACTGGCCATAGAAGGTGGCAGCAAGGAAGCAGCCAATGTGGGGGGACCCACTTCACCCCCCGCGTGCCGGCAGGGCCTCTCAGCTCTTCTCCCCATCTGGCCAGGGGGCCGTGTCCCAGGGGCCAGCCCTCCTCTCTGGCTGAGACTGGAGACGCCCCCCTCCTCCGTCCCCCTGGGGTCTGCCCTGCCCCGAAGCCCAGGACAGTTCTCTTCTTGCCCCTCCGGCCCCTTCGAATGTCCCACCAGGAAGCATTTCTGGAGCCTGCGCCCACCCGCACACTCGTCCCAGGCTCCCCAGGGCAGGGTCCTCCCTCCCACGGCAGGATGGTCAAGGCAGGACCGGAGGGTGACACGAGCCCTCCCCATGTAGCAGAGCTGCAAGAACAGATCAGACATGGAGGGGCTCTCGCTGGTGCAGCCAAGGGTCCAGACACTCCCTCCTGTCACGAGCTTTCGCGTCTCAGGGGTGACAGTGGCTCACGTGTGGCGTCATCACTCGGTTCCCCAACGACCAGTCCTGGCTTCACTCCTTTTTCACAAGGCCTGTAAAATGGGCCTTCCCACCGTGCAGCCCACCCTAGAGGTGGGGGTGTCCGGCTTCCACGTCTACACAGCCATACCTGGCCACGGGTTTCGGGGGATTTAAAGTCCACACTGGCGGGTTCTCGGGGACAGCGGGGTGTTCCCTCTAAGACCTTGCTTCCTTCACAACCTTTCCTGGGGTCATTTCAGCAGCCACCTTCGTGTAGAGTGCTGGGATGCAGGTCCCAGGCCCCCAGCCCATGCTCACCTCCTCTAGCCCCCTTGCCCCTTCCCTGTCCAGACCCCCTGCTGTACTTGTGCCGGTCAGCAGGCTTCACTGGAGCCCGGTGCCCATTTGCCACCAGGAGTGCGCCTGGGTCAGGGTCAGAGCTGACTGTGACAAGGCATGTCAGGTTGGGGACACGTGAGGCTGGAGGCTAATGCTGGGTGTCGGCTCCTGTTAAGTGACTTGGGGAGGGTCCGGGGAAGCCACGTCTGCTCTGGACGGACTGCTGTCAGAAAGCCAGGGATCCAGTGTTTGGGTCTCTCAATTGTTTTCCAAGAAGAGTGACACGGGCTAGAGTCTCTAACCGGGTCCCTCAGTTACCTGGGCCCCTGATGGGGGAAGGGAATCCTCAGCGTCTCAGCTCAGGTGGGATTGTAGGGGCCTGGATGGGGCTGGGGGGCGGGGGAGGTGCAGCAGGGGCGGCTTGCGCTCGCCAGGGAAGGCTGCCTGCTGCCCAGTGACCCATCGGGGCTTCCAGCCGTATTTCCCAGCAACGTACAGAATCCACATGAATCCTTGGGGGCCCCGAGCCACCCTCCCTGGAGGGTCTGTGAGGGCCACGCCCGGCACAAAGGAATCACCGCGCTCCCCAGGGCTCTGCTGAGGAGCCGGCCTCCCCGAGATGATAGAGAAAGCGGGGCTCCCTGCACCCCCTGAACCAAGGGGCAGGTCTGACCCGCTGGGTTTCACCGCCCCCCAACCCCTTCCATGAGGGTCAGCCTGAATCACACGGTCAGACAGAAAAGGTGCCCGGCCCCGGGGGAGCTCTCTGCCCTCCTGAGCCACCTGTGCTCTCCTGCAGGTGGAAGCATGGGGCCCCTTCGACCTCACCTACGGCTCTACGCCCACGCTGGGCCACGCCTGTGGCCAGCCCCCAGGTAAGAGGCCTGGCCATCTGCTCAGACTCCAGAGCCTCTTGTCCGCCACGCCCTCCCACGCACCCCAGCCCTCCTCAGGGAGGGCAGGAATTGCAAACTGTCTGCATTCTTAAAAAATCAGCTTTATTGGGGTATCAGAGACATAGGTCAATTGTCCGTATTCAGTGAGTATAGCGTGGTGGGTTTTGAAGTGCGAACCCTGTGAGCCATCACCACAACCAAGACAGCGAGTGGGTCCGTCACCCCAGGGTGGCCTGGCGCCCCTCCCACCCCATCCCTGTGGGGCGACACCCAGCCTCCTGCACCTGTGCCCTCGAGGCTGCTGCGGGAGCAGGACTGCCCTGGGGAGCAGGCGGCCCCGCCCCCACCAGAGCCCCACCCTTGCATCCCGGGTCCCTCCAGGCAGAGCCCAGACCCACCTGATTGCTCCCCACCCAGCGTGGTACCTGTACCAGTTCCACCGCATCCTGCGGTACGCGAGGCCCCGGCCAGGCAGCCCCCAGCCCTTCTTCTGGATGTTCGTGGACAACTTGGTGCTGACCAAGGACGACCGCGTCGTGGCCACTCGCTTTCTGGAGGTGGGTGCGGGCCGCGGCCTCCCCGAGGGACACTTGGGGCCCATGGGGGCACCACTCAGGTCCCGGTCCCGAGGCCTGGGCTTTCAGAGTTCACAGACCCCACGAGGGCCGTCTCACCACTGAGATCCCAGGTGCCTTTGCCCTGCTCTGGATTTAAGATGCCGCCACCTCGGCTCATGTCCTTCTCCTCCCCGCCACCCCATCTGTGCGCATACACACTCACACGTGCACACGCATCACACTCGCACACCACAATGTGCAGTGCGCCGGTCAGTTACACACACACACACTCAAACCCATCCTGGGGCACCGACGGCCTTGCTGTTTCTGTCCTCAGGCCCAAGTCCTGACCATTAGGGCAGCCACTTTTGGACTCAGTGACCGGTTTGTCCAGGGCTGACCTGGCCCGTCCCTCCCAGCTGACCCCCACACAGGGCAGCCCCAGGCCAGGCCCGGAGTCTCCGCAGTGAAAGTCTCCTGTCTTCCCCACCCCTGCTGTCCCCACTGCACTTGACTTCGGGTCCTTGGCCACCTCCAGGACGTCTCCACAAACCTACACATCTGCCCGCCCCGCTGCCCTGCGTCGGGCTTTTTTCACTTAACCGTTACCTTGGAAATCGTTCTGTTGGAAAAGTACCTTTCTCACTCTTTGTTTTGACGTATGTGTTTGTTTTGTGCAGTTTGACTTTGTATGGATGTGAAAAATGCCTTTAACCTGTTCCCGGGAACAGATAGCTGGGCTGTTTCCAATCTCTTGCTCTTACAAACAGTGCTATGAGGACGGGGCGTGGGGGGGACGTATGCGGGGTGGATTCCGGAAGTGAGACCGGGGGGTCCATGTGCCGTTTTCAGGAATGCTGCCACTGCCCCAGGAGGGTGTCCACGCAGACCCCCCCGGCGGCCGAGCTGCCGTTCCCCTCACCTGCCCACGGGGTGTCCCCCGCTCTGCGTTCCCTCGCCTTGCCTCCCAAATGTCCCGTCTTCTTCCCTCCTATGCAGCTGGGATTTTCCATTTTGTATCGTACTGGTTTGATTCAAGAAACTATCGATCTCTCTACATTAATTTAGCTTCTGCTGCCTTCTTGGATTACCTTGTGGATGGTAGTGGTTTATAGTTGATTCAGTTAGACTTTCTAGGTATTTGAGCAGATTATCTGCAAGTCATGATCGTTTTTTCTTTCTAATTTTGTACCTCAGATACGTTTCTCTTGTCTCACGTTGCATCACAGTAGTGATGAGACATGCCTGCCTGGTTCCTGACTTTTACGTAAATGTTTCCAGTGTTTCTCTACTAAGCGGATGCTGGCTTTGAGGTTGAGGTTGATAAATTTCACTATGTTAAGGAAATTTCCAGCAGTTTCCCTTGATTTCTATTTTTTGAGCCATATTATCAAGAATAATTGTTGGATTCTGTCAAATGTTCTTTTTTACGTCTATGGAGAGAATTAAGTTCCTTCTTTAGACCTATTAATAGGATATAATATACTAATAGATTTCCCAACAGTGATCCGTCCTTGCATTCCTGGAAAATACGCACGTAGTCATGGTGTATGGCTGTTCTGACAGATTGCTGAAATCTGGTGAATAGCATTTCCTGTAGGATTTTTTGCTTTGATGAGCACGAGAGGTGGATGTGTGAGGTTTTCTTGTTTTGTGCTATTTTTGTCGGGTTGGGATGTCAATGTTAAGTTTGCTTCATAAAAATATTTTAAAATTTGACAGACTTTTCCTGTGCAGTTGCCGGGATTGATTGTTGTTGCCATTGTTTTAAAATGGAAGCAACTCTTCTGTTAAGAAGAGTTAAGATTTTCAATCTTTTCTGAGATCAATTTGGTAAGTTATGTTTTCCCGGAATGTCACCCATTTAATTAAAGTTTAAAAGTCATTTTCATAGGGTTGAGCAAAGTGGCCTCACGATTCTCTTACTTTCTTCCGCATCTGTGGTTATTTCTGCTT
The DNA here is from genome assembly GCF_964341445.2 of Mesoplodon mirus. Classification (NCBI taxonomy): domain Eukaryota; kingdom Metazoa; phylum Chordata; class Mammalia; order Artiodactyla; family Ziphiidae; genus Mesoplodon; species Mesoplodon mirus. The sequence goes on along the minus strand of NC_138982.1, from coordinate 145,485,587 downwards.
TTTAGGAAGCCTGGAATTTTTAAATACTGACATGTCACCACATCTCAGCAGTCATGATGAGGCTTGTAAGGTGACCTGTTTACTGAAAACTCTATGAATAGTAATCATGAGTCCAGACAAAAAGCACAGTCTCCAAACCTGGGTGCCAGCTGTCAGCAAACTTGGAGGACAGCAAGGATACTGACTCTTGATCGTTTTGTGAGCACATTTGGTAGATCGGAATTGGTCCCAAATCAGAAGCAGGCAAAAAAGAGGCCTTCTCATGTGTCCTGTGACTGCTCCCATCTTGCTGTGGAACAACATTCCTGCTGACGGCAGGCAATAGCTAGACGTGCCCAATACAGGACCGTCTCTTTCTGCCCTGTGCCTGATGGTACATTCAGGTGTGAGCTCTCCTCCCGGCCAGGGGTCTGGACACGGGAGGAGACTGATGTGTCCAGGGATGGTCAGACTTGGGAACGGTCCACGTGGGCCTTTCTGCACGCCCCACCACTCCGAGTCCAGAGAGGTAGAGTTCAGGCCACCTGGTTGGGTGTCGGGGACTGGATGACCTCCCTCCTGCCACGACTCCCCCCCAGCCCCTCCTTCCCTGACCTTCCGGTGCTTCCTAGGGAGACTGCGGCCCCAGGATCCAGCCACTCCCTCGGCCCCTGTGGGCATCGTGAAGCATCGGCCCTTTAGGAAACTCTGCTGTCTGCCCGCAAAGCCTCTTATCTGCCTGAGATGACGTATCTCTTGGCTCAAAGGACAAGGACTTCTTTGTCCTTCATGGAGATCCACCTCTGCCGTGGAGCAGGCGGGGAGTCCCTGGGCCAGGTGACCTGTGGGAGAGAAAATAACCTACCAGTTAAAAGGTCTAAAATAATATCTCGGCTTTTTTCCTTATAAGGTGATACATAAGAAAAAAGATGTGACGTGTAAGCAATGTTGACTGGGAGACATACTCGGTCTAGGAGGCCTGGGACGCTGTTCTGGGCTCAGGTGTGGTGCCCACGGTGGCTGAGGCCTGTGGGTCCCCCCAGTTCATAGTTGATGTTTTTATCCCTCAGACTGACCCGGTGACCATCCAGGACGTCCATGGCAGTACCATCCAGAACGCCGTGCACGTGTGGAGCAATATTCCCGCCGTGAAGAGGTATTTCCTGTGCATTTGTGGTCCCTGGAAGCTTGGAGGGACACCGGGTGCTTCGGGTTCACCAGGGAAACAAGTCTGAGAGTGCAAGAGAGCAAAGGGTTTTCTACACAGAGCCGTGCCCGGGGCAGCCTCTGTGCCCAGGTCAGGGGCCGCCCCACAAATCCTGGACAAGCTCAAGGTCAGCGGTGCCCCCTTTCCGCCTCGGGGACCTTCTCCCCGCTTTGCACTGGTGCCTCTGAGCGTCTCACCTCCGGATGAACCCCTGGACGGGAGCCACGCGGCACGTGTGCCCCGGTCCCGGTCCCCACTCCCCAGGCTCCGGGCACCTGCCTCGCCCTGCACAGCCCCACGCTCACAAGCACACACCCGCTGTCTCACAGGCTCACACTCATCACACACAGAGCACACACTCACACAAGCCCACATCCTCACAGGCACCCCACTGTGTGCGTTTGGGCCGCACTGATCTTCTTTCAGCCCCTCAGACAGGCCTGCCTTGGGCTTTCACACACACACATACACACACACACACACACGAGGGCACAAGTGCACATGCACACACACGCATTCGTGCACACACAGACGGGCACACACACGCACACACGGCCTTCGGTGCTCCTGGAACATTCTCAGGACTGGTGATTCTCACGCACGTCCCCTCGCCAGCCCTGCACACCCACAGCCCTGGTCCGGCCACCCTGCTGCTTCAGGCAGCCTTTCTGCTCCCGGGACCCTGCTCTCCTCCACTGTCCCTGCCACACACCGCCCCCCAGAGCCCTTGAGGAGAAGGCCGCCTCCTCCCCCAAGCCCCACGTGTCTGGCCTTTGCCCTTGTGTTGGACCAACGTGGCCTGCATCTTCCAGGACAGTAAGTCATGGGTCCGCCCCCTGGCAATGCCTGGAAACTTCTTTTCATCACCTCCCAGTGCCAGCCTTTGCGCCGCTCACGCTGTGGCACCCACCAGGCCCCCAGCCAGGACTGTAGCGGGGAGGTGGGGAGCCAGGTGAAGCAGGTTCCGAAACTTTATCTTTTCGGAAGACCTGAGGGTCACCCCACCTCCTCCACGGCGTCTCCCCACTTCTCTCCCCTGGAGGTGGGTGATGGGGCCTGGGCCCCAGGAACACAGCAGGGGCTTCCCTTGAGGCTCACGTTGCCTCAGTCGTGAGGGAGGCCCCCCCTCACTGGAATACGGACCGTTGTGCTGGGATGATGGGCAGCTGCCTTCAGCCGGCACCGGCCTCCCGTGGACAGTGGAGCTGCCCCGAGGAGGCGGGCAGGGAGGGCACCAGGAAGGGCGCCGTGTGTTTCTGGCACCTTGTCCATGGCCTTCACCACCACCCCCAAACTGAGCCGAGAAACGTTCCCCGAGTCCAGCGAGGTGCCAGGCGCCACGTCTGCGAGACTTGAGTCCCAGGGTTGCATCACACGACGAGTGGGGTCCCTGCCGCGTGGCCCTCTGGCACAGGCAGCCCAGGGCCCGCAGGCAGCCGTGCTCAGCTCGGGTGCAGCAGGACCCTCGGAAGGGCCATGGAATACCGCTTGACCAGCCTTGCCCACAAGTCCCGCCCTCCCTTCTCTGTGGGTCTGCTCCGAGGTGGCCTCTCCACCCTGAAAGTGAGACTTGCTGAGCTGGGCCAGTGGTCTGCCCTTGGGGACCCTCTGTGCACCCGTCTCGAGTGACAGGCCCCTCCCTGGGAGGGGTGTGGGAGTGATCGTCCCCTACTGCCCAGGACATGCTTGTCATCCCACCATGGGGTGAAAAACTCACAGAAGGCAGGTGGGGTCTTTCTCTCAGAGACCTCAGGTAATCTAGCGAGACTGGCACCCCCCAGCTTTCCAGGTGCCCGCCCTGCCCACGGTCTCCCAGGAGCCCTTGGGTGGGTACCAAGCCCCCGCTCTCCTTCACAGCAGGCATTCGGCTCTGGATTCCCGGAAGGAATTATCCCTGCTGGCTCAGGACAGGCAGAGAGCAAAGCCCCCCACTCAGGGCCCAGCCATGCTGGTGAAGAATTGTTTTCTCCCCCTGAGAGAATATTTCAAGTATTTTTCAACAGAACTCACTTCCTCTTTATAAATGAGTCATTATACCGTGAAAAAAAAAAAAAAAAGACTTTTCCTAGAACAAAGACAACTTTCCTTACATTGTTTTTTTCCTTTTCAAATTATTATTTTATTTGCTTAACTTTGGATTTCCCGTGGTTGCTACAGGCCCATCATCCCTTTGGGTCTGGAGATACAGGGCCCTACTCCCACCATGACCCTTGGTGGGAGGGGCCGAAGCCTCAGGTCTAACGGTGGACAAGACCCTGACATTATCGTGCACGCCGTGCTGCTGGAAATGTTTCTTTGTGCCAGTTGGGAAGTTAAAATATATTTATTATGATCGTTGTGGGTCATGTTTTGGTGTCTTTGTGTATAAGCACAGCCTTTATTTTATTCCGTAGGACACAGGAAACTATGTGAGAACGACGAGCAGGACACATTGTTATAGCCGCGCGCTGCACCTGTGCCATTTGTACGCGTAGCCAATGCTGTCACGGCTGCCATGTGCCTTGATGGTTAAAATCACCCACCCTGATTAGAGCCACAGGAAGCATCCTAAACCTTCGCAAAGTGTAGCTATCCACTCGGTCAGCCAAGTAGGACAGGCTGAACAGAGGGCACGGAGGCCAAGGCCAGGTCCACTCGTGAAGCATGAGACCTTTGGTCCACCTTAACCCGGAGGGACTTGCTTGCAGAAGGCGGGGTCCCAGTTCGCCCCAGGCTCTGGTGAAGACAGGACCACTGGCACATTGACAGAGCCGGCTTCAAATCACGTGTGATGATTCCCAAAGGGGCCTTTCCAGGTTAACCAGAAAGCTCCCCAAAGGGACCCAGACTCAGATAGGCACATAGATTCTGCTTGTCCTGGGCGTTACACTGTGACCTGGGGAAGCTTGGGGCCAGTGCTGGTGCTGATAGTGGTTTGTGGAAGAAAGGTGGGGTTACAGCTGGGCTTTGTGAAGGGTGTTTTAAAAGTATCTTGAAATAGAATAGAAGTTGTGATGGTTAATTTCATGTGTTGCCTTGGCTGGGCCACGGTGCCCAGACATTTGTTCAAACATTATCCTGGAGGTTTCTGTGAAGGGTTTTTTGGATTACACTGATACTTAAATCAGTGGACTTGGAGTAAAGCAGGTTACCCTCCACAATGCAGGTGGGTGCTGTAGTCTGAACTCATCTGTTGATCCTAACCTAACCTAAGCTCCAAGGTGACCGTATTAGGAGGTTGGGCCTTTGAGAGGTGACTCCAGAATGGGATTAGTGCCCTTACAAAAGAGGCCCCAGGGAGCTCCCTCACCCCCGCCCACGTGTGTGTGACCGTGAGAGGGGCCCTCACCTCACCCTGCCAGTACCTGATCTGCCACTTGCAGCCTCCAGAACTGCGAGCAGGACGTTTCTGTTGTTTATAAGCTGCCGAGTGTGTGGAATTTCATTATAGTGGCCGCATCGGACGGAGACAGTTCCAAGCCATCAAAGGCCTAATCTTCCCTGAACGAGAAGGAATTCTCTCCGAGCACAACGCTTCCCAGGCCTCCAGCTGGCCAGCTCACCCTGCAGGTTTTGGGTTTATCAGGCCTCCATAACTACATGGCCAATTCCTCGAATAAACTGTCTCTCTTCCTGTCTCTCTCCCTCTCTCTCTCTCTCTCTCTCTCTCACACACACACACACACACACACGGAGAGCCCTGGCCGATAGAAACATCTTCATCTTCATGAAGACCTTCTCTCCAGGCTAGCAGGAGGACAATACTGGGCTCTGATGTCACAGGTCTCCTGTCCAAGGGCTAAAGGTCTGTAATGAAACCAAGGTCATGGCAGCCCCAGAAAACACGGAGGGCCAGTGGGGACAGGAGCATCTGAGCACAGATGAGACCCTCCAGGGAGGCCAAGCTCTGGGACCAAACTGACCACAGAGGCGGGCACTCGTGTCAGCGGTTGACGGGACAGGGCTTCCACCCAAAGCAGCCAGCGCCGAGGGGCCTGATCTGCCAGTGTTAGCTCTATGTCAGCCTGCTCCCAGGCGGGGCCCAGAGCCTCTCAAAGCAGCTTTATATCTTCTGCTGTCTCTCAAACACCTTGAGATTCTGCCTCTAAGTATTTAATCCCACTTACAGAGGCCCCTTGTGACCCCCTGTGGTCATCTGAATAATGGCCCCAGAAAGATGTTCCTCTCCTAAATCCCAGAACCTGTGAATGTCACCATATAGGGCAAAAAAGGACTTGGCCGCTGTGATGAGATGGAAATGGGGAGACTGTGCTGGATTATGTGTGATCCCAAAGGCCCTCGCCAGGGGTGGCAGAGGAGACCTGACCCCATATAGAGAAGGCCATTGCCGTGGGGCAGAGATGCAGCTGCAAGACAGTGGGCACCTGGGGCACACGGGGCGGAAGAGTCAGGAAGGACCCTCACCTCCAGCCCCCCAGAGAAGCGCTGGTTCAGGCATCCCGCCTCCAGAACTTGAGAGGGTGCATTTCTGTTGTTTTAAGCCCCAAGTTTGAGGTAATGGGGTCTTGCTTCTGTGTCTGCACCCAGAGCCTTGAATCTTCAGCACAGAAGCAACTCCAGCTTGGTTCCCAGGTTGGCCTAGATAGCCTTCCAGGTGGGCTTCTCTCTCCGGCCCCCCCCCAACACCCCCCCCCAGCCCCGCTGCCTGAGAAACAATCACGGGTGAAGGGCAAGAGGGGAAAACCTAACCTCACCCTCAGGAAGTCTCCTGAGGGCTGTTCTGTGTGTTCATTCGTCTTGAAATCCTCTGTTTATAAGCCACGTGCCGGTATTGGTGTGAATGCTTTACGTGTATATTCACTCACAATAACCACGTATCAGCTTAGCTGCTTTATGAGGAAGCCGTTATAACTATCACCACTTCGCAAACGGGGAAACACAGGCACAGAGGGGTTACCAGTCGGAGGTTCCTGGGGCTGGTCATCTGCCCGCTCCCAGGGTGTCCCCCCGCCCCGCCCCTCCCCGGTCCTGCTCGGACGTCCCCTTCCAGCCCAGCTGCACTCCCTACCGCTTGCCTGCCTGCTCAATAAACAGCGTGTTCCTTGGGCCCAGGGTGCCCACTCTTGGGTGGGCCTGGCAGCAGCACTTGGCCCTCCGGGGTCCGGGGAGGAGGGCTGCCCAGGAAGCCAAGCCTGACCCCTTCCCCACAGCAGCCGGCCGCTCCGCGGTGTTCGCCCCCGGAAGCCCACCGCGCTCCCTCCCCCGCTGCCCTGGGGCTGTGCCCCCGCCGCACCGTAGGGCTGCAGCCTGGGACGCCGACTGGGCACCTTTCCTTCCCTGCTCCACGTGAGCCGACACTGTGAGGGTGGCTTTAACCGAGGGGGCCTCTCCATCCCCCAGGACCCGAGGTTGCGTGTGGGGTCCACCCCTTCCACTCCCCAGCTCTGCGGGTAGGGTGGGGGGCGATCTTGGTGGGAGTGGGACTGGACCCAGGAAGGCGGGAGGTGTCGGACCCAGCCGGTCCCTTGTCCCTTCCTCCTCACCTGCGCGTGATGCTGGGTTGGCCCTCCCCACACGCGGTCCTCCTCTGCCAGCTGCTGCCAACCCTGGGGGAGGGGATCTAAGGCCACCGATATCATGCCCGCTCCGACCCTGCCGGCCCTGATACGGTGACCACCCCACCACCAAGTGTCCCCGCTGCATCTCTTCTAGATGCGGCACTGGTTTTCTGGCTCTGGGGATGGGCAGCGCCCTGAGACCCCACCTCTGATCTGATTTATCCCCACACCCGGTTCTCCTGGCCAGATCTTACTTTTCCTCCCGGCCCCCATTTTTCAACCCCTTCCTGACGCCCCCCACCCAAGTTCAGGCTGTCTGTGCCCTCACTGGACACTTGAACGGGAGTCCTGGCTGGGACCCCTCTCCCTTCTCTTCCCCCCGCCAAAGGGAGGATAGATCCTGCTTGGCCTCTCTAAATCCCCCACCCCAACCTGCAGCCTGACCTGGGAGGGGTGAAGTCCCTGCGCTTTAGGACCACAGGCCCACCTCCCTCCCTGGCCATCCGCAGCCCCCATCCTCCTCCTCAGCAGCATCCCCATCTCCCAGCCCAGCTCTTCTGCTTCCTTGTCTTGTTTGCTCTTGTCGGCCACAGAAATGTTAATTTCCACCAGGCAGAGGTTCTCTTATTTTAAGCTTTTCTCTTTAGCACTCACATAGGCCGCGTGTGGTAGGTGGGCACTAAATCTTTGTTGAAAGAAAGACAGCTTGCAGGTGGCTGGGGCCAGGGGAGCCCCCTGGGCTCTGCCCTCACTTTACACCCTGCCTGTCCTGCTCCCCAAAGGCTGGCCTCAGCATCCCCATCAGCCTGGGCCGCAGGACACACCCCTCGCGCCTCCACCGACAGGAGCCTCCAGACCTGAGGTGGGTGCCTGGGAGCCCAGGCCCTTCAGGGGACGGGACGGCCTCTTGCCTCATGGCTCCACCCACTCACCTCGCCGGCACCCACCTGGCCGGTGCGGGAGGAGGGCGGGGAGCACTAACGCATTTGGGCCTGCAGAGAGGAGGCCGTGTGGACTGGGAGGGCTGGGCAAGGAAGGAAACAGGGCGTTTGCCCCCAGCGCCGGGGCTCCGCGCCGCCTTTCCCAGACCAGAAAAAAAAAAAAAAAAAAAAAAGAGTGACAAGTCCCACACGCTTGGAGGAGCAACGACAACTGGTTTCCACGCGGAGGGCTTTTCAGAACCTTTAATAGGCAAATATGCTGCGGCAGGTGGCCCAGGACGGACAAAGGACGCGGCAGCACGGCTGGCTGGGGGGAGACTAGGGCTGGACTGGAAGGTGGAGCCCGCCGGCCGGCCTTCCCTCCTTCCCGCCACCCATTCATTCGTCCCTGAACAGCCGTGGAGCTCTGACTTCACCTGGCGCTGGAGGTCCTGACTGCGTCCCGAGAGCGGGAGGGAGGACGGGAGCCTGACTTTCAGCCCGCCGCGCCCCGCTGGCTCTCAGGCCGCAGGGGCAGGGGGCAAGCGCAGGCGGAGCCGGGGCGCTTGGGGGCGCGGACGTTCTGCGCGACTCCGGGGCAGCACTGAGGCTCCCACGGCCCCTCCAGCTGGGCAAGCCCTCCCGCAGCGCCCTCGGCCGCCCTCCTCCACCGGACCTTCCCTGCCGCCGAATTGCCGGGGCACCTACTGCGCCCAGGCTCCAGGCCCGGCGGACCTGGAGCCCCAACCTGCAACCCGCAGGGCCCGATTTACGCCCTCTCCTGGGAAGGGCTGAGCTTTCGGGAGTCACTGTCCAAGCTTCCGTTCCCTCGCGCCGGGCCCGTGGCCAAGGCCGTGGGAGGGACCGGGCAGGGGGTGGGACCAGGGGCGGGGCCAGGATCGGGAGGGCGGTGGGCCGGCGACCAGCTCCGCGCCCACAGCCTCCGAGGCGCGGACGGGAGCGCAGCGAGTGCCGGCCGCTCCGAGGGCTCCCGTGGCCCGAGGTCGCTCGTGCTCGTGCTCGGAGCTCTCCCGCGGCCCGACGGCTTCCGCGGCCCGAGGTCGCTCGTGCTCGTTCTCGGAGCTCTCCCGCCGCCCGACGGCTTCCGCGGCCCGAGGTCTCTAGGGCTCCGAGATCTCCCACCGTCCGAGTTCCCCCGTGGCCCGGGGTCTCCGCCCCCACCATGCGGCCGAGCAGGTGAGTGTGTGCGCGGACGCGCCCTCTGGGCGCGGGGAACCGAGCCTGGTGGCACAGCGGAGGCCTCGGGCTCCGGGAGCGGGGCGGCACCGCGCGGGGCCGCGGGAGGCGCGGTTACCTGCCGGCGTTGTCCGCCCGGCGGCGCGGGACGCGGTCAGTACGCGGGTGTACCCGGGGCGGGGTCCCTGCCGAGGAAGGGAAAGAGGAAAGCTGGGAGAGAAGACGTAGCGACCCGCTCTCACTTCCCGCCCCTCCCCTCCCCGCCCCCGGCTGGCGGTGGCCCAGAGGACAGAAGGGTGTGACTCTGCTGCGCCAAGTCGCTCTTATTTACCTAGAATGCCGTCTGGTGCCCACCAACTGGTGACGTGCCCCCCGCACGCCTGGGTTTTCCCCCTCCTGCATCAGCAAAGGCAAACTGGGGAAGGTGCCGGCCAGCTGGTCACTCCTGGTCTCTCGCCAGCTGAGGGGAAGGCAACAGCTTTTTGCCAAAATGCCCCCTTCTGGGCAGTCTTAGCGTCGGCAGCCTGTGCTTCCCTTGATGAGCTGATGAGGTACCCCATTCCCAGGTGTCCCCCACGCACAGCCCAGAAGCCCACCCACCCCAGGGTCCCACCACCCAGTTCTCCCCAGTTGGAAATGCAAATAAAGCCTATTCCCTCAAGAATGGGAAAATAAAAATACTGCCATGTCACAGCCACCAGCCACCCACACCCCTGAGCAGGGGGCCCCATCTGTGCTTTCTCCTATCTGACCCAACGAGGAGTGGGCTGGGGCAGGTGCAGAGTGGTGACAGGTGAGGCAGGGGCCACCGCTGAGGCGTGCAGGGTACAGAGGCTCCCAGGCTGAAGGTGCCAGGAGCCTGGGAGTCATGAGAGGGATCTGCCGGCCCCCAGGGCTGAGCTGTCCACCAGCTCCGGTGGAGCCACCAGATCTGGATTCAGATTGATCACGTTCCTTCAGGAGGTTGTCCTGGGGCTCACCCGACCCTGGCGCGGGGAGGGGGGGGGGCGCATCTTACATCTTCTCTGTCTCTCAAACTTCGAATGCCCCGAAAGTGGGTTTTTTTCCGATTTTATACAATTTCTTAGACTCCATCTGTGCAAAGCCAGGCCACCAGGGGGCTGGTGATTCCTCTCCATACCCTTTGTCACACTCTCATAATTGCTTTGAGGGGCGGTTTATTAACTTGGGAGCCGGTCCCTTGCAGGGGCTGCCAGCCCCCTGGGGCTTGCCTGCCGGGCAGGGAGGGGTTGGTCCTGTCTCCGCTCCTTGAATGCCTGGCTGCCCGGGTAGCCTGGGCTGATGGGCTGGCTGTGGGTGGATTCCCACTGGGGTGGTGGGTGTGGTCGGCTCCTGCCCGCACTGGGGAGAGGCGGGACTCACCTGCCTGTTTTCTGGCTGCTTTTTCCCAGCCCCGGAATGCTGTTGCTGCTGCTCTGCGGCCTGCGAGCTGGTAAGTGCAGACGGTGCTCTTCCTGGAGACTTCCAAGCCCTTCAGTGCTGAGCAGTGAGGGTCACGGGGCACAGGTGTCAGGGGGGTCCTCCCCACAGCCCTGCTTGCTTTTCCAGGGGCCCTTGTGAGAAAGCGGGGCCCCCAAGCCCAGGACAGTTGCTGGCATTGAGAGCCACAGAGGGGAGGGCTCGGCCAGACCCCGTGGTTCTCCTTTTGTGCCGTGTTTGGGGCAGGCAGAGCGCAGTTCCCCCCAGGCGTTTCAGAGCCTCCGCTTTCCAGAGGAGCTGGGAGCTGGGCTTCCTGTTTCTCGTGACCCCTTTGCTCCCCAAAGCCACCAGCTTCCAGAAGAGCGCAGAATGGGGATATGGCACCACAGCGGAGACTGAGGCCTTGCCTGGCCTTCCAGCCCACAGGGCGACGGGTCAGGGCACACAGCCACTTTCCCTGCTGGCACTTGAGTGGTTGTAACAGAACCTCGCCGGGCCTTCTCGGATGGAGTTGCAAACACTACTATAATGATGTGGTTGAGAAGCTGATGTTTTCTTTTCAAATGTCTGAGTTTCTTTAAAACACCGTTTTATTTTGAATTCATTGTAAACTCCCAAGAAGTAGCAAAAACAGGAGTCCTGGCTGGCTCCCGGCGCGATGACAGGAAACCGACCCTGGCGACACATCAGAGCAGCTTACGGCCAGTGCCCGAGTTTTTAAACTATTGTTGCTTTCCTATGTGCATCTTAGTATTAATACATTCCTTTCCTACTGAAATGAGTCAGAATTGGGGTTTGAGTCTTGCAACCCAGAAGCTCCCCCGCCCCTCAAAAGGGTGACTTCAAAGTTACGAGTCAAGTGCGGAAGATGAATTCTGTTCTTTCTGGATGCTTGCAGAGATTCAAGAAGAAGAAGAAGTCAGAGCGATGGTGGGCAGTGACGTCTGGCTCAGCTGCATTTACCCTAAAGGAAACAGCTTCGATTTAAATGACCTTTATGTTTACTGGCAAATCAGTGTGCCGGGCAAACGGAACACCAACTCCGTGGTGACTTACTACCTCTCGGGAAACAGCTCTGCCGGCCACGGTGACAACCACTACAAAGACCGGGCCCGGCTGTCCCTGGACGGCATGAAGCAGGGCAACTTCTCTCTACACCTGCACAATGTCACTCCCCAGGACGAACAGAAGTTCAGCTGCCTGGTGTTTCGGAAATCCTTAGAATTAGAAAAGATTTTGGAAGTCACGGTCACGCTCAACGTGGCAGGTAAGACGGGGGAGCTGCCGAGTCGATTCCAGCCCAGCCTTACGTCCCAGAAGAAGTGTCAGTAAGACCTGTTTTCTGTGGCCCCTTCACCCGTGTCTTCCCTGAAAGGAGATCCAGATCCCTCTAGCGGGCTTCTATTTAAACGATGTGTGCAGCTTAGGTGGTGGAAATATCGTTCGGCTCCTAAGAAAGTTTTCCAGTAGCCAAGGTGCCTCCTTCCTCACAAGAGCTCCTAAGCTTGCTGTCCTCGCCTTGAAACTCTCCAATTCAACCCAAACTAGACGTTTTCATGAAATTAGGAGGCAGTGGTATAAGGCACTAAATGAGGTCAGAGTTTAGGAAGAAAATTAAAGCCCCTCCACCAAGTTGCTTGGGGCACCATTCAGTGGAGAGACGGGTGAATTGCCAGCTGACTGTGTCACTAGACTCAGAGGAGGCCAACCCCCTTGGGGTGGGACGTGGGTGCTGGGCACTGCCTGCCCGGCTCATAGCGCCCCTGTTGGTGGGTTGGGGGGCGTGACTCTGGTAGAACAGGGCCCGTGCTGCTGCCCAGACCACAGCCTTGGTCCCGGCCCTGCTCCGGTGTCCGGGGCACGACGGCTGCCTCCCCGCTACCCTGGCCCTTGGCACTGTGTGCCCCCCCTTCTCTGACCTTCGGAACCTGGCACCCCTCAGCCTGTTTCCCTCCCCTGCAGCAAACTACAGCATGCCAGTGGTCAGCGGCCCATCCCAGGACGAGGAGTTCATCTTCACGTGCACGTCCACGAATGGCTACCCGCGGCCCAACGTGTACTGGATCAACAAGACGGACAACAGCCTGCTGGATGACACCCTGCAGAACAGCACCGTGTCCCTAAACGCGCAGGGCCTGTACAACGTGGTCAGTGTCCTGCGGATCGGGCGCAGCCCCACCATCGACGTGGGCTGCTGCATCGAGAATGTGCTTCTTCACCAGAACCTGACCAGCGGCCAGACAGGTGAGGTTCCGGGGTCTGCACACTGACCCCAACCCAAGGCTGGGGGCCAGGGGTGACTTTGGGGATCTTCTCAGGTGGAAGACAAAGCCCCTATGAGGTGACTCGGCAGCGGCTTCAGAGGTGGTGACAGGGAGAGGAGGTGACAGGCATCACCGTGCGACGGAGGGCAGGGGCCGGCCAGGTGCTCGGGGCGCATAATCCTCACGCACCTGGGTGTGTGTGTGTGTGTGGGGGGGTCAGTTTTGCTGACCCATTTCACAGATGAGGGACTGAGGCTCCGAAAGGTCATGTGACACTTCAGAAGCTGCAGGCTGAGGCGGCGGCAGCATCAGGATTGAAGCCCCTCCTGCACAGCCACCACCCCAGCTCCTTGGACGTGTGCCCCCTGGGAAGCCAGAACCCCTCCTCCACCAGGGGGTCCGGCTGGGCCTGGCTGCCGTCCCAGGTCCCCTGTGGAAGGGTGCAGGCGGGTGACTCCTTCGTAGAAGCCACAGGCTCTCTCAGCCTGTGTGTCCCTGTCACCAGTGTTGAGACGCCAGGGAAGGAGGAGCAGGAGAGCTGGAGGATGGGGGGTCGGGGGCCTGCCTGCCGCTGAGAAGCCGCCCAGCTGCCGGGAGCCCCTGTGCCCAGGCACTCGCCTTTGTGGAATGCAGGCGCAGCCCTGGGACTCAGCGGTCACGGTCTTCTGGCTGCACCAAAGGCCTCCGCTGGCCTCTGCATCCCAGCAGGGCAGCCGGATGCAGGGGAAGGGGAACGGGAGGGTCTCCTGGGGCCGTAGTCTCGGCCCAGCTGCTCTGGGGGACAACTGGGAAGCCTGTCAACCCCCATCACCCCGCCCTGTGCCCAGACCCTCTGAATCAGCACCTCTGGGCTGTCCAGGCAACAGGACATGTTGAAAAGCTTCCAGATGGTTCTCAGGTGCGTGGGAGGCCTATCCACTGTCTGGCTCATGGCTCCTTCGGGTTTCGGCAAACACGAGACGCTTGTAACAAGCTGCCCGGGGAAGTTATTGCTTGTCTGCCCATGAGAACCACTCTCAAGGGACACAATGGTTGGACACTGGGACAGGAGGATTGGCCCCCTCGTGCACTGCCAGCGGGATGGGAAATGGTGCAGCCGCCGTGAAGAACAGTCTGCTGGTTCCTTAAAAATTAGCATGTGACCCAGCAATTCCACCCCAAGGTATGCACCCCAGAGCGCTGGAAACGAGAGTCAAACAAATACTTGTACATGAATGTTCACAGCAGCTTATTCACAATATCCAAAAGGTGGGAGCAGCCCAAGTGTCCACGGATGGACGAAGGGATGTGTCCATCCACACAGTGGAGCATTACTCAGCCACGAAAAGGAATGAGGCACTGACCACGCTGCAACGTGGATGAGCCACGCACATGATGCTCAGTGAGAGAAGCCAGACACAAAGGCCACATAGTGTGTGATTCCATTTGTACGAAGTGTCCCGTATAGGTAAATCCAAACAGACAGAAATTAGATTAGAGTTTGCCAGGGGCTGGGAGAGAGATTGAGGAGTGACCACTGAGGGGTAGGGGGTTTCCTTTTGTGGTGGTGGAAAGTTCTGGAATTAGATAATGGTTTTGGCTGCATGACCCTGTGAATGTACTAAATGCCACTGAATTGTTCATTTTAAAATGGTTAAGTTTATGTTATGTGAATTTCATCATCTTTTTTTTTAAAGCCAGCAATTAAGCTAGAAAGAATTAATTAAATTAAGTTTAGTTTAAAAAGCCAGGAAGACTGTGCTTCCCACCACGCCCATTCCCAGGCGTGGACCTTTAGGAAGGGCTGGGATTACAGGTCACACAGGTAGGGTGAGGAGGAGTGACATCCCAGGAAGAGATGAAGGCTCACCTGAAAGAGGAAACCCTTCTCTCTGTCAGCTTTGTAGCTTAAAAATCACAAAATGCCTCTGGGGAAGTTTGGTGGATCAGTACTTCCCTTAGCGCTCTCTCCTTCAGGATGAAGAAACGCCCTTTTCCTCCTGACCCTGTAAGTCCTGGGTTACTTTCCTTTTCTGCAGAAATGTTCACGGGAACCAAGGACAGCATCACAGAGGACCCAGTGGACGACACCCAAGATGCGGTGAAGCGGCCGGTTCTCAGCGTCCTTGCCGTGCTGTTCGTGGCCACGGCCCTGGCCGTGGCCACGGGCTGGCTGTGCAGGCGGAGATGTCCCTACAGAAGCTACGCAGGTATCGGAGAAGCCCGCGCTGCAGACAGCGCACACTTATTTTGTTGGGGTGAGGGCTGGCCTTTCCCAGGATGTTTACAAGCCCTGCATGGTGCTGCCCTCACGGGAAGCGCACTTTAATCGTGCTCACGCGCGTGAGGATAGCAGCCCCAGTGCTCCTGGGTGTGACCTCCGCCTCCGAGATCTGCGCCCCAGAAGGGAAGTCCGGCCTCTGGGTCTGGGGGGGACGGCGGACTCCGAGTGTGGACGTGGTGTGTCTGTGGAAGCCGAGTTGCCTTCAGCCCCTCAAGGCCGTCTGTCCAGTTCTGGCCAAGCTCAAAGACAGATCCAGAAAGTCTGGGTTGTGACCGTGTAAAACGAAGAAGCAGAACCCACAGTGGGCAGCAGAAGAGCCTAGAATGTGGACCCTGGGGCCACCCAGGTGTCCCAAGAGGGCCTGAGGGCTGGGGCCTCAGGGGAACCCCTCGGGGGGGGCCAGCACAGTCTCCCCAGGTCGGCCTGGTGGTGGAGGTCAGCGGGCATCCCCAAAGGTCTTATTAACTAAGTCGGGCTCCTCCTGGACTCCTGGGAGGGTGGGGAAAGGGAGCGCGGCTGGATTGCAGAGCCTGCGCACAGTGGGAGCTCTGCCTGATGGGAGGGGTTTCTGCATGCCGCCTGGAGCCTCCACTTGGTTGCCAATGCCATCTACCCAGAAATACTGCCCACGGCCCCACTGCCGACCCAGCCAGGCCGCTGAAGGCCCTTGAGCATCTTGAAGCGTTTCCCACCCTGACCTCTTATAAAGTCTCGTCCTGGAAATGAGGGCGGCCTAAGGAGCCCTCACCCGAGCAGGAAGCCGGAGGAGCGTGGAGTCGGGCACTGCTGAGTGCGGGGCCCCTGGGGTCTTCAGAGAGGCCCCCTCACGGCCCGTCCTGAGTGTTTCTGGTTTGTCCCAACAGGCGCCCAGGCTGCGAGGCCGGAGCTGGAGCTCACGGGTCAGTTTGCCAGGAGGGAAGGACACCCGTGGAGGAAGCGCGGGTCCAGGGGCTCGGGCGAGCTGGGCACTCCACTCTCTCTGTGCCCGCCTTTCAGCACGGGTGCTACTCGATGACCAGGAAATAGGCGTTTCCAGTTTCTGAGACGGTGAAACCCCAAGCGAAGGCCTGTCCCCCTGGCCTTCCTTGGCGTGTAAGCCCGTCCTCTTGCTGACACTGTGCTATGGGATTTTCCAAACGTACAGCTACACGTACACGTCAGCAGAGAGCCTGGGACCACAGCCCCGCTGCCCCTCCCCAGCTGCCCGGCTGGTCCTCCTGTTCTCCCTCCGTCTCAGCCCCACCCCTCGGGGGCGGGGGCTCTCCAGCGAGTCCAGACCCTTTGTGCGGGCACCTCACTGTCCCAGAGCAAAGGTCAGAGTGATTCCCCGCCCCAGTTTGGGAAAGTAGCCACACGCAGGGCCTTCAGTTTCGGTTTCCCACTGGCAGGTGCCTCAGGCTGCCAGGGCCTTTGTGGTCAGGCCTGTGGGCTCCGTGCCTGAGGCCAACGACCATACCTCTGAGCCCCGTTTCTCCACCTGTGAGAAGGGTCGTCAGGAGAGGGTGGGCCCGAGGTGAGCACGACCCACACGGCAGTGCCCGCCCACCTGTTCACCCAGGTGATTCCGGGGCACGCAGCTGCCTGGTGCCGCAGCAGATTCCCTCCTGAGGCCACTTTCAGACGAGGCGGGACACAGCTTGCTAAAGAATCCGGGCCTGCTGACCTGAGAGTCCGATGGGGCGCCCGTCTGCAGGCGTTTTCAACCCTGTTTTCACCGTCCTGGTTCCTGAGAAGATGAGTCTCTGCCTCCAGAGTGAGAAGGAGCCGCCTCTGTGCTCACGCCCCCTCCCCTCTTTCCTTCCAAGAGCACGTGTGAGAACAGCTCCCCCAGGACGTGCCACCAGCGGGGATGTCGGGTGGCAGCTTGAGAATTGACCCAGGCAGGCTGGGCAGAGGACACCGTCTGCGCCCGTATTGGGGGCTGCGTGGACACTGGGCCACCTGGCCTTGTGGAGACACACGGGCGCCCCCTGGAAGGGCCACGCTGACCCCAGGGAGCACGTGGCGGGCACTGCCCTGACCCTGGCAGCCCTTTCAAAAGGTCAGCAACTCCTCGGGGATACATGTGCCCCCAAGTAGGTGGGCTCCCCACCTTCACTGGACCAGACAGGCTTCTGAGGCCACTCTCTTCCGGGATGACCTGTGCTAGGCCATGTTCGCCCCAGGTGCAGGGGCCACGTGCTGGCTCTGCCGGTCAGTCTCCTGCCCCACCTCCGCCCCGAAGACCCGGCGTCTGTGCACACGTGTCCTGAAGCACTGAGCGGGCGGCACCGGAAAAGCCCCTGGAATTCATGTCCCTCCAGAACGCTCCCTGGGAGGAAAACCCGACCTCATTTGTTTTGGTCAAAAGCTAGGTTTCCCTCCTCAAAAACACAATGAAAAAACAAACCAAAAAAAACACAGTGGAATTTTGGGAGAAGGTCTGTGCTGGGCATGGTGGTCTGGGGCTCAGGCTCCGCTGCAGGGAACAGGCAGGCAGGACTGGGACACACGTCTCCAGCAGACACCAGCATGGACAGGTGACCATCACAGTCCTTCAGACGGGGGCCGTGAGTGGATGGTGGGCGGCCTTCCGGCCACATGGCAGCCTTTCTTCAAACGCAGCAGCAATTCCCTCGAATCTTGCTGGGCAGCCCCTGCCGGCCCCACACCGTCACCCAGGGCCCCTCGCAGGCCTCCCCTGGGGACCTGCACGGTCGTGACGGAGACTTCACCTCACGTGCCGGGTTCCTCGGAGCCCGCCGGGCCCCCTGGGCGACTGGAGTGGGCCAGGGGCCAAGTCCACGGGGGCAGCAGCCTGACACCCTGGCCCTGCCCAGGCGGTTTGCATGTCGGTTCCTGGATTGCATCTAGCAGTTCACTGTTTCCAGAGGGTTCTGCAAAGATGGCTGCCAGGTAACCCCGGTGGGCACGTCCCCAGGAAACGGGTCCGTTGCCCCTGTGGTCATTCAGCCCTGACGGGCACGTGAGGCCTGCGCTCCCCAGACCCAGACTCGCAGCAAACAACAAGGCCGGCTCAGCGCGGAACCTGAGCCAACTGTGTTCCAAGAAACTGTGCGTCTGTTTGTCTGTTTTTGTACCAAGGAGCCCTCACGTGGCTTTTCAATAGGTGTGATGAGGGACCCACACAGACTTTAGCATGAAAGCATTAGAAGACAAGTGTGGTTCCTCAAAGAAGGGCAGAAGGTCACACGACATCACGAGCAAGAAGCCTGAGGGGCCCTTGAGTGCAGCAGGTGGGGTGCCTCAGGTGGCCGCAGGCCTGTCCCCAGTGACGGTGATGTGACCCCAGGACAGGTGCGCCCAGGGGCCTCTCCACTGTCCTGTCCGAGGCCCAGCCTGCAGACCCTGAGAGGCCCCTGGAGCTGGGCGGGTCGGGGCTCTCAGCCCGGCAGGACGGGGCAGCCGCAGGGAGACTGAGTGTGCTTCCAGCTTTCCTATCAGAAGGGGTTTCCTTCTTGGGGAAGCGGCTAGGCCGGCCTCCCGCTCAGACTCCATCATGCGGCTGCCCGGGGCTCTCCTCCCATGCGCTTGCGGGCTCTGCCTGGGCCCTGGACTCCCGGGCGGTCGAGGCCACGCCCTCCAGCCTCCGGACCCTGAGTCATCAACTCCCTGCTGGGCCCTAACGGACCCTCGCTGCTCCCTCCGGCCTCTGGGGCCACGGTGCACTCTGCCCAGCTCGCACAGGTCACCCTTGGCCTGTCCACCCTGGGGGCTGCTGTTTGCACCTCACGCTGTGTCGTGGACAGTGTGTGAGTGCCACGTTTTGACGTTTCTGGAAGCCTGGTTTTGGAGAATACAAGCAGTCGGCGTGCCTGCGTCTGGCAGCTTTGGTCAGTGTGCACGCAGGCTCGGTCCACTCAGCCCATCCTGACTGCCGTCGGGGACCCTGCCCTTGCCCCGTCCGTCCTCACCTGGGTGGCCCCGTTCCCCAGGGGACGTTGGTCAGCATGGAGGCATTTTGGTTGTCACTCTTGGGGGTTCCTACTGGCTTCTAACGGGTGGTAAGCGGGACAGTACTCGATGTCCCACCACGGACGGGGACCCAGAGGTCAGTGACCCGAGGGTGAGGATCCCGTGTCACCTTCCCGGGGAAGGCAGGGCAGCGAGCCGCTGTCCTGGTCCCCATCACACGGGACACAGGAGAGGCGACTCATGGTTCAAGGTCAGGCCCGGGGAACGTTCCGGGTGCAAGAGTCCGAGGTGCTGGCACTGCCATGGGGGCAGAGGCCACCTGGCCGTCCCAGCAGCCGGAGTCCTGGTCTCTGGGGCCCCGTGGCCCCTGCCCCCAGCGCCCTGCTCACAGTAGCTGCGCAGTGAACACCCGTCAGGGAGGCGGAGCCAGGCCAGCAGATGGAGGCTCGTCTCGAGGGCAGGGTTCAGAAGGGATGTAGCAGCCGCGGGACCAGAGCGCCTCACCCTCCCGCGAGGTGAGAAGGCTGGAGCCAGGTTCTGCCTGCAGCTCGGACCCTCCCCGTGACCGCAGCCCTCACCCTGCGGAGGGCCGCCGAGGCTTTGGAGAACCTCGGGAGAAAGCCACCTTCCTCTGCCACTGCCTGGCGTGGCCCCAGTGCTGTGACGCTGGCCGCTGGTCAGCGGCGGGGCCCGCCGGCGGCTCCGGGCAGTGCTGGTGCTGGACAGGCACATCCTGTGTTCACATCTCCCTCCAGGCCCGACTTTTCAGAAGGAGGCCGCTTCCACCGAGAAGGCAGCTTACGTGATCTGGGGTGACTCTGTCCTTGGTGACGGATGCCCCGCACCGCAGCCCGAAGAGCATCTGCGGCTGAAGGGGGCAGTCTTGCCCCCCTAGGGTGGCCTTCCTGGCCCACAGCCATCCTGCCTGCCCCAACGTGTCCGTTCTCCAGCCCTGACACAGCCCCGCCCCTTCCAGACTCCCGAGTCCCAAGGGGAGAGAGCCTCTGTAGTTACTAGTAAACATGGCATGGTTTCCTTGAATCCGTGTTGGTCCTGCCGTCATCAGGGAGAAGCAAGAGGCCGGGTTCTTCAGTGTCAGGAATTCAGGGGCTTGTCCCAGTGACCAGAGGTGCGGCCCACCCTGAGCTCTGGGGAGGGGA
Source organism: Mesoplodon mirus (assembly GCF_964341445.2). Taxonomy (NCBI): domain Eukaryota; kingdom Metazoa; phylum Chordata; class Mammalia; order Artiodactyla; family Ziphiidae; genus Mesoplodon; species Mesoplodon mirus. The sequence continues at coordinate 145,465,744 of NC_138982.1, read as the reverse complement.
CTTCTGGCACAGCCCTGTTGGGAGGGTACAGTGCTCATTTCCTGGGGGGAGGGGGGATGGGCCCCGCAAGACGGACATTGACAAGCTGCAAGGCCCAGGAGCTGCACAGGCCCCTGGTCAGCCAGCCCGTGTCAGGGCCAGACACAGGGCCACACCAGGATCCAAGGCTCCAAAGACCCCGATCTGGGTCTTGGGGGAGTGGCCAAGGAGCGTGCAGGCCAGGAACTGACCGGGCTCCTCCTCCCCTCCCCCACTGCCCTCCCTCCTCCCCTTCCTGGCCCTTCTCTACCCCCTGACACTGTCCTGTGGCCTGAGCCCGGCCCTCCCCACCCCCCAGCCAGAGAGTGATTCATCGCTCATCCCTGCTCCGTGGGCCTCCTGACCCCAAGGTCTCAGGTGCCCGAGGCTGCTGGGAGGGGGCCGACCAGGAAGGGGGGGCACCTGTCACACCAGAGTGGGGTTTCCTGGCCCAGGACCGGGCAGGGGGGAGGGGTAGTCCCCCACAAAGGCACGGGCTATGCTCTGAGAGGCAGCTGGAGGGGGGACTCAGGAAGCTGCTGGCCTAGAGGAAGGGGAGTTTCTCCAAGAACACAGCTGTGCACCTGTGATTCAAAATGTCCCAAATGCACTGCCTCATGGGTGCTCAGCAGATCCAGGGCCGGTCCCCCTCACCTGAACCCAGAAAAGGACACTGTGATTTGGCTAAAATGCAGCCTGGGAGGGCTGCTGGACCCAGACCCAGGGACCCCGACAGGCAGGGCCTCTGTGCGGGGTCTGCCTGCCATGGGGGGTGTCGTTGGGACTCACCCAGGCTGTGAGGCTGTGTGCTCCTGGTGGGGGCAGGTGGCTTAAACAACAGAACCCCACTCCCTCTCCGTCTGGAGGGCCAGAGTCCAAGATGAAGTTGTCGGCAGGGCTGCTTCCCTGACCTTTCCGTGTCTCGTCCAGCTTCTGGTGGCTGCAGGTGGCCCCTGGTGCAGCCCACAGCCCTCAGTCTCTGGCACTCTGCTTCCCTTACAAGGATGCCAGTCACTGCGTTGAGGGCCACCCGACCCAGGGTGACCCCATCTTCACTGGTGACATCGGCAGAGACCCTGCTTCCAAGTGAGGTCCTGGGACGTGAGTTTGGGGGACCCTGTGCGACTCACTACAGCTCCCGAGAAGCGGAGAGAGAAGGATGGAGAGATCGGGAAGGGACACGAGGAGGAAACGGCAGAGACGGCGGGCCGGGGGGCGAGAGGGAGGGTGGGGACCTGGGCACCGGCCTGCAGCCGGGCTGAGGTCCAGACCCGAAGGCACGGCCCAGCGGCCGCCGCTCCTTTGTCCCGTGTGACAGCTGTGCACGGTTACGGCCCTCTTCATGCCTCCACTGCAAGGGGTACCCACCACCAGCTGGGCCCGGCGGGCGAACCCCAGCCCTCGCCCCCCGAGCGGGTCGGGTCCTGTCCCTGCCCCTGCAGGAGCATCCTCATGGGGCATCACAGCAGGGACCACGATTCCCTTTGCCCGGGCACTGGCCCTGGCACCCCAGGTCGTCCACACCGTGATCCCCACTCCTGGCCAGTCTCCTGCAGTCAGCACCGAGCCCACAGGGGTGGCTAAGGAGGCTGGCGCAGCCTAGGGAGGGGCAGGCCCGCACCTTGCGCTGGGCCTTCCTTGGGACCTGTGCCCCCGGCCTGCTGGGTCGGAGCCCTTCAGGTGGGTGGGCAGCCCCCCAGGACGTGCACTTGGACGTGGCCCCACTGCAAAGGATGCTGGGAAACGGAGTCTTTGATCTCAGGGGGCGGCAGGGACCAGGCTGAGGCTGGAGGGAGCTGAAGGTGAGGACAGGCAGGGCGGGGGGTCCTTCGAAAGAGAAGTGGCTGACCCTGGAGGAGTGACAGGGAAGATGCAGCCGTGGCCAAGGCGGCTGACGAGGGACTGTGAGAGTGACGGGGCCCAGGCTCGGGAGGACCTCAGTCCAGCACATCCTCTTTAACCCCAAATGCCAGGCCCTGTGTCCTCAGTGGCTCCCGCCCCTCCCACCTCGGCCAGGGTCAGGGTCACTGCAGAACCCCTGCCCTACAAGGCCCGGTGCCTGTGGAGGCCAGCCTCTACCCCGACCCAGACAGAAATGTCACTATCGGGATTCCACTCCAGACTCCAAAATCAAGAGGCTTCAGAGCCACTCTTTAGTTGTTTAGGGGGAAAATTTACTTAAAAAACAAACAAACAAAAAAAAAACACTTCCTAAAACACAGGGGTGGGGTATAAATTGCAGAGTTTGGACTCTAACCAAGTTTTCACTTAACTGTGAGTGAAGCACAGCACGGGAGGAGAGGGCAGCATGGCCAGCATCCCAGAGAGCAGACCCCGCCCCGCAGAGCACACTCGGGTCTGGTGTGTCCGGACCTGGAAGACGCAGCAATTCCTGCCCTGAAAGTGGTGCCGTCTGCGGGAGGGACCCCCGGCCTCAGCAATAACTTGAGGGCCGCTCCTGTGGGGACTGGGTCAGGCAGCATGACACACAAGATGGGGGGCGGCTGCAACCAGAGCATAGGAAGGCACGGGTCCCTGACGTCTCAGCCCGCCCAGGAGCCTCGCACCTGAGTTGCCGGGGACTTTCCGCCTCTGCCCCCAACCGCTGGACACGTCGGGGCTGTGTGCACAGAAGCGTGTAGCACCTGAGACATCTTCCGTTTATACCGACGTCTGCGATCGTAACCTTGGAACCTTCTACTTTTGTTAACTGATTGGGTTCTCTGATCATCTTCCAATGAAACCTCCAAATCTGAAAAAGAAACTCATTTCCTGGGTGTCTAAGCAGACCCCTTTGGGAAGGAAAAGCGTTCACGTCACCGTGTGGATTTAGTGTGTCCTTTTTGAGGGGCCAGGTGGGAACGGGTAGGTGAAGGGGGGAAGGGGGAGAGTTGGCCAGGGTCAGGGGATGTTGATGGGAGAACCTGCACTTTGTGCTTTGGAGGGCCGCAAAATCTCCCCAACTTGGTAGGGATTATTTATAAACCATTACTTAATGATGGGATAAACCCGGGAATCCCTCACCCTCTATAATAAAATAAAGCATCAAGCAGAAAGTAGTGGTAACAGGGCTTCCCTGGTGGCGCAGTGGTTGAGAGTCCGCCTGCCAATGCAGGGGACGCAGGTTTGTGCCCTGGTCTGGGAGGATCCCACATGCCGTGGAGCAAATAAGCCCATGTGCCACAACTACTGAGCCTGCGCTCTAGAGCCCGCGAGCCACAACTACTGAGCCCGCGTGTCACAACTACTGAGGCCCGCCCGCCTAGAGCCCGTGCTCCACAACAAGAGGGGCCACCATGATGAGAAGCCCGCGCACCGCAACCAAGAGTGACCTCCGCTGGCCGCAACTAGAGAAAGCCCACGCACAGCAACGAAGACCCAACACAGCCAAAAATAAATAAATAAATATATTTTTTAAAAAAAGTAGTGGTAACGTATTGTGACAAAGGGCACTGGAAAAGCTGTAAATTACAAGGTTCCAGGTCTGGGAAAGGCTACTGGCTGTAGATGAGGGGCCCACAGTTCGGGGTGGGGCATCCCACGGCCAGAGGGAAACCTTATACTCAGGGGAGACCCCGCAGCCAGGAGAGCCACAGCCAGAGCGGGACCTGCCATGTACTGAAGAAGGCCTGATCCTGCATTCTTTTTCACTGAGAAGAGTCATGACACAGAGTAAGACTTAGTTACTTTGACTTTAGCAAGACGTTCCTGGAAGGACTGTGTGGAGGGACGGCTGGCTGGCGTCCTGGCCCTGGCAGTGCCATCCTTCTGGTGCCATCCTTCTTGGGGGCAGCGGCCCTGTCTACAGGGCGAGTGGGTGCCATGTGGGCATCTGCTCCAGGCGGGGTCTGGGCTTCGGGGTTGATGGATGGGGGGTCACGGGGGCACGTCTGCACCGGGCTGTAACCGTCGTGCACACCTGCCTGGGCCCGAGGCATCCCTGACAATCACCGGCCCGCAGGCTGGGAGAATCGCAATAAAGCTCAGCCCGGGTAGAGGCAAAGCAACAGACTTGGTTGAAATTACTTCCCAAACTTCCTGTCTGCCTTTAGCACCTAAAAAAGGAAGTGACACTTTCGTAGTCAAGAAGCCAAGTCAGAAAGGACCCTCTTACATGTGCGGCACTCCCAAAGCTAGCCTGGCACTCCTTCCAGAACCGGGAGAATGGCGGGCAGTCCCTGGTTCCCAGAAGGTGTGAGGTCAGCTCTGCGGCCTCAGCGAGGGGCCTGGGTCTGGGATGGGCCAGCCAGGCCCCTCCACCGGGGGCAATGCTGCACTCTGGCCACCCGCCCACCCGGGGCTCTGTGAGGACCAATGAGAAAGGGCTTGTGCTGCTCAGGAAAGTGACAGGATGCTGTTAGGATGTTAGGTCTGCGTTTACGCTTATACGGTCCTCCTCCTCCAGGGAGACGGGGTGGGGGGCTGCAGTCTATGGGGGGCAGCACTGTCAGATACTGGGGGGACGGGGAGAGCGGGAGCCTGTCTGCCCCAGTGTCCAGCTGTCCTCAGGCTGGGCTGTGACAGCTCCACCCTGGGGGAGGGACCACCAGGCCCGGCCACCGAGGCAGACCCTCTGGTCAGAGCTGGGGCAGCCTTTCTGCCAGGTGGGCTCAACTCCACACATGCAGCTCAGCGCTGCCCGAATCCCGTGCCCGGATCTGCCAGTTCCAGCTCTAAGCCGTCCGGCTGCCCCTTGGCCTCGCTCCAGGGGCTTCCCAGGGAGGCTGCAAGGTGTCTGATGAGAAGCTGGGCCGTGAGGTTGGGGGAAGGGTGGCTTGTCCCTCCCGGACCTCTGTTGAAGTCCTTCAGAGGAAGTGGGTCTGGCCCAAGGACAGTCCATCAGGATGTGCAGCCTGGACGCTCCAGGGTCCATCCCTTAGGCCACAGGGTCCCCTGGAGCCCTGGGCATGTCAGCAGGTGCAGATCACCGATTACCTGCAGATGTGCATCCCTAGGCAGGTAGGTCAGGGAGGCAAGTGCAGGCACGAAGCAGACACAGAGGTTAAGGTGTAGATGGGAAACCACGGTGGATGGAAAGGTGTGATTAGATACATATACAAACTAGTTTTAAATTGTTTGTATCAAATTCCAAAATGCCTGCAGTTTTTTTCTGAAACAATTCCAGACTAGTCAGACTCCACTAGACTCTCAGGCTGACCTCCTGGTTTCACCCCGTAAGGAAGAGATCAGGCTCCTTTGTTCAGACAAGAACACCTGGGGGGGACCTCGGATCACAGGACCATGCCTGGCTCTTCCCTCCCCTTTGGGTTCAGCCAGTGGGAGTGGGGGCAGGAGAGCGGAAGGACGGGCATCTCCCCAGCTCCCCCCAAGGGGTCAGGCTGTGTCCTGGTCCAGGCCTCCATCAGAGTGGTGGCCACTCTGCAGGTGCTCACCCAGAGGGCAGAGCCTGTCACGCTCGGGCGCCTGTGTGCATGACCCCCAGCCTGTGTCTTCCTAAAGCCACACCGTGACTAGCGAGCATTTGCATGGCCCAGAAGTCACAGCTTCCTAATACATTGTCATGCAAGTGGGACACGCATGATTGCTGCTTCCCGGGGGGGAGGCCGAGCATCACCCACCGCCCGTCACAGTGCTGAAGGCAGAATCTTCCGATGCCATAGTCTAGCCTCTTCCTGCTGTGCCCAAGACGCCCCTGCTGCACCATCTGGGCTGCTGGGTGTCCCCCGGAGGGTTAGATTTTGGATACACACCCCAAGTCCCGTTAAGGCTGCCTGGGAGCTTTCAGCAAAGTTGCAAACCAGGCCAATTACAGCGGAAGGCCTGGGCTGGGCCGCAGGCTAAGAACCGCTGCTGCTGATGCCCCAGGAAACCTGGCTCCCGGGACTGGGCAACGCAGCTAACCATGGCTCCCGCCTCCTAATTTTACAGAAGGAAGACAAAGCCCAGGCAAGCCAGTGACCGAGCTGGCCCGAGAACAGGGCCACCCCCGGCCGAGACAAGCAAGGCACCCGGGGCACCAGAAGTCCAAGGTGGGCTCAGCCACGGACCCGAGGCTGCGCACTTGAACCTGCGTGTGCCTTCCTCCTGCAGCTGGGCTCTCTGGGCACCACAGACCCCAGGTGGTGGGAAACGGCCTCTAATATTCAGTTAGTTTGCAGCCGGTTGTGATAAGGCTGGTAGCTTGCAAAGAACTGCAGGGAGAAGCCAGGCACACACATGCGGGCTGGGGGCGCGCAGGCTCCTGGGTCTCTGACGCCCGCTCTTAGCTCAGGACCCTCCTCCAAATGATTTATCTGGACCCTTGCATTTCCTGTCCTATTGTCCGACCCGGTGAAGTGCTGTCCTGTCCCCCAAAATCCCCAGTAGAAACTGGCCAAGGGCACTTTCCCTAAATAACGCCCCTCTGCATGGGGCCCATCATTTATTCGCCAAATCCAGGAACAGATTGTCGGTGTCCTTCCTTTTTCAAAGCCTGCTGAGTGCCTGCAGACCTCCACTCACAGCCTCTCCCCCGGAAAGTCCCCAGAGGTGGCATATTCTTTGCTCAAGCAACAGTCCTCAACTCCTGGACATCACTTCTGTGGCTTGAATTGCAGCAGCTCCTTTCGATTAAGGGAATTTCCATCCGTTGGTTACAAACACTTTTTTAACGGCCTCTATTTTTAACACCGAGGTTTCTCAGCCTAGGCCCCCTGTTTGGTGAAGTTCACGCTCCCAGAGATTCCTCTTCTCGTGCGGCTGGTCCCCTGCATCACTCTGGGTGCTGGGCAGGCGCCAGTTCTGTTCATGTACTCATCCATCCAGGGTCACTCATTCAGCCCCACCCCGACCCCCAGGAGGGGATGTGCTCAAGGAGAGCCATGTAGGGGGCAGGAACCGTTCCAGGCATCAGGTCATAGGTGAGCTGCACAGAAGTCAGGTAAACGTGACGACACGGAGAGATCAGAGCTCTAGAGGGAATAAAAGAGGAGACAGGGTTGAGGGGCTGTGTCCTAGAGTTCTACAGGGGTTTCTTCTTTTAAAATTTTTTAAAATTTATTTATTTTTATTTTTGGCTGCGTTGGGTCTTCACTGCTGCGCACGGGCTTTCTCTAATTGTGGCTGGTGGGAGGAGGGAGCTCTGAGGATTTCCCAGGCTGGTCAGAAGCTTGGGGAACATTCTTCCAGAATCTGCTTCCAGGTGATGACTCATGATGGGCTCTGACACAGCTGACACCCCTGTGCTTCAGCCGGAGAAAGGCCTGGAAATGACCTGTCAGTGCCCTTGGCTTTCAGAGGTCCCAGTGGCCACGTCAGGTGTCCATGTGCAAGTGTTGGGGTCCTCTTCTGTGGTTCTGACCCCCAGGGACCATCTCTGAGGCTTTGACACCACTGGGGCTCTGCTCTGTGGTCCTAAACCCCCCAGTGCCCTTCTCTGTGGTCCTGACCGCCCCCCCCCCAGGGCCCTGCTCTGTGGTCCTGACCCCCCAGGGCCCTGCTCTGTGGTCCTAAACCCTCCAGGGCCCTGCTTTGTGGTGATGGAACAAGCCAGACATTTATCTTCTGACCTGGAGGCACGTGAGAAAGCTACTTTAGAGTAAGTAGCCCAGAATAACCCCTTAAGAACAGCCCTGCCCGTGGGCCCAGGGGGACGTGCACCTGTGTGAGCACACAGGCGTGGGAGGGACATGCGGGAGAACACCTGCAAGGGGCCATCATCCAGGCCAACCTCCCGAGGCTGGGCCTTCATCCCCTCCTCCCTGGTCAGCTTCACACACCTTCCAGCCACACAGCTGTGTTAGGGGCCCCCGTCCCAGACCTGCAGGGCTCCGTGCCCCCTGCTCCCTTCACGCCCGCCTCCAGGGGCTCAGGCCGTCCCTGGCCGCCAAGAGGCCCTGATCCCACCCACCACGGGCTTCCCCCCAGAGCGTCCTCCCCTGTCCGGCCTCTGCTCCCCTCCTGGGCCCATCAGCTCCGAGGCCCCATGTCCCTGTGGAGCCTTCCCCGCAGCTCCAGTGGGGACTGATGTGACAGGAGCCCAGCTCCTCAACAGGAGGCAGAAAGGCCATGTGGGCCCCGTGGGCCCCCAGGCCTGGCACCCCACGGGGCTCTGATGTGCCGGGCTGACACCTTCGCCCTCTGTGGTCCACTCGGAGGCCGTGCACCCCAGGAAGGAGGGCGGGTCACCCCCCAGAGGGCCCGGGAGCAACGTCTCCAGGGGAGGGAGAAGGAGGCGGACGCAGACGGCGGGGCCACGGTGCAGGGCTGGAAAGAGAGGAAAGTGGGCTCGCGGGTGTGCAGCAGGGGCCGGTCACGGACGGGGCGCGGCCACCGCACAGACTGGGCAGTGGACGCAAGACAAAGCCAGTATGAGGAAGTCAGCGCATCTCTAGTCCAGAGCAGGGCCCCCACTCAGCACCCTGGACGTTTGAGGTCATGTCACTCTGTCCCGGACCCTGAGGTTGCTGAGCAGCACCCTGGCACCACCCACCACCCGGCAGTGACAACCCAAAATGTCTCCGGACATTGCAGGTCAATGTCATGCCAGGTGACAACTCTGGTGTCCACCGAGCCGCATCCCCAGACAACGACCGTGTCTGAGCCGCCGGCCCCCGGGGTCCGAGTCAGCGGTCCGGCTGCTGGGGGGTGTGATGCTGGCCGCACGCTGCGCACAGCAGACGCGCCCGCCTCCCTGACCCCAAGCCAGCGTTGGGGACAAACACGCCGGTGAATGAACCAGTGAAAGAAGAACGGAAGAGAGGGCAGAAGAGATGCTATGTCACCCCAGCCCTGGCCTCCCTGCCCTGGAGGTGAGGTCACCGTCCCACTTTGGAAAACCCCTCCAGGAAAGATGAGAGCAAGAGCAGGTGTCGTTTATGCTCGGGAGGAGCCAGAGACGAGGGTGACGCATCAACGCTTGGGCGGCCACCTGCAGCCGGCTTAGAGGGCCCCTCTCTGCACAGATGGAGGGCTCAGAGCCCAGCTGGTCCCCTTGCGCCCAGCGTGCCTTGCTGGGCTGCTGAGTCTCTGGGCCAGCAGCTGGGGAGTGAGTGGGGTGGGCCCAGGACAGAGCCAGCCTCGGGAGAGGGCAGAAGTCACCGCAGAGTCCCCGTCGCCCACAGGGCCATCGTGAGCCCAGCCTCCGCCGACGCCCGCGAGGGTTACTATTACTGCCTTTGTCGTCATCTGTGCCTTTATTGATTTCAACAGCCTGGGCTGGGGAGCTGGCATTTGGGTGGGGGGACAGGGAAGGAGGGGAGGGGCGGCGGCAGGGCTGCGGGGCGGTGTGTGCTGGTGGACGTGGCTGGAGACGGCAGCCGCCTGCGGTTTGCGGCCCGGGGCCCCAGCTGCGACGTCCCTGCACTGCCGCCGAGGCGGCCCCGGGGACACAGAGCCTCCAGGTTCTGGCGGGGACGCAGACCTTCCCTCGGCCCTCAGCGTGGCCCTGGGCCGGGGGGCCTGGTGCAGCCCGAGGAGCCTCGACGCCAACCTCACCCGCCAGGCTGCCTCGTTAGGAAGCCAGCCGGTCCCGCCAAGCTGGCACCGACGCCCGTCCCAGCCGTTTCCTGAGGCTCCCGTGTGTGTCTCCTCCTCAAGGCCCCGCAGCCAGGGCCTCACCAGACCCGAGCAGACCTGCTTGGGGATCATTTTCTTCTGGTTCCAAAGCTGTTGTGCCTTGTAGGGTTAAAGCCACTTTGACTTAGTTTTTTATTTTCCTCAATCACGAGTACATGATGGGGCAGGTGCTCAGATCAGCAGCCAAGAGACTCGTTTCACATCCAGAAGCTTCTATTTTGCCATCCCTATATCATGCGTGTAAAAGATAATCTTCAAAAAGAGGCAAAATCATGACTCTCAAGCAGGTTTAAAACGAACGCACGTTAAAGATTTTATTTAACTCAATTTAGCGAAGGAACTGGTAAGATGGTCCAGCCAGTTCAAAGGAGAGTGAAAAAGCATCCGTTTACAGGGAGAAAAGGAGTGGACGGAGCCGGCTGGTCCACGGATGGGGTGGCAGGAACTGACTGGCTCCGAATTCACCTGCGAGCCGACTGGCCTCCGGGGCACAGGCCGACCGCTTAAAACAGCAGAGATTTGCTGTCCCACAGTTCCCGAGGCCAGAGTCCTATCAAGGTGTCACAGGCTGATTCCTTCTGGAGGCTCTGGGGCTCCTTCCTTGCCTCTTCCAGCGTCTGACGGTTACCAGTAATCCCTGGTGTTCCCGGTCCTGTAAATACAGCGCTGCAGTCACCGCCTCCATCTTCCCATGGCTCCTCCCTCTGTGTTCACGTGCCTCAAATCTCCTTTTCCTCTCTCTGGCGAAGACCACAGTCGCGGCATTTAGGGTCCATCCTAAACCAGGATGACCTGATGCCAAGATCCTTACCTGATTATATCTGCAAAGACTATTCCCAAATCAGGTCATATGCGTGGGTACCAGGGTTTAGGGTGTGAACATATCTCTTTGGGGGCACCATGCAACCCACTGTCTATAAATAAGACTTACCTGTATTGCTATCAGTTATCTAATGTTTACAGAGGCAATAAGAGACTAGACTCAGAAACCCCAGAAGGAGTCATTGCCCCTCGTCTCTGAATCTCTGTTTCTTTTCCAAATTTCCTTACACTTGGCCCTCAGAAATCGTTTCTAGGCTCCCAGAATGACAGACGTGTTTTTTTATGCCCTTTGGTCACCAAGGGCTGCAGGCACGGGACCTGGGGGACCTGGTAGGCTGTGTTGTGAACAGGGGTCTGAGGGTCCGAGGGACCGACCTTGAAAACCCAAACCTCCACCACGCAACCCCGACCTTCTGCCCTCCCCTCCTCCCCTTCCTGCAGTTCCTTCAGCTGGCCGAGGGCACGCCTGCCTCAGGGCCTTTGCACGTGCTGCTTCCTCTCCTAAGGGGCCGGCAGGCACACCCCGCTCACTTCAGTAGTTTCTGCTCGGAGAGACCCACCCTCCCCCTGCACCGCACTCATGGCCACTCTGCTCTGCACTTGCCTCAGGCCCGAGGTCCTGGACTCTGCCCTCTCCACCCCGTGTCCCCAGCGCCTAGGACAGTGCCTGTCCCGTAGCCGTCACCGTCAACACCTGTCGAAGGATGAGGGGCCACCCTCGCTCTGGGCCTGGGAGGGGAAGTGGCTCCCTCCTCGCCTCCCCTCCCCCATCCCGGGTCAACTCAGTTGCAGACCCGCCCGGCCTCAGGCCCCTCAGGTCGGGACCAGCCCACTCACCCTGGTGAGCAGACGACTGCCCTGCCCTCCCTCTGCAGCATCTCTGAGGCTGCTCCCCGCTGGCCTGGGGACCAGGAAGCACACAGGACGAAGTCCCAGTCCTCCCGGGGCCTGGGTGGAGAGGTTGGGAGGAGGAGGGGATGGACAGCCCAGCAGGGACACACAGGACGCAACCCCTGGCTGGCGGGGACAGCAGGTGTATTTCCAGCCCAAGGGATGAGGCCACCACAGGTAGAGGAGGAGGGGAGAGAGGACCCGCCCACACTTAGAGGTGGGGAGGAGGGTCAGCCAGGCTCAGCGTGGGTCAGCGCCGGCCGAGAGGGCGACCCTCCCTCACCCTGCTCAGTGTGTATTTATGGGCAGCCTGCCTGGCTCTCCCAGGAGAGGGGCCTGCTTGGGTGTTTCTCAGCTGTGGACACATCCCAAAAGCATCTGCTGTTTCTTCTTCTTTGACATCCTAGAGTTTTGAAGATCCTCAGTGGTTTTGGCCTCCTGTGCCGTGGGGAGAAGTTTTGACCAAAGTGTTAAGGGGACCCAGGGCACAGCCCCAAGGGACAGGAGACGCTCGGTGGATGCCGGCATGACACCCCCGCCCCCAACAGGGATCTTCACTCCCAGACCCCTGCTTTGCCAGGCTCCCAAGGTGGGCTGGGCAGGGGTGGCAGGGGGCAACAGTCCTGGCTTGGGTGGCTGTCTCAGGAGCAAAATGAACCCCTGACACAGTCTGCCTGCATTCAGGAATTTAGAGGGCCCCCAGCACGAGGTCAGTACATCCCCCTGGATCCTTATCGTCTCGTTCTTGGAGATAGCAGACAACCAAGGGTCATCTGGTGACATAAAAGAGAGACCAAGACACAGAGGAAAATAAAGATGCTGAGGGAAATAGGTAAGTCAAGGAAGGAGGAGAACTTACCAAAATCAAGCACCCTGCTGCTAACATCCCCAGAGAAGACGTTGCCCCCATAAACCAGGACTGAGTACAAGAAAAAGCTTCTAGAAAACTAAAATAAAAGCACTACTGAAAATTCAAGGGGTTGGAGATAAAGACGAAGTCTCTCTGAAAGCAGACAAAGAAGACAGGAAGTAAGAAAGAAAGGACAGGAGACAGTGAGGATCCATAGAAGAGGTCAGATGCACAATGACCCAAAATTCTGGCAAGGGAAACCAGAGCAAAATGGGGTGAGGAGGCTGTCAAAGGTGTAACAGAAGGGAGTTTCTCCAACTGAAGGGATGTGCGTTTTCAGGCTGCAAGGATCCACTTGAGTGACCAAAAAAATGAATGATAATAACAGTAAAGCCCCCATCAGATGCACCATCGTGAATTTCAGAATATCAAGGGGGAAAAGGAGACCCTGAAAGATTTCTGAGAAACAGAGTACACGTCACCCACGGAGAGTGAGGATGGACTGCTTGCAGCTTGAGAGGCCGGAAGGCAGCCGGGCAGTTCCTCTGGATGCTGGCAGGAGTTATTTTTGCTGAGAATTCATTCACTGACCAAACTATCCATCAAGTGTGAAAGTGGATAAGGCTGTTTTTAGGCATGTAAACACCCAGAAAATGTACTGCCCACACACCCTTTCGTAGGACACTCCTTGAGGACACACTTCAGCAAAATGAGGAGATAAACCAAGAAAGGAACAGACATGGGTCCCTAAAACAGTCTCTCCAACTCATGGGGAGAGTGTCGGGAAATCCAAGAAAATCCTTTCAGCAGGTCTGGAGAGCAGCCCATCCAGGGTGGAGCAGGAGGATGGGGGCTCTGGGAGGAAATCCCGGGGGAGTGTGATAGGACACGTGAGGTTATGGGTTGAGTTGTGTCCCCCAGGAAGATACGTGTAAGTCCTAATCCCTGGTCCCTGTGACTGTGACTTATTTGGAAATTAGGGTCTTTGCAGATATAATCAAATTAAGGTGAGGTGACACAGGGTTGGAGTGGGCCCTAACCCAATACACCTGGTGTCCTTATACGAAGAGGAGAGACAGATACAGAGAGAATGCCAAGTGACCACTAAGGCAGAGATTGAGGTGATATGGCTTCAAGCCAAGGAACTCCAAGGATTGTCAGCAACTGTCAGAAGCTGCAAGAGACGAGGAAGGATCCTCCCCCAGAGGCTTCGCAGAGAGAGCATGGCCCTGCCGACCCCTTGATTTTGGACTTCTGGCCTCCTTAACTGTGAAAGAATACATTTCTGTTGTGTTAAGGCAACCAGTTTGTGTACTTTGTTTCAGCAGCCACAGGAGACTAACACACCTGACATGATGGAGAGTTAAAAAAAAAATGAGGATATGATTAAAACAGTGTAAGGAAAAACACAAAGGCATGTAGAAAGGCCAGGAAAAACATAGAGCAGTATCAGAAAAGAAGTGTAATCATAGTATACCACTGGCCTTTGCTATGAGCACTATTTTCAATCAAAATAACATAAACATGGTTTATTGATTAAAAATCATGATGTTGAAAGGATAAGGAGGAGAAATTAGGGTGCAAAAGGGCTAAAATATAATCATTCACAGCAAGAAGCCAACAAACCAGTCTAAAAGTTGTAAGCCCAGAAGTAGCCGTATGGACCTGGGTTTCCCTCTCTGCTGTGACAACCCCTTCCCCACTGCCCTCCCCTCCCCATCCTACTGACTGGCAGAATGGGCTATGCCATGGCTGACCCTCTGGGGTCCCTACAGTCAAAGAGTCATACCATGAAAAAAAATGACGTCACCTATCTCGGGCCACAGATAAGGCGTTTACACTACTTCTCCAATGAATTGATCAGGGGCATGTGGCAAAGTTTTATTTCTATTCGGCCACAGGAAGAGAACCAGTTCCATAAAATCTTGTACATGGATTCTTCTTGACAGATATTTTAGAGAAAAGAAAAAAGATGGTTGGATGATTGCTGTTAGACTAAGTTTTTTTGTTTTTGTTTTTGTTTTTCTTTTTTGCGGTACGCGGGCCTCTCACTGTTGTGGCCTCTCCCGTTGCGGAGCACAGGCTCCGGACACGCAGGCTCAGCGGCCATGGCTCACGGGCCCAGCTGCTCCGCGGCATGTGGGATCCTCCCGGACCAGGGCACGAACCCGTGTCCCCTGCATCGGCAGGCAGACTCTCAACCACTGCGCCACCAGGGAAGCCCTAGACTAAGTTTTAAATAAATATATACGTAAAAGCATCCCACAAAGCTCAGGGTCCTTCGGTTCCCAGGCAGACCAATGATTCGGGTGGAGTAAATCCAGCTTCTCAGAGAGGGGTCTCCAGCCCATCAAAATCCCTCGGAAACATTTTGTCAGGAGTGCCAGTCTCTCCCTAGAAGGGATCCAAAGGGCATCACACAAAATAACACTCCGCCCCAGACCTGGTCTGAGAACATCTTCTTTCTCAACAGTCTATGTGGGATTTTAATATTTGTTTTAGATACCCACATAGATTAATTTATTTTCTTGTAAGAAGCAGCAGGAATGGTAACAATTAAACCCAGTCTCACCGCAAAGAACAGCATTCCAAAGGAATTTCACATTCCGAAAAAAAACCCAACAAAGTAGAACTTTTGTTTACTTTGTTCCATCTCATAAACAGCCTCAGCCCTTGGTGCTGATCAAATCACTCCCAGCTGTGAGTGGGATGCTGGCCCGTCCTGAGGAGCCCCTCAATGATGGGGGTCCTGAGAAGTTTGGAGAGAATGACAATGTGACAGATCTGGGTGCCTCTTCGAGGTGTCAACCCCAGTGGTTCAGATGCAGGGTGCAATGCAGCCTGCATCGTGCTGGTTTCATTTTAGGCGCTCCCCAAACCCCAGTGGTGTGGGGGCAGATGGGAGGGAAAGTGGGGCTGGTCCCCCTTCCAACTGTCCCAGTCCCACTGGGCCTCAGTTTGTTTCTGGAGAGACCAGGCTTCCACAGCAGAAGCCAGCTGGAGCCTGTTTTCCTTGGACACTTGGAAGCCAGCTGCCGGGGTCTGGATAGATGTGTTGTGCTGCGGCCGCCAGCAAGAACACAATGCTGAAACTTCCCTAATAATGCAACTAGGATGAAAATCATCTGACTCTTTTAAGTGGCAAAATAAACATCAGTATCAAGGTCCTGGACGGAGGCCACTCCATTTGTTAAGATGTACTTGCAGCTGTTTATTATTATTAAACAATTATGTCTCGTTTTCAATTTGGCTTTTCTTAAATGCAGTCTTGTTATGCCAGTTTCTGTAACCACTGCACAAATGTCTTCAATCATTCTGCTTAAGGATGTTTTATGGCTATTTTGATAACAAGAATATATTAGTTTCCTAATAAATTACCACCACTGAGTGGCTCAAGACAACACGAATTTACTGTCTTGCAGATACAGAGGCCAGGAGTCAACCTCAGTGGGCTGGATCGATGTGTGGAGGCTGCATTCCTTCGGGGGAGGCGGGGGAGGGCACAGGGTAGGGTCATTTCCTGCCTTTTCCAGCTGCCGGAGGCGCTTGCCTATGCTTGGCTTGTGGCTTCCTTCTCCATCCTGAAGGATGAAGCATCACGTTTTCTGCCCTCTCTGGTCTGTTTCCATCATCACTTCTCTCTCTGACCTTTCTGCCTCCTGATAAGGATAATCTCCCATCTCAAGAACCTTAATTTAATCCCATCTGCGAAGCCCCTTTTACCCTGCTAGGTGACATAGTCACAGGTTCCAGAGATTAAGATGTGAACCCCTCTGGGGGACCACGATTCTGGGCACCTCAACTAGATTTTGTCCAAGTTTGCAGCAAAGTTTTCCAGTTAAATAGGGAAGTATTTGACAGTGAAAAAAATACAAAGAACAGCAGAGATGACCCTCAGAGAAGAGTTACACGTGGTCATCTCAGGGGGCCAGCCCCAGAGGGGGAAGGGTGGGAACAGAGAGTGTCTTGTACATTCCAGATTTGTTTGTTTTACTGAGTGCACTTATTATAAAATAATATTTCTTTAATTACAAAAAAAAAGAATGCTGGGGCTTCCCTGGTGGCGCAGGCGTTGAGAGTCCGCCTGCCGATGCAGGGGATACAGGTTCATGCCCCGGTCCGGGAGGATCCCGCATGCCCCTGAGCGGCTGGGGCCGTGAGCCACGGCCGCTGAGCCTGTGCGTCCGGAGCCTGTGCTCCACAACAGGAGAGGCCACAATGGTGAGAGGCCCGCGTACCGCAAAAAAAAAAAAAAAAGCTATGTCTCCCTTTCCCCAGGATGCTGGCAGTCGAGGGAGATGAGCCTACATGTGATACACTGAGATACATGTGACCGTGCAGTGGAGGAGCTGGTACCCAGGGCCAGGTGAGCCCCGGGGGATGAGGAGCCAGGAGAGAGGGGGCTCTCTAGGCTGGTGGCCTTCAAACTGGGGGCACAGAAGTGCCGAACTCTTTCCTGGGGATACAAGGAGGGGACCAGGTGCCGGAGCTTCAACATCCCTGTGTTCCATTCTGGAGTCAGCTCACAGGGGGCCCTGCCCCGGCATCCCTGGTGGCCTGCACACATCCCCAGGGACCCCGAGTGAGGGGGCAGGAGGGGAGGCGATGCTCTGGGGCCCCCAACTGTGGTCAGGGAGCCAGCCCCTGGGGGACCCCAACACTGACTCTCCAAGCTCAGAGGTGCCCACCTTCTCGGCTAATCCCAACACCCCTCCAAGGCTGTGACGGGGGGGAGGAGAAGCACCCAGACACCGACGGTTCAGGCAAGGCTCTGACCTGTGAGTGGGTGGGACAGCTTCCTGCATGGCAGCGTCTTCACACCACCCTGGGCAGAAGTAGCGTTTCCTTGTCTGGAAGAAGCAAGCTGCTTCCCAGCCGGGTCCCCACCCGCAGGATGTGACACCCGCCCCCTCGTCTGCTGAAAACATGGGAAAGCTGACCTCTGGGCTGATGGGGTCAGTCCTGCTACCTGATTCACACGGGATTCTTGTTTGATAACTGATGAGCACGGAGTCCAGTGCACCCCCAGCGCACACACGCGTGCACGCACATGCACGCTCATTCACGGGCTCACACGCGAGCTCCCCCACACACTCACCCCTCACCAGGAGCACCATGCCTGGGGCAGCCCCCGCTGCACGAAGAGCCCACCCTTTAGCCACGCACGACATTGTGTTGCTGAAACACGGTGACAGGACAAAGCACGTTGATGCTCCGTGTTCATGATTCATTGAGGAGGTCAATTCCGAGTGACCCTCATCTTGGCCCATACAACGCACGCTGGCACACAGTTAAGAGAATGACCTCAGAGTTATTGTCTCAGTGTTGGTTTCCACAATATGTCAGATGCTACCACTTAAATTTAGGAGGAGAAATTTTAGTTGTTAGAGACTGAATTTACCCATGGACCATGGCCAGACAGCATAAAAGGTGAAACTCTGACCCACAACCTGCAGCCACCTGCCCGGGTGGCCAAACCGCCACCTCCAGGACCAGCTGGGACGGGCCTGTGAGTCACAGAGGCTCAAGGCCAGACTGCCATCATCTGCGAGTCCAGGAAGCCAGACAACAACCAGTAAAAATTAGCTGAGGGGGCTTCCCTGGTGGCGCAGTGGTTGAGAGTCTGCCTGCTGATGTAGGAGACACAGGTTCGTGCCCCGGTCCGGGAAGATCCCACATGCCGCGGAGCGGCTGGGCCCGTGAGCCATGGCCGCTGAGCCTGCGCGTCCGGAGCCTGTGCTCTGCAATGGGAGAGGCCACAACAGTGAGAGGCCCGCGTACCGCAAAAAAAAAAAAAAAAAAAAATGTACTGGGGACCACAGAATTTCTCAAGACTCCTTTAGGGGCCTGTGAAGGACACTGGTCTGGGAAAGGGGGGGAGGGGCAGTGCCGGCTGGGGAGGGGTCTGGAGGCCGCCTGAGACCACGTCGGTGGGGGCATGGGTGGGGGCAGCCCTGGAGACCCAGGGGCAGGTGAGAGGCAGCCCCATGGACAGCTGGGTCAGCCTCAGCACTCAAATGTCATCCCATGGCATCAGGGACCAAGGGGCTCACAGAAGGTGAGAGGTGGGTGCCTGCAGAAGAGTGTGCTAGCTGCAGGTGGGGCCCCAGTGGACCTGCAGACACGGGAGGCGGCCACCTGCTGGGGCGGGGTGGGGGGTTGTGCCTCACTCTGCTCCACCCCCGCAGGCTCATCCTACAGCCAAGGCAGGTCTCCCGTCCCCAGGTAAGCGGGTGCCTGTGGTTTAACTCAAGGCAAGTTTGCATCTTAGCTGGTCAGAGTCCAGTCTAGGACGTCTGCTCCACGCAGCCCCTGGGGGTCCCAGGCTCCTCCCCTCTCATGGCTCCGCCCTCCTCCCACCCAGACTGGACTAGGAGCAGTTGGGGTTGGGGGCTCAGGCGGGGGAGGGCTTTAGGGCCAGGCCTGGGGGTGACACGTCACTTCTGCCTGAATGCCACCAGCTTGCACTCAGACCCACACCTGACCGGGAGGGAGGCTGGGGCATGGATCAGCCCTGTTCCCAGAAGGAGGAGGAGCGGCCTCGTACACATGAAGGCCATCAGGGTCACGGCGAGACAGAGGACATTTCTCCGTCTCCACCCCTGCCCCTTGGAACTCCCTCCTGGCCAGGATCAGATGACATGTCATCCCCAGAACCACCTCTCGTGTGTTTTCACTGGTCACTTGGGTTTGGATTCTGGGTCCTCCCTGCTCACCACGCCCTGCCATGCCACTAAGTACTGTGTCCTCCTCATTTATTTCATGGCCTCTGTCATGCGACACATTGGTATCCTCTCTCAAAATAAATCTGGCATCTCAAATTCTACTGTTAGCTATTCTTTCCTTTGTGTTGTTGTAGTAGTCAGCGTTTGCTGCAGTAACAAACATCCCCAGCATCTCAGAGGCTTACATTACATTATGTGAGGACTGAGTCCACTGTAGCAGAGGGCTTGGTTGGCTCCAAGTGACTGCTTGTTCCAGGATCTCCTGGGACCTCTGTTGTCACCATGGATGAGAGAGCAAGAGGGGAAGAACTGAACATGTGGACTATTTTGGCTCAGACATGCCTAATTCCACTGGCCAAAGCAAGTCGTGTGGTCAAGCTCAATGCCTGTGGGGTCAGGGAGACACTGACCTCTGTGGGTGAGCAGTGCACTGGCCACACTCCCCCATCCATCTTCCTTCAAGCCACATCCATGTCTCCCACAGCAGGGGGTGGATTAGGGTGTTGGTCACTCCTCCCTGCCCGCTCCCCAGCAGAAAAGCATAAATGCGATGCATGGAATCGGGCCAGGGAGCAGGACTGAGCAGGAAGGGGCAGGGGAGGGGAGGGGAGGCCCCGAGCCAGGACAGCCAACAGCTTCTGTCATCACCGACCTGGTCAGTCTCTCCCGGCGGGACCCTGAGAAGAGCTGCCTCCCAAGGTGGTCAGGTCCTCAGATCTGATGTGCCTGGGGTGGGACGTTCTCCTGCAGGCCCAAGGGGTCCCCTAAGACATCAATCCCGGGTGCTGGGTGCTGGGGGAGGGAGGGAGGCCAAGAATCAGTCCGGGGCTGCTCGCAGGTCCATCTGGGGTGGCGCCCTTCCTCTTGGGTTTCCTGGGACTCTGTGGGGACAGAAAAGAAAGCCTCTCTGCTGCTTCAGGAACTCTCAGCAGAAGGCCTTTCTGGACACCAAGCCTGGCGACCCCTGGGCACTGGCTTGTGATGTCTGAGCTTGTGCATCTGGGGAGACCCGTGGGAGCCACTTCCACGCCTGCAGCAGCTGGACGGTTCCGAGACGGAAGCTGGGTGGGCGGAGGGCGGTGCGCCAGGCAGCCCCATCCAGGCAGCGGGGGCAGAGCCTGGGTTTTCTGAGGCTGTGAGGAAGCACTTGTCACTTTCCTAGGTGTGGCCCTGTATCTGGTCACCACCACGTGCCGTGGGATTGAACTGAACAGGGGCGGAAGAGGACCACACCTGGAGGGACCCGGCTGCAGATGTACAACTGGGCCTGCCCCGTGGTCAGAGGAGTGAGTCCACACGGCCCCCCTTGTGTGGAGCAGGCCACCTGTCCGGCTGTGTTGCCAAGCCCCTGGGACACAGAGGAGGGAAACAAGCCCCTCCCATGGGGGAGGAGATGGACCCCTTGCCCCAGGGAAGTCCAGTCCCCAGGCCTGACCCCCAAGAGGGCACCCATCTTGGCTGGAACCTTTGAGCTGTGGAACCGGAGCTGGGACACCTGCATATGCGGGAGCCCAGAAAGGGTGCCATGGTCTCTTGGCCATGAGGCTGGTGTGAGACGGGCCTGGTAAGGGTGAGGGTGAGGACGCGGAGGCCCTGCCACTTCCCTCTCTGCTTCCGTGTTCTTCCTCTAAAAAATGAGCATACGACAGGTGCCCCGGGAGGTCAGTGTGGTGTCACCATGGTGCCATGCACACAGGGTCAAAGCACAGCCAGCCGGGGTCGGTGCCCCACTGCAGCCACCCACCGGGTGACCTGGGGTCCCCCTCCCAGGCCCACTCACAGCCGCCTGGTGCCCGGGGCCCCTGCTCTGCATCCATTCATGTGACATCACAGCAATGGATGAGGGAGATGCTTTTCCAGCCCTGCGTCCAGGGAGGGAGGGGCTTCTCCCTCTACACAGGCTCCCTCCCTGGCCCCTCCCCAGTCCCCAGACCACAGAAGGTGCCGCCTCCCCAGAGACCCCAGATAGCGCCCAAGCCCAGAGCACACAGGCCCAGAGATGCGAGCCGTGCATCATGCAGCCGTTCTGGGTGACAAACGAGACCAAGAATGACCTGCCGCCAAGGGCAAGATCAGTGACCAGACTGGGCAGCCCAGCAGGGACCAGCCCAGGCCTAAGGCCAAGCGAGGAGGGGAGGGCCAGCAGGTCCAGGGCACTGGCTGGTGTGTCTCGTGGTGAAGGGAACCCAAGTCCTTGCAGAGGAAGAGGAACAAGAAACATCATTCAGGAGCCACTGTTGGGCTCTCTGGCTCGCCAGACCTCGGCCATCGTACCTGGCCAGTGAGCTGCGTGCAGCTCTCAGCCTTTCTCAGCATCCCATTTCCCTTGCCTGTCTGCTGCTAGCTTGGGAGGAGGCCAGGTGGGAGGGGGCCATGGGGCAGCCTCAGGATAGTGGGGACCGGGGGTATCACAGTGTGAACAAGCCAGAACCCACGCCCTCAGCCAGCCTGCCCACTGCCAGTGAGCAAGCAAGGAACTGGTACAGGGGCAGGACGTTGTCAGATTTCCATCTGTATGTGGATTTTATTGTTTTTAGCTGAGACTCATCAAGTGGTTTAGGATGCCTAGGACTGTCTCTGTGTTCACTTGCATCCAAGCCAAGATTAAACAAATGGTCTTAATCAAACATTCACTCTGTCCCAGGCCCACATGGTGCCAGAAGCACAGCTGGAGGCAAGCAAAACTAGAACGCAGGAAAATATCCAGTGAAAAAAGCACAGTTAACTCTTCCTGAAGAAGCCCACCAACGTGTTCACGAGCAAAAGAATGAAGCTGGGCCCTCACCTCACGCATGGCACATACAAAACTTTTCTCAAACCAGACCAAAGACCTAAATGTAGGACTAAAACTGTAAAACTCTTAAATGAAAACAGAGGAAAGGCTTCATGACATTGGATTGGGCAATGGTTTCTTGGATCTGACACCAGAAGCACAAACCAACAAAAGAAAAAAACTAGAGAAATTAGATTACATCAAAATTAAAATCTATTGTGCATCAAAGGACATGATCAGGGCTTCCCCGGTGGCACAGTGTTTGAGAGTCCTCCTGCTGATGCAGGGGACACGGGTTCGTGCCCCGGTCCGGGAAGATCCCACATGCCGCAGAGTGGCTGGACCCATGAGCCATGGCCGCTGAGCCTGCGCGTCTGGAGCCTGTGCTCCGCAACAGGAGAGGCCACAACAGTGAGAGGCCCGCGTACCGCAAGAAAAAAACAAAACAAACAAACAAAAAAACAAAGGACACGATCAACAGAGTGAAAAGGCAAACCACAGAATGAGGGAAATATTTACAAATCATGTGTCTGATAAGGGGCTAAGATACAAAATAGACAAAGAACTTCTAAAACAACAACAAAGAAACACAAGGAATGCTGACTTAAAAATGGGCAAAGGACTTGAGTAGGAATTTCTCCAAAGAAGATATAAAAGTTGACACTAAGCACATGAAAAGATGCTCAGTATCACAAATCACTGGGGAAATGCAAATCAAAACCACACAGGAACTATCACTTCATATCCAACAGCATGGCTCTTATTAAAACAACAAAAATAAGAAACAAAACAAAACAAACACAAAGTGTGGGCGAAGATGTCAAGAAAGTGGAACCCTTGTGCACTACCGGCGAGAATGTAAACTGGTGCAGCTGCCATGGGAAATAGTGTCGTGACTCCTCAAAACATGAAACACAGAGTTACCGTATCACCCAGCAATTCCACTCCGGGTGTGTACTCCAAAGGAATGAAAGCCGAGACTTCAATGGATATTTGCACACCCATGTTCATAGCAGTGTAGTCACAAAAGATGGAGTGTAAACAACCCACACACCCATCAGCGATGACAGATAAACAAAATGTGGTCCTTCCACACAGTGGAATCTTATTCAGCCTTAAAAAGGAAGGACACTCTGACACCTGCTACAATATGGGTGAACCTTGAGGGCGTTAGGCTCAGTGACATAAGCCAGACACAAAAGGACAAATCGTGTGCGATCCACTTACTTGAGGTCCCTGAAGGAGCCAGATTCACGGAGCCAGAACAGTGGTTGCCAGGGGCTGGGGTACGGGAATTGCTCAACAGGTGTAGCGTTTCAGTTTTGCAACATGAAAAAGTCCTGGAGATGGACAACCATGCTGGCTGCACAACAAAGTGAATGTACTTAATGCCACTGGACTGTACGTTCAAAATGGCTGACATGGTCAGTTTCACGTGGTATACATTCTACCACAATTTAAAAAAATAAAGAGGCTAAACTTAACTACATATATATTTTATAATAGAATGTTAAGCTTTACAGAGCAAGTTCTTTATAGACGTATCAAAGTTAACATTAAGCTATAATGGAGCGAAACAACAAAAAATTTAGTAGAAATAATGCACTCTATCAATGTTCTTGTATTAGTTCTCTTTAAAATTAAGTTTAGGAATGACCTATTATTTCTATTAGAGTTGTGATTTTAAGCTGAGAGATGTTAAATGATCTAAGTGTGTAAAACAGTATTAGAATGTGCATGTGAACTTAATATAAGCTTAATTTATGACACAAATAAGAGTAATTTAAGTGTTTGAGAGGTTTGGTGTGTTTGTGGTGTAAATGCTTCTTGTCGGGTGTTTGAAATGCTTAAAAAGAAAAAAGAATATATTAAATTATAATAGAACTTAAGACATTAAAGGGAATTTAACCTTAATAAAAAGCTGATGAATAACAATCAGTGTTTCAAAGACATGAACTGTGCATTAGGAAGGCTGGAAATTACCCAAGCTTGCTGGCCCTGAACTTGATTAACCAGTTTTCAAATAATAAGATAATATCTAGTGAAGACTATTCCAAAGGGGTGGGGTGGCAATGGCATTTGCTGATTTAGATGCTAAAGATAATGCCCTTCTCACCTGTCCCTAAAAATGTGTTATTGTACCGCCCTGAAAACACACCCCATTGTTTTCTTCCAAAGTGAGAGTGTCCTGTCAGTAAGCACAGCCATGTGACAGTCTGACATAATCCAAAGGGAGACCTCGGACCCAAGCTGGACCCATGGCCCCTGCCCAACCCCTGCCCAGAGTTGTGGTAGAGAGGTGGGCAGGGAAGCGGGGCTGGACAAAGAGGGAGTCAAGCCCAACCCCATGAAAATATGGAGGAAATGGTTGCTCTCCTAGCAAAACAGAAATTACCAAAATCAATCCTAGAAGAACTGGGACATTTATAAAGTCCAGCTTCCACAGAAGAAATTAGAAAGGTGACTAAAGATCTATCTTTGGACAAATTCCAGTCCTGAATTTCAAATTCAACTAAATTTTATTTACTTTTTAAACAGATATTTCCAACCTGTGTAAACTTTTCTAGGCCACAGAAAAAAGATGGAAAGCCTCCTTTAATTTGTGAAAACATAACTTTCATAAAGGCAGCATGTGAAAATGATGCTATTTCACTTATGTCTATTGATGCAAGCACTCTAGATCAAATAGTTGCCAAAAGACTCTACCAATGTATTAACCATTGTGCCAAAGTATCCAATCATCATACACGATCACCAAGAAGGGCTTATGTTAGCAATGCAAGGACCGTTCAAGAGCAGGAAAACTGTCATCATTAAGAAGAAAAATTAGTGATGGAAGAACATGCAGAGAACCCAGGCTAAGCATCAGAGAACAAAAGCCCCCTGGGAGGCCTGAGGGAATACAGAAAGTGTCTGTGGCCTGAGCCAGGGGTGAACAAGGTGGGTGAGTGACAGGAGCACAGGACCTCCACCAAGGGCCTTACCAGGGGGCTCAGTGAAGGCACGGCAAGGTGGAAAATCAGTCCTGTGTCCAGATGGGCTGGGAAACTTCTGGGAGATGGAGAACATCGTGTCGTTGGAGGGACCGAAGGATAGGAGAAGGGTTTGCTCTTGGTTGTGAAAGTTTGGCTGCAGGTCACGGAACACAGCTCAGTCTTGCAGATGCAGACAGGGAATACATGAGAAGGGTGACTGGGGTGTCCCAGCCCTGGCCGGAAGCAGCAGATGGCAGGCATGCCCAACACGTGGACTCTGGTCTCAGCCCTTCTCTCTGCTCCTTTCTGGGGCAGGACACCCCCTCCCATCACCCTCTCCTGCTCTAGTCTGCAGGGTGAGAACTTGGGCCACCCCCAATCTGAGAATGTTTCACCCTCAGTCCAGGCGTCGTGGGTGGGCGGCTGTAGCCGCAGCTCCACGTTCCTGAGGAAGGGGTCTGATGGGCCTCTGGGCCCTGTGCCCACCCTGGTTAGAGGTCAGGGCCAGGCTGTCCATGGACAGGAGTTTAGGCAGAGGACGGGCAGGTCAGAGACCACCTCTCTCCCCCGTACCCACATCCCCTCCCGGCCCCTCCGAGGAGGCCAGCAAATGGCATGCCAGGCAAGCTGGGCTAAGAGCACATCAGCCAAGGTTATGCTGGGGCCTCAAAGGAGGTGCAGTGGTTTGCATCTTTATTTGGTGGTCACGATAATAGTAAAAATAAGCAAAATAGCTTTTTTACCCTTCCCGCTTGCCTGCTGGAGGGGCACGATGACTGCCTCTAAGTTACAGATGGGGAAATCAAGGCAGGGAATGGTTAGAGAACTCGCCCACGGCCAGACAACTAGCCACCCAGGTGACCAGGCTCCCCTTTGGGCTCCTGACCTCTCACCTGCCTGCTTAAGTGTGACAGGTAAGGACAGCACAGTGCATTTGGGGAGAAGCACCCCTGTCCCTGGGCCCAGGCTCACTGACACACCTTCACCTGTGCAACTGTGTGAGCCGGGCTCTCCTGGGCCCATGGGGCATGGAGGAGGGGACGGGGATGCTGGGTCCCAGAGCTGGGTGTGCAAGGGCTTGTGCCTACAGGCTGCCCACCCCTCCTAAGTCTCTAGGTCCCAAAGTTCTGGGACAAGTGGCTGGCTGTACACGGGAGCAAACTTGTGCCAGTAGTTTAGGGACACTTGGGGGACCACTGACAGCAACAAGGGCCCTGCTCCTGTTCCACCCAGGCTCACCTGGTTGGGTGGAAAGCTCCCCAAAGTGCAGACAGACCACACGGCCTGTGGAGTCAGGGCACCCCGAGCACACCATTGACTGAAGCCCAGGAGTGGTGGGCCTGTGAGCGGAGGCCTCACCCAGGGCCTCCTGGACGCTGGTGCCAGCCCCTGGCGTGGAGGCTGAGCTATGAGGGCAGCCAGGGCCCAGGCAGGGGACCTCAGCACCTTGGGTACAGGTGGCTGAGCAGGAAGCTCATGGCGGGGCCGAGCAGCAAAGTGCTTCCCCGACCCACCAGTGACAGCGCCTGTCAGAGCTGGGTCTGTGCCTGTTCGGCTGGAAGTCTGGGTATAAGCTCCCTGATGGAGCAGGGCTCAGGCGGTACAGAGGAGTTTCTGGCCCAAGTGGAGGGTGGAGGGTGGACCCAGCCTGCAGTGGACCCGGCCCACACTGGGCTTCAGTCCACAGGACAGAGAACCATGGAATTTCCCAGGGCCCCTCCTCCACCCCGCCCCCGGAGCAGCTGCAAACACTGTCCACGACGTGACAGCAGGAACCAGGAACGTGGCCACCAAATGCAAACGGAGGAGAGTCGGGAAGACCCGCTCCCCCTGTGTCGGGGAAACACCAGCCTCTGTACGAGCCTGATTGTCCAGGGAGCAGTACAAAGAAACATAAAACCAGCATGGAACCATTCATTATTCTGTTTCATAAACCCAGGAAAACACAGCACTTACTCGTGAAAAAAAATTCTGAAGGAAGAATAATACATCCAGGCTGTTATTTTCAGTCAAAAAAATTTAAGAAATCCTTTAATGTAGGAAATAAGGGCTGAGATGCAGATGAAATAGACTGAAATTGAGCGCAAGTTGGTGGACAGACAGATGTCCATTGAGAGGAGAGCAGATGAACTAGGGAAATAGTGTGGAATAAAGACAGTCATGAGTTGAAAGGACATCTGAAGACAAAAGCTAGACACTCGCCTGGTATAGAATTGCTTTTCCAGAGGAAGAAACATGAACAAAAAGAACAGAGACAGTAATCAAAGATACAGTAGAAGAAATTTTCTTGAAATGAAGACCAATCTCAATCCATTTAACAAAAAGTCTCATTGGGTACCAAGAAAAATTAATGACAGTCTGGTGAAGATCTCAAGTATAAAACATCAGGCAAGCACACACAAAGAAACTCAGAGTGGCCCAAGAGAGTTCTGCACAAATACCAGGAGACAACAGAGGATGGCCACGGCACCATGGCTGCAAGCCCCAACTTCTGTACCCAGCCAGGTCACTGTGGGGTGACCTTCTGCACATGTGCAGGCAACAGAAAAAACGGTTCTCAGGCACCAGGGGCTCAGAAATTGTGCTAAGAACATTCCCTTCCTGAAAAACCAACTCAAAAAATTACCCAGGCAAACAAGAGGTGACTCAAATACCCACAAACAGGTAAGGGCAAGCAGGAAATGGTGAATGGGGGAATCAAGGTGATTGAAGCTAGAGTGAAGTTCAAGTAGAATTTGTGAATAAAATCCAAAACTTACAAAAGAACTATTGCTAAAGCGAAAACCTTCACCTTTCAAGGAACGACAGCTCCTGGGGGTCTCACGTCCCAGCAGACAGGCACAATCTGGTAGGTAGAACCCGGGAGTGGTGGGGATGCTGTCATGGTCACAGCTAGCACCAGAGTCTCAGGGTCCCCTGCCCACCCCAGGGTCCTTTGACACAGGTCATATAAGAAGGAACACCGGTCCTCATCCCACTCCCATGACCTGCACCCTTAGCTCAGCCACCTCCCTCCTGCCAGGTCCCTCCATACTTTCTTGCGGATTTGCAGCTTCTTGTAACATTCAGTCTACCCATTTCTCTTGTGTATGAGACAGGGTTCTGCAGAGAAACAGAACCAATAAGGGATATGTCCATGTCTATGTCCCTATCCATCTCTATATCTATATTGGTATATAGCTATGCAGAGAGAGGAAGAGAGGGATTTATTTTAAGGAATCGGCTCATGTGCTTGTGGAGGCTGGCAAGTCCAAAATCTTCAGGGTGGCCAGAGCCCCAGGAAGAGTTGGTGCTGCAGCTCGAGTCTGAAGGCCATCTGGAGGCAGAGCTCCTTCCTCCTCAGGGGACCTCAGTGTGTTTTCTCTTATGGCCTTCAACTGATTAGATGAGGCCCACCCACATTTTGGAGGGCAATCTGCTCCACTCAAAGTACTGATTTAATGTTAATCTCATCTAAAAAAAATCTTCATGGCAAGATCCAGATGTGTTTGGCCAACTATCTGAGTACCGTGGCCCAGCCAAATTGACACATAAAATTAACCATCATGCCTTATCAACCCTTTAAAAATTACGTTGTTGAAGAAATTATAAGGAGAGGCAAATATCCTCTTTTCTGAAGCGTGAATCGCCTAATCTTATCTCACATAACGTGAGTTATTTCTACCATTTATGTGTATGTTTATTATTACATTTCAAAAAAATAAAGTTTCATTCTGAATTACATAGTTGGAGCAGGGGTAAGGGGACCCCCCCAAAGGCATTAATCTCACCCTAAATACTGGCATATTTTCTTTCTACTTAATTAATGCTGAAGAATTTGACAGCACACCACAGACATCATGCCATTCCTCCCTGAAATACTTCTGTTTGCATCTCTAAAATAATACAAATATTTCTCCCATAAACAAAGAATATCATCACCTTAACAAAATCAGGACAAATTCTTTCATAATGTCTAATCCCCAGTTCCTGTCCTGATTTCCCAAACGGCCCAAGAATATCTTCCACAGCTGGTCTCTCTTGAAGAGGACTTGATCCAGACCGCACATGGATTGTGACGGCCCCGGGCATGGTGTTCCCAGACCACATGCCATTTCCATGACACTGATGTGCGGAGCCAGCGCCGGTGTCTGGGAGAAGCTGCCTGTCTGGGTTTGCCTGGTCACGGGTTGTCCTGTTCCTTGTCATTCCTGCAGCTGCAAGTTCGCTCTGAAGGCCTGTTAGACTCAAGTTAAATAGTTTTGGCAGGAGTGTCCCATAGCTGATATTTGTGGACTTGTACCACAGTAAGAGACACGAAATCCAGTCGTCACCTCGTGGGTTGACGGCCGACTTCAGAGTCGAGCTTCAGCTGGTGATGCCAGCTTACCGCACGCGACAGTGACAGCCCCTGGCCCACCTGCCGCCTGTCCAAAGACCACTAGCGGCCACTGGTGAAGAGTCCACGGGGCAGCAACACACCGGCAGCGCAGGTGCGCGCGAAGCTGGGGGCCCTGCCGCCACCCTCCCTGTTGCTGGCTCCGTCGTTGTGGCCTCGCAGCTCCGAGTGGCTGGCCTGACTCCTGCATGGCTCTGCGGCCGCTGGGCCTCAGTCCCCGCCCGGGTGAGCAGCACAATGGCCGGACGGGGTGGGACCCTGGCCAGGGGCCACTTTAGCTGATGAACTCCACTGAGGCCCCCAGCACCTCACGGGTCCCCCACTCCCACACCCCGAGGCGGTGTGGGCCCAATAAAAGCTTCCTTCATTGAATCATGTTTCAGAAACGACCGAGCAGGGACGGCGGACCTGCCACCAACACACCGTTTCTCCAAGGGCTGCTCAAGCCTCTCGCTTTCCCCAAACGGCTCCCTTCACACGACTGCACCCGTCCCACCCTGGGTCACAGAGCAGCAGCTCCAAACTCAGCCCCTGAGGCCAGCACAGCACATCCGCAAGCACCAGCCTACGGGGAGAGGTGGACAGAAAGCCACCCGTGTCCCCGGTGGGGGGCCAGCGAGGACCGCCAGGCTCTGCTGCTCAGGGACCACACTGCCTCTCCTGGGAGAAAAGCCCTGAGTTTTAGCATCTGCCTCTTTCTACGGTGTAAATACTCCAGAGGGCAGGGGTGGGGTGAGGGCCAGGTCTGGCCAGCATGTGGGGGGCCGGGGCCCCAGAAGACCTGGCAGGATGAAAGCAGAGACCAGATCCAAAGAGACGTCGGCACATGGCCCCTGAAGTCAACCTCCCATCTTCACAAATATGATTGTTGGCTGTGCTCTGTTTATCCACTGCTCTGCAACAGACACCCCCAAACCCAGTGGCTGCCACAACGGCAGCTGTCTGTTTAGCCTGGTGGGTGGAACATGGCAGGTCTCCACACGGCCAGCCCGCCCCTTCTCCATGGGCATCAGTGGGTGACTCCGAGCAGGGCTAGGGCTGGGATCCCCTGCAGGCTAAGCTCAAACCCGTGGAGATGGAGTGCAAGCTGCAGGGTTCGCCCAGGAGACACCAAGGTAAGACCAGGGCTGCTCAGACTGGGGCAGGGGGTTACTTTTTCTCCTGCACCAGGAAGTGGGGCGGGCGCCACAGCTGGCACAGAGTCCACGGGGCCATCTTTCTGTCCACATTGCACGGGCCACGCCAACCGCACCATGTAACTGGGACGTGCGGTTGTACAGACAGACAGGCTGCTGCCCACAGCTAAACCGCTGGCATCCTGCAAACGCAGGCTCAAGGGCCACGGAAAGGCCCAGTGTGCCCCGCCTGGGGCCTGAGTTTGGCCACTGGACACCCCTGTGCCCAACCTGGGGTCTGGGGCATGTGCTCCAGAAGCAGGCCATCTGGGCAGCGCTTGGTGGGCGGCCCAGGCCCGGGCCCCTCCTGCCTCCCTGCTGGCCCCAGAGCCCTGTGAGGCCGAGTGAGCCTCCGCTACCTGCAGCCGAGAGCCCTGACGGGTGTCAATTGCTCCTCAATAAAACAGGGGGGGAAGTGAACCCTGAGTGGTACAGCAGATGTGGTTAAAAAGGGGCAAAAAGTCAGAAAGACGCTCACGCAACCAGACTCTGCTGCAGAGACGCGGTGGCACAGAGGCACCGAGCCAGGAGCAGTGACAGAGCGGAAGCTGGGGGCCTCCCGCTCCCCCAGGACCACCCCACCCACGGGCCTCGGCCTGCAGGCCTGCACGGGTCCACCCTGTGTGCAGCCCAGGCTCCTGGAAGCCGCTTGGGTCCTGCTCTCCCCAAAGGGGAGGGGGCAGATCTCGGGGATCGTGGGGTCCATGTGGGCTAATTACCAGCTAATTCCTGCTCTGCCCTGCCCAGCGGTGTCATCGGGGCCGGAACATGCCACCAGTACTATTCTGCCACCCCGGGGTCTGCATGGGCTGCAGCACACACCTGTACACATGCACACACATGCACACACTCACAGATACAAGCAGACACAGACACACACACAGATGCACACATAACACACAGATACAAGCACACACACACACAGATACAAGCAGACACACACAGAGACACAGATACAAGCAGATACACACACACACACTCACAGATACAAGCAGACACACACAGAGACACAGATACAAGCAGATACACACACACACACTCACAGATACAAGCAGATACACAGACACTCACAGATACAAGCAGAGAGACACACACAGATACAAGCAGACACACACAGATACAAGCAGACACACACAGATACAAGCAGACACACACACAGATATGAGCAGACAACACTCACAGATACAAGCAGAGACACACACACAGACACTCACAGATACAAGCAGAGACACACACACAGACACTCACAGATACAAGCAGACACACACAGAGACACAGATACAAGCAGATACACACACACACTCACAGATACAAGCAGACACACACATACATAGAGATGCACACACTCACAGATACAAGCAGACACACAGACACACACAGATACAAGCAGACACACACACAGATGCACACACAACACACACACAGAGATACAAGCAGACATCACACACACACTCACAGACACACACACACTGCCTCCTGAGCATGGCAGCTGGTGAGCGGAGCCATATTCCGACCAGGGTCGCATTAAGCTCAGCCTGGGAGGGCAGGGGGTGCTCACTGGCCCCGGGTCAGGGGTGCGGTCGGTCAGGGGGAGGGGCTGACACAGGTGTGAGCTCTGGACGCACTGCTCAGGGATGTGGACGGCAGCCTGGGCACCGTGGGAGGGTAACCCCAGACCCCCGAGCTGCACCTGTGTCTCATGGGCTCCTGTGACTCAGGCGCGGTCCCTCCTGAGAAGGCCTGGAGGGTCTCAGGCTGAAGGGAGAGCAAGCCGACCCCGGCGCTCCGTCAGCAAGGGGACTGGGGGTTCTCGGGCCCATGCTGCCCCGGTGACCGTGGACACTTGGCCAAGAGATCCGAGCCCGTGATTCCGTTACAACCCCGTGGAGCTTCATTAGGGAGAGGATCGGGGGGCCTCGGGACACAAGCCCTTTGAGAGCAGAGAGTTCTCCCCGTGGGAGTCGACGGGCTGCTGCTGGCTGCGGGACGGAGGGTCACCAGGAAAGGACATAGGACGACGTCCAGGTCAGAGAGCAGCTCCTGCCCAGCAGCCAGCAAGAAAGCGGGGCTCTCGGTCCCGTGACCGCAAGGACCTGAGCTCTGCCAGCGACGGCAGTGAGCGTGGAAGGGGCCCCGAGCTCCAGCCGAGGACGCAGCCCGGCCAGCACAGGCCTCGCCGGCGACTTCGTGCAGGACCCAGCCACGCTGGGCTGGACTTGCCACCTACAGAGTGAGCTGATAAATGCCTGCGGGTTCTCCCATTTACTCATTTATTTTTATTGTGGTAAAATGCACACCACGTGAATTTACCATTTTAACTATTCAGTGGCACCAAGTAACCCACAGAACTGGGCAACCATCGCCTCCGCTCCAGAGCTGTCGTCTCCCCAGACGTGCTGGGTGGACGGACCCCAAATTCAGGTCTTTGAGGAAGCGCTTGGAGAAAGTATGGGTCTTGGCCAGAAGTCATAGGAGCCACGGGAAACCCCGACCAGGCCACTGGGGCAGTTCGTTTCCTCCGGGCAAGTCCCGCTGTGTTTACTTTCTCTGAGCCTGCCGCCTGGGAAACTCCACACCCAGCACATGGAGACTAGCTTCCAGGAGAACATTCCACCCCCGCAAGCACGGGCTCAGCAAGGAAGTGAGCAAGCCCTCCTCCGGACCTGGAGGTCCCCGCGCAGGCGCTACCTGCCTGGTGGGAAAGAGGAAGGCGTCTGCCCGCTCTTGACCTTGGGCGCCAGGGCCAGCGGGCCTCCTTCTCCAGGCCTTCCTGGCACCCTGGCTGGCACCTGCAGCCCCCGGGTTTCTCCAGGGGAGTGGCAGGAGGGGGCTGATTTGCAGTTGACTTGTCTTGGCAGTGGCGGGGGGCGTTGCCGAGGGCCCCCCAGGCAGCCCCTCTGGGCAAGCATTGCTGGTTCAGGGCAAGAAACCTGTGGGAAGGCTGCTATTCTCCAACCTTCTCCAGCACCTGTTATACCTTGGTTACCTCTGGTCTGCTGGGCCCATGACAGCCTCCAAATAAAGATGCCTCCCTCCTGAGCGGAGTTTCTGAGTAGATGAATCCACACACACACACACACGCACACACACACACACACACACGAACACAAGGGCACATGCGCCTGCATGTAAATGCACGCGGGCCTCAGAAGTCCAGGGCCGGGAGAGCGCGGCCGCCACACCACGGGGGCACTGCCTTCCTCCCCAGGACCAGACGGGCGGGGCATGGGAAGGGGCGTTTCGGCTCCTCTGTTGACCACACCGAGACGCTCGTCCTGGAGTCTTCTTCCTGCCCATCGAAGTAACTGGAAATGTGATCAACTCCCCCTTCCAGTCCCCCAGCCTCAGCTTTCTTATCTAAAAGTTCTCCTTTTTGCGGGAAGCCCGCATAAAGGCGGGACGGACCTGGCTGAGTGCGGGCTCCTGGCTCTGCATGGGGCGCAGTGGCACCAGCTCTGGGAGGGTCTAGAGAGGACCCTGTGGGCGGACGGACACCCGGCCATTCCGCCAGGGCTCGGGAAACCGCCTGCTGCCGCACGCCTGCCGAGGGGCCCGCGTTCCCGGCGTGGCACACACACTGGACGTGAGCGCTGGGCACGGGAACCTGGCCTGTGTTCAGAGACGCGTCTGCTCCTGTGAGGTCACACCACAAACGCGGACGTGTGCGGCTTCAAGACCCACCTTTCCACGGCTGTTGGGATGCATGATATTCGTTCTGATGCATTTTGTGGGGAATTTGGAAAGTCTAAAAGAGCACCGAGAAGAACCCAAAAATCACCCAGTTTGTGGCCAGCCACCGCCAGCTGTTAGTGCTCCTGCCCAGACTGCAGAGCTGTTTCAATTAACCCAGGGTCGGTCGTATTAAATGACGTGACAGAGATGCTCACTGTGACAGTGAGGACAGGAAGCCTGTTCAATACGACGGGGAATCGGCGCTCATTTCCGCCCCCCGCCCTCCAGCAGCGGCGCAAGCCGGGGACAGAGCAGGCAGGGCTGGAGGCCCTGACCGAGGAGCAGGGCGGGCCGAGGGTCCCGGGGGGCGGGGACAGGCGAGGGGTAGCGGCTGGCGGTTCCATGGCTCTGTCTGCGGCTGAAGGTGGGGGCAGGCTGGGGGTGGCAGCTGGCAGTTCAGCTGCCTGGTCTATGTGGAGGTTCCCCACCCCCCAAAGTCCTGGCCCTCCCCCGTCCTCACTCCAGGGTTCTGCTGCCCCAGGAACAGTTTCCCAGACCCCAGGATGGACCTTCAGGACCCTCGGGTGGACAGCGCACCAGTCCCCTAGGGGCATGTCCCCTCCCTGACTGCCCCTGGGGCAGGGACGAGGAGGCCTTCAGGATGGAGACCAGGGGAAGGGGCTCGGCCCCCAGTTGGGACCCTCGGCCTCCCCAGCCTGCAGCCAGCAGCTCTCTCCGCCAGGCTGTGACCCCAGGGCTGCGCTTGCCTTCATGCCGCCCTCACGCTCCAGGACCCACGAGCAGCCCCAGGAGCCCTGGCATCCAGCCCTGTCCCCCAGCCTTTCTGGCTCACAAACCCCTTTACCATTTTGCTGTTTTCAATGAAGACATGAGTTTAGGCTAAAAAAAAAAGAGTTAATTTCCTATCTGCATCTCAGGACAGCTTTATTTAATAAAATTTAAACTAAATATAAAAAAGGCCAGGGCTTCCCTGGTGGCGCAGTGGTTGAGGGTCCGCCTGCCGATGCAGGGGACACGGGTTCGTGCCCCGGTCCGGGAAGATCCCATATGCTGCGGAGCGGCTGGGCCCGTGAACCATGGCCGCTGAGGCTGTGCGTCCAGAGCCTGCGCTCCACAACGGGAGAGGCCACAGCAGTGAGAGGCCGGTGTACCGCCAAAAAAAAAAAAAAAAAAAAGGGCCAATGTCAGCCTCCACTCAACGAGCAACATACATCATTTATGTCACTTCTGTAAGAACTCGTATTTTTGTAAGGGGTAACAATTTTTTTTTTTTTTTTTTTTGTGGTACACGGGCCTCTCACTGCTGTGGCCTCTCCCGTTGCGGAGCACAGGCTCCGGACGCGCAGGCTCAGCGGTCATGGCTCACGGGCCCAGCCGCTCCGCGGCATGTGGGATCTTCCCGGACCGGGGCACGAACCCACGTCCCCTGCATCGGCAGGCGGACCCTCAACCACTGCGCCACCAGGGAAGCCCAGGGGTAACATTTTTAACACACCGCAAAGCGCTTGGTCTGGGAGCGAACCTGCACTAAAACGCGGGTGACATCTAACTTCCTGTCACAGCTGCAGGGCCAGCACACCATCCTTGGTCACTAATGTCACACTGAGAAGTCACCTGTCCGGGTTTCATCGTGTCTGAGTTCTGTCTCCAAGTGCTGAGGGCGATGCTGCGCGTGCCTCGGGTGCCCTGCTGGGCAGAAAGCAGGGTGGCGGTCTTCGGGCCCAGAGAGCAGCCCGTGGAGCACACCGGGCACGGACCCTTGGCACCAGCTCCGGCTCACAGGGCAGCCAGATGCGAACTCCCACCTGCAGAACCACTGTGGCCTGTGGCCTGTCGCCTGCAAAGGAAAGACCCGTCCTGAGTCCACGGATGCTGCAGAGGAGGGAGGTCAATGCTGTACCCGACGTTTCTCAATGATGCATATGTAATACGTATAAATCAATAAAGGTGCGCGACACAAGTCCCAGGACCGAACCACCTGAAGAGAGATGGGCCCGAGGCGCTGCGGGGTCCAGGGCTGGGCAGGGGGACCCAGGCGAGTACCCGACCTCCAGCAGGCTCGTCTGAGCCACCCTCGGGGCACACGGGGGTCTCCCCGATCGCCCCAGGTTTAAAAGAATGTCGTCTGTCCAAATTCTCCTGGAAGTCGGTTCCTTTAGAGAAATCAGGCAAATGCTGCCCTAACGACAACAGGCCCTGGTCCTGGTCCCGAGGAACGCTGCCTGGGAGGAGGCTGCTTGTCCCCAAGAAGTCATGCCTGCTGCCCACTGGACCCAAACGTCCCTCGCCTGAGGCTTGAGGCTGGTATGGCACTGTGCCTGGCTGCCCACAGCCAGGGACGCGATACCCACTCTCCTACCTGCGAACCTACCTACCCTTCCCATCCCCAGGTGCCAGGAGGCCATGTGTACACTGGGCGCTCTGCTGCTGGCTGGGTGGGGAGCCGCAGGCAAGTGCTGGGGGCTCTGGGCCGGAGTGGATGGAGCCCTCAGGGGCCTGCTGGGCACCCGAACCTGTCCCCACCACAGCGACCAGAGGCTGCAGGTTCTACTGGAGGAAACTGAGGCCCGGCCGGGGGGAGGCCCGGCGGGGACCCGCCCGCTCCCACAGCCAGGAGGGCTGAAGCCCAGGCTGCTGGTCTGGTTCTGAGCACGTGTCCCTGTGACGACTGCCGCCAACCTCACTGACCAGCAGTTCAGGGCCCGCCTCTGCAGGGACGTGGCACTCAGCACACGCGGCCCTGGCCGCCGCGAGCAGAGGCGGGCAGCGCGCGGGCACGCACTCGGCCACAGCGTCCACCCTGCCCGGCACCGGGCCGGCCAGGGGCTCAGCGAGAGCAGCTCGCTTCCTTGCTTCCTCCTGTGTCGGGGCGGCTCCCACGTGGAGAAACAAAAAGTCAGGGCAAGTCCCCAGGCCGCTTCCCAGGAAAGTCCCGACAAAGTCCCACTCCCTCCGACATTTTCAAGGGCTTATTTCAGCCCAAGTAGGAAAGGGGATTTCTTCCTCATGCATCTGAGGAGTCTGACGGGCAGTGCCGTGCCCATCACGTGTCCTCACCTCGCCCTGCTGCCTGTCACCAGATCCTGCTGCAGCCAGCCACGGAGCCCGGAGCTTCCAGAGGTGGGCCGACAAGGCTGCACCCACAGAGGAGGAGAGGGGCCATCTCCCAGGCCAGCACCCAGCGTGCCCCAGGACTGGGGGACAGGACACCCCAGGCCAGCGCCCAGTGCACCCCCAGGACTGGGGGCACTAAATGCTCGAGCACAATGTGTTTCCCCTGAGCAGCTTGCATCACGCCCCAGGGACGGGCGCTCTGGGGGCTCTGGCCCAGGCAGGGTATCCCAGGACGCTGAAAGGCCAGCACTCTCCCGTGCCGCCGGCTGACCTGGTGACCCCACTTTCACACGGGGTTTCCCCGGGAGTGTCTCTGTGGCAAAGGAGCCTGACCAGGAAAGTCCCAGACCACAGTCAACGAAGGAAAGTGGGCTCCAGGCCAGGTTGGGCAAGCCAGGCCAGCTGAGCCCTGCAGGACTCCTGAGTGCAGGGCTACAACTCCCCCGAGGGCAGAGGGCGAGGGACCGCACGGCCGCCAGCCCTTGTGACGCCGGAGGTCCCAGGAGGCGGCCTCCACCGGGCCTCACCCCAGTGCCTGGCGCTGCCCTCAGTCCAGACGTGGGCGTGGCCGATGGACCTGAGGGCCCAAGAGTGGGTCGCCCTCTGGGGGGTGACCCCAACGCTGGGGAGTGCGGGGCGGCCGAAGGCTGAGGCGCGGAGCACGTCCCTAACCTCGGGTGGCCGAGGTGGGTTTCAAAGGCACGGGGGCTGGGCAGCTGCGGAACGAGGGCTCCTAGTTCAGCGGGTGGCGTGCTGGAGGGGGACCTGGGGCATCTGGAGGGGTATGACGGGGAGGGGCCTGCGGGCGCACCTGGCAGAGTGACAAGTGGCAGGTGCTCTCACCCCGGGAGGCCCTGCCCCACCCGGTGCAGCCCCGGAGGCCGGAGGTCAGCACACAGATGGTGGCTGTGCTGTGATCACAAGCCAGGCTGCAAGGCGGGGTGCAGGGCTGCAATAAAGGGGCATCGTGGGAGCCACGCGTCAACGCCGAGGCACGGCGGGTGTCCTGGGCCCAGGCTGCCCACCAGCTCCGGAGAGCACGGGGCAGCCGGCACGGCTGGAGCTCCGGAGTCCCCATGCACTCGCCCGTGGGGTTCCTGTGGACCAGGCGGTGCGTGGAGGCCACAGTTCTGAAGGAAGAGAGGAGGGGATCCCCCCTCACCGAGGGAGGAAGCCCCGGCCTCACCATCGCCCCTAGAGGCCGTGGTCAGCGTGTGCCCCCGCGCTGCCCGCTGGCCGGGTCCCTGCTGGCCGGCGCCCTTCCCAGCTCCTTCCTCACCCCTCCCGCTCTGACCCTGCCCTTGGGACCAGGGTCCCCTCGGAGTGTGAGGCCCACGTGGAACACGCTCGGGTTCTCCTGACGTGACCCCACTAACCAGCGTCTGCTCAGTGACGGACCTCGCTCCACCACCGTAGTCTCAACAGCCGCTCCTCCTGGGCCCCGGGACAGTTGGGGTCCCATCTGAGCCCTCTGCCCTGGGGCCTCCACCTGCGGGGGGCCAGCCGCTCCCCTGTGGCAGCCAGCCCTCTCCTGCCGCTCCTCCCCCAGGGAAGTCTCCAAACCCGTGTCCAACCTGTGGACAGGCTGCAGGGCTCCCTCCGCCCTGATGTCACCTGGGGTGAGAACCCAGCCCCCGTCACCCCAGAGCCAGCGCCCCTCGAGCCCTGACTTCCGCTGCTGGTCTTCTTGGCCCCGCTGACCACCGCTGGTCCACTCTACACGCCCCGCTTGGCCTCCCCAGGCCCCCTCCACGGCAGCTGGGCGACCCTCTAGATGCCACTTCCCGCCGTCCCTCCCTGCTGACTCCAGGGTGACCTTCTGACGCTGCCGCCTGAACGCAGCCCCCCCACCCCGCCCCACGTGGCTCTCCCCGCCGTTGTCCCTCCGGCCGGTGCCCCTTCCGTCTGCACCCCGGTGGGCGCACCCTGGCACGGGGCTGGCGTCTTCTTGCAGGCAGTGGCGGTAGAGTCCACTCCCTGGTGGCCTGGCCAATCCTCACGTGCCAGGGCCCACGGCCGGAGGCACCCATGCCCCTTGCCTGCAGCAGCGACCTGATTCCCCCAAACCCCCCAAGCGCCTCAGGAAGCAGCTTCCTTATTTTCCCCATTTCACAAGTGAAGAAGTCGAGGCCCAGAGAGGTGGGCGGCTTGCCCCAGGCCACACAGCGCAGAAAATGGAGTTCGTTCAGAGAGGGGGCCCTGCCCGGCCCCCACCTCAGTACTGCGGGGCCTGACCGGCCGACCAGCGGGAAGCACCCCCCTCGAGGGAAGTGTGCAGCTTGGCAGGAGAAAGCCCAACACGGGCCAGCTCCCCACGACATCCTAGGACACTTCAAATGTCAAAACATTTTCAAGAGCGGAAAGACATCTGTGTGCAAAGCATTGCGTTTGGTATTTTGAGGAAACACGGCTGGACGTCAAACACTCTTCACACTGCTAACACCCCAGCCTGGGGAAGAGTCCCTGCAGGCAGTTCTGAGCATGTGCTTCTGGCCGCTGCTCTTCGGTGGGGCCCGCGCTGAGCACAAAGAACCACGAGGAAATCCAGACCTGCCTCCATGCCGGAGACTGAGGCTGATATCGTGGAAGCCAGGCCTGTGAGATGAAGCAACTGAGTAATATCGTGAAGTTCTTAGAAACCGCGAGTTTCAGTGCAAGAAAAAGGTAACACGGCCAGGCGGCCAACGCAGTCGAGGGCCCTGCTGACGTTACGCTTAAGTGCCAAGGCCGCCGTGCACGTGTTCACCTGGGTGTGTGTTTACACTGTGCTCCATATTCTAGGCTGGTTCGATGGAACAGTCTAGAAACAATGACACCAGAGGCATCTGATCTTGCCTGGGCCTCGATTTCAAAATCCTTTCCCTCCTGAAAGGAAGCAGGCGGGTGGCGGACCCGAGCCCAAGGGGGGAGCACAGGTGTGGCGGGGAGGAAGGTGCTGGCCCCTGGGACCGGGGTGAGGGGGGCAAGCCCGGAGGCCACACTGTGGGCACTGAGCACCAAACAGAATAATGGCGGTGATTCACTGTGACACCTCGAATGAATAAAAATCCATAAATCCAGAGAGATATTTTAAAAACTCTAAGGCTAAATCTCAACCAAAAAAGCAAAAGAGACTGGAGGAAGGGAAACAAAGGAGGCCCTTCTTTACAGAGGAACGTCGGCCAATAAACGCAGAGGCGCTGATGAAGTGACGGGCATCTCTACCTGCGGCCCCAGTGTGACCACCCACCCACCCCTCCTGGGACAGAGGCGGCGGCGGAAGCCACCAGGTGAAGGGGTCCTGGGGACCAGGTATCTCTCGGGGCTGAAGCAGGGCCCCAGGTGACTTAGGAGTCAGCAGGGTGGAGCACTTGCCCCAGGGGAGGGGTCACAGGCGCTCCTTCTCGGCTGCCCTCTTGCACTCACTGCAAAGACCTGGCCAGAGGCATCTGACCTGGAGCTCGGCAGCCTCCAGACCAGGGGCTCTCACCCGCGGCGCAGCTGACCTTTGGGGGGCTTCCCTACACGTTGCAGGGCGTTGAACAGCACCCCCTCTGGTGTGATGGCCACAAACGTCTCTTGGGTGTTGGCAAATA
This sequence comes from Mesoplodon mirus, assembly GCF_964341445.2. Classification (NCBI taxonomy): domain Eukaryota; kingdom Metazoa; phylum Chordata; class Mammalia; order Artiodactyla; family Ziphiidae; genus Mesoplodon; species Mesoplodon mirus. The sequence continues at coordinate 145,425,239 of NC_138982.1, read as the reverse complement.
TCTCCTGGGGGTAAAGTGAAGATTAAGGATGGCCACTCTAGAGCCAACCTCAGGGTTACGGGAACCAGGCAGGAGAGAGCAGGCAAGCTGGAAACTGCAGGGGGGCAGCGAGACAGATCCAGAGCGTGGACACTGTCCACAGCCAAGGGAACGTCATCAAGAAGAGAGTGTAGCCCGAGGCTGGCTGTGACCCCCGTGCGCAGGCCGGCGGGCGTCTGTGGGGATGGAGGACAGCTGCTGCCACGGGTGTCCTGAGGGCGTCGAGGTCCCTATGGCGTCGTCCTCCATATCCCAGAAGTCTGCTGCGGGACCTGGTGGCCAAATGTCTACAACTTGCTTTTAAAATGGTCCATCCAAAAACAACATGTATGTTGGTATCGGAAGAGGTCAAGTGAACTTGGTAACTGTTTTCTGGGGATGAAGGATATGGACACTCAGCCTCCTGGTCTTCGAACTTTCTAGACACGTGGCAGTTTTCACAACACATCCCCATAGGAAGCTTATGACATAAAAACAAAGACAGAAACAGAAACGCAAGTGTTCGTGAGGATGTGGAAAAATTCGAATTGTTGGTGAGGCTGTAAAATGGTGCAGCCGCTGTAGAAAACAGGATGGTGGTTCCTCAAAAAATTAAAGATAGAATTTCCATATCCCACTTCTAGGCATAGACCCAAAAGAATTGAAAGCAGGGTCTCAAACAGGTGTTTATACACCTGTGTTCATAGCAGCATTACTCACAAAAGCCAAGGGGTGGAAGCAACTCAAGTGTCCACGGGCACATGGATGGATAAAGGAAATGTGGTCCATCCACACAACAGAATCGTGTTCAGCCTTAAAAAGGAAGGACATTCCGACACCTGCTACAACATGGATGAACCTCGAGGGCGTTACGCTCAGTGACATAAGCCAGACACAGAAGGAGAAATACTATCTGATCCACTTACATGAGGTCCCTGGAGGAGCCAGATTCATGCGGACAGACAGCAGGACGGTGGGGGCCAGGGGCTGGGGGAGGGGATGGGAGGGAGTGTTTCATGGGGGCGGAGTTTCAGTTTGGGAAGATGGAAGTTCTGGAGGCGGACGGTGGTGATCGTTACACAGCAACGTGAATGTACTGAATGCCACTGAGCTGGACACTGTAAAATGGCGAAGACAGTAAGTTTCACATTATGTGTATTTCCCCACAATTTTAAAAAAGGAAATATTGGTTCCAAAAAAAGTTTTCACAACAAAGCACTGGAGAAAACTTCAAGCTGACTCCTCTCTCAGACTCCAGGGCCCTTTCTGGAGAGAAGTCCCAGGCACGTCAGCCCTGCTCATGTGGCTGCGGCCTGTGAGCCCCTGTCCGGGGCTCAGGGGAAAGGGGAACGGAGCCCCGGCTGCTCCCGGCGCTGGGCCACCGCAGGGCTGGGGGGACTTCCCCTCTGCCCTCCTGAGTCTGAAAGCTGCCCGCTCAGGGGTCCTGAAGTTCGGGCCCCACCACCCAGCAGCCTCCCAGCACGTCCCCAGTATTCCGAGACCACGGCCCGATGCCCAGCTCTGAGGGCGGCAGGCCCTGTGGCCGGAACACGCACAGCCAGCCACCCACGGCTCGGAGCCCCGGGGCTTCTCTCCACTTCCCTCCAGGGGCAACTGCCTCGTCCACCCCGAGTCCTGCGGCCCGTGCTCTCCATCCCTCGCTCGTCCAAACCCGGAGGGGAACGTGGGGCCAGGCAGGTGGCCGTCACGGGGCCAGGGCCTGGCTTGCGGCTGCAGTCACCCCCGGGCACCTGGGGGCTGTGCGGGGGTCCACAGGGCGGGCGCTCCGCTCAGCATCACGGCCGCCTAGCCTCCAGCCAGGCCTCCCACAGGGCTGCTCTCCTGAGGACAGGGAGAAGGGGTTCCATGAAGCAGCCCACCGAGGGTTCCCCACCACTCCACCCGCCTGCCCCTGTAGCCTCACCACCGCAGGCCTCATCCCCTCCCTGGAGGGACATCCTCTCCTCTCTGGAGGTGACCGGCAGCTCGCCACTCCCGGGGGTGGAGGTGGACTGAGTGCAGTCAGGCTGTGGCTGAGCTGGTGCTGGCTGGACACGAGGGGTAGGGGGTCAGAGGGGCGCCCGGACACATGGGGACCCAGGGCAGCAGGGTGCAGGGGAGGGAGGTGTTGGAAGAGGCCGACACAGCACTGGACCCAGGAACTGGGGGTCCCCTCCCCGGGCTCGTGGGGATGCCACTCTGAGCCAGGTGGACCCCACTGCGGGGAGGGCAGGGGTCCCGGGAGGGGGCGGCCCCAAGCCCGGTGCTTCCTAGTGAGTCACTGCATGGCTTTGAGGACAGGCTGTCCTCGGTCACGCTGGTCACACCACAAGGATGGCCTTGGTGTGATCCCCAGGGTCTGAAACCCTTCAGAACGGGAGGCATCTCCTCTGCCCCTGCCTCAGGTCACCGCGGGCAAGTGGAGAGATGGAAGCAGCGGCCACCCTCTGCTGGCGCCGGGCGCCTGAGGCCACTGGCTCTGAGCCCTGGGGCGGGGGGACAGCAGGGGCTTGGTGCAGCCTATCGGCACAGAGCATCCCATCCCTCCCATCCCTCCCATCCCTCCGTGGTGGTGACTTCGGCGGATGCAGACATTCGGAATCCACATTTGAAGTTCCCTGGTGGATGCACCGAGGGTCAGGGTCAGGTCACGGAGGGAGTGGCCCTCAGGTCACTCCTCTCAGGAGCCAGGCTCCCTGCGGGTCTGGTCCTGGAGGGTTGAGGGCACCCGGTCAGGCAGCAATGAAGGCCTTTGTTTCGCAACAGAAGACGGCCTGCGGTCCAGGTTCAACAGCCGCGGCAGACAGGAAGTCTTGTGCTGACGTCACTGAGAGGAACCTTCTGGTAGGGGAGTGGATCCCTCCCTGGGCGACTGCACACACGAGGCTGAGGCCCCGGGCCACAGGAGAGTCCATCCACCCGTCCCCACACTCGGCAACGATCCCACTTCAAGCCCGGACTGATGGTGACAGGCCCCCATGCGGCGGCCCCGCCCCGCCTCAGGCCTCGCCTGTCCTAGGACCTGGTGGACCCTGTGGACTCCGGGAGACGAAGCCGACCAGGGAGCTGCCCGTGGGCACCCAGCTCCCTCTCTGACCTGCGTCGCTGGCTTCCCTGACCTTCCTGTGACCTGGCTGTGTTCTGCTGAGTCACATCCCTTTGGCTGGTTCTAGAACGTGTCAGGAGCCCCCCCCGCCCCCGGTGAATGCAGGCAGCTCCTGTGGGGACACTGGCCTCCAGGTGCAGGCAGGCACCCGCCATCCTCAGCATCAGGAATGGGGCTGCTGTGAACGGGGTTCCCAGCCTGGCTGTACACAGCGGGCCCCGGGGAGCTTTGAACACCCTGCTGCCCAGCCCACGCCCTGGCCAATCCAAGCAGGGCGGTGAGGGCGGGTCCCCCAGGGCACTCTGGAAAGCTCCCAGTTGTGTCAGAGGTTCTGTAACAAATGGTTTCCTTCCCGGCCACTCGTGGGCCAGAGCCCACCAGCACAGAGACACCGGTACCAGTGGGAAACCCAGTCTTGGCCACCCAGTCACCGAGTCAGTCCACTTTTCAGGAGGATTCCAGGGACCCTGTGCTCAACAGCATTTGGGGTCCGCTGCTTAGTGAGAACTTGGGCATCACCGTGAACAAGTGGCCACGTCTAATCTGAGCGGGCAGCCCACACCCCTGGGGGTTTGGGTCTCCATTCAGTGTCCTATCAGTTCCCTAGAGGTGCTGTAACCAATTACCACACACTTGGTGGCTTAAGGCAACAGAAATTCATCCCCTCACATTCAGGAGGTCGGAAGTCCAAAACCAAGGTGTCTGCAGGGTTGGTTCCCTCTGGAGACTCAGGGAGAATCTGCTCCAGCCTCTCCTCTGGCTCCCGGTGGCCCCAGGCGTCCTTGGCTTGTGGCCACATCACTCCAGTCCAGCCTCTGTCATTACACAGCCTCCTCCTCTCCCCATGCACTTCTTATAGGGACACCTGTCACTGGATTTAGGGCTGACCCCAGTAACCAGGACCATCTCATCACAAGGTCCTTAATTTAATCACCTTTGCAAAGACCTTACTTCCAAAATGGGGTCCAGGTGGACGTATCTTTTGGAGGGGGGCCACAATTCAACCCTCTACAGGATCTGGGATGAATATACTCCTTCCACAGAAAAGCAGCCGCGTCTGGACTGCGCCCAGCTGTGGGGCAGACGTGTCTGCTGGTCAAGCATGGGCTGTACTCTGCAGGCCCAGCACCTTCGGGGGACTGAGGGTCGGAGAGCGCCCCCCAGCGAGACCACAGCCGAGGGGTGGGGGGGCCGGCCGTTCCGGATGCCAACACCTTTAGTTCAGTTCCCAGGACAGAGTTCCCCGGGGCAGGGCTCCATGAACACGACTGGAGCAAGATATGGGCAAAGAAAAGGGTCGGTGGGGTCAGCGGGGTCCACGACCCTGCGAGGCGCGTCCCTGGGAAGCACGCGTAGGGCCTGAGACATTCTCCAATAAAGACACCTGCTCAGCTCCGTTTAACCTGCATTTTCCTGCATAGGAAGGGACACCTGCCAGGATGCGTGCTGGACACCACACACCACCCCCCAAAGGGGGTGCACTGTGGACCTGGCCCTCCTGGGCTGGCCCAGCATCCTGGGGGCTTCCCCTCGCTGCGTGCCCTCCAGCCAGGCCCTCCCTTGTCCTCACCCCAGCCCGGGGCTCCAGGAAGTCCTCAGATGTGACATGGGAACCAAACCAGCTCACAGTGCCAGCTGCTGGGCTCGGGACAGACGCCCGGAAAAGGACTCGGGGTCGGGGGCCGGTTGTAATTTATGACCCAGATCCCCCAGCCGAGTCTGGAAGGAGCTTGCAGAGGGAGAAAACCTTCCGACGCTTAACATGGGAAGGAAGCCACTCAGGACCACGGCTCAGCCCGAGTACCGTGGAGACAGAGGGGGTTCGTTGCTCAGAGATCCCGGAGCAGACAGGATGCCTTGGGGGACGGTGGGGGAGGGGAGATGCGCCACCTACAGAGGGCGGGGTTCTCCCCAGATGCCAAACGGACCCTGCAGGGTTCCTGCTATGGCTGGACTGGGCAGGGATGGACTCGGAAGCACAAGGTGGGGGGGTCCCAGTGTGGGGCACAGAGGAGCCTGGCTGGTTTGTCCAGCTCCAGGCTCTTGGTCACAGTGTGAAGAGGAAGGAACACATCTGTCCCCGGACAGAGGCTGAGGCTGGATGGGGGCGGGCACGAGGCAAGGGCACCCAGGAGAGGAGAGCGGGTGGGGCTGGGAGACGCAGTGCAGGGGGATGGGCGGTGGGGAGGCACCACGATTGGCCGAAGCTTCCAGGAGAAAGGCTCACAGGAGGAGGGGACCCTGAGGGCCGGGGCCTGGGGCGGCCACCCGGGCCCCCAGGGCACAGAGCCCCGAGCCTGCTCTGGCCTGCCTGAAGCTGGGGGTGATGGTGGGCCATGAGAAATGCAGTGACGGGGTTGGAGGGCCGGGAGGCGGGCCCTGGCCGGGGTCCCGAGCAGCCCCGCCTGCCCTCGGCTCCTGCCTGGAAGTATCGCCTTCACTTACTGGCCCACCACCCGCCCACACGTGCAGACAATGTCGAGTTGGCATGTTCACAACCTGGCTCCTCTTAGACTAGTACAAAGAAAGGGGCCCCACCTGAGAGGCAGCGACCCCCGTGCGACACCCACCTAGGCTGTGGGACTGGAGAGGAGACATGCCACGGGGACTCCCAGTGCAAGCCACCGGCCATGGCCACGACACAGCGGCATGGGGCTCCCAGGAGAAGGGCACCTCTGCAGAAGCCCCAGGGAAGGCCTGGGGGGCCTCCTGCCCAGTCTGAGGATGCCCAGCCCCCCAGGACTCCAGGACCCCGGCAGGCCCGGTCCTGGCCCATCACATTGGAAACGTCCTCTGATGAGCAGCCCTCACGTGGGAATCTCTCCACCCTGCAGCTCGCCTGTGATACGTTCATACCCACGATCCCGCAACCCCGGTTCCGAGAAAACACGCTGAGGAGAAAGCCTTAGAGGCCAAACGTCCTTCCCAACATCATTTTAATCAGGAAAATTGTAAACAACCCCAATGTCAGTTATAATAATGGGGCGGGGGAGGGAGTTTTATGTCAACGCCCCTTGAAAAAACACCACGGGGCCGTCCAGAAGTGCCCACGTCCCGGCAGGAATGTCAGAAAGGCCATGAGAGCACAGGGCTCATCAACCAGGCCGCGTCGCACACACAAGTCTACACGCACGAAAGACACTGAACACGACGAGGCTGCTTCGAGCGCCCCCGACGGCGACAACGTGGTTGAACGCAGACGGTGTGGGCGGCTCGGCTGTCGCAGAGCCCCCGGACGGCCCTCCCTCGGCCTCCCATGCTGGTGTCGTGACTGGGCTCTTCCCTATCGGGACCAGGTTAATTAAGGGCCTGTCCACAGTGAGGATCGCCTCCGTGTCCATCTGGGCAAAGGGCGGCACGGCCACCACCTCTGGACAGGCACCCACCTCGGTGAGGGGCAGTGCTCCCCACCGCCCACCCTCACAGCGCGAAGACCCCCTTCACCCGGCTCAGCCTCCCGGGAGGCCTGAGGGGGACAGCAGCCGCCCACTGTGACCGTGGGGCGTCGGGCAAGCCCCTCATCGGGACAGTGCCGTGAGCCCTGGCGTCCTGGGACTTGGCCAGCGAGGGGTCGCCTGAGTCCAGGCTGGAGGCTCCACGGGGTCCTCGTGTCTGCTTTGGTTTCCTGTTGTCTGGCTTAGCTGTGATCACTGAGGAAGAGGGCAGAAAGCCCACTGAACGCCCCCTCCGACGTACCCAGAAACCCTATTTAACCTGGGCACCCCAAGGCGTAGTTGACACATAAAATGAACCACAACAGACGGGCATCAGCCTGCTGGAGGGGCCGGGGAGCTGGGCCGGGGGGGCCTTGCCTTCTGTCCTCCTTCGGGAGCCTGGCTGAGCCCCCCCCACCACCACCGGCACAGCACGGGACCTGAGATGCCGCAGCCGTGACTCTAAGCTCTAAGGTGACTCACTTGGTTAAGGGACTGACCTGGGGACTTCCCTCGCGGCCTAGCGGCTAGGATTCCATGCTACCAACGCAGGGAGCCTGGGTTTGAGCCCTGGTCAGGGAATTAGATGCCGCAGGCCACAACTAAGGATCCTACACGTGGCAGTGAAGATCTCACGTGCTGCAACTAAGAGCAGGTGCAGCTAAATAAAAAAAAAGGGGGGGGGCTGACCTTCCAGAGCCATCTAGCACCTCCATAAAAACTGGCGCCTGGATGGAAATCCCCCTTCAAAATCCCCAACGGGCTCCCGAGACCAACTTCCTCCTCCAGACCAAGCCGGGGCCGTGATGCTGGCTGTCAGCTGCCACAGCTCCAGACTCAGTGCTGGCCCCGCCCTGCAGGAGCAGCCAGGCGGGTGAGAGGACCAGGTAGGTCCCACCCAGGGACGGCACGGGCCCAGGGCCGCTGGAGGGGCGGCGCTCTCCCAGACCCCCTCCCGGCTCCTCCGTCCTTTCGTGCCCCCAGACACCCACCCACCTGGGTTCCTGTCTGGGCGGAGGCATCTGGGAACCAGTGTCCCTCATGGACGGGGCGGGGGTAAGGAAGCCCCGCCCACCTTGTCAGCTGGGGTTCGAGGCCCCTCCAGGGCCCGGGGGACCAGTGATCACCTCAGACCTACCATGATGGCCTCCCCACCCGTCTGCCCACCTGTGTGCCCCTCCTCCAGAAATCCCTCGGCCGCCGTGTCTCAGGTGGCTTCTGGAGGTGGCCTAGGGCAGCCAGTGGGAGCCCCGGCTGAGAAGAGGAAACCCCTGTGGGCACCGCGGGGTCATGTCCCAGCCCTGGGGGGGTGGCCACGAGAGAGTGGGCTCTGGGGATAAGGCGGGCATCAGGCAGCACCGCTCCGAGCCGGGGCCCCGCTGCCGTGCTCTCGGACCAGCGGGGAGAGGCAGAACGCGCTCCGGAGGCTGAGGCCCCACCGGCCGGGCAGAGCTGGGACCCGACACCCAGGCGGCCTCTTTCTTAATTTCTTCTCTGAGCACCTGCTCAGGACGGTGTTCCAAGATCCAAAACCCACGTCCACCCGGAGTGGACGAGTCCTCCAGGCGGGCGGGCGGGTGGGCAGGCGGCTGCCGGGTGGCGTCTGGGGGCCCGGAACTGACTCTGGGGGCCGCACAGCACTGGGACTGTCCTTGTCACCACCGAACCGTATGTTTCAAAACAGCTAAAGTGGTAACAATCATAAACAACAACAATCCCTGTAAAGGGATTTCTCCCCACGAAAGCCCGGGGGCCAGGGGAGCCGGAGCCTTTGTGCCCTGCGCCCTGGGCAGTGGCGGGGCCGGCTTCAGGCAGGGGCCCCATGAGCCTGTCAGGAGGGTCCCAAATGGCAGCCTCATTCAGAGACCGATCCAGAACGAGCTCTGCTGTTGGAGGGGCACTGCCTGACCTGAGGTGCTCAACAGCTGCACATTCAGCCCTGGATTGACTTTTAAAAAAAGACGGTCTGGGGGCTTCCCTGGTGGCACAGTGGTTAAGAATCCGCCTGCCAATGCAGGGGACACGGGTTCAATCCCTGGTCCTGGAAGATCCCACATGCCGCGGAGCAACTAAGCCCATGCGTGACAACTACTAAGACTGCGCTCTAGAGCCCGTGCTCCACAACTACTGAGCCCGTGCGCCACAACTACTGGGCCTGAGCTCTAGAGCCTACGAGCTACAACTACTGAGCCCATGAGCCACAACTACTGAAGCCCGCACGCCTAGAGCCCGTGCTCCGCAGCAAGAGAAGCCACTGCCGTGAGAAGCCCGCGCACCACAACAAAGAGTAGCCCCCGCTCGCCGCAACTAGAGAAAGCCCGCACGCAACAAAGACCCAACGTAGCCAAAAATAAATAAATAAACAAATAAAGATGGTCTTATGGGCTGACCTGTGTACCCTAAATCCACTTGTTGGAGCGTGGCCCCCAGCACCTCAGAATGTGACTGCTTTTGGAGGTTATGCCTTTAAAGAGGTGACTAAGTTACAGTGAGGTCACTGGGGTGGGTGCAATTCAACCTGACTGGTGTCCTTATGAAAAGGGAAGGTCGGGACACAGATGCACAGAGGGACGACCACATGGGGAAGCAGGGAGGGGACGGCCACGGCGTGCCCAGGAGGGAGGCCACAGAGGGACCCTGTTGACGACCTGATCTCAGACCTCCAGCCTCAACTGTGTGAATGAACTTCTGTTGTGTAAGCCGCCCCATCCGTGATGTCTGTTACAACGGCCGGAGATGAGTGGCTTCCTAACTTCCCCTCTGATTCCTGTAAGGTACTGGTGTCGTCCCCAAGCCAGGGATGGGCCCCTTGGGCTGAGATCCCAGTGTCCCTGTAGGACCCCAGGTCACGCGCACAGAGCCCACGGTGGATGCGGAGCCTTCCGGCGAGAAGTCTCACAGAACTTCCTGTTCGAGGCCGGATCCGAGCACCAAGAGACACTTGGTGAGAAATATTTTAGTACTTCTGCTATTTGACCTCAGCCCAAACCAGGAAGTGCAGGGAAGCATGAAAATGAGACAAAAAATATTAAAGAGAACATTTTTTAAAAGAAGCCACAGGTTATGATATTTGAATTCCATAAATTCTTCCCAAGTTCCCCACTGTGTCCCTGGGCCTCGGCCCCCAGCGGGAACACCCTCTGGAGCCGAGAAGTAAGGCTGCACATTGTGGGAGGGGTGGGCAGCGGAGACACAAGATCCAAGCGGCTGGAGCGCAGACCAGAAAGGCCAGGGCGGACTGCTGTCCCCGCGTGGGCAACGATGGGCGGGGATCAGAGCCGGAGCTCCAAACCGGGTACCTCGAGGCCCCGTGGCCCACAGTCTGGAGGCAGAGGCAGGAGGCTGGGCCCGCATCTTCAAGGGCCCCTGGGGGCTGGGCCAGGCCCCCCCACGGAGGAGATCACTGATTCTCACCTTTAAAAGCAGCCCCCACCCCTTGGGGGGTCAGGACGCTTCTGGCTTCCTGTTTCAGCACAGCCAGCCCCCCGAGTCCCCCTCCCCTCCAGGCAGAGAGGTGGGGACCGGCCTAGCCAGGCCCCCCGGAGCCGCGAAAGCCCTTCGGAGCAGGGGAGAGGCAGGGGTGGGGCTCTGGACCGCTGTTGTCACAGCAGCAGGGAACGCGGGGTCCTGAGGTCAGAAGTGACACCCCTCCCCCACCCTGCTCCCCACACAAGGCTCTGCTGCACCTGGCCGCCAAGTCCAGGGGCTGGAAAGACTGGACGGTGATTGTGTTTCTTGTGGCTGTAGTGGTTTCCTAAGAAGGTAACTCATGCTGCAAAATAAAAAGTAACTACCGTTTCTGCAATGCCTACAGGCTGGCATCTCCCTGACTTTACCCTAGACGCTGACATATGTGCACACATCCGTGCCCACGCGTAACACGTGTGCACACTCACCTACATGCATACATGTGCCAACATCCACACACACCTACACATACATGTCCCACACGGACATACGCACCTATACACACGTGCATACACGTGCACATACACACACTCCCACACACGTACACCTACATACCAACCACACCCCCACGCCTACACACACACACGCCTACACACACACACACGCACACACACCGAGCCCTCTCAAGCCCCCATGAGCAGGCAGTTTCACCTCCATCTCTCTGTGGCCTCAGCAGTCACGCGACCTGCCTGAGGTCACGCGGGAGGAGGCATCAGGATCCAGGCTTTGCCCAGCAGCGCCCTGGTGCTGGCGGCCACGGGGCCGTGTGCTCATGGCGCGGGTCTCCGTCCGGCGGCCCCAGTGGGTCACGGAGCGCCCGGCGTCCTCCACCACTCGAGCCTGTGCCAAATGTGTACTGGGCAACCCGTCCCCCTCCCGGACATCCAAACACCTGACCTCAGTCCCCAGAGGACTCGCATGGAGCCGCCGGACCAGACTGCAGAGCCTGTGGCCACCTGGATGGGCATCCGGGGAGCTGGGTCTGCCTCGCTGGGGACACCTGTTCTAGAAACACCTGGCACCCACCTCTGGCAGCTCCTGTCCACATGTGGATGAGCCCCAAGCACACAAAGCACCTCTTCCTTCCTTCCAGAGTGAAACCGCTCTACTTGTCTCTTGGATGGACAGTGGCTTTGCATTTTCACCACATCTGTGACCCTCCGAAGTCCCTCACCACTCCCTTCACTGGGGACTCACCCAGCAGCCTGGCTGCAGGGCCCTCTGCCCCGAGGCCCCTCCTCCTGACCCTCAGAGCCCCGCCTGGAGGGCACGCATATGGCACAGCCAGCGGGGCGGGGCGGGGGGGGCAGTCTCTGGTGAGCAGGGCCAACCACGCAGGTAGGATGGGCCCGAGCCCCACCTGGGCAGGTGTGGTGCTCACCGAAGTCACAGACGAGCTGTCCCTTTGTGGACCACGGAGGTGCGCGGCCTCTGCTGCACCCCAGCCACAGACGGGCCGTGCCCCAGCCCTCCCTTTGCCCACCCACCCGATGCACAGGTGTCCGGGGACCTGCTGACAGCTGGCACAGACCGTTCCAGATCCCACCCGTGCCGCCTCGCCAGGTCGGGGAAGGCGCCTGTGGGGCAGCTGTGGGAGCCCTGGGGTACCCAAGCCACGCGCTCACGCCGCAGACCCGGGCTCAGCGCATTCCTGACCCAGGCCCTGTGCCGGGGGCCCGGACTCCGTGTGAGCAGCAGCCCCGTCCGTGGGGAGACGGGCCAGGGGACAGACCTCACGTCAGGGGAGTTGAGCGTGGGCAGCCTGCTGGACGGGCCGCTAGCCCAGCCTGTGGCATGTGTGTACCAGTTATCTCCTGCTGTGTAACAAACCGCCGCAAAAATCTAGTGGCTTAAGACAACCATCCTTTCACTGCTCATGGCTCTGCAAGCGGGCACTGCGGGCTGGTCTCCCCCAGGGCCGCTCACGCCTACAGCCACTGTCCGTGCAGCTGCCAGACTCTGCAGTTACAAAGACATGCAGTGCAGACACCCCAGCCCGCCGCCGAGAGCGGGACCACAGGGGTTCATGCTCCTCATCTCCAAGGCCCAGCTCTGGGCCCGGGCGGGGCTGAAGGACTTGGCACACACAGTACCCGCCTGCCACCCGCCCCTCACCAAGGCAGCCGTGGCAGCTCTCCAAAGCCAGCATGCCCCTCCCCCAGCACCCACCCACTCCCTTCTCACAGGAGTGTTTCCAGGTCTGTCAGGAATAGACAAAGCGGGACTTCCCTGGTGGCACAGTGGGTAAGCCTCTGCACTCCCAAGGCAGGGGGCCCGGGTTCAATTCCTGGTCAGGGAACTAGATCCCACATGCACGCTGCAACAAAGAGTCCGTGTGCCACAACTAAAGAGCCCGCGTGCCGCAACTAAGGAGCCTGCCTGCTGCAACTAAGACCCGATGCAACTAAGTAAATAAATACATATTTAAAAAAACAACAGAACAGACAGAGCTTCCAACGCTGCACCCCGCCTCCTGCAAAGGTACCCAGCATGCAGCAACGCTGGCCCAAGGCCAGGGCCAATTCCAGAACTGTCCACCTGACTTGGGTGCGGGGCCCAGGGGCTAAATCTCACCCCTATCGCAGCACAGGTTAAAGGTGACATCATGCCAAGAACCTAGAACCAGGCACATCACAGTCAAACTGCAGAAAATCAAGATAAAGAAAAAATCCAGGAAGAAGCCAGAGAACAGAACACCTCACCTACCTACAGAGGAACAAAGATAAGAATTACAGTTGACGTCTCCTCAGAAACCACGTGAGCAAGGACAGAGTCGAGTGAAATATTTAAGTGTTGAGAGAAAAACCCACCTAGAATCCTATACCCTGTGAAACCGTGAAATTTTAGTTTCCTTATTCTCCGTAGATCTAACAGATGGCAGTTCGTTCAAAAGAATCACAGCAACAATGTGACCAATGATTGTGGCTCACGGACAAGTGAAGTGAAGGACAGCACTGATGCAGGGCGGGGGCAGGAGTGGGGAATGCTCTGAGGTACTCACACGACCCATGAAAGGGCACAGGGTTCTCTGAAAGTAGACGTGGAAGAGATGGAAACCTACTGCAAACTCTAAAGCAGTTACCGAAACAAGTAAAAAAGAAGTACAACTGATATGCTATGGAAAGAGGGAAACTGGAATCATGTAAAATGCTCAGTTAAAACCCTAAAAGGCAGAAAAAGAGTACAAGACTAAAATAGGAACAAAGACCAAAGGCCATGAGCAGAAAACAGTAGCAAGTGTGGCAGATATAACGGCCAAAACACAGCAATTACAACACAGAGATGGTCAGACCCAACTACATGCAGCCTGCAAAAACCCCACTGTAAATATAAAGACACATATAGATTAAAATTAATGGATGGAGATTTACCATGTGAATACTAATCAAAAGAAAGCAGGATTAGCTGTATTAATTTCAGACAGAGCAGACTTCAAAGCAAGGAAAGTCATCAGGGACAGTGAGGGGCACTCCACAGCGATAAAGGGTCAGCTCTCCAAGAGGACTTGATGATCCTGAACATGTATGCACCTTACAACAGAGCATCAGACAACATAAGGCAAAAAGTGATAACACAGCAAGGAAAAATACAGTTGAAGACTTTACACCCGTGTCTCAGAAATGGTCATATCCAGCAGGCAGAGGACCAGTAAGGGCATAGCTGAGCTAACCAACGCCATCAATCATCAGGATATAATTGTCATTTGTAGACTACTTCAATCAACAGTAGCAGGACACACATTCTTCTCACGCTCACATGGAACATTCACAAAGACAGACCACACTCTGGGCTATAAGACACATCTTACAAATCTAAAAGAATAAAAATCATACACTTAAGACCACAGTGAAATTAAACTGCAAAGACAGCTGGAAAAGCCCTAAATACTTGGAGATTAAACAACACACTTCTAAATAATACATGGATCAAAGAAGAAATCTCAAGAGAAATTTAAAAATATTTTGAACTAAGTGAAAATGAGAATACAACTTAAAATTTGTGGGATGTAGCTAAAGCAGCGCTTAGAGGGAAATTTATAGCATTGAATGCATATATTAGAAAAGAAGAAAAATCTAAAATTAATAATCTAAGCTTCTACCTTAGGAAACTAAAAAAAGAAAAGCAAATTATAAATCCAAAGCAAGCAGGAGAAAAGAAAGAATGAAAATTAGAGCAGAAATCAATGAAACTGAAAACAGTTAATAGAGAAAAACCAATGAGACCAAAAGCTGGTTCTTCTTTGGAAAAATCAGTAATATTAATAAGCCTCTAGCCAAGCTAACTAAAAAGAAAAAAAAGATGCAAATTCCTAATATGAGAAACGAAAGAGGAAACATCACTACAGATCCCATAAACATTAAAAAGATAATAAAGGAATACTATGAACAATCTATACTCACAAATTAACCTTGATAAAATTGACCAATTCCTTGAAAGACACATCCGCCAAAACTATGTAAGAAGAAATAGACAATCTGAATAGACCTTTACCTATTAAAGGAATTGAATCAATCACTAAATAATCTTCCAAAACAGAAAGTACCAAGCCCAGATAGGTTCAGTGGTGAATTCTACCAAACATTTAGAGAAAAAATTATACCAATTCTCTACAATCTCTTCCAGAAGACAGAAGCAGAAGGAATACTTGCTAACTCATTCTATGAGGCCCAGTGTCACTAACATCAAAACCAGACCAAGAAGGCTTCCCTGGCGGCGCAGTGGTTGAGAGTCCGCCTGCCGATGCAGGGGACACGGGTTTGTGCCCCAGTCTGGGAAGATCCCACATGCCGTGGAGCGGCTGGGCCCGTGAGCCATGGCTGCTGAGCCTGCCAGAGCCTGCGCTCTGCAATGGGAGAGGCCACAACAGTGAGAGGCCCGCCCGTACCGGAAAAAAAAAAAAAAAGAAAAGGAAATAAAAGTTATTCAGATGGAGAAGGAAGACATAAAAGTGTCTTTATTCACAGGTGACAAGAATCAACAAAAAGCCTCCTGGGAACAAAGAAGCAATTACAGCAAGGTTGCAGGACACAAGGTTAATGTACAACACAACACGGAAGGAGAACAACTTGACTTCAAGACTTACTACAAAGCTACACTAATCAAGACAGTGTAGGATGGGTAACAGAACAGAGAACTAGATCAATGCACAGAACAGAGGCCAGAAATAGACCCACGTAAATAGACCCACATAAATCAATTGATCTTTGACAAAACAGCAAAGGCAACGTAATGGAGCAAAGATAACGAAAGGTGTTGGAACAACTGGATGCCACATGCAAAACAATGAATCTGGACAGAGACTTTACACTCCTCACAGAAATTAACTCAAAATGGATCACAGGCATAAACATAAAATGCAAAACCATAAAACTTCTAGAACATTAGAGAAAACCTAGGTGAGCCTGGACATGGTGATGCCTTTTTAGATGTAACACCAAAGGCATGATCCATGAAAGAAAGAACTGATAAGCTGGACTTCATTAAAACTGAACATTTCCGGGAATTCCCTGGCGGTCCAGTTGTTAGGACTCTGCGCTTTCACTGCCGAGGGCCCAGGTTCAATTCCTGGTCGGGGAACTAAGATCCCTCAAGCCACACGGTGTGGCCAAAAGCAAAAAAAACTCAAACACTTCTGCTCTACAAAGACACAGTCAAGAGAATGAGAAGACAAGCCACGGACTGAGAAAAACAATTGCAGAAGAGATATCTGAGAAAAGGCTGTTACCCAAAACATACAAACAATTCTCAAAACGTAACAAAAAGAAAATGTACAACAGAGTTTTAAACAGGCAAAAGATCTGGAAAGACACTTCATCAAAGAAGATATACAGATGGCAAACAAGTATATGAAAAGATGCTCCATGTCATAACATCATTAGGAGAGGGAAAATCAAATAAGCTACCACTCAGCACCTATTAGTATGGCCAAAACCCCACACCCTGACAACACCCAATGCTGGGGAGGACGTGAAGTCCTCATTCTTTGCTGGTGGGAATGCAAAATGGTGCAGCCACTGGGGAAGACTGACTGGTGGTCTCTTCCAAACTAAACACGCTCTCACCATGCAATTCAGCAGCTGTGCTCCTGGGTATTCACCCAAAGGAGCTAAAAACTTACGTCCACACAAAAACCTGCACACATGTGTTTACATCAGCTTTTTTCATAATTGCCAAAACTTGGAAGCAACCGAGACATTACTCAGTAGGCACGTGGATAAACTGTGGTCCATCCAGACAACGGCGCATCATTTCAACATTAGAAAGAAATGAGCTACCAAGTCAAGAAAAGACATGCAGGAAACTTGAATGCATATTCCTAAGTGAAAGAAGCCAATCTGAAAGGCTTCATACTATATGATTCCAACCATATGACATTCTGGAAAAGGCACAACTATGGAGAGAGTAAAAAGACCAGTGGCTGCCAGGGGTGGGATGCACAGGTGGGGCGCAGATTTTTAGAGCAAACCAGTCTGCACGATACTACAGTGGTGGGTAAGCGTCATCACACGTTTGTCTAAACCCATGGGACGCACAACACCAAGAGTGAGCCCCATGTAACCTGTGGACTCAGGGTGATGACGACGCATCCGTGCAGGCTCATCGACTGTAACAGACGCACCATCGGGTGGGGATGCTGACAACGGGGGAGGCTGTGTGCGGGGCGGGCGGGGGAGGGTATGGGAACTCTCTGTACTTTCCAGTCAACTCTTCTGTGAACCCAAGACAGCTCTAGAGTAAAGTTTATCTAAAACAAACCAAAAAATGTGTTATCAAAGAAGTCTTGCAGGAAAAGGAAGCTGTGGCAGGGCAGGTGTCGTCCAGCCTGGAGCTGGGCTGAGGGCAGCACGGGGCCTCCGAGTACACCCCACGCTGCTCAGCGAGCCTCACACGCATGCACACGTGAGCGTGCGCACACACAGGCCAGACCGTGAGCTGTGGCAAGCCCTCTGCAGAGGGGCCCTGGGGCAAGGAGATGAGGGCCGAGGGGGCCGGCGATACAGACGGGGGCCAGGCTTTCCAGGTGGAAGGGCCTGCAGGGGTGGTGAAGAGGTGCCCATGAAGGGGCCCAAACAGACAGGGCAAAGGGCAGGGACAGGGGGTCCAGGAGGGCCACAGGCAGATGACCAGCCCTGTCCCCGCGGTGCCCGCAGGAGGAGGCCACCCAGCCAGGCCTGGTCAACCCTGGGAGCCTGCACCAGACCCAAGGATGGCTCTGCAGCGCCCCCGGCGGCCTGGTCCCCGCCAAGGAGCCTCCAGGCACCCACACGCCCTGGCTGTCCTTGAGCCCCCGGCCCGCCCGCTGGGACGGCTCTGCACACACAGCCACCTGCTCACTCTGCCTCTGGTCCTGAGATGGTGCCTGTCCCTCCCCTGACCACCCTCCTGCCCGGCGGGTCCCCCGATACCCTCAGGCCCCTGGCTCAGCTGCTCGCGGACCCGCCATCCCCCAGCCCGGGCCCCGGGAGTGCAGGGTCGTGTCCCCGTCCCCCCCACCCCCCCCCCAGCTCTGCGACGCTGTCTGGCACGAAGCAGGCGCTCAATCCTCGTCAAGCGAATTCGTGCCTGGACTCCCTCTGGCTCTGGGCTGCTGGGGCCCCTCTCGGGCTCTGGAACGTTTCATCTCTGCCGGTCCTTCTGCCTGACCTGGGCCCCCCCTTCGGGGACCTCCTCCCAGGACTGGCGCCAGGGTTAAGCGGGCAGATGCAATGCCGACAGGACAGCGTGTTGGCTGTCACCGGACTTCAACCCCGCGGTGGCCATCCTGGACCGGGCGACCGGGCATTTTGTGTGGAAAAGTCCAGGGTGGACAACAGGGAGCTGTGAGGTGACCCCGAGTGACCACACAAACATTTCCTGGGGACTTCCTTGTGAGTTTGCCCTTCCCTCTCTGGTCGCCTGCCCTCTGGCCGGGTCACAGCAGGTGGCAGCAGAGGAGGTGGAATCCAGGCAGGCTGCTCCCTGTGGGTCTCCACCCCTCGGGCACTGATGCCCCACTGCCCCCGAGACCGCCCCCGCCCCGCTCCTGTGAGATAAACTCAAGCAAGTGGGGCTCCAGGTGGCCTCACGGTGACACCTCTTGGGCCACTGCAGCCCACTCTGCTCTGTGGGCACATCCCCTGGCATTTCCAGAAGCGATGAATCAAATGCAGAGCAGAATGACTCATAAACACCAATTCTAGAGGAACCGCTGATCTAAACATGGAGGTGAAACAACCGTTAACACAGATTTCAGAGGATAACACAGGAAAATGCCTTCATCCCTGGGGCAAGGAGTTTTCTCCCACAGAAAGACAGAAAAACACAAACAGTAAAGGGTGATCAACAGGCCAACGTTAGATCAGGAGGATCTGCTCATCAAGACCACGTGGAACGAAAAGACCAAGTGGGAGAAAACACGTGCGATCCATTTAACGGACAGAAGACCTGTAATCAGAGCACAAAATAGCTCCAATCACCAAACACGGACAGACAACTGATAGCGAAATGGCCCGAAACTCCAACAGACACTTTGCCAAAGAGGGTCCCCAAAGGGGCAGGAAATAAACAGAGGAGATGGGCCTCAGCGGACATCAGGGAGAGGCCAGAGAAAACCACGGGAACACCTTCCACAGCCACCGAGGTGGTAGGAATGAAAAAAGAAGGTCCAACAGACCCCAGGGCCAGATGCCCGTATCCTGGGGCGAGGGACACAGGAGCCCCACACACCACACCCGGAGCCCAGGGGCCACACCCTCGGCACGCTCCCAAGAGGCCACGCTCATGGGACATGGATGGCCAGTGGAGAACCCTCCAGAAACGTTCCTGTAAAAGAAAGTCACGCAGCCAGGACACACATCATCTCCTGGGCATCCCTCTGGAGCTAAGCGGACCCGGGCTGGTGATGCTGTGGTCTTTGGATCCAGGCTGCAGGTCATTCCATGAAAACTCACCGAGGTGCACACCTGTGATTTTGCATTCTTCTACGTGCACGTGCATGTACACACACACACACACACACACAAACCTGTAAAAAATGTTTCACTGAACAAGTTTCTCAGGATGAGCTGTTAACCTCAGGTCCCTGACCTCCGACGGGCCCTGCAAGGCTCTCTTGAGCAAGGATAATGCTGGCCAGTGTGGCTGGTGCCCGCAGGTGTGCCTTGGGGGCTTGTGTCCCATGGGACCCAGCATCGTGGGAGAAGGACAGGCCACCAGAGAACAGAGTTCCCGTGCAGGGAAGACTGCCTGACGTGAGATACCAAGGGAGCTACGTGGATCAGGTGGGCGTGCTCTCAGGCTCTACGGCTCCTCCCACAGGCCCGGCCCTCCCCGAGCTCCCTCAGACCCTGGAAAACTGCTAGAGGCGCGCGTCCGTCGGTGGAGCGGGGTGAGGGGCGGCACACTCCACCCCCAGGCCACCAGGACACAGCTCAGCGTGGACTGGACCCAACTAAACAGCCCGCTGCGTCGGCGCCGGCAGCTTTCTCAGGCCCAGATGAGCACGTGGTGGCACCGGGCACCCGGGGCGCTGTCCCGGGTCATGGAGGACAGGCCAGCGGGGCTGTGCCGTGACAGGCGAAGCCCCCAGTGAACCGTCCCAGGACAGAAGCCACACGCCCACAGAAAGGCGCCAGCCAGCCTGCTGGCTCACACGTCATCGCTCCCTCCCGGGGCCTGGGCCCACCTGCAGGTCCACACAGGCTGAGCACCTGCACCCTCCCTTCCTGAAACAAGGAGACCTGAGCCTAAGGTACGGAGCCTCGTGTGTGCCCCTCACCTGCTGGTCTCAGGGGGCCTGGGACGGAACTGCCCACGTCTGTTTCGGGAAGAAGTTTCCTCTCCCCAGAGGGCCTGCCTGCTCTAGAAAGCCGCTGACCGTTCTAATTAATACGTGCACACTCCAGATTACAGAAGCTTTAATTGTCGATGAGATGGTATTCTGGTTTCCTGATTATTAGATTTGCAAACTTAAAGAATGTTTCCTTCCAAATACTAAGTAAGGTGCTCTGATGCGAGCCCGAGCTGGGACTGCCGTCCTCTCTCTCCCTTCTGCTGGCGCAGAAAAGCAGACTTGATCTCAAGCTTGAAGCTGCACACGAGTCCAGGTGCCAGCGCCCCTCTCAGAGGGTGGGCCCTGCCGCCCTGGCCTCACTCCTTGAGAGGGAGTCTACCCCTGACCCCGAGCGTATCGCGAGCGTCCTCCTTACAAAGAGAATGCCTGCAGGTTTAAGCAAAGAAATCAGTTCCTGCCCGGTTCCAAGCTGACAGGCGAGCAGCCCCGGCACCGAGGGCCTCACTTGCTGGCGAGTTCCAGCACCTTCCTCACCATGGCCCCGACCCCGTCGTGAACGTGGTGGAAGGCCGTGTCACACATGAAGGCTGGGGTCGTGACCACCTTGTTCTTCTGGTCCACGTGAGCCTCGTGCACACAGGTTATGGAAGAACACTGCACGGCCGGGACAAGAGAGCACGCGGCGTCAAGCACCGCCCACCCCCTCCCAGACGCGCATCCCACCCCCACCCCAACGTCACCTGGAAGGGGCTTTCTGCACCCCCTGCACTACTTTAACTGAAGACCCTGGAACCTGACCCCACAGGCCGCTTCCTAACACACGTCCCAGCAGCGGGCCTCATGGGACCCACGACTGCAGAGGCGGGCCGGACGCCCGAGCACCAGCCGGGACCCCGGGGCCACTGTGAGGGCAGCGGCAGCGTTGCCATCCTGCGCGTCAAGAGACTGCGTTAGAGGCTCGTCCGAATGCCCGCTGTGAGCACGAGGCAACCG
Organism: Mesoplodon mirus; assembly: GCF_964341445.2. NCBI lineage: Eukaryota > Metazoa > Chordata > Mammalia > Artiodactyla > Ziphiidae > Mesoplodon > Mesoplodon mirus. The sequence goes on along the minus strand of NC_138982.1, from coordinate 145,404,448 downwards.
GACCCGGGCCCCAGCCTCCGCACAGAGGCGCCTCACCTCCTCCCTGAGACCTGCTTCCTGGGCCAAGACCAAGCCCCAGGCCCGGGGTGGCCGCTCTGTGCTGGACAGGGAGGGACATTCACACCTGAACCCGCCTGCAAGTAGGGACGCCGAGGAGCGCGCGCCACGGCCAGCACAGACGCCCGGAGGGCAACGGGCTGGTCTCCTGCGCCTCCTGGGGCCCCGCGCCTCTGCTGCTGACTCCGGCCCCCACGGAGACCCTCGGGTCCAGGCGCAGAGCTGGAAGGCCGGTAGCCTGTGGCCTGAGGCTCTCTACACCCGCAGTGCACCCTGGTGACCTCAGGACACAGAGGACCCGCTTGCGGGAGGAATGGGGGCGACGAGGCTGCCGGGGGTGGCTCTCCGCCTGTGCCACCCAGGACGCTGCCACCAGATAAAGACAAGCAGCTCTCGCGCCTCCCACCCCAGCCTCTGGCCCGGCACCGGGTACTCACTCTCCCTCCGTCACAGGCAGCGCCCTACCCCACCCCCCGCAAGCCCACGGCCGCCTCCTCACCGGACCCACCGAGCCCTGGGCCTGGGGTGTGCTGAGCTCAGCCAGCGTCACTGCGGGGACTTGGGAACGTGGCCACTGGACGGCGGAGGGGTCACAGCCTCGGGCGCTACGCCCCTCCACGCACATGCCCTGGGCGCCCTGGCTGTGCAGCACCCCAGGGCAGCCCCGAGGGACCAGAGCACCGTTTCCCACGTCGCCCCCACTGCTGGAAGGATATGGTCACTCCCGTCACACAGTGCTTGGCACCCAGGGCTTTGATGACCTGCGCGGCCCCGGCGTGGGGCCACTTGCCGCCTTCCTCCTGCTCGTGGCCCACGGTGACCTCGACACCTCTGAGCACTTTGGCCGCGAGGACGGGAGCGATGCAGCACAAGCTGAAAGGCGAGGAAGGGAGGGTCAGCTCAGGGCTGTGCATGTGGCCGCCAGGCCGGGGGCCCAGCAAGTCATGCTTAGAGAACGCGGTCAGCCTCAGAAAGGGACACAGACACCAGTGCCGTGGGGACGGAGGACCCAGTGCCAGAGCCTCTGCCAGCTCCGTGGGCTGGAGCCTGCCTCTGCCCCTGGGCTGCCCGTGGCAGTTGTGACCGGTGGAGCATAGGGGGGCCTCCAGGCACCCGGCGCCAGGCTGGAGAGCGGCGGAGGGCAGCCAGCTGAGCCCCGGCTGCCAGACACGCACCAGGCACCTGACATGGTGCCCAGGGTGCAAAGGTCCACCCGGAGAGACGACCACAGACGGCGGCGCTATCTTTGGCCCAAGCTTTAGGGTGGTCTGTCGCACAGCAACAGAGAAGCCCAGCTGTACTGACCGGCTGAGACCCGGTCCCCTTCTCTGGAGGGGGCGCAGGAGGCCGGGGGACATGGTCCAAGCAGCAGCCTTGCCTGACCTGTCAGTGTGGAGCCAAGGGCCCTATCCTAGCAGCGTGCCAAACCCTCCCCCGACCCCCCGTGAGCAGGCTGTCCCCGGAGACGTCCGAGCCCTGCAGGTTCACGCTGGACGCCGGCCCTCGGGGTTCCTCCGAGGTCCTGCTCTTCACTGGGGGGCCCCCCAACCAGCAGCTCCTGAGCCCCTGGATCAGCCAACACGGAGGCCTCCAGCAGCCAGGGCCTCACCAGTGCCCTGCCCCCGGCGAGAACACGCATGACACCTGCCACAGCTGCTCCAGCCGGGCTGGCACCCCCTCCCCGGGGGTCCACACCCCTCTGGGCTGTGCCCCGCCACCCCGTCTGCTCAACTGGTCCTCTGAACTGACCGCAACATAACGTGGTGAGAACACACCTACACGCTCGTTCAATGCCGAGACAACTGCCACAACTCCTGTTCAGGGACCACGAGACAAACCCCCTCAGCCCCGAGCAGGTGAGCGTCATCGGAAGGGCCATCTCGGGAATCTGTCACGTCACCAGGTCCCCAGGCACCTGACTCTGTGGGCGACGCCCGAGACGAAGGCTGGGCTGCCTGCCCATCCTTGGCTGGGGGCTCCGCACTGTTGGGGGGGAAGCACGGGCCTGGCAGCAGAGCCGGCTGGACCCCTCGCTCTGTCTGTGCTCCTGACGAGCAGGTCAAGGAGTGACGAGGCGGCCCGGAAGGAGGTGCGAGGTGCCCTGACCCGGAAAGGGCGTTTTGCACGTGGCCAGACAACGCTGCTGCTTCTAGAGACAGACACGTAGCCTGCCGCACGAGGGGCTGAACGGAGCTGCCCACAGCGACACGGCAGCCGGTACAGGACCATGTCACCGTCCCGCACCCTCCACCCCAGGGTGACCCGGGTTCTTCTCCAGCTCAGCTGACAGGCATCTGTTCACTCGAGTGGACAGGGTGCCCGCCGTGAGGTGGCCAATCTGCTGGGCTTCCGTCCCGTTTGTCGTGCTGACTTTTTAGAGAAAGGGAGCTGGGTCCCCGCCCTGGGTGCTCGCCCCCACACACCAGTGCTGCCCCAGAGGGGCCCCCGGGAGGTGATCGGCTGGGCGCTGCAAGGGCAGGCATGCTCCTGGGCTACGGCCGCTGATGGGGGGTGCCCAGGACGCTGAGCGGGCAGGGCCTCCAGTGAGTGGCCGCAGGTCTGGGAAGGACGCTGCCCCTGGTGGACTGTCCTCTGCAGCCTCTGTGCCCCGTTCAGACCCAATGCTCTAATATCCTCATCCTTCTCCAGTTTCCAACGGGAGGCAGCGAGAGCCATGTGATGGAGAGCCTGGCGGATTTTGTTTTTAGCGCATCTGTGCACCGCTGTGCTCCTGGGAGGACTTCCCCAGCCAGGGATGACTCCGAAGCGTGCATCCCACACGCTCCAGCACTGGCGTCATGCGCCAACGCCCGTGGGAAAGCAGCACCGAGAAGCCCTCTCCCAGGACGCGCGTGGGAAGCGTAGCCTGACAAGCAGGTCTGACGATGGGGTCGCTGGCACTCGTCCGCAAGCGCCTCCTGGTGTGGGTTACGCCTGGCCTCGCCCGTCTGCTAGGCCGAGGACCCTGGGCCGGGCTGTGAGCAGTGGCTGGGCCCGTGAGTGTGGGCCCAGCGTGTGGCCACCGCAGGATCCGGTCCCCAAGGAAGAGCAGCTGAGAGCGCCAGGGGTCGGGAATGGTGCTCACGGCAGCCGTGGCACGAGGAGGGACAGGGGCCAGCTAGCCGAGGGGCTGCTCCAAGCCAGGACGGGAAGGCGGAGGCCAGGCCTGGGGAGAGGACCGGCAAAGGCTGGGGGCCACGGAAGGACGTGGGAGCCTTCTAGACCCTGAGAGGACCATCCCCTCCCCTCCTAAGTCACCAGGAGAAATTAACATAACCACACGACCACAGAATTTTCAGCGCTGGAAGGCACCTGTGAGATCACACGAAACTCCCTCAGTTATAACAAGGAAAGGGGCTGAGAGGCTCCCAGACCACACAGCTCCAGGCGCCAGCTCCTGGCTGTGTGAGCCACGGCCTCGGCCACGGGCTCCGCCACTGCCCTCCCTCCACCACTGCCGGCCCGCTGGGCCGCACGTACCCGATGGGCTTCCCGGCCTGGTGGAACTCCTTCAGGACGCGCTCCACGTCTTTATTCACCTTGCAGTCGCCCCCGTCTACGGCGAACGTGCTCCTGCCATGAGAAGAGGCTTCCTTAGACCGCAGGGCTCAACACCTGCCTGCCTGGGGAGCCCCCAGCCCCACTCCCCACCGCCCGGGACCCTGCGTGCTCCACGGACTTCTCAGCAACTGCAGAAAGTGACACGTGTGCGCAAGTACGTGTGCACGGCCTTTCATGTAATTACACGTACACGTGTGTATTCTTTTCTATTTTTTGAAACATAAAGCAGCACGGGAGGGTACAGGCAGGGAGGCCAGCAGAGGTGAAGGGGGCGCTGACACGCAGGCACTCGGGCCGTGAGCTCGGCCCACCCAGGACCAGCAGGACGTGCCAGTGGCCCAAAACCAGTGACAGATCCTGCACTTCACTAACAAGGAAAAGAAACCCAAATCAGACAAGACCCCGTCTTTTCACCACAGCAAGACCGCTGGGGTGTCTGGAATGGTCTCCCTCCCGGTCGGTGGGCTCACACCAGTACCATCTCTTTGGAAGGCAAACTCAGACCCATCACATTTCAAAGGCCACGCCTCTCTGCCAGGAGCCCCATCCTGGGCTTCCTCCACCTTGTTCACGTGGTTGATGCCTCTGCCCCGGGCACCCGGTGCGTCGCGCGCACGACGGGACAACCTGTGGGTGTGAGGGATGCTGGCTACCCTGAAGTGGTTTCTCAGGGTGCGTAAGCGTCTCAAAACAGGTCAGATTATATACTTTAAATACATGTACATCAGTCGTACCTCCAAAAGGTGTAAGAGAAAAGAGAAAACAGGAAGTCCTGGAGTCCCATCAGCACTGGGTCGCCTACACAACAGGATCTGTGTGTGCGGCTGTCAGACGTTTAAGGGACAAGCCTCAGCGTTAAGTGAAAGACACAAAGTGCAGAACGAGAGGCTACCATCTGGTTGGATTTTTTTTTTTTTTTTTTGCGGTACGCGGGCCTCTCACTGTTGTGGCCTCTCCCGTTGCGGAGCACAGGCTCCGGACGCGCAGGCCCAGCGGCCATGGCTCATGGGCCCAGCCGCTCCACGGTATGTGGGATCTTCCCGGACCGGGGCACGAACCCGTGTCCCCTGCATCGGCAGGAGGACTCTCAACGACTGCGCCACCAGGGAAGCCCTGGTTGGATTTTTAACGCAGACATGTACGTGAATCTCTCGGAAAATGAAAAGCTGGCAGCATTGCCAGAGGTGATCCTGGGGTCCCAAGCAGGAAGAACTGGGTTTCCACAGTGAATATGTCATACAGACCTCGCCCGCTGCCCCCTGTGCACCGCAGACCGCTGATGAGGAGCCGGCCTTTCCTCTGGAAACGTCAGAAAGACTGGGATCAGTGGCCAGAAATCACAGCTTCCCCCAGGGGTCTGGGAGGTCACAGACATGGATGCTGACCCAAGGCCCGCTTCCTTGTACACCGAGACGCACCACCACTAAGTCACAGGAGGCAGGTTGTCAGCCACGCCAGGGACATAACCCCAATGAACCCTCAAGCTACCCTCACGCCAAGCGAGGTCTAAGGGCTTTGGGAAGACACAGGGTCTGTGAATCCAGCTCATCTTTCAGAGAAAGAAACCTGGTCCCATAAGGACAAGCGCAGCGCAGACTGTGATCCGCCATCTCCCGCCAGGGGGCTCAGGAGGATGGCGATGCAGGGAAAGCACTCCCAGGCTGGCTCTGGGAGAGGGAGTGGATACGAGGCGGGGCAGGGGTCCAGGCGGGATGAAGGACTGTGGGAAAACCGGTGGGAACGTGGAGAAAAGAGGTGCTCTGGTGACGCCCGCAAGCAGAAAGGAGCCTCAAGATGTCAGGATGTGGAAGGACCGAGCGCTGAGGTGGACCTCAGGGAATGTAACCGCCTCTGCCCCCGCTCCTGGGTGCAGAGCGCCAGCTGGGAAGCCCCCGCACTGCTGCGGGAACCTCAATGACCAAGCGGTCAACTAACCAAAACGCATGTAGTCCAGGCTGTGACGCATGCTGCACCGTGTTTAAAGCCCCAAAGCCGCGGGGCGCAGCTGCTGGGTGCTTTCCCGCAGCCCTCGAGCCCCCTCCGTGACGGGAGCAGCAGCCTCGCGCCACGTCGGAAGGGATGTGCTGGGCCAGCAAGGCCAGCGCAAGAGAATTTCCATGAAACGCGGAGAAGAAAGGAACGAGAGAACAAAAAGAGAACCTGAAACCCAAAGTACATCACAGCTGCGGTGTGACAGCCTCCTAGGCTTGAGGTCCAGTTACCGTGCCAACAACCCAAACAGCAAAAAAAAAACATCTCCCTTCCTCTGGTCAGGACCATCCTCCAAACGGCCCAACCAGAAAGGTACTTTTCTGCGCTGCAAGGTCCACAGGAGAGCAGGTGTCTGCGGGGAACACGTACACGGATGGGTTCTGATGTGACAAGGCCCCTAGCACCACACCTGGATGGCCAGGTCCCAGGAGCCTCCTCCCACCGGGGTTCCCTGTCATGGGGCAGCTGCGTCGTCGCTGGGCCAGACCCCCCAGCAGCTGCTCCCATCACCACCGCGTCCCCATCTAACAGTCCAGGGGAAAAGCAGGAGAGCCCCGAGCCGAAACACGTACAGGTTTTTGGCGGCTCCAAAGCCCCCGGGGAAGACGGCCGCGTCGTGGTCAGTAGCGCTGAGTCTGGCCAAGTCGGTGATCTTGCCGCGGGCGATCCTCGCGGACTCGGTCAGAACGTTCCTGGGGAAAAGCAGAGAGAGGCCCCGGAAGGTTCAGCGTGTGGACAGATGGGAGGAAGGGGCAGGAAGGAGCCTCCGCGAGACGAGAGGGCCTGTCCTCCCGGCTCACAGGCAGCGCGGGTCACTCCCTAGAAAAGGCGACACAGTGACAGTGACCACAGCGAGTCTGTGCTCGAAATGTCCTCTGGAGCCCTCTCAGATGGGTGCTTCCGAACCACCACGCCTAGTCACCCAGACTCCTGTGTCAGGCAGGGCCACCAGGCAGCATTTGGCGCTGGGAATGGATGGTGATGGAACCGCAGGGGCAGCGTTAAGAAGCAACTTCGAGCGACGAGTGAGGCAGCCCCGGACCGGCCCCCGAGGGCGCGCCTCCCAGCCCCGGCTGCGCGGCCCAGGGCCAGGGTCCTGGCTGGGCCGCAGCCCCAGGAGACGGCACCGCGGCTCCTTCCCACCGCCCCGTCTCTCACTGTCTGCACCCGCTGGAGGGCACCTGGGAACCACACTCCCCAGGGGCCATCGCCCTGCAGTCTGGGCCAGGCCGGAGCGGGGAGGTGGGTCTCAGCGGACGCGAGGCCAGGGCCGCACTCCCCTCAGGAACAGAAATGCTGGTGGGAGCTGCTCACAGATACGTGGGTCTAAACGGGTGGACGAGGTTTGAGACCAAATGAACGCACGTGCCTTCGGTGAGAATAAAGGCGTGAGGAGGTCACTCAGGAAGGAACCTTCCTCCACTGCTCCAACAATGCTGGATGGCGAGGGACGGCCTGGGGTCCAGCACAGCCTCAGGACCACTGCTGTCCGGTCCCCCTAAACGTGGCCTCGGCTCCCAGCTAAGACGAAGCAACCGCGCGCAGGTTCTCGGGGAGTTTCAACCCGTGCACGTTCAAGGACAAGGACGAGGGGCCCGTACCTGGTTTCGCCCTCAGAAGGCTGCCCCTTGGTGTGGTCGATCACGTGCATCTGGGGGATGTCCGGAGCGAAGATCTGGACCTCGGCCCCCGCGCGGCTCAGGTGAACCAGCACCCTGCACAGGGGGAATCAGACCAGACTCTGACACGTGCCTGGCCCGGCTTTACCTGCCACCGGGTGTTTAAAAACAGGGTTTCAGGTGACCGACAGGTATACACTTCTCACAGAGGTTAACAACCTCCTCGCTTTGCAAAGAGCCACAATTGGCTTGCTAACGACCCAAATGCCCTCTATTTGAGTTCGCTGTCACTGAACTGGCCTGTGGAGACCAGCTAACCCCCGCAAGCTCCCTTTACAAACCAGGCTGTAGGGACGGGTGACCCGGCAACTGTCACAGCCTGGATGTCTGCATTCCCAGGCTCCTTCTGGGTGTTCTTCCTCCCATGGGCCAATTGACAATGGCCTCGAGGGGTTGAGGAGGGCTTTTAGTCTCCAAAGTAAGTTCAGTTCCTGGTCTCCCCAACCTTTCCCTCATGGCGGGTGGGAGACACGCAGGCGACCCTGGGGGCTGCTGACGACGCCAGCATCTACCAAGGGTTGCTCTGCGGCAGGTCCGAGTCCAAACACTGGCACGAAATCTGTCCCTGGCAGTGCTGTCACTACCCACTTCTAGAGAGGGAGGAAACACGAGACCCCAAGAAAGATCACAGCCGTCCCCTGGCAGGGGTGGGACCCCTGGACTGGGGTTCAGCTCCTCGGAACCTCGCGGGCACTCGACCTACAACTCCTTGCTCTGCCCGGGAGGTTTCAAGCTGCTGGCTGTTCCTCGCTGCCTCCTCTCTCCTGCCCCACCCCGCTCAGCCCCCATCAGGAAACTCCTGGCCCTCTCCACCCACCAGCCCAGCATGCTCTAAAGTTCACTGTCTGGCCACCGCCAGCACACGCTGGCCACGCCCAGCGGCCACCCCCAGCCACCAGCCTCAGGCTCCTCCGGGGGCCCCGCGCTTGGGAGGCGTGTGCTCCCCAACCACTACCTAACTCTCCCCTTCAACTAACTCTGAACCTGACAGCCCCTACAGTCCTGCTCACAGGGACTTTTTAAATCAATCAATCAAAGGACAAACTACTCGGCAACTGCTGACAGTCTACCCCAATGACATCGGCCTACAGCGAAGTCACTGCACAGCCCTTAAAAATCATGCTGTAAAGACGGAAAGGAGCTCTGATTTCCAACACGCAGGACCGTGTGATCCCAATGTTTACAACACGTGGGTGTGGGAAAAGAGCAGAGTAGATGTAAGTGATTACCACTGTGTGATAACATCACAGGGGATGCTAAAAAGCTCATTTTGTGTCTCCCTGTACGTTACACGCATTGAGTTTAAACGCCGTCCTTCGCGCCTCCCTGAGTCTGGTCCAGCAGTCCTCTCTGCCTTCCTAACCAGCACGAAGGCTTCTCCGAACGGTTCAGGAAAAGGGGGACCGCCCCTCCCGAGGGCGAGCCGCCCAGGGGCTTACGATGAGGCCTCGTGGAGCTCAGTCCCGTCGTAGACCCCGCATCCGGACAGCACCTGCGGGGATGGAGGGCCGGTCACGGGGGTCCCGCGGTCCACCGGGCGGGCCGACCGCCTCCAGCGGGGGGAGGGGCCGACCTGGAGGAGAGGGAGGTCAGCGCGAGGGAGGCGGTGGGGGGCGGAGGGGCCGCCCGCGGGCACGGGGAGGGTGGAAAGGCCGACCTCGGCACCCCGCCCCTCGTCCCCACGCCCCGCCAGTCCGCTCACCACTGCGACCCTGGCCACGGGGCGCGGCGCGGAGGCGTGGAGGGCCGCGCGCGGGGACGGCGCCGGTCCGCCGAACGGCAGCGCACGCAGGCCGGGGCGCGGCGCGAAGGCGGGGGTCACCGCCAGCCTGGACGCCACCAGAGCCCGGATGGCCGCCATCCTGCGCGAGGACATCGGGGTCGCAGGGTCACGGTGAGCGGGGACGCGCCTGCGTACTGCCGCCGCCCTGCCCGGGAGCGCGCCGGTGGGCGGGGCCGCGCCCGCGCAGTCGCCCGTGGCTCGCGCTCAGCCCGGCAAGGGCTCGTGGCTCCGCAGCGGGTCCACGCGGCTTCGGGCACCGCCCCCGTCCCGCCCCGCGGCGGCGTTGCAGGGAGGCGCGCAGGGTCGCGGCTGCCGAGAAGCGCTACGCTGAGATACGGGCTTGGGAGTTAACTTGTGTCGTCATGAGGCCTCAACGTGACTCCGTGACACCGAGTGGCCGGTGCCCAAGTGTCCGGTTCTCATCTGCGCCCCCCTTTCCCGGCCGCTGAGTCCAGGCCGGAGTGAGTGAGGCCCTCCCGCTGCGGCGGCCCGGCGCCCCTCCCCCTGCTGCTCTTCGCCTTTCTATTGACGTGGGTCCTTTTTTAACCCAGCTGGTTGTGCAGAGGGAAGGCCAGATGTGAGGCCAGGTCTTTGCAGCGAAAGAGGTTTATCACAGGGGGGCCAAGCAAGAACGGGCGTAGGGGTGCGGTGCGAAGCGGAGCTCAGATTTTTGTCCCTGGGGGCTGCTGAGGGGATATTTACCAGGAAGTAGGGAGCAAGAAGGGGAGGGGGCTCGGATATGATTGGTGGAAAGTAAGTGTAAGTTTCAGCGTAAGTATCAAGAGCTCTCCTGCGCAGGCGCTGGGGCTCCTAGTTAAGCCTCTGACCAGTCGCAGGTGCAAATTGGCGGTGCGGGGTGTAACATGCAGTGGGGTTTTGGCCCGTGACGTCTAAAGGTCACTATTGTAGTCCTTCGTTCTAGTCCTTTAGTGTGCCTGCGCAATGCTCAGTCGGCGGGGCTGTCAGCAAGTTTGTTTCCCTGGTCCTCTGCAGAAGGAGCTTGGTGTTCTCTATGTCATTTTGTTTCTACCTCGTGGGCCTTGTAACTCACAGGTGGTGATTTCAGTCCATGCCTGTCTTTGGATCATTCCTCAATCTTGAGGGATGAGGGGTGACCACCACTCTGGCCGCTTTCTGCTGCTAAGGGCGAAGGCCCAGCAGGGGCTTGAGGAATGAAACAGCTTGACGTCTAGCTGTACACATTCTAGGGTATTCAAACTGGACTGCTGGAGGTCGGTATGCCCCCAATTGAGGGTTGACACGACAGAGGAATAATCTGGTGGCCTGCAGTCTTTGAGAGACAAACTTGACATGAAAGTTAAGAATTATAGGCCCAACAGAAGAATCAGTAGCGCTGAGACTAAAGGAATTGTCGGTGGCTGGAGTAAACGGCCGACTTACGGGGAGAAAGCCCTTTACAGAATTCCATGCCTCCGGCGCGATTACCAGTGCTGGGTCACCAGCTGGCCTGTTGGTGGTATTTCCTTTACACTGGGTGGTATGTGGTATTTGTCCACATGCACCAGCAGGTGTTACAACCACACAGGCGCCGCCTTGTTCTGCCAGGGGGTAACCGAAGGCTGTTCTGTTATCCATTACTACAGTGGCTATGGAACTCACCATGATCTTTGGTCCGTCTAACTAGAGGCTGGCGTTTTGGCCAGTTCCTCCACTGAGGCAGGTCGATTTTGAAGGGTGACCTTGTGATAGGCACCCCCTCCCCGTGGGGCTGCTCATCCTGGTGCTAAGCCTGTGCCCGTGATGATGAAGTCTGAGGCCGCCTTCCTTTTGTCTGCTCTCCTGGGGTGGACATTACCGACCCTTTTGAGTTGGGCACCAATAAGCGTCCTTCTCCTCAGTGTCGCTCGCGCCAGTAGACAGAGACCAAGTTCAGCTGAGAAGCAAAGGAAAGCTTTATTCTTTGATCGAAGAACGGAGAGATGGGAGCTTGCTCTGTAGCACAGTGTCTCCCCTGAAAGGCCCAGGGGCGGTGCTGCTTTATAGGGTTCTGGCAAAGGGAGGGGTGGAGTCATTGTGGGTCAGGCGGGTGCAGCACTTCTGCACACGGCTCACCCAGTCTGGCTGTCAGGCAGAGCCGGTTTGCACTGGGAACACTAATCCAACATGTTAGGTGGGAAGCCTCTGCACACGGCCCCCTACAGGCAAGTAAAACTAGAATAAACACAAAAGAGGTTGGACCGTTATCACCTGGATTCCATCTTATTTTTCCGGGGACCCCAGTGGGCTTTGCTGGGGACATTTCCTTTAGGTTGGGGCTCTCTGGGCCCCACAGAGGAACACATCCTCCTGGTGTCCACATCGTCATCCATGCGTGTTTCTGCAGAGGCCAACGGGCTGGGGCCGAAGATGAGTTAGTGGCACGTGAGTGACGTGAGAATGGGGCCAGCTTGTAGGGTCTGGTGAGCTGCAGGCCTCTTTGTTTGGGGGCCTATCACACCAACTCTTCTTTTGGTGTGCTTGGACCCATTTTTGCCATTTGATGGGCCCTTGGTAGCCAGTGTGTTCTAAGGCCCTCCAGGCAAGTTGGGAGTATCCTTGGAAGGCTAGACCATCTCTGGTTTGGGTCAGTTCCTCTGCTGACTAGTTACAAGTTGGAAGGTTATAGTTTTCAGTGGCTCCCACTTGCTAGGGTGTCCTGGCTTGTGGATGAACGGTGGTCCGAGCTCTGTAGGGAGGCATTTGAGTACATCGTTAAGTGAACTGTAGAGGGTACAAGGGGAGGTCAAATTACAGGAGAATTTTGCTTCGGGAGTGGGCATTAGGGCAGCCTCTAGAGGAAGGTCAAGGTTATGTTATTTAGTCCTCCTGTAATCATTAGTGGGGGAGCCTGGGAGAGGGCTGGCAGGGCTGAGTGTATCTTTCCCCAGCTGGGGGTTAGGATGACAGACCCAACACTGCCTTTCACCCCCTGCTGCAGTGGCTTTTGAGAGGTGAGTCAGAGTGTCTGTGTCCCAAGCTCAGTGTGTGGCAACCCCTGGCAGGAAGATGGGAGGAGGAGGAAAACAGGGTCCATCCCAGTTCCTTTCAGGACCACGGGGGTAGTTTACAGGTGACTTATTTGCATCTGAAAATACACAACTATCAACGTATTTATTTTCTACCTTAATACCCAAGAATAGAAGAGGCTCTGATAGACATTATCATATTTACAAAGTAAATGACTCCATCCCAAGATAGCACGTGAGTTTCATAAGCAGACAGAACAGCACACAGCCCCACCAGACTAGCAAGAACCTGCCCGCCATCCATCCTAATAGTGGTCCAGTGACTCGTGGCCGCACCTCTGGTGACCTGCAGGCTGGGGCCTGTGTCCTGGCCCTGGAAGCTGTAGCTACCAAGGGACCGGGGGCCTGGCTGTGCTCTAGGTTGCCCTCACAGTGACCCTTCCCGAGGGGCATTGCAGGATGGAGTCTTCCTCTCAGAGCTGGCCAGCAGGTCTGATGGGTCTCCCTGGAAAGCCTGTCCAGGCCCAGGCCCAGGCCCTCTCCAAGGTCAGAGTCAAGCAGATATCCCCTGCCGGACCCTGTGCAGGGATGATGGGGCTGGCAGCCTAGGCTGGGGCCGTGAGGGCGAACCACCTGCCCTGCTCACCTGTTCCTTGGCACAGAGGTGCCAGCAGGCAGGTGGCCCTGATCCCCCAGCACGACAATCACACCCAGGATACAATACAAACATTTAAAATTCAGAGGTCAGACTTCATACCTACATTGTAGAGATACACGTTATCAAAGCTTTATATTAAAAACATAAAAACTCATACAAAGTTTGAGTCTATACACGTGAGCCCATTCACCTCTCCGCAAGGTGCTTTCAACGGCAGACACTCCTGGGCCCTGGGTGCCAAGCCCGTGATGGGCGGTGCCTCTGTTCCCAGGTGACATGAGCTCCCGGCACTTGGGAGGGACCAGGGACCCGTCAGCTCAGGCACCGACCCCATGGTCGCGTTTGGTTCCTGCAGAAGAGCGAGTCCTGGCGACAGTGCCCTTGCGTCCCGGCTGACCCCCGCGGTGGAGGGCCCACCTTGCCCAACATCCCCACCGAAGCCAGCAGGGCTGCAGGCGGCCAGCTCTACGCCAGCGGCCCGTCTCCAGCCCCAGGTCCGCTCCTGAGCAGGTGCAGACTGCTGTCGTCGTCCTCAGGTGCGTCTGCTTCCTCCTCGCTGCCCGGTGGTTCAGAGGGCCGCTTCAGGCCCCGCTGCTTAGAGACGGCCAGAGCGTACTGCATATTGTAGCGGTTCCAGTCACAGCTGCCGAGGGCACACGGGACTCACGTTAGTAAGACCGACGCTGGGCCCTTCTGTCCCCAGATCAGACAACACAGAGAGCGGCCCTGGCGTGGAACCAACTGGAACCTGCTGGGGACAGTGAAAGCCCCGCCCTGCCCATCAGCCACTCCCGAGATACGTACAGTTTGGAGACGTCGTCCCAGTGGCGCTGGATGCTCTTCTGAAGGAACTGAACTGCCGGCAGCAGCGTCCCCACTCTGGAAAGGAAACGTCCCTCAGCATGGGCGGCCACCACGAGGCCACCCGGACCTGCTCCACGCTTGTAAAAGCCTCCCCTGGTCTGTGCGTCCACACAGACAGCTGATTCAGGGAGCGGGCGGGTCGTACCTGGACTTGAGCTTCTGTCCGTGGACCATAAGCAGTTTCTGAGTCCATATGAGGTAGAATTCTAGATGGCGAGACTCTTCGAAGGATGAAGCTAAAAATTCCAGCACCTTCTCCACATACAAGTCAGGCAAGGAGGAGCTGACGACCTCAACTGGAAGAGAAGGAGGAAAGTCCCAGTCAGCCCACAAAGAACCTGTCAGGAGAGACGCACTCACAGCTCTGCACGTGCAGAGACCCGGCCGCCGCGTGTGGCCACAGGGCCCCCTCGGCCCCGCGGGCCTCCCCAGCCCTGGCCTGGGCTCACTCTCGTCCCAGGGAACCGACTCCAGGGCCTCCTGCATCAGCTTCCTCTCGTTGAGCCGGAAGGCCATGAGGATGGCCCTGGTGAAGTCCCGCTGGCACAGCGCCGCCCGGATCTGCGCAGGCGTGACGCTGGTGTCCAGCTCGAACGGGTCAAAGAGCATCCGGGCGTCCAGGGAGTAGATAAGGAGCCCCTCGGTGGTGGTGGCCGCCCAGCAGCGCCCTGGGAAATTAAGCAGACTTAACAAAGGCTTCCTGAATGTTTATTTCCACTTTTCCCCATTTTTTGAAGAACAGGTACTGAACATGTCCCCGGGGTCCTGAGTGCGACAAGCGGGAGGGAGCCTGGGGGACGCCGGCCCCTTGGGAAGCAGCGCCCCATGAGGGTCAGCCTGCCGCAGCCCCGTCCTGCTCCCTCCCCTGCCGGACACTCCTGGGGCGGCCCGACAGGCACATGGCAGGGCGCTCAGGGCAGGTGCCCACCTCCCTGCTTGGAAGCTGGGCGTGTCTGAAGCCATAGCTTCCATGGCCGTCCACCAGTGGGGACAAAGATGGCCACGTCTCACCCCCAGGGGTCGGTGGTGCCCAGAGCCGGCCAGAGGCTCCATGCCGCCCTCGCCCCGGGAGGGGGCTGACAGGCCCACTGTGCACACCGCAGGCCCGGAAGCCCATCGGGACCAAGCCCACCCCTCCCACATCAATGACCTGATGCCCAGGCGCACCGGTGGGAGAGAAGCGGAGCGAAGTCACCCTGATCTCAGGTTTGAAGTGCCGGGAGCTCATGTCACCTGGGAACAGAGGCACCGCCCGTCACAGGGCAGCACATCCCTCACCACTCGCCCCACAGAGGGAGGCCCGCCCTGCAGAGCCAGCAGGAGCAGCAGCCCCGTGTTGGGGCCTCAGGTGCTGCTTCGTGGGCCCTGCGGGCCTCCGCGGACGAGCCCTCAGGGCGGACGGTCTCTGGGCTCCAGCCTAGCCAGCAGCCGGCTTGTCCATTCCGGAGAAAAGCCCTGCCCGGCCCAGGCTGCGAGGCAGGTGGTTCCAGCCCCTCAGGGCCCTCAGGCCGGGGAGGCTGCCAGCCCGACACTGGGCTTGCCCTGAAGCCCACATGGGGGCAGGCGCAAGGCACAGGGCTGGGCACCGGCCAGATGCCCAGCCACTTGCAGGGAGGACCCCGCGCCCTGGCCACCAGCGCCAGAGTTCCTGGACGTCAATCGCTGCGGCCCCGACGAGAGCAACACCGCCCGCCATCCCCCAGGACAAGCAGGTGGTGAGCAGGGCGGCCTGCTGTGCCCTGGCCAGGGGGACACAAGAGGACCCACTGCTCACCCTTCTTTACGCCCGGCAACGGGATCGTGACCCCGCCCTCCTCCATGGCGTCTTGGTCAATGAGCGCCAGGTTGCCAAACTCTGTCATTTTCCTTCGGTTCAAAAATTCCTAAAGGGCGAAACCCGGACATCTCACCGCAGGAGGTGCAGGGAGGGCGCACTCGTCTGCCCCCCTCCCTCCTGTGCCACCAACACAGGCTGGGGGGCGGCCGGCCCTGCCTGGAACCCCACGGGGCACACGGAGCCTGAGACGGGACAGGGCAGCGCCTCCCCTGGGCTCCCGCAGCCAGCCCCGTGGTGGGCGGATTCTCTAATCCGACAGCCGAACGAAGGGCGCGCGTGACCCTGCGAGGGAGCCGCACGTGGGTGCCGCCTGCTGCCAGCGGCCACAGCCCGTCCTGCTGCACGTCCCCGGGGACGTGACGAGGACAGCCCACCCCGGAACACCCAGGAGGGGCGGGCCCACAGCCGCACGCAGAAGCCCCTCGCCCGGCAGGGGAGCCAGAGCAGGTGAACCCGGGCAGGCGCACCTGTCCAGAGGCACCCCCCCAGGTCCCCGTGGAGCCGGCGCGTGAGCAGGGCCATGGGTGAGGCCAGGCAGCCCCGGGCGTTTGCAGCAGGGACCACACAGGGGTCCCGTGCAGCCCCGGGCCCTGCTCTGCGGCCTTGCAGCGTTCGCTCACCTCCATGGCGTCCAGAGAGAGGTTGCAGGAGATCTCGAACTTCTTCCTGAGAATCTGCTCCTTGACGTGATAGATGCACACAAACCTGGACATCCCTCCCGCCAGGATACTCTGGCCGTCTGCAGAGTAGCACAGAGTGGTGAAGGCCCTGCACAGAGTGGACGCCGACTCAGATGCCACCCAGAAGGCAAACAGCACCCTCCCCAGCATCCTCCAGGGCTCTGGCCTAAACCCTGCAGGGTCAGAACCTTGGCCCAGTCACCAGGCTCCTTCTGGGCAGCACGGCCCCTGGACGAGGGGCAACGCCGCAGCTTCCGAGAGTCAGGACGGCTCCCAGAAGGGCCGCGGGGAGGCGCCCGCCCGCCCCGCTCACGGCAGCACTCACAGGGGCGTCTGCTCGGGCCCGCAGGACCAGAGACCTGGCGTTCACTGCCCCGCTGGCTCACAGGACTCAAGACGGTGGCCTTGGACTGGGCAGAGGATTCTTAGAGACAACACCGAGAGCACAAGTGACCAAGGAAAAAATACACAAGTGGGCCTTTGTCACAATTAAAAACGTGCTTCAAACAACACCTTCAAGAAAGTGGAGATGAGCCACAGGAGGAAGAAGATACTGGCCAAGTGTGTATCTGATGAGGGTCTCATGTCTCAAGTACACAAAGAGCTCTAAAAACTCAGCAATACAGACGGCCCGTTAGAACAGGCAGATGCTCTGCAGAAAACGTTCTCCAAAGCCCACACACAAATGGTCCATCGGACGTGAAAAGACGCTAAGAACATCACTGCTCAGGGAAATGGAAACCAAAACTATGAGGCGCCAGCTCACACCCACCAGAACAGCTGGGATTTTTAAAAACAGGCAGGAAGGAGCATTGCCAATGATGTGGGGACAGCGGAAGCCCCTGCCCTGGGGGGATGTAAACTGTGCAGGCTCCTTGCAAAACAGTCGGGGGGGGGGGGTGTCCTCAAAAGGTGAAACAGAGTCACCAGGGGGCCCGGCAATGACACTGGCAGGGATGCACCCGAGAACTGAAAATGGGCCCCCAGATTCTGGTCCTCGGGGTGGGAGGATGCAGAAACCTGTCCATCCACACGGACCCCGCCAACACCCTGCTCCCTCTGGGAGGGGCCCCCGCTGAGGAGCTCCTGGGCTCCGGGACAGCCCCACCGAGCACTCACTTCCCCTTGGCCGAGTGCTTGGCAGTGATCTTGTCCAGCTCCTTCCTGCCCGTCTTGAGGTCGTGCCTGCCCTCGATGGAGCCAGTCTGCACCGCGTTTTCGGGGTCCCAAAAGGTGATCTGCGAGTTCAGCGTGGCCACAGCCAGCTCAGCACCGTCAGGGCGAAAGGTCACGGCCAGAGCTGAGAAGAGGCGCGGAATTAGGGCCGAGGAAGACCCTGGGCTCCGGCCGATGGGCCACACTGAGCTGCCCTCATCCCGGCACCTTGAGGGCCTGGGGGCCGCAGGACGCGCACAAGGCATAACCGAGCAGGGGCGGCCCAGTGGAGGGCTCTGAGCGGGAGGCGTCACGTGGAGGTCACGGCGGGGCTAGAGACGGACTAGCTGGAGGCGGGGGTGGTACAGAGGCCCCCAGGAGACGCAGGGGGCCAGTGGCTAAAAGCCTGAATCAGAGCCAGGTTGGGTGGCAGGAAGCAGAGACCACCACAGAGACCACGAGCCCTGGGGCCAACGACCGGGTTCCATGAGGGCCAGACACGGGCAGCACAGTCTTCGCTGTGACCCATCAGCTCTGCAGCTTGGCCGGCTGCGCACCAGGACGCTTTGCCCCTGAGCGCAGGCAGTGGGGCTCCAGGACAGGGCCTCAGGCCCAGGAAGCTGCTACAGCAGGGCCCCCGGCTTGCTCCCCTTGGGGAGCCCGATGCCAAGTGACAAAACCAGGCCGCCAACCCTAACAGCCCACGGCGCTCGGAGCCCTGGGTTTATCCAACCATGCGACCGAGACCGGGCCTTCCCCCCGGTGCCCGGCAGCCGCTTACCGTCAGAGGTGAGGGCCAGCGTCTCTGTGGTCCTCCAGCTGTCTGCCATGTCCCAGAGACGCACCGTCCTGTCCCAGGAGGCGCTGGCCAAGACCGACTTCATTGGGTTAAAACACAGACCACTGATGGGCCCCTCGTGGCCGGACAAAACCTACGGCCGTTCAGTAAAGAGCTCTGAGGACGAGAGACACCCAGCGGGCTGCCCCGGCGTGCAGAGGCCGTGGCCGCTGGGCTGCGGTGTGGGCCCGGAAGAGGAGCCCGCCCAGGAGACGCGTGTGAACAGTGCTCCCCGTGCCCGGGATGCGACTCTGCCCCCCGCTCCTCTCGGGTCAGCCAGGCCCCCTCCCCACACCCCAGCCCCTGGCCAAAAGTGCGGCTCCTGGACTCGTGTCCCTTACGTCGAGGAGCCTGCCCGTCTGCATGGACCAGATGAGGATCTCAAAAGAGTCCTGGGCCCCAGCAGAGACGATGTCCCCGCTCGAGTTCACAGCCACACAGGAGAACTGGGTGGGGCGCGGCGACGTGAAGGTGCGGAAGTTGCGGTACCTGCAGGAGGACAGCCCGGTCGGGACGGTCCCAGGGCCACGAGCCTTCGTGGGCCTCACCCCGTGTCTGACCGACGAGCCCAAAACCCTCAGCCTCGTTCTCACAGCCCGGCACACGGGGAGAGGCTGTGGGGCAGGCCTCCCCGCAGGAAGCTCACCTGTGAAGGTCAAAGGCACGCACGGTCCCGTCCATGGAAGAGGTCACGATGACATAGCCAGTGGTGGTGAAGGTCACGCCGGTGACCCCACTCGAGTGCTCCGTGAAAGTGATGAAGCAGAAGCCGCTGAGGGTGTTCCACACCTTGACCTGTGGCGGGTAGCACCCCGGCTCAGGACACCCCACGGGGTGCCCCGCGAGCAAGGACAGGGGGGCAGCCTCCCACATCTGAGAGCGGCTGCTGGCACCATGGACCCCTCAGGCGTGCCCAGAAAACCGAGCCAAAAAGGGGGAAACAGACACCCAAGGCCTCTCCACTCAGACCGGGCAAGTCTGCAAACGGCTTCTCAGGAAGCCAGACGAGGCGGGGTGGGCTCTGGAGCTCCAGGCTGAGCCCCAAGTCAGGGCCTGGCCACGGTGCCGCACCCGCCTCAGCCAGGCCAGCAGGACGGGGGCAGGACCCCGCCGGCTCCCCCTGGCGCCCCGTGCGGCCCACCTTGCTGTCGTCCCCGCCGGTCACAAGGTACTGCCCGTCAGGGGAGTAGGCCAGGGACACCATGCTGTTGAAGTGGCCCTGCTGCTTGAGCACGTAGGATTCGCTCTGCCACTCCCACACCAGCAGCTGGCCCAGGCCTGCAGGGCACACGGGGACTGCTCGTGACACCGCTCGCCCGTCTCGGCCCGAGGCAGGTGCCGTCAGCCTCCGCCTGAACGAGGGGCCCCAGCACGGAGACGCCAGCCTCCCGCGTCGCCCGCCAGAGGCCAAGGCGACAGGCCGGGTGCTGCCGAGGGAGGCCAGAATTCAGGCGGCAACAGGACTCAGGGCTCAGAGGAGCCTTTGTGCAGGAAGCTTCGGCGGCTGCTCCTTCCTAGGGAGGCACCTGGCTGCTGGCCTGGCGCGGCGCCCTGGGGGGAGGCGGTGTGGCCGGCAGGCTTCCCGGAGGAAGAGTCCCACTCCTGTCCTCACAGACCCAGGTACCAACCTGAGCACCCGAAGGCGATCCAGTCCCCAGAGCCGTTGATGGCGATGGACGAGACCCTCTGATCCGAGACACTGCGGAGAAACACGGGGCGCGGTCAGCACAGCAAGGGCCCCCATCCCTTCCCCGGGGTGGCTGTGCGAGTGAGGACAGGGCCAGGTCTCCCCACTAGCAGCACCCACTTCCTCCCCACCCGTTTACTAGACATAGACAATTCACTTCACTGAGCGCATCAGGAAACCCAGAGTTTTCCTGCCCCGCGTTCAAAACCTCGAAGCTGCGTGACCTCGGGAAACCAGTGCTTTTAGTTTTCTCAACGTTCCAAAGATGCAGAAGAAAAATGAGAACAGGAAGTAAAAACAGTGTGATCTACACGTGGAACCAAAGCTCCCTCTGACTGGGGGTGGATGCGGCCGAGGGGACTGCACGTCTGAGATGGGGGCAGGGCAGCAGCGCCCCCAGTCTCTCTAATCCAGGAGAGAGGAAGGCGCAAGTGTCCTGGGAAGCCATCCGTGCGGCTGGCCGGGCCTCTTGGCCACTCCACGGCCCTTGGTCCAGACGGGCACAGCACGGCTTCCACCTTCCCCCGCTGCCCGCCTGTGGACTGAGAGTGCGTGCACATGCACACACACACACACGCATGCACACACGTGACCACACAGAGCAGAGTCGCTGACCTCAGGGAGTGGATGAGGTTGAACTCGGGGAGCTCGTGAAGGTGGAAGATTCCGGAAGCAAAACCAGTGACCAAGAGGTGGACCTTCTTGTGATACGCTGCAGCTGTCAGATGGTTGAAATCTCCTTCTTTATTGAAGAAGTACCTAGCAGGCAGGGACACAAGGACTGTGGGAAGAGGACCAGAGAGCGCGGCTGGCCTCACAGCCCCACCCCGACCCCCGGGCATGCAGAGGGCGCCGCCCCTCCTCCTGAGGACCACCTACTCCTCCGTCCTCACACTCGCAGCTCTGCGCACCCAGCTCCTGACCCTGGTCTGCCTGGGACCGTACTTCCCCAGGTACCCCCCGACTCCTCATCGCCCACCCCCGCCTGGGGCCCCGGGGCAGGAATCACAACGTGGCCCCAGAGGGCGCAAGGCCACCCAGCGCAGGCGGGAGACCTACTTGGCCGCCCGCGAGTACTTCACTTTCCCCTGCTGCTCCTCGGCGGCCGGCGCGGCCTTCCCGTGGACGGTGGTCTCCCTCTCCGCCTCGTCCTCCGCCCCGTCCTCCCTCTGCAGCAGGTCCGCCTTCCAGCCCGTGGGGGCTTTCAGCCTCAGGCCCTCAGGGAGGGTGTCACACTGCCACACGCACAGGGCGCCATCCTGGCTAAGCGTGTACAGCTGCGGAGGGAGACGCGAGAGCCTGGGTCACCCTGACCCCCAGCCCACGGTGCCCAGGCTGCACAGACACCGCCCAAGCCTGCCCCGGCTACCGCGGCCCCAGCATCCCCAGCCTCCCCAGGGAACTGGGAGCAGCCTCAGGGGAGGGCCCAGCGCCCGCTCGAGGCTGTGACCGGGGACGTACGTCCAGGCTGCTGGACTCGAAGAAGCAGCCCACGATGGCATCCTTGTGTCCCCCCAGCGCGTAGTAGATGAGGTTGTCCCACCGCTCGGCCCCAAACACCCACGTGGACATGTCTTTGCTCCCGACCGCAAAGCACCTGGGGGACAGGGGAGTCGCAGCTCAGCCTCGGGCTTGCAGGTGTCAGCCTCCCCGTGGGGTCCCCGGGCACAGGGGAGACGCCCAAGGCTCCAGGCGGGGACACCTCTGGTCTGCTGCATCCACCTGTGCTTCTCCCGGGACCAGGAGCCTCACTGCACGTGTATCACTGTCCCTCCGAACAAAGGAGTCTCCCGGCAGGGGGCAGCCCAGGGGAGCCTGAGAACCGACCACTGAGCCCGTGGGGGGCTGCCTGGGGACCCAGCTCTTCATGCCTCCCTGACCCGCCCTCGATCCCAGGACCTGCGGAAGGACAGGAAGGCTTCGCTATGGGGCGCCCGGTCCTCCCCGCAGACCCACCCCCGAGGAGCCCACCTGCATCTCCCGCGGACGCACTGCACGCCTGGGGGCTGCGTGACCCGCACTGTGGCCAACCACGTGAGAACAGCCCACCTGGTGCATGAAGTGGCAGCCACCAGCAGCCTTCCCTCCCCCTCCCGGCGCACAGAACCCAGGGCAGCGGAGACACATCCAGCCCCTCTCAGGGACAGCTGGGCCAGAGCACGGGCCCGGCAGCCAGGCTGGGTGACGCCCACCAGCTCTCCTCCTGCCCACAGCTGCCCCGGAAGCTGGGCCACCGCACGCTGGCTTATCGCGGTCCTCATCCAGGGCTGCGCTCTGCTCTGGTTTCCGGTGACAAGGGCCAGACAAACCTGACTCAGACCCAGGAGCCAGGCCTGCGCCCTGTGCCACACGAGGCTCGTGAGAGACCATTTGAAAACAAGACGGGGATGCGACAAGTCACCCCGAGTTCCCCAACAAGGTGCTGTTTACAGGTTCCCCTCGGGCCCCTCCTATGCCCAGCCCCACCCCAACCAGGCCTCACCGGGAGTCGTCTGTCCAGTCAATGCACGTGGTCTCATCGTACGGCCCGAAGTAGGTTTTGTCCAGAACAAACGCGTTGAATTCCCGCTTCCTCCCAGGGGCGTGGTACATCTGAGCAAGGTTGCCTTTGGTGACAACAAATTTCCTGCCGCAGAAACGGGTGCCATCAACATCCAACGCCAGTGAGGGCCCCAAGCCCAGCTCAGAGCTCCGGAGAGGGCCGATCTCCTGCTCCGAGGCCAGCCCTACAGGCGGCAAACCTGGAGCCCTAACCCTGCCTCTCACGGGCCCTGAGTCCCCCCTTCTCTGGGCGGACAGTCAGGAAGAAGTGGACAGACCCCAGGCCCTGCCACACCTCTGCCCCGGAGCAGAGACCCTTCAGGTTCTCCCGCCGGCCCAGGGGGTGGTCACCAAGGCCAGACCAAGCTCAGACAGCCCCGGGTGGAACCGAACGCAAGACACAGACAGGCCCTGTGACAGGACCCGGGCGCGGCCCCTGCCCAGGACGGCTTCTCCGGGGTCTCTGAGGGTGGACGTGGGGCGGGGCTCACCACTGACTGCTGTAGCCGCCCCTTTCATGGCACAGCCAGCCAGCGTGGGCGTGAGCAGCCGGGAACAGCCCCCCTTCCCACAGCCCTGGAGCCCAGAGCAGGCCCAGGACTCGCCACGTGCTCCTCCCAGCGGGGTCAAGGCCGCGGGTCGGTGCCGCTCAGCACAGGGGCTCCTCCATGACCCGCTGTCTGGGGGCACAGCTTCCCTGGAGACAGTTTTGGACAGGAACCTGCAGGACCTGCCACTCGAGGTGTGAGCACCAGCCCCGGGGGAGGAGAGGAGGGGCCTGTGCAGCCGGGATCCAGAGGGGGACCCAGAGGGGCACGGGCTCGGGGACTGCCTGTGGCCGCCGCGGTGATGTCTGAGCCCACCAGGCGCGAGGGAGCCTGCAGCTCCACAGCTCCCGCCCCGCCCGCAGGGGCGTACCTGCCATCGGGGGAGAAGGAGACGCTGTGCACAGCGCCCTTGAAGTGGAAGCGGTGCAGCACGGCCCTGCAGACCAGGCTGGCGAGCAGCGCGTCGCCCCCTGCGGGAAGGGAGAGCAGAGGGAGGCCCCGCACGCCACACGCAGGCGTCAGGTCGTGAGGCCCAGCCCCGCGGGGCCGGCGGCACACGGCCAGGGAGGACACCCCGCGTGCCCGCCCGAGGCCCACCAGGGCCGCAGACACGGAAGCAGCCAAGGGGACCATGCGGGCCTGGACCCCCAGGGGTCTTAGTGTCAGCCTCGGGTCAGCTGGACGCCCGCCCGGCAGTCACCACCCCATGCCATTGCCACCTCTCGGCCGAGGGCGGTTACCTTCATCGACAATGATGGCAAGGCGGCCGTCCGGGGACAGCCCCACACACTTGATGTTGTACCGAGTGGCCAGAGGCAGAGTGTCGGACTTGTTGCTGGGAGACAAAAAAAACAGAGCTGAGCTGCTGCTCTTGGGTCACCAGGCGGGGGTGGGGGACCGGGCCAGCCTGGACCAGCAGCACCCACCCTGCACCTGTCTCCCCGCCCCTCCAGGCCTGCCAGAGCCCCGGACTCCTCAACCGCCCCTCCCTTGAGAGGGAGAAGAAATAAGACAACATCCTGGAGGAAATTTCGCTAAGCATGTAAAAACCTTAAAAGTGGGTTTCGAGCGTGTCAATTTTGCTTCCAGGACCTCATCCTGAGAGGACCCTGGAAACATATAGTCAGGAAACCAGAAACAAGCCAGCTGTCCAACGGGAGGGTGAGCTCAGGGACAGCATGCCCGGTAAAGCTTTTTGCAGAAATGCAAAAACACAGAAAAATGGAAAGCTAAGTAAAAACAAACAACCACCGGATTACATTCTAATTTTGTTATTATATAGTGCCACCCTGTGGTCATTCCTCTAGACAGCACCGTCACTATCGACACCAGTGATGACCCCGCCAGCAGCTGGCCCTGGGTGCGCCCTGCACTTCAGGAAACAACTCACAGGCAAGGCAAGTACTACGGCCCCATCTTACAGACTCGGAAACGGAGGCCTGCAGAGACCCAGGCAGCCTGTGCAACAGGAGGGTCTCGCCCAGGCCACACATGTCTGCAAAGGGGTGACAGCCTCCCCCCGAGAAGACAGAAATGGAGCCACGTGCTTGCTCAGCAGGAGACAGAGTGAACCTGAGCACACAGAGCTGGTCCCGGCCGGACGGCAGTCCAGGGCGGCTCCCACGCCCCAGGCGCCCCCTCCCAAACGTTTCAGCCAAGCGACACGCAGCTACTACGCTGAAGGGAACATCAACAACCTCATTACATGGGGTTCAGCTGAGGGACGAGAAGGAAGAAACCAGGATCCCTACTGCCAGTCCCACTGCTGACCCGTCGGCACTATGTAAATCCCGTAGCCCCCTACCAGGGGGCTGTCTCCATCGCCTGTTTAACAGTAACAGGTGTGCTATTAAAAAGAGAGGTTGAGGAAAACACTGTTTTTACCTGCCAACTACAGTGATCACAGCTGTTAACGTCATTTCAGTGAACTTACTTTTTTAGGTCAAACACAGTGACTCTGTTTCCCACGGGACTGATAACTGAATTTCCATCACACGTAAAATTCAAGTTTCCACACCGATAGACTGTCCCCAGCAAATTTGAAAACTGAAAAGAAAACAAAGCTGTCTTAACACAAAGAAAACACAACTCCGGGAAAGGGCTAAGCGAGGCCTCCGATGGCGCAGAGACCCCCGCAGGCTCCCTGATCATTCCTGGGGTCCCGCTAGCCACCCCCCACCCCCCGGGACACTTCCTGGGCACCTACAAGGCCAGGAGGCCCTGAGCAAGAGAGAGGAAGAAGTGAGCCCAGTCCCCAGGGGCCCTGAGCTCCCGCTGGGGTGGGTAAGGGGCACGGTGAGCGCGGGGAAGCGTCCAGACAGGGTGTCTGCCGGGTGGAGGACAGGACAGGACCCACGTTGCAGGAAGAGAACAGCTGTGACAATGGAACAGCGTCCCAAGTGCATCCTGGGTTCAAGGCTTCCTGAACAGGGTAATCTGCTGCAGCCCATCCATTCAATCATTCATTCAACCATCAGCCGCCCTCAGGTTCCACGTCGGGCAGGCGGGTGATGGAGAGAGAGCTGTGCCTGCAAGGGCGCCGTGCTGCCCAGACAGCCAACACCGTCGGCGGAAGAGGAACTTCAGAGGGTGGTCAGGGAAGGACCCTCAGAGGGGCCACCTGAGCTGGAACCCAGATGACAAGGAGCATCTGCAGCTGCAGGCGGGCAGGGCCCTGGGAACCCCAAGGAGGCCACAAGGAGAGCCCGGTCAGCCCATGTTTTAAGCAGAGGTGAACCATGATCGATCCCCTTTTTCGAAGGTGACGCTAAGTGACCCGGGGAGCCAGAGGAGATGCAGGGAGTCGGTGAGCCTTTGGTGCCATTCCGCACAGAAGGCAATGGTGTCGGAACTGGGGAGATGACCCAAGGAATAGAGAGCGTGGATGAAATCAGGCCCGAGAGGAGCTGGTCAGCAGGAGGTTTGGGTCACAGTGGGGAAGCAGCCTGAGCGGGAAGACCAGGTTGGGTGGGGGGCAGCGTGGGTGTGGGGTGCAGCTGCTGGAGGCCCGCGCTGTGGCCAGGGCCAGACCAAGGCTGTAAGGAGCTGGGACCCGACGGAGGGGGGAAAGGCCGGAGGCGGCGGCCCTGCGGAGGAACAGCCTTCAGGGGAGTGGCAGCAGCGAGCGGGGCCGCGCAAACGCCCAGAGTTCCAAACCAGCGGGTGGCCCGCTGTGCCAAGGGTCCCGAGACGTGGGGAGGATGCAGAAGCGCTCCAGGGGGCTCGGCGCCTGTCCCCCCTCCCTGTGTCCCCGCGTCCTCCCCACGTCGCGCGCTGCGGGCTCTGGGAACCAGGACTTCCGTCCGGGCTGGTTTTCGCTGCCCTCTCGGAGCTCAGCCGGACCCTCCCGCAGCGCTCCTGCTCCTCCCGCCCACGTCCGCCGCTCGGTCCCAGTCCAGGGCGCTGCGGCCCCTCGCCCGGCCTGTCTCAGGCTGCACGGTGAGGGACCGACCGGTGCTGCCGGACCCAGCCCGCCCAGGCCCGGCTCCCTGGCCCCGAAGGAGCAGTCTCGAGCAGCGGCCCCACCGGGACCCCGGGCTAAGGACCCCACACCATCCCCGGCCCGCGCTCACCCGGTACGCGAACTTCATCGCGGCCGCCACACGTGCGTTGCTTGCAGCCTCTGCGCCCCGCCTCCCGGCCCGCAGTAAAGCACTTCCGGGGCAGGAGAGCGGTCCCGCACCAACGCACCACAGCGCCCCCACGGGGCCCGGAAGAGCTGCGCCGCCGGAGGCTGGGCCCCAGCCCGCCGGCCCCGCCCCCGAGGCGTGGCCCCGCCGCCCCCCTACCCCCGAGGCGTGGGTTTCTGCCCGCCCGCACCGCCCACCGCAGTCCAGGCTTGGATCTTCACGGGCTTGGGCCGGGCCTTGACGAGCCATTCGGGCACCAAGGAGGGTGAGAAGGTCCAACCCCACGCTTATCCGTTGGAAAGATCTCGATTATGAAGTGGGGACCAAAACAACGAGACTGAATAAACTGAAAACCTTTTCCAAAGAAAATAAATTGTATTAGCGATGCTACCAAACATGACAGAGGCAGTTTTACCTTGTCAAACTTCAGGCTGGCAAATAGGTCTACAAAAAACTCGAGAACTCTGAACACTGAAATGTCTTACTTCTAGTGAGCTATTGGGTAATAAGTTGTAAAAAAAATCCCTAATGCTCCCCCCAAAGTAAATAATCTATGCTTAAGAGTCAAGAACAAGGATTAGGGAAAGAAAACAAGAAAGTTCTTTAACTTTAAACACTCAATTTTCACACTCCACAGCAAAAGAATGAAGTTCACAGCAAGTTTCTTCTTAAAATGTGTATTTTCAGAATTATAATGCTTACATTTTAAACAGTCTTAATACAATGGCTTTAGTCTAAATATATTACAGAATAATGTGAAAAATGACTTTCATAGTAAACCATGAAAATGGAGTTAATACCTGCAGTATCAAAGTCACCAACTTGTCACCTTTTCCAGCCACAGAATCCCAGCAAACCATATCAACAATGCTTTTGGGTCTTACAGCCTGACGCACAGGATGAATAATTTAGAGAAAGGGGCATTTTCATGAAAAATCGAATTTTAAAATCACATAGGAGATTTCTTTTAAAGATCACAGTTGACAAAACACTTTGATCAGCCTAGTTTGTTCTTTTATAAAAAAGTTGTATAAGTTTTCATTTTATGTACACACCTGGAGTGTTTAATTTCATTTTATAACTCAATTTTATTTTAAACACTAAAGAAAAATTGACTAGAAGCCTGTGTGTCTTTTCTCCACTAACCCTGTATGGGATACCCAGCCCCATCAACTAAGACGAACATGGGAACCCGACCCACTACAGGCTGGGCTGACAATGGAACTGTAGGTAGAAGTCATTTTCAGATTAAATACAATTTCCACATTACAATCAGAAGAGTTATAATTTTTCCAATCATAGGAGACCCTATGAAATTCACCAAAATTATAACTTATTTTCTTTTTCATTTGCTAGTATTTACATCTTCCACAGATATTTGTAAAATGGCTGCATATTCTGCTTCTTAGATGCACATTCAGTACCTGGCTTCACAATTGTTTAACAGCTGCTACACCTTTACCAACAAAACCAGCGTAGCGTGTCTCAAACACATAAGCCTTATTTTAAACAAAACAAAAATCCAATTACAGCCTTTTAGTTAAAAAAAAAAGACGAAGTTTTAGGTGACATTCTCCATTTCTGTTAAAAACAACAACAGAGGCACCCATGTAACTTACTTTGCAAAAGATCTTTTGGGTAATTAGGGGGTAAAAAACAAACCTGCGATAAATTTGACTTCATTCCATTTCCAGACATAAGAAACCACCATAAACATTTTGGATTTCCCCTCCATTTTTTTCTCCTCTAAATATGTAAGTAGTTAGAGAATTTCATCCTGGGATCAGAACCCAGCACAAGTCAACCAAAAATCAGGGAAGCACTGACTCGCATTCCCCCTCCAGAAGGTGAGAGGGAACGCTACATTACACACGAAGCAAGGGCGCCTTCCCTGGGCTCCGAGGCTCACCACGTGGATGAGGCTTTTCTGACAGAATCAAATATCAAAGATCTCTTCATTCACAAGGCTTGGTGGATCTGTAGGGCAATCATCAATTTTTACAATAAAACAAACT
Source organism: Mesoplodon mirus (assembly GCF_964341445.2). Lineage (NCBI taxonomy): Eukaryota > Metazoa > Chordata > Mammalia > Artiodactyla > Ziphiidae > Mesoplodon > Mesoplodon mirus. The sequence continues at coordinate 145,375,958 of NC_138982.1, read as the reverse complement.
TAACATTAGAAACCCTAAACTATCATTAGATTCTGAACTAATTTGCCTAGTTTATTAGTTTTAAACTGCAGGTAAGAAAGGTAAATTTCTGAGAAGTTTAATTAAACATACAAGCATTTATCTTTGTACACTTCTCCAATTTCTACAAATGAAAACCATGGAGGGGGGCGGGGATCACCACCTTCATTTGTTAAGCAAGCTGAAGACCGCACACAGAGAGCAACTGCTCCGCTCTATGCTCACTTTGCCCTGTGCCCGCTTGCCCCGCACCTCCAGCAAGCGGCATGCCAGGACAGTGGCAGCTGCTGCAGAAGGCCCTTTCTTCCCTGCCGCTCACACTTTGAGGTTATTCATGAGGCCCCACCCTCTGCTGGACCGGCTACACTCGCATTAATCTGCTCAAGTTCAATTCCAACCACACTTTCCCAGTGAATTAAGAGTTCTCTATTTCTTATGTACAAAAATACATCGCTTTGGAGAGCTGGAAAAGGTTTAATACATACAACACTTATTTACAAGCTGTGACTTTCACACCAATAAAAACTAACACACGTTTATTTTGTCCTTGATTTTTGGTGCAACTTAAACATTACATCAGTTAGTTTGTACTTTTAAAAATAATAAATCGACCATATGTACAATTAAATTTACAACCTAGAGCAAATTAACCCACGTGCATGGTATGACCGCAATGTAGTGGACAGCAGAGAGTAACAGTCCAAGACTTCCGTCCTTCCTGCAACCAGACTAGGAGTACACTGAGAAGACCCCCCAATCGTCATTGAAATGGAACCTCTTAATTTCTGAGACTTAAGGTGCAGAAGAAAAACATTCATTACACAGTTACAGTTACACGTAAAGACTAAGTTTAAAGGTGAGAGAAAAACAACGTACTAACCCCCACAGACACGATGACAATTAAAATAAATATATATTTAATTCCATGTGCATATGATACCTAATCCACATCGAGGGAGAAGGGAGAAAGGGTTCCAGAAACATTTACTTCCAAGTCATTTCAATACCGAGTTCTTTCTCATGCCCTGGTCTAGTCTTAAAGTACCTCTAAAATGGCTCCAGCTGATGAACGCTCCAGGTCACCCAGTTTGACAGCCCAAGGCACAGAAGGGGTTTTGTTCTTTCCCCACCCCCACCCCCAGCGCCATCCCCCTGCCCAGAAAGGGTGTTATTCTAGAAAAGCACAACTAGAGGATCTGGGGGTAAAGGACTGTGTTTTACCCCTTAGGAGACATACAAATCCACCTGGTCCAGAAATCGGGCAGCCGTGTGACCAGAAAGGCACACACGTGTCACTAACAAGCCTGCAAGGCCTGCTGTGAGTCTACCTGAGAGACCCCTGGGCTTCCACAGAGACTCAGCAGATGACACACTGCTCAGGTGAGAGCACCAGAAGCTCTTTCCCGAGCAGAGGGTGAGGGAAAAGGCGGGGCTCCGGGCAGACACGGGAGGACAACAGCACAGGGGCGGGGAGATGAGAAAACAACGGGGCATCGTACACCCCGGACAGCACGCAAGTAACGATGCAACTCAGCTGACCAGCTGTACACTGAAATTCTCTGATGCGCCCACGGCCACGCAGAATCACCAGAAGTCTGGTTAGAGCGAGAAAGTTACAATCGAGTCGGGATCCCTTCAAGCGTGCGCATGCACGCACGCGCGCACGGCCGGTCTGGGGACTGTGTGAGCCCTGGGCGTGGTCACGTGACGCTGACTTCGAGAACATGGTCGTCTTGGCTGGGGATGACCAGGACCTGTGTGCCCGCGCTGGCGTTGAAGGCCTGGCCGGGGGGCAGTGCCCGGAGCCGGGGCATGGGCAAGCCCTTGTGCTCGCTGCTGGCCACCGAGCGTGTGCTGCCCCTGCTCTGGACGCTGCCGCTGTCCAACTGGTCGTCCACGTGCTTGTCCACCGAGAGGCTGTCGTTTTCTATCCAGCTATCTGCAAAGCACATAGGAAGTGAGATGGAGGCCGCCCCGCGCCGACCTCTCCCCACCCCGGGGAGCCGCGAGACTCCCAAGTCGCCCTTCAGGGCACAAGGATGTCAAAGGCGGCCTCGCCTTTGAAGAGAATCTAGCGCCTGGGTCCTGGGCGGATTGCTCTCCAGACCAGGGCCCAACACGTGTAACCCTGACTAGTGTTTGGCCCTGGACACGGGCTGTTAAGCAGCAAGCCTGTCCCCATGCTAGTCTGTGGCCGCTCCGCATGGACGGCGCCTTCACTGCAGAGTCCTTACCAGCATCCAGTTGTGACGAGTGCGCAGAGTGATGGGGCAGGTATTTAAACAGCCTGACGTCGGGGAGGGGCAGGTAACCCGCAAAGAGGGGCATCACCTCCATGTGGACTCTGTGAGTGGCCCGAGCAGCCACAGGCATGGAGATGACCCCGGAACTCTTCCCGCACACTGCCCAATTGCTGCTGTTGTCGACAACTGAAACAAAGAGGGAAAGCACCGTTTTCACCCCAAAAAAGGACCTTCAGTGTTCACGCCAAAATAAGAAACATCAACAGTCTCACACTCCACAATGTGAAGTCCAGAACCGGAGCGTATACTCTGTATCTCGATGCCTTGTAACTGCACCTCAAAGTAAAACACCTCTGATTTAATAAGGAAGATACAGGTTGGGGGCACAGGGAAAAACCACTTTTTCCTCCCCAAGTTAATAAATGAGCAGTGAGTCAATCCTGCATTCAAATCCCCTTGAAAGCGCCGTGTGATGCTTCAAGAGCGCGGTCACTCCGGCTGCAGACTGGGGGCGGGGCAGGGAAGCTGGCTCCTCTGGGGGCGGGTCTGACCCCAACTCTGCCACTCAAAGAAGCCTCTGCTGGGATGGGAAGGAAAGATGCAGGTCAAGCACTTAGCTCCTCTACGCGCACCTCGGAGAGGCTTTACTCTATGGCAGGTGCTGTTACGAACACTAGCTTAAACCACAACTGGGATGTAAGTCAGTGCGATTCAAACACCTAACGGACCAGTCGTTCAGAAGTTAGGTAAGACAGGTGCTGCTTGTCCTCGAGCAGCAGGTGACCTTGCACAGAGGTCAGAGCATCCCTGCCATGGGACACAAAGCAAGAGCCCAGGAGCACGTGACTAGACGCTCCACGAGCACAGAAGGGGTGGCAGAGGGCGGACTCCCCACAGGTGGGGCCGGGGGGCCTTCGAGGACGGGCAGAGGCCAAGCAGCACCGCGGAGGGGCGCACCAGAGCAGTGGTTCTCAGAGCTGGTCCTCAGGGCACCCGTGAGGGCACAGTCCTGCCTTCCTCAGTGTTCACACGCCCTCTGGGGGGAAACGCGAGGGCCTGAGTGTGAGCCGAGGCCCCACGTGCACTCAGAGTCAAGGCATTGTGTTCTTCGCCACCACAAACTTGCAGGAAAAGACCGCCAGTTTTAGTTAAGCATGCCCTCATGAAGCAGTCAAAATCAATTTAATTTTATTAATTCAACCCTTTCATACACAATTTTTTTTTTTTTTTTTGCGGTACGCGGGCCTCTCACTGTTGTGGCCTCTCCCGTTGCGGAGCACAGGCTCCGGACGCGCAGGCTCAGTGGCCATGGCTCACGGGCCCAGCCGCTCCGCGGCATGTGGGATCTTCCCGGACCAGGGCATGAACCCGTGTCCCCTGCATCAGCAGGCAGACTCTCAACCGCTGCGCCACCAGGGAAGCCTTCTTTTTTTAACTTTAATTTTGAGATGATTAGAGACTCACAAGAACTTGCAGAATAGTAGAGAGAGGTCCGTGCACCCGTCACCCTGCTTCCCATAACATGGGAAGCGGGCCTGGGCACAGCACAGGTCTCCAGGCCACTGAGCTTGCTGGGGTTTCACCAGCGAGCTCGTCAGCCTCAGGCATCCGGCAGACGCCTGCTTATAGATGAATGGCATAAGCCTGGCACTTCAGAGAAGCTGCCCATGATACAGTTCAAAACTCTGATCAAAAGTTAGCATTTTGGAAAACCTGCCTTTGCCACTGTGAGCTTGGCAGGGTCCTGGCACTCCGAGACTCTTGTGATGGGCCCAGCATGAGCCTGAGACCAGCACGAGTTTGTGGCCCTGAACAACGGAAAGGGGCTGCACAATTCAGGAACCGTGTTTCGCAAATGACGGAGGCGCGGGACTACAAAATGTGCCCGGGTAAAAGATCCTTCCAAAATGCAAGGCAGATGAAAGGACTGAATGAAACGGCACGAAACGCTCACTCATGTGATTTCAGATTCCACGTTGTAACCAGCCTGTCAAAAACTACCGCTTGTTGAGTTTTGGTGGCGTATCAGAGAACATCCACAGTTATCTGAAGGCTGTTGAGAGAATGCTCCCTTTACCAATTACAAATCTGTGCAAGACTGGAGTTTCTTCATCTACCTTAACCAGTACGGGACATCACCAGATTGAATGCAGCAGACGGGAAAGTTCAGTACCTGCCATGAGCCAGACATTAAGGAGATTTGAAAGGCTGCAAAACGCCATTCTTCTCGCTCTATTTACTGTTCTGGAAAATAGTTCTTTTTCAAGAGTATTATCAGGTAATGGCTTCCCTATTATTTTAAAATAAGTAAATAAATATTTGCCTCCTTAATTACTTTTAGAGCATTAATGGCCTGACGCCCAAACCTAAGAACCACTACTGAAGAGGCCCAGGCCCAGGAGGAGGGGGGCTGCACAGGGGTGTCTGGCAGAGACTGGCGAGGGTGGAGGGCCCGGGCATGTCAGGGTCGGGGTCCAGGCCGGGGGTGAGGGGAAAGGGAGTGAAAGGAGCCTGGAGGGAAAGGGCAGGAGCATGACTACAGGACGCCTGGCCTGCTCAGCGATGGGGTCTGGGCTCTGCTTCGGGGGGATGGGCCTGACTCACAGGTAGAGAGGACAGGGCAGCTCTAGGCACCGCTGTGTGCTCAGCCCTGAGCCCCAAGGCTGTTCGCATGCCTGTTAGGAGAACGACTCCACAGTAACCAGGCTCAGCATCCTGTGGGCCCAGGACCATATCATACACTGGAACATTCAAACGTGCTCTTTCAATTCTAGAATGTTCTCTCTTCAGACGAGGAACACTACACTTTGTGAATGGCAGGGATGAGCACAACCGCCAGTGGAAAGAAGCCTCTAGACCCACCTTCATACATAAGCTTCGTTGAAAAATAGTCATCACATTCCGTCAGTGCCTCGTCCTTGTCCACCTCCGAGAGGTCCGAGAGCCGCGTGACGGACACCTCCAAGGAGCAAAGTGAGCCCGTCTTACAGAGCTCCGTCCCTGGAGGGGGCGAGATCTCCGCTCGCACAGTGTACAAGGTCTGGGCAAGAAAGGAGAGAGAAGGGCAAAGGAGACACATAAACCATCTGAAGAAATGTTGTTTGGGGCCGCCACGGTGCCCCCCGCAGACTCGAGAGAGAACGGGCCAGAGGAGGAGCTGTGCGTTCGCTCCCCCAACCGCTGGCTCCCTGCAGAGATGATGCCCTCGGGAAGCCCCACCTCAAGAGCCTTAAACTCTCTTCCTAACGAGAACGCGTCCAAGCATCTCAGGAGGAGGAAGGATGGCCCGTGACTCTGCATGGGCCTGTCACCCACAGTCAGGGTCAGATCCTGCTTCATGAGCCTCCGCTATCCATCGATCCACATTGATTTATCTGCCCAGGCTACTTTAAAGCAGATTCCAGACCTGTCACTTCATCCATATATACTTCAGGATGTGTTACTAAACAGTATGGACGTTTTCTTAACAAAACACAATGTTGTTATCACAACTAGCAAAATTAACAGGAGTTCCTTGGAAAGGTCCATAATGAACCTTCTCCATAATGCTTCTTTCTCCGTGACCTGTCTGGTAGTCACACGTGTTCACACTTGCCCACCACCCGGGACAAAGGCCCCAAGCCCGTACAAGGGAGCACAGCCCGGGCCCCCCACACGTGGCTGCCCCCCTTCTGAAGGAGAGAACAGCAACACCAAAGGGGCCGATGGAAGAGGCCCTGGCTCGAGATGCTCACGGCCGGAGCCCGCACGGTCCGCGAGGGCAGCCAGACGAGCGCGACTGTACTGAGAGCTGGAGAGGCAGCTCCAAGCGACAGAGTGACGAGGCGGCTGCGCTCCTAAGTGTGTGTCCTCACACACAGCTTCCTGGCTGCTCTCGGGAAGGAGGGGCGGCTGAGCCTAAGTCAGCAGCAAGGGGCCCGCTGACAGCAGCCGCGGAGGCTGCGGGTACAGTGCCTAGAAGTAAGCTCCCCAGAAATCAACTCGGCAGATTTTCAACAAGGGTGCCAGGACCATCCAACGGGGAAAGAAGGGTCTTTTCAACAAACGGTACAGGGGCACCACATGGAAAGAATGAATCTGGACTGCCACCTGTCACCATACATAAAGTTACCTCAAAGTAGATCATAGACTGAAATGTAAAAGCTAAAACTATAAAACTCTTAGAAGAAAACATGGGAGGAAATCTTTTTGAACTTGGGATAAACAATGATTTCTTAGATCCTACACCAAAAGTACAAGAAATAAGAGACTAAGGTTGGACTTCACCAAAATTAAAAACTTTTGTGCTTCAGAGGAAACCATCAAGAAAGTGAAAATACAACCAGAGAATGGGAGAAAATATCTGCAAATCATATGTATGATAAAGGACTGAACATACAGAGAAACACTTACAACTCAATAAAAAGACAACCCTACTAAAAAATGGGAAAAGGATATGAATAGACATCTCTCCAAGAAGACACACAAATGGCCAAAAAGCACAGGAAAGATACTGACCATCGTGGGCCACTGTGAGAGACCAGCTCACGCCCACTGGGATGCCTATGATCAAGGGGCAGCAAGACAGGTGCTGGTGTGAATGTGGCAACTGGAACCCTCACAGGTCACCCGAGAGGATATAAAGTGATGTTTCTTTAAAAAACAGTTTAACAGCTTCTCAAAAAGTGAAACACAGAGCTACCATATGACCCAGCAACTCCACCGAGGAATTTACCCAAGAGGATGGAACGCATACGTACACATAAAAACTTCCACAAGGATTTTCACAGCACTATTATTATAGTCCCAAGGTGGAAACAACCCAGATGTCCAGCCACAGGTAAATGGAAAACAAAATGTGGCCTATCCACACAATGGAATATTATTCACCCACAACAAAGCATGGAGTCCTGAACATGCTGTGAAAGGAATGAGCTCTGGAAACACCCTGTCACGTGAAAGCAGCCAGTCTTGAGAGGACCGCACGTAACACGATTGCACCTGAACAGGCAAAGCACAGGCACACTTGCCTCTGGGTCAGGGGTGGCCCAGGGTGAGAAGAGGAAGGAGAGGGGGTGAGTGTGAATGGGGCATAGGCTTCTTCTTGGGAGGATGAAAAGTGCGCTAAAACACGATCACGGTGCTCGTAGCACAGCTCTGTCAACGCACTAACTCCACTGACGTGCACACTCCAAACGGGTGAACTTCATGGTATAGAAATCAAATCTCAATGAAGCTTTTTAAAAAACGTGGTATCTGGGGACTTCCCTGGTGGCGCAGTGGTTCAGAATCCGCCTGCCAATGCAAGAGACACGGTTTTGAGCCCTGGTCTGGGAAGATCCCACATGCCGCGGAGCAACTAAGCTCATGTGCCCCTACTGAGCCTGCGCTCTAGAGCCCGCGAGCCGCAACTGCTGAGCCCACGTGCCTAGAGCCCTTGCTCCGCAGCAAGAGAAGCCACTGCAATGAGAAGCCCGTGAGCAGCAACGAAGAGTAGCCCCCACTCGCCGCAACTAGAGAAAGCGCATGTACAGCAACGAAGACCCAACGCAGCCAAAAAAGAAAAGTGGTATCTGTATTTCTCATCCTCAGAATACTGGTTTTGAAGAGAGCAATCCACCAGGTATTTTTCTCTGGCCTTTAACTAAGCTTGTACAGTTCGAAAGGAAAATTTTTCCTATGCTCATTTTGAAAAGGAAGCAAGAAAGACAGAAAATAGTGGAAACTGCTAACTAGTGTTAATCGTCATCCGCAGTAAGGAAACCAGATTAAATTTATGCAGACTCTTTACCATGTGAAGAATTTAATGTTCAGCTGCTACTGACACATCAAAAAGGCACCTGTTTGTCCAACAAAAAGAGGAGCTACGCTAGTGATTACATTTAACTCTAAGGCTAATAAGGAGAGCAGGGGGGTCGAAACAAATAGTCTTTTGGTTGGAAGGAGGTGTTGAAAAAATTGCTAACATCAAGAGCTATACAAACACCTTCTCAAATAGTGTCTGACGATCTCAGTCGTAAAGAGAAGCAAAGGGAACACCCCAAAGCTGTGTATCCATATTTTGATTTACCTAACACCAAACCCAACCATCTCACTACAGAAACAAAACACAACTACTGCCTTTACTCACCTCGGTCTAGGCTGTTTTTAGCTCCACACCTAATGTGCAGGTTAAAGAAAATCTGCTTTAAGTAAGTTTCCATAATACTGTCAGTTTTTCTTCTAAAAAACTAGAGACATAGCAGCTAATGCTCAAGATAAAAGGACTCTAAGAAACGGGTGCAGGACTCGACTGAGTCAGCGTAAGGCAGAGAAGAGGGAGGAGAGGCGGGGGTCCTGTCTCTGGAGACGATGGCGCCCAGCGGGAGCCGCACAGGAGGGCACGAGTGTCAGACCCGCCCCCTGACCGGACCTCGGGCTCTAACTAGCCAGTCAGGGCCTCCACGCCCCAAGTGCTGGCTCTTTTCGGCGACTGGTTGCTTCATTATATTGAAAGCTTTTGTCTGGTTCACAGAAGGTGAAGAATGTGATGCCTTCTTCCAGCTTGCCACCACAGAGCGCCACCAGAAAATAAGGCAATACATACCAAAAAATTGTCCACTTGAAATTCATAAGTATAGGGCTTTAAGGGGACAGACAGCCGCTCCTCAGAAGCCGGGGAGAATCCTACGGAGAACCGGCAGTGCAAGGAGGGGGGAGGCTCCCGCGTCCACTTCAGCTCCCAGACAAAGAACACCGCCTGCTTGCTGTGGATGCGCTGAAAGAGAGTCGGTCGTCACTGCGCGCGCACGCACGCAATACAGGCGCTCAGTCCCAGGGGGCGCCTCCCGCCAGGGGGGCGAGAGGGTCGGGGGGAGGCGGTCCCCCAGGGCCCGCTTCCCCACACGCCGCCCGCACTGCCGCACCCGCCTCCCCAGCACGGCCCCCAGCTGCCCTCGAGGAAGACTGCCCCGAGCTGGTCAAAAGCGTCTCAGCCTTTGTGATTCCATAAGCTCTACACAGGGGATTATTTTTAAAAGCATAAAGAGCAATTACTAGTATTCAGTATCCCATACATTCCCAAAGTGGGAAATGTCATCAAACAGTTACAGGGACATCCTTACACCCACGCCAGCTGCTCTGTATTTGCCACTAAGTGAAGTGAGGAAGGGAACTGGCACCACCTCAGGCAACAAGTCCATACCTATAAGCACAGTAACAGACCCGGGAAGCATTTGAAATGGGTCAAATGTTGGGAAAAATCCTTTGAAAATGCTAAAGGTCAGATATCCATTAAGAAAACCTTTGATCTTCTGAACACTCGGCACTGACTGTCTAAAAACACACGCAACCAATGAATAGAAAAAACAGGGCCAGGGTTCAGCCAGGCAGTGTGAACACGAACGTGACTCCTTTACAAAGCTACCCCGGCACCTGAGAGCCCGTCGCTGGGCAACGCAGGCACGTACGAGCAGCCACTGTTTCTGGGGGTGATGGCGTCCACGCAATCAGCATGAGACTGATCAGGACAAGCTTGGAATAAATCTGTGTGTGGAGTCTGACAAATGTAAGATTTAATTTTTCTAAAAATACAAATATCAACCTATTTCTTACTCCATGTGCTGTGCCACTCGGCCCACAGCGAACCGCAAACATGCACATCGCAGCAACACAGCTGCATGTCAGGGCGTGCTTCCCGCTGACGACCAGCAAGGCCGTTCCCTACACGGAAGAGCTCAGCGGAAGCACACGGTCACTTCCATCAACATCACTACACTCTTGCTCTCCTCTGTGTTCTGCTGAGAGGTTTGTGCTCGGTTCTAGGAAACGGTTACCTGTTCGGATTCCATGTTCAGCGGTATTAGTCGCAGGTCGGTACTATCACCAGTATCCACAAGATGACTATCCGACAGCTGAAAGTCGAGTTCTGACAAATTCTGGACACACACTTGAACATATTTCCTAAAGGAGAAAAACGAATAAGATTTTGCCATTTAAGAACTTTATTAGGGGCTTCCCTGGTGGCGCAGTGGTTGAGAATCTGCCTGCCAATGCAGGGGACAGGGGTTCGAGCCCTGGTCTAAGATCCCACATGCCGCTGAGCAGCTAGGCCCGTGAGCCACAAATACTGAGCCTGCGCGTCTGGAGCCTGTGCTCCGCAACGAGAGGCCGCGAGAGTGAGAGGCCCGCGCACCGCGATGAGGAGTGGCCCCCACTTGCCGCAACTAGAGAAAGCCCTCACACAGAAACGAAGAGCCAACACAGCCATAAATAAATAAATAAATAAATAAATAAAATTAAAAAAAAAAAAGAACTTTATTAAATATATTTTGGCTGTATTAAGAAGACGTTCTGTAAGGAATCAAAAAAGTGACAAAGGAAAATAAGAACCATTTGTTAACATGTATTTCTACTTTTAATTTCACATGTAAAAGTGTCAGAAAAAACCAAATCTTTCTAAGCAAGCTATCTCTTAGGAAAAATGGGTCAAAGAATATTCTATTTTGGATATATTATTACACGACTGTAACTGATTTTCCTAAACATACAATAGCTTGCAGTGAGTCTTGGAAGAAAGAGTAACAATTACTCTTCATCTATAGAAGTAACAATTACTCACTGAGAAACAAGGTCAGTACAGAATTCACTTGAATTTCTGTTACACGTAAAGAGGAGTTTTGAAAAGCCAGGCTCAAATAAAGCAACCCAGATTCTCTGTAGAGATGTTGGTGTTTTTAACCACCACACACTGAGTCTCCTGATGCGGGGACAGGTGAAGCACAGGACGACACCTGCAGACTTCCTTGTCCAAAAACTGAATCTGAACCTAGTCAAGCCTCTAAAGCAGCAGATCTCACCTGGGGACAATGTCTGGAGACATCTGTGGCTCACACTAAGGGCACGGAGGGCGAGGATTGCCCCTGGCAGAAAGCGGGGGTGGGGGGGAGGCAGGGGTGCTGCCAAACAGCCACAACGCAGGGATCTGACCGAGCGTCGGGAGTGCTGAGACTGCAAGCCCCCCTCTAGAGGTGACACACAGCAGCTGACAGGGAGCTACTTAGACAAACCCACGAAGACATGACCAGGGGAATCCAGAATGACAACTGACCCAAGTCTGGCAATGGGCCAATGGCTTGAAAACAGGGGGAGGAGGGATAAGAAGGGATCTCAGAAACAGAGGGGACTGTGTTTGAACCCCACATCCTACAAACCAAGCCTGAGTATGGGCTGGGCGCTATAGGACCCAGGGAATTACTGCAGATTTTAACAGGTGGACAGTGGCATCATGGCTATGAGAAAACATGCTCAGTGTCACCAAAGCCAAGCTCTGGACAGTAGGGCCTGCAGGCAGGGGAGCCTGGGAAAGGGGCCTGGGGTCCTTCACCGTGTTCCGGATGACAGCAGGGAGTGCGTGGTCCTGAAGGGCATGCTGAACGTCAGCGAGATGACAGTGGAGTAGATGGACCACGGGCAATCGATGGACACCTGAGGAGAGACGGGGGACAGGTGTTCAGACCCCTCATCACACGGGACAGGCACCGCCACCACCATCCATCCAGATCTGTGGTGGCTGCCCATTTCCTAGACATTTGATGTCTTTACCATTTCTTATCCAGAGGGATAAACCCCATTAAACATACACACAAACAAAGGAGAGAAAACTGAGCCATCAACACGGTATCAACGGCTCCGAGCAGACGCCGCAGCCCGCAGCACAGACCCGACCCTGCTATTCTCATGGGCGTGTGGCCACAACGCCAAACGCGTTTTTAATGTGCAGGAGGTTATGACAAAGTGCTTTTAGTCACTCATGTGCAGATGATACTAATCAATCATTAACTGTTACAAATCAAGTGAATTACCCAAACTCTTTTTTTTTTTTTTTTTTTTGCGGTACGCAGGCCTCTCACTGTTGTGGCCTCTCCCATTGCGGAGCACATACCCAAACTCTTAATCCACAAGACACTGAATACATAACTGAAAACCAATTTGGGGCTGTTGTGTGGACCAATAAGCTATTAACTTCCTTAAGGGCAGAAACCAGTTCCCAAACTTGTATTTTATTTCCCCCCACGGAACAAAGGAATATACTGAGTAGAGAACGTGTGCTTATTGTTATTAGTATCATCTTTGCCTCCTGAACTCTGTATCAGATAAGGAGGGAAGAAATTTCAAGGACTGAAAAGTAAGACATTATTTTTGAGATCCTGCCTTGCCTGGTATTCTATGCCACAATCCCTTTGAAATGACTGCTTCTATTAGCCTTTTATCCTACTGCTTTTGTGCATTCACTTCTTTTTTTAAAAATTATTCAATTTATTTAAACTAAAAAACAAAAACAAAATAACAAAAAAACAATTCATCCATTTCTCTCAATCCCTACTCCACGCCTCAGGCAGCCACCAATATGTCCTCCTTATCTATGAGCTTGGTCTTTTTTACTTTTTAGATTCCACATATAAGTTAGATCACATGGTATCTGTGTCTTCTTTCACTTAGCATAATGCCCTCTAGATCCATCCATGTTGTCGCAAATGACAAGACTTATTCTTCTTTATGGCTGAATAATATTCGTGTGTGTGTGTGTGTGTGTGTGTGTGCGCGCACGCACACTCATCTTTATTCATTCTTCCATAGTGGATGCTTAGGTTGCTTCTATATCTTGGCTATTATACATAATGCTGCAATAAACACGGGGGTGCAGATATCTTTTTGAGTTAGTGTTTTTGTTTTCTTCAGAAAAATACCCAGAAGTGGAATTGCTAAATTGTACGACAGTTCTATATTTAATTTTTTGAGGAACCTCCACACTGTTTTCTACAGTGGCTACACCACTTTACATCCCCACCAATAACACATGAGGGTTCCCTTTCTGCCGACACTTATTGTCTTTTTGATAATAGCCATTCTGACAGGTGTGAGATGACTATCTCATTGTGGTTTTGATTACATTTCCCTGACGATTAAGTGATGTTGAGCATCTTTTCATGTACCTGTTGGCCTTCTGTATATCTTCTTTGGAAAAATGTCTGTTCAGATCTTCTGCCCATTTTTAAATTGGATTGCTTGTTTTTTTTTTTACTATTGAGTTGTATGAGTTCTTTATACATTTTGTTTATTAGCCACTTATCAGACATATGATTTGGAAATATTTCTTCCATTCAGTAGGTTGCCTTTTCATCTTGTCAATAGTTTCTTTGCTGTGTAGAAGCTTTTTAGTTTGACGGAGTCCCATATGTTTATTTTTGCTTTTATTGCTTTGCTTTTGGTGTCAGATTGAAAAAATCAACATCAAGGCCCATGTCAAGAACTTACTACCTGTATTTTCTTCTAGGAGTTTTATGGTTTCAGGTCTTACTTTCAAGTCTTTAATCCATTTTTAGTTCATTTATGTGTACAGTGTAAAGTCCAGTTTCATTCCTTTGTATGTGACTCTCCAGTTTTCCCAACACCTTTTACTGAATGTCCTTTCCTCATTATACATTCTTGGATCCTTCATCATAAATTGATTGACCATATATGGGTAGATTTATTTCTGGGCTCTCTATTCTGTTCCATCTATCTATGTGTCTGTTTTTATGCCATTACCACACTGGTTTAATTACTATAGGTTTGTAATATATTAATAGTTTGAAATCAGGGAGCATAATACCTCCGGCTTTGTACTTGTCAAGATTGCTTTGGGGACTTCCCTGGTGGCTCAGTGGTTAAGAATCCACCTGCCAATGCAGGGGACACAGGTTCAATCCCTGGTCTGGGAAGATCCCACATACCGCGGAGCAACTAAGCCTGTGTGCCACAACTACTGAGCCTGAGCTCCAGAGCCCGCACACCACAACTACTGAAGCCCACACGCCCTAGAGCCTGCGCGCCACCACTACTGAAGCCCACGTGCTCTAGGGCCCGCGTGCCACAACAACTGAGCCTGTGCTCCACAACGAGAGAAGCCGCTGCAATGAGAAGCCCATTCACTGCAACAAAGAGTAGCCCCCGCTCACTGCAACTAGAGGAAGCCCGCGGGCAGCAACAAAGACCCAACGCAGTCAAAAAAAAAAAAAAAAAAAAAAAAAAGATTGCTCTGGCTATTTGGGATCTTCTGTGGTTCCACACAAACTTTAGGATTGTTTCTTCTATTTCTGTGAAAATTCCCATTGGAATTTTGATAGGGATTGCACTGAATCTGCAGACTGCCTTGGGTAGTATGGACATTTTACAATATTAATTCTTCCAACCCATGAGCACAGACTATCTTTCCATTTATTTTTGTCTTCTTCTATTTCTTTCGTTAATGTCTTCTGGGTTTCAATAAACAAGTCTTTTACCTTCAGGGTTAAATTTATTCCTAGGTATTTTATTTTTTGATGCAATTGAAAATGGAATTGTTTTCCTAATTTCTCTGACAGTTCATTGTTAGTGTAAAGAAATGCAACAGATTTTTGTGTACTGGTTTTGTATCCTGTAACTTTACTGAATTTGCTTATGAGTCCTAACAGTTTTTTGTGTTGGAGTCTTCAGATTTTTATCTATATAATATCATATAATCTTCAAATAGTGTCAGTTTTACTTCTTCCTTTCCAGTTTGGATGACTTTTATTTATTTTTATTGCCTAATTGCTCTAAGACTTCCAATACTATATTAAATAAAAGTGGTGGGCATCCTTGTCTTATTCCTGATCTCAGAAGAAAAGCTTTCAGCTTTTCACCATTGATCATAATGTTGGCTGTGGGCTTGCCATATATGCACTTTATTATGTTGAGGAACGTTCCCTCTATTCTGGCTTTGTTGAGAATTTTTATCATAAATGGATGTTGAATTTTGTCAAATGCTTTGCACCTATTGACAAGATCACATGATTTTTAATCCTTCATTCTGTTAATGTAGTGTATCACAGTAATTTGTGGATATTGAACCATCCTTGCAATCCTGGAGTAAATCCCACTTGATCATGGTGTATAATCCTTTTCATGTTTTGTTGAATTTGGTTTGCTAATATTTTGTTGAGGATTTTTGTACCTATGGTTATCAGAGACACTGGCCTGTAGTTTTCTTTTCTTGTGGCATCCTTGTCTGGTTTTGGTACCTGGGTAATGCAGGCCTGTAAAACAAGTTTGGGAGAGTTCCTTCCTCTTCTATTTTTTGGAAGAGGTTGAGAAGGACTGGTATTAATTCTCTGAATGTTTAGTAGAATCACCAGTGAAGCCATCTGGTCCTGGACTTTTGTTAGCTGGGAGGTTTTTTGAAAACTGATTCAATGTCCTTACTAGTAATCAGTCTGTTCAGATTTTCTATTTCATCATGACTCAGTCTTGGTAGGTTGTATGTTTCTAGGAATTTATCCATTTCTTCTAGGTCATCCAATTTATTGGCATATAATTGTTCATAGTACCAGTCTCTTATGACACTTTGTATTTCTGTGGTGTCACTTGTAACATCTCTTTCATTTCTGATTTTGAGTCCTCTTTTTTTCTTGGTGAGTCTAGCTAAAGGTTTGTCAATTTTATCTTTTCAAAGAACCAGCTCTTAGTTTCACTGATCTTTTCTATTATCTTTTTAGTCTCTATTTCATTTGTTTCTCCTCTGATCATGTTATTTCCTTCCTTCCACTAACTTTGAGCTTTGTTCTTTTTCTAGTTCCTTGAGGTATAAAATTAGGTTGTTTATTTGAGACATTTCTTGTTTCTTGAGGAAGGCATTTATTGCTATGAACTTCCCTCTGAGAACTGCTTTCACTGCATCCCATAAATTTTGATCTGTTACATTTCCATGTTCATTTGTTTCAAGGTAGATTTTTATTTCTTTTGGTTTCTTCTTTGACCCACTGGTTCTTCAACAACATGTTTAATCTCCACATATTTGTGCAGTTTGCAGTTTTCTTCATGTAATTAATTTCTAGTTTCATACCTTTGTGGTTGGAAAAGATGCTTGATATGATTTCAATCCTCTTAAGTTTATTAAGACTTGTTTTGCAGCCTAACATATGATCTATCTTGAAAAATATTCCATGTGTACTTGAGAAGAATCTGTATTGTTGTTTTTGGACGGTATATTCTGTAAATGTCTGTTAAAGCCATCTAGTTTAACATATTTGAGGCCGATGTGTCCTTATTCATTTTCTGTCTGGAGGTTCTATCCATTTATGTAAGTGGAGTCTTAAAGCCCGTACTATTATTACACTGCTATTCTCCCTTTAGATATGTTAATATTTGCTTTGTATTTTAGGTGCTCCTATGTTGGGTGCATAGATACTTATGAACATTATATTTTCTTATTGGATTGACCCCTTTATCATTACGTAACACCCATCTTTGTCTCTTACTACAGTCTCTGATTTAAAGTCTATTTTGTCTGATATAAGTGTAGCTACTCCAGCTTTTTTCCATTTCCATTTGCATGGAATATCTTTTTCCATCCCTTTACTTTCGGTTTGTGTGTCCTTACAGCTCAAGTGAGTCTCTTGTAGGCAGCTTATAGATGGGTCTTGATTTTTTTATCCATTCGGTCACTTGGTCTTTTGAGTGGAGAATTTAGCCATTTACATTTAAAGTAATTATTGATAGGTGTGTGCTTATTGTCATTTTCTTAATTGTTTTCTGGCTGTTTTTAAAGTTCCTCTCTGTTCCTATCTCCTTCTCTTGCTCTCTTCCTTGTGGTTTGATGACTGTCTTTAGTGGTATGCTTACATTCCTTTATCTTTTGTCTATTTACTATAGGTTTTGCTTTGTGGTTACCATGAGGCTTATATGTAGTAACTTACATCTGTAACAGCCTATTTTAAGTTGATAACAACTTAAGTTTGATCCCATTCTAAAACTCAGCATTGTAACTCCCCCCTCCAACATTTTGTTTTTGAGATGTCACATTTTACATCTTTATCTTGTGCATCCCTTAACTAATAACTGTAATCATAGCTATTTTTACTGTTTTTTTTCACCTTCGTACCAGCTTTATAAGTGATTAATCCACTACATTTATCAAACAGTTACCTTTCCAATGAGATTTATTCTTTCATGTGTTTGTTACTAATTAGCACAGTTTCTTTTCGTCTTAAAGAAGTCTCTAACATTTCTTGTAGGGCTGGCTTAATGGTGATAAACTTTAGTTTTTACTTGTCTGGAAAACTCTTTATCTTTCCTTCAATTCTGAAGGATAACTTTGCCACACAGAGTATTCTTGGTTGGAAGTTGTTTGTCCCCCACCCCCTCCCCCAGCAAGTTTAATATATTGTGCCACTCCCTTCTGGCCTGCAAAGTTTCTGCTGAAAATCTGCTGATAGTTTTATGGGGTTCTCTTGTCTTTAACTTTTGACATTTTACCTATACTGTGTCTTTGTGTGAGTCTCTTTGGGTTCCTCTTGTTTGAAACTCTCTGGCTTCCTGGATCTGAATGTCTCTTTCCTTCCCCAGGGTAGGGACGTTTTTAGCCATTATTTCCTCAAATAAAATTTCTTCCCCTTTCACTCTCTCTCTTCTCCTTCTGGGACCCCTATGATGTGAATGTTTGTCTGTTTGATGTTGTCCCGTAAGTCCCTTAAGCCATCTTCCACTGTTTCCAATCTTTTCTCCGCTCTGACTGGACAAACCCCCCTGCTTTGTCTTCGAGTGGACTGGTCCTTTCTTTGCTTCATCTAGTCTGCTGTTGAACCCCTCTAGTTTATCTTTCAGTTCGGTTAGTGTGCTCTTCAGCTCTGAGACTTCTATTTGGCACTTTCCTGTAAGTTTCTATCTCTGTGCTGAAGTTCTCCCTGTTTTCTTCCATCTTTCTCCCCAGTTCGATGAGCATCTTTGTGAACGTTACTCTGAACTCTTTACCAGGTAGATTATTCATCTGTTTCATTAAGGTTATTTCCTGAGGTTTTATCTTGTTCTTTCAGTTTGGAACATACTCCTCTGTTTCTGCACTTTGCTTGTCTGTGTCGCTTTCTGTACAGTAGATGAAACCACCACCTCTCCCAGTCTTGAAGGAGTGGCCTCGTGTAGGAGATAAACCTTGTTGTTCAACTCTGCCCCAGCTCTTGGCTGTCTCTCAAACCTTTGTGCTTGTCCAAGCAGCCTATGGTATTTCTAGTGGCTCCCAGGAGTTGAGGGTGTGCCAAGACCTGTGTCCCAAAGGGGAGGGTCTCAGCAATTACCTTCAGGCTGTTTGGAAGCCAGACCCTCAGGCAGCAGCTTTTAACAGTATGCAAAAAATACAGTCCCATGGGACCACAAGCACACACTTCTACCCTTGGGTTGTTCAAAAGCCCTCGGAACTGATATCTGTATTGTAAGACATGGACAAACTCAGAAAAAGCACGATGCTAGTGACTGGTTCTGTGAGCTGACGGACTGTGGATTTAGGATCAAAGTCATGGATCCCTCAAATAACTGTCAATAAATACCAGCACCAAAGCATAAAATCTTAGCACTTCTTCCTTGCTAAGTATGATGTGATGTTTCAGGGAACAAAAAGTAAAGCACACCAAGACACAGAACTCCCTCTAGCCTAATCACCAGGACAAATGGACCACAGAGGCAAAGTCACTGCCCTCTAAGCAAAAACTGTATCTCCTACAATAAACTGTCCTTCCTCGAGTTGGGACAGAAAAGTTAAGAGTCTGTCTGTCTTTGTCTTTGCAAGATGCACCCCTCATCTAAGAAGGGGTGATTCATAGCCATAAATGCTAAACCCAACCCGAGCTTGTGGTACAGGGACTGGAAACCTGCCGCCCCAAAAGAAGTCATCTTGTATGTACTGTCTTTCAAAGCAAGTGGGACACGCAGAGGCTGCCCCCAGGGCTGCACCGTCCCAGCCCCTCCTTACTTTGTGGTCCATGGTAGCCATGCAGTGGCCAGCTTTTTGTGTGTCCTTATGCTTCCCATGGGGCTCTGTCATCCCCAGCATGGTGCTCTCCCCTCCAGTTGCTGGAGCTGAAGGTAAAGAGAGAACTTCCAGTTCAAATTCGATCATGTGGTATGCAGGCGCAGCCGGCAGGCCGATGCTCGTGACCTTGTCGGACGACTGAACCCGGAGCACAGCGTCAGAAGCCTTTTCTAGGGAAGACAGGAAAAGCCGTCTGTGACACAGTCCCCTGTGTCCTTGCTCCCTCCCCTCCAGCGGGCGACGGGCCCAGCAGTGAAGTTCTAGCCCAGCTCCTGCTGCTCCTACACACACGCAAGAGTGTAACTGGGAAGGATCGAAGAGGGAGGGAGACAGGAAAATCAGGAGCAAAACCCCCGAAGACAAGAGCAGCACTGCACGAAAGCTGTGCAGCTGAGCTCGGCTCAGAGAACTGTCACTGTGCTCAGTCTGAAGACAGAAAAGAGACGCTCTTCGCACAGCCCGCCCGAGACCGCATGTGTCCCCACAGGACATGCTCCCTCTCCAGCCCACCACCAGACCAACTCCCACTGAGAAAGGGAGCTGCATCCTCCCCTCTCCAGACCTCGTGGCTGGGGACTGTGGGAGATGGGACTTTTTTAGGGCTTCCAACCAGTGTCTTAAAAGGCTGATTTGCGTTTTCTTTCTGCTGAGGAAAGTCAAGGAGGGTGGAAGGAGGCTGGAGGCCAGCAGGGCATCACCGCGGAGGTTGAGCCCAGGCGGTAACGCTGCCTCACGAGACCCCAGCAAGGTCAGCACCACCTGGCCACTGAGCACGTGCACAGCTCTAAGTCTATTCCCCTCCAATGTAACGCCCCACCTAGGGGAAGGGCTACAGTCCACCTATGGGTGGAACGTGGCCATGAAAGAGCTGCGAGGAGAAGCGGTCCTCAGACGCCACCTGAGGACAGCAGGGATGACAGGTGCCTTACATCCTCCTGGTGCGTGACAATGCTAAGAGTCCACCTTCCCCAGGTGACCGCTGCCTTACCTCTCATGTTGGAATAGATCACTGCTCTGTTCTCTTCATGACACAGGATAAGCATGGCTTCTACATTGCTGAGCTGAAGGCTGTCCCCGTTTTTTACTGTATAATGGCCAGTGGTGACAGTGAACTTGACCTTCTGAGGAATGCCAGCCAAAAGGCTATCTAAAGGGAAAAAGAAAGCAGTGAGCACCACTACCAACCAAGGGCGCCGGTGGAAGGCCTAGCGTGAGTGAGAAGAGCCTGTTTCTTCTACTGAAGAAGACCTGTTCACTGGACACACTCCGTAAAGTGGCTCAGTGTCCACCCTCGCTGCTCACCTCAGTTTCGTGGTCTGCAGCACTGAGGGGTCCTCGCCAGGCACAAGAGAATCTGGGAGCCTCAGGGACCTTATCACCACTTTAGTTGAGAGAGTTAGGGATTGTGGTGGCAACCGTGTCTACGAGGGTCTCAAAACTGACCCGCTAGCCAGTTATTGACAGAAACTCAGATAACGACATTAAAGAAAAAACTAATGAAACCGCATGTGCTGCTGCTATTCAGATTTTCCTCTGGCCTTTCCAGGTTAGGCCTCTTCCAGATCTCTGGTTCAGAGCAGCTCGATAGAAGATGCGGTACACTTTCTCCTGGATGGAAATGGAGGGCGGGAATGGGCTGAGGTTTTCTAAGAATCGGTTCCAGGGAAGGCAGAAGGAAGAAGGCAAAAGACAAGACACAAGGAGGAGGAATAACAGAGAAGAGAGAGAGAGGGAGGAGAGGCGGGAGGTGAGAAAGGGAGTGCGGGTCGGGGCGGGCCAGGGCAGGGCGGAGGCATGAGCCAGCACCTCCCAGGCTCACCAAGCCGCAGGGCTCAGCCTTTCTCACAAAAGGTTCTCTGAGGGAAGAACCACTGAGAGACTGCTGTGCTCCGCACCTGAGGGCCTTTCCAGGTAGCCAGGGGAGAAGTTTAAAAGCATAAAAATAGGTAGTTAGAGAGATTAAATAGAAAAAAACGTTTTCCTTGATTCTTTTTTCCCAAATGGAAGAAGCAAGCAAATAAATACATTGTTTCTAGCCTAAACCACAGAGACACTCACTCATTCATGTTTTGCTGAAGTGCCATGTGGTCTTCAATAATTTGTTTACACCGACTCCTCCTAATTGTAGGACTTAACAAAAAGGAAGGCAGCACTGGATTTCTCAAATGCCATGCCCGGGGGCCAAGGTTAATCCACACTTTCAAAGGAAGAGACTTTTGATCAGAGCACAGACCATAACTAAGCTAGCATTCAGCCTCTGAAATGGAACTCTAAGCAGGAAATTGTATTTACTTATTAAATTCTCTGCAGTAGACATCAGCTGAGATTTAGCTCATTTTTCTCAGCTAATGTTTAGAAAACATGAAAGTAGCAATTACAGAAAAGCAAATATTGAGATGAACAAAAGAGCCAGAGTCAGTTCGCAGGCAAAATCACCACGATGCTCCCCAAAGTGTGTCTTACAGAGGGACACAGCTACAGAGGGCCGCAAGCGTGACGCTGCAGAGAGCCCTCCTGCCACGTGCTCCCTTAGAGTAAAGGAGCCAAGTGCAGCGCAGAGCCCCCGCACAGCCCCCGCGGCCCACTCACCGGCCAGCGGCTCCACGTGCAGCTGCGGCTCCTGCGAGTACACGTCATACTGCACCAGCGGGTAGATGTGAGGAAGGACGAACCACACAGGGCCCACCGAGGCGCACAGCTGCCGCAGCGTGTAGGTTCCCGGCTCCTTGGCCTGGGGGCAAAACCGAGCATTCGAACAGCCGTCCCCGTTCCTGCAGTGACGAGCTTCTCAAGGGGAGGCTGAGCCACAATCTCTGAAGTGACCGTTTTCCGCACCCTCTTCATCCTGCCGCTCTGTGCTAACACGTCTACACGCGCGCGGGCTGTTCAGAAGATCCCTCGGCATCTCTCAATCGAGGATTTTCTGAGTAACGGATGCTTAAGTTTGACTTTACGCCTAATAATGCATTCTCAATTTAATAAGCTTTATCTGTGGCTTTCTCTTCTGGAAAAGGTATTTAATGGAGACAGGTGGGCATGGAATTTAAGACCTGCTCTGAGACCAGACTGAAAACACACGTGGCAAAGAGCTGTACTTTCCACTGGCCTCTTGGGTCAGTGGAACTAGCAGCAGCCGCTGCACTGGAGGAAGATCTGTATCGGAGCGAGGCAGAAACAACTGTTTGGACATCCATCCATGCAGCCACAAAAGGAGAAGAGAGTTTCACATGAAAGTACCATCTTCTCTGAAACTTCCTCATTTTAGCAAATGAGGGTGTATTCTAATACAAAGGGAAAAAGTCTAACTAAATCCAGTGAGAACACAAATAATTACCCATGTCAAGAACTTCATTCAAAATTTATCAACTGCCTTATAATTAAATATTTAAGTACAAAAGGTTTTTTCAAAACATCAGTCTGTTTTTCTTTAAGGATAAAAATCAAAGTCAGGTTAACACGACAGAGATGTCTACTGGATTCCCAGCTCCTTCAGAGGGTTCCTGCACGTGCCACCCGCTCCCGCCCTCCCCTGAAGAAACCCCCCGCCCGACACACACCTGAGTCCTGAACGTGATTGCGTTGGGCCCCGGCTCCAGGGTCACAGCGGTGCGCTTCAGCATGTGGGCCCCAGCCTCCAGAGCGGCACCCGAGGGCGCTTCCAGGGACGCGCCACTCTCCTGCTTCCTTAGCAGCATGTGGACATTTTTGCAGATAATCCCCGTTGTGTGCAAGGAACTGTCGGAAGGACTTCTCTCAAACACCTCGCACAGCTCCAGCGCGGGCAGGCTGTTCTGAGACGTGGGGAAAGGCGAGGTCTCTGCCGGGAAGCTGACAACCCCGTTGGCCGTCTTGTGCTTGGTGAGCCACTCGGCAGTCTTCCGGTAGCTGTCTTTCTCGACGCTGAAGTGGACGCTGACGGCGATCTGCTCCGCGAGGACAGGCACGGGCATCTGACTGCACACGGTCACCTCCACGGACAAGACGCCACCCACGTGGACCACAGCATTGGGAGGTGTGAAACGGAGATCTCGCAGTTGTGCAAAAGAATGCATAGGGAGTACTATTTTGTGACCTGTAAATACACAGTGCCATGTTCTACTTCCTAAGTCACACTGCCAGATGCTGCAGAGACTGCAGGGCTGGGCCACCATTGGGCCTGCAGGAAGCAATAACGTGCAAAAGAGATGGTTCAGACCCTCCCAACCTTGCGCCATCTTCACACACCAAAAAGAGTTATTTTGTCAAAAAGAGAACAGAAACACACGCCTAGATAACTCCTGGAAATCATAAAACCTGAAGAATTAAGGTTTCTAACTCCTGTTTTGGCAAACCCAAGAGAAACACAGGTCAACTAACTCCTCAAGTTCAAAACAAGGTTTGTAAAGTCCAATTCCTAGAGCTGTTCCAGGGGATTCCACCACCTCCCCACGCACAGAAAGATTCTCCAGTAGAGAATGAACTGGAATGAACCCAGGTGTGTGCCACCCTGTGAGGCCAGCCAGCGAAGGGAGGAGCCAGGAGGGCAGCAGGTCCCCAGCCCCAGAGGCACCATCAGGGGAGAACCCACTGCATCCTCCAACTTCCTTTCCACAAGCACTGGTGTGTCTAGAACACCCACAAGGCCACTGGACTGACCGGTAGGTGAGGCGGTGCCGAGACTGATGCCATAAAATCACAAGAAAACAGGGACAATCGTGGAGTATTTTCTTCACAGAGACGCCACAGAAAGCTGGCAGGAGAAGCTTAACTGCACAGTCTCACGCACGTGCCACACACAGCAGATTCGGCACACAGCTCTACAGTGACCAGTCTGGGCACATTAAAGGCTCTAAAACACAAATCAGTGCCACGCTGCCCCTGAGAAACCCATGCAGATGGCTCGATGTGCGTGACACGCACCCCAGCAGGCAACGACCACAGCAACCCAAAGCCAAAACCTCTGGAAACACTGGCTTTCAAGCAGTTAGCAAGCGCTATGGACTGAATGCGGTCCCGCCAAAATTCTTAAGTGGAAGCCGTACCCCGCAGTGGGCCCTCTGGGAGAGAGTCAGGGTTTGATGAGGTCACGAGGGATGCACGCCCTTGTAGGAGGACGCACCACACAGCCCTGCCATCTCTCCCCCCACCTCCCTTCCCCCTCCCTTCCTCCCTCCCTCTCTCTGAGTCTCTCCATTTCTCCCCCATCTCTCCTCGCACCTCCCTTCCCGCTCCCTCCCTCTCTCTGAGTCTCTCTCTCCACCTCCCTTCCACCCCACCCCTTGCCTTGAAGGGACAAGCCAGGAAGAGGGGCCTCATCAGAAACCCACCCTGCTGGCATCCTGACCTCAGATGTCAGCCTCCAGAACTGTGAGAAAATAAACACCTGCTGTTGAAGCGTCCAGTCTGCGGCATTTTGTTATGGCAGCTCGAGCTGACTAAGACAGTGGCTATTTTAAATAAATACTCTTCCTGATAAACTGAACGTGAGAAGCTAAATATTACAATAAAGTTAATCTTACTACACGGCAATTCTTAAAGTATACCTGCCAAAACATTTAGCCTGAACCTAAGGCTTTGAGATCTACCTTGCTGTCGGACATTCTCAAGAAACTTCAGACGGTGAGACAGCCTAGGAGACAAGTGGCTTGATGTCTTTAAAAAGTCAGTGCCTTACAACCCTGTGGTCAAACAACCGCTGAAGGGGTGAACACAGTGTGGTCCATCCGTACCACGTGATGTTATTCAGTCACAAAAAGGAATGAAATGCTGACACACGCTACAACATAGTTGAATCCTGAAAACACTGTGCTGAGTGAAATAAGCCGGTCGCAACACAACACATATTGTATGATTCCATTTACGTGAAATATCCAGAACACGTATCTTCAGAGACAGAAAGTGGATTAGTGGTTCCCGGGGACGTGGGGGGATGGGGGGTGGTAGGAGGAGGTTGGGAGGAAATAAGCGTGGGGTTTCTTTCGGGTGATGAAAATGCTCTGACACTGATTGTGGGGCGGATGCACATGTCTGTGATGACACCAAAAGCCACAGAGTCCTATACCACACGCTGTGAATCCTATCTCAATAAAGCTGCTGTATTTTAAAAGGTCAGTGTCTGGAAAAGAGGAAGAAAATGAGATGCAAAGACTGTTCTAAGTTAAAGGAGAACTGATACAACCATCAAATGCAGCGTGTGACCCCTGACTGGACTAGTAGAGTCCAATTATTCTGAATATAAAATCATGTGTAAAAACACTTTTCAAGACAATGGGGGAGATCTGAAGAGGGGCTAACTGGGTAGCCCGACTTAGACCCTTGTCCGTCTGTGGGCAGGGTGGTTAGGGGATCACCTTTGTTTTCACAAGACGCTACACTGTTCCAGGGTCTGGAGCTGCTCTGAAGTTTGGCAAAAAGAAAAAAGAAAGAGATAGACACACGTCTGCTACCCGGCAAAATGTTAACAACTGCTGAATCTAGGTGGTCAGTATAGAGTACACACGCTGTATCATCGTTTTTGCTCTTCTATGACATTTGAAATTTTTCATAGTAATGTTTGAAAACAAGCCTCACCTGGGCTGTCTGCCTGCCGGTTGGCGAAGCTGAGAATCTCTCTGCAGAAGTACTCCCGCTCGTTCTCAGTCAGGTGCTGGTCGCTGGCCAGGAGGCTGCTGGTCTGAAGGTAGCTGAGTGCAGAGTCAAGGGGCCTGAGAGGACCACACGCTGGGGCACTGCGCACAGAGCCCCTCCAGTCCCCAGAGGGTGCATCCTGACAGGTGTTCCCCTTTCTCTAGGGTGTTAGAACTCAAGCAGAGGTCAGATACGCTGACGATGCAGCAGCTTCTACCCAACACAGTACGCGTGTCAAGGCAGGCTTTTCTCCCCTAGTTATCAGGTACTCATTAAACCCTCGGTGGTGGGCGTTGCTGCTGTACAAAGAGAAAGAAGCCTCCTACTTCATGAACGTATTCAACTTAAAGGATACTTTCCAATCTGTCCAAGGTGTTTCTGACATTCAGCTAGTTGCTTCCTTGTGTGTGTGATAGGCAGTGCCCAGCCCTCAGCCAGGTAATTCTTCAAGGCTCCCTGAAGATAGATTTCTGCCTTCTGGGGAGACTTCTTCCTCCTTGCAAATGAACAAACAGAAGCTTTCGTTATGGGTCGTGATCATCAACAAACTCAGACATAACCTTTCACAGCCTGCTCTCCGCCCCTGACAACCCCACACCAGGAAACTGGTGCCATCTGCAGACAGTCAATCTCTGACCATCCCCCCATATGAGAAACAACAAGAAATCAGGAACGCCTAACTGGACCTGAGAAATGCGCTCCGGCTGAGAATCCCACACACGCTGTTTGCCCAGCATCCTACACTAGCCAAAGAGCCTTCAGAGTTGAATCTCCGGATAAGAACGTGAGGGCATCACTCACGATTGCAAGCTGACATAAGAACACCAAGCGTGAAGAAAGCGGAAGGCTTTGTCCACAGGTACACAACTAGTTATGGAGGAAGCTTTGAAACCTGGGCTCGGGGCCACACTAACTGCTGAAGACAGGCCAACACAGAGTGGTCTACACAGGCCAGCCGACAGGGGAGTTGACTCAAGTTGGAAACTCAGGCAGAAGTGCTGAGCAGGTTTCAAAGATTTACAGAGAACTATGAGGAATTTAAATATCAACACTTATCACCCAAATTTAAACCCTCAAGACGATCAGAATATAACAAAGTTTAAAACCCAATTAATGAGAGCTTGCCAAAGCTTCGGTGACAACATGGATGCCCTGGCCTTTCCCAGAGGGCTGGGGCTACTGACTTCACGGGACGAAGGCCAATACCAAACAAGCACTCGCTCTCTAAGCACCCTGGGACAACATCCCAGGCTGACTTCTGAAGCAGTGAGAGTTCCCAAATTCTCAAATAAATTTTAAACCTATCAATTACATGTGTCAGTTTCTCTAGACTTTTATGGTCCTCTCCCCCATTTTTTATTTTATATTTTATTTATTTAATTTTAAAAATAAATTTATTTATTTTTGGCCGCGTTGGGTCTTCGTTGCTGTGCGTGAGCTTTCTCTAGCTGCGGCGAGCGGGGGCTGTTCTTCGTTGCGGTGCACGGGCTTCTCATTGCAGTGGCTTCTCTTGTTGTGGAGCACGGGCTCTAGGTGCATGGGCTTCAGTAGTTGTGGCTCACGGGCTCTAGAGTGCAGGCTCAGTAGTTGTGGCACACGGGCTTAGTTGCTCCGCGGCATGTGGGATCTTCCCAGACCAGGGCTCGAACCCGTGTCCCCTGCATTGGCAGACGGATTCTTAACCACTGTGCCCCAGGGAAGTCCTCCCCCATTTTTTAAAGGGGTCAGAACCTTCTATATACTTCTTCAGTTACTATCTCCAGCCAAAGATTCTTACACTGTAGAGCTGGAAGGGAGGCCATTTGTCATCCAGTCCCCGTAGACCCAGGCCAAGGGTCACCCGGCTAGTCCATGGTCAAGCCAGAACCAGGACCCAAGTCTCCAGTTAGCAGGGCAGCATCACCCCACTGCAGCTCCAAGCCTCAGCTCTCAGCACCTGAGGACATGGCTACTGATTTAGTCATCAGATACACTAGCTGGAGGCTCAGGAGAGCCGACCTCCAGCCCCAGCATTACTCAGCGGTGCAGCTGACTGCCTGCTCCAACCACACCTGAGACACCAGGAAGTTCACTTAGATGATCTACAAATCCCCTCGGAGCCCTGCAATCAGTTAAAGTAAATTATTCTTTCTTGTTTCATCTAATGAAATGACTAACTATAGATTTCAAGATACCATTTCAAACACACATTTCTTTTGAGGAAATGTGAACGTCTTTTCCCTCATCATCTGTATCTCTTCCCAGTGCTCTGAACTGGCAGTTACACTGCCAGCAGGGGCTCTTTACCAAACACGTGAGAAATATGCCACGCTTCTAGTCTTTTCTCTGGAATCCATTCCAAAGCCGGAGCCAGACGAGAAATGCGCACAGTGCTTGCACACCCCAGCTCACAAGCACGCACGGCTCAGCCCTCTCTCACGGACCTGACACATCACGTGCTTCACGTCACTGACCTCGAGGCTTTCAATCCTCTGAGGAGGCGTTTAACAGCAACTAGAGAAAATGCTATAGAACACATACTACGTATCGCATATAACAGCATATATTATCCACATGTATATAATATTTACATATAAGTTCATTAAATTAATTAAATGAAAGAAACACAAAGATCAGTAACAATTATTAAGGGTAATAAGCTGAACTCACTCTGGTTTTCAAAGAAATTTGCTTAAGAAATGATGATTGGTTAACAGTTCACATTTTTTGTTCTACAAAGTTATGTACACTTCATATTAACTCCTACATAACAAACCTCTTACTACACATGTGATATGTCTGAAATTCAAAGAAAAGTTCAAAATCAATTACATGTAAAACTCTGCCAGATCCTTTCCAACGAACTTAGCGGATCGAATTCTCCCAATACTTGTATACATTTCAATGGTAGCATGGGACAAGTCCTGCGGAAAAGCAAAGAACCAAATAATTCTGTACTTTAAATTTAATGCTAGACAAATCCTACATTTATTTACCCAAGGCTGAAGCAAAAGACTTCCTTATTAATATAACATAATTTTTTACTTTGTATCTCTTTTTGTGTTGAGTTTTTATGTAAGAGTGATTTATACAAAGTCATTAACTTGTACATAAACTATAAATCATAATAATAAAAGAAACGTGAACTCAGCAGGCACAGAATAATTTTTTTCAAAGTATTTTCCATCTGTGGGTAACATTTTAAATATTTTTCTCACATTTTGGATGACAGAGACAGTATTACAAACTACTGTCAAATGCTGTTGAATTAACCGTGACTCGGGAAGGCAGACAGTCCACCGAGCTTCTACTGCACTGCTTTCTAAGATTGTCCAAATTTAAGTCCTTTAAAATCAAGTACAATAGCTCTGTTCAGGTTCAAATTGTTCCTCTGTACACAGAAAACCATTCACTATCCTTTCTCACAATTTCTGTTCTAATGAATGAGCAATACCATTGTGAACAAAATTATAAATATCCAAAGATGCTTTTATGCCTAATTATGGCACCATGGATACTAATAAACCAACGATTCCAGGTTTCATGCACAACGCCCTAGAGTACCAAAGAAACTTCAAAGGCCAACAAGAAGGAGGTTCCAAATACCAGCTCATTCCCAACTCAAAAGGTCACAAAGTAGCAAAGTCTAGTAGAGAGGGGCTTTCTGCCGTGGGTACAGCGAAGATTTGTAATACTTACTAAGTAGTGCTTTTCAAAAGCTTCTACTGATGATAACGCTTCTTTGAGTTTCTTATACGGACTCTGAGCAGTATTGGCTTAAACAGAAAGAAATGAGTCCTTATTCATCTTCATCATGTCCAGTCATATGAGTTTACATTGTGCCTCAAATGTCACAGGTAAAGGACTTTGTCTGATGTCTATGGAAATCACAAACAACCCATGCCAACTGAAACTACGTTATTACTTACATTCTTGTCTAATTAATTTACTCATGAAATAGTCTAAACCCTTCAAGTAATACTTTTATCTTTAATTGAGACTAGAATTTTTTAAGTATGTGTTACAAATCCTACAATGAATTAAATTACTTCCAAAATGATCTGATGTGGTCTCAGGTGGAAACAGTGTAATATACACATAAGGCATTTTCCCTGACAAACTGATTCAATCCAGCAAGAGGCCTCTCAGGCCATTAGGTACGCTCTACTTCCGCAACAGTTTTGCTAAATCATACTCATCACGGTGTTCCTACCTAAAAGAATTACTAACGTTCCTTTCAAAGTGCTTTATTACCTAGGGGTAATTTACTCAATAAAAGGATTTGTCTGGCCATATCATTAGAAAAATAATCATCTGTATTTCAGAGGAAGATTGGTGCATTTAAACTTCACGTGGGCTGTAAAAAGGCACGATCAGCTCATTTAAGCCTACAAGAAACTCAGACACATTTTTAAGAATCGTTACAATTTCTTTCTTTTTTTTTCCTTTGGCCACACCGCATGGGCATGAGGGATCTCAGTTCCCTGACCACGGATGGAACCCACGCCCCCAGCAGTGGAAGCGCGAAGTCCTAACCACCAGACCGCCAGGCAAGTCCCACAATTTCTTAAACTATTTCTGACATTTCTTTATGCTATTAAAAGGTAAAATATCCTATGTATTAATCTGGTCAGCTAATAATGAGTGTAATTTCCCAAATGGTGAGTAATTATATCGCGGGACCCAAATTATATGTGCCACTTACAGCCTACATTCTCATTGCTTTCCACCACGTGTACAGGGACATCTCAAAAAGTACCTGTTTCAGGCCGTTCAGCTCCCAAGCCCGCCAAAAGATCAACCGTCCTGTTGAGGTCTTCTGAGTTAGGTCCCTGTTCTGATACAAGTCCACACAGATAGCCCAAGGACTTTAGCTGTTGAGATAACCCCAAATTTCAATTAATTTGCCATAAGAGTCAGCAGAGAATTTACAAATTTAAATATAAAGTTAAAACCATCTAAATACTAGGAGAAATTTAGCTTTCCTATCCAAATGATTCTCATCTGGATGTGAAAATATATCTTACTGGGATCATTTCAAACTCAAACCTTCTACGTAATAATCCTCAGAGCGGCTCTGACGCTGGCCACTCCCAGCCGGTGCTGTTCGCCCATGCTCTCCCAAGCTTGCCCCACCTCAGCCCCTCCCCCGGCAGGCCTTCCTGCTGCGCGCGGGTCATTCTCTGCACTTCTGCACACGGCTGCACGCTCACCCTGCTTTGTCCCCCCACCCATTCCTGGAGCAGAAGCCCTCCTTCAGCACGAGCGCAGCGAGCGCCTGATGTCTGCCAGATACAGTGATACCGGCAGGGAACGACTGCATCCATGCTGCTCCTAGACGCACCCTGAAGTAGCCAGAGCTGCCTGTGCAGGGACTAAGTGAGCAGCACTTCTCCAAACAGCTAACTCCGTCCCCCAGCCCCGCAGGCAGAGCCCCGGCCGAGGCTCACACCTGCACTGGGGCAGTTACCTTCTCTGTGGCGTAGCTCCACAGACCCACGGTGTGGGCGATGTTTGAGTCTATCTGTGCCCGGTCGCAACACCCTTCTATCCTCTGCAGCACTTCCAAGCAGCTCAGGAACACCCAGCAATCCAGGGCACCGGGTGGCACGGAGACCTGGGGGCACAGGCGCGGGCGTGTGAGGAGAGCGCTGGGGGAAGCACTTGCGCCCGCTCACCCTCCTCTGCCCCTCCAAGCAGCTACCCAGTCTCTGCAAAACTACAGGAAAGAGAAACGGGACCTGTACAGCAGTCCACCTACGGGAGGAAAGCAGCGATCTGTGTCCAAGTACACTATTTGGTGCCATATTTCTGATGATGCTGAGTGACTCGGCAGGGATGTAACTTGCAATCAAGTACTTTAAAAGCGTATTAACAAAAGCAGCCTCTACAAAAAGGCCGACTGTCATCACTTAGTCTACTTCTGAACACTGGTCACCTCTCCGTTTAAAGAGCATAGAAGGTGACGGTGGGAAGCTAGTAAGACCTCAGATGACTACTTGGTCACATGTCAGAAGATCATGTTCAACGCTAGGCATCTAAATATTAAGTAAATATTAGATGACATTTAGGAACTGCTATTAATTATTTAAGTGTAATCATGTTTGTAAAAAAGAGCACCTGTTGCTTTAGAGATACAATAAAATGTTATCAGAAATTCAAAAGCATCTACTGCATGTGACTGATTCTAAAATGGACTTTCTTTCTACGTTTCAGTGTTTTTGACATAGGAACGCCTCACAGTCCTCTTAAGAGCATCTTAACACTCAGAGCAGACTGTCTTCTTGGTGGCACTAATATCATGAGGTATCTCACAACTGGTGTCCTAGCTTTGGTGAGACACGCTGATTAGTCCTGCTCAATGTGGGAAAGTAAGAGGTACTGCTACATCAGGTGACAAGGGAAGAGCCGCATAAGCTGATGAGACTGACTTATGTCAGAAGACTCTTTCAACACACCCTGAGCACAGACAAAAGGACGTGGCACCAACTGGAGAGAACAGAGAATGCTATTAATGTTCCTATAAACGCTAAACTGCCCAGTCTTTGAAAAATGAGACAAACTGCTTAGATCCTTTGAAAAAAAGCAGTATAGAAAAAAAATTACATGACCAGAAGCAACTTTCATCAAGGGGTACAACTGACTCTCTTGCCCAGAGCGGAGCACCCTCAAAGGGACGCACAGACAGCTGGTCGGGAGGATGCAGCTCGGGGACCCTGGACAGAGCACGTGCCCCCCCGCAATTGAACTAGGTGAGCTCCGCAGGGCGCGCAGCCGAGGTGGGCGCACGCACTCCAACAAACACACAAGGATGCCAACGGCCCACAAGGTTCTCACCCAGGAGCCACACGTCTACAGATAGCGGCAGCCCGCGTCCCTGGGAAGGCCGCCCACCCCAGCACCCAGGCTGCCTGCACCTGGCAAAGAGCCAACCCTGCCCCCGCGCGAGGGCCAAGCCCCGGCCGGCACCGTGCGGCGCGCTGGGCGTCTCACAGCTCGCACACCCTAACGGGAGGGGCGCGGGCGCCTTTCCTCCTCCGTGAACAGCAGACTTTTTGAACCTGATTCCTTATGGCGCCCTTTAGTTTCCTCCGAGCCTCTCTCTTCTTCTGCTGTCGGTGTTACTGGTCACGGCAAGAGCCGCTTCACCATTTTCCAAGCATACGATTAAAGGCATTCTTTTCATTCTCTTTTGCTAAAACTACTTCTTAAAATATAACCCGAATACTGAAAAACCCAGCGTCCTAACGTGAACCCTGACGGGGCCGCCCCGCTGGAGGGCCGCGGCCGCCACATGCTTCCCGACACAACATCTGTGCTTCCTCTTGCACCTGTACACGAAATCAACAGGTAGGTATTCTTCGGTGTCTGACCGCTCCAGCTCATCTTTACGCTCATGAGACTCCGGGTTCATTCGTTCCCACTGCCAGACGCCAGTCTGCTGCCTGAACAGACGGCAGTCACCGTCTCCCTCGTACGTGATGGACATTTGGGTTATTTCCGGTTCTAGCAGTCACAAATGACGCCACCACGAGCATGCCGGCACTGTCTCCTGGACACCTGCGAACACCCTCCGTGCAGACCTGGGGGGAGACTGCCGGCGCACAGGGCACGCGCAGGTCTGGCTCCAGCAGACACCGCCGAACCGTTTTCCAAAGTCGTGGCGCCAACTCCCACTCTCCTCACCAAGGAGGGAGCTCCGGCTCCTCCCCCGTCACTGACACTTGTCAGGTCTTTCCACTTCAGCCACTGGGGTGGGGAGGGGGGGCTTCACTGGGGTGGCAGTTTGCATTTCACTGTAATGAATGAGATGGGGCACCTTTCAATATGCCTACTGGCCATCTGGATAGCTTCATTTGCCTATTTTCTACTCGTCAGTCTTTTAAGCTGATCTGCAGGAGCTCTTCCCATATCCTGAGCAAGAGCCCTTCCTGACCGCACAGCTTGCGGCCCCGTCACCCCCGCCGTGGCTGCCCCGTCACCCCCTCCGTGGTGCTGACGGATGAAGAGAAGCTCTGATTGCCATGCACTTCCTTTATGGCCAGTGCCTTTCTGGCCTGTTTCAGAAACACCTGGTAACCTCAAGGACGTAAGGATGCTCTCCCATATTATCTTGCAGAAGCTTTGCTGTTTTATCTTTCATAGAATAATAATCACTCGTGGCCGGTGTGAGACTCAGCTGACTCGGAACCGTGTATTCACCGAGTGAGTTGCACCTCACGTACCCAGGCTCTACCCCAGCGCCTGGGCTCAGGCCTCGGCTTCTCCTCGGACTCTTGCCCACGCCTCCTCCTAGCCCTTCGCTTCTCTCCGCCTCCACCTCCAGCTCCTAACACCTGGCATGCACCCCGGCTTCAAACCCAACAACGGCTTCCCAATAGCTACAGAATAAAATCCAACCCTCCAGATGACGTACGCGTTCAAAACCTGGCTTCCAGTACCTCTGGAGCCTCACCTCCACGCCCTGCCTCACCCCTTAAGTCCCAGCAAGACTAAGCTCCTTCGGAGTTCTTTAAGTAACAGTGAATTTTCTCTGCCCGAAATACACTCTACTCTCTCTGCACCTGCCGCCCAAGCCACGTCCACCTGGTGGATCCTGACTCAGCCCGTGAAAACCAAAGCTCCTCCACAGGGCAGGGGGTGGTCTGTCTTGCTCTCTGCTAAAAACACGGCGCCTAGAATAAATGCTTGCTTGGCACAAAACAGGTGCTCAGCGAACAACTGCTGAATGAATGAACCTTTGAAAGCCTAGCTCACACGAGACCACGTCTGCAGGCCCCGTGCGCTGACAGCCTGCTCACCTGCTGGCCCCACGCGCCCCGCTGTGGGTTTCTTGAGGGTGGGTGGGACCCATTTCTTCCGCATTTGCAGGCCCTCTCCCCCACCACTGTGTTTACCACAGTGCCCAGCAGGTAAGCAACTGTTTCTTGAATGGTGCTGGGCAGTTCCTCCTCGAACGCCTTCCCCTTTCCTGCGAACCACTGGCTCTCACCGGTGCTGACACCTCGTGCCGCTACCTCCTCCTGTCGGCTCCCACTGCTCTCCCGGTTCAGGTCCTCAGGGCTCCAGGTCCCACAAGGACCCCACCTATCCATGTGGGGAGGAGCCCAGCAGAGTGTCTGGTACACAGCAAGTACTCGACGACCCCGAGGTACGCCCCTGGGCTACACCTCTGCTTTTGTCCTCTGCGGGGCCTGAACCTTGGAATAGCAATGCCAGCTGGCAGGCCTGGGTGGCGAGCCTTATCCCTCCGGGTCAGCCTGGAGTGTCTACTCCACACGGCCCCGCTCACACAGCCAGCTGGGGCAGTGGCCTCTCATACACGGCACTGGCCTGTCTCTAGATCCTGAAGAGTCCTGATCCCTCTTGGCCTGCCCTGTCTGTGAACATAATCAGAACCTAAGCTGATAAAAGACAAGTCAGTACTGAGGCGAACACATTAAAACAGAAATCCTTTGGGCAGTCATTGTAACAGAAATAAAACGGCCTTCTAGAAAATATCTTCCTTATATTGTTCTCGTTTACCAATCGGGTAAAGATTAAAATATACACAGAAATTTCTTTCTTTCTTACCACAGATGCAGGAAAAGAGCACTGCTAATGTGACTAAAAATGGGAAGATCTTTCTGGAAGGCAATTTGGCGATGCACACTAAAAGCGTTAAAGCCACAGGCGTCCTTGAACTGGCCGTTCTACTTGTATGAATGCGCTGCACAAAGATGTGTACGGGATACACACTCCTGCAACTGCAGACACTGCTGAACAATCCAAATGTCCGAAACAGGACCAATTAGATAAACAGCAGCTCTTCTCCAGACAGAAAGGCCACAGACCAAAAAGGGAACCTCTTGCTTTAGAATAAGCAATGACATTTTCTTCTGTATATCTGTCTGTATTTTCCAAATTTATACAGAGAATATACTCAACTTTTGGTAAAGCGGGGGGGGGGGATCTTTTAAATGTTGTAGACAGAAAGAAATACTCTGTAATGGAGTCACTGGAGCTCACACAGAACTGACATAACTTTCCAGGTGTTACTCCTTGACCCCAGCAGCTGTACCGGGTAGGTACAATTTCCATGTTCACACATTTGCAATTGGGGAGCTGGCCCCAAGCCTTAGGTAGCACCCCTGCGGTGTGACTCCAGGCCCCACCCCAGAGCTGGCATCTGGCCACCACAGTGCCTCCTACTCAGAGAAGATACTTTAAATCAACTGATAAGCCAACCAGGAAGTTACCAGGGCATGCTTTACAAGCCACAAGAGCAAACACACACAGCATTTTCTGCAGAAGAAATGTTACAATGAGAAACACACAAGACGGCTGCAATACTTAGGCTTTTGGCTTTAAAAGGATGAACAAGCGTAGCCTAACCCTAGAAGAACCACGTACTGGCTCAGCCTGCGCAATGCCTGACGCCCTGGCCTATGTGCCCGCGCAGCTCCGCCCGGCCCTGTGCAGCAGAACCCAAGGTTCCATGCCGGCCTCTGGCCGTGGACGTGACTGTGAACAATCAGCAGAAAGCTAGCCAGACATAGGAAATGAGTCTAGTTTTGAGGGTACAATCAAATGTACAGAAAAAGTAAACAATTCTGAGTCTTGAATTTTCATTGTTTCCGTAAAAATTTAAAGAAACTCTAAGAATAAACTTCTCGGGTTAACTGCCAACTGCAAAGCTTAAGATGTTAACAACCCCCTGCCCCCAAACTACCTAGAGAAAGAATTTCAGTTGAGAAAGTTGAGAGAAGAATTCTGTGTGTGAAGCCCTGCGTGCCCTCTGCAGTGTCATCTTTTGAAAGAAAGAGCCAAGAAGACGCCAGTAAGGAGTGTCCTCACTTGCCTGAAGGATGACAACGGGCTGACCGCCCTGAACTCGCGTCACCTCGTGGGTCCCCGACCCACAGGCAGCCAACTGCTGGGCGCACATCTGCAGGGCCGAGCAGGAAGGTGGGGGGCGTCCCGTGCAAGCGGGCTGCTCGGGGCCCGTACTGCTGGCCTCCGAGCTGCACTGTCACCCTGCAGCTTGCCCCTCACAAAGGGTGCCTGACTCGGGACAGGAGCCAAGCTTGGGGCGAGAGCGGAAGGCACCTCTGAAGCACAGCACACAGGACAGGCGGCCCCACAGGAGCGCCATGCCCAGGGCGTGCCAGGCGCCCGCCGGGATCAGCAACGGTGGCTGAGGAGGCACCTCAATGGGCCCGGCTGCCCCGTATGCTGCCCTGACACCAGGGGACACCAAGCGGGGCACGGTCACACAGCACGAGGGGGACAGGGAACGGCTTCCCTCGGGGAGGAGGGGACCACAGTGTGGCTCCCTCCCCAACTTCAGCACCCTGCTCGCTCTGCAGCAGAAGCAGACAAGCGCCAAGATGTGGGGAGCACCTTCACGCAGGAAGCGAGGAAAGGGAAGAGCGCCAGCCGGGACGGGATCTGCAGGGAACACCGGGCAGCCGGCCCTGGAGGACAGGCGTCCCGGCCGCTGCCCCCGCCCCGCTCACCCCTCCCCGCTCACGCCACCCGCCACCACTCACTCGGTTCCCCTTCCAGCCAAGAGGGTAAAAACTGACCCATTCCAGCGACTTCTACAGAACTCGGGACACAGGCCAAGCCAGGTGACCCACTGCACGGCAAATGAGTAGGACACTGTCCCCACACACGGCGGGCAAAGATCCTAGTGGCATCCAATCCACACTGGCTGTCCCGGCCACCTGCCTGGGAGCTGAGTGTACCCCGTCCCCCGGGGGAGGAGAAAGAAGTGTGGGCGGCACCCTGCTCCTTCCTGCAGGGCCAGAGACCCCCTGGTGCTCCCTCTCCTCTCTGCAGCCTGGCAGTTGACTGACTAGTCAACCATCTAAGGCAAGAAAAAGAATTTGAAAAAGAGAGTTTGTGACCGGCTGGGCCCAGCACTGAAGAGGCTGGCTCCGACCACCATCCGTGGTTTCCCACACCTGCCCCCCATCTGTGCACGTCCTAAAAGTCCCTCCTGGGGTGACCCCAATTTGAAAGCGCCACGGCTGAACTGCCTGGACTCTAATACACATCCCATGTTTTTCCCCAATCCAGTAACAAGACAAAATCTCTAAGTCAGTAAACTCTCTAGGCACCCATGAACACAGGCGGCCCTGCCCCATTAATGAAGCAAAGCCCCCGCTCACCCCAGTCTGTACAGCTACATAGGAGTAGCCAAAGCAGATTATCGAAATCTAGTCGGTGACAGGCAGCCACAAGAATATCATCTCAAGGTTGAAAATGTTATTTTTCCTCATAATCATTGATCAGATGTCCAAGGAAAAAAAACAATTTGATAAAAAGTCTTAAATTCTCAAGTTTGTGA
Source organism: Mesoplodon mirus (assembly GCF_964341445.2). NCBI lineage: Eukaryota > Metazoa > Chordata > Mammalia > Artiodactyla > Ziphiidae > Mesoplodon > Mesoplodon mirus. Next base: position 145,337,959 of record NC_138982.1, on the reverse strand, counting down.
CTCAGCTAGGCTAGGCATCTCTTCTTTAGAAATTAACTAAAACAGTTTCTCTTCATTTGGGTTTTAAAAAAAAAATGTGTAGATCTCTTAAGGTCATTTCAAACTAAGTGTTGAGCCTGTTATTTAGTTTTCTAGGGAACACAAAACAGAAATTACTATAACCTGAAAACTATCCCTACCACCAGTTACCCCGGGTCTTCTGTAACTGTGCCCCTGCGAGCCCTGGTGTGGAGCACGACAGAAAGGACAGTAGCCTGGCTTGGAGGATTTGATTCTGTGCCTAGCTATGTTACTTATAAGTCATCTAACCACTTCCAGACCCACTTTCCTCATTTATACAATGGAATTAGACCATCCACTTAGTTCTTAACCAGGGAATGGGGGTGCCTATGAATCCTCTGAAATTATATGTAACATTCTGTATGTGCATTTTTCCGTGTAAAGAGGTCACTGAAACAAAAAAGGTGAGAACCCTCAGACTGGACAGTCATTAAAGTTCCCTTACCTCACTAAAATGTTTGTGATGCTATGGGCAAGAAAAGAGTTCAGTAGCCCTGAGGGATATTAGTCTATAAAGACAAATATTTCACTATAAATAAACAACTTAAAGCCTCGCTAACTGGGTTTCTTTCATACACACATGCGCACGCGTATTCATAAGGTACCTCCATTAAACCTCGTGCTACCAATTAACATGGCACAGCTTGCTGTGCATCACTCACATTGTTACCGGCATGTTCATGTGCAAAATCATTTATCTGAAAAGACAGTTCTGAAATAAAACAAACGTCTACCTACAAAACCTCATTCTGTGTGTCCACCAGGTAATTAATCTTTATCGGTGAAGACCAGCTCCCACAGAATAAGCCAGAGTTACCTCAAAAAGAAAGTGATCTAACAGGCTCGCTTTGGGACAACGTGAGTGAGCTCCACCGGGTTGAGAGCAGAAATTACATTTTCGAGCAATTAATTCATCAGTGTAAAGAGTAAGTATGCAAATAATATGGTAAAAATTAAGGACATTCACAAGAGGAAAACTCTTTCCTAAGCACATACAGTTCAATGCCTGGGATCGAAGGTTCCGCGTTTTCTACGCCAACAGTCAGGAAGCGGGTAAATGGGGAAAAGAGACCACTCACTTCCAAGAGCTTCAGCTCCTGCACACAGCTGTGCAGCAGCTCTAGGGCGCGCTGAGCCACCTCCCACGGCCTCTGCAGGAAGAGGAGCAGGGTGCACTGGCGAGAGAACAGGTAACTGCGCAGATCTAACAGGGTGGCTTCTTGCCTCTGTATCAATCCGCGCTTCTCCATATCTATGGGCTTTCGGAGGATCAATCCATTCCAGCTCTTCACCGGCTGGCAGAAAAAAGTCAGCCAGTTGGCACCATCTAAACAAACACACATCGTGAAAGGCGCTGACTGCAGATCCCTCCACCTCACTGCACAGGACCGTGAGCCCTCGTGGACCGACAGGCGGCTCAGCTACTGGATAGGCCAGAAGCGCCGGCCCACCCCTCTGTCTGCGGGGACCCCGTCTAGGGATGCGGGACAGGGTGGTGACCGCCAAGGACACCCACTGGGTACCTGGCACCTGGTGATGAGCACTAAGGGACAGGACGCCGGCCACGGGGCACAACGCCGTACCAGGCCCAGAAGGTCCTAAGCAGGTCAGGATGCAATCAGAGACGGCCAGGCCGAGGGTCAGGGACACCTCAGGCTCTGCGGTCAGCCGGTCCCAGGAGGAGGGGCGAGGCCCGGGCGGGAGCATGCTGAGCGTGCTGTGCGGCTCATCCTCCTTCATCTCCGCAACTTTTCCTGACCTATTTAAGCCCCACGCCTGTCTCAACTCAACCACGTCAATACCCGAGCCGCGCTCCTAGAGGAAGGGACGGCAGGCACAGGGCAGACGTGGTAGCAGGAAGCGGAGGGGAAAGATTCTCTGTCAAACATTTCCAGTAAGACTCCTCGATGTTAACTTACAGCCCTAAGACTCAAATGTGGTCTTAAAATAAATATACGAATCTACAATAACAAGTCACTCGACCTTTATGAGAAAATTTTTAATCTACGCTTCTCACTCCAAAGGAGAGGTGTCACGCCGTCTAATTCTACGTTCTCTTCCGGAAGTGACTCGACACTGGCACGCTGACGTTACTATGTGTCTGAAGTGCCCAATGCAGCAGAGCATCCTTTACTGATCTGAACTTAGACTCGGCTGATCCAGTGCCCACTAAGTGAGGTGTCCCCCACCCATCTGGGCCCCCTCCCCAGCAGGTCCCTCTGCCGGGGCCCCCACCCCCAGCGCTCTCCTGGCTTCCCCCACACTTCAGTCAGGCTTCTCCTCGGAGAGCCTCCCAGGCCACCTGTCTAACACTAAACAGCACCTACCGTCACCTACCGCTGCACCTGTGTCCTCTTCCACAGGCCACACTTACTGGTCTCACTACCTGACTTTAAGTCACACTTTTGTTTTTCTGTTTCTGTTTCCCCTTCACGTAAACTCCATAAAAGAAGGAGTTTTGTTTTGTTCCCTACTGCATTTAGAACAGGGCCTGGCACAGAGTGGGCTCTCAGGAAGTATCTGTTGTATGAATGAACAAAAATGAGCAATATTATTTAGCTGCTAAAGTTGGTCCAGGCTTACTTTTGGATTTTAAATTGCCCCAGGTTTATTTTAAAACTGAGAGAACAAAGAAATTATGTAAAATATAATGTAAGAAACATGTGAGCTATCTGAGATATATATGTATAATATGGATATGTAAGATATAAGAAATGGAATTTTGCCTCTTCTAAATTTTTAAAACTTAATCGGTGAAGATTTTGCTTTGGTTATATGCTTACGTTTGTATCTCAGCAAAGTAAGGAGATCCAAACCTGAACTGCATAAAAACTACTGTGGAGTGGGACTCAGTGGGAGACGTTTCATCACTCCCAGGACAAGGGCGGTGTCCACAGCCCACGCTGACTGTCCCAGCACCGCACTCCCTACGGGTCTCCCAGCAGACACTACGGTGGCTCCTTGGAATCATGCCTTTCTTCAGACACTGTGACAAGGGTTCTCACAAGAAGCCCCAACGGAGATGTGTATCACAGCGCTGCTTGTGGTAGCAAGAGCGGAGACAACCCCGATGTCCAGCACCAGTGGGCTGGGCGGAGTCTCAGGAACCCACAGCGTGAAGCGCTCTGCAGCCCTTACCAGAAAGAGCTCAGAACCCCATCTGTTAGCTTGAAGAGGTGCCTGTGATGGACTGTTAGTGAGAACAACAAGCCACAGACAAAGGTCATGATAACATGATGCCATTTCCTTCAAAGTAAATATCAAGCAAGGAACAGTGAGCACAATTATGAACGCTTTCTTTGTATGTGGGTCACTGTGCTACTTTTGTATGTTTAGAAGACTTTAAGACACCGTTTAAAAGTTTAAAAGCAAGATGAACACCCTTTACAATGGTGTCATGTGGGACTCACTGTAATGAACCCTCGAGTATTACAAAGACAACCTCTCAACAGAAGAAAAAGATTCCCACTCTTATGCTAGCAAGGAGGCACAGAATCAGAAGCATCACGAGCCAGCTGTCGGTTGTAGAAATGACACTTCATATCTAAAAAACGACTCCTTAAACACTTTCATGACTCACGATTCTTCTACAAGTGTCACTGACTAATTCTTAATTCTCACTTCATTTCCTATAGGAACCATGGGAATATATTGTACATACTGTTTTTCAAAAAACAACAACAAAAGATGATTTAATCATTAGGTAAATAAACAGCAGCTTCCATACTATTCAAAAGTGGGGAAAGCTATGCTGAGAAAAGAATTTGTTCCTAAAACTTCATTACTCACCCCCAGCACCAAAGTTGACAACATACTGAGAAAACAGAGCGTCCAGTTCATCGTACTGCACCAGGGCATCTTCAAACTGCTGTAGCATCTCAAACACAAAGGCAAGTTCCTCCTATTTACCCAAAACAAGTTAAAAAAAAAAAGCAAAAATATAAATCAGTGTTTTAAAACAAGTAGCTATGAAAGATTACAACAGAGAAAAGCATGCAGCATAATGAATAACGCTTGTGCTATACCAAGAAAAGATCAATTTAATGACCACACATGTCAACGTTTATGCACACAGAGAGAGAAGACCAGAAAGAAGCAGGGAACGGCCAACGTGATCCCCGGAGTCTCTGCGTGACTTACCAGCAGACTGGGCCTGACTGGTCAGCCTCTCGTCCTCGGTATGTCCCTGGCCCCCAGACACACACTTTTTCATTAGAATTCCACTACATGGAAGAGCAGAAGCTTCTCCTCCATTTACCTGTTTATTTATACCTGTATAGACTCATGGATATGAATTTTACCCCACGGGTTGAGACCCAAGTCTCTTAGTAGTTATCCTGTTGCACAAACTGCTCCCGCTTTGGCCACTGAGGGGGCTCATGGAGGTGGTGCGTGTCTTCTTCTGACAGAGCTCCACCTTTCTTGTGCACCTCTTAACTTTCTGGTTCTACACGATACTGTATTTTCCCTACACCAGCCCTGGAATCAACCACTTCCACAGGAGCCCTGGCACCTCTGATTGGAGAATGCAGTTTAGAAACCAAGATCTTGGCACTGAGTGTGTTCATTGCTACTGAGGTGTCATTTCTTTCTAGGCCCCATCAGAGGAGAGAGCAAGGAAATATACGTACATGTATTAAGCCTCACGTACACATACCTCTGTATTTGTGACTCTATCTAGCCAGCAGCCATCCAACCATGGGTTCACACTGATTCTAAACCAGCACCACTGGGTTCATTTAGACTCCCTCTTTCCTGGTTTGTTACTCTTAAAAAATAAGTTTAATAAGCTAGAAGGGTAAAGAGACAGGGAAATCTGAAAGATCTGTCATTGGTCAATCATACAGGGAATTATGAACACATTCAAATTCCCTTATGTGACCAAAATCATCCAAATACCACTAAGACAGAAGCATCAGAGATAAACTTCAAAATTTCTAATGAGAATTGGTCTTTATTTATTCAAAGTGCGTTATTTCTTCAGTGATTAATATACAAGTGATGTTTAAATATAAAATTACACTTTTTCAGTCAAAACATGGTGAACAAGAACAAGGAATCCTAAGAGCAACATTATTATCACTCTGCAGTGTTAAGAAGGTGTCCTTCCCCAAACTACTCTATTACACATCCCTTTGTTCTCTTAAGACTTTTCTTCTTAAAAGAGAAAGAGTTGGGACTTCCCTGGTGGCACAGTGGTTAAGAACCCGCCTGCCAATGCAGGGGACACGGGTTCGATCTCTGGTCTGGGAAGATCCCACATGCTGCAGAGCAACTAAACCCGTGCGCCACAACTACTGAGCCTGTGCCCTAGAGCCCGCGAGCCACAACTACTGAGCCCACGAGCCACAACTACTGAAGCCCGCGCACCTAGGGCCCACGCTCCGCAACAAGAGAAGCCACCGCAATGAGAAGCCCGTGCACCACAACTAAGAACAGCCCCTGCTCGACACAACTAGAGAAAGCCCACGCACACCAACGAACACCCAACGCAGCCAATAATAATAATAATAATAAATAAATAAATAAATTTTTTTAAAAAAAGAAAGACTTGATTACAGACCATACTTTTGTAAACTAGAGTAAAGAAACCAGCTTAAGACAATCTTTTATTGGAACCCAAGGTTATAAAACAAAACTACAGAAGAAACGTTCTTGGGAAGTCATAATTTAATCACAGCGCCAGGCAGGGAGTGGGTGTCTTTATCATCAGGATCATCACCACTGCTGGGACTCCTGTGCCTAAGCCTTGTCCACGGTAGACACCCCAGGAGGCCCGAGACACTAACAAAACCAGAACTACTCTGAGGACAAGGCCATCTCATAAAAGGCTAGATGCCAAGCTCTGAAGCAGCAGGGCAGCGGACGGAATGATTACTCAGCAGAGACCATCCCTGATCCTCTGCTTAAGAAGCCAAGAGAACGAAGCATCATTTGTTACCTACTGTATTGTCTTTTGGTTTTAAAAACTGTCACTATGAATTCCCAAAAGAGAGCTGCCTTATTCATACAGAATGAAAGAGGGAACGAGAGGAGAAGGAAACAGCCTAGTTCTGTGTGATCAGCCACGTACCTGCACCATGAAATAGTCACAGAAGCTCCAGCCTGGCTCGGTCCTCTTCTCCCTCAAGGTCCTCATGTCATCCTCAAACTTGCCTAGGTTTTTGGTAAAAGACATAAGAAGCAGTGTCCTGAGTTTGGTCAGGAAAGCATTCCAGGATTCCTGAGTTCGGGAGGAGTCCTTCAAGGGGTCGGAGAGCACGACACACCTGTGGAGAGATGAACGGACTGTGGAGACACCACCGCAAGCACAGAACCGCTGCCCCACGGCTACCACTTTCCTGGGGCGCAGGTTGACTTCCTCCCTCCCCTTCCTTCTTCCTTCTTTAACGGGTAAAAAACATTAGGCAGGTGGTGAGAAATCAGATTAGGAAAAGGCTTCATCGTGAACTGATCTAATGCCACGTGAACAGTCAGTGCTGTTCCCAAGAGTGCTGCTGTAGAACGGACTGGAAAGGGGGAGAGGGATTTATGGTGAGTCTTGAGTCTTAGATCCCGTCTCCAGGGCTCTCTGTAAAATAAGGCGATCGTACCTCACTCAGTTCCCAAACCCCATTTGCCCTGCCCTCTTCCAAAACCTTTTGGCTCCTTGTAACTGACAGAGACTAAAACGTAGATGTTTTAACGCGGCACACGAGGCCCAGGACAACGCGGACCAACCCGGCTGGCCAGCTTGGGTTCCTACCATCTCCAGCTCAAGCCCACGCAGCTCCTCACGCTCTCCCGTCTTTTTACCCAGCACCTTCCCCGCACAGCCCTGCTCAGCTGACACACCCTCACTGAGCCTCTCCCCCAGCCCCACCCCCGCTGCTCTGCCCTTGGCCCCACTGCGATTCCAGGATTCCAGGACCACAGCAGCCGACCACAGCAGCCGGTGCGCCCTGGAAACGCCTCCTCTCTTTGCCGGTCTGTTTCTCTCACCAGACTGTGAGCGCCTCGAGAGCAGCGTCAATAAATACTTGATAAATAAAGGCTTAGAGAGATATTGCTTAACTTGTAGGTATAATACAAGTTCACGACAAAAAGACTTTGTATGCATGGTGTAAAAATATCAAAGGCATAAAATTACAAGCGTTCCCAGTGGATTTGGAAAAGGCAGCACATTCATCCGCGAGACTGGAAAAGGTAACTTTCTTCATCCTTGAGAACAATACTTCAGAAAGATGAATAAGTCTGAACTCAGAAATAACTTTTAAATATTGATGCTATGAGTTTCAACATTCCTCCTCTGTAAATATTTTACCTGAACTACCAGCAAGGAGCAAAATGAACAGATTCTAAGTTTCATTTTCTCTGGGCTCCATCATACCTCTTGGAGGGAGGACTAAAGCTATGGATTATAAATCAGTGGACAAAGGGTGAAACAGCCATAGTCTAGGTGGTCCACCAGGTGAGCAATCAGTACCAAGAAGAAAATTTTTAAGTCGGTGGCCGGCTTTAATCCAGTCATTCCATCCCCACTAGATTCTGTTTCTTCCCCTGAAAGATAAAGGGGTCCAGTCAGCTCACTCCTAAGCCGCCTCCCTCAAAGGACTAACATGTGTTCATTCACTATATGAGCTGCGAGGGTCTACCAGCTCAGCAGTTTCTCCTTAAGGCATTCTCAAGGATTATAATCCATGTTTATTCCCGACCAGACACAGAGTTCTCTATACCTACAAGGGGTAGATGAAACAGGAAACTGACACGAACACCAGTCACCAAAACGGCATTTTCCTTCAGTGACCTGGTGCGTACCAATCAGACAATGTATTCATTACGCTCTCTACCCCTTATGCCCTTCAACATGTACTGTGTCTACTACATCCTCTTCTTCTCTTATTAATTAATACAACAAACTACGCTTCAGAAAGTCACATCGAGCGTAGTTAACTGAGAAAGGGAGAACCCAAAACAGCTCCTCCAGTCAGGCCCGGTGGAGTCTGATCCGGAGTCGAGCAGCGTCCACACGGCACGCGGCTGCACGGCAAGGAGCTCCCGGCCGGGGTCTCCGCCACTCACGGGGACGCTGCTGGCACAGACAATTAACACACGACCCTCTGCTTCAGCAACACTTACCAAAAGCCTGAAAACGCACAGAACTTTCACCAAGCAATTTTCCTTTTAGGGAGTTATCCTAAGGAAATAATTAAGGATGTAGATAACATCTGAGCTAGAATGATGTTTATAATTTTATAATAATAGGTAAGCAGTAACTTGTAAGTCCAGCAGAGGACTGTATAAATAACTTATAGTGCATTAATACTATGGACTACTATATAGTAACTAACAATAATAGTGTAGAAATACATTTACTGTTCAAAGAAAACATTCTGTATTAAGTGAAATCTATACTTTTAAGTACAGATTTGTCAAAGGTGGCTTTGCAAATTCATGAAAATCAAACTGTTAGAAGGCATCTCTAAATATTGAAGATGAAATGTTAAAAATTTTAGGAAGTTAAATTTTTCGTATAAAGAATAGTCATTAAAAGCAAGTTAGTCTTAAATGGGCCTAGCAGACACATACCTTTGGAAATTAGATAAAATTATAACGTAGACAAAAATAATAAATAAGCACTTCAAAAAAATCATTACACAATTTGAACTTTTCATAAGTTTAGACTAACACACCCCATTAGTACCAATTTATTTACTTAACAAAATCCCAAATAAATACGATTTCTTTTGTTATATTAAAAACCACTCAAGGACTTCCCTGGTGGTGCAGTGCTTAAGAATCCTCCTGCCAATGCGGGGGACACGGGTTCGAGCCATGGTCTGGGAAGATCCCACATGCCACGGAGCAACTAAGCCCCTGCGCCACAACTACTGAGCCCGCGCACCTAGAAGCCCGTGCTCCGCAACAAGAGAAGCCACCGCAATGAGAAGCCCGCACACCGCAACAAAGAGTAGCCCCTGCTCGCCACAACTAGAGGAAGCCCGCGTGCAGCTACGAAGACCCAATGCAGCCAAAAAACAAATAAGTTAATTAATTAAAAAATAAAACAAAACAAAACAAAAAAGCACCACTCAGAGGCCATTCGGGTTTGACTTTGGGCTCCCCCCGTCTCAGCATCCCCTGCGGCCCACTTCCCCTCAGATGGTAAAGCTGCTCTCTTCCCTACAGGCCTTACGGCCGTCCACTCTTCTTCCAGAGCAAAAATGTTAGTACGCCTAGAGAGGAAAAGGACCCTCAGTAATGGAGCATCTAGCAGAATGTTAAAGTGACTCCTCTGAGGTAACTAATGCATGAATAACAGACCTCAGAAAAAAATCCCCGGAAGTCCAGACTGAGTGCGGTTTCCCTAAGGTGAAGTGTAAGCGCAACCATCTAATTCCAACTTTAAATAAAGCAGGTCTGAACATTACCGTGTACCCAGTATTGTGTGGAACACAGAAAGGAAGCCCACACATGGCTCCCTCCCCGAAGAACTGTCAGCTCATCAGGTGGACCTGACACAGGATGCGGTCAAGTGGCAGCCACGTGGCAGGGTCTGCTTGGGACTCCTGGCCGCACACACCCAGGATCTCTTCCCTTAACTCCTCGCACGTCCTTCATTTCTTAGCCCCCAGAGCAGGCCAGCTGCCGCACTCTGGAAACTTCTGTCTGAGCATCTGCCACTGTGGTGACCACAAGTGTGATGACTTGGGTGTGAACTAATGCCCGCCTCCGCCACTAGACGACGCAGTACCAGAGCAGGGACGAGGCTCACCACGGCATCCCCAGCACCTCACGTGCTCAACTGCCAGGTACAGACTAAAACCGGCCAGGTGTTGGGATGCACTGGCCGGCACAGCTAGGCATGGACCCACTGAAGAGACAGGGAGTGGGCTACGGGCAGGAGAGAACAGGGCCCAGACGTGGCTTGAGCAAGAGGGGAAAGTAAGTCCAGGCGCTGAAGGAGCCACCAAAGTCTCAGGTTCCCTTTTAAAGTTTCTGAAGAAGATTAAAGCGGCATTTTATAACTTCTGTCTTAAGGAACTCTTACTAGGTGTTAAGGTAAACAAAACACAGGGTCCCAGCACCAAGAAACGCCCAAGGAGCCCTGCTGTACACAGGCTGCAGACTTCTCAGAGCCCTTCCTGTGCTAACACCCATCACCGGCCTTCCAAGGGGACCCACTGTGGTCTCTCCCACGGTCACCAAGCCTCGGGGCCTCCCCTGCCAGGCAACCCGTCGCAGATGACTGTTCAGAGTTTCTCGCCAGCCAGCCAGGAACTCCACGAGGAGAGGGACCTAGTCTGCTCTTCAGCACCCATCACATGCTCAGTGTCAGGCATCGGACAGGTGCTCACACAGCAAATATTCACTACTACCTGGAAGCCAGTAAACTGTATCATCCAGACATCCGCCCAAAGAGGTCAAAAGAAACATGCACTTACCTGTCACTCTGTTTATTACAAAAATCGTTTCTTATTTTGTCCACAATGGAAGTTCGGGGAAGGATGTTGGTTTTGTTTTTTTTCTTGGCATCATTTTCAACTACCACTATTAACCAGTCCACGGAGCTGTGAGCTTTCAGAACATTCTGCCACTTGGTGAGGTCGTCTTTTACTGTAGCTTTATACACCTCAGTATCCTGAAAATAAATAATTCACTGTGAAAGCAGGTTAGTTAATATCCTTTAGTTCATACGGCAAATGTGTCCAATAACGGAAGACAGCGTGCTTTCCTGCTCCGGGATGGGGACACTGCACAGAGAGCCCGGCGCTGGTCCCGGCGGCTGGCACTCTGGGCAGGCTCAGCACCACACCCCAGGTGTGCACTGTCCCCAAGACCAGGGAGGCCAAGGGGAGGGCTTCCAGCGTCACAGAGGCAGAGGCGGAGAGGCAAAGGGCCGAGCAAGCTGCCCACAGCAACACAGTCTGCTAACTAAGTCGGGACTTTAAAACCCAGGTCTGCAGGGCCACAGGCCACAGGCCCAAGCACAAGAGGGTCCCAACACGGCCACAGCCCCGCCCTGATGGGAGGCGAGTGGCTGTGGAGCCCCCAGAACCACTCTAACCTCAGTGCCACATGCAGGCCACGCCGGGGGCAAGGCAGCTTCAGAGGCGAACCCGAGTAAAGAGGACACGCTAGGGCTTTTGTAAGTGGTCCTCGTTCCCATGCATCGACAGGGGAGCCGGCCTGGGCCTGAGAACCAAAGCTGCTCCGGACTCAGGGCACCACACAGCAGCCTGCGCGAACACCAACGAGGCGAGCCTTGGCTCTCCTCCAGGGAGAAGCAGGGAAACAGAAGTCTCCCTTGCTTTGTAACTCTGTTTACATCTGACGTTATGCTCCGTAAATCCACTAAGTGGATTCAGAGTGAAAAAAACAAGATGCTTAACTCATTTCAATATGAGGCACTTAAAAACCTTTGGAAACTATAACTCATAGCTACTGTCTAAATATATGCTTTCCCCTCTTTTAACAGAAAGATTCCTTACTACCCTGCTTGTATTTTCTCTAGATGTTCTAGTCTCTCTCGAGTAACACTCACGTGATTGATCCATGAATGAGTTAAATCTCAAATTCTGTATCAAGTCCCTCCTTTCGTTTAATTAATAAGTGAAAAGTTCCAAAAGGCAGTACTTAAAAAATTTAAAAAACTGCTATGTCCTCAGTTTAAATTTGAAATAAGTACAATCTGAAAAAGATCTTTTGGTTAAAAATTAAAAGGAAAACCATCCTGCAAAACTCTCATTTCTGTGAACTAATATCCAACAGTACCATACACGCATACTGCGTATTTTCCATACAACGGCCGTGCTTAGGACTGGAAGCTTAGATTTTACAATGCTGGTCCTCTGTCGAAACCCAGATGCATGACGCCTGGAAAGTGAAACCAGAAGGCCAGGGGGCTGCAGCCACAGACCCCGGCAGCTTTAAAATCAAGGCGCAGACACAAATCACAGGGCGGACAAGGGGCGGTGAGGAGCCCTGACAAGCTCCAAGGCCGTCCCGGGGCCAGTTCAGGGCGCCCTTCACCAGAATCCACGCTAAGGAGAGGTGGCCGCACCCCAAGGGGACACCAGCCCCTCTCCTGGTGACATTCTGGGGCAGCTTGCGGGGACTCTCGGGAAGAGGCCTCGCTGAGCAGCCGGCTGGACAGAGTCCCCCAAAGTTCTGGCGGAATCGGGAGGACAGAACCCAGTACATCACTCACGATGGTGAGCAAACAGCAAACATTCCTAAAAAGACTCGCTGACTCTGCAGAAGAGGAACCCAAGCTGAGCCACTGAGGTTAAGGGTCTCTCAGGAAACCGCAGCAAAGAGAGGAAGACGCCATCACAGGGAAGGGAGGGGGACGAGGGGGTCCTAGTGCGGACCAGCCGCCTCGGCGCCAGAGCCAAGCCGGGCGAGGAGGGCATCACAGCGCAGATGACAAAGGAGTGGGGGCTGGCTTGGGGTGTCCCAGGACAAGTAGGGCAAAGAGGGCCTCCGAGGGGGGTCATGGGTCACATGAGGTGGGGAGGGGGTGATCCATCAGAGCGTCAGCCCAGAGCGGGGGGGGGGGGCACCCACGCCACAGGGCAGCAGGACAGCAGTGACAGGAGAAGGTTCACAGGCAGTGATGATTCCAATAAGCAAACCTATGGAAGAGAATGAGTGCCCGGCTTCTCCAAGCCGGAGAAGGGAGTTACAAGTATGGAAAGGGAAGGAACTATGTCTCAAGTAGTATAATATGACTTGAAGGAAAGAGGTGTAACTTACAGTGTATACTATAAACCAGAGTCCCCCAACCCCCCGGGCCAAGGACTGGTACCGGTCCACGCCTATTAAGAACCGGGCCACACAGCAGGAGGTGAGCGGTAGGCGAGCGAGCGAAGCTTCGTCTGCCGCTCTCCATGGCTTCCCATCACTCACATCACCGCCTGAACTATCCCCCCACTCCACCCCCCGTCCTTGGAAAAACTGTCTTCAACAAAACCAGTCCCTGGTGCCAAAAAGGTGGGGGAGCGCTGCTATAAACCATAAAGCAACTAGTGGAGTAACATAACAAAGAGTTTTACTTTTAAATCTAAACTCCTAAACATTGTCAACTTGCTCCAAAAAATTTTCTTAACAGATGGTAATCAAAACTATCAATAGGGCTTCCCTGGTGGCGCAGTGGTTGAGAGTCTGCCTGCCAATGAAGGGGACACAGGTTTGAGCCCTGGTCCGGGAAGATCCCGCATGCCATGGAGCAACTAAGCCCATGCACCACAACTACTGAGCCTGCGCTCTAGAGCTCTCGTGCCACAACTACTGAGCCCGTGTGCCACAACTACTGAAGCCCGCGCACCGCAATGAAGAGTAGCCCCCACTCCCACAACTAGAGAAAGTTCGCGCACAGCAACAAATACCCAACCCGGCCAAAAAAATTAATTAAGTAAGTAATTAAAATTAAAATTTAAAAAAAACTATCAATAAAACAAAAGGGCTTCCCTGGTGGCGCAGTGGTTGAGAGTCCACCTGCCGATGCAGGGGACACGGGTTCGTGCCCCAGTCCGGGAGGATCCCACATGCTGCGGAGCAGCTGGGCCCGTGAGCCATGGCCGCTGAGCCTGTGCGTCCGGAGCCTGTGCTCCACAACGGGAGAGGCCACAGCAGTGAGAGGCCCGCGTACCACAAAAAAACCAAAACCAAAACAAAACAAAACAAAAAAAACTAAAACAAAACAAAAAAACCCCACAGGCTCCCTACTAGAAAACAAGTTTAAGGAAAACAAAACACCATCATCCATAACGCCCACAAAAACTACACCTAGCAAAAAAATGCAAGACTTTTATGAAAAACACTATGACACGTTACGAAAACATAAAAAAGCCATAAAGAATGGAGAAACAAACCAGGTTCCCAGAGGAGAAGATTCATGATCATTAACATTCTTCTCAGATGAACGTGTAACTTTTTCAAGACAATCCCAATCAAAACACCTCCGTCTCGGGCCTCCCTGGTGGCGCAGTGGTTGAGAGTCCGTCTGCCAATGCAGGGGATACGGGTTCGTGCCCCGGTCTGGGAGGATCCCATATGCCGCGGAGCGGCTGGGCCCGTGAGCCATGGCCGCTGGGCCTGCGCATCCGGAGCCTGTGCTCCGCAACGGGAGAGGCCACAGCAGTGAGAGGCCCGCGTACGGCAAAAAAAAAAAACAAAAAACACCTCCGTCTTTTGTTTTTTTCCTTTTCAGTCACTGTTCCAGTTACCTATGGCTTTGTACCAAACCCCTACAATACGCAGTGGTCCAGAAGATCTGCTCACACACCTGCACCCTGGAGATTTGGTGGACAGCTCGCCTGCCCCACATGGTGTCAGCTGTGGCACTGGAAGGCTGGGAGCGAGATGGCAATGACATGTCTGCTGATGGACGCTAGCTTGCTGACAGCATCTGCTGGGGCTGGGAGTGCACACCTCCAGATGGCCTTCCCACAGGGGCACTGACTTCCTCTGAGAATGGTGGCTGGGATCTGACAGCAAGCATCCCAAGAGGACGCAGCAAAAGATATATTCCCTTTTAGGACAGTCTCAAGAGTCATAGCTTCCCTTCTGCCAGTCAGACCCACCCAGATTCAATTGGAGGAGACACAGACCCAGGCTCTCATGGCAGGAATGTCACTGCCATGCAGAGAAGAACACGTGGGATGGGAGATACTGGTACAGACATTTTTGGAAAATAAAATCTGTACACCTAACAATCGGATTCTAAAATTCATATGAAAGAGAAAATGCATGCTAGCCAAGAGATTTATTTTAAAAGAACAGATATCAGTACATATTATAAAAATGTAATTAAATGTAATTAAAAGTCTGGTCCAGGCATAGAACAGACAATGATCAACAGAACTGATGTGTCCAGAATATTGTGCATAAAAGATACTGCTTTAAAATAAAGGTAACGGGACTTCCCTGGTGGGGCAGTGGTTAAGAATCTGCCTGCCAATGCAAGGGACATGGGTTTGATCCCTGGTCCGGGAAGATCTCACATCAGCGGAGCAATTAAGCCCGTGTGCCACAACTACCGAGCCAGCGTGCCTAGAGTCCATGCTCTGCAACAAGAGAAGCCACCACAGTGAGAAGCCAGTGCAACGCAACGAAGAGTAGCCCCTGCTCGCCCCAACTAGAGAAAGCCTGCGTGCAGCAACGAAGACCCAATGCAGCCAAAAAATATGAATAAATAAATAAATAAATAAAATAAAGTTGACATTTTCGGTAAGTGGGGAAAAGGTAGACTATTATGAATGATATTAGGTCAAGTTGCTCCCCATTTAGACAACAAATTAGACACTGAACCCACATTGCTCCTACCATATACAAAAATAACTTGAAGCTATACAGATCCAAATATAAAACACAAATTATAAAAATATTAAAAGAAAACATAGGAGAAAATCAGTTATTATCTTCAGATAGACAAGGCCTTCCTAAACATGAAACACTACTCAGAAACCATGTTTTTTTTTGTTTGGTTTTTTTTTTTGTTTTTTTTTTTCTTTTTGCGGTATGCGGGCCTCTCACTGTTGTGGCCTCTCCCGTTGCGGAGCACAGGCTCCGGATGCGCAGGCCCAGCGGCCATGGCTCACGGGCCCAGCCGCTCCGCGGCATATGGGATCTTCCCGGACCGGGGCACGAACCCGTGTCCCCTGCATCGGCAGGTGGACTCTCAACCACTGCGCCACCAGGGAAGCCCCAGAGCATATTTTAAAAGTTGAAATAAGACCACTTCATACACCTCAATGGAAAGAAATTTTTAAACTGAAATGTATAATTTCTAAGAAAAATATAGTTTATCAAGATTGACAAATGGCTGAAACAGATCAATTTCCGTGGAAGGGATACAGAACGTGATCACGGAACTATCCCACAAGACAGTACCAGGTGCAGATGGTTTCTCAGGAGAACTCCATGAAACCCTAGAGACCAGACAGTACTAGTACTGCGTACGTTGTTTCAGACACGGAAACGAGAAACTTCCAAGTTACGGGTATGGATCAGGTATCACCACGGGTACCGAGACCTGATAAACGCAGTAGGGAAAAAAGGTACAGGTCAAGCACTGGTGAATACATTGATACATGCAAGAAATCCTAAATACTGCGGACAGACACCAACACCACAGTAAGAAAATAACACTCTGACCAAGTGGACTATGCCGGGAACGCAAGTATGGTTCAATAAGAAGAAACCCATTAATGTAATTCAACAAAGTAGTAGATGTAAGTGGGAAAAATCATATGATTATCTCCACCAGGTATGAGAAAGCCTTTAACAGAATTCAACAGTGTTTTCCTAATAAAAACCCTCGAGAAAACAGGAACGGATGGAAGTTCCTTCATACACTCACTCAAATTTACCTTATGTCCATAGTCAGCGCCCTACTGTGGGGAGACACCACAGGCATTCCCACTTAAGTCAGGAACAAGGAAAAGATACCCACTGTCTCCACTGCTACTAGACAATGTCTTACAACAGGAAAAGCAATTTGAGGCATAAGAAGTGAAAAGGAAGAAATAAGACTCTCTGCAGGTGACAGGATAGGATATCTGGAAAACCCTAGACTTTGGGGCCTAGAGAACCAATGATAAAACTAACTCAAACAATAAAAGAATTCAGCAAGGTTAACATGAAAAAAAATCAATGTCTTCATATACAAAAAAAATAACCAACTAGAAGATATAATGGGAGAGAAAACCCCGTTGACAATAGCAACTAAAAAGTAAAATACTTAGAAAAGTAATTTGAAACTAAAATCCATGTGGAAAAATAAACATGCCAGAGCAACTAGGCAAACACTGAAGAGAATGACCCCTGAGAGAGGACCAGCCCGACCAGGTATGAACGTGGACTGTCAGTCTAGGGAAAGCACGAACTGCAAACAAACTCTGAACTCTTCAAAGCAGGTTTGTTTCTGGCTGTAGTACAGGTGTAGCAATTCTGAAACTATTCTATGCGTACTGCAGGACTGAGCGGGTGAGTGAATGTGTTGATGCGGCAGAGCCAGGGTAGATATAAACATGGAACAGGGTAAGGCAAGAAAGCCCTGTGGGGTTAGGCTAAAATCAGAGGCATCAGTATCAACTCACGATTTCTAAGACACATGCTTCCCTAGCCCCGTGTAGTCAAAAGGCATAGAAGCGGGGACCCTCCCACAGTGCCAGGGGAACCAGGGCTCTGTGGAAAAAATGGCTGATTCCAGCACAAGGGTAGCAAAGGGACAAGAACCCAGAATACCTTGTTGTGCCAGAAAATTAGAAAGTGCTCAAAAGGACACAGGAGCCAGCTTGAAGTGACTCTCACTGGCCAAATCTGGGACAACTTGGAACATCAAAATAAGTAAGGATAATTGACTATAAAGCACTAAATAAAACAGAAGCCCACACAGGCTCTTCCCTAGAGTAGAGTGCTGACTGATAAATTTGGGGAAGTGGTACATGCAAGCCTTGGTAATGACTGGTGCAGGAAGAATCATCACTCGGGGCTAAATCTGGTCTGGATTTTGGAGGGGTTCCCGTCACTGTGTGACAGGGGTGCCTCCCTGGGCATAAACTGTGCAAACAACATGGCTTATGCTGAACATCTGTATTCCCCCGGGAGTCTAGCCACCCTTGGAGTTTTGCCGTGTGCCAGGCGGAGGCTGCCTACGTGCCTGGCCCAATAAAAACCCTGGGTGCCGAGTCTCCAACGAGCTCCCCTGGTGGACAGCATCTCACACGTGCTATCACACTTGTTCTCGGGAGGAAGCACATCCCACGTGACTCCACTGGGAAAGGCTACAAAGTGAAGTCAGCAAAGGCAAAAGGTGCACGGGGTGAAGGGGAGAACAGGCGTGAGCTTCGAGTCCTTTCTCATTAAAACTACAAAAACTACTTCTGCATCCTCAGTTTCAGGTTAAAATGTCACAGTATGTAACGATTTATATATTTTGTATACTGCTAAATGCTTGTTTTATTAGAGTCAAACAGATAGGAAGAAATGACCCACAGAATTTTCTATTCGTTCATGAAAGAATAATTCCGTCAAGAATGGGTTCACGGGGCTTCCCTGGTGGCGCAGTGGTTGAGAGTCCGCCTGCCGATGCAGGGGACACGGGTTCGTGCCCCGATCCCGGAAGATCCCACATGCCGCGGAGCGGCTGGGCCCGCGAGCCATGGCCGCGGAGCCTGTGTGTCCGGAGCCTGTGCTCCGCAACGGGAGAGGCCACAGCAGTGAGAGGCCCGCGTACAGCAAAAAAAAAAAAAAAAAAAGAATGGGTTCACGAACACAGAACTGCCAAGTACGAGTAAAGGCCGCAGTGCCCGCAGCTGCAGCATCCCCTCACTTGATGGGCGTCCCAGAGCGCCTCCTGCACCAGACACAGATCGTGAGTTAGGAGACACAGTCCCCTGCCCCCAGAGAGCCCACAAACCAGAACCAAAGACAAACAAGGATTCGCAAGTACAGTAATTGTCATGATGGTGAGTACAGGGTGTTATGAAAACAAAGCTGAAAGTAAATATTAAAAAGACCTAGTGCCCACTAGGCCACAGTGAGATGGCTCACAAGAACTGGAAACACAAGTAAGACTATATTTGGTGATCAGCACGAGTGCCCCGCGCTGGGCCAGAGCAGAAGATAGGCCACGGCAAAGCCACACGCTTGGCGGAAGGATGGAGAAAAGAGAAGACTACCAAAAAATTAAAATTAAAAAGTAAATTTCAAAAAGTATAGCTGTCTTAGCAAAACCCAGACCTCTGAATCTTAACCCCATTCCAAGACATGTTCTTGTAACTTCTCCCTTTAAATGAATACTTACACAGCATTCCGTCCAATAAATATGAAGAAAGGGGAACGTGAGCAGAGCTTTGTTTCCTTCTTTGGGCAGCAGCTCCTCTTTGAATTGAACAAAGTTAGATTCTAGGTGAATCATCTTTGGAGCTCGGCCATAGGACCTATAAACAATTTTTAACAAGTCACTGAAGAAAATAAGAATGTTTAGCAGAAAGAAAAGGAGAAAACAACAACAACAATTTAATCACATCTATGAGTTCAGAAGTACACATAGGGCACCAAGCCTGAACTGTAGCGATTACATATGCTATCCAAAAAGACGCTGTAACTTAGTTTAAACACAGCCCACATGGACATGTCAAGGCTCTCCATAAATCTGTCGGCTTTACTTTGCTTGCAACACAGACTTCTGAGAAAAACGGATGTTAACCTACAGTCACTATAAAAGAAGAAAAGGGTTTCCCAATTGTCAAAAGTGCTGTGTGAAGCTATCAAAGCTTTAAACTGCTCTAATACTTTTGTGACAACCGGTATTATCCAAAAAAGAGAACTGTCTGGTGAAAAAGAACAGGTTTCGTTCACATAGCATAAATAAAATAGTGGTAACCAGCCTCCTCCATTTTTTCTCAACCCAAGAACAAAGGACACAGAGAGAAATCCCACAAGCTGCACTCATCTAACCTATGGCTATCAGAGGGTATGGATGCTGTTTTATTATACTTGTAAAAATAAATTATGCTACATACATCTTTTTTCCATACCTCTATTTTCCACCTCTAGTAGTTGTATCTCTTTTAAATATCTATAGCTGGATTTTGTACTTTTTATCCAATCTAAGGAGTCTCGGTGATTAATAAGCTAAAACCAACCAAATTTAATGTGATTATGCTTGAACTTGTGGATTTTCTATTTCAGCCTCTCTATTTTTTTCTGTCCTTTGAGAGATTAATCAAATTTTCTTTTTCCATCCTTCTTCTCTGTTAGTTTGAAAGTTTAACCATCTATTTCTTTTCTGCTGCTGGTTACATTTTAATTTTTAATATGCATAAACTTAAATTTCCCTCTCAAAGACTACAGTAAATGTCTACCTCTCCGTGAACAAGACAAAGATAGTACACTGTCTTCTCCCTGCTTTCCTCCACAATCTGAAATTTTAGATTTTTTAATTCTTAAAAGCACCGACACCATAATATAGCATAGTATTTATGACTTGCTTGCTGGCAGCTGCTTCCTTTATCCTGTGAATTCATGGTTCATTTTCCTTTTTCTTGAGATACATTCCTTAATTATTTCACAGAGAGTAGTAGAGTTTCTGATCATACATGTCTGAAAATGTTTCCCAACGATCTCCATCCGGTGGCAAGCAGCAAATATAAGATGTGAACAGCACTCTGGAGAGAACACGTGTGGTGCCGTGCGGCCAGAGTGGCAGATCAGGGCCCCCGGCCATCCTGGGCCCAGCTGGCATCCTGTCTCTCCCAAGGCCCGGGGGAGGCTGAGGCAGTCTTCCCGCTTGTATGAGTAAGAATAATACAGAACTCTAGATTCAGAGGTACTTGCCCTCAAGACTCTTCTTAAATGCTGTATTTTATGCTACATTTTAAATGCTGTTAGAGACTGCAAATTCGGTTTTTCTTTTCTCCCTGTTGCTTGGCATGGCTTTTTGTTTGCTTTGTTTTGTTTTCATTCTGCTTGACATTCAGCGGCCCCTACAATCTCCGAACTCACTGCTGGGAAAATCTTGACGCCAGTTCTTCAAGTATCACCTGTCCTCCACCCTCTCTATACTCTCCTTCTGAAACATCTTCTACAGGGACATTGAAACTTCTGGACTTGGCCTTCACGGCTCAGCTTTCCTTTCACGCCTCCAACTCCAGCTCTCAGCATTCAACTCTGGAGTTTCCAAGCACAATCTCCCAACTCACTACTTTGCTTTTCAGCTACACAGCAGTTCACTGCATCAAGTAAAGTTTCTGCTTCAATTTTTCCCAAGATCTAATCAATTAATTTAAAATTTTATCAAACTAATATATATACACTTTAACATGTCAAGTAGTACTAAAGAGCTTTACACACACACACACACACACACAGGCGCGCGCGCACGCGCGCGTGCAGCAGAGGGAACCCTGCCCGGGCCTTCTGTCACCCCTTTCTACCCCTCGCCTACCAAGGTCCTGGGCCCCTGGCCCTGTCACCTGTCAGGGCTCGCCTGCTTCTCAGGGAGCCACCTCTGCAGACACACGGGCTCAGCTTTCCCTCCTATTCCTCTGTCCATCCTCCTTCTCCCAAAGAGGCGTCCACGTCTCTGCTGCCGCCACTTCTGCCCTCCTCTGTCCTTGAACATTTCTCGTTCTCTTTTCTCATTTAGTTTTCAAGAAGGTGAAGAGATGAAAATACGTGTTAAATCTATGCAGTGTCTCTATTTCATTTTTTTCCTCATAACCCCCTTTCCTGTTTCTTCTATCTTTCTGAATGTTTAAATAATGTATACTATTGGAAACCCTTTACAGATTACTCCATTTCTTCAGGTATTAAACTCTTCCGTTTGCTGGACTATTTTCTCTCATTCACAGCACTGGGCCTCTTGAGATGGTGAATAATTTTTCTGTAAGAGAATTCTCCCACATTCTGTACACTCTTCCTATTACATGTAGGTAATTAAATACATTCCTTGTAACACTATAATCGGGCACAAAAATTAGACTAGATTCAATAGAGAGCCTGGATAAGTCATCTAGAATGTTAACTCTTCACGTTAGCAGATTACAAACTGGTGATCAGAAAGGAATAACATGGCAAGAATCAGAATTACATGAACATGAGTAACAACAGGAAATTCTTCATAAACCTTGGTTAAAATCAGATTACTGGTATTAACAAGTCACAATCCAAACATTTTCTACAAATAATATCTAATCTTACCAGAAATTAGTCTTCCAGTAAGATAATTCAAAGTCAATTATTTCCTCAGAACAAGTCATTAGAGGAACAATTACAAACAATAGGGCAAACGGGAGGATTGATTTGGTTTCCCTCCTAATTTTTTTATACATTTATTTAATTTTTTTTTTTTGGCTGTGTTGGGTCTTCGCTGCTGCACGCGGGCTTTCTCTAGTTGCGGTGAGCGGGAACTACTCTTCGCTGCAGTGCACGGGCTTCTCATTGCAGTGGCTTCTCTTGTTGCGGAGCACGGGCTCTAGGTGTGCAGACTTCAGTAGTTGTGGCACGCGGGCTCAGTAGTTGTGGCATGCGAGCTCTAGAGCGCAGGCTCAGTAGTTGTGGCACACAGGCTTAGCTGCTCCGTGGCACGTGGGATCTTCCTGGGCCCGGGGCTCGAGCCCGTGTCCCCTACATTGGCAGGCGGATTCTTAACCACTGTGCCACCAAGGAAGCCTCTCCTTCATAATTTTTAAGTAACATCTTTCTGTACACTTTCTCATCCTTAAGAGAAGAGCCAGGAGCTCAGGGCAGAGAGAAGGCCTCATAAGACAGCAGACAGAGGCACCTGCTCTAATGTGGAATCGGAGTGTGCGTCTGCTTTCCAAAATGCCATGAGGAATCAGAAGCCATTCCTATAAAAGTGGGCCTTCAGCTCAGAAGAAGTGTCCCATTTCTACCGTCTTATGTCTTGTCAAGAAAATCAACACATTCCTTAGAGAAGAAGGCCCACAACTACGTGGCTCCACTCAGTTTCCTGAGAACTCAGCCTTTAACTCTTACTACTTCACGTGCTCACACAAATGCCTACAAAACGAGGAGGGAGATGCAGCGAAAACCAGAGGCGCCGTACCTTCTCCATTCCATCGGTTCTCTTGGAAGCTGCTGGGAGAGCGTCGGATAAACAGAGGTAAATAAATTCTGATCTCCAGCACCTACAACAGGAATAAAAATGGCATTTTTAGGTAAATATAGGAAAAATGGGCTCTAAAATTTATTAATTGGTATTTTTAGGCAACTTAATAATTTAGCAGAATGACATCACAAAACAAGATTTCTTCATATCTTTAAATAAGGGGTCTCAAGAAAAGCCAGCACTTGACACGTGATCTAACTAACCCTCGCCTGGCCTCTCTGAGGTGGGTATGATTCTCCCCCACGAGGAGGAGGAGGATCAGGAAAGTGGAGTCACCTGCCTGGGCTCTGAAAGCTAAGGAGAGGCGGAGCTGGCCCAGCTCCACCCAGCCTCACCCCTGCGTCAGCTCATACAGCTGCTGCTCTCTTCAACTTGGACAAAACAGCCATGAAACTCTAGGCAGAACAGGAAACCCGGACAAGTGAACAGAGTTTCTTCACCAAAATAAGCTCGATATGCGTCCAAATGCCACTAGGAGCCGAGACGCACAATACGCTCTCTGTGCCCACGCCACCCAGGACACCGGACATGCCTGCTCTCGTCCAGTCCACACGGGAAGTCCTGGAGGCAGACCCGACCTCACGGCTGAAGAGGGGGAGCACAAAGCTGGCTGGCTGCGGAGACCAGTGAGGAACCCAGGAGTGTCTGACTCCGCATGCTAAGCTGTTAATTCAGCTCTTTCATCCTAGCTTTGACGGAACTGAAAAATCCACTTAGCTCTCATAAGATGACAGCATAACCATATCGTACTTAGGCTTAAAAAGAACCTTTCGGTAGATGACTCAAATTCTTATACTCAGAGGATCCTCTAACTTTAAGCAAAACCATTTTCCATTTGCTTTTCTATTGACCTTAAAGAAATCATTGGGAATTGATGTGGGCCATTAACACATTTGCTTATTTTGCTATCATGAGCCCTCCAAAAAAACCAAAACAAAACCTTCCCCAAACCACATAACACTGTCAGGTGACTGCTGAGAGGAAGGTGTTTCTGGGCAGCTGAGTTGCTTATCAGAGAGGCAGTGGGGCACAGTGACTGGACACAGATGCTGAAAGGCTGATGGCCTGGTTCCAACCTGAGGTCCACCACCTACCAGCTGAGTAAGCATGGGGAGACCACCGAGCCTTTCTGTGCCTCGGGGACCATCTGTGAAATGGGAATGGGAAAGTAAGAATAGCTCCCAACAGGGCTATGGTGAGACTAAGTGAGTCAACACAAATAACCGTGAACAAGGCCTGACACAAAGTAAATCCTTAATAAGGGTTACTATTAATAATTTATTGTTGACATAAAAACAACTTTTATGTTTTTTTTGTTTTGTTTGTTTGTTTTTTTTGCGGTATGCGGGCCTCTCGCTGCTGTGGCCTCTCCCGTTGCGGAGCACAGGCTCCAGACGCGCAGGCTCAGCGGCCATGGCTCACGGGCCCAGTTGCTCCGCGGCATGTGGGATCTTCCCGGACTGGGGCACGAACCCGTGTCCCCTGCATCAGCAGGCGGACTCTCAACCACTGTGCCACCAGGGAAGCCAACTTTTATGTTTTAACTCATCATTTTTCATCGTGTTCATTTACTTGGTAGTTGTCTTAGAAATCAAAGTAAGAAAACCTTCAGTTAGCTTCAGATTTCTTATCCTTGAGTGCCAACTCCTGCTGTCTCTTTTAAAGGTTCTAAGATTAACATATAAAAATCACTATGGGCTTCCCTGGTGGCGCAGTGGTTGAGAGTCTGCCTGCTGATGCAGGGGACACGGGTTCGTGCCCCGGTCCGGGAGGATCCCACATGCCGTGAAGCGGCTGGGCCCGTGAGCCATGGCCACTGAGCCTGCGTGTCTGGAGCCTGTGCTACGCAACGGGAGAGGCCACAGCAGTGAGAGGCCCGCGTACCGCAAAAAAAAAAAAAAAAGACCACTAAACCTTGCTAAATAGAAATTAGGGCAAACACACAGAAGCCTTCTCCTCTTTCACTTGGTTTTATATATATATATATATATATATATATAGTCCTTGCAATAAAGTCTCACATAAAGGTACGGGGGCGGAGTCAAGATGGTGTACTAGGAGGACGCAGAATTCGCGTCTCCTCACAACTTGGGCACCTACCAGGAACCAGTGGGGGACCACAGACACCTAAAGGGACAGGAGGAACCCCCAACAACTGGGTAGGATGTGGGGGGAGTGAGGAGGGAGGAGAAGTGGAGGCGGGAGGGGACTGGTACCCCTGAGGGGTGGCTGGGGGAGGGGAAGGGATCCCACACCTGAAGGGGGGAATTGGGGGACCACTGGGAGGGCAGAGGGTCCAAAGGGAGCGTGGCCAGGTTTCCCCTGCCCAGGAGCCTACTGAGATCCTGGGCCTGATCCTGTGCCCACCGAGGCCCCCTTCAGCTGCGAGGGTCCCAAGGGAATGGGAGGGAGGGAAGGGGGAGCAAAAGTAAAGGCCGGACCTCCGGGACCAGCACCCCTGAGGGGCGGCTGGGGGAGGGGAGGAGTTCCTACACCCAGCGGGACCCACCCACGCACAGTTAGGGGTCCAGCAGCCACAAGGGAGATCCTGGGGGAGATGGTGGGGAGGAGTGTGAAGGAACGGAAGGGAACGGGGCCAGCACTTTCCCTGTCCACTTAGGCACCAGGGAGCCTGTTGGGCTCCCAGGCCTAATCCTCTGCCCTCCCAGCCTCCCTCCTGCTGCGCAGAGCCCAAGCCCCGCCCCTACACTTGGAGACCCGCTCCAATGCGCTGGGCCTAAACCCCACCCACACCCCCCCACTCAGGGCCCTACCTCCAGACTCCGAGCTCCACACTGCAGAGGCCCTCCTTTCCACGTGCTGCCTCTCCCCTTCCGCCCTAAGCAGAGGCCCCGCACCACGCTCAAACGTCACCCCCCCACCCGCCTAGGTCCCGCCCCACCCTAAACCCTACCCCTGCCTAAGTTCCACCCCCACCTGAACTCCACCCTCATAGCCAAGGCTTCTTTATGTTGTTGTTGTTTTTACCTCTTTTAGATTGGGGTTCTGTTTCACCTTGTTGATTCATTGTTGTTGATTCTTTTAGAATTTTATTTTTCCGAATAAATCTTTTCTTTTTCTAATTTTATTTTATTCTTTATACTTTGTTAGTGATCTCTCTTTTTGGTTTGTTCGCCCCCCCTTTTCTTCTTTTTTTTTTCTTTTTTCTGTTGTGGTTTTATTTCACATTGTTGCAGTTGTTTCAATTATAGTTTTATTTTTCCTAATATACCTTTTATCTTTCCAATTTTATTTTTTTATTCTTTGATATTGTACTGCACTTTTCTTTCTTTCTTCCTTTTTTTTTTTTTTTTACCGTGCCACAAAGCTTGCAAGATCTTGGTTCCCAGGCCAGAGGTCAGGCCCGAGCTCCTGTGGTGGGAGCTCCGAGTCCAAACCACTGAACTAACAGAGAACTTCAGACCCCAGGGAATATTAATTGGAGTGAGGCCTCCCGGAGGTCCTCATCTCAGCACCAAGACCCAGCTCTATCCAACCGCCTACAAACTCCAGTGCTTGACGTCTCAGTCCAAACAACCAGTAAGACAGGAACACAGCACCACCCATCAAAAAAAAAAAAAAAAAAAAAGAAACAACAAAAAAATGTTACAGATGAAGGACCAAGGTAAAAAGCTACAAGGCCAAATAAATGAAGACGAAACAGGCAACCTACCTAAAAAACAAATTCAGAGTAATAACAGTAAAGATGATCCAAAATTTCGGAAACAGAATGGAGAAAATACAACAAACATTTAACAAGGACCTAGAAGAACTAGAGCAAACAGTGATGAACAACACAATTACTGAAATTAAAAATACTCTAGAAGGAATCAATAACAGAATAACTGAGGTGGAAGAATGGCTAAGTAAGCTGGAAGATAAAATGGTGGAAATAACTGCCAGGGAGCAGAATAAAGAAAAAAGAATGAGAGGAACTGAGGACAGTCTCAGAGACCTCTGGGACAACATTAAACGCACCAACATTCAAATTATAGGGGTCCCAGAAGAAGAAGAGAAAAAGAAAGGGTCTGAGAAAATATTTGAAGAGATTATAGTCAAAAACTTCCCTAACATGGGAAAGGAAATAGTCAATCAAGTCCAGGAAGCGCAGAGAGTACCATACAGGATAAACCCAAAGAGAAACACACCAAGACACATATTAATCAAACTATCAAAAATAAAATACAAAGAAAAAATATTAAAAGCAGCAAGGGAAAAGCAACAAATAACATACAAGGGAATCCCTATAAGCTTAACAGCTGATCTTTCAGAAGAAACTCTGCAAGCCAGAAAAGAGTGGCAGGACATATTTAACTAAAGTGATAAAAGGGAAAAACCTACAACCAAGATTACTCTACCCAGCAAGGATCTCATTCAGATTCGATGTAGAAATTAAAACCTTTAGAGACAAGGAAAAGATAACGGAATTCAGCACCACCAAACCAGCTTTACAACAAATGCTAAAGAAACTTCTCTAGGCAGGAAACACAAGAGAAGGAAAAGACCCACAAAAACAAACCCAAAACAACTAAGGAAATGGTAATAGAAACATACATATTGGGCTTCCCTGGTGGTGCAGTGGTTGAGAGTCTGCCTGCCGATGCAGAAGATGTGGGTTCATGCCCCGGTCCAGGAAGATCCCACATGTTGCGGAGCGGCTGGGCCCACGAGCCATGGCCACTGAGCCTGCGCGTCCGGAGCCTGTGCTCCGCAACAGGAGAGGCCACAACAATGAGAGGCCCGCGTACCGCAAAAAAAAAAAAAAAAACAAAACAGAAAACATATCGATAATTACCTTAAATGTAAATGGATTAAATGCTCCAACAAAAAGACATAGACTGGCTGAATGGATACAAAAACAAGACCCGTATATATGCTGTCTACTGGAGACCCACTTCAGACCTAGAGACACATACAGACTGAAAGTGAGGAGATGGAAAAACATATTCCATGCAAATGGATGTCAAAGGAAAGCTGGAGTAGCAATTCTCATATCAGACAAAATAGACTTTAAAATAAAGACTATTACAAGAGACAAAGAAGGACACTACATAATGATCAAGGGATCAATCCAAGAAGAAGATATAACAATTTAAAATATTTATGCACCCAACACAAGAGCACCTCAATACATAAGGCAAATGCTAACAGCCATAAAAGGGGAAATCGACAGTAACACAATCATGGTAGTGGACTTTAACACCCTACTTTCACAAATGAACACATCATGCAAAATGAAAATAAATAAGGAAACACAAACTTTAAATGACACATTAAACAAGATGGACTTAATTGATATTTATAGGTCATTGCATCAAGAAACAACAGAATACACTTTCTTCTCAAGTGCTCATGGAACATTCTCCAGGATAGATATCTTGATAGATATCTTGGGTCACAAATCAAGCCCTGGTAAATTTAAGAAAATTGAAATCGTATCAAGTATCTTTTCCGACCACAACGCTATGAGACTAGCCACCAATTACAGGAAAAAAAACTGTAAAAAATACAAACACATGGAGGCTAAACAATACGTTACTAAATAACCAAGAGATCACTGAAGAAATCAAAAAATACCTAGAGGGGCTTCCCTGGTGGCGCAGTGGTTGGGAGTCCGCCTGCCGATGCAGGGGACACGGGTTCGTGCCCAGATCCCGGAAGATCCCACATGCCGCAGAGCGGCTGGGCCCGCGAGCCATGGCCGCGGAGCCTGTGTGTCCGGAGCCTGTGCTCCGCAACGGGAGAGGCCACAGCAGTGAGAGGCCCGCGTACAGCAAAAAAAAAAAACCTAGAAACAAATGACAATAAAAAAACACAATGACCCAAAACCTATGGGATGCGGCAAAAGCAGTTCTAAGAGGGAAGTTTATAGCAATACAATCCTACCTCAAGAAACAAGAAAAATCTCAAATAAGCAACCTAACCATATACCTAAAGCAATTAGAGAAAGGAGAACAAAAAAACACCCAAAGTTAGCAGAAGGAAAGAAATCATAAAGATCAGATCAGAAATAAATGAAAAAGAAATAAAGGAAACAATAGCAAAGATAAATAAAACTAAAAGCTGGTTCTTTGAGAAGATAAACAAAATTGATAAACCATTAGCCAGACGCATCAAGAAAAAAAGGTAGAAGACTCAAATCAACAGAATTAGAAATGAAAAAGAAGTAACAACTGACACTGCAGAAATACAAAGGATCATGAGAGATTACTACAAGCAACTGTATGTCAATAAAATGCACAACCTGGAAGAACTGGACAAATTCTTAGAAAAGCACAACCTTCCAAGACTGAACCCGGAAGAAACAGAAAATATAAACAGACCAATCACAAACACTGAAATTTAATCTCTGATTAAAAATCTTCCAAGAAACAAAAGGCCAGGACCAGATGGCTTCACAGGCGAATTTTATCAAACATTTACAAAAGAGCTAACACCTATCCTTCTCAAACTCTTCCAAAATACAGCACAGGGAGGAACACTCCTAAGCTCACTCTATGAGGCCACCATCACCCTGATACCAAAAGCAGACAGAGATGTCACAAAAAAAGATATCTCTGATGAACACAGATGCAAAAATCCCCAACAAAATACTAGCAAACAGAATCCAACAGCACATTAAAAGGATCATACGCCATGATCAAGTGAGGTTTACCCCAGGAATGTAAGGATTCTTCAATATATAGAAACCAATCCATGTGATACACCATATTAACAAATTGAAGGATAAAAAGTCATATGAAAATCTCAATAGATGCAGAAAAAGCTTCTGACAAAATTCAACCCCCATTTATCATAAAAACTCTCCAGAAAGTAGGGATAGAGGGAACTTACCTCAACATAATAAAGGCCATATATGACAAACCCACAGCCAACATCGTTCTCAATGGTGAAAAACTGAAACCATTTCCTCTAGTCTCAGGAACAAGACAAGGTTGTCCACTCTCACCACTATTATTCAACATAGTTTTGGAAGTTTTAGCCACAGAAATCAGAGAAGAAAAGAAATAAAGGGAATCCAAATCGGAAAAGAAAAAGTAAAGCTGTCACTGTTTGCAGATGATGTGATACTATACACAGAGAATCCTAAAGATGCTACCAGAAAACTACTAGAACTAATCAATGAATTTGGTAAAGCAGCAGGATACAACATTAATGCACAGAAATCTCGCATTCCTATACACTAATGATGAAAAATCTGAAAGAGAAATTAAGGAAACACTCCCATTTACCACTGCAACAAAAAGAATAAAATACCTAGGAATAAACCTACCTAAGGAGACAAAAGACCTGTATGCAGGAAACTATAAGACACTGATGAAAGCAATTAAAGATGATACAAACAGATGGAGAGGTATACCATGTTCTTGGATTGGAAGAATCAACATTGTGAAAATGACTCTACTACCCAAAGCAATCTACAGATTCAATGCAATCCCTATCAAACTACCAATGGCATTTTTCACAGAACTAGAGGAAAAAATTTCACAACTTGTATGGAAACACAAAAGACCCCGAATAGCCAAAGCAATCTCGAGAAAGAAAAATGGAGCTGGAGGAATCAGGCCCCCGTACTTCAGACTATACTACAAAGCTACAGTAATCAAGACAGCATGGTACTGGCACAAAAACAGAAATAGTGATCAATGGAAAAGGATAGAAAGCCCAGAGATAAAACCACACACACATATGGGCACCTAATTTATGACAAAGGAGGCAAGAATATACAATGGAGAAAAGACAGCCTCTTCAATAAGTGGTACTGGGAAAACTGGACAGCTACATGTAAAAGAATAAAATTAGAACACTTCCAAACACCGTACACAAAAATAAACTCAAAATGGATTAAAGACCTAAATGTAAGGCCAGACACTATAAAACTGTTAGAGGAAAACATAGGCAGAACACTCTATGACATAAATCACAGCAAGATCCTTTTTGACCCACCGCCGAGAGAAATGGAAATCAAAACAAAAATAAACAAATGGGACCTAATGAAACTTAAAAGCTTTTGCACAGCAAGGGAAACCATAAACCAGACGAAAAGACAACCCTCAGAATGGGAGAAAATATTTGCAAGAAAAGCAACTGACAAAGGATTAATCTCCAAAATATACAAGCAGTTCATGCAGCTCAACATCCAAAAAACAAACAACCCAATCCAAAAATGGGCAGAAGACCTAAATAGACATTTCTCCAAAGAAGATATATAGATTGCCAACAAACACATGAAAGGATGCTCAGCATCACTAATCATTAGAGAAATGCAAATCAAAACTACAATGAGGGGCTTCCCTCGTAGCGCAGTGGTTGAGGGTCTGCCTGCCAATGCAGGGGACACGGGTTCATGCTCCGGTCCGGGAAGATCCCACATGCTGCGGAGTGGCTGGGCCCGTGAGCCATGGCCGCTGAGCCTGCGTGTCCAGAGCCTGTGCTCCGGAACAGGAGAGGCCACAACAGTGAGAGGCCCGCGTACTGCAAAAAAAAAACTACAATGAGGCATCACTTTACAACAGTCAGAATGGCCATCGTCAAAAAATCTAGAAACGATAAATGCTGGAGAGGGTGTGGAGAAAAGGGAACCCTCATTGCACTGTTGGTGGGAATGTAAATTGATACAGCCACTATGGAGAACGGTATGGAGGTTCCTTAAAAAACTACAAATAGAACTACCATATGACCCAGCAATCCCACTACTGGGCATATGCCCTGAGAAAACCATAATTCAAAAAGAGTCATGTACCACAATGTTCATTGCATCTCTATTTACAATAGCCCGGAGCTGGAAACAACCTAAGTGTCCATCATCGGATGAATGGATAAAGAAGACGTGGCACATATATACAATGGAATATTACTCAGCCATAAAAAGAAACGAAACTGAGCTATTTGTAATGAGGTGGATAGACCTAAAGTCTGTCATACAGAGTGAAGTAAGTCAGAAAGAGAGAGACAAATACCGTATGCTGACACATATATGTGGAATTTAAGAAAAAAATGTTATGAAGAACCTAGGGTTAAGACAGGAATAAAGACACAGACCTACTAGAGAATGGACTTGAGGATATGGGGAGGGGGAAGGGTAAGCTGTGACAAAGTGAGAGAGAGGCATGGACATATATACACTATCAAACGTAAAACAGACAGCTAGTGGGAAGCAGCTCAGCTCGGTGCTTTGTGATCACCTAGAGGGGTGGGATAGGGAGGGTGGGAGGGAGACGCAAGAGGGAGGGGATGTGGGGATATACGTACACGTATAGCTGATTCACTTCTTTATACAGCAGAAAGTAACACAACGTTGTAAAGCAATTATACTCCGATAAAGATGTTAAGGGAAAAAAGAAAAGAAAAACCTATGTACAGAGTAAACAAATAAAGTGCCTCTTACACGCCCCCTCCCAAGTGTCCCCCACAGGAAATCCTGTTATACAATATAAAACTTGTCTAAGTGGAGACTATAAAGTAACAATTTTTCTTATATTCAATCATAACATAAATCTTTAATCTGTGTCCTAAATTTAATTTTAAAAGATTATAGGTCAATTAGCACATCTGTCAAGGGCAAAGACGTCATCTGACAATAACTGGGGACTTAACAAGTGACCATTTGATCTCAGCGCCTGTTAGGAGCTAAACTGTGTCCCTGAAAAATTCATATGTTGAAATCCTAACCCCCAGTACCTCTGAATGTGCCTGTATTTGCAGATAAGGTCTTGAAAAGATGATTAAGTTAGAATGGGGGCTTTAGAATGGGCCCTGATCCAATCTGACTGGCATCCTTATAAGAGAAAGTGTGGATACACAGACTCTGGGGTGGGAAAAGACCGCATGAGGACACAGCAAGAAGAAGGCTGGCCACCTCCAAGCCAAGGAGGGAGGTCTCAGAAGCCAACCCTGTCGACACTTGGATCTGGACTTCAGCCACCAGAATTGTGAGAAAACAAGTTTCTGTTGTTTAAGCCACCCAGTCTGTGGTATTTTGTTATGGCAGCCCTAGCCAACTGATACAGCGCCCCTGATTTACATTTGAAGGTCAAATTCTTCTCACCCATTGAAATTCTACATTGATTGAACATGAAGAAAAGCCTCCATGATTTTCTCAGAATATATAGCTATTATTAATGATAATACTCCTAAGTCTTTATATTGAGTATTATGAAAAATAGAGATTTCTTTGAAAATGAGCTATAGAGAGCCAGAGCTCTAAAAGAGAGGGACAGGAAAGAGCTTAGGTGTAAAACCCCGAAAGAATTAAATCTAGGCTTATGTGATAGGTAATTAAATTAACAGTGTATACTTTGTAGCTCCCCAAAATAGCCCAACCACTTAGCAGAAAAGCCATTCGAGTTCTGAGGTCTGAATTGTAAGAGCCACTTCGTTTTGATCCCATGGGCAACAGGAGCATGAGAAAACCCAGTAAGGATTCAGTTGTTAGAAAACAGCTACTAGAAGCAAAAATGAGGCTTAAGATGGATGTGTTCAGAGAACCCTGTTCAGAAAACTGCTGTGTTTATTTTTCTTACTCAAGAGGCCTATTAAAAGCGTCAACTCAGACTATTTATTTCAACAACTAAGATTTCTTTCTTTCTTTCTTTCTTTTTTTTTTTTTGGTGAGAGGGGGGAGACATCAAAATAATTTGTAAAGGTAATTCAAAGCACAATCCCATTAATATTGGGTTGGCCAAGAAGTTCCTTCAGTTTTTAAGTAAAAATAAAAGACATTTTTCATTTTCACCAAGAACTTACTGAACAATGTATTCACTGTTTTGTCCCACTACCTCTGCCATTTTTCAGGCAACTTCATAATTCCATCTTTCCAAAACTTTTTATCTTTTTGAGCAAAGAACTGTTCCAGGTGCCTTTTACAGTCTTCCAGGGAATGGAAACTTTTTCCGTTAAGAGAATTTTGTAAAGACCGAAATAAATGGAAATCTGAAGGTGCAACGTGGTGAATATGACGGATGAATCAGAACTTCCCAGCCAAGCTGTAACCGTTTTTGCCTGGTCATCAAAGAAACATGCGGTTTTGTGTTATCCTGATGGAAGATTATGTGTTTTCTGTTGACTAATTCTGGACGCTTTTCGTCGAGTGCTGCTTTCAGTTGGTGTAATTGGGAGCAGTACTTGTTGGACTTAATCGTTTGGTTTTCCAGAAGGATCTCATAATAGAGGACTCCCTTCCAACCCCACCATATACACAACATCACCTTCTTTGGATGAAGACCGGCCTTTGGTGTGGTTGGTGGTGGTTCATTTCGCTTGTCCCACGATCTCTTCCTTTCCACATTATTGTACAGTGTCTACTTTTCATAGCCCATCACAACTTGTTTTAAAAATGGAACGTTTTCATTATGTTTCGGTAGAGAATTGCATGCAGAAATATGGTCAAGGCTTTTTTCGCCTATGTGGAACCCAAACACCAAAGCAATTCACATAACCAAGCTGGTGCAAATGATTTTCAATGCTTATTTGGATATCTTGAGTATGTCGGCTATCTCCTGCATGGTATAACATTGATTGTTTCTCAATTATTGTTTCGATTTGGTCACTATCAACTTCAACTGGTCTACCCGACCGTGGAGCATCATCCAGTGAGAAATCTCCAGCACGAAACTTCGCAAACCACTTTTGGCACGTTCGATCAGTCACAGCACCTTCTCCATACACTGCACAAATCTTTTTTTGTGTTTTCAGTTGCGTTTTTACCTTTCTTGAAATAATCTAGCATAATATGCCGAAAATGTTGTTTTTCTTCCACCTTCAATATTAAAATGGCTACACAAAAATTCACCAATTTTGCTAAGTTTTTTTTTAAACGCACGCTGATATGACAGCTGTCACAATACAATCTAACAAAATTGTTTCAAATGAAGTTAAAGACAACTAAGCGCTACCAGAGCCATCTTACGGAAAAAACGGAACGAACCTTTCAGCCAACCCAATATAAACCTCTCTCTCCCTGTGTGTGTGTGTGTCTCGTCACTCACTTGGGGACACGTGGATATGAGGATGGGGCCAGTTAGGGCACCCACAGGCAGCTCCAGGGGCGTCTGCGGACCATCAGCATCGGCGCGTGGCAGCACCCAGGCCGGAGCAATGACTGACGACAGGCAGAGGGGCCCCTCAAACGTAAAGGGAAACATCAGGGGACAGTGGCCTTGCTCTGCAGAGGGATGCAGGCACTCCGTCTGGATGGTGCCCAGGCTCGCTGGCACCTGACCCCAGGCTGGGTCTAAGCCCAAAGGCTGAGGAGAGCCCAGATCTGACGCTCCACGAGAAAGGGGGGCAGAGCCCTGGGTTTCTGATTATCTGAACCTGTTGTCTTATTTACGCCAGTTGTGATTAGATTTGCTGTTCCACGCAGTCAGATGACTGATGCAGACCTTCGCTATTTCCTGAATTATGACTGCATGCTCTGAGATTTTTAGAAGCATATATTCATGTATTAATCATGTAATTTTAAACTTTCTTTGTTAAAAGCAGATAAGAACTAATTAAACACGGGGCGGGGGGAAGAATTCAGAAAGATGATTTCAGTGACTTAAGCATAAATGGATCATATTTCAACAAACTCAGCTTAACATTTTCTTAAAAATTTTAAAACAGAAGGACAATTATAAAGTAGTTAACTTTTACCAGAGTAAAAAGACACTAACACATGTCCAACAAAACATAAATAACTACAGATAAAGATGTATCATTCAGATTTTATTTATTTGTTTGTTTATTTTTGGCCACGCTGTGCGGCTTGTGGAGTCTTAGTTCCCCGACCAGGGACTGAACCCAGGCCACAGCAGTGAAAGCGCCGAGTCCTAACCACTGGACCACCAGAGAATTCCCTCATTTGGATTTTAGATGACCAACGCTAAAACAGTAAAAAGCTGGCTATTTTTGAAACAACTCTAGTTTTCAAAGAAGTCGATTATAACTAAAAATAGAAATGTGTAGGCTAGACAGTCTTTTAGACCCAAGATGCTATCACTAAGATGAGAGTCTAAGCAAAGCTGAGTAACAGGCCCAGACAGACCCATGAGGATGCAGCAGACCCACCTCGGCCGGCCATGGCCAGGGCCAGTCACACATCATCTGTTGCACCCTTCACCATCCTAAAGAACAATGAAAACTTTCAATCATTTTACGCACAAAACTTTTATTTTAGGGTCCACTAGAACTGCAAATCCACAAAGTTACTTAGTGTCAAAGCATTTTTAAAATTCAGATTTTCAATCTTAACAGGCAATTGCAACCAGAACAGAATCAGTCTTACATTGATACTTAAAGAGCAGAGAACTGAGTCCACAGCCCTGCTCTGTGTGAAAATGCCTCCCGCAGATAAACAGGCAGTGAATGCTTCATCCTCCTGAAAATCTACATCCAAACCAAACCGTGCAAAGTGGTTCCATTAGCGGGAGGAGATTACAGAGGGGCTCACAGTCTGCATCTCAGGAATGTGGGATGTCTAAACTAGACTAAAATAAAGGCACATATTCTCTTAGTCTAGAAGAAAAATGTTTGTATCTATGTTCAAAAAGCCATACATTCGTTGTTGCTAATGTTCCTGTAATGTTTATGTAATAATTTTTAAAAGATTTTAGCACTCGGTTATGACATAAGATTGAATTTGGCACTAAACAGTCTGTAGAAAAAGTAGCGTAAGTTACCAAATGTGGTTTGAATGCTCCAGAGCTACCAATTATGCCTCGGGGGAAACTGAAAAAAGTCACCTCTCATTTGGGAAGGACACAGGGTTTTCATACTTATAGAATCATTACTTCCAATGGTTCTCTCCCAGACACATTACGGGCAGTCGGAAATCTACGTAACTGGCCTACTCCCTGGGGCCTGGGAACATGTTACATTACATGGCGAGGGAGAATTAAGGCTGCAGGTGGATTAAGGCTGCTAGTCAGCTGACCTTAAAGAGATGATCCTGGATTATCTGGACGGGCCCATTGTACTCACAAGGGTCCTTAAGTAGGGAAGAGGGAGGCGGAATAGCCACAGCCAAAGAGATGGCATCACGAGAAAGACTGAACTGGTGTCACTGGCTTTGAAGGCAGAGGGGCCCAGAGAGCCAAGGACGCGGGCACCTCTAGAAGCCAGAAAAGGCAGGAAACAGATTCTCCCCTGGAGCCTCAGGAAGGATCAGCCCTGCCCACATCTTGATTTTAACCTAAGGAGACCCACGTCAGACTTCTGGTCTCCAGAGCTCTGAGAGAATATCTCTGTGTTACTTTAAGGCACAAAGTCTACGTAATTTGTTACAGCAGCCACAAAAAAACTGACACAACTATGAAAAGTGTATGACAGACTTAATTAGAAAAAATAAAAGCATTTGATTTGCACTGCCGCCCCCCCGCCCCCACCCCCCAAAAAACTATGTAATCTGATCTGATGATCCAGGAGGATGTGCTAAACTATAGAGGGTCTGGCCCCAGGTAAGAACTAGCTAACAAATGTCAAAAGAGGGCCCATCTGTTTACCGTGCATTTTCAGACAGCGCTCTGCACAGGCGCCCTGAGCCCTCCCAGCAGCCCCGGGACCGAGGGCCACCCCACACGGGGAGGCCCAGGCACCCAGCACCTGCCCACCCAGCTGAGTCAAGCGGCTCCCAAGCACCAGAGCTGGGCCGAGCCGCACCGGGCAGCCCACTCTGAACTCAACGTTCTTGGCTGCTGCTCCGAGCTGCTTCTCTGTTTCCTCATTTTATTGTTTCCTAAGGAATCTGCAGTGGCTGTGTTGACACAGCTTGGCTGAAAACACAGGTTCCAGAAGACCTTCCACCAACAAGAGTGCACCTTTCTGTCACTGGCATTCCACTGTTACCAATACTTAAACATACAAACTGTGAAGGTCCGAACACAAAAGCATGAGAGGATCAGGAAATTACAACCATGAGAAAGTGGCAAATAAAAACCCAATGTCCAGCCAATCTGCCGCTGAGGTACAGCTTTCCTGAACACCTGCTACCATGTATTTTCAATATCAGTAACTTTATTTGGAGATTTATGTTGGATAAAAGGTCTTAAATAAAGATTTTAGGGGCTTCCCTGGTGGCGCAGTGGTTGAGAGTCCGCCTGCCGATGCAGGGGACACGGGTTCGTGCCCCGGTCCGAGATCCCACATGCCGTGGAACGGCTGGGCCCGTGAGCCATGGCCGCTGAGCCTGCGCGTCCGGAGCCTGTGCTCCGCAATGGGAGAGGCCACAACAATGAGAGGCCGATGTACCGCAAAACGAAAGAAAGAACGAAAGAAAGAACGAACGAAAGAAAGAAAGAAAGAAAGATTTTAAGTATTTGTTGGTACTCTCATACAGTACAATTCTTCTTCAAATTCTTTAGTGTAATCTCAGTCAAAGGAAAGAGTACTTTTCTAATAAAATGCATCTCGCGTTTTACCTTCAATTGTTGAAGGCATCCAGATGACTTAGTCTGTTAATAAGACGGCTGTCTTCAACTATTCAGTGGGCAACGTCTTAACTTAAAAACAAAGGTCAGATTTATCCTTTATGGCTCCACAGGCTCCACAGCACTAGCGGGTGGATTGTGGCTCCACATGAAGAAGCGTGTGGTGTAGACAGAGGAATCTGCCTTTGGCTCACCCACACCTGACCATCTCCTAGCTGGGTCTCTGGAGACCAGGCCACTGTGGGGTGGCTGGACTAGGACTAGGTAACCTACCTCAGGCCCTTCCAAGCAAGAGATGCTATGATTTTACTTCAAAAAAAGTCAAAGGAAATATATAATTTATCTAACATTTGCTTTATATAGAAGTTTACAAAAACAGCCATTCTTTAAGCGTGCTGTTAACAAAATAAAGCTACGCTTCACTGTTAGGCAGCTGACTCCTATTTGAAAACAGGAAGTGTTAAGGAGGGCACTGTCTTTAACCCTAAGCACACATGCGCTCACCCTCAGACCGTACATTCCTTAATTTCTCCTCAACAGCTTCTAGTACAACAGACCTTCAAATGGACAAAAAAAAAAGTCCAAAGTCACAAACTGGGAAGTCATTGCAGCCTATTCAATAATATGTAAAACGTATTTGCCATAATTTATGTGTAGTGTCGATGTAGTAATAAAATTGAATTAATGCCTCAAATTGGTAGCTCTTTCATGGGGAAAACTAATATCAAATGTGTACTCCTGGAATACGGAAGCCCTCCCCAGGGGGTCTTCCCAGAGTATCTGTACATAAAAGGCTTTCACATTTGGGGTTGGGGGCAGGAGTGAAGGCTAATGAGAAAGAACAAAAAAGACCCAGTTGGTATCCAGATTCTGCAAGTATTAATAGAAATTAAGGTTTAGCCTGTGCCCGAAAATGACCAGGCAACTGATGGCCCATTTCTACACATAAACACTGTGCTCCCTTTACTGGAAGGTGGATACTGAGAAGAAAAGCAAATGAACCCTCCACAGCTCTGCGCCGCAGAGGCCAAGTTTAAAGAAAAGTAATTCCTCCAGTCAACATGATGGGAATCGCCTACACTTGGTCGTCAGTTGTCACAGATCCCCTGCGTCAGGCCTTCCAAAATGACGGTGATTTTAAATCACAACTCAGCGCACCCTGCCATGTCATCACTAGCTTTCATGTTAGGCTGTTCCATCCAGCTTTCCCCCAAGCTTGACTGTGACAGACACACGTGCTCCCCTCCCCCACCCTGTGTCCCTCACTCCTGGTACCCAGTCTATGCAACAGTCACCACCCCGCAGGTGTGACCAAAGGGACAAAGTACAATGTGTGAGTGTCAATCAAGTTTCATACCGTGGGAGTTTGTAGAAAAGGAACGACAACCAACACACAGAGACCCCTCACAAGATAGAAAGTCCCCAAGTCTTTCTTTTTGGACATGAAAGACAAGTTAACACACATGCCAAGTGTTAAGGAGGTATGAGTACACACTTCTCACCAGGGGGACAGCAGTCAGCTTCTCTAGCACTCGGACACCACACTAGACTTAAAACTGAAGAGTTCCAACAGAAAAAGAAAGATCGGATAAATGCATCTAAATATGAGACGACTGAAGAATCAGCCTTTGAAGGTTTACATATTTTTAAAATAAAGGAAATATAGTAAGGTTGTAGCAGTTTGAATCACAGCATTTGCAAGTTCAGGAAGAGATCTTGCTCACTCCAGGCACGTCCCTGACCTGAGGCTTTGGACATAAGGATTACCAAACCTCTCTTTTCCTGGATTTCCCCTTCACCTCCTTGAGGTCTGTTCAAAGATCACTCTCTTTCTCAATGTGGTCTAGCTGCAGTTTTCAAAAGGTGCGCCATTATGACAGGGGTTTGAAAACATCTAGCAAGACTAAGTGTTTACCACAGTCCCCGCAATCCTTGCAGCGCTCTACCCCGACAGGTACGCAGGGAAAATGAGAAGACAGACGCACACGCAAGACTATTCAATGCAAGACTATGTCCAACAGCAAGAGATGAAACCATTCAAATTCCACTGATGGGAGACCGGTGGAAAAAACCACAGCACATGGACATGACAGAGTTCTAGGGGACTATAAAAAGCAATGGGAAAGATCTCCACACGCTACGTCCACCAGGAAACGTTGAGGGAAAAAAGCGAAGCGGGAAAAATGTGTGTGTAGTTTATAATCTCTTACCTAAGAAAGGGAAATACAAATATGTATGAATGTCTCCTATAGAAGGAGACTATTTAGGTAAGGGCAGGGATACGGTAGAGAGGACAGGGGTATACGCTAGATTGTTTTAAATGTATCGTGTTGGTAGATTTGCCTTTGGAAGCATGTAAGTATTTTATATAATTATAAAACAAATTAAATTTTAAAAAAGCTTTCCCTAAAAATATCAGGAAAAAATAAAGCAAATGAGGTTATTAAATGTATGTGCAGTTGGTAGAAATTTGACTATTCATTCCTAGTGGGGTAACATATCCAAATGCCACAAAGAACTACTACAAAAGTTTTAAGTCTATCTTCACTAGTCACATTGTTGATGGCAGAGGTAAAGTGTTATTCAGAGGCTGTGGAAGGTGGAGTAAGTAGTTCCCTGGAGCTGCAGCACCAACATCGTCTGGATGTTTGTCACAAGTGCTGGTTCCCAGGCCCCACCCCGTACCTGCTCAGTCAGAAACTCTGGGTGGGGCCTGGCCTCAGGTTCCAACGAGGGCTCCACTGGATTCTGATCCAGTCTGAGAACCTCGCGCTAACACTATCATCCCCAGGCATCCCTGAAAACTGAAGAAAGCAAATATAAAAGAGCAGGAAGAAAGCAAATACAGAGGAAAGAGCGGTTAAATAAAACCCTGAAGTCCTGAATTTGAACTGAAAAGATCCAAGTGAGCTCAGGATGTGCTTCCACCTTTAAATTCCTAGCTCTGCCCCCTGAGAAAGCCCAGCAGCAACTAGAAGCCCAAGCACACAGACTGGGGTCTCCAAATACCATCTCCCACTAGAAGGAATCAGGGCTCCCTGGAGAATGGCTATTCCAGGTCCAGGACAGGAGATGCACAAAATGAGTCTGGAACATTGCGTCATACCAGAGAGCACGGAAACTAACAAAGATTCCTACACTCACAAGCCCACTGGCAAAGAGGGAACTTGTCCATCAGTAAGGATGACAAGTGCGATGGACTGAAACAAACCAAGTATGTTTAAATCCTTAAGTTCATAATGATACTGCAAAAATAAAATAAAATAAAAATAAGTAAAAGCTACTTGATCACCAATGAAGAATACTAGTGAACTAACTCATTTTGAGAAGTTACGTAAAGGAGAAGAATCAAGCATTTGGTCTGCCTTTCCTATACAAACTATACCACTGGGTAACCGAATAACATAAACAAACTGTGTGTGTGTGTGTATACTAATACACACTCTTTACAGAAATCTTTCAGATAATAAATGAAGAAACGGTAAAATGAGAACAAATAGCATGGCTTTGCAACCCTCAGGGAATTAATGATGTGAGAATAAATATCTGCTAACATCACAAAAAGAGAGACCACCGGACATTACTGCGCCTGCCGACGGAAGAACACGCCACCACCTGTGCAAGTCTTGCCAGAAAAAGCCAAACTGCATTCTGACCCAGACTCGGGCTCTGACACCCTACAGGAAACACAGGACAGAGGATGGTGTTCAAAGACACCACAGGACACAGCTGACACAGTCCAGGCAGGGGACAAGACACTCCCACTGGGCTCTTCAAGAAGCTACAAGGAACAAAAGAGGGATGGGGGGAAATCAAGCTTTCAAGAGAGACTGAAGACATTTATCTAAAAACCTTATTTGGATACTAAAGAATTCAAAGAATTTTTTAAAAAAGACATTTCAGACACGTAAACGCTGAATATTTGATACTAAGGAATTGTTTTATTTAGATGCTGTACAAGTTTTGCAGGGGCTTCCCTGGTGGCGCAGTGGTTGAGAGTCCGCCTGCCGATGCAGGGGACGCAGGTTTGTGCCCCAGTCCGCGAAGATCCCACATGCCGTGGAGCGGCTGGGCCCGTGAGCCATGGCCGCTGAGCCTGCGCGTCCGGAGCCTGTGCTCCGCCACGGGAGAGGCCACAGCAGTGAGAGGCCCGCGTATCGCAAAAAAAATAAAAATAAAAAGTTTTGCAGTTATGTTTTTTAGAAGTCCTTGTCTTTTAGAGATCCATACTGTCTTAGCTCAGGCTGCCATGACAAAACACCCCAGATGGAGTGGCTTAAACAACACAATTGTTTCCCTCCTCGTTCTGGAGGCTGGAGTGCAAGGCGCCTGACTGTGCTCCCACGCAGGGCTCTCCTTCCTGACTTGCAGAGCGCAAGTGCCCTCTCAA
Organism: Mesoplodon mirus; assembly: GCF_964341445.2. Taxonomy (NCBI): domain Eukaryota; kingdom Metazoa; phylum Chordata; class Mammalia; order Artiodactyla; family Ziphiidae; genus Mesoplodon; species Mesoplodon mirus. The sequence goes on along the minus strand of NC_138982.1, from coordinate 145,295,478 downwards.
CCTCTCCTCCTCTTCATATGAGGTCAGTGACCCCACCATAAGGTACCCACCCTCATGACCCAAGCCAACCCTGATGACCTCCCAGAAGGTCGCATCTCCAAATACCACCACATTAGGGGCTTGGGCTTTACTATATGAATTTGGGCGGGGCACACAAATACTCAGTCCGTAACACATACATTTACCGATAAATGTGTGACGCCTGAGATTTGCTTCAAAATAACATAGGATTGGAAGGTATGGGGGGTATAAAGAAGCAAGATTGACATTCATTCAATTGTTGAAGTTGAGCGATAGGTTTGTAAGGTTTCTTCACACAATTCTATTTCTTTTTACATATTTGCAAGTTTCTGTAATAAAAAGTTTGAAATGTTAACAGTTCTGCCATTTCTCTTACCCTCTTCTCTTTCTCCTTTTTGGCCTAGCACGTATCACCTATTACATGACATAATTTACTATGTATGTACACTGTCTACCTCCTCTTGCTGGAACGTAAGCTCTAAGAGGGCTGGGTGGGGTCTTTGCTCACAGGTGTAACCCAAGCACCTGCAACAGCGCCTGGCACAGAAGAGATGCTGAGTACACGTTCGCTGATGGCACATCTAGCCCAACCCCCTCATGTTCTACACTAGACAATGCAGGGCCCCCAAAGGACAGCATACCCTACAGCAGATGCAATGACGGCGCTGGCTGTCAAGTGCTCAGAGTACGAGTTTAATTTTAGAATGAGTAAGATTACACTAAAAATTGCCAGTACGGCTGCCCTACTCAGTTCTTCGACTGCTGAACTAAAGGAAGGGATATTTTTATTTTACTTAACTCTCTGGCAAAGGTTTTCTCTCAGGGGTAATTTTAGGGACAATCCCGCCTTCCGTGTGGGCGGGCAGTGTCTGACACCCCGACCCCTAAGTAAGGTGGTGGGGGAGAAGGAGGCGCCACCTTGCTGCCGGTCCTCAACGCGCTCCCAAACACACTGAGTGGTCCTGGTCAGGCACAGCGAAATTGGCCCTCGGGTCTTCAACCTCAAAATGACCTGACGGCCCTTCCCACCGTGCCCCTCAATGCCTAGAAACTTTTGAGCCGACCCAGCCAGACTAAGAGTGCCTACAAACGGTGAGCTACGGATGTAGTAAAAATTGTTACCACAGGGGTTATTGTTAGTTCCGAGGCTCTACCTAAAATTTCAGCTCTGAAACTTAGGCAACAACTTCCAAACACTAAACAGATCTGTTAAAAATAAGGAAACTTCCAAACATATCCCACTCCGTGGTGAAACCAACGTCTAAGCCTACTGTCAGTTTCTTCATAATTTCTCTGCTCACTTTTTAAAAAATTTTGCAAACAAAGGCCTAAAATAATATTGAGGAATGACACACCATGTAACACTTGTGCAGGAAGACAAAAGCATTTATTTCCCCAGGGGAAAAAAGAGGGAAAGAGAGATTGCAGAAAACGTTCATCTTTTCCTAAGCGATCATCCCACCTTGTATCAACGTCTCAAGCCCCAAATTCCAGATACCAGGGAATTGCTCCTTCATCAGGAGCACAGTGAGGACAAGGCTCCAAGGACAGGAGAAGTGATGTAAAACAAGCCACACGATGGATGCCGGCCAACGTGCACCTGAATGCCAATGCAGACACTGTGATGAAGGAGCTGAATAGGGCGCCCAAAAGATCTGTCCACGTCTTGACGTCCCAGAACCTGAGAATGAACCTTATTTGGAAAAGGTCTTTACAGATGTGATTAAGCTCAGGCTCTCAAATAAGATCATTCCAGATCATATATGGATGGGACCTAAATCCAATGACAAGAGGTCACTTGTCAGGTCAGATAAGAGACAGAAGGGAAAACACAGGGGGAGAGAGAGCCCTGTGAAGACAAGGCAGAGACTGGAGTGATGTGGCTACAAGCCAAGGAATGCCAAGGATTTCTGGGAGCTGGAAAGAGGCAAGAAAGGATTCCCACCCCGCTCCCCCGCCACAAAGCCTTGGGAGGGAGTACAGCCTTGCTGATACTCTGATTTTCAACTTCTGGTCTCCAGAACTGTGAGAGAATAAATTTCTGTTGTTTCAAGCCATCCAGTTTCTGGTAATTTGTTACAGCAGCTCCAGAAAACTAATACATATGGTATAAAATACAAAAATAGAATGTACATCTTTCTTAGTGCTTTATCAATTCATCTTTTAGGTATGTTTTTGGCCATACTTCTCATATGTCAAAGTAAAGCCAGATGAACAGGCAATTCAGAAGAGGTCCAAGCACGAGTAAACACATAAAAAGAACCTCATTAATTGTCAGGTATGTAACACCAAAACAACTCTGATGGCCTTGGGCTGGGCAAAGAGGTCTCAGGTATGATATCCAAAGTACAATCCATAGAAAAAAAAATTGGTAACTGGATTTCATCGAAATTTAAAATGTTTGTACTTCAAAATGCATTAACTGAAAGACAACCAAAGGTCAGGACCAAATATTTGCAAATCATCTATCTGATAAAGGACATGTATCAAGAAAATACAGTGAAACCTTACAACTCATGCAAACGTACAGAGCAGCATTACTCATGACAAAAAGTTGGAAATGATCCAAATGTCCATCAACTGGCGAATGGATAAACCAGATGTGGTCCATCCACACAGTGGAATACTAGTTAGCAATAAAAAAAAAAAAAGGAGCAAATTATAGTTGGTGCAACACGGATGAACCTCAGAAACACTGCAGAGTGAAAGAAGCCGGACAGAAGACAGCATATTACGTGATTCACTTCTTTGAAATGTCTAGAAAACGCAAATTTATAGGGACAGAAAGCAAATTAGTGACTGCCTATGCCTGGGGATAGGAGCAGAGATTGACCGCTAACAAGTTCTTGGGGTGATGGAAATGTTCTAGAACTGAATTACGGTGATGGCTGCACAACTCTGAATATTTACTAACAGTCAGAGGATTGTACATGTACAATGGATATTAATTTTATAGTATGTAGATTAGAGCTCTCAATAAAGCTGTTCAGAAAAAGCCATCCATCAGACTGGCAGAAATTAAAAAGATGACTCCCACCCAGTGGGGCAGAGTATATCTCAGAGGATAGCTTTTTCACAGGGTGATTCAGGGGCAGGTTTCAAAATTTAAACTGCTCCCCCTTCTGACCCAGCAATGACACTTCTAGATTCCATTCTTTATAATGAAAATGTATTCCTGCTTTTATTTATACACATTTAAGGTTAAAGTTTCATTTCGAAGTTACAGCTATATCTTCTTTCAAGGCTTCATCCAAATGCCAGGTTGACAGTCCCTCAATCCTAAATGTTCCACAGCAGAAGCTGAACCATTGACCCGAGAATGCTTTGTTTTGGTCATAGTTAAATTTCTATTGACTTATAGTAAAGAAAACATATCTGAACACAACTCAGAAGGACCATTTCAAAGATTATGGTCCCTACCATACCACTGAGCTTTTCTTTTACTGGATTAACATGTATTTCCTCAATTCAAAAACTCCAAACAGAGAATGTCCCACTATCAAAAAGAAAAACAAAAAAACAAAAAAAAAAAACTAAGTGCATAGCAGTTTACCTAAAAACAAGTTTGAGTGATCAGGATTCAAATTCTACAAAATGATCTTGATGAAGACGTGTATTTAAAGAAAATAACTTTACACCATCAAAAGCGCCTACCTTATGAAAGCATTCAATGACATATAACACAGTTTTCCCTTTACAGTAATGTTTACTCATTTATTGATTTGATTTCTTCCACAAATATGTACTGAGCACCAACTACATGCTCAGCATCGTCCAGGTACCAGAAACACAGCAGTGATCATAAAAGATAAAGTTCCCGCAATTCTGAACCTCACATTCTAGTGTGCGGGCAGCCTGGGTTAGGGGTGAAGAGAAACCATCAACCATGAAAAAACAAATGTTCTAGCATGGGGGTGCTGAGCCAATAAGACTGAATAAAGTCGAAGCGATGCCAAACCCTAAGCAGGCCTGGGAAGTGGCACGTGAGCAGCCCAGGGAGCGGGAGGGAAGCACCCAGGGGGTCAGGAAAGCAATGCGGGCACCACGGGAACAGGGGCTGCAGGGACCGAGTGGTTAAAGGCACAGCCAGGAGGCCAGTGTTGGGGCCAGGGGGCGGTAGGCCGCAGAGGGTCTCAGAGCCCATGGGAAGGTCTGGAATATTACGCTGAGAAGGTGGGTGGCCCCTGGAGGGGCCTGAGCAGAGGAATTACATGCTGTACTTCTCTCTTAGAGAGACTGCCTTCAACCCCAGAGAGAACGAGCTTCAAGGGCCAGGATGGAAATGGCGTGGCCAGCTGGGAGGCTGCTGGGGTCCCAGGGAGAGATGAAGGGGGCCGGGGCTTGGGGGAACAGCAGTGAAGGTGGGGAAAAGGGGCTGAATTCTAGATCAATTCAAAGACAGAATGCTATTTGCTGGTAGACTGAATGTCAGTTGTGAGAGAAAAAAAGTTGGGAATGACTACAAGGTCATCAATTTTAAATTTAAAAACCAAATATTCTCTAAGTGCAAAATACTGTGAATACATTTAAAATTCACGTTCAGAGCAGCTCCAAAGGAACGACTTGATTGCAGGCGGGGGCAGAAGGGAGGAAAGACGGAAAGGTGATACAAAGGGAGGAGAGAAAGCCCAGGAGGCTGCGGGCAAACGCCAGCAGGGAGACTGTGAGAGAGAGGGGTGATCGGGAGAATCGGAGGCTGCGCAGTCCCCGGCCCGCGGTCTGTCATCTAGATCCGAAGGCCCCAGGCCACAGCAGAGGGCCCGGAGATCAACAGGGAACCCCTGGGAGACCACGCACCAAGTTGTGCAATCCATGTGAAGAGACTCCACTCCGTCAACTGGCAAAACCGTTTTTTTAGACCAAAAAATTCTTCAGTAAGTCACTGGCCTTTCCAATAAAAGGTAACCAAGGTGGCCTTCCCTACCTCTTGTTGTGTGGACCAACCACATGCTGTCAGTTCCTGTCTAGGGAAAGACCGGCTCATGTGTTATGACTGCCATGCTTGATTACTTCAGAGATTCATCAGTGCTTAAATTAAAAAAAAAAATCAGACCCCTGCGTCTCATGTGCATAAACCAAACTTTACTGGAACCTCTTCAGAAACACCCCTTGTAAATCAGGCACATGAGCTGACGTTCAAGTGGAAAAGGAAGATTTTCACCTCTGAATTACTGGTTCAATTGAATCCACCCTAGAGTTGGGCTAACATACTAGTAACATGGGTTCCCAAATGTGTGCCCAGGTGCTTCAGGGTGCCGCAGCAAACCCAGAGAGGGCCCAAAGGATGTTCCCAATTTTTGAGGGGAAACAGCAATACTGAAGATGTCCCAGGCCCCAGCTGGGTTAATCAGCTTCAATACTACATCGTGCTACAGTTCTTTCAATGACATCATTATCATCACAAAACAGGGTAACTGCTGTAATAAAAGGCCAAGAATCACCCCCACCACCGCTGTCAAATAAACAAAGCAGCAGCGTCCAATCTGATTCCCAGGTTAGAGAAGTTGTGCAGTGCCCAACAGGTGCAACCATCCCTAATATGTTACTGTGGTTATCTAAGAATGAAATAAAAATTTTCTTCCAATTTATGTGTATTTTTTTTCAAATAACCACTGTTAGGACATAATACTTAATAAAATTATTTGAACCTAACTACTTAATAAATGGAATTATTAAATATTCTTTTTAGCCTAGAGGTGCCATGAAAAAATTACTGAAGACACTAAGGCCACCGTGAACAGAGAAAACTGAGAAGTCTCTCCTGAGTAGCTAACATTCTTTTTGCACATTCATCACTCTTCTGAATGCTTTACACATATTCATTCAATCCCCATATCAACCCTCTGGGACTGGTACCACCCGTCCCTATTTCACAGATGAGGAAGTAGTCACACAGTAAGTCCTGCCTGTTTCTAACCACGCACAGGTAGAAGCGATTTCTTCTTCTTCTTTTTTTAAAAAATATTTATTTATTTATTTTTATTTTGGCTGTTGGGTCTTCGTTGCTACACGCAGGCTTCCTCTAGTTTCAGCGAGCAGGGGCTACTCTTTGTTGCGGTGCGCGGGCTTCTCACTGTGGTGGTTTCTCTTGCTGTGGAGCATGGGCTCTAAGCACGTGGGCTTCAGTAGTTGTGGCATGCGGGCTCAGTAGTTGTGGCTCCTGGGCTCTAGAGCACGGGCTCAGTAGGTGTGGTGCACGGGCTTAGTTGCTCTGTGGCATGTGGGATCTTCCCAGACCAGGGATCCAACCCGTGTCCCCTGAACTGGCAGACAGATTCTTAACCACTGGACCACCAGGGAAGTCTGAAGTGATTTCTAAATCAAGGGAAGTACAGGTACTAATGCCTCAGTCCCTGCCCTCCAAGTACACCCCATGGAACTGGGGTTTCCTAAGGAGAAATGTTTCTGCCACTTCTCAATAGCTGATTCCCTACTGCCTTAAGGATTCAATATGGACCAAGACCTGCATTTATGTTTATCAGTTTAAAAAGAGGACATTTTAAGTTACTTTTCTGGCAATGAAACGGAGAGTGGTTAAATCACAAGCACCATACTTTCACGTTTGATAGAAAACTGCAATGTACAAATTTAAAAACTTTAACCTACAGGGGGTAAAAAACAAAACCCAACCAGGTAAAAAGCATTACAGATCTGCTCAGTTTTGTTGCCTTTTCCCCCCTTTGAAAATTCATAATGTCAGATCCGGAACCCTAAATATAGAGATTGAGAAAAATTAAAGCAGCACCATCTGATGTGAGTGGGTGAGAACGGATCATTCAAATGAACACTGTTGTTTTTCAGATACTACACAATTCCACGTTGATAGTTATGTGCTATCTTAGATAGGATGCCAACAGCCAATAAAGAAAAGCCACACATCAGTGGAATTACAATAGCTTCGTCTGCTAAATGAGATAGCTGGAAAAGGAACATCTCTTTCCTAACATACCCTTGGATCAGAAACCTCAGTCTTTATTCCAAAGCAGAGAACTGTTCCAGTGGCTGAAAAAAAAAAAATCTAAGCTCTAACTTAACTTTAGATCAAATGGATCTGCTGGATTTGTTTCAGTCTCACTGTGCATCTTTCATGGTTAGTCAGTTATACTACGGGCACTCACGTTGCTATGACCAGGTGATTCATCGCCCAGTGTCATCATACCACTAGTACCGCAGGCTGCTCGGCGGACGCCCCTGTGCATGTCAGACCCAAACTCCAGTGTTCAGAAGCTTCACCAGGCCTGGCGTCTAAGCAGATCCTCCGCAGAGGTAGCCACTCCGCACCAGAGGCAGTTAGGCAGCAGCTTCGGGAAATTTTAATTACGGACTAAAGGCTCTTAGGTACCTTCAGAATGTTATTAAAATAACTTAGCAAGGTTTTCAAGGAATGATGTATTCTGTTTACCCCTCATCTCTGGGGACTTTCCACTCTTCTCATGGCCACAAATGAACAGTTCCTAAGTTTACCTGAACTGGTAACATTCTACATTCTTCTCAGACAGGCTGATGCACAATTCGCTTTCACTCAAAGTAAAACGTTCTAAATCCTATGAAAACAATTGAAAGCGAGCACAAACTCTGCTCTCACTTTACAATGAACAAACACAGACCTCCTCAGGGTGCAATGGCTGGAAAAGTATTAAACAGACTTTTGAAAACTAAAATGCTGCATACTAAAGGAGCTATGTACACAACAGCAAAGCCTCCAGATGGATTTTTTTAAAGCAATTTTCCTACTACCTTTGTCTACATTGCTTACAGTAGCGGCTCCCTTCAACACGTGTGCAGCTGAAAGAATGGAACAAGATAAAGAAAGTATAACGTGAAACCAGGACAGCAAGTGCTTTACTGCAGCTTCAGTCCCAGACACACCAAAATGAAGTCAGCCTTCCTAAAACTTAAAAAATCTTTAACTTTTAAAGGGATCTTTTTTAATTTTTAAGGTAACGTTCTCTGAAAGTTTACTGAAGCCACTTTCTTTTCTGAGACTCCAATGAATGAATGGTTGTGCCTTTTAAAACAGAGATACCATCAGTACAGACAACAGTTTTAAACACCGGAAAAACCTCCACCAACATAGCTTGTACAATAAATCTGTAGGAAAGGAAACTATCCTTTAGCTGTCTGTCAGGCATGTGGGTATGAAACTAAACACTAGACCCATATCTCAAACACTACTAGGCTAACGATTTACCTGTTTAGTCAAGGTTGAACCCAACCCAAGGTTGAACCTTCTCTTCAGATATGTATTCACATAACGCCCGTAGAAACACTGCTACGAGATGTAACCTAAGGGGTACGAGATATAACTAGACTTGTTAATGTTTCTCCAGGCAGTACTGATCCAGCGCTCAGTGTGCAGGGCACGTGGGGAGGAGTCTCCAGCGTCTGGAAGACACTGAAACCTGACAGGAAGACCACCCCGAGCCTGGCTCCTCTTCCCTGAGGGTACAGAAAGCACCTGGGAATTAACTGCAGGGCCTCCAGATCAGCTCTACACACACCTGTTCTCTCGACTAAAGGTGTAGTCTTGAGCAAGACTTGCAGCTGTCCTGGTGAAAAGAGAAAACAGCTTCGAACTATGCAAGTGTCCAAATTTAGATGTGACACCGTCCATTTCCCTGAGAAAGTTTATCAGCTAAAGATAAAGCAACAGACTTCAACTTTAAATATACAATTTCTCAGGGATCTGACAAGAGAAAGCATACAAGGAGAGTATCCATTAATCAAAAAAAAAAAAAAAAAAAAAAAGAAGAAGAAAAGAAAAAGAAAGAGAGAAAGAAACAAGAGAGGGCTCAAGACCTACAGAACCACCTACTAAGGCCTAAGTGCCTGGCTAGATGTTGCTGTAGAAAGAGTGCTACCTTTCAAAGTGTGGAAGACCATCTGAAAAAATTAACTGAACATAAGAACACTGTCAGAGGTCAAAAATCCTAATAGTCTGAAACACCTGTCTGCAAGTCATCAAAATGTCAGCCAACATTTCAACACTTTCCATAAGCTCAGTGTTTCTGAACGTTTTAATTCCGAAGTTATGGCTGTAAAAATTAGAGGAAAATTTTCTGTAACAGAAAAACAATTCCTTTGTGGATGCGTACATGCGGCGCCAAAAAAAAAACAAAACCCGACACTCAAAATGAAGAGGCACCAGTCCCGTGGTCCAGAGCGTGGATGAGCTCACCGAACCTTCGCAGCCTCATCTGTGAAATGGGTTTCTGCTCTGTGCCAGCGTCTCGGAAGTGCCTGAGCGGCCTGCGGGGAAGAGCCCTGGGTCGCGGTCCCGGCCCGGCAGAGCCGCTGTGCCCAGGCAAGTGCAGCTGGGCACGGCCGACGGGTCTCCTGCGTCTTCCACTACTTAACACGTTACTGAGTTCAAACCCCCGTCTCCTAACAAACACGACAACCGCACGCAAACTTCGTCCACGTTCGCAACCGAGAGCCGGGAGACGCTCTGCGCGACCAGAGGAAACAGTGCGCCTGGAGGAGACCGGCCCCGCCGGTTAGGACCGGCCCGCGCGGGGCGAGCTGCCGAGCCTGCAGCCGGACGGGGCGCACAGCAGAGCCCCCTCGGGGCCCGCCCCGGGCGCTGTCCAACTGCAGCCGGACAACCTGAAGAGCGTCCCTGAGGAGGTCAGAGGTCGCCTCCAGGAGAGAGAGATACGAGGTCGGCCCCGGGGAGGTCGGAGGTCGCCCGCGGGGTCAGAGCCCCGCCGCAGCCGCCGCCCCGGCCACACCTCCATTCCAGGAAGCGGCCCGGCCGGGAGCGCGGGGGCCGGGCCGCGGGGGCCGAGGGGCCGGCGACCTGGGCCAGGCTGCACGCCGCGGCTGCCGCCCCCTCCCGCGCCGCCGGGCACTCACAGGTGACGATGGGCTTGTTCTCCATGGTGTAGATCACCGGCGGCACCGGCTCCTCAGAGGCGTCCATGGGCGTCCGGCGTCACCGGCCCGGCCTCCTGCGCCCCATGGGCAGCCCGAGGCCGCGCCGGGCCAGCCCGAGCCTAAGCGGCGCCGCAACCGCGACTGCGACGCCCGCCCGGCCGCTCGAGGTAGTTCCCTAGCCGGCCGCCCGCCGTCGCCGCCCGCCGGCCGCATCCGCTTCCGGTGCCGGCGCGTGGTGGTACCGCTTCCGGGGCGCGCGCCTTAAAGGGGAGGCCTTTCCGCCGCGCGGACGCGCTCCTCCGACGGAAAGGCGGTCCAGGCTGCGCGAGTGTCGGCGGAAGTATCTTCCGCGCCTCGGGGCCGAAGTCCACGCGGGCCGGACGTGGGCCGCTGTGGGTCCCTTACCGTAGGGACTGGACGGCCGGGAGCCGCCCCCCAGGCCGGCGCCCTCGGGCGGACAGGGCTGGCGTGGGGAGGGCAGCCGGGACTCGCCGCGGGGCGCCCACAAGTATCGTCCGCAGGAGTTCCCGACGTCGAGGACGGCCCCGGCGGTCGCTGACCCGGGGCCCGTGGAACCACCCGGGGGTCGCTGACAGCCGCGTGCGGACACGGGGACCACCCTGGGGTCTCAGACATCCGGACAGGGGGACCACCTGGGGGTCGCTGACACCGACACAGGGACCCCGGGAGTCACTGACATCAGCAGGTGGACGCGAGCGTGTCCATTTCTCACCTGTGTGGGACTAACGCCCATAGCCTAGCATTGTTATTTCTACCAGAGGCCTGATGCCTCCGGGGAATCATTAAGACACCGGGTTAATTCCCACCACTGAGCCGAATGGCAGTTACCCCTTGCAACACTCTTGGTCTTGTGTTTCTCGTTACATTGGTTTTATGAAGTAATATTGCTGCCGTGAAGTAGAACAAGGTTATATACCTTCTCAGTACAACCTAGACTCTCCAGCACCACGGTCCTCCTCAAGGTGCACCTGGGAGGCCGACTCCCACAAACTCTGCCCCGCGGTTGGAAGCAACCACCTTTCTCTGCATTGCCGCAAGACTAGTTTCCTGTCTCCGTGACACTGTAAAATTCTTGAACTAGGGGCTATCTTTTACTTATGTCCTCACCCCCAATACCCAGCCACACAGGGCCTTCCACGGAGTAGGCACCTTCTGGGAATGCCACAAAATAAAACCTTATCTTAACTGCATGTACATTTCTTATGCAAGGAAAGTAGGTTTGGGGTAACTTTTACAAATGAAATAAGGTAAATGTATGTGAAACAGTTTGAGTGTGAACACAGCTGCTAAATGTGTGCACAGTGCAGCGCTGTGCTTTGAGGCTGGGTGAGCAGGCAGAGGTCAGGGTCCAGGACAGCTGGAGCCTGTAAGGCAGGGCAGCAGAGCAGGAGGTAAGGATGAGAGACAGAAGTCTGCGTGGGGCTCAGTGTAAGGCTCAGCCTCAGCTGTGCTCAGCACTCACTGGATGAGGTTCCACAGGGCTTACCAGGAAGACAGTGAGAAGAGGGCAGAAATCCACAAATTTGATGGAAAGCATTGAATTCTTACAGATCGAGAGACTCAGGAAAACCTCAGTAGAATACCTATGAAGAGGGACTTCCCTGACGGTCCAGTGGTTAAGACTTCACGCTCCCAATGCAGGGGGCACGGGTTCATTCCTTGGTGAGGGAACTAGATCCCGCATGCCACGCGGTGAGGCCAAAATAAAAAAAATAATAAAAGGTAAAAGAGAGAGAGGACCACCACGAATGGCCAGTTATCACATGAAAAGATGCTCAGCATCCATTAGGTATCCAGGAAACGCAAATTAAAGTGACCACGACATAGCTCTTCACATCTACTCAAATAACAAAAATAAAATATGAAACAGAAGATCCCAAATGTAGACTCCAAGGCCAGGTCTCCACGTCTTTAGTCTATTCTAACAGAGAACTAAGTCCAGAGAGACTCTGAGAAGACAGACGCTAACAATTCTTCCTTCACGGCAGTGCTGTGGCCTGGCCCCACTGGCCAATTCTTGTTTGGAAGAATTTTCTTTCTGGATGGAGGGAAGGGGAGGTCAAAGCTCTTCCGCTCTATACCAGGCAACACTCTGGCTCAAGGGCAGTAAGGGGACTCCTGGGCTATTTTTCCCCTCAGCAGACCTATCAGAGATTTTTTTTTTTTCACATGGGAATTTAGAAAATGCTTGAATTCAGCATACATACTGGTTTAGCAATTCCTTTCAATATTGGTGAAAATGATGCTATTTCTATTCATCGATGTCCATTCTTCTCTCTTTCAGATCCTTTTCTGCTGAGACAGCATTTGTTTTTTTAAAGGCTGCTGGAACTTGAGCCCAAATGGTCTTTCCTGGTAGCCCATTACATTGTCTTCAGGCTGCAGAGAGCCTGTTCAATTATGTATTGGGATATTGCAGATGCTTTGTCTAAGGGGACGCCCCCCTGGGCTTTCTCTGCTCCACTGCTCAGGCCCTCTCCACAGAGGGCTGTGCTAAAACCAAAGGTGATCCAGCACATGTTCACAGCAGGTTTATTACTGGTAGCTGAAACTGGAAACCACCCAGGTGTCCTTTGACGGGTGACTGGTTAAACAATGTGTGGTCCATCAGCACTGTGAAAGACCACGTGGCAACAAAAAAGACTGAACTGTTGATACACACAACCGCCTGGATGGATCTTGACAGAATTATGCTGAATGAAAAAACTCTAGGACTTCCCTAGTGGTGCAGTGGTTAAGAATCCGCCTGCCAATGCAGGGGACATGGGTTCGATCCCTGGTCTGGGAAGATCCCACATGCTGCGGAGCAACTAAGCCCATGAGACACAACTACTTACCCGCATGCTGCAACTACTGAGCCTGCGTGCTGCAGCTACGAAGCCCGCGCATGTAGAGCCCGTGCTCTGCAACAAGAGAAGCCACTGCAATGAGAAGCCCGTGCACCGCAATGAAGAGTAGCCCCCGCTCACCGCAACTAGAGAAAGCCTGCGCACAGCAACGAAGACCCAACGCAGCCAAAAATTTTTTTAAAAGAAGAAAAAAGAAAAAACTCTAACCCCCAAAGGTTATATATTATATGATTCCATTTATGGAACAGTCTTGAAATGACAAAATTATAGATGTGGAGAACAGTTTATTGGTTGCCAAGGGGTAAGGGGTGTGTGGGGGTAACGAGGGAATGGATGTGGCTGTCAAAGGGCAGCAGGAGGGACCTTGTGTGCATGGAATGTTGTGAGTCTGGACGGCACCAGTGTCGGCATCCGGATGTGATATTGCGCTAGAGTTTTACAAGATGCTGCCACTGGGGGAACCTGGGTAAATGTTACCAAGTCCAAGCTTGTACTGCTTGCCGCACACAGGCCAATAAATCGAGAGATGAGGTGTTGGGGCAGGAATAGCGACTTTATTGGGAAAGCCAGCAGACAGAGGAGAGGGTGGACTAGTGTCCCAAAGTGTCTTGCCCAGGTTTGGATGCTAGTTTCTTTTATAGAGCAAAGAGGGGGAGGTGATGAGGTAAAGTTATAAAGGCCTTAAGTTGTTGCAAATATTTCCTGGTTTCAGCCAGACTCCCGGAGGGGATGTGTCAATTTCTGCTTTCCTGCAGCCATTTACAGGTGGGCCTGGTCAGGGTGTTTCTGGTGAACTGAAGAAAAGGTATTTTTGCTTGAGCTCAGCCATGGGAGGCAGGGTTCCCGGAGATGGGCCATTATGTTTACCTTAAGTTATAGGCAACATCCCTTTATTGATTAACTTGTAGCAAAAGCAATAGAACATAAAGATTAAAGTAAAAGAAAGATCCAGTACGAAGTCAGATTTGTTTTTCCCTATTACATAAAGGGTGCATGGGAGCTCTACATACAACTGCGTATGAATCTACATGGTCTCAAAATAGAAGTCTGATAAACTCAACTGACTTTCAAGATGTAACACACGAGTTTCCAAAGAATCCACCAGGTAAACTGTGTATTGCTTTTACCGTTCCACAGCATGCCAGCTCCTCTAACTGCACCTCCTTCGTTCACCAGATGTTCAGGAAAATCGCCATGGGCAGCGCTTGGCAGCGCAAGGCAGAGTGGTCCTGACCCTCTGGGGCAGGTGCTTCCTTACATTTCACCCAGCCTTCCCTACATGGTAGCCTCAGGGGAGCAAATAGTCCACAAAAGGGAAATAGGAGTAGTAATAATTATGTGGAGAAATACTCTCCTTCTTGAGTCAGAGAGGAAATGCCATATCAACTTTTTTTCTACTAAATTAATAAAAACTTGGTTGGGGGTGGGGGGAGGCTGAGGAAGGTGAGGGTGTGGGAAAGCAGGCAGCCTAACACCTGGACAGTGGGATCTCTGCCTCGGTGGGTTCTCTGAGATGCCACCTTTTTAAACAGCAGTAGCACCCTTTCATCCTCTGACCCAACAATTCCATTTCTAGATCTGTTTAAGGAAACAGCCTCTCCCAAACCTTTATGGATAAAAACACATGTGGCAGCATTGTTGGCAGTAGCCAAAAATGGAAAACAATGAAAATAAATAAAAATGACTATGTTACATAAATGATGCCGTGTTTATTTGATGAACAATTATGTCACCATCAAAATAGTGTTTAGAAGGTGTTTATGATAGTCTGGAAAATCGTATAATGTTAATTGTTAAAGTGGATTCCTGGATCATAAAACTTTCTCCCTTGCCATGACGATGATTGCCACTAGCACTGGTTTTCCCCTCCTTCTTGGCGTGGTACCTTTGATGAAGTATGCTGAAAGTCAGAGGAATCCACCACTCCCCAGCTGGAAGAATCGTGGAGGGATAGAACTGAACAGGTTGAAACTGAGGGTTTAGCAACAGAGAAACCAACAGTCAGCGCCTGCCTGTTATCTGAAACCTGGATATCTTTAAGGCCTTTGGACCTTTTTAAAGTCTCTGGAGCATTTTAAAAGGAATAAACATTACGGCTTCCCTGGTGACGCAGTGGTTGAGAGTCCGCCTGCTGATGCAGGGGACAGGGGACACGGGTTTGTGCCCCAGTCCAGGAAGATCCCACATGCCGTGGAGCGGCTAGGCCTGTGAGCCATGGCCGCTGAGCCTACGCGTCCGGAGCCTGTGCTCCGCAACAGGAGAGGCCACAACAACCTGCGTACCACAAAAAACAAACAAACAAACAAAAAAAATTGGCTTTTAAAAAGCTAAAAAAAAAAGTCTTTAACAAACATGAAGGTGTGATATGACCACCACTACATAAAAGTAAAAAAAGAAAAAGAAAAACGATTTCAAAAGAGATTGGACGGAAATGCATCAAACTGTCTTGCCCTGGCGGTGACTTCCTCGCCCTTTTTCCACCTTATCTGCATTTCCACTTGTCTGTAAGGAGCCCGACCGTGTACAAAAAAGAACAGATCCGCACTGCACCGCTGGCTAGGTAGCTGATTCTGAGCAGGATACTTGGATTCCAAATCATTCTTCCCTTTTCCTGAGCCTCAATTTTCTCAGCTGAAAGCAGGAATTGTGATAGAATTTTCCCCTCCAAAACGTGTGCTATGCAATTAATTCCCTCAGAATCCTTGAGACAGGTATTCCTATCTCCATTTCACAGATGGGGAAGTGGAGGAACAGACAGAGGAAGTGCTTGCCCGGTGGCAGCTCAGAGAACAGCCCCCGGTGCTGGGCCTCTCGGGGAACACGGTGAGTGGCGCTCGGGAGCTCCCGGAAGCCACAGCTCGGGGTGGTGGTGCCTCACCTCGTCCCATTTTACACAGGAGGAACCCGAGGCACAGCGGGTTGAAGGACAGAGCTGGGGGACAAGCCGGGCGGAAGCCCCAGCCCACCTGCCCTCCTCTTAGTCTCAATAATGGGCTCAGTTCACTGTTCGCTGTTACTGGCTTTGTGCATCACTTTCCGTGTTTGTTTGTATAGACACAGTATCCTCTTCCCAGGTTTTATTCTGCATAATGTGACTTAAATAATTAGCAATAATGAAATCAAACCTGGCACTGTGGATGCCATTTCCGGACATTCTGTTCAGTGCTCCTATTTTTAGCTCAGTTGCTTCTTTCTTGGCTTTCTGACAGCCTGGATTCTCGCCCTCTCCTTTCAAGCTGAGGTTATCCCCCAAGAGGCCTTTCCGTGCCCACACCTCCTGTCCCTCACCTGGGTCTCTGCCGGATGCGGACAGGAGGCAGAGGCCGGAATGACCACCGTGCAGGAGGTCCCCACACGCCCTCCCTCCACCTGCTTGGGCTGTTCTCCAGCCCAGGGGGCCGCCCTCTTCCCCGGTGGCAGAAGTCAGCTGTGGGGGCAGGGCTAGTGGTTCTTGTGCCAGCTACTGGCACACCTAATATCGGGGGCTGGGGGCAGAAGAGAGTGGTGGGCGGGAAGGCCAAGCCGCCCAGAATGCCAGCCTCCAAAGACACCAAGCTCCATGGGCATAAGCAGGAAGGGCGGGGTCAGCTAAGCCAGATCTCCGGGTGTGTCTCTTCCCCCGTAATCGTCCGGTCACAGTGGCCTGCGGCGTGACTCAGACTCCAGCAGACACGTAGGGTGCCCGAGGCCCCATGCCCGCAGCTCGCTCTGATTCAACTGCAGCTAGGCGGCCCTGGCACGGGTAGGGTCCCACCTCCAGGACCCGCTGGGGCCTCCAGAGCAGCCTGAGCAGGAAGTGGTGGGAAACTGACACCACCAGGCCCTCCGTCAATGAGTTGGGGGATCAATGTGCAAACCTCACAGTGTGGGGTGCACGGCTCCCCAGCGGGCCTGACGGCGGGTTGAGCCCACGGAGACAGTGAGCTCAAGGACAGTCACCGTCGCGCGCCTGGTCCTTGTCCCCCGCCCCACGCTCTTCCTCCTCTTTCTGGGGCCACCGACAAAGAAAACCCACCTGCACCAAGTCTGGTTCACACCCGACCTGACCTAAGACTCAGCCTGATCCGTGTCATGAAGGAGGCATCCTTCTCTAAAGTCTGAAATAGATGCATCCATGGCCTGGTCACTGAAAAGCAGTGATTCGTCGACTACCTAAATGTTACATGTTTAGTGTGCTGACCAGGAACTTGGCTGGCTCAGAAAAATCACGCATAATAAATGCTTTGTTTTTTTATTTAAAAAAATTTTTTTCTGGCCTTGCAGCTTGTGGGATCTTAGTTCCCTGACCAGAGATCGAACCCATGCCCGCAGCAGTGGAAGCACGGAGTTCTAACCACTGAACCACCAGGGAAGTCCCCAAATGCTTTGTTTTGAACATCAAGAGTACTTAATAAATAGAAAACCCTTTTTACCCTTGAATCCTTTAATGAATGTGGAAGCAATATTTGAGGACCATGGCCCTGAAGGAGGCTTGGCAGTTGGCATGGCCTGGCCGCCCTCATGTCTCTGCCAGCTGTCCCTGACTGGACAGGCCAGGAGCTCCAGAACAAAGGTGACAGAAGGCGACAGAGCTGGGCCCACACAGTGTCGGTGGTGAGCTCGCCAGTGTCTGCCCTGCTCTTGCCGCAGCTGGCACAGAGGCCCCAGGTAGGTTTTCTGAGTGAGGGGCTCGCTGTTGTCTCTGGGGTCCTTGCTGCTATGTGGGCCCCAGGGCTGCTTCCCCAGGCCCAGTGGCCACCTTTGACCCCTGGCTCCTCCTCACCCCTGCCCTTCCTTTGCAGAGATTTCTACAGACCCAGGCAGCCAGATAAGATGGGGAGGGGGAAGGAAGATACGCTGTCCTCCCAGAAACCTCAGACAGATCATGTTCTTTCTTCAAGGCTAGTGCATGGAGGAAAGGAGTAGACCGTTGTTTAAGATACAGCCTCAGGGACTGCCCTGGCGGCCCAGTGGTTAAGACTCCACGCTTCCACTCCAGGGGGCACAGGTTCCATCCCTGGTCAGGGAACTAAGATCCCACATGCCGCAGCATGGCCAAAAAATACCCCCAAAAAGATACATCCTCATGTCAGGAGACACAGAGAAAGGCTGGCTCTGTTGGCAAGAGGGGCGTTGACTCTACCTCTTAGTCCATGGCAGAACCACTGCAAATGCAACCATATTCACAGCCCAACAAGATGATCGGTAAGGTGGACGTGAGGGAGGCATTTCCAGCATAGCTACAGGGACAGGCACCCCCTCTCCACGTGGCCCTGGAACATTCACAAATGCCGACCATATACTTAGCCACAGAGAAAACCTCAATAACTTTCCAAACTGTAGGAAAATACAAGATTTTCTGAGGACCATAATGCAATAATACCAGAAATTGATAACAAAATAAGGAAACAGAAAAGGCATCCTACTTGGAAATCTACAAATTTTTTCCTAAACAACTTGGGTCAAGGGGCAAATATAAAGCCAACTGCACAATGCCTAAAAATCAAAGATAATGAAAGCACTACATGTTAGGACCTGTGAGCAGTGCTTCATGGAAAACACATCGCCTGAAATTCAAATACATCAATTTTTAAAAGAGGAAGAATGAAAACAAATGAATTCATCACTGAATTAAAAGATTAGTAAATGGAAAACGAAAATAACTGACAGGAGAGAAGGAAGGAGTTACCAAAGAAGATACACAGATTGCCAACAGATGAAAGGATGCTCAACATCACTAATCATTAGAGAAATGCAAATCAAAACTACAATGAGGTATCACCTCACACTGGTCAGAATGGCCATCGTCAAAAAATCTACAAACAATAAATGCTGGACAGGGTGTGGAGAAAATGGAACCCTCTTGCACTGTTGGTGGGAATGTGAATTGGTACAGCCACTATGGAGAACAGTATGGAGGTTCATTAAAAAACTAAAAATAGAACTACCATACGACCCAGCAATCCCACTACTGGGCATATACACTGAGAACACCATAATTCAAAAAGAGACGTGTACCAAAATGTTCATTGCAGCTCTATTTACAATAGCCAGGACATGGAAGCAACATAAGTGTCCATCAACAGATGAATGGGGTAAAGAAGATGTGGCACATATGTACAATGGAATATTACTCAGCCATAGAAAATAATGAAAATGAGTTATTTATAGTGAGGTGGATGGACCTAGAGTCTGTCATACAGAGTGAAGTAAGTCAGAAAGAGAAAGACAAATACCGTATGCTAACACATATATATGGAATCTAAAAAAAAAATGGTACTGATGAACCTAGGGGCAGGACGGGAACAAAGATGCAGATGTAGAGAACGGACTTGAGGACAGGGGGAGGGGGAAGGGTAAGCTGTGACAAAGCGAGAGAGTGGCACGGACATATATACACTACCAAATATAAAACAGATAGCTAGTGGGAAGCAGTTGCATCGCACGGGGAGATCAGCTCCGTGGTTTGTGACCATCTAGAGGGGTGGGATAAGGAGGGTGGGAGGGAGACGCAAGAGGGAGGGGATGTGGGGATATATGTATACATATAGCTGATTCACTTTGTTATACAGCAGAAACTAACACAACATTGTAAAGCAATTATACTCCAATAAAGATGTTTTTTTTTTTTAAAAAAGGAAGGAGTTAATAAAGACAAAAGAGGTGAGAAAATAGAAAGCTGTAGAAAGAAATAATCTGGCACTTTGGACAAAATAAGTAAGTGACTAGCTAATTGGGTGAAGGAAGAGGGGAGAGAAAGTACAAATACACAAAATAAAAATGACAAGGTGAGAAATAACCACAGGGACAAAAAATGTCTTTAATTTAAATGACTAATTTGTACTAATTAATTTAAGCAATATTTGTTTAAAATAAAATTTAAACCAAGATGAAATTTAATTTTCTAGGAAAAAATTGACTCATAAACATAGGAAGACCAAACAGATAATTTCCAAATAAGAAATAGAAAAAGTGGGCTTCCCTGGTGGCGCAGTGGTTGAGAGTCCGCCTGCCGATGCAGGGGACACGGGTTCGTGCCCCGGTCCGGGAAGATCCCACATGCCGCGGAGCGGCTGGGCCCGTGAGCCATGGCCGCTGAGCCTGCGTGTCCGGAGCCTGTGCTCCGCAACGGGAGAGGCCACAGCAGTGGGAGGCCCGCGTACCGAAAAAAAAAAAACCCCAAAAAACCAAAAAAAGAAATAGAAAAAGTAGTTTAAGACCCACCCCAAAATCCCACCCAATCAGACAGTTTCGCAGGGAAAGTCTACCCATCTTTAAACTACTCCATAACATAGACAAAGAAGGAAAACTTACAACTTTGTTTAACTGAAGTAGTATACTATTGATGCCAAAACCTGATGAAGACTGCACACAAAGAGAAACCTAGAAATCAGTGTAACTTACAAATGTCAATGCTTAAATAAAATATTAGCAAATAGGATCCATCAACTCTCTTTTTTTAAATTATTTATGCCTGCGTTGGGTCTTCGTTGCTATTCACGGGCTTTCTCTAGTTGCAGCGAGCAGAGGCTGCTCTCCGTTGCGGTGCGCAGGCTTCTCATTGCGGTGGCTTCTCTTGTTGCGGAGCACGGGCTCTAGGCACATGGGCTTCAGTAGTTGTGGCACACGGGCTCAGTAGTTGTGGTTCGCTGGCTCTAGAGCGCAGGCTCAGTAGTTGTGGCGCACAGGCTTAGTGGCTCCACGGCACGTGCAATCCTCCCCGACCAGGGTTCGAACCTATGTCCCCTGCATTGGCAGGCAGACTCATAACCACTCTGCCACCAGGGAAGTCCGATCCATCAACTCTTAAAGAATAATCTATTACCAAGTAGAGTTCGAAGCAAAAGTGAAAAAGCAAGTTAATATCAGAAAATCTATTCATATAACCCATCATATTAATAGATTTAAGGATGAAACCCTTATGATTATCTCTATTAATTCAGAAAACACATTTCCTAAATTCATCAGTCATTCTTGAATTTTTTTTTTTTTTTAAAGAAGATGTTGGGGGTAGGAGTTTATTAATTTATTTATTTTTGCTGTGTTGGGTCTTCGTTTCTGTGCGAGGGCTTTCTCTAGCTGTGGCAAGCGGGGGCCACTCTTCATCGCAGTGCGCGGGCCTTTCACTATCGCGACCTCTCGTTGCAGAGCACAGGTTCCAGACGCGCAGGCTCAGTAGTTGTGGCTCACGGGCCTAGGTGCTCCGCGGCATGTGGGATCCTCCCAGCCCAGGGCTCGAACCCGTGTCCCCTGCATTAGCAGGCAGATTCTCAACCACTGCGCCACCAGGGAAGCCCTTGAATTTTTAAAAAAATGCTTCATACGATAGGAATTGATGGATTCTTCCTTAACTTAGCAACATGTATAACATTGTACTCATATAAATACCAGCCCCAAACTCAGCACTGTATGTAATGAGGAGACTCTGGACTTACTCCCATTAAAGTCAGAAACAGGACAGGAATCCTCAATACCATTACCCCTGTGTAACACTGAACTAGATCCCCATCATCAGCACCATCAGGCAAGAGAAAGAAATTAGAGGCATAAAAACGATCACTATTTTGGAAATCAGATTCAATAAACAATCCATTTTAAATGAGCACGAATAATAAGAGAGTTTAGCAAATTTCTTTTAAAATTAAAATAAGGGCTTCCCTGGTGGTGCAGTGGTTAAGAGTCCACCTGCCAATACAGGGGACATGAGTTCGAGCCCGGGTCCGGGAAAATCCCACATGCCGCAGAATGGCTAAGCTTGTGTGCCACAACTACTGAGCCTGCACTCTAGAGCCTGTGAGCCACAACTACTGAGCCCACGTGCCACAACTACTGAAGCCCGTGCATCTAGAGCTCGCGCACAGCAATGAAGACCCAATGCAGACAAAAGAATAAAATAAACTGGAGCAAGTTAAAAAAAAAAGCTCCCCCAAAATAAATTAAAATATATTAAAATTAATAATATATTAAAATTAATTAATATTGTGTTAATATACAGTAGACTTCATATATGTCTATAGTGATCAGTAGATTGTGTGTGTGTGTGTGTGTGTGTGTGTGTGTGTACCGTATAGAAGATATGGGAGAGAGAACCTCACAATAGCAACAACAAAAAAGATAAAGTATCTGTGAATACCTGTAACAAGGAATGTGCGAAATATGTATGAGAAAAACCTTCAAAGACCCAAAGTTGACTTGCATGCTCTTGGCCAGGACAACTCAACATCGTGGATATGCCAATTCTCCCTAAATTGACTTCTAAATTTAATGCAAGCCTTATAATTAAAAGTACCAACAAGCTTGCTTCTCTGCTTCTAGAAAAGCTGATTTCAAAAAAATGATATGAAAACTAAACAAAGAGGACAGCCAGGAAAACCCTGTAAAGAAGAGTAACGAGCAAACCCTAAAGCACCTTTGTAAAGCGTTCCACGAAGCCTTAATAACGAAAACGAGTGCGAGGGACTATGTGCTACCCACAGAGCAGTGGAACAAAATTAGAAAATCAGAAATAGACCCAAATACGTATGGGGATTTAGTATGTGATAAAGTTGGAATTTCAAATCAAAAGGTAAAAAAATGGACTTAATGAAAATCATTTGTAGGTATAAGGAGAGACTGAGAGGCACTGAATACAGAAGTACAGGTTGTACTTCTGTTCTTTTTATAACTATTTTCAGCAACAGGGCTGAATTAGTGCAACACTACAAGCAAGAAGACTTTCCTGTTCACTTATCTGCCTGCTGCCCTGTGGTCACCACACCACCCGGGCTGATCCTGTGATTCTGTGTCTCAGAGTGATTCTCATTGAGTGCAGTGATTTTTAAAAATACCATCTATTAGCAGTTACTGTGTGCTAAGGGATTTACATACATGTATCTAATTGAATCCCAGACACTGACAAAATAGCTCTTATCTCCATTGTATCATTTTGGATCTATTATCAAATAGAATCAATACCAATCTTATAGAGCTTCTGGGAGGCTTATCAGATATTTGAAAAAGAGTCAACAAACAGACAGACATTTAATAAATTATGTTGGGACAACTAAGTACCCAAATAGAAAAAGATCAGATTAAATCCTCGCCTCAGGGAGATCAAAAATTTACATGTAGAAGGGACTTCCCTGGTGGTGCAATGGTTAAGAATCCGCCAGGGATTCCGTTTGATCCCTGGTCCGGGAAGATCCCACATGCCGTGGAGCAACTAAGCCCGAGCGCCACAACTACTGAGCCTGTGCTCTAGAGCCCGTGAGCCACAACTACTGAGCCCATGTGCCACAACTACCGAAGCCTGCCTGCCTAGAGCCCGTGCTCCACAATAAGAGAAGCCACTGCAATGAGAAGCCCATGCGCCGCAACGAAGAGGAGCCCCCGCTCGCCACAACTAGAGAAAGCCTGTGTGCAGCAACAAAGAACCAATGCAGCCAAAAATGAATGAATGAATTTTTAAAAATGTACATGTAGAAAGTGAAACCACGAAATCATTAGAAGAAAACACAACAAATTTCTTTATGACCCTGGAGTGAAGAAGGCCTTTCTAATATGTATCAAAATCCAGTGACCAAAAAATAAAAGGTTGATGAATTCGGGTAAAAATAAAAACATATGCCTGGGAAAAAATACCATAAGCAAAGTCAAAAGATAAAAGACAAACTGGAAAAAAAATGGTAACATATATCATAAAGGGCTAATCTTCCTAATATATAATATATAAAGAGCTCCTACAAATCAAGAAGAAAAAGAATAACCCAATAAAAAGAGGTGAAGACATGAACCACCCCCACACCAGTTTGTAAGAAGTAGGTCCTCAGGTTACCCATAGCTTTTGCCCAACTTGGCCACCAACTGAAAGTTTCCGTGACCCCCTCCTGGGTCCAAATAATTTGCTAGAGTGGCTCACAGAACTCAGGGAAACACTGATTTTCATTTACCAGTTTATTAAAGGATATGATAAAGGACACAGATGAAAACCCAGATGAAGAGATACACAGGGCGAGGTCTGGGAGGGTTCTGAGTGCAGGGGCTTCCATCCCCAGGGAGTTGGGGTGCATTACTCTCCAATTATGTGGATGTGTCCACCAAACTGGAAGCTCTCCAGACCCACACCAGTGGGATTTTAGGAGGCTTCGTCACATCGGTGTGACCGATTATTAACTCCATTTCCAGCCCCCTCCTTCCTTAAGAGGACGGGAGGTAGGGCTGTAAGCTCCAAGGCTCTCACCCTGGATTGGTCTTTCTGATGATCTGCCCCATCCAGGAGCCACCCAGAGTCACTTCATTGGGACAAAAGATGCTCCTGTTGCTCTTGTCACTTGGGAATTTACAAGGGTTTCAGGAGCTCTGTTCCATGAACCCAGGACAGAGCCCAATATACATTTTCTGTTATCTCACACCCATCAAACTGGCAAAAATCCAGTCTGACAACACACTGACTGGGTGACAGGGTGGGAAACTGGCCTCACGTGCAATGCTGGTGGAAGGGGTAAATGCAGCCACTTCCGTGGGTGTGGACTGGCAGTGTCCATCAAAATGGCAGGGCCTTCAGCACCATCGGATCAGACCGCCAGCTGCTCAGAGGAGGTGTGTGGCCGCCGGGCCTGCCTGTCCACGGGGAGTAGGGGAAGGAGACACAGGTAGACAGGCCCTGGGAGACTGGGACCTCTCCATGCGTGCTGGGTTATAGGGCGAGTGCATTAACTGCTCAGAAAAACTGGATCGACTGTATTTAACCTTCCCTCTCATTTAAGAGCCCTCCTGGAAATGGAGTGATTCTTCTCATCTGAACTTTACACGCAGACAGACATCCCACTCAATAAAACTGGGTGGGTTTGAGGTTCTTTATAACAAAGCCATGTCTTAAGGACTGTCTCTAAAAGCAGGCAGGCCCCTTTCTCAGAGGCGCGGCCCGTGTCCCTGGCAGAGGATGTATGGTAACCACGGCAACCGCTGCGCCGGCCTTTCTCAGGCAGCTGTCACTTCCTGCTGTCACTCACTGGGGGGTCCTGGGCCCACGGGCCCCTCACTTCCCAAATTCCTCGCCAGCCAGTTTGCTCAGGACTCACTTCCACCAGTGGAGGTTCAGCCTAGGGGGCTTTGGGCTCTTAAGACTCCCTCCAGGCAGCCCTCCTGAGAACACAGGTGCTGGGAGGCCATGCACGTTGGGGAGATGGTCGGCTGACACCCCACAGCCTGTCACGACCTCTGCCGTGGACGCTGCCAGGCCAAGCGTGCCTGTGTCCAGCTACCCTCCAGCCTGCGCCGGCTGCACAGACAACGCGCTGGCCCCGACCTTGTCAAGCTGCAGAGCAGGTCAGGCCGGACCTGGCTCTGTTCTCACTGTGGGCAAATGACTCGCTCCTTGTTTAGGCCACTGTCAGGGTTCCTATCACTCGCAGCGAACGCCATGAGAGCGGGCTCTGCTCTGTGACGACTGAGTACTCAGACAAAGCGCCACCTGCTGGGCTTGGGTGCAGAGCGTGGCTGGCTGGGGCCGCGAGGGGACGGCAGGGTGCTCTGGGCTGCGCTGGTCACGGCAAAGTCCTGCAAGAGAAGGCTGGACCCAGACCGGAGGGGCCGCTCTGAAAGCCGAGACACACAGAGACATCTCCTACCTGAGAGGAGCCTCCGTCCCCGGCCTGGGAGCTGCGACCCCCAGCCACACGGTGTCCCATACCCGGGCGCCTTGCAGGATTGCCAGAGCCAGACCCTGCAGCCTAAGCTGAGGCTGGGACTCGCTGAGAGCCGCAGGGGGTGGGGGCGGGGGATGGGAAACGGGCCAAACAGCAGCCTCAACCCTGGCAGCCCGGGGTCCGTCCTGGGGCCGTGTGCCCGTGCAGACCCTAAAACCCACTCACTCGGCAGACACCCCTGAGATGAGAGAAGCTGGTGACAAAGCTCAGGGCGGCAGCATTTGCCCCGAGGAGGGGGGGTGGGGGGGGCCGGCGAAGGGAAGGCGGGCAGGAGGTGGAGTAGACGCTGATTCCAGGGCCCTCTGGAGAGTCCTCAGGGATCGATCCTCCCAGCACCACCCAGCACCTGGCCGGAACCGAGGTCATGCATTGTTAAGTGGCCATTAGTCTGGGCCACCCCCTAAGTGGGTTGTGCGGCCACGGACGCGCCCGCTGGGTGCCAGGGAGGCCCTGGATGGCTGCAGGACGTGGCTCCCCCTCCAGAAACAGGCCACTGTGTTAGTCCTCGCTCCATCCGTGTCCCCAGACGACTCCTCAGTCTTTGCTGGCAAACCAGGTTACGAGTGAGAGAGAGGACCTCTGCGCCCGGGACACAGTCGAGTCCCCCAGGTGAATCTAACCTCGGTTCCTGAACTAGCCAGTCTCACTCCCTGTACATTTGTTAATTCTTAATTCGGCATTTTTAAAGTCAATGAAACCACCTATTCCTTACTCTTGGGGTCCTCGGGTTCCCCTTATTTGAACATAGTGTTAGTGATGAGATGTTTCCCTGATTTAAATGACGATGGTTCCGGCCAGTTCTGGTTTCAGGCAGCGCACTGGCCCGGGCCCTCAGCGGGCTTCTCGGGTTCTGTCCCTGGACAGTCAGTCACCCCACTTGTAATTGGCCTGTCCTGAAAATCGGGCCCAGGTGACTAACAGCCCGTGACCGAGGCGTTTGTTTCCGAGGATGTGGGACTCTCAGGGCTAGAAGCAGGACAGTCTCGGGAACACTGGGATGGTTGTGGTCACCTGAATCACGAGAGAGGCACAGCCTCAAGGCAATCTAGCCATGCGACTCTGACGGGTCTCCTGTGCTGAGGACAAGGCATGGGGTGGGAATGGGACCCCGAGACTCAGGAGGGAAAAACTTACCAGACCTGCCTGCAAGTCGTGAACTCCAAGTTGCCCCGAGCTCTGGGCCGGCAAAGCAGCCTCCCTCTCCCGTATGAGGGAGAGCATCCCCCCTTCCCTGGAGACCTGCAGAGGCCTTCCCTGAGTCAGGCGTCCCCCAGCTGCCACCAGTCCTTGATTCCAGAACAGCCACGAGGGCCAGGCCTGAGCCTAGCCTGAGCAGGGGAACGCGGGCTCTGTGCGCTTCGGTGCAGCGTCTGGCTCCTGCGTGGGAGTGGTCCTTAGGGGACTGGACGGTAGGGGCGGGGGTGCAGAGCGTAAGGCCGGGTAGGGAAGAGGCTGCGGAGCCGGGCGCTCTGCCCCAGAGCTCGGGATCACTCGCATGCTGGGTGGGGTGACTGGGGTGCTCCTGACGTGCTGTGGACGGGCTGCCCTGGGGCACGGCCATGGTGACGCCCTGCAGCACGTGGAGGTGCCAGCACTGCCTGGGCAGAGTGTGGAGGAGGGACCTGGAGGCTCAGGAGGTGGAGAGTTCTAGCAGATTCACACGTGCGGTTGGAGAACCTGCCATCTGACTAGTGCTCTGAGGAAGGCCAGAGGTCCCCCCCACTCCACTGAGGCAGAGGGGATGCAGTAGCGTGGGGCACTGCCATCGCGGAGAAGCTCAGGTGGCCGCCCTCCACGGCCAGTATGGTGGTCGAGGATGCTTCCACCAAACTCAGCTCCCTGATGGCAGCGGGAACAGCCTCACAGGAACTTCGCAGCCCAGGACCCTAGGATTCTGGAGTGATGCCATGCCTTCTGCATCAGGGAACTAAACACTGTTTGCAAAGCAGGTCTTGGGTCCTGGTACATCCTGATGGCCTCAGCATGGGATGTCAGGTGTGATTGGAACTGTCCTTCCCAAGCTAGGTGCTCTCAAACCACTGGGTCATAGGATGGGCAGGTGCAACAGCAGCATCTGTCCCAAGATGGAAATGGGATGTTTGGTATCAAGCCTGAGCACAAAGAAGTTACACAGACCGTGGTCCCGCCCCTCGTGTCACCTCTGTCACCCTGACACCTCCCTCTCGGCCACACCTTGCCCCTTGGGGGTGTCCTGTAAGTCCTAAGACGCTACTACAGGGAGCATCCTAGGTCTGATTCATGAGTGGCTCAGCCTGGTATGATGGCGCCAAAGGAATATGCACAGCGACTGCACCCCAGCCCACGTAGGTAGCCCCGAAGGCCAGTGGGCAGAGATTAGAGAGATCACTGTGCCGTGCCTTTGGACAGAGGGAGAGGTGGCTTGAGGTGATGCCATGGGAGGACTGCTGGGCAGCGATGAATGGCTTGGCTCACTCCTCAGTTGCCTGGAAGCAGCAAAATCAGAAAACCAGATCCAGAAGGTTTGGGGGAAAGGCACCCATGGGATGCCTTAGGGAAAGTGGATTGGTCTAAGGGGGTGGCACAAAACGTGTGGATCTTTGTGTCCCGCCAACGTCCACAGAGAACATCCATCGCAGAGAAAACCCAGGTGGACAGATGGCTCATCAGGCCATCGGGCAGGTGTCAGCATCTCACTCACTGGCCACTGCACGAGACAGCTCGTGCGCCCGCTCTCCGGGGATGATGTGGCCGAATGTCCAACCTGCCAGCAGAAGGCTCTGATGCTGACCCCATGACAGTGGTCTTTTTCCCAAGGAGCCCAACCAGCCAGTTGGCGGTAGATTGGTGACAGGAGACCTCTATCCACACTGGAGAGGGCAGTGAGTCATCGCCACCAGAGGTGACATCGGCTCCGGCCAGGGGCTTGCTCCCCGCCCCCAGGGCCTGGGCCCGCACCGCTATCCAGGGGTTCCTGAAGTGCCGAGCTCACAGTCAGGAGACCTCATGCGTCACAGCCTCAGACCGGGAACTCACTTCACAGCAGAAGAGCTGTGGCCACAGAGACCACTGCTCTGTCACTGGTTCCCCATCCCCCAGGGCAGCCAGCCTCAGAAAACGGCCGTGCAGAGCCAAAGCTCAGCGACTGCGGGGCTAGGGCATTAAGCTCCAGGACACGGTCTATGTATTTAGCCAATAGCGGAATGTTCAGTAATGTCTCCCCATAACCAGACTCCCCAGTAATACGCCATCGGGGACCCATGGTGGGGGGTAGGGTTGGGTCCTCTCACCATCGATCCCAGAAACCCACTTGCAAAATGTGTGCTTCTCATCCCTGCGACCTTAGATCCTGTTGGATTAGAGGTTCCGGTTTGGGGGAAACGTGGAGGATGCTCCGTGGGGGATACACTAAGTATTGCACAGAAACAAAGCTATGGCCACCTCCGGTCACTTAGCACTCCTTATGCCAGTGGCCTCATAATCAAAGAAAGGCGGTACCTCCCCAGAGGGTGGCCTGGCCCTGCGTGTGCTGGGTGAGGATGGGTATTTCCAGAACTCAGGGACTCTGGGGCTTTTAGCCACTCGTGGTTTCGTGGGTACAAAATGTTTCAAGTGTTGAAAGAACAGCAAAAGCACAAGGCGGAAACATGATACTGTATGAAAAAGAGAAGTGTTTTTTCTCTTTTAAAAAAACATAGTGATGAAAATGTAAATTTTAAGACTCGGTGGACAGTTTACAGAGCAGATTAGATGCGGCTGCTGAGAGAATGTGCAAATCAACAGATGGACAGAAATGCCCCTAATGCAGTGCAGAGAGACACAGAGGTGGAGCACGGGAAAGAGGGTCTGAGACCTGGGAATGGAAAGGCAGGTATAGCACACCTGGCTGGAGCTGCAGAGAGAAAGCGAGAGGGAACGGGACAGAGGCAATATGTGAAGCACGATGATGGCTGAGAAATTTCTAGAACTGATAGAAGACTATATTCTCAGATGCAAGGGGCAAGTCAAATTGCAAGTCAAGCCAGATAAAAATAAATTCATGCTCAGACATATTCTAGTGCCGCTACAGACAGCGAAGACAAAGAGCGGGGAGAATTTTAGATCAGACAGAGAGAAAGGACGGATTAGCAACCGGTGAGGGGGGCGGGGGGATGATAAGATCCCGTCTGCCGACCTCCCGGCAAGAAAAGTGGAAAATGTCTTAAAATACTGAGAGAAAGCAATGATGCCTTGTAATTATCACACAGCTAAACTCCCATTTCAAAACCAGGATGAGATAAAGACATTTACAGAAAAGCTAAAATTGAGACGTTTAGTACCACCGGACCCACTCAAGGAAGTTCCCAAAGGTTTGTTTTGAGGAGAATGAGCCCAGGGTGGGGTCCTAAGATGAAAGAGGGCCGAGGACCCCAGAAGCTGCAGGTGCGGGGAAATCCGGGCAAGCGGGAACTCTCTGAAAGAGCAACAGTGACTTTGGGGGTAAAAATGAGAAAGAGGGCTTTCCTGGTGGCGCAGTGGTTGAGAGTCTGCCTGCCGATGCAGGGGACACGGGTTCGTGCCCCGGTCCGGGAAGATCCCACATGCCGCGGAGCAGCTGGGCCCGTGAGCCATGGCCGCTGAACCTGCGCGTCCGGAGCCTGTGCTCCGCAACGGGAGAGGCCACAACAGTGAGAGGCCCGCGTACAGAAAAAAAAAAAAAAAAAAAAAAAAAAAAAAAAAATATATATATATATATATATATATATATATATAAAGACACAGATAAGTTAAAAGGAAGGAAAAATTATACACTAGGCAAGAAAAGTAATATGTAGCTATATTAACATTAGATTAGATTTAGAGCAAAAAGCAGCTCACCAAGAAAATGGAACAATTGTAAATTCATAGGCACCAAGCAATAGAAAACAAAAATTGATAGAACTTCAAGGAGAAATGGACAATGCCAACTTCGTGCGGAATTTTAATATCTTTCTCTTCGTGATAGATTAGCAGGTAGAAATGAGCAAGGCTATAGAAAATTGCAAAAATAAAAGTAGCGAGCTTGATTTAAGGGACACAAATAAGACTCTACAGTCCAGAATGGGTGGCCAGTACTTATGAACCAGAGGTGTGCATAATCTGTACGGAAAAATCATAAAACTTTATTGTAAGACATGAAAGAGGATTATATGAGAGGAGGAATAGGATGTCCACACACAGGAAGGATCAATGTTGGAAGTGGCCGTCCTCCCGAGTTAATCCAGCCTCACAACGCCAGTGCAAGTTCCAACATGTTTTGTTGGTTTTTAAATAGAACTTAGGAGCTGATTTTGAAATCTGTGTGGAAGAATAAAGGTTGTTGAATAACCAAGAAAAATTTGAAGAATGAAAAACAAGGGCTTGCCTTACCAGATGCCTGGACTTCTTGTGAAGCCACAGCCATCAGAAACGCGGGGCCAGTGGGCCAACCGCATGAAATAAGGGCCCAGAAGCAGACCCTGCACGTCACGTCAGGAGGCCTGCAGTGACCCTGGGGGCCCTGCTGATCAGTGGGGAAGGGCAGGATCTTCAAATGGTCCTGGGGTGACCTGTTCCCCAGGCAGAAAACATAAAATAAAATAGGATACTTACTTCTATGTGCCATCCCCCAAATTCAGTTCCAGGTGGATTTCGGTTCCAAATGAAAGCTAAGCATTATGATTTTCAAAATAGAGTGTGAGAGAATCAGTTATGACTTCAGGAAGGGAACGGATTTCTTAGCAAGACACACAGCGTCCCAAACCACAAAGGAAACGATGAATACATTCAGTTCCATTCAATGAAAAAAATTCTGTGCATCAAAAGACACAAAAATAAAGGGAAAGAACAAAGCAGAAATGAGAAGACTTTGGTAATGAATAATGCCGCCAAAAAAATGAGTGCATCCAACTTATGTAAAGGAAGTCCAGGAATCAATAAACAAAAGGCCAGCAACAAATTCGAAAAGGGAGGGAAGTTAAAACACTTCTGCAGAGGAAGCTCCCACAGCTAACACGCATGTGCTGGGGCTGGACACCCCCCCCCAGCGGTCAGGGAGGCGTAGGCTGAACCACACGGGACCCCTTGCACCCCTGGAGGGGCAGCACCTGCACTCGCCATGGACCTGTGACCGCACACCCATGGTTGGGGTTTGGGAACA
The DNA here is from genome assembly GCF_964341445.2 of Mesoplodon mirus. Classification (NCBI taxonomy): domain Eukaryota; kingdom Metazoa; phylum Chordata; class Mammalia; order Artiodactyla; family Ziphiidae; genus Mesoplodon; species Mesoplodon mirus. The sequence goes on along the minus strand of NC_138982.1, from coordinate 145,263,910 downwards.
AAGGGAAGATCTGGGAAAGCAGGGCCTCCTTCCTCCTCGATGTAGCCGGTCCAGCCCCAAACATACGCCCGAGGCTGTCGCACCAGAACCAGAGCACAGAGAAACGTGGACGGAAGATTCACTGCAGCGAAAAATGGTGCACCTGCAAGTCCAACGGGAAAATAGACTCTGACATGTTCACACAAAGAAGCATGATACGGCTGCAAAGCTGGACAACAGCTCCTGTGTGAGTCTCCCCAGCAACGCTGGATGAGGACAGCAAAATGCAGGGTGACCCCTCCGTGCGACCCCATCCCGCTCACCTGGATGACGTCCTGAGAGCCACCCTGTGGAAGGCAGGGGCTGCAGGTCCGGGATACCAAGGCCCGGCCCAAATAACTCTGCCACCTACTGCGGCAGTGTTTCCTCCTGGTTTGATGTGACATTTGAGTTACCACATGTGAAGTGCCCAGAACACGGCCTGGCCCACGGACATCTCCACGGATGGGCCTCCGGCTAGGCTGCGCAGGACGCCCGAGGCTGCGTGGTTTAGGGACGGGCACGGGGGCATTCTTTTCACTATTCTTTCCACCTTCTTGTCTGTTTCAAACGCTTGATTGCACGGTTGCTTTGCTGGGGGGCTTCGTTTTCACTTCAGCTCTTTTTCCTTCCCAAAGTTCATCTTGGGGCTTCCTTTCCAAACCACACACCCCCCTCCCCAGCTCCAGGCCTTTAGGGCGACACAGCACAGCCCTGGGAGAGTGAGAGCGCGGGCCACGCGTGCTGCGGGGGACCTGCCCTGTAGTGCAGCGATTCCCCTTGGAAATTCCCCACCTTCCCACTCTGCCATGACCTTCCCAAGCTCCCTCTGGCAGCTTCTGTGCAGGTTGGCTTCCCTTTGCTCTCCAGCCCTGGTGACCCCGCTTCAGGGGCTCCGTGCCCCTATGGGCCACGCCAGGGGGCAGCTAGCAGGACGGCCCTTGTCCCCCAGCAACTTCCGCAGGGTGGTGAGAACTGCAAAGACCCTGGGACCAAGGGCTCTGTCCAAACCCCACACTGAGACTGACCCGGCTCTGCTAGCCCCTGCCTGTTCCAGCCCCACCTGGCGATAGGCGGGGCCCCCCCCGAGCCCCTCTCGGGGTGGTTTCTCTAGCCGGCTTGTGATTACAAATCCTCCTCCGCCCTTCACCTTCAGACGTGAACCTCCCCGCCCTGCGCCGTTGCCCTGAGGACCAGGGAGCAAACGCTCAGCGCGCCCCAGGCTCTCCCCGTCCCATCCCGTCCCGTCCCGTCCTGGGGGAGATCAGGGCCTACCCTCCGGGCCCCTCGCTCCAGGTGCACCATGGCCTCCGGTCCGCAGGGTGCCTCGGGCACGTCCAGTTAGCTCGCCCGGGTGGCCTGGCCTCACAGTCCCAGCCCTGCCCTGCGCCCTGCCTTTGGGGCGCCCAGCCTTCCGGAGCCTCCTGCCTTGGCATGGGGAGCAGGGCTCAGGGCTCAGGGCTCCCTGGCTCTCCCCCTCCCGCAGCAGCTGTCGCGGAAGAAGACCTGCCTTGCCCGCCTTTGACTGATGACCGGCTACCACCATGTCCCGGGAGCGGCCCCCCTATTAACCCCTCCTGACTGGGCGGGCGGGTCTCTGTTTGTCTCCTGCTGGGACGGAGCCCAGGCATGCCCTGCACGAGGCCAGCTCTCCTGCTTCTCTGGGTGCTGCAGGCCTGAGGGACCCGGGAGCCATGTGTTGGCTGAGACCCAAGGTCCGTCTCCCGGCCCCGCTTCCCCCAGCCCTGGAGACCTCGATGTCACGGCCGAGAGGTGTCCGCTCTGCTGGCTGCTGCCGTGTTCTGGGGGAGGGCGGCCTTGGACCTCCAGACTGTAGTCCAGCGCCCGCCTGGGGTGGCGTAGCAGCCCTTTCTGGGACGAGCAGGAAGAATGTCCAACGATGCCGCGTGGGTCACTTACATCCTACAAGCGTGAGGAGCCTTCTGGAGGTCTCCCGTGAGATGCCATGCGCTGATCTGTTAACGCGTGGTTGTGACAGAGGGTGGAATTCACTCACGCTAAGGACACTGGAAAAGGCACTGCAAAAGGTCTAAGTGGGGGCACTTCCCTGGTGGTCCAGTGGTTAGGACTCTGTGCTCCCGCTGCCGAGGGCGTGGGTTCAGTCCCTGGTCGGGGAACTAAGATCCCATGCGGTGCAGCCAAAATAAAAAGTCTAAGTGGGAACAGCGTTCAGGACAGTAAAATGAGTTTCCCTCCTTGGGGACAGGGCGTGGGAACAACAGAAGGGTCAGACCAACTCCGGATGGCCCTGCGCAGGGCTAGACTCTGCGGCGCGCCTGCCGTGCAGGCTGGCAGGGACGGCACGTGTGTGCTTTCACCTCCACCCCCAGCAGCTCTGCGGGTCATTGGGTCCCGTAGAGTGTGCAGCAAACTGAGCTGCCACGAAGAAACGCTTCTCCTCATGCCTGTCCTGACTCAGCGCCATGGGGGTGCCGAGGACACGGGCGATCTGCGGGGCTGTCCCAGGGGAACAGCGGGGCTGAGGGGGGGTGTCTGGACTACGTATCTCCCACACCCAAGGGCGGGTGCCTCTCCAAACCTGGAGTCCTGCGTGACCCCAGGGGCAGCCCCATGCTGGACGCACCCCCCCGAACCCTGAGCCTCCCCAGGACCCATAGTGCCCACCTCCTTCTGCACCAAATCCTTCCCTGGAGAAGGAGCCGATGCAGGCTGGCCCCAAACCCTATTTTCTGTTTGGAGCCACAGAAAACGGGGTTGAGCAGGAGGGGTGGCCGACAGTGCCTACCTGCCCGGCTGACTTCGGGCACTGAAGGTCCATCCTGAGACCAGGAGCACAGCTCCGTGTTGTGTCCGGATGGCACAGTCCCAGGGTGGCAGCCACCGCCCTGCCTTTCCTAGGGTGGAGGGCATATCCACGGCCTTGGGCTGGCCCAGTGGGTCAGCTTTCTTACAAAGTCCTGGGCAGGTGGGACCGACCGTTTAATCAGATGTCAGTGGAATCCTTTACCAGTAAGTGGTGATGTTTTAACACAGCCTGCAGGGGAACTGTGTCCCAGAGGTCTTCTGGTCCTGAGCCGTGACTGAGGAGCTTGGGGTGGGGGGGCCGGAGGACCCCTGGGGCAGGTGAGCAGCGCCTTCCCAGACAGCACACCCTTGCCCTGCGGCTCCCAGCCGCACAGTACCTGGACTCCCTCCACGTCTCTGACCCCTGGCAGGACGTCAGGGCTCCTGTAGGTGGACCATCCCCACCAGCTGGTGGATCTGGAGCCCAGAGCACGCAACATCGCCCCCCTCCTGAGCTGTCACAGGACAATTCCATCTCCCCACTGAGGTTTCAGCCTTTGGGGAGCACTTTCAGACCCACTGCTGTGCGGCCACTTGGACCAGGCTGTGCTCTCAGGCTCCACGCTGGGAGAAGACACGGGAGGGGGATCCCCCAGTGCAGGCCTGGGGTGTCACCCCATTTCCTAATGGGGCTCTTCCTGTATGACCACCCCAAGCTCTCCCCTTGCTGTCTGGGTGTGTGTCCCTGTGTGTGTACGTGTGTGTGTGCCAATACACGTGTGTGGGGGGGGCGCCTGTAGGCATGTGCTGGTACTCGAATGCTCTGATTTCAGGATATATTTTTAAAGCTAAATCGTGGGTAGACGTGTGCGTGTCAGGAGCACCGGTCCCCGCCCAGCTTTCCCAGGTCTCAGGGCGGACGTGGGCCCATCCCCACTGCCGGCACCGGCCCCAGAGCAGAAAAGCACATACTCAGGGGCTGTTCCCAGAGCAGAAGTGACACCATGGTTCTTTTAGCTCGATTTATTTTCACAAGACAGACAAATCAGACCCTGGAATAACTCTTGGTTCTGACAAGAGTTCTTTTCTTTATAAAGAAGAAAAAGCGTTCCTGGGTTTTCTCCACAGAATGCATTTGTTTTTACAAAAAAATAGTTTTTGATATGTACATGCCTACTTTGGAAACCTTTAGTCCTGGATGGCTTTTAAGACCCGTTTTTAGGCAGAGGGTCACTTAGCATGCTTTATGCACCAACTGATTTTTCTCCCTTGTTTTTGCCTGACGATTGCTCTCCTTCTCGATTTCCCTTCCTTCTGGATTTCCTTTCCGAAAGCAACTTACATGAAATGGAAAGGCTCAGAAAGTGTCCTCGCAAGACAGCCTCGGAGAAACAGTTCCTGCCTCGGCAGGGTCTGTTCAGGCGAGGACCCCGCGGGCCAGGATGTGCCTGGAGGGCCTTTCCTTCCCTGGGAAAACCCTCCGCAGACCAGAAGCAAAGGGATGGAAGGAGGCAGGCAGTCACTTTTTCTTGTAGCGGGGATAGTTTATCCCTCTCTGTCACAGCAGCAATTTTAATAAACAAGTATGATGCCCACAGCATTTAATCTAGAAAATACTGCCACTCAGGCAGGCTCAAGCACGCCTGTGTACAAAGTGACCTTCGCAAGCGCACGGCAAATGCAGCCAGTTTTTTCGGGATACAGGCTTTTAGAGTCGAAGTTATAGCTCCCCCCACTCCCTCCCCCCACAAGCTCCCACAGACCAAAAATACCACTCTCCTCAACTACACAAAGCTGTAGCAAAATTGTAAAAATGAAGTGTACAAAAGGAAGCATCCATATAATACATTTGCACCCTGTATACAATGTATCACCCTTTGAAGCTGGCCAACGGTCAGGTACGGCGGAGGATCGACAATAGAAAAAGAACCCCGACGTCTGTCCCACACATTCGAGTCGATGGTTTGTGTGATTTTCCAAAGAGAGATATTTTCATTTACAGCTACAGTACTTGCTGACGACCCTTATGATTAAGAAGCCAGTTGAATTTCCTGGCCTTTAGGCAAGTATTATTTGATTGTCACCACGTACAACTCTGAGACAATAAATACAAGTAGATCAGATGCATTTCTTCATGGTATCAAGTAACTCCAGTTTAATACAAGTTAGTGCATTTCAGCATCTCATTCACAGTTCAACTTCTGTCCAAAAGACTTTTGCAACAAAAAGTTAAGAAACGGAAAAGTTTATGGGAAAAGAAAACTCCAAGTGAACTTCTTGTTCATCACAAAGCTTAAAACTTTAAAGCGATTCAATTGTCTTTGAAAAGAATACGCGGCCGCTGCCAGGCTGACTGGTGTCAGCCACCCTGTGATTCCCTGGGCTCCCTGAAGTGCTCTTATTTCCAGAGCGTTTTGTGGGAAACGCCACCATTGCCACTGAGTTAGCTAGTGGCTGATGCTTGCAGTGAATTTAATTCACGTGTGTCCACCCCTTCCCTCAAGCAGAGTGCAGTGTGACATCTCCTACCCCAAAAACGTCCCTGCATTCTTGTGTCCTGGCCCTGATATGCAAGGATGCAGAACCCGCATGAACATCTGCACACCCCCCGCAGCACCACTCACCTCGTGGGACCAAGTCAGGGCTGTGGCCGGGGTGTGGCCGGCGCCACGGGCCACGCCCAGGTGCTGGGGAGAGGCTTGCCTTTGCTTTGGGAGCTAACTTGCTAGGGAGAGGGGCAGACACGTGGGCCGGGGACATGCTGTCTCCAGACGGAAGGCAGGTAGGCACGTCAGGCCCATGGTTTTAACCCTAAGCCCGGTTACACTGCAGAGGGTTGAAGGCCACGTGGCACCACTGCCCGCTGTGTTGCATGCCGGGGCTGCATGCAGCTGTGGGTGAGAAATTTGCAGCACGAGTTCACACACAGGGTCGGACAATTCAGCTGAAAATCAGTTGGGCTGAGAAGATTCTATTTGGCTTGTCTATAGGTGTCTTGGGCAGAGACAAAGCAACATGCAGAGAAATACTTATTCTTCACCCCAAATCTGACACAAATGGGGGGGTCCCATGGGTGTGGACAGCTTGGAGACAGCTCTTGACCTGCACGTGACTGCACGCACCGCTTTCTCCCCAGATCGATTTCGGTGCTCAGTAACTAGTGTGACAAAGAGTGCGTGCCACGTGCACACGGGGGCGACGGGGCAAATGGGGTGGAGATTCCAGACTGACCGGCGATCATGCCTGCATTGTCTTTGCAAGAAAGTTCTGTTCACGTCGCTGATTTGTGTCATTACTGAGTGGTTTGTATAGAGACCACTCTTCAGCCTGACTCTGTGTTTCTCAGGCAGGGGCTGTGGACAGACAGGGCCAGGCATCCCGTACGCCGTCACCAAAGACCGGATGACCGACATCACTTCTTTCTTTGGGGTTAAAACTCTTGTCAGTGGTCTCCCCGAGCAGGGAAGCCTTTCCCCAGCATCTGCTCACCTGCAGGAGCGAGACCATCTCTGCTCAGTGCTGTCACAAAGACCCCGAGAGGGGCCAGAAAGTCCCCAGGTGCTGGTAGCCGTCACAAGGTCACCATGAAATGCCACAGGCACCCTAGAAGCCCCCTGGAACTTCCCAGAGGGGACTGCTGGACACACGGGGAGGGCCCAGAAGCCAAACTCTACTCGCCAGGCTGCACCAGGATATGTGTGCAGGTGATAAAAGACACAGCACCAGGACCTGAGCTGAGAAACACTCCGGCCAGCAGCCCCCGGGCTCAGAACTCAGCCTGTCGGGCATTTGTGGGAGGGGCCCAAGGCCTGGCACCCCACCCTTTGTATATCTCCAGTGGGAGGGGGGCTGGCCCTGGAGGCTGCCACAGGCCACAAAGCTGCCCCTGCAGAGAGGTTAGCAAACACCACAGAAATTCCTTGCCCCGTCCAACCCAGGGCCTAGCGTGTAGGCTGCCAACGACTTCAGTCTAGAGAACACCCTCCCCGACTATGACAAGCACAACTGTCCCAACATTCAGCCTGAATTTGGACAATGGTAACATCATAAACAAAGGGGATAAAGGAAAAGAAATAGGAAAAACACTGTTCTGAGATTTATTAATTTAAAAAATGAAAGGAGCCTCCCCCTTCCCTTCTGAAGTGCATGAAAAGCAAAATCCACCCCTCCAAAAAAAAAAAAAAAAACCCAAACATTCATGGTGTAGTTTTTATTGCTCTCAGACGGCTTGGTATTCAAATGCACAAGCTAATCTTTGTTAAATCAGAAGGAAGTCACTGAGATTTAAAACCTACACGTAGTCTCAATCTCCATTCATCTAGGAGTCTTCACAGTTTATCACTGACTCAATATAGAATTTACACATTGTGTATTAATTTCAAGGGGAGGGAACTTAGCTGAGAAGCAAGAACTATTAATTAAATGGTAAAAGATCTAAATTTGCATTTTCCAGGTAATATATCTTCACAGTAGTACCCTTCAACTTTTTCCTTTAAGATTTTTAGGGATTAGTGAATTAGCAAATGACATAAACACACAGAGACAGATGAGCGGCCTACTGTGTGAAGAAAAAGAAGATCTAAGGTAGCCACTCACCGCAGTGGAAGCAGCGCCCCTGCTCGGTTAGGCTCCAAGGGAAGAGAGGAGACGAGCTCTGTGGCAGAGGGAAGCTCTCTTCTGAGAAAGCACTTCAAAGCTGTCTTTCAACCTCATGAGGACTTGTGTGCATTCACTACCGCTCATGAGCAAGCCCAGAACTGTGATTCGCTTCCCTGTGACCTTGGTCCCTTCACCAAGGTTACCATGCACAATTCAGTAGTGTCATTATGAAGGGTATATGCTGTTTCCATAGGTCTCCCCAGAATGCATACTTAGGGCCAATGCATTTTTCCAGTTTAGTTTGGAATGTTTTCCTTGCCTCTCTTCCATTTTTTTCCCCTAGAAAATTCAACCTGCCTCTATTCTAAACGCAGGTTACAGTATTATCAGAGATAACACCCATTATTTTTCTTTCCCTTGCTGAAAAAGATGAGGGGAATGTGACTTAAAAAAACCAAGTTGAACGTTTAAGACGAAAGTCCGATGCAGGCAGGGTGACGGTGGAATGGCCTGGCGGAGTGCGGGGCTCCCGTCCCAGTCCCCCGACTCTGCCCAGCAGCCCGCAACTTCCAGCCCGGCCAGGCCAGCGGCCAAGCGCGCACGAAATACCTCCCTCTGAGGAAGAAACGGCTCCCACCAGGGCAGCAGGCTGGAGGGGACGAGGTCAGGGCACTCCGGTCGCCCTCCCCCAGGACAAGTGCATCTGCTCGGAAGGGGGGCGGCGGAGGAGGGGAAGGCTCGCCACCTCTAGTTTCCATCAGGAAGTTGAGAGCCATCAACAGATCAGCTGTGCAAATGAAACCTCTAAAAGCTGCGTGTTAACAGTCTCCTTTAGAAGACAGGGTGATGGTGACACTGCCTTTTCAAAAATCCAACAGTCCTGCGGGCTGCGGGCGGAGGTCTCCCCGGCACACAGCGCCTCCGGCTCCGGCCGGCTGGGGAGGGGGCCGCCCTGCACCCCTGCACCCGGCGGGGCGACCGGGTGGCACAGAGGAGCTGAGCTCCAGGCACGGGAAGGACTCGACATCTCACCGCATTCTCGGGCTCCGCTCGCTTTAAAACCGATTTAAGGTGTGTCAGGCAGGCTTAGGTGGGCAGCGCGGGGACGCTCCGGAGACGACCAGGGGGCGTGTCCCGCCGCCAGCCCCGCCCAGTGTGCTTATCGCCGAGGGGACGCCCCCAGGCCCCGCCCCCATCGCCTGGAATCGAGGTGCCAGCAGGTCGGGACCAGCGGGTGCTCTGGGGACCCCGGGACCCACGCACACCGTCCCCCGGGGGGACGGGGGAAGAGAGTTTGCAGGGAGAACAGGGGAGGAGGCGAGGGGCAGGAGGAAACTCCCGGGATAACGGATAAAAACCAAAAACTGGATCTAAGTGTGAGAAGAGAAAGCATCCAAAGGCTCCCTCTGTCAGGCAGAGCTCTAGAGAGACGGCAGGGGTGAGACCCGTTGTCCCGGGAGCGGGTCCCCCGGGCCTCTCTGCCGGCAGCGGACGCGCAGGTGCGAGGCTGGCGTCTGTCTCCATCTGCGGGCCTTCCGACTGCTTTGCTCTTGGCTCAAGTTTTATTGGTCAATATTAGTCACCAGTTAATAAGAAAAATAGTTTCTAAGTGTCTTTTTTCCCCACCCCCCGCTCTGTGTGTGTTGTTCTGTTTTTAATTGAGTTAATTGGATACCACGGTCAGGTGTATGTGTGTTCAATCACAGGCGTTAATTATTCCTTTTTCTTAAATTCTTGGTTTCCATAGCTGGAGCCTTTCTCTATTTCAGTCACTCCTATCAGTCGGCGGACTCCAAAGGAAGCTTTAAAATAGGAAACAGGTGAGGTTAGACCCATTGCTGGCAAGCTGGGAAAATCGTCACGGGGGCGGGCGGACCTTCGGCCTCAGACTTCCCCGGGCGGGGCAGGCCGGCCTCCTCCCCTCCTCCGCCCCTCCCTGCCCTGCCCGCTCAGCCTGTCCCGGGCGGCGGCCGGCTTTGCTCCCCCACCAGCCCAGAGGAGTGTGTGCCCGCCGCGAGGTGCAGTTCTCAGCCAGGGCTGAGGGCCGTAGTGCCCAGCCAGGTGCCCGACAGACCGGGTGCCCAGCAGTGCACTCAGGGCTGCAGGGCCTCGAAAGCGTCCTGGGAACCTCAGCCCATCACACCAGCCCACGCCCCTAACTGCCCGAGTGCAAACCGGTGGCCCAGGCCCTCCCCACACAGCTCTCAGAACGAGATGCCAGGGGGGCGGATGGCCGGCCAGCTTTCTGGACAGATGGCCCTGCAATCTGGCTATGGTCTTCACGGCCCTGTGGCTCAGTGGCCAGAGCAGCTCTCTGAGGCCGGCAAGGCTCAGGTTGCATCCCGGCTCCCAGGTGACCATCTCCAGGCCTGGGCGCCGCAGCCGGCACACGGAAGACTCCCAACCTCAAGCCGCGCCATCATGCCCGTTCATTACCTGCCCCGACAAACCCCAGGAACGTCAGGATCAGGAGAGGAGATCCACTGGCAAAGACGCCTAAGACAAAGCTGAAGAGAGGAGACAGGAGAAGTGTGGCCCAGAAGAGGAAGTTCAGGAGTGTCCACGGCCGCCGGGCGGGTTTGAACTGCTCGCCCGGAAACACGCCCTTCTGGTTATACATCTCCTGCAGCGCATCCTGAAACAGTCAACCAGAAAAGGGGCCTCTTCGTGTGCTGTTGTTACAACCCCACCGTGAAAAATGACTCAACCTATAAATAAAGTGGACGGATCATGCAGGCTGCGGGTGGGAGATGCAGCTGGCATGACCTTCGTGGAGAACCTCAGTGGCCTGTACCAAAAGCTTGAAAAATACAAACCCTTCGACAGGGCAACTTTCCTAGGAAAATTATCAGCCGGTGCCTGGTGTGCGACACGCACCTTCAACACCCAGGACTGCGCTGTCGGCCGGCCCCTCGCTGTCTCCTGGGACATCTCCAGGGCGAGGGTGGCGGCCACCACCTGCTGGGAGTCCAGCGGCCTGGCGTCACCCCCCGCTGGCTATGTCACCCACAGAAAGCTATTTAACCTCTCCTTCCTCCGTGTCCTGGTGGCTAATGATGGGACGACAGAGGCCCGGGTGAGGACATGAGAGCATCCTCAACAGGGAAACGGGACACACGCTAAACACCGAGCACCAGCTGCCCGAGAAACTGCGATGCTGACATAGATTTCTCTGCAGCCACGACACGTCACATGCTAACAAGGAGATACACTCACGATAGTTTGTTTTCTGAAAGAAGTTAAGTGCCACATAATTCCACTTAAGTAAAAATATGTACGCCTATATATTTGTCTAGGACAGAGTCTGGAAAGATGCACACCCACTCGATCTTAATTACCCCGGGGAGTAAATCTCACCTGTCCTCATTGTTTTTCTATTTTATTTTCTGCATTTAGCTTTCTACAGCTGTGTTGTGTGTTACATAAAAACAGGGCAGGGGGATTAACAAACACCCAGCCTCGCAGCCTCTTCCAGCTTGTGGTCAGGTACCAACTGCCCCTGCTGGTCGACGGGGCACGGGGCAGGCACCACAGGTCCTGTGCGGTCAGGAGCCACTGCGACCCTTATGCCCATGTGTACACCTCCGGGTGACCACACGAGCCCCCCACCAGAAGGCCCTCCCCTGTGCAGCCCTAGAACGTCTTCAAGCCCGCTCGCTCGGCCAGCTCCGCTCTGACCACCTGCCCCACACAGACGGGCCATGCCCTCCTTCTGCTCCCGGAGGACCTGTCGGGGGGAAGCAGGGGCGCCCTGGGGCTCTCGGCGAGCTCACGGGTCAGGTCAACCGGGCCCGGAGGCCACCCAGAGACAAGAAGGCAGGACCTAGCCCCGCAGGAGAGTCCACTGTGCTTACAGATTTGCACCAAGTTTGTGACAGGCCTTTTGATCACCTGAATAAAACACACACACACACACGTGACCCTAACGCAGATGCTCATGTACAATCTCACCCACTGCCTGCCATCGGCACCCACGCCTGGCCGTCCTCCCCGTGGGGTGGGCCTCCAGGCAGTGGTGGTAGCCTCTGTCCCGTCCTGACCTGTCAGTAATCCCACACACACCCAAAGGCTTCCCCCGTCGCTGTCCCTCCCACCAGCAGACAGCACCCCGCGCCCCCGACGGGCCTGCTCCTGCTTCCTGATGTTTCTTCAGATGCCCCTGACCCCCCCTTGCCAGGCCTCGTCATTCTGGGAGGGCACAGAGCAGGGTCCAGAGGCCAACCCGGCCACCTCCAGCCAGGCACTCAACTCCAGGAGCACAGTCCCCTTGTCCGTGTCCTGCTCGCAGGCGCAGGTGGGGTTAGACCACGGGAAGGTCACCCACTCTCCTGGGGAGGGACCTGCCCCACGCACTGCTGCTCGTGTCGCTCGGACATCACGTCCTTTCTCCCAACCCTGACGCCTTGCTTGACTCATCTCGTCTTTCCCCTTTCTAACCTCTGTTGAATGTGCTTATTGTGGAACTTTAGAGAAACTGACCCCACCTAAACCATCAGCGTCTCCAGCCTCCCTCGCCCCATCCCTCGGGGGCTCCAGGCCGTCGGTCATTACAGGCCCCTTTCCTTCACCGACCCCGCCTGGTCAGCACAGCAAGCATGGCGGGGGGGGGGCAGAGGCTGGGAGACCTGGGGACAGTTCCACCCACAGGATAGTCACCTCCTTCTCAGGACCTTAGTTCCTACATCTGCAAAATGGGGAAACTGTCTGGAATGCCCTTCAAGGCCCTTTGGTGACACCGAGGTCTGTTTCCACGTTACGAACGGAGCTCACTGGTAAATGACCAGAGGCGTCAGTGTCTCTGGAAACACGTGTGTTACAGCAGGACCAAAGCACCCAGTTTGGCTGCTTCAGGGTCTGCGTATTCCCTGGCAGGGGGCAATGGGGCCGAAGGCAGGGCAGACCCCCAACTCACAAGACGGGGAGAAAGGGCTTCTCGTGCTCGGCTGGGGACATAACGGGCAGGCTCTCTGAAGCACAACTTAGAGACATTTCACAAGGGACCAGAGCCTCCTACCACCAGTCACGGCGTTAACATCTGGCAGAAACGCTCCCACACATGCCCTGCCACACGGGGAACAGCAGAAAGTTCATAAATAGTTCATAAATGTTCACAGGTAGGAAGACGACCAGCCAAAACGGGGCGTCATCACATGGGAAACACACACGCTGGAGCACAGCATCTAAAGGGGTGAATTAAATCTATGTCAACGCTGACAGATGTAACAAACAATGGTCACTAAAAACAGAATAAATGGGAGAACGTGACACACAGTGTGGTCCCTGATGCAAATTACAATATAAGTGACATGAAAAGCGATAAAAAATGTATATGTTTCAATATTATGGAAAAACATAGCAAATAATAGAAAATACCCAAATAAATCAGTTATGTCAAAACCTGTCACTTGCTGTAGTTGCATCAGGTTGTTTTAGAAAGTAACCCTTAGAGATGAAGACAAGGCCTGTGGTCCCATCCCCGCCAGGAGTCATCACACTTCAGCTGGCGGTCTCCATCCCCAGGAAGGGCTTACACCTGCACTCCTGTGCTCGGGTACCTCTACGATAATGCACGGTACTGCGCCTGCGCTTGGTGATTTTCTGTGAATAGCATCACACTATACGCCTATTGCCATCTGCTTTTTTTTTACACCTGCTTTCTCAAGATTCATTTAGATTGATAATGTGCAGTTCATTCATTTTAACTGAATCACAGTTAAGTGAATACACATACATAATGTATCTATTTCCTAATAATGCACTTCTGGGTTCTCATTTCCTGCTAAACAAATACTGTCGCTTGCAAATGTCACTCTTTGTAAGAGTTTCAAACTTTTTAAAAAATATTTATTTATTTATTTATTTGGCTGTGTCAGGTCTTAGCTGTGACACGCGGGATCTTTCGTTGTGGCGCGCAGGCTTCTCTCTAGTTGTGGCGCGTGTGCTCCGGAGCGCCGTGGGCTCAGTAGTTGCAGCACACGGGCTTAGTTGCCCTGCAGTATGTGGGATCTTAGTTCCCCGACCAGGGATCGAACCCACGTCCCCTGAAATGGAAGGTGGATTCTTAACCACTGGACCACCAGGGAAGTCCCTTCAAACTTTTAAAACTTGACCCTGATCCAGAGATGCATTCTCTTGTGCAGCCTCGTGCATACAGCGTCTTTCTGCCCATCCACCATGTGAAGCACACACACTCTATTCCTTTTTATTTAGGTTTCTTTTTCTTCTGGAGAGTTTTATTGTTCTTGGAAATCACACATTTCATCCAAGTTTTCAAATGTAGGAGCATAAAGCTGTCATATTCTCTCATACTATTTCCACTCCTTGCTCTTTGGTTGTGTCACCTTTTTTATTCCCATTAATGCTGGCACTCTTTTTTAATTGGTCAGTCTCGCCCAAGGCTTTCAATTTTATTAATATTTTTAAAGAAAAGCTTTTGGTGCAGTAGATTCACTCTTTTGTAGCTTTGCTTTGTGCTTAAATAATTGATGCTATTTTTATTTTCTTTGTTCTCTCTCTGGGTTTACTCTATCTTGTGTATGTTTGTATAATGTATATGTGTGCATACGTGTACACACATATATGTACATTATATACATTCTTTTTATCTATCCTATCCCAGACTTGGGTTTCTTGAAGCTGGCGAAACCCATGTTCATCGGTTCTAGAAGTTTTCTGGTTTATCTCTGACAACTGCTCTTCACCATTCTTCCCACCTTCTCATCTGGACTTCCTAATTGTTACATTCTGGACCTCTGTTTATCCTCTGGATCTTTTAAACTTCCTTTCTACATTTTCACTTCCTCTGTGCTGCATTCTGAGTAATGTCCTCAAAACCTGCCAGCTAATGATCTCTTCAGCTGTATCTAATCTGTTAACTAAGATTTTGCTGTCAGTTAGTAGATTTCTCATGCCTATACATTTTACTTGGTTTTTTCTCAAATCTGTCTCATTTTTTAATAGGTCTTGTTCTTTTGTTTTCAATCCCTTCTTTTTTGCTTAGTCATTTCAAACATACTGATGCAAGTCTGCCTGGTGGTTCCATTAGCTGGAGTCTCGGGAGGGTTTAATGTTTCTGTTTGCCTGTTGTACTTGCCCACCATGGATGTTGGTGACGAGTGCATTTCCAGCAGAACTTTTCTGAAGAAATCTCGGGCAGCTTAGGTTTGGAGTCGTGTTCTTCTAGTTGTACATGTGCTTTTCTCAGAGACTCTACAGAGATTCACCTAGAACCACGTTTTATGCGATATTTTGGCTCAGTTCTTCTTGAGCTATGCTGTTAGCATAACTTCAATCCCCACACCTGTTTGAGGACAGCGTTGTGATTATGAATTACCGGGGAGACGTTTAGAGACCAAGGGGGAAAGGCAACTTCAAAGTCACTTCCTATGCTGGCAGTTACATTTTCCAGTTTAACCACTCGAGGGCAAAACGCCCAGAGGGTCCCAGCTTCATTAGGGTCTTCAGTTCCAACTTCCAGCCCCGAGTGAGGTCAAATCTTTGTTCTCTGCTTCCATGTAGGCATTAAAACTCAAGACTTCAGGTTGGGTGGACCAGCAAACTTCTCGAGCTTCAGCTCACAGCATTCCCACCTGGATTTCAGTCCCACCTCCTCTTTTGCTCCCTAGAGATTTCCCTTACTTTCTTCAGCACTTGTCAATGCATCTAAAAGGATATGTGTTTTTATACTAGAAGGATTTTCTGATTATCCAAGCCTCCCCTATTGCTGTAGATGATAACCTAGTGTCCTGTTTGTTTGTGTGTATAAAATAAACTTTATAGGGGCTTCCCTGGTGGCGCAGTGGTTGAGAGTCCGCCTGCCGATGCAGGGGACAAGGGTTCGTGCCCCGGTCCGGGAAGATCCCACATGCCGTGGAGCTGCCAGGCCTGTGAGCCATGGCCGCTGAGCCTGCACATCCGGAGCCTGTGCTCCGCAACGGGAGAGGCCACAACAGTGAGAGGGCCGCGTACCACACACACAAAAAACCCCAAAAACTTTATACACACAGTATAAAGGCGGGGGTGAGGCATGTTGGGGGATGGAGGAGGGACCGGGTGGGGTCATCATAAGAAGCCTGTCCCATCAGCTATATTGTGCCTTACCTATTACATCATATATATACACATACACATACATAATGCGTGTTATAGGTCAAATTTCTTTTATATGAAAAATTGAAACAAATGTGATAAAATGTTATTGCCAATGGCTATACAAGCATTATGATATCCATTACACTTTTCTCTAGTTTGTTAATTCCTCAAAAGTTAGGAAAAATGAAAGACGAAGAAGAGGATTGGAAAGAAGAATTGGAGAGTGGACAGCACTCCTGTCCCCAGAGGAAGCCAATGTGCTACCGCCTGCCCCGTTAGCTGCCCCTCTGAAACCTCTTCGTGAGACCCCGAGAAGAGGGGGGGTGTGGGGAGAGCCAAGCGCCTTTACCTTCTCCTGGTACAGCTTATGAAGCCACTGAGCCGCTTCCTTTTCATCCAGCGGGATCTCTTCCAGAGGAAATCTCCTGTTTTATTAAGAAGATTGAAAGCAAAGTGAATTACCAGATGACATCAAACTGAAAAGGGGAAAAATAAATCATTATGCATCCGGGTTACTTGTCAGCCCTGCCTTTTCTATTCAAATCTGACTTTCAATTTCTAAACACACACACACATCAAAGTAACTTCTCAGGCACTGCCCGGTGGGACTGCAGGGAACCACGGAGGGGCCGGGAGGTGCTTCATGTGCCCGGGAGCGCGGAAGCCTTGCCCAGGGACACCCAGGAGCAGTCAGCTGAGCAGACAGCGCCCCCAGCTCCGTTGGGAAAACTGACCCTTCATTAAGCAGTTTTGGTCTTTCTTAATAGTTTGTTCTTTGGGAGTGACCATGGCTGAGAGTGTCTTTTATGAGGCAAAGAAGAGTTTGTGTTTCACAAATGAAATCCGTTTGCTTCAAATATGAAAAGCAGTAGAGATTTCGAAACTTTAATCTCAATTAACAGACGGCTGGCTTCAACGATGACGCTGACTTCTGTACAAGCCCTATCACCAGCTGAATTACCAGCCCCACCAGGGGAGGTGTCTACCCGGTAACGCAAGCAGGGCAAGGACCGCTTTCTACGGCAACTGTAGTACCTCTGGATCGCCAGGAGGGGCCGCTGAGCGCACGTGTGAGCAACAGTAACTGAACAAGGGACCGTGATCATTCCGGGGCCCGGCTGCCCACCTCAGAGGGCCCGGCTGCCCACCTCAGAGGGCCCAGGGTGACAGCAGAGCCAGGAGAAAAGTCCACGGCCAGAGGCAAATCTCCATGCTTTTAGGGATCTCCACCTTTTTGGGTTTTAAAATAAATTTATTTTTATTTATTTAGTTTTGGCTGCGTTGGGTCTTCGTGGCTGCGCACGGGTTTTCTCTAGTTGCGGCGAGCGGGGGCTACTCTTCAGTGTGGTGCTTTTCATTGCGACGGCTTCTCTTGTTGCGGAGCACGGGCTCTAGGCACGCGGGCTTCAGTAGTTGTGGCACGCAGGCTCTAGAGTGCAGGCTCAGGAGTTGTGTTGCATGGACTCAGTAGTTGTGGCATGCGGTCTCTAGAGCGCAGGCTCAGTAGTTGTGGTGCACGGGCTCAGTAGTTGTGGCACGCGGGCTCTAGAGCGCAGGCTCAGTAGTTGTGGTGCACGGGCTCAGTAGTTGTGGCACGCGGGCTCTAGAGTGCAGGCTCAGTAGTTGTGGTGCACGGGTTCAGTAGTTGTGGCACGCGGGCTCTAGAGAGCAGGCTCAGTAGTTGTGGCACACGGGCTCAGTAGTTGTGGTGCACGGGCTCAGTAGTTGTGGCTCGCGGGCTCTAGAACGCAGGCTCCGTAGTTGTGGTGCACAGGCTTCTCATTATGGTGGCTTCTTTTGTTGTGGAGCACGGGCTCTAGGTGCGTGGGCTTCAGTAGTTGTGGCACACAGGCTCAGTAGTTGTGGCTCGCGGGCTCTAGAGCGCAGGCTCAGTAGTTGTGGCGCATGGGCTCAGTAGTTGTGGCACGCGGGCTCTAGAGCGCAGGCTCCGTAGTTGCGGCACGCAGGCTCTAGAGCGCAGGCTCAGTAGTTGTGGAGCACGGGCTTAGTTGCTCTGCTGCATGTGGGATCTTCCCGGACCAGGGCTCGAACCCATGTCCCCTGCATTGGCGGGCGGATTCTTAACCACTGCGCCACGAAAAAGCCCAAAGCCCTACCTTCTTGTCTCTAAAAGTTGAGAACTTTGGTTTTTGTGGGTTATACGGATCCATCTTTACCATCCATCTTGTAAAACTTCCCAGTTTTACAACCACACACGCAACCAGACATCCGAGCGATGCTGGGCCACATGTCATGCAGCCTCTGGGAGACTCCGCTGTATGCTCAGAGGAGAGAAGAAGACTTAGAACCCCCTACTAAACAAAACGGTTTAACTCTGTGGACCCGAAAGGTGCTGGGGACCTCCAGGAGTACACGGTGAGAAGTAGCGCTTGAAGGGTTTGCCACAGGTGCCGTCTCAGGAAGGAAAGGAAGTTGGAAGGGGTCTGTCCACAGAGGGATGACGGCCAAAAGTGTCAAACTCACGTGACTGTTCTCCCCTGATTCCACATTACCACATTCAGGTTCTGTTGTATGTCTGTTATATGCAGGACAAAATATATAAAATAAGAATTTTAAATGATGAGATAAAACATAAATACAACTCTGGAGTTGACTCCACTTTGAGGACGCTGGCCCCAACTGCCAGCATGGACACAGGAGAGCCTCAAACCACCATCCCCAAGGCCCTGGCCATGCCCAGTCTCAGGCCCCCGGGGAAATGAGGCACAACTCCACTGGGTCACGGGAACCTTGTCTTCTTTGATTACAGGCATGTTTTGGACCCACTGGGATATTGCTTTTACTCAAGACACCCGTTTGGTAATACAAAACAGTAAGTTAAAACGTTTAGAAATTCTAAGAATATATTTATTAAGATATGATTGGGTGAAATATAGCCTCACGTTTTCTGCAACAAAGGGGAAAAGGAGCAGATTAAAGCACCACTCCTCTCCAGCGGGAGCTGAGCGCCCACGTGGAGGGGCGGTATAGCCTGGAGGGTGGTGTGAGCATCGGCCTGCAGCTGGACCAGGCGGGCTCCCCCAGCTCTGCCACCTACCAGCTCTGATCCCGGGCGGCTAAGGCTGCCAGAGCCCTCCTACCCAAGGACAAGAGCACCATCTGCCTCTGAGGGCTCCCGTGAAGATGACCGGGACCATCCAGGGCCCCTGTTGGCCACCAGTGGTCAGCCCCCGGCCAGGGGTTCTAGAGAGCTAAGGGCAAGGGTCCTGGGCTCTCCCTTGATCCCGGGATGGAATAAGAGACCTTACAGCGACTTTGAGCTAGCCCTCTGTGAATGTCAGAGGGAAAGAGCCACCCAGCTTCCTGTTTATCTTCACTAAATTATTCCTGGAAACTTCCTACACTGGGGCAGGAGAACTGAGTGGTATTTTTTTTTAACTTGTCCTGGCTCAAGCTCTCAAGAAGAGGGCCGGTCAGAGCCTCCTTGGGTCAGACTGACCAGGATGGACACCAAGTCAGTGGTGGTCAGTGGCCGACATGGGGCTGACACAGAGACGGGGCTAAGTGGTTTATACACACAGGAACGTCCTGCCTTTCTGGGCCCATGTGAGTGAAACAGGAGACTGGTGAGTTCAAACAGGATGATCCAGACAACAACACATGGACCTGGAAGGTCTGCCTGGAATTAGGCCTGGAGCCGGAATCAGGTCAGAACACCACTTAATGAATAGAGCAGCCCCCAGGCTGTGCTTTAAGGTAAAAAGACTTTTGGGTGGATTCTGTTCTCTTCACAGAAAACAGAAAAACATGGAGCATCAGAGCGTGGCGTGGCGGAGAGACACAGCGACCTCCGGTCACAGCCCTAGTCCCTGACCTTGATCTTGTGTTACAGACATGGAGCCCGCTCTCCCAGTGGAGCCTCAGGCTCTGCCAGTGGCCCTGGACGTCTGGACATGTCACCAAGACCACGAGTCACTCGGGATGGAACCCAAAAGGCATTCTGTTCCCCTCTGGCCCTGAGATCCCTGCCCCTCTAGGCCAAAAGCCACCAGTGCCAGCAAAAAGTCACGGCATAGGCAGTGCAGCGTCAGGCCATAGGGTCCCGTGGGAGGGGGACCCTGCACTGGTCAGCTCAGAGAGAGGCCGGTTTCTATCGGGGTGAAAGGTCAGCACCATGGGGGGGCGGGGAGGGAGCGGAGCCAGCCGCGAGGGCTTCTGCAGAGGTGGGAGGACCGGGTGCAGGTGGCCTCTCCCATCATGGCCCAACAAACTGGAGAAAAAGACGGTCACTTTGTCATTTCCCTTCCTCTGCTCCCAGAGTGGCGCCTGGAGCCCCGCCCGCCGAGCACGTTTCTGCATCGCGGCCCCAGGGAAGGGCTTGGGATGGGCCCTGGGAGCTCCCCCGCCCACCGAGCACGTTTCTGCCACTGCAGCAGGGAGTCCTTTCAGAAGCTCCCTTCTCTCTGATCCCTCTACCCTCTTCCTGTGCATACAGCAGACACGCAATAAATGCTCACTGCACAGACCAACGGGAAGAGTTTCTGATAACCTGGGGACGTTTTAAGGGCCATATGGGGCCCCTCCTCGGGCTGAGTTTCGCTTCTGGGGCATCCTCGGGTGTCCCAAGGCGGCCATCCAGAGCTGCCCTGCGTTCACCAGTTCGGGCGGGGCTGCCTCTGAGCCAATGGGGTGGAGGCTGGCTGGGTGGAACCTCCCAGCTCAGACCAGGCAGCCAGGAGCCCGAAGCCCAGCACGCGGCCCTGACCCCACCTCCTCTCCCAGGTGGTCTGCGTGGCTGTCCACCATGAAAAGGGGGACACGTGTGCCTCCCATTCAGACGGGGACAGCTTGTCCTTCTCCTGTCTATGCAAGTCCTACTTACTGTCCAAGGTTTAGCTCAGAAGCCTCCTCCAAAAAGCCTCGCTCCCCCCAGTGGGAGGGGTCACGCCTCCCTTGGAGCTTCTGGAACATTCCTCCTGTAAGTCGCACCCACTCCTTTGCTCTGTACTGTCCCCACCGTGTGCCCGCCCTGGAGGGTGGAATGCCGGCCACCTCCACGTGGGGGCCGCCGGGAGGCAGCCAGGAGGTGGGAGGAGCCGGCCCCAGTCCCACCCACCTGCCGGCCCCGCCCCATGTGGGCCCCTGTCTGCTCACCTCACACACATGTCCGCCTCGTACTTCTTCCCGTAGAGGATCCCCAGCAGAGACGGGTTCTTGTTTCCTCGGAAGTTCAGTGTGACGTCGTAGACAGCTGCGACTGCAGGGAGAGGGGCAGAGGGTGCCAGGTGCCAGCTGACACCCTGCAGCAGGGCGCGCCGCGGCTCCTGACCTGGATGGCTCCTTTTAGTTGATTCACATCTACTGTACTTACCGGCACGTTTGTGTTTAAAGCTACTTTTCCTATCCATCCTGTTCTTTGCCCCTTTCATCTTGCCTTCCTTTTGGATTAACTGGATATATATTTTTTTCCTTTATAAGGTTTTCAGTTATATACCTTTTTATTATCATTTTAGTTGTTTTCCATTAACTAGTATTTTATCACCTCAAAAAATGATACGAGAATCTTACAACGTGTAAATCCGAGTACTCAGTTCTCCCTTTAACGCCACCGGCATCCTGTATTTTACACGGAACTCACTGATCTGGTTTTTGCAAATCACTGATTTCACGTCTTGCTTTGCTCGGAGCCCGGGCTGGAGACAGTCCCAGCGGGTGGCTCTTACCTGTCCCACGGAGGCACTGGACCGCGGTGGTGAAGCCCTTGGTCCGAGGCAGCAGGTGGTACTTGAGGACGGGCAGCCCCTTGGAGGCGGCCACCTCCATGCTGACCCGGTGCTTCTTCTCCGTGAAGCGCGTGCCCTCACAGTACAGGAGAAACTAAGATACAGACGGGACGGAGGTCAGTGCGGTGCTGGCGACCGGGACTGGAGCCCGACAGGTTCCTCATCGCCCGTGTACGTGCCCCCGCCTGGCGGCAAAGTCTTGTGGAAATGATGCCCCCCAGCGACCAGAGCGGGGCATGACCAGAGATGCCGCAATCACACTCCGCACACAACTCCTTCACAGACAGCGACAGCCCTGCACCTATTCTCAGGGAATGAAAAGACACTTCCCGGAGAGAGTGAGACAAGGTATCCCTAGGCAGCAGCCTTTCGATGGCGAGTGGAAAACAAAGTCTTCTATCCCTTTGCCTTGATGAGTTACAAACACCAAATAAGTAAGTAGCCAGTTCTCAAAGGACTGCCGTCAGAGACCGGAACTGATATGCAAACAGATCGATACCGATCGTTTCAGGTGGCTGTCCATCAAACTCCATCCAGGGGCTCAGAAAGGACCACCAGAGCCCCACCCCAGGGCCCTGCCCTGCCCTTGAAGGGTGGCTGTTTTAAGTGCAGCGCAAACCTTCTAGCAACTGAAGTCCACGTCGACCCACAGAACTGTACCTCACGAGGGCTTGTCCTGAGCCCTGACTCGGCAGAACAGCCTGGGCGCTGGGCAGACGGCCTGCTAACGTCTCCAGGGAGCCCCGGCTCAGCCGAGCAGGCTCTCCTCTGAGTGGGGCCGGGTGTGAGGGGCGGCGGTGCCCCTGGCGTGGCGGGTCCCACCTGGGGCAGGTGGAAGCAGGTGGCCCAGGAGGGGTTCCCGAGCCTGCAGGCTCAGAGGGGCGGGGCCCCGGCCCTCCTCAGACAGCTTCCCTGGTGCTCGGAGGCTCTTGCCGGCTCACCGCTAAGAACTCAGGCTGCGCCCCTGAGACTCAAGACAGCACAGTCCGTACGGCTCCACCCCTCACTCACCCACACGTATTCGGGGTAGCCAGCCAGGCGCCTCAGCCCTTTGATGACGGCATCCCGGTCTTCCTCCCATTTCCGTTTGCAGAACACGATCTCCAGGAAGTACCACGTCCAGCCGATGAGGGGCACGTAAAGCAGCTCCCTTTTAGCCAGGACTTTGGAACTCTGGGGGGAGGGCAGAGCAGCTGGCGCATCAGGACCGCAAGGTCCCCAAGGGCACGCCCCCGCAGGCCGCCCCCAGGACTGGCTGTCCTCGGGAGACCCTGCCTCTGAGTGTGACGCTATAGATAAGCACAGACCCAGAGTGCAGGCGCCACCAGACGGGGAAACTGCGGGCAGGCGGGCAGGACGAGAGCCAAGGACATAGAGGTTGTGCTGGCCGCCAGGCCCGGGGCTCCCTGAGGAAGATGCCAGGGCCACCATGCACTGCGCTTCCACCGCAGGGGACCCCTCATCCTGTCTCATCTGAGGCGGCTGAGCCAACCGGGGGAGGAAGGATTTGAGAGGAAACGCAGTAACACCTGGTCTCATGAGCAAGCCCTGGGGCAGCTGGGGGCAGCCTGCAGTCCCAGGTGCCCTGCGCTCAGCCATGCTTGGACTCCTAGCTTGGAGGGACCAGGGGCTAAACCAGAGGGAAGGCCAGACCCCAGGGAGCCATGCCAGCACCTCCCTGGGACCCCATGTCACTTGCCCCACCCTCCTGCGACCCCCGCGTCTCGCACCCCGCTCCCTCCCGGGATCCCCGCATCGCTCACCCCCAGCACGCCAAAGCGCTCACACATGGTCCACCCACAGAGGAAGTCGATTTCGAAGTTGTGGTTGAGGATGATGACCACATGCTCCTTCCCGAAGTGGTCCACTGTGGCCTGGTCGGTGAACAGGGTGCACTCCGTGCACGACCACCACTCCAGAAGCATGACCAGCTCTGAGGACACACAGGCAGGGACGTCGGCGGGGTGCAGACAACCGCACTCCGGGCCGGGCCCTCCCTCCCTGCTCCCTGCTCCCTGCTCCCTGACGTGGGCAGGGCTTGTACGGTATGAGCCCGACTGGGATTTTCGGCTAGAAATGAGTTTTGATGGTTTATGTTTATGTTTAAAATTAAGTTTTCTAAAATTCTAATTGCGCTTCTCTAAGCAGAAGTCAGGGGAGAAGTCAGATGAAAGCAGAAGAGATGGAGGAGGGAACACATTTTAGGTGGATGTGTTTCTGACCGACATATCTAAAGGACTTAATTTAAAATATTTTTCCTTCGCTTTTCTTAAAAATCAAATATCCCATAGGATGGCATGGTGAGCAAAGCATTCGCTTATTAAGAGAATACACCATCAGCATTATATTGCTATTATTATCAACAGCTACAAGTTTTTGAATACCGACAGTGTACCACGTGCTCTGCTATGTAAATGACATACGTCACGTCCTCTACGTCTCAGGCGACGTGAGTCAGTGCTGTTGTTATTCCCAAAGCACAGATAAAAAGTGGTGGAGTTCCAATCTCAGCCCAACGCACTGAGCCCGGGGCTCTGTGGAAAGTTTCAGAGGAAGCTTAAAAACACAGAAATAGACAAATAAACTCGGGTCCTCAGTTTATGTACGTGAAGCACTGCTACTTTTACCCACGTTACTCTTTACAGAGTTCAGGTGGATGCCTTTAGCGTCACGTCCGACTGCAGTTCTCACAGGTGCTGTGCCCTGACGGGACGGCACACATTCCGTCCCCAGAAGAGCAGGAAGGGGAACCTGCAGGCCCACAGCCGGCCAACACCACACCCACCACGGCCAGGCGCCCGAGGACGGTGGCCTCAGACCAGGAAGCGCGGCTCCCAGGCTCAGGACGCCCACCAGACAGCCTGTCCTTTGTTTGCTGGACACCAAGCCATCGGTTTTCCGGAGACCGGCCCTTGGGGAGGGAGGCCAGGGAAGGCTGATGGGGCAGGACAGCCCAGCGCTTAGACAGTGGGCTGTGAGCCTGACTGCCTGGGCCTCGGTTTCCCCATTGACAGGGGACAGTAGTGGCTTCCTCACAGGGCTCTGGGGGACTGGATGGGACTCGGCATGGGGCCTGGCTTCTCCTTCCACTTAAGTTTCTCCTTCCCCACCAGCCCCGGTGGAAGTGGGGGGACACACGGCTCCACCCCACGTGCTGACATCTCAACTTCCTTTTCTACACAAGGTGGGGACTGGACGGAAGGCCGACTCTCAAGGTAACACCTGAACACTCTTGAACCACCAACCTCGGTCCCTCCTACCCTCGGGGCAGTCAGAGGAGGGGTCATAAAGAGGTCAGCTCCAGGACATGCTCGCCATAAGCTTCATCAAGGGAGCAGAGAGGGCTCTCAGGGGACACAGGCCAGGTCAACAGAGGCAAACTACCCCCCCCCCGGGATGAACCTGTTAGCCTGGTGACTTCCAGCCAGCATTCAAGGCAGGAATAAAGACCCAAGGAATGGAAAGACAAGAGGCCCTGAACAGACATTCTCCAAAGGTGATTTACAGACGGCCAGCAAGCACACGAGTAGGTGCTCGGGAAAGCGCAGGCCAAAGCCACGGCGAGGCAACCACGTCACACCCACCAGGACGCTGTCATCCAACAGACAGACAATAAATAGCAAGTGCTGGTGAGGACAGGGTGCCTAGGACCCCTGACGCCACTGGTGGGGATGTAAAAGGTGCAGCCGCATTGGAAAACTATGTTCCAGACAGAGTAACCAGAGGACCCAGCGATTCCACCATTAGGTAGATGCCCAAGAGAAATGAGGACGGGTGTCTGTGCCAAAACTTGAACCCGGATGTTCATGGCAGCGTTATTCACAAAGCCACAAAGGGGAAACAACCCAAATGTGCGTCAACTGATGCATGAACAGACAGTGCATATCCATACAGGGTGACGTCTTTCAGTGACGCGGGAACGTGGGCCTCACACGCACTACGGTGTGGACGAACCTTGGAAACACTGAGCTCTGAGTGAAAGGAGTCAGACACGACCACACACTGCATGGCTCCATTTGCATGAAACGTGCATAAGAGGCAAAGCCACCGAGACAGGAGGTAGAATAGTGACTGCCAGGGGCTGCGGAGGGGTCAGAATGGGGGGGGGTGACCACTTCTTTACGGGGTGAAAATGTTCTACCATTAGACTGTGCTGATGGGCACGTGACTCTATGAATACACTAAAACCGCCGGACTGCATGCTTTAAATGGGTGAATTTCACCCCCTGATAGCTGTTTAAGAATCACAAAGCAGAAGGAAACAGGGACTTTCCGGGTGCTCCAGCGGTTAAGACTCCACGCTCCCAATGCAGGGGGCCCAGCTTCGATCCCTGGTCGGGGAACTAGATCCCACATGCCGCACCTAAGACCCGGCACAGCCCGATAAATAAATATTAAAAGAAAAAAGAAATAAAGAGGCCCAAGGTTAGGCTGACCTGTCCATCTGGAAGCACAGGCAGCTGCTGGGGGCTTGCCGAACACCCCACCCAGGCGGCGGGGACCAGGGTTGAGACAGACCCACGTGCAGCTTGGCGAAGGCCTGTTCCTGCTCCTTTCTCGATGACGGAGGCCTGGGCAAACCTCCATGTGTCAGCTGGTCAAGTAAGAGCCTGTGGCTGAGACTGTTGCTTCTGAAGCAATTTGCTTGGGAACAAGGAAGGGTTTATTCATTATTGTAGTGAGGACATTTATTTTATTTATTTATTTTTGGCTGCATCGGGTCTTCGTTGCTGTGCACGGGCTTTCTCTAGTTGAGGCGAGCTGTGGCTTCTCTTGTTGCGGAGCACGGGCTCTAGGCGCACGGGCTTCAGTAGTTGTGGCTCACGGGCTCAGTAGTTGTGGCTCGCGGGCTCTAGAGCGCAGGCCCAGTAGTTGTGACGCACGGGCTTAGTTGCTCCGAGGCATGTGGGATCTTCCCGGACCAGGGTTCGAACCCATGTCCCCTGTGTTGGCAGGCGGATTGCT
The DNA here is from genome assembly GCF_964341445.2 of Mesoplodon mirus. Taxonomy (NCBI): domain Eukaryota; kingdom Metazoa; phylum Chordata; class Mammalia; order Artiodactyla; family Ziphiidae; genus Mesoplodon; species Mesoplodon mirus. The sequence continues at coordinate 145,237,727 of NC_138982.1, read as the reverse complement.
AACCACTGCACCACCAGGGAAGCCTGTAGTGAGGACATTTAACTCGAGGCCTACCCTCCTCACAGATTCTGAGTGGACAGTACAGTACTGGTAACTGTGGGGCTCTAGAACCTACTCACTGTGCGTAACTGACGCTGCACACCCATCTGACAGCGCTCACCCCTTCCCCTCCCCCAGCCCCCGGCAGCCCCCGTTCTCTCCTCTGCTTCCTTGAGCTCGATTACGTCAGGCCCCTCATACAAGAAGGACAAGTGCAGTCTGTCCTTCTGTGACTGGCTCCTCCACGTCTTGTCCTCCAAGTTCACCCATGTTGTCACATATAGCAGGATTTCCTTTCTAAAGGCTGAGTAATATTCTCTTGTACGTATGGACCACATTTTGCCCATCCGTTCGTCCGCTGATGGACACTGACGTTGTTTCCACATCCTGGCTATTGTGAACGATGCTGCAGTGAACACTGCGGTGTGGCCGACTCTTTGATGGGGAAATCCTGCGATGCTTTCTCATCACAAGTCTGAGAGGAATCAATACAGCCTCAACCCACTGACGTAAAAATCACCCGGCAGGGAGGGTGGCGGCCTGGATGAGCTGCTCCGACCCGCGGGCCCCTCGTCCAAGGAGCAGGGACCTCAGCTGCCCTCTGGGGAGGATGCAGTGCCCGCGGGGGGTTCTCAGGACCCCAGAGAACCCGGCTCTCCCGGCCGTCCCCGTGTGTGACGGAGGAAGCCCTGGACGAAGCGAGTAGGGGTGCGAGTCTAAGACCCCCCAGACACGGAATTTTCTAAAAAAGCTACCTTTCAAAGTCATTTCTTCACTTAGGCCTGACAACACGTGCCTCACTCACGTGGGCACTGACGCCGCATCTAAAGGCCCCTTGTTTCCAAGACCGCCTCCCAGGATGAGCTGCGAATCACGCCACTGGACACCACAGCGCCGGCTCAGAGCTGCGACCCTGCGGCACCGTCCAGGCACGCGAGGACCACTGCATGGGACTGTGCGCTCATCCCTGGGCGGCCTGCACGGGTACACGGCCTCCTCGCTACACGGCGGGCTTCTGTGGGCGGGAGCTCCGGCCAGCAGCCAGGATGCAGAGGAGAAAGTGCGCATGGGGTGCCTTCCCCTGGCCGCACACCCTCCCCTGGCAGCACTTGGGACCTGAGCATTTCTGGTCCAGCGCGCGACGTCTGGCCCAGGTGGGGCTGGTGAGCAGGAATGAACTGAAGACAACACAGGCAGCCCCTGCAGGCATCCTACCCCCCGTCCGGAGAGTGGGCCCAGCAGAGGGTTGCCTGCAGGAAAGCGGCGTGTCAAGGCAGCTCTGTTCCACCAGCTGCCAGCACGGCCCGGTGGGCTGCTCAGCCCATTTCCAGTCACATCGGTCTCTCGTAGATCCTAGATCGTAGGTTGCTGCACACGCGGCCAGGGCTGACGCCGTGACTGTGCTCGCGGTCAATTTGGAGAATACTTTGACTGAGGACTCGTTTTGTGATTTCCTTCATTCAGACACGTGCTTGCCCTGACACACATGAGCAAGCCGTGCTCCGCACATTCCGACGAATGACTGCTTGAAAACTTCAAACCTGCCTCTACTAGTGGTGATCGTTTACGGAGCAGCGTTGTATGCACACTCTATGCGCCAATTTAATCTTGATGGTCCAGCTGAGAGGCAAAGTCTCTATTTCACAACCGAGAAGGGTCAGAGCCTTGGCTGAGGTCAGCAGGGAGCCAGGGCCCCAGCCAGGCTGTCTGGTTCCACATCTGTGTCCTTCACACAGCACGAAGGCTCTTCGGGGCTGAGGATGACAGAGTCACCCTGGGCTCGGGGGGACAGCAAAAGACACCTGGCATCACAGAACGAACATAGGGATGCTCACAGAGTTGAAAATAAAGCAGTGGTTCAGGGTCGTCTACACCAGGGGTCCCCAACCCCTGGGCCGCAAACTGGTACCGGTCCTCGGCCTGTTAGGACCCAGGCCACACAGCAGGAGGTGAGCGGCTGGCCCGCTAGCGAACCCCATCGCTTGCATTACCGCCCTCCGTCCGCGGAAAAACTGTCGTCCACGAAACCGGTCTCTGGTGCCAAAAAGGTTGGGGACCGCTGGTCTACACATTTGTGTGACTCTCGCTCACCCCACATGCCCACGGAATCGGGGAAAGGTTTCACCAGCTCAAATCCGGGAAGGACTCCTGCTCGTGTATTTAAGAAACAAACAAGTGGAGAACCTCCCCAAATTCACCGGGTCCTGGGGGAAACTCTCACAGCGTGTGGGTTCAGTGGGCACCTGTGTTCCTTCCAAATATTGGGGGATTTTACATAAATCTTAACTTCTACCTCAAGTTTTCTTATTTTTATGCTTTTTTATACTTTCTTGCCTTAAAAAATGAATTTGTCTTTGCTTTTTTAATCCATCTTTTTCAAATAGTTTAGAGGTTATGTTTGATTTCTGTTTTCCACCCTATACTTAGTTAACAAAGTCTTAAGGAAAGATCTCTGCTGCCTTCCTGACAAATACAGGAATGATGGAGCCCTAACTTTGGTCCCCACTCCTGACTGACAGACTTCCTGCCGCTGGTCCTGTCTGCTCTCAGCCACGTGGGTTGGGGCATCGTTATTATTTTATAGGACTGTTTAGATCTACCTGCTTACCAATTTCTCAGTCCACCCGTCTTTCTGGTAACTCAGACCCTACTTTTTTTGATGGCTTTTGTTCTTACTGAAGAATATTCTTTAAAAAATTTCAGGTGACGATATACTCACTTTTTGTTCCCCTCAGGCTGTTTTATCTCATTCTCATTCCTCAAAGGTCACTTTGCTGGAGGTAGAGTTCTAGGCCGAGGCTGGAGACAGCCCACTGCCTCTGGCTCTGATTACATACGTTCTGCCGAGTCAGCTGGGAGTCTGTCAATCTTTGTAGGTGTTCTAGATTTCTTTTCTGGGCGTTTTTTTGTGTGTGTGTGTGGTACGTGGGCCTCTCACCGCTGTGGCCTCTCCCGTTGCGGAGCACAGGCTCTGGACGCACAGGCTCAGTGGCCATGGCTCACGGGCCCAGCCGCTCCGCGTCATGTGGGATCTTCTCCTGCATCAGCAGGCGGACTCTCAACCACTGCGCCACCAGGGAAGCCCCTTCTGGGCGTTTTTAAGATCTTCTTTTTGTCTCTGGTGGCTTGTGAGTTCTCTGTGATGGGTCTAAGTGTGAACTTCTGCTTATATACCCTGCTTCGTATACATTTGCTTCCTAGAGCTACAGAATCTTGTTTTTCATCCGTTCGGGAAAATTCTCAGCCATCATTTCCTCCAGTGGTGTTTCTGCTTCTTCTTTCCTCGGGTGCAGGAGCCCAAGACCTGTTTCATAGACTTTCACTCTCCCCTTACATCTTTTAACTCCTATTTTATATTTTTCATCTTGTCTTTCTACTGCAATCAGGATGATTTCTTCATAGTAATGTCCAGTTCACTCACTCTCTCATTAGCTGTATCTAATCTGATGTAACATTCATTCACTAAGCTTTTACTTTTAAAAAATATTATAATTACAATTTTTATTCATAGAAGTTCTATTTGTTTTTTTTTTCCAATCTGGTGACTTTGGGTAGTCTTTTGTCTAAATCTGTTGTTTTGTGTTTGTTGTTCTTTGACTCTGAGCTCATATATGATTTGTCTCAATCTGTGTGATTCTTCAGGCCTGAATCAGAGACACTCCCCTGAGAGCACATTTCCATTTGCCTCTGCTGACCCCATGGGCACTGCTAACCTGCTCACTTCAGCGAATCCTCAGGATCCTGGTTTAGACTCAGCCCCTCTCCTGCAGCTGCTAAGGCGAGGGCCCCTGGTAAGCAGTGCTGACACCCCATCTTAGTGCCCTCTTCTGTGAGGGGGTGGGGGCGAGGCTGAGGGATTTCCTTTACTTACTATGAACACAGCAGTGCATTAAAAAGCCGGCTTTATCCGGAGTTTGGCTGTTTTGTAGTGTTTTAACTTCAGAATACTGCCGGAGGTGGAGTCTATGATTTTCATCTAGTTGGCATTTGCCCTTTAGGTATGTACTCATCTCCCACAGCGATACTCGTAAATAACTCACCTGTATGTCCTATATGATAGGATTTCTAATTCTCCTTCTCACACACACACAAAGGTGGCCTTTTATTTAGGAAAAAACCACCTGGGAACTGAAACTATTGCAGTTTATGCTATTTATTTATTGCAATTTAGACTATTTATGGCTGGAAGCACAGGCGGGGCTGCTGCGCCTTGCGGGGGGGTGCACACACCTGGGGGTGGACACTCCCACGGCAGCGCTGCCATCCTCCTGCTCCTGCACTGAGAGGGGTCACAGGGACAGGCACACAGACTCACCACTTCCCATAGGAAGTAACGTGTATTATTTTCTCTTCATTGTAGAAGAAACGTGTTCTCATGCTAAGAAGTGTAAACAGCACACAGTATGAAATAAACATAAGAGTCCCCGCCTTCCTTCACTCCGGGGGTAGTTACGTTTTCTGTTCACCCTTCAGCTTTCTCTAAGCAGGGGTGGCCACATACAAGTGCAGACATGTCACACACGTGTCTTTTAAAAGTAAATAAATGCAAAGCACCCTCTGTGCTTTGTTTTATAGCTTCCGTTTTCACTTTAGAATGTTTCTTGAACTTGGTTCTTTATCAGGACAGAGAGATTCTCCCTATTGTTCTCAGTGGCCGTGTGGGGTTCCATCCAGTGGACACGCCACAGTTAGCTTCCATTAATGGGCATTTAGGCTGCTCATTTTTATATTAGTCTTGTGTTACTATAAACGTGGTAACATGAGGATATCTGCACACATATGTACTGTTGCAGATATCTTTCTAGGTTACATTCTTACTTGGTGGACTATTTAGGTCAAAAAATAGAACCGTTTAAGTTGTCCATCGCTACCGGCAAACTGCCATCCAAAGATGTGCCCCATGACCCCAACCTGCAGGGCAAGCAGCCCCCCACACCCCGTCAGCAACTTCTAAGTCTCTGTCCAGCTGATGGGTGAAGACAGATTCTGTTCGTACAAATGCACACACATCACAAGCGTGTTATCGGTAACACCTGTACATGCCTAAACACATACATTTAATTAAGAGACGGGTGAGAGTCCTTGCCTTTCGCAGAGAGATACCGCAACATTTACACGTGATGACAGGCCCCCCCGAGGGTAGCTTCACTGTACTCTGGTGCTAGGGTGACTGGGGATCTGGTGACCCAAGACTGGCCACGTATCGGCGGCAGCTGTTAGGGCTTGGTCATGGTGAATTGACTTTATCATTGCTCGTTTTCAAATATCCAGAGTACCGTGTGAGACCACGTGGAACTGCCACCTCTGTGGGTCCAGAGGCTCAGGGGTTGGGACATCATGTGGTTCAGCCCAGTGAAGAGCTCGGGCCAAACCCCGCCCCCCCCCCACATCTACTGGCCAGGAGCAGCCCCCAGTTCCTACCGGGGGAGCAAGAGCCAGCCCACTGCGTCCTGTCTCACCACCACAGGCGTTCCCCCCCAGGGGCCCTGCACTGGTTTGTCTGGGATCATCCAGCAGAAAGGTCGCTGTCCCGACGGCCCGTGGCCCCCCGATCCCCGCCGTGCACATGCGGGTGGTACTCACGGCTCCAGAGCGAGTATGCAAGGCGGCAGTTCAGCCGGCGGTACAGCTGCTTGTTCACGGGCCAGAGGACTAGTGTGCAGAGCTGGATGGAGTTGATGATCAGCCCGCTCACCACGAAGACGAAGCCGATGAGGAGGTGCACGACGAACTGGGTCTTCAGGAAGGCAAGCAGGCCCATGGCCACAGCTCAGTAGCGAGTGCAGGGCCCTTCACTGAGAACGGCCGTCCTGCAAAGACGGGGCAGGCAGTCACGTGGGGCACCAGGGACCCCAGGGGTGAGGGGCTGCGGGCGGAGGAGGGGTCCACGGTGCTCACACCAGAACGCAGATCTGCAGCTACCCACCACGGCGTCCTCAGGACCTTGCCTCCCGAGAGCTACGTACGTACGGGGTGGACGGGGGAGCTGATACACATCATGCACACAGGCATCACCCACAACATACACACACATACACACACACACATTACATACACACCACACAACGTATACACACATGCATAAAAGAAAGGAAGAAAGACAAGACTAGAAGAAATGCACACAAATATTAATAGTGAGTATCTCTAGGTAAAGGCATGATGGGTAATTTTTCTTTTCTTTTTTTAGCATCTTACTTAAAAGATCAAAACTGCACTCTCAATCTCTATAAAAACATTTCAACTACTGTCTTTTAACTCCCAAGCTGCTGTACCCTTTTTTAGCTGAAAGGCTTTTGTTTTGGTCTCTAACGCAGAAGCGGTGACCCCCCCGGGACTCAGCCAGCTTCTCCCGCTTCCCTTCAACACTGGTTTCCTGGTTTCAAAGATGAAGCCAGAGGCTCGCATTTCATGGCTGTAGTGCTCCGCGAGCTGCCCTGGAATCTCGTGTGGACAGAAACAAGCAGACGGCTGTGACGGAGCCCTGGCACTTTCAGAGCCGGCCACGTCACAGCCTGGTGGCTGCCTGCCTCGACCGCGGCTGGGTCCTCCAGAGACATGCCCCGCGCTCTCTGGGATGCGGGTGGAGTGGGCTCCAGAGGCCTCCAGGGTGGCCCCGCTGGGCACACTGGGGCACAAGGGCCTGGCTGCTGTGCCAGACATGAGGCCACGTGACTCCAGAGGATGCCCTCCGTCCGCCCTTGGCCCCCAAGTGGCTGCCAGCAGCCACGTGGGAAGGATGCTTGGGAGGACAGGGAAGGAGCCGAGGCCTGGCGCCAGGTGTGGGAGTCCCCAGGGGAGCCGGCCCCCCAGGCCCGGGCAGGCCTTCTGATGCCTGCAGCCCCCGAGAGGCCCCAGCCCCCCGCCTTCGTGTCCAAAGCTTTGACCCCGAGAGGCCCCGAGAGGACACACGTGCGGCGCTGCACACACTTCCTGCCACCGCCTCCTAAACTCGCACGAACCCCGGGGGACGCCGTCACTGCCCCTACGTGACGGGAGAGCAAAGGAAGCGCAGAGGCTTTGTGACTTGTTCAGGGCCACGCAGAGCAAAGCAGGAGGGCCGGACTCCAGTCCCAGCAGGCAGACCCGCGTCTGTGCCCCCGTGGGCGGGGACCCCTCTGTAACGCAGACTCACACATCAGTGAGGCCAGGCCTGAGGCCAGCTGCCTTCTGGGACCAGGGATAACGGCTTTGACCAGACCTGACGCTGCCACTCAGCATCTGGACCCGCACCTGCCACCCGGCAGGCTCCCTGCACCCCCGGCCCCAGGAGACCAGGCTGTTCCCCACCCTGCCATCCTGGGTCAGGCACAATAACCATGTGGGCCACAATAACCAGGGTCCCCAAAAGCCAGCTCAAAGATTGGCCCATCAGCTGTGATGCTGTTAAAAGCAGGTTCCCCAGGTCCGTGCCAGACCTGCTGGAGAATCAGTTTCACAGAGGTATCACTCACACATGCGCAGTGTGAGGGCACCTGTCAGACTGCTGCCCATTCAAGACAAAGCAGCTCCATCACCCCCCCAGTCCACGCCCCCTCAGCCCCTGGCAGCCCCTCTGGGCTTTCTGACACTGGATCAATCTTCCTTTGCTAGAGGTTCACATAAAGAGGACCGCATGGGATCTGCCCACGGGCCCTGCCTGGCTGCGGTCCAGCCTCAGGTGACAGGGCGGTCTCCAGTCTGTCCGCTCACCTGTTCACCTGCCGACGGCAGCAGGTGTGCAGCCTCTGGCCCCGCACTTTCCCCAGCGAGCCTCTGTGCGGACACAGGCCTTCACTCGGGAATCTGTTTAACAGGCGCCAGTCCCTGGTCCATCTCCTGAATCTCTGGTTGAGGAAGTCCACCCCCAGAGGCCCCAGAGAGCTGCACCCCCATCTGGAACGGCCCCCCAGCCCGCCTGGAGGTGAGCCCGGCCGGGGCTCCCGGCTGCAGTCGGCTGTCCTCCCTGGTGGTCAGTCTGTCCCCAATGCCCAGATGCGGGTCTGGTGTCCTCGCTCCCTGTGGGCCAGACCCCGTCCTAAGGCACGTCAGCAGCTGCAGTCCTGGCCCCTCCCCCCTGCCCCCGCCACGAGAGCACCCAGTGCCCACCATCTGCTTGGACAGCGCTGCCTCTCGGCCTACCACCTCTGACCCAGCTGGGCCTGACAGTCTAGATAACACGTCAGTCACACATGCTAACTTGGAGGACCTTCAATGACGGTGCGGGGGGCTGACCCCGCAGAAGACACCCTGCTCCCCACTCAGCCCACACCCTCCCCGGCTCTCCCCCAAGGCCTGCACACTGGCAAGCAGGAAAGCATCGACTCGGCAGCCCCTGAAAACATTAAAATATATATATACATAAATTATATATATATACATATCATCAGACAATTCTAAGTTGATTTCCACATTTTTAAACCCAAGTTTAAATATGCAAGGGGCATAAATTCTGTCATACTGTGAACTTTTACTTCTAAACATACCGATCTTCCTTAACTTACAGTGGGATTACATCCCAATAAACCCATCATAAGTTGAAAATATCTTGTTAAGTTGAAATATATTTAATACACCTAACTTCCCAAACATCAAAGCTGAGCCTTGCCCACCTTCAATGTGCTCGGTGTACACGCACATTATCCTACAGTTGGGCAAAATCATCTGACACAAAGCCTATTGTATAGTAAAGTGCATATCCCCATAACTGACGGAATGCTGTACTGACAGTGAAAACCAGAGCGGCTCTCTGCGTCCCGCATGGTCGTCAGTGTACCGGTTGCTCACCCGCGTGACGGCGGGGCTGGCAGGGCTGCAGCCACCTCTGCCCAGCATCGGAGGGAGCATCGGACTGCGTGTTGCCAGCCTGGGAGAAGGTGAAAATGCACAATTTGAGGGCTTCCCTGGTGGCGCAGTGGTTGAGAGTCCGCCTGCCGATGCAGGGGACACGGGTTCGTGCCCCGGTCCGGGAGGATCCCACATGCCGTGGAGCGGCTGGGCCCGTGAGCCATGGCCGCTGAGCCTGCGCGTCTGGAGCCTGTGCTCCGCAACAGGAGAGGCCACAGCAGTGAGAGGCCCGCGTACCACAAAAAAAAAAAAAAAAAAAAAAAAAAACCTCACAATTCGAAGTATGGTTTTCACTGAATGTGTATCATAAAGTCAAAAAACCATAATTTGAATCATCATAAGTCAGGGACTTTATACTTTTAAATGTAGAAAATGGGCTCTAAATGCCACAGTGATTTGATAGCCACATCACCATCCATTTTCAAAATACATGAAAGCAAGCTTTTCTTTAAAAGTCAGGAAATTCATTCCCTTTTCTCTTTGAATTTGTATTTCCATTGTACGTCCTCTACAGGATCTCATTGTAATACAATTTATTATGATGGAGAGTCTTTTACCAATCATCTTAACCTAACATTATGTAACAAAAATATGTATGAATATTTAATGTTTACATTTCTTGTGCATAGGCTAAATTTAAGTTTAAAAACTTCTTCTGGAATATTTGATGAAAATCCACTCCTAAGCAGTTCAGCCTATATCACCTCAGAATCCGGGCATTTGGTTGACCCAACGCCATGATCACATCTGAGAAATTTAACACTGACGTGAGCATATTACTGAATATCCTATCTGTGGTCCCCAAAATGGCCTGTGTCACTTCTTTCCATCCAGGCCCCGGTCGAGGGCCAGTGTGGCGTTCGATCGCACGCCCCTGTTCTCCTCTGACCTATAACACACTCATGCTCCCACCCACTGGAAGAGTCCGGGACAGCTGTCCTGTAGATACCCCGCAGTCTGGCTCTGCGTCATTGAGACTAATTCACGCTCAGGATGACGCTGGAGGGTCCCGGCTGCACCCACCAGGGGCACTGCCCCTTGTCCCCTTCCTGCCACAGCTTGGTGAAGGCAGCTCCCCTAGGTGTCTGAAGGCAAAAGTTCAGCCTGCTGGGCTCACCACCCCCCATCTGATGGGAGACGTTTGAGTTGATATCCACCCCCAACCGCCTCTGACCCCAGTTTCCGTCAAGGCCCCCTCCCGCCTAACTCTCACATCCTGAGCGCTAAGTGGGCAGAGCTTGTTCTGACCCGTAACCACTGCCCTGTAATGGGTGCCGTAGGGACCACCCCTGCCTGTGTGAGGCACTTAACCTCACGACACAGATGAGATGCTTCAAAACTGCAGCAACATGCAGCTCTTCCACTGACATTGGTGTAAGCTTTTAGAAGACACGTGATACGTCCTAGAATAAAAGAACCCATCTAAGGTAGAAATTATGAGGCATAATTGGTATGCATCCATCCCCCGACACCCCCAAGGTAACCGCCATTTTCCCATAAAGTTTTGTTTTAAAATAAAAGACATTGGCCCCTTTTCATTAATACTCAGATGCTGTTGCTGAACTAACTGGCCAGGAAACCTGAGCCCAAGTCCCATCGTTAGGTAAGAGTTTAGGTTGTTCCAGAAGCCTGGCACCTGCACAGCCTGGTCCTAAGGGTATTGTGGCCCCGTACAAGCTGCCAGGACCCCACCTTCTCGGGGCAGGGGATGAGGTGCACTCACCCTCCTCAAAGGGGAGACAGAGGGTGGCACTGCCACTTGGGGACAAGGGGCACAGAACAGAGGCCGGCCGGGGGAAGGGGAAGGGCCGGGCACTCAGTAGAACCGCGCTGCCCACAGTTCCAGGGTGGGTGAGTAAGGCTCCCAGAGCTGCAACACGACACGCGTCCCCTGAGAGACACCGACCGGGGCCTCTCGGGAGCTGCCAGAGCTCCGGTGGGGCAGGAAGGGCCGGGAGCCAGACCAGACCCTCCTCCCAGCTCTAGCACTGTCCCCTCCCCCTGCCCCAGAAGCAGGACCCTCGTGGATCTGACACTGTCCCTCCAGGGCTTTTGCTGCTAGTTCCGAGCCAGTTCCCGTGGCCGCGTTGCTCGGGGCTCAGGGTGGTGAAGGGGAGACCTGGGAGCCACGAGCGCCTGGTCCACCTCCCCACTATCCCGCCAGGGGCCCAGCCCACTGCTGGGCTCTGCCGCCGCCACTGCCAGCCCCGACCTCAGCACCTCTTGTTACGAGTGAATTGTGTCCCCTCACAAGGGTATGTTGGGGTCCTACCGCCGGCACCCCAGCGTGTGGCTGTGTTTGGAAATACAGTCTCAACAAAGGAAATCAAGTTAAACGGGGGCACTAGGGTGCACCCTAATCCAATCGGACTGGCAGCCTTATAAGAAGAGATTAGGACACAGACGTGCACAGTGATGGCCACGCGAGGACACGGGTGGAGGCGGTCTCTACACACAGCTGCTTCCTTCACAGCCTCCGACACCCTGGCCTCGGCCTTCCAGCCTCCAGGACAGGGAGAATTGATGTCTGTTGTTTAAGCCCGCAGCCTGCGGTGTGTGTCAGGGCCCCAGAGCAGAGGAACACAGCTCTTAGAAGTATGCAGGCCTCGTTCCCAGATCCTGTAATTCTATGCGTGCACAGGCCCCTTCCCACGTCCTGCTGCCCAGGAGGCCCGGGGTCTGCTGGGGACCCTGGCCCAGCCTCACCCTGCTCACGTCCCCTGCACCTGCCTCAGGGCCCACCCCCAGATGCCCATAGGACCGGCACTGGTCCCTTTGTCCCTCTTCCTCAAGAACTAGCCCGTCAGATGGTATGGTCTTCAGATCTCCTTACCAGGCACACCCCCACCTTTCCAACGAAGCCTTTCCACAGAAACCAAAGCTGTAGTCGAGGGCCCGTCAGGGTGCTTCCTCGCTCCACGCAGGGAAGGTGAACGGCTCTCTCTGAATGTGGAAGACCGCTATTCCATTTACACACAGGGCCCACGTCCGTCCCTCCAGCCTCTGCCAACTCGGTCTAATCTTACAGCTGGGGGAGCAGCGCCCGATCGGAAACTGCACCCCCAGCCTGAAACATCCAGGGCTCTGGCTCTCCACTGGGGCAGAAGCTGGCCAGCTCTGGGGGACGCCACTTCAGCTGACCTGCTGCCCTGTTCCTGAGATCCAGGGAGAAGGCATCGCCACTGACAACCACTCTGGGCCAGCTACCTCTTGGAGCTGAGGTCAAAGCCTGGCAGCCTCACCCTGCCCTATGGGGACAGCCTCTCCTGAGCGGGTCTGACCTTGAGCACAGTGGCTGGTGAAGGGAGAAAACATTAAACATGCCAAAAGTGCCTCATTGTTTTTTTTTTTTTTTTGCGGTATGTGGGCCTCTCACTGTTGTGGCCTCTCCTGTTGCAGAGCACAGGCTCCGGACACGCAGGCTCAGTGGCCATGGCTCACGGGCCCAGCTGCTCCGCGGCATGTGGGATCCTCCCGGACCGGGGCACGAACCCACGTCCCCTGCATCGGCAGGCAGACTCTCAACCACTGCACCACCAGGGAAGCCCAAAAGTGCCTCGTTTTTGATGTTCTAGATAGGAAGTCTGGATTATAGGATTAAAAGAACAGTTTAGTTATATGTGATCCAAATTCAAAGTCTATAATGAAGGAGAACCAAGGCTGTTACCTTCCCTTCTTCCTTCCTTTGTCCCACCCACCCATCCACCCACCCACCCACCCATCCATCTACCCATCCATCCACCCATCCACCCACCCACCCACCCATCCACCCACCCACCCATCCATCCACCCACCCATCCATCTACCCACCCATCCATCCACCCATCCACCCACCCATCCATCCATCTACCCATCCACCCACCCACCCATCCATCTGTCCCATATCTGAGTGCCTATATGTGCAGTAAGCAGAGCAGATGTGGTCTGCTATGAAGCAGCAGAACAGAAAGGCCACGCTGGCTGGCTGCACGGTGGGGGGGGGGGGGGCAAACTGCGGGCAAGCCCTAGGTTTTTGTTTTGCGTGTGAATAGCTCTGTTGTTTCCAAGTCAGGAAACACCGGAGAAAAGGTCTATGAACAAGACTGACTATTGGAAACAAAGGACAGTAGAGAGAGAACCTTATCTCTAATATTTTTAAAGTATCTTAAGATAATTTAGGCGGCAACGTCTGCTGTTCAGAACATAGCCAAGAATGGGAATAAACCCCCATCGCTTTCTGTGCAGCCAGTCTGGGTATCAGGGACGCAGACACGTCACCCACAGGGACTCCTCAGCTCCTAGAAGGGCTCCTCCTCACTCCTGCTGGCAACACAGCTGGGACCTGTGGGACTGGGTGGTCTCCTGGCCCACAGCCGAGCCGAAGTGCCAGATGAGAAAAGAGGGGGCGGCAGGCGCTGGAGGCAGGCATCCTGCTGACGGCAGCACGAGGGCAGAGGCAAGCCCGCGACCGGACACAGCACCACCTGGAGGGCATCCGGGGCTGGGGCAGCTCGCAGACCCAGCGGCCCCATGATGACATCACAAATGAGAACATAATGCAGCAACTGTTGTCCGCCCTGACCGCGCCCCGCCAGGGGGGCTGCGCCACTCACCGCGGCACTGATGATGCCGAGGGGCAGAGAAGGAGTTTCATCTAACGAGTCTAACGAAAATCTTAGATCAGACCAACACAATCCTGTTTTTGAGGTTTAAAGGGGTTGGCTTCAGTTCTTGGGTAAATTCACTTACAGGGACCACCTTGTCTTTCAATAAGGCTGCAAAATATGACATTTCTTTGCTAATAATCATGTGTTGCTGGTCCAACCTCATAAGCCTAAAAACTGAAAAGGAGGAGTAAAGTCATCCCTGCTTACAGCTGGTGGGTTTGTACTGTATAGACCCAAAAGAGTCCACTGTAACCAAAGTACCACTACAAACAGTAAAGGCTTACAGTAATGTTGAAAGGGACGAAATTAGTACAATGTCAGAAGTCAACATTCTAATAATGTTCAACAACTAGGTCTACCTGAAGTAATCAGGAGGCACTGAGACAATAGAGACGTTTATTTCTTTCTGACATAACAGATCCAGGTCACTGGCCCCAGATGGTTATTTGGGACAATGGAGCAACCTAGGAAGCCATGCACTGAAGATGCAGCCCAGCAGCTCCGCCCACCGTGGTCACCTGGGGCCCAGGCTGCCAGGAGCCCTGCCATCTTCAATGCGTGGCTTCCTGGGTTGCTCCATTGTTCCTCTCTAGCAGGTACAAAGGGGTAAAATGGCAAGTCCAGGACTAGGGATTTCCTCTAAAGCAAGAGGGGTGCAAACTCACAATCCAAGCCCTTGGTGACCAGAACGATGAGGACACAGAGCCCTGCTGTATGTCCAGGCCACCAGACAGTGTGGCCCAGTGGGCACACCTCCACGTGAACACACAAAAACAGAAGACACAGTGGAGAAGACCCTGTGTACATTTGCAATAAAAAAGACAAAATACCTAATCACAAACTTCAGAAGAAATAAACAGGTTTATATGGGTAAACCTTAGAATATCCAGAAAGAGACAAAAGCAGAACTAAACGAATGGGAAAACACTGTGCAGCAGGGGCAACACTGCCCCCTGCGCTCACGCCCTGGTAAAGCAGCACTGTTCTCCCCATCAAGATGTGGGGTCGGCTTCCCGGTCCCAGAATGCAGGCTGGCTACAGGGCTCACCCCTAAATAGACTGGGGTGGGCCTTGAATCATATGACTGACTCCCGAGCCTGGGCCTTCAGAGCCCTTGCAGCTTCCAGGGCACCCTCTGGGCACCAGAGGAGGAAGCTCGGGCCAGCCAGCTGGAAGGTGGGCCCACATGGAGCAGAAATGGACCCACGGCCCCAGGCAGGCTGCAGACTGACTGCAGCCTTGCAAATGACCCCAGGTGAGATGAGCAGAAAGCTGCCCTGCTGAGCCCAGCCCAAAGTGATGACCCACAGCTGGGAGCTAAGAAAACAGTGGTTGTTTTCAATCACAACCTTTTGAGGTGGTTTTTTAGATAGCAATACATAAATAATACACAAGGCATTCTTTCTAAGTTAATTTATAAATGTAATTGAACTCTAATTAAAATACCAACAGGTCCTCCACCCCTCAGCCCTGGAGCTAGAAATGCTGATTCTGCGGTCCACATGGAGAAACAAACAGGAAAGAAAACCAAGAAATCATGAAAAAGAACCAGGGAACAGCCTGCAAGATACGATCACGTACAAGGAAGCCTCTGCTATTAAGAGTGTGGACCTGGCCTCCTGGAGTCCCTGGGCACCTAGAGCAGTAAGCCTGCAGCTGCTGGTGGGAGACTTGGAAGCCGTGTGGCCTGGGTGTTGCTGCAGGCTGAACTGACGGCACAGGACACGTCTCACATGACTGGCTTTCCTTCGCACTTGCCTTTAGGCAGACTTGCATTTCTACTGTATGTACGATAAATAAGTAGGATACAGTTGGCACTTCCCTGGCAGTCCAGCGGTTAAGACTTCCCTTCCGACGCAGGGGGTGCGGGTTCGGTTGAGCTAAGATCCCACGTGCCACACGGACAAAAAAAATGCAAAACGAAACAAAACATAAAACAGAAGCAATATTGTAACAAATTCAATAAAGACGTTAAAAATGGTCCACATCAAAAAAAAAATCTTAAAAATAAATAAATAAATAAATAGGATACAATTAACTTAAAACCATCACTGGGCTCATGAAACTCTTTTGGCATTCCGTATCTCTCAACCAAGGGGTAAGGAAGGTATCATGAAAGGATGTACCAAACGGCCCCTCCAGGCCTCCGTGACAACCGCCCCTCGTGAGAGAGCTCGGCCAAGGCAGCAGCGGTCCTCCTTGGGCCCTGGGAGGGGACCCCCAGCCCCAGATCTAAGCCATAAAGGTAACCCTGTCCCCAGTTGGAGCGGCTGCTCCAGGGATGGCCCAGTTCCAGGCAGTGGGGCCTTCAGGGGCTCCCAGGAAGGCGTCTGCTTTCCTAGACCAGAGACAGCACCCGCCCCCCACACCATGCTGCCCCTCTGTTCTTGGCTCTCCTTGAGTGAGTAAGGGGCGTCCACGGCAGCCACGTCAGGAGCACGAAGGGACAAGCAAGGGGAGAAAGGACCCACGCTGTGGGTGGTGGCATCGGCGAGCAGCCGGCAGCTGCCACAGCCAAGAGGCAGAGGGGACACAGGTCTCGGGTATTTCAACCACCACTTCTGTTACCTGTGGCCCAGACCCCCGCCCGCGCACCCTCACCGCTGCTGGCACCATCATGCACGCAGGTCTCGCACATAACACACGACGCTCCGGCAAAGCTGGCTAAAGGGACGCCTCGTGTTTACCGCGTTCACGTGCGACACCAGCAGCGTGACTCCGGAAGCTCGTGCCTTTCACGTGTCATCACGAGCTGCCTCAACGACAAGTTTCCTGAAAGACCAACATTACGGCAGAGCCGATGTAGCACGTTACCTGACGGTCTCATCTGAGACTCTGGAAACCCTGTCCAACTCTGGACGGGCCAGTGACGTTGGCTGCAGAGGGGCCGTGCAGGCTGGCGGGGGAGGGCTCCAGACTCAGGACAAAGGAAACCGCCCATATTTCCGGCTCCCATGGGAGACACCTGGGGCATTGCTGCAGCGAGCGAAGGCCGGACAGATAGCTGGCTGCCCAGGCTGAAGGGCAGGGGTCACGCGCAGCCAGCACCGCCCTGACCGCGTGCAGGCTGCTGGAGGAGCCTGATGGATCAAAGGGTCCCCAGGTCCCCGGCCCCTCTAAAGGAGGCCGAAGCTCCCCGCCAGGCTAGGAGACGGGCCTGGGAACTACAGACTGAGGACAAGGGTGGGGAAGTGTTGTCATGTCCCCAGGGGCCTTTCCACTGTGGAAACGGTGCCCCACGCAAGAAGGGAGGGGCGGCTGGGCCAGGAGGGGGGCTGGAGCAGAAGCCCAGGGACAGACGGCCACGGTGAGAAGGCATGAGAGGGACCTCCGGGCCCCCCCACCCCACCTACCAGAGCTCCAGGATCCTCCGTCTTTCTGAGGTTGTGCTGAAGGTTTTACTGGCCCGAGCAGTGGTGAGGTTTGCGGTGCAGGGTGGGAGGAACGTGAAGAGCTCCCAGGCCTGAAGACTGCACAGTAGGCCTGTGACAAGCCTCTAGGCCTGAGGACACAGCGGGCACCCCTCACACCAAGGTGGCCGCCTGGCCTGTACGCACACGCGCACTCACACGTGTGCACGTGCACACATAAAACAGGCACAGCTAAGTTGCCTTGGATGTAACTTTGTGACAATCATCTGCCCTTTATAATAAAGACGTTTTACTCTTAGAGAAACAGATGGGAGTTTGCTTTATAATTATTCAGTAAATTGGTTGTTAATGCACTTTTCTACATGTACGATATATTTCACAATTTAAAAAGTTACATCGGGTCCTGGTGTTCCCTTAGGAATGCACAGAGCTTGTCACTCCCAGCCTGCAACAAGATAAAGCCAGACAAACTGCAAGTTCATGACTTTTCTTGACCCCATCAGAGATGTGAGGTCACAGGACAAGCAATTAACAAAAAATGTGGAGTGAGGTGGGCGCCTGCAGGGGGCGGGACTGAGCCCTGGGTTCCCGGGGACAGACCCAGGAGGAGCTAGTCACAGGAGGCCACGCAGCTGGGGAGGGTGTGAGGTCCCAGAGCTGCCAGTGCGGAGGGAGTCTCCCCTCCCGCAGGCTTTTTCTCCATGACTCCCAACCAGCATGCCCGAGAGAGTCTGGGAAAAGCTTCTCCTACAGAAACCCTAGAATCTAGAGGTAATTGACAGTGCTTTTTGAGAAAGCAGAACACAAATCTCAAAGGATGAACAAGGCCACTTACAAAGATAAAAAATGTTGTCACATTTGTCATTAAAGAGGCATCATGTTTCACACACTTAAGAAGATAAGAGTTTTAGAAAGGCAGGATTGGGACGTTGGGATTGACATATATACACTAATATGTATAAAATAGATAACTAATAAGAACCTGCTGTATAAAAAATAAACAGGGCTTCCCTGGTGGCACAGTGGTTGAGAGTCCGCCTGCCGATGCAGGGGACACGGGTTCGTGCCCCAGTCTGGGAAGATCCCACATGTCGCGGAGTGGCTGGGCCCGTGAGCCATGGCCGCTGAGCCTGCGCGTCCAGAGCCTGTGCTCCGCAACGGGAGAGGCCACAGTGGTGAGAGGCCCGCGTACCGCAGAATAAATAAATAAATAAATAAAGCCTGGGTCGCGGGCAACGTGGGCGCATCCGGGGGTGGGGTCGGGGAGGAGACCTGAGACCACTGGACGTGACGCAATCAGAGGCCTGCAGGGCGCCCTAGAAAGAGCATGGCTGTATCTGAGGAGCAGGCCTTGCTTTTGCTCTTTTGGGGGGAACCAACCTCTTGCTGTGATCACTTTCAGATGATCCTGCTCGGGGAGGACAGGTCAGCAGCTGCGGGAGGACGGCTGCCTCCAGGGCAGACCTAGCCCCACAGTGTCCTTCCCTAAACGTCGGGGCAAACCTGCAGCAAGCAGGCTGGCTGCCGTTCTGCCCCGATCTCACCCAGCGCCCAGCACTCAACAGAAACAGCACAGGAATCGACGACGAATCCTGTAGGTGAACGTACCAGCCATACATCTCCCACTGATAGCCCCATTATGTAAGGTAACACATCTACTTCCAAAGATACGAGTTATAACAAAATTTGTTAATATTTAAAAGGCACAATAGATAAAACATTTTCTGAGTTTAATGTTAATAGAGCCATGGAAAGAGTTACCAGGGAATCTGGTGACCTTTACAGACTTGTCCAGCTGTGACAGAGAGTTAATACTGAAGCCTGAGCAAGAAGACAGATGACGACCTTTCTAGCTCTTTCTAGCACTGGACTTTTCTCCTTTATCAATAAATACTTACGAAGCACCTGCTGTGGGCAGCCACTGTTTTTGCGTCCTAAGAGATAATGGCACAGACCACCACCTAAGTTCAGGACGCGATGCTCTACTTGACAGAAAGACCAAGTATCAAGATAGAATAATGCACGGAGCAGAAGAAAAGAAAATTAAATTCATGAAACGGCAAAGATTCACTAGGATTAATTTCATCTACCAAATGATACCCCGTTATGGTGGCAATGATTTTGCAACATTTAAAATGTTAAATTGCTTATGAAGTTTTAATCCCTTCCAGTCAGCATAGAAACTCCAAGTCCTCTACATTTGGCGCTGCTGACGGAAGGTCCCAACACGGCTGGCGCGCTTGCCGCCCCGCCCCCTGCCCCTGCGTGAATGGTCACGCACTCTGTCCAGTACCCTTTGGAAAAAGCACCGGGAATGATCGCCCTCTCTGAGCTGCCCTTTCTTCTCTCCTGCACAGCTCACTCACTCCCATTCTATGGATTTTTCTAACTTGTAACATACATAGCAGTGACGGGTCTATTGACTGAACCAAGAAATAATAATACATTCGTACTACAAACGCTTTATTTTCATATTAAATGTATTGAAATGGTTATCTCACTACCAGTAGCATCTGCTTCCTAAGTGCTTTCAGGTTGAAACTTTTATTTAGGTCAATAGCAGTGGAACACAGAAGGTTTTTCCTCAAGGATTTGATGCTTGGGCACAATCCAAAATGTGGCCACTTTACAAATTTCACAGAATTTGGACCCTGGAACCAAGAACAGTAAAATTTAATTCCATGATTCTCCTCCTACTTTCCCCTGGACTCTCCTTCCCCACAAAAAAATGTGCTGAAATAAGTCACACTATCTGCAAGAACTTGTTAACTCAAGTTCTTTTTTACCTTCTTCTTGCTTTCTTAATCTCTGCCTACACCTTTGTAAAGAGCCCCTTTACTAATCCTCCCTTCACATATTTGTTTTCTGTCAGGACGCTGACTCACACAAAGAAGAAGACAAAAATTATGGCAACCTCATGATAGGCAAGGTTTCAGAAAATTTAACTTCCACTCATCCTTTGTGAAAAGATTATTTGAGGATGTAGTCCAGCAAAACAAGAAGGAATCTAATGAAGAGGAAGACATGGAATTTAAGAAGAAGAAGAAATAGGCAGTTCTGCAATGAAAAGAAATGCCAGGACAGCAACTTTATAGATGGCCTGGAAAGAAACTCGTCCAAATTAAAACAGGAAATCTTTCAAGAAGAAAATAGAATTTGTTCAACAAAGAATATAACTAAGGAGCTGGAAGTTTTTGGTATTGAAGAAGGAATATGTGTCTTTTCTCAAAAATAAAAAACAAAACAAATAAGATTTTTCAAGTAATAAAAATGCTATGCAAGGAAATTGTGACCCAAATGTAAATCAAATTAACAGGGGGGTTTAATAAGGTGCTTAAAACTTCCTCCTTCAAGCAGCAAAGACTTAAGGGCTTAGATTTCTAGTTCTTCCTTTGCAGCGTCTGCAGCAACAAATTTTTTAAAATTTTGTTGTGAATGCTGTTTCTGGACTTTTAATATTTACAATCAACCTACGAAAGAAGCATGGAGAATTTAATTATAATTACACAACAGAATATGAACATCATAAACCCAAATTATTTTACATAATGGGGGTCTAGAGATTTTTGTCTAAGTTGATCCAACAAAAAGTGGAAATTTGAGTACATTAAAGTTTTAAGGGAACAGTAAAATAACTAAAAACAATAGTATAAGTAACAAAAGTTAGTGGCAGCATTGGAGAGAAGGTGGGAGGCCTGTAAGTTGACTAAATCCCTCATGACTCAGCGTGAGGAGTGGACAGGTACCTCTGATGAGGATGGGGGTTTGGTCCATCCTACACACTGACAACCAAAAATCTAGAACAGTGCCTGGGACACGGTGGACACTCAGTAAAAATCTGTCGGGGAACTGGATAAAGTTTAAGTCAAGAGAGAGAGGCACATGCAAACTCTGTGGAACGAGCCCGAGCACTCATTCTCAGTGGCGACTCTGAAGATGAATTCTGTCAACGTGTCAGTGTCCACCCTCAGTGCCCAGGGTCCCGCCCGCCCGCCACAGTTTTCTCCACCAAAAAGGGGGAGTGTGTTGGCACTGGGGCTTAGGACTGCATTCTTGTCCCGTGTCTGTGGCCTCCGCAGGTGACATGATCCTTTTGAATTTCTGTATCTGTTTGAAGATGGGGGTGAGGCAGCCTTTACATGCAGTAGCACAGGCTGGCTCTAAGGGTTAATAAGCCTCCCTCCGTCCTTCCTTTATAAACAGCTGAGGTCTGAAACAGCCTTTGTAAGCCAAGTTTTAAAGGGCATTCAAGTTCCCAGGTCAGCAAACAAAGGTGCTATTTTCCCTACAAATTATGGATATCTGAATCATTTTGAGCGTCTGTAAAACCGCATAATTCAGCTGCTAACCCCAAGAAACGGCTTATACAAGAGGGTCTTGTTGCCACATTAGTTTGGGAAATCCTGGGTGCCCCACTCCATGCTGAAGATAACGGATACACACTCTGAGACGCTTGGCAGGGAAGAGACGGGCTGAGCAGTTACTTCCCAAACTGTGAGCTCGTGAAGCTCTTAGTGTCTCTCGTTTGCCAGTTTCACTAATTCAGACTCACTTTCCCTCCTCACTCTACATTAACGAGGTTTTAATTATTCTCTACACATTTCATTTCGAAGGGCGTGGTTGGAATCTGATTATTGGACGTGGTTATAAATAACTACCATGAAAAACAGCTACGGTTATAATTTCAAACAAGGTTTTCAGCACTAGTTTTTTTTTCTCTCCCCCCAAAACACCCTAAAACCCCAGAGTGATAAACACAATTCAACAGGGAGGGAAACTTATCAAACTTAGCAAGGCTTCCTGAGAAGAGCAGGGCTCCATCCCGGCCCGGCAGCCCAGACAAGGCGACTCTCCCCCACCTCACCCCCCGGTCAGAGGTTCCGCGTGGCACCTTCCGTGACCCCGCAGGGCTGCCAGACCAGACTCCCCCACATAAAGCCTCAAAAGGGGCCCCCCTCACAGGGCAGGGCGCCTTCTCCCCCAGACCGTGCTGGCCGCGTCCAGAGCCCTTGTGAGCAACGGGCTCACACCCAGCAGCAGACAGAGCTGCTCTGGCCAGAGTCCCTGCCCACGGAGAGAACCAGAGGAGGTGGGCCTCTGTCCTGGGTGCTGGGACGTCCCGGGCAGCTGTGACTGTAGCCACCCCGGTGCCCGCCAGGGGAAGGTCCCTCCCGCTGGACTTCCCGCGCTGCTCCCAGTAGGGGGAGCCGAGATTTACATGATCTGCAGCACGGAGGCCGCCACCCTGTCCTTGAAGCGTGCACACGTCCACGAACGTGCGCCGGCCTCTCGTGGAGCAGGACGCTCCTCCCCGCACTCTCCGCCTAGGAGCTGGGCTGCGTCTGTCCAGTGAGCTGCGAGCCCCCAGTCGCCCCTCCGCAGGGGGCCTTCCGCCAGCACTGAGCCAGTGCCCGCCCGGAGCAGGGCGCGGGGTCACTGGGGACAACAGCCACGAACAGGCGGCGCTGGAGTACAGCCCTGGCTGGGAGGACAGATCTGCAGACCCAGAGAATGACAACCTCGCCACCCCCTCTCAGTTCTCAGCCTCGGGGACCCGACAGGGGCCGCCAGACTCTCTGGTTGGATCATGGCTGCTTCAAGAATGTTCCTTGAGCTGGGTCTCTACCCGTTTGTGGATCAAGCGACCACTGAGTGGCTGGGACGAGCGTCGGCGGAGGGAACGTGGGAGGACCAACCAGACTAGAAACCAGCCGCCCCTCCCCTGCCCCACGCCCAGCAGGAGCGCACAGACTGCCCCGTCCCTGCCTTGACTCGCCATCCACATGACGACGGGGTGACAGACACACCCGCCGCCCACACCAGGGGCCCGAGGCCGGCCCCCCGCGGAGGCTACCTGTGGGCAGTGGTGCTGCACACCTGTGCCGTGGCCCTTCACCCTCAGGAGTGTCCCGGAGTCTGTGGTAAAGTTACTGGTCACTCCTCCTATGCGGGCCACTCCTGGCCAACAACGGCTGCTACTCACCCTCAAAAGAGGCCAGAAACCCATTTAACAAGGGACACAAATCTAATTAGGAATTAGGGCTAACTCCGCCCCACACTCATGTGTTTATCTTTTGGTTCTGTGTAATCCTCATTTGTAAATTGTATTAACCCTGGGGGTGGTGCTGCAGAGCCTGGGGCCAAGGACAAGCCTGCCCGGGGGCCCCCCTGCCCCCCCCCCCCGCCTGCCGGCCTGGCCCCTCCTCGTCATCAGAAACAGAACCAGCATTAATCGGATCTACGGGACAGAAAGCTTCCAGATCAGAGAACTGAATTCCCAATCAGACAAGTACAAAAAGGGAGGAAACAAAAATAATCCCGGGACAGAACCTTCAAAAGAGCAGATGTCTCCTCACAGGAAGCTCTAGCTAATAAAGTCAGCCCCGCACCTGGGGTCTGGGTTTCCGCACGGCCGCCCTGCTAGCTGCCACTATCGGGTGGGCGCCGCCCTGTGTGGGCCGCTCCCTGAACTCAGCGGCATCACCATCAGCCCCCTGCACGAGGTTGTCACCTGCAGAGACAGGACATCGGTGACTTGCTCTCCAGACGGAAACTGGGGTCCCGGAGCTCACAGGCCCCGTTTACGATCCCAGCCTCGCGAGGGGCCAGGCTGGAAAGGGGCATCGGGAGCCCGGGCGGGTGAGGTCTCTGACTCGCCACCTCCCTGCATTCACGGCAAGAACTGGTGGGCACTCCCATCACGGCTGCGCACAGGGTCCGGGTGATTCGCCATAAGCCAGCTCGTCATTTACGGCTACAACGAGTGGCACCTCTTTAATGGAAACTACCTGTTTTCCACTTAATTTACAGACCACTATGTATATTAGCAGCCGCGGCAGCCTCGCCTTGCGGAGACGCAGCTAGCTCTGGTGACCTGCTTCCCTTGTTTGCTGCCAGGCCCCCACCGACGGAAGGGACTTTGTCAGTGCAGAGAGCAGAGGGGGCGGAGCCGCAGCAAAAGCAGAAGCAAGCATGTTCTCCCCTGCCCGCCCCCTGCCCCTGGGACAGCCCGGCCCGGGCGCCGGCCACGCTCACCAGTAGAAGTAATAGGCCAGAGCCACGGCCAGCAGGGCGGTGCAGACCCCCGAGAACAGGCAGGCCGAGTAGCTGGCCAGCATCTTCGAATCCTTCTGAAAGTCAGTGAAAGGAGACTGGCAGCGGGGGCAGGTCAGCCTCCAGCCGAGGATGAGAAGAGGGGTTACGGCCAGGCCCACACTGCCTGGGTCTGTCGGGCCTCAGCCACCCAGACCACCTGCCCTGCAGAGAGGGGACACCACTTCTGAGTCCCGCCTTCCCAGCAGCGACCTGCGGGTCTCAGCGGCCAGTGCAGATGCAAACGGAACTTCTGGAGCCACACAGAAAATGCGGGCCTCTCCTCGGCCACGGCGGGGGCTCTGCGGGCACACGCTAATCCAGTAAGCGGCTTGCAGCCTGGAGCTGTCGTAAGCAGGTGGCGTCACGGGGCTCGGCCAGGAGACAGGTCAGCGGGCCCCCCCACCTCCCGACCCGACTGCGGATGGAGGGCACA
The DNA here is from genome assembly GCF_964341445.2 of Mesoplodon mirus. NCBI lineage: Eukaryota > Metazoa > Chordata > Mammalia > Artiodactyla > Ziphiidae > Mesoplodon > Mesoplodon mirus. Next base: position 145,213,320 of record NC_138982.1, on the reverse strand, counting down.
CACAAGGAACCCCGACAGTGTGACGCCCCCAACCCCGCCCGGCCTCGGGCAGGTCACACAGTGAGCTACACGGGTGGGCCTGGCTCAGCCCCCGGGCTGGAAAGGTGACAGGCAGAGGTCCTCTATGCGGGGCTAGGTCCAGGCTCACAGGCTCCCCAGCCCCCTACCCGGACGCCAGGCCACACGCGCCGCCCAGTTCCAAGTCTGCGCGCTGGGTGCACGGCCGCTCCGGCACCGTCTCTGCAAAGAACCGTGGGGAGGAGTTGCCCCTCTTACCCTTGGGAAAAGGGTGTGGAGTGAACTGGATGAGGGAACAAGCGAACTGGGGGCTGCTGTCCTCTGATGCCTCCCCAGCCTGCAGTGTCTGAACCTGCAACGAGGGGCCAAGGTGACACGAGGTGACCCAGGGGCAGAGGTGGCCCCCGCGAAACCCATTCCCAGGGCACAGACGCGTGGGGGCTGGCAGAACGCTTTCTGAGGGTTCTTCACGCTGCACGGGGATGGAACGGCAGTCGTTACGCTGTCCACCTTTGCGGCACTCGGCACAAAACACCGTCTTCCAAACTGGCAGCTGCCCCAGCTGCTGCCTGCCTGGCCCTCTCGCAGCCCTGCGCCCTGCACGGTGGGGGCACCCACAGCTGGAGAAGCCTGCTTCGGCCCCGAGATCCACGGTGAGTCTGCGGGGTGTGAACATCCCCGAGTGACCTGAGGCAGCTGACCTGGGGCCTCTGGACAGGCTCTGTAAGGCTCCTTCTAGACGCGTAGTTCTGCCATTCCAGCCTCTGGCTCCCGGCCCAAGAAGCTACCAGGGGAGGAGGCAGTCATCACTCGTCCACTGAGCCCACGGGCGGGGCTCCAAGCACTGCCCAGCGTGGTCCCACTGGCTAAGGCTTTCCAGTCCTTAATCCCTACAGCCATGGAGGAGCTGCTGAGCTGGGAGGCCAGCTTCTTGGAAGACGCGCGGAGCCCCAGGAGAGGACATGCCTCTGCCTTCCCAATGAGTAATGACACAGCCCTCCTCCCCCAGAGCTGCCCAGTGATCTACGTCCGCAGAACAAGCCCCAAAGTTGGGCAGACGCAGCCTTGAGACCCTGGGGCCTTGGGTGCGTCTGCTCGTGGGGCGGCAAGGAGGTTGCCCGTGAGGTTGTGACCTGTCACTGAGCGGAGGTCCCTCTCGGGTCTCCTGGGAAGGCGGCAGGCGCCCTTGACTTGATCCTTGACTGGCAGCACCTGGATTCAACCTTTCCCCTGAGGCCAGTTACCATTTGAAAAGCTATTTGTGGGGCTTCCCTGGTGGTGCAGTGGTTAAGAATCCGTCTGCCAATGCAGGGGTCATGGGTTCAAGCCCTGGTCCAGGAAGATCCCACATGCCGCGGAGCAACTAAGCCCATGCACCACAACTACTGAGCCTGTGCTCTACAGCCCGTGAGCCACAACTACAGAGCCTGTGTGCCACAACTACTGAAGCCCGCGCGCCTATAGCTCGTAGTCTGCAACATGAGAAGCCACCGCAACGAGAAGCCCACACACTGCAACGAAGACCCAACACCTCCAAAAATAAATAAATAAATTTAGAAAAAGAAAAAGCTATTTGTGAGGGCTTCCTGAGCCCCGCTTGGCTCTGCCCTGCTCCTGAAAGGCTCTCCAGGCCTTCTCCACGCGCAGCCAGAACTAACTGCTCGTCTGAAGCGAAATCAGGCCACGGCCCACCCTGCTGCCACTGCCAGCATCCCAACGGTCACCTTCGATTCCAGGCCTTGGGGACGCTCCCAAGTCCTGTCCTGTCCCCAGCCTCCTGCTGCATTCTCAGGGCTGGAGCCAAGCTCAGAGGGCAGGCGGTGTGGGTGACCGGGGTGGGGTGGGGTCCCTGCACACCCCACGCAGACTCCTCTGAGCCCTTGTCCTCAGACCGCACCCCCAGGGGCTCCTCCGGGGGCTATGCTGTGTCTGCTTCTCCTCTGTTCTGTGTTGGACTCTGGACCCTGGGGAGCAGTGACGGGCCTGCCCTTGGCCCCGGGCCTTAGATGGTCCCTTGGGCCCAGACTCTCTGGCCACGTGTCGGGGACAGAACAGAACAGTCAGGCTGAGCCCACTGGTCCCATGCCTGACAAGTCCCGGCTTGGGGAAGGCGGCTCACTGGCAGATGCGGCGCTGGCCCTTGCTCTCCTTTGGGCTGTGGACCTTTGGGGTCCTCAGTGCGTCCTAGAAAGAGCCCCCAGGGAGAGGTGCACAGCACACACATGATGTCACTGGGTTCCGATCCCTGCACCCCGCTCCCGCTTCCCGGCTGAGCCTCAGTCTCCTCCACTGTAACGTGGGAGTGGCCACTCCACTATCTCAAGGTCCCCACGGAGAAAGGCCTGACACGGCAAATGCCAAAAGCGGTTAGCTCTTATGACGACATCCCCATTGTCCCCAAATCGTTTCCTTTGGAGGCAACAGATGAGCAGAGATTAAAGAAATACCCGAGGTGTCTCTCCAGGATAGAAGCAGGGGGGAAGCAAAACCTCAACCCTGGTTTTGGCTGTACTGACCACGTGGGACATGGGGACCGCAGCAGGTTTTTATGATGCCCTTTAGGTGATTTGTGTAAAACACGCCAAACCTAGAACGTTCCGTAACTTGGTTTTATTTATTTTGAATTAAAGGTTGGCATAGGAATTTTGCCAAAACCCTCCTCCTATAAGCAGTGTTTCTGCTGAACGGAGGCTCCCCATGGGGGGCCCGTCTGTGCTTGCATGGCTGTGCGTGGCTGGGACCCACGGAGGGAAGGGTCCTCTCCATCCTCTGCTGAGAGCGGCCCACAGGCCAGCGTCACTCGCTATAACTACTCGGGTTTGTTCTCCACGTCTCTTCTTTAAAGTTAAGGAGAACAAATACTACACAAGAAAATGACACAGGAATATAATGGCTCTATTTCCCTGGACCTGAAAATTATTGATTTATACAAAGTATTAAAAGACCAGGGAGAATGTTGCTAGAATTTCCTGGCGGTTTCTGCACAGCAGCAACACAAAAGGAATGCTTTAAAAACTTGGTGAAACCTTTCTTTTGACTAGATGACTCTTCTCATGACATTTCCACGTTCCCTTTCTTACGCAGCTCAGCAGAACTCAAGGTGTTAACTAATTATTCCTGCGTAACTATTAGTAATCACTATGCCCATCACACACGGGCACATATGAAGAATATGCAGTTATTATTGTGTAGCTTCAAACAGCAGTCCTCTTTGTCATCCCCGCTGACCCCCCTCATCCAGCAGGCTACCCCACACTGCCTGCCCACGGTGGCGGACACCAAGGACCACAGGCCGGCCAGCAGGGCCCGCAAGGCAGCAGGCGCGGTAGAGCCCTAACGAGAGGCAAACCCCTTCCCTGGTATCTGCAGGCCACGAGCTCCTGACCCAGAAACAAGGAGCCAGGAGTTAAGCGGAAAGTAGACCATATGCCGAGACACGTGGGTGGGAGGCCACGGGGGCCACACCAAGGTCACGCTGACGGGTACTGTACACGGATTACTCACTGAACGATCACCGTCCTGCTGCCCATACATAGAATTCTGCCCAAGGTTACCAGGGTTTGAAACCAGTTTGGTCAAGGTGGCCTGTGAGCACATCGCTGCCCCCTGCCAGCCGGTCCAACCCAAGACGCCCCAGGAACGAGCGAGCTGGGCTTATCCTGTCTCCTGCAGTCCCCAGGGGCTGGGGTGTCCTGGAGTTGGTCCCCACGTCTCCACGCCTCAGACGCTTGTTAAACGGCAGTCAGTCACCCTCTGGCCCAGTTTCCCCAAAGACACTGTGTCAGTCCCGGCACCTGGCTCAGGACAATGGGGCCGCGCACACGCAGACGGGCAGCGACAAGGCTTGGGTGTGGGGAGGAAAGGGCTCGGATTCTCCTCTGCTCAGTCCCAGGCGGCGGGCCTCTCGCTCCCGGCGTCTCCTGCCGAGATGCCACCAGCCGGCTGGGAGGGCCGGCTCAGCGCTTGTTTATCCAGTTAGCTGAGCACCAGAGCTGGGGGAGGACCCTCACGTTCAACCAGGGGACACGTTGCCAAAAGCACTCACTCATGACTTCCGGGCCCCTGAAGGCCTTGCTGGGCTCCCTCCCACCAAGGACACCACCCTCCCCCCCCCCGCCCCCCCCCCCCCGCACCTCGTTCCCATGCCCAGGGCGTCCCTCCCGCTGACCGCTTGGACACTGAGCTCCTGGTGTCTGCAGGCAGCTCGAAACTGGAAAGGGCGTGAGTTTCTCGGTTTTTCTCCACTGGTCCCGGAGGAAGCAGGCAGCTGCGGCGTCTGCAACCCAAGCACTTCCCAGAGAAGATGCTCCGACCCACGCCCGTCCACACGTCCTAGAGGAGGGCCCGTCCATGCATTCTGCTGGGACCCGGCCTGGGACGGACACACACACACACACACACACACACACCGTGGCACCTGGAGGAGGCGACCTCCTGCCCTCTCACCTGGAGGTTTTATATTTCACTCAACCCGATCTGCCCTCCCACAGTTTTAAATACACGAATAAATATGTAAATAACAAAGATAAACCCCACGCGTGAAAAGCTCTGGGGTAAACAAGCCGGTGGTGGCAGAGGCCCCAGGAAGGATGCCGCCGGGGCTCTCAGGGACCCACTGATACAACACCCTTCCAAACCAAACTGGGACCCTGGAGAACACAGGTTACTATGCAAACCAAACACGAGTAAACAGCCTGAGGTGTGAGCCCAGGAAAGCCAGGCCAGGTCTCCAGTGCGGCGGAGCAGCTCAGAACTCCCCCAGCGCCGTCCGCGCAGCGGCAGGGACCCTGCAGCATCTGTGCAGGCCGGTCGGTCGGGTGAACTAAGGCAGAGGGACAACCACAGTAGGTGTCCTGGGAAAAGTCTGCTCCGTGGGGAGCGGGGCTAGATGAGCAACTCCCCCTGAGTCAGGGGGTCCGCCTGCAAAGCCTTCTAAGGACCAGGCTCTCTGGCCCTCGGCCACCTCGGGCGTTCAGATAATGGGGACACACTTATTTTTGTCAGGACTGGTTGGTAGGCCTTCCAAAGGCACTTACAGTTCAGTGGTAGGTGATGGTGAGGAAGACGTGCACGGAGCATGGACGCACCTGCAAGAACTACCTGGTGGCCCTTAAAGAAGCAAAATGACAGCACAGTAAGCCAGCGAACTGGCATGCGGACAATTTCAGTTCATTGTGAGATAACGTTGAACAGCCCAGCATTCTGCATGGAGTTTACACACACGTGCACACCCTTCTTAGTGAAACTCACAGTTTCCAGGAACTAGTACCACCCGTTTGAAACTCATCCCAGAAAGAAAACTCCTACAGGGAAAGCAATTTTTAAACAAAACGTAGTTTCAGTCATGAAATCTCTTTGAACAATTATCATGATTCTTAAAATTCATATGAATCAGCTTGCTTTGTTCCTAACCATTGCAACTAAAAATCACTATTAACATTTCTATCTAACCTCCAGCTAAGTGACTGGCATACGGCCACCGCAGCCTGTGGGTCCCCGTTCCCAGGCAGGAGTGTACATAACCCTCACTCTGGTCCTCACAACCTCCTGGTGAAAGCTATCCCGGTGCAAGAAAACAAACACGGGAAGCTGTCAATGTCATAATGCTGCAAGCATCAAGGCTCTTCCCGCAATGCTTACAGATGTCAGGGTACAGAAACGAGCCAGGTGTCTATAACAAGGATGTGCCCAAGTGACTTAATACTTTGCATCCATTCAAATGACGTGTAGACAGAAGCCCTGAAGCAGCCTGGGGAGGGTTTATCCAACCCTGGATGTATTCAGGGAGAATGAGAGCGAGCGCACGACAGCACCGCAGTGTACTGCTCTTAGTGGCAGAATGCCCGCCCTGGGTGGGGGGCTGGGCAGCCTCTCGCAGGAAGAGGAGGAGGGAGCTGGGCTGGACCCCAACCTCCCACATCCCCAACAGTGGGGAGGGACTCCCCTCCCCTGTGCCCGTCCCCGTCCCCGCACTGCTCCCAGAAATGGGACGCACAGCCACCAACTTGCTCTGAGCTCCAGGAAGTGGCAAAGAGAAGGACCTTCGAGGCTGCTGAGTTGAAAGGATGGAACCACAAAGCGCCCCCTCACCTGCAGACAGGCTTCATTCCTCCCTCGGGGGCAGCTGCCCCCACTGGCTGGGTGGCTATCATGGGAGCCCGCTGCGTCCACAGGTGGCTCAGCGGCCCAACCAGTGGACGGCAGCTGGATGCACTGGCAGACCCGCCCGCCCCTGCCGCAAGCAGCAGGCCAGTGTGGGCACCCCCACCCTCCCAGCTCACTGGAGGGGGAACCTGAGTTGTAGAATTTCAGGCCACACCCCTAATACCAGCTGGAGTTCACGGTCCTGTCTTCACAGCTCTCTCGGGAGGCGGGCACTCCTAGGAGCTTCATTTACAGATGAGGGAACTGTAGTTCAGAGAGGTTAGGCAACTTGCCCAGAGTCACCCAGTGAACATGCAGCAGAGTCAGGAGTCCGAGCCACGCCAGCTAACTGCAAAACCAGAAGTAGGAATCGCGTCTTAAACAGCAAGGAGCAAAAACCAACCAAAACGTTCGGGAAATGCCTATTTTCCCCACATCCACTGAAAGGCAGATTTCCCCTGGATCTGAGAACATTTGAGCCTCACAGCTGCAAAGAAACCTGCTAGTCTCTGCGGGGAGCAGAGAAGACAGCGGGGTGGAAGATTAGAGAAGTAGCTTTGTTTCACTGAGGGGCGGGGGGAACTCCTTGGACCCTCCACTCAGCGGGACACGCAAGGCTGCACCTCTCAGCCTGGGGGAGAACGGCCCGCCCAGCTCTCCAGCTCCAGCGAAATGTTTCCAGTAGACAACACCCCAACTTCTGAACTCTGTTTTTTAAAAGATTTTGCAAATTAACAAGATTCTGTAAATGAGCAGGGAGTAATAAATTTGGGGCTGTAAAAATGTGAAACCATGCAGAAGTGCACAGTAAGAAGGGAAGTGTCTGCCGCGGCCCCGTCCCACCCCCAGGCCGACAGCTGTGGAGTCTGGTGTCTCTTCTTCTGACGCTTGTAGTTTTCAAATGTGGTGATTTCAGATGATCACACTTTGTGATACTGTAGACTCTGTAACTTGCCTTTTTCCCTCCACGCTCTGTGCTATGGACTGAATGGTTTCGTCTCCCCCCAGATTCATCATTGAAATCCCAGTCATTTCCAGTGGGGTGGCATTTGAGGTGGGGTCTTTGGGAGGTGATTAGGTCATGAGGGTGGAGCCCCTTATAAAAGGGACCCCAGAGAGCTCCCTGCCCCTTCTGCCATGGGAGGACCCAGTGCCAAGATGGCCGGCTGTGAACCAGGAAGTGGGTTCTCACCAGACACTGAATCTGCCAGCACCTTGATCTTTTTTTTTTAAATTATGTCTGTCTTTATTTATTTATTTATTTATTTATTTATTTATTTATTTATTTATTGGGTCTTCATTGCTGCGCGCTGGCTTTCTCTAGTTGCAGCGAGCGGAGGCTACTCTTCGTTGCGGGGTGCGGGCTTCTCACTGCAGTGGTTTCTCTTGTTGCGAAGCACGGGCTCTAGGCACGCGGGCTTCAGTAGTTGTGGCTCGTGAGCTCAGTGGTTGTGGCTTACGGGCTCTAGAGCGCACGCTCAGTAGCTGTGGCATGTGGGATCTTTCCGGACCAGGGATCGAAACTGTGTCCCCCTGCACGAGCAGGCGGATTCTTAACCACTGCGCCACCAGGGAAGTCCCAGCACCTTGACCTTGAACTTCCAGCATCTAGAACTGTGAGAAGTAAAGGTCTGTTCTCATCAGCCCCCAGTCTATGGGAGTCTGTGATATAGCAGCCTGAGTGGACTAAGCACTATAGCAGGAGAGTCTTTCGGGTCAGTACAAACCTCTCCTCTTCTGCCAAAGTAGTGGAGACTACGGAGAGCACTGCCTGGGTTCGAACCCTGGCCTCGCCACCAACGAGCTGTGTGACCCTGAGGAAGTTACGCACCTCTCTGAGCCTCCATTTCCTTATCTGTACAGTGGGGAAGACAAGGTGAAATGAGCGAATTGTGCAAAGTACCTGGATGAGGGACCGGTCCAGGGCCCAGTAGTGTTAGCATCAGCATCACCGATTTCATTCTTGTAAAGTCAGCTGCAGAGTATTTCATCGTATGGATGCATTAATGGCCGAAGAAATGGCCATTCGGCCGGCGGAAGCAGGAGTGCCAGCCGATCGGCCCCCCTCCTCTCTCAGCAGACTCAGCGTCCGGTGCAGGCAAAGCGGGCTGGCCAAGGAAGGCACCGTGAGCCCCACGTGTAATTTAAATGTTCTAGTTCCACGTTTAAAAAGTGAAAGGTGAAATTCACTTTAATGATGTATTTTTATTTAACCCAATATAGCCAAGATATCATCGTTTTAACATGCAGTCAATATTAAAAAGGCAATAATGAGATGTTGTATATCACCCCTTGGTCTGGGTCTTTGAAGTCCGTGTATGTTTTTAATTCTCACGGCCCCTCGGCTTTCGAGGGCTCAGCACCTGCGTGTGGGCCGCGGGGTCCCACGTTGGACCGTCGGGCTCTGTCGCTCCTGTTACTCACATGACATTTGTGGCAGAAGAAAGCTCTTGACCACCATGACCAGGGAGACACTACAGACCCAAAAATCAATCTGCTGTGACAGCCTGACGGATTCCAGCATCGAGTGTGAAGCACTGGAGTCGGGCACACGACGTATCAGAACAAGAACTCTAATGTCCCCGGTCCTTGCCCGTCTCCTGAAGCTCAGGCTTAGGACAGACAAACTGCGGTACCTTCCATGCGTTGAAAAGGAGCAAATTTTCAAATTTCGAGGCCAGCCAAGGTGGGGAGGGGTCCCTGGATAAACAACTAACCCAACCCCACTCTTCTGCAGCCAGAGCTTAGGAAGAGGGGAGCCCACAGAGAGTGCAGACTTGGAGACCGCGGGCCTGAGATGCACGGCCCTGAACTCCCATCCTTTCTCCCCACCAGAGGGAAGGAGGAAGGCTCTGCTGGCGAGCAGCTCACCAGCCCCGCCCTTACCTGTGGGCCCCGCCCTTACCTGTGGGCTCTGGGCGCCAGCCTGCAGGACCGTGCCTCGGTGCCTCGGGAGCAGGGTATGCACCGGAGTCCCATGAGGTGGCTTTTATCCTGCCCTCAGCCCCGCCCAGTTGGCCAGGAAGGAGCTGCAAGGAGGCTGGGAGGGAGGATCCTGCTTCCTGCCTGGGTCCAGGGAGGGGCGCTTTTCACCAGTGACCCAAACTCTGTGCCCTACGATCCAGGAAGGTAGGAGCGGCCAGGAGCGCGGCCTGGGGCAGCCGCTGCAGGGCCCAGGACAGAGGGAGCTGCTGCCCACGGCCAGCTGGACCCGCCCCCGAGGAGGCGGGGGGCCATCTGGGAAGAGACCGTGGCTGTCGTCTCCTCCTTACTCTTTTCGGAGACTGAAAACTGGGGTGTGACCAGCCCCCCACACTGAAAGAACAAGTACAGGTCGGCAGCCTAGAGCCGCCAAGGCATGGACAGCAGTGAGAAGGGGGCACAGAGAAACGGGGAAAAGCCAACCGCTTTCCACCAAATTCAGGCCAAAGGTCAAGGATACTCACAGCTCCTGGAAAACGGCTACCCTGCGAAGTGGCGGAAGACACTGGACAGACGTCCTGCCAGGCGGGCCCAGCGCGGAGCACGGGCAGAAGCAGCGTCTCTCGGCGGCACTTGGCTCCGCCCGGGCGTGGCCACACCGCACGTGGGGTGGGGGCCGACGCTCCACACACCTGCTCCCCGCCCCGCCCTCGGCCAAGGCACCCCTCCCGCCCACGTGTGCACCACGCACGCACCCCACCCCGCAAGCCGGGCTGCCCTCCGGCCCCTCTCCCGACCTTCACGCGTGCCCCTCGCCGTCTGCAGCGAGCCGGGGCCCCCGCTGTCCGGTGAGACCATGACGGTGCCGGGCCTCTGCCGGGGGCCCCACTGAACCGAGAGCAAACCCCCAGCCTGGCTGCTGGGCCCGCTGTCCGTACTCCACTGCTCCCCACCCGCTGTGCTGTGTCCGTCCTGCCGTCCCTCAGCCCGTCTGTCCCCGCTCCAGCGCGCTCCTGCTGGGGCCCTTTACCTCCTGCCCCTCCCCCCAGGAGGGGCTGTCTGTTCCCCCGCAGCGTCCACCCCACCGTCACTCTGACACACCCCCAGCTAGGTTCCTTGCAGCACCTGTCACCCGGCATTTTGGTGTCTGTCTGTCTGTCTGCACCACCTCGGTGCCACCGCCCACTGGAACGTCGCCCTGGGAACCGAGAAGGGCCCTATAAATCGACGAAGAACGGATGGCCCGAAGGTGGGGCTTCGCGCGCATCTCATGTCGATCCGTGCTGCCTCCCCGGGGCCCGGGACCTCCACAGGCAGCGAGGCCTGCAGGCGTTCGCCCACCCCGACCCCAAGCGGCACGTGGCCCGTGGCCTCCACTACGGTTAGCGATTGCTGGACGCGATCTGTGACGGACGCGCCGCAGGCTTGGCGCTGCGTCTCCCTCCCCCACCTGGGCACGTGACCTCCTGCAGGGGTGGCCCGCCTAGGGGCCTGGGCAGGTGCACAGTCATGGTGACCGGGTCCTATCCTCACTGACAAACCACAGTGGACACCAAGGCCTCCAAACCCAAAGAGCAACAGACCCTCCCAGCCGCCCCGGAAACCCCAGATCAGAGCCTGTCTTTACTGCAAAGCATTAAACGGCAGGTCCTTTGTGAGCAGCATGGCTTCTGAGAAAGACAACACGTGTTGCTCGCTGGTTGAGATATTTTTCTAGCACGTCCAACACGAGGTACCTAGAGCAGAGAAAAAACACCCAAATGGATGTCCCACGTCCCCCACGTTCTGCTGGCACCAGCCACTAAAACTCCCTCCTTCCTCAAGTTTTCGCTCCCCACACCCAGATCCGGGGTGTGAGGATTTTCTTTTACTAAAGAGGAAATCGTTTTCACTAGACAGCATTTACCCCAAATAAAGAAGCCTGCATCCTCTCAACAATCTATCAAGTGTTTGTTAAACCTTCACAAAAACAGCATCAAGATACAGAGAAATCATAAAGGACTATCCTGACACTCGGACCTACTGCTGGTCTCCCGCGACGTCCCCCTGCGCTCCTGGAATGTTCTCCACCACACGCCCACCTCCCCAGACACCCACCGGCCCATCCCCAGACTCCAGAGATCAGGGGTCACAAGCATGACCCCTGGAGACTCCTCAGAGAACCAACAGCCAGGGGCTGGTTACTGATTAACAGAAGCACAACCATCAACTGAAAACAAGCTGTCGGTGGCTGCCAAACAGCGGAGCTGCTCTGAAGTCCGTGATAAGCCCTGATAAAGCCAAGTTCCTGGCATCAGAGAGCCAGGATGGGACGGGCAGCCCTGAGCCCCACCCTCCCACAGGGGGACACACACACGCCCACAGAAGAATGAGCCGGTGGGGGAAGCTGCCCTGGGAAGGGTCCCCACGCTTGGGGGTGCAGGCGAGGGTGAATGTGGTGGTCACAGCTGGTTGTGGACTCCAGCACCCGCTGGGCTGCTGCAATCAGAACTGTATGGGCGTCTGGGATAGAGAAAGAACAGGATAAAAAGGCAGGCCGTGGGCTTCCCTGGTGGCGCAGTGGTTGAGAGTCCGCCTGCCGATGCAGGGGACGTGGGTTTGTGCCCCGGTCCGGGAGGATCCCACATGCCGCGGAGCGGCTGGGCCCGTGAGCCATGGCCGCTGAGCCTGCGCATCCGGAGCCTGTGCTCCGCAGCGGGAGAGGCCACAACAGTGAGAGGCCCGCGTACCGCAAAAAAAAAAAAAAAAAAAAAAAAGAGCAGTCTAAAATTCCAGCTGTCTGCTAGACGTACAGGAGACAAGCTAAGACGCGATGTCACAGAAAGACAGACACTGAAGGCAAAGGAAAGACACGCAGACAAACACCCATGGGCAGAACGCTGGCGTGGCACAGTAAGATGGAGAAGCAGACTTGAAGCAGGGAGGCCCTAAGCCATGAAGGGGGCCGGCACACGGGGACAAGTGGTTCTGAACCGGTGCCCACCACACGGCTGGAGGACACCGCCTGGCCACCGGAAGGAGCTCTGGAGTGTTCCAGGGGAGAGAGAAGACCAGGTGGGGACGGCTGACCCGAGAGGATGGCAACCAAGCAGGGCAGGCGGGCAGAAGCAGGTACACTGACGGGGAGCCCGCGTGCAGGGGCGTCGGGAGCAGGTGCCAGGCAGGGGAACGCCGCGGGGAGGGGAGGTCTCAGGGCATCTTACTGTCACTCCTAGTAGAGAAACAATAGACATTATCCAGAAGGAGGGGACCCAGGATCTGACATAAAGCTACTCGTGTTAGGTGACCACTAAGGCCAAACGCATTTTCCCATCTATCGGGTCAGCACCACCAAACACAAAACGAAACACCAGAAAGGCTACGAACAGACACCACATAGAGAATCAGTGAGTGTGTTTATGTATGGGCACCATTCTATCTGTATTTACCCTTGAAATACACAAAATAGGGACAGCACTAATCCAAACACATGGATCATATCAGTCAATACAAATGGGCTAAGATCAGCTACAAAAAGGGATATATTTTCATACTGGCTTGTGAAAAAAAATTCAGCTCTGCTAGGTGTAACAGAATACCTCAACCAAAACAATTCATCAGGGTCGAAAATAATGAATAAATATATACTGGGAAATGCCCAAAAAATAGGGTTCAAAATCTTGATATCAGAGAATAAAATATCAGGCACGTGAAATTAGTGAGACAACACAGGACTATTTATAATTCTAGAAACTGAAATTCTCAAGGAAGATATGTTTAATATCTATGTACCAAATAATGCAGCTTTACTTTTCATAAAGCAGAAATTACAGGGATGCCATAGAAACAAATCGAAGCATGCTAATAATAGATGTTATGCATCTCTTTTAATCCAAGAAAGAACAGTGGTCAAGAACTAAGAGAGACCACAGACGACGCAGCAGCAAGACATATGAAGTGGATCTTTAGGACAGGTAGCCAACCCTGCACTTGATAAGAGAAGACACACTTTCTCTCAATTGCTCATAGAAGCATTCATGAACAGTGCCCATAAATTAAGCAACAAAGAAATTTTCAACAAATCCCAAACAGTAATTAAAACACAAACAGGGCTTCCCTGGTGGCGCAGTGGTTGAGAGTCCGCCTGCCGGTGCAGGGGACCTGGGTTCGTGCCCCAGTCCGGGGGGATCCCACATGCCGCGGAGCAGCTGGGCCCGTGAGCCTGCGCGTCCAGAGCCTGTGCTCTGCAACGGGAGAGGCCACGGCAGTGAGAGGCCCACGTACTGCAAAAAAAAAAAAAAAAAAAAAAAACCACAAACAATATTGCCTAGAAATCAGGAAACAGAAAAGGCCTTTTTCCCACCCCACCGCCCGCCCCAAATATGAATATTTTCCTCTTAGACGCTCCTCTCCAGGGGAAGTAGAAACCCAAACTGCAGAATTTCTAGAAAACATAATGAAAACTAAAGCAGTGCTTGGAGGAAAATTTATCACATTAAATACTTTAAATCTTTAGAAATGAGAGCATGAAAATAAGAGAGTTAAGCCTCCAATTCAGAAAGTTAGAATTACAAAAGTAACTGAAGGAATTAATAAGGTAAAAGCAAAAAGTGAGTTAGAAAAAAAAGCATTATAATAGTTAAATCTTTAAAAACTGGTTTTCAAAAAAATTCCCTGGTGGCGCAGTGGTTGGGAATCTGCCTGCCAATGCAAGGGACACGGGTTCGAGCCCTGGTCTGGGAAGATCCCACGTGCTGCAGAGCAGCTAAGCCCATGAGCCACAACTACTGAGCCTGCGCATCTGGAGCCTGTGCTCCGCAACGGGAGAGGCTGCAACAGTGAGAGGCCCGCGCACCGCAATGAAGAGTGGCCCCCGCTGGCCACAACTAGAGAAAGCCCTGGCACAGAAACGAAGACACAACACAGCCAAAAATAAATAAATAATTTTTTTAAATTAATAAAACAGATACACCCCCTAGAGCAATAAAAATACATAAAATAAGAAAAGAGAGAAAAACCATCAAAAAATAAAGTTTTTAAAAAATCACGGAAATAATTGTACATCTCTATGCAAATAAACTTGAAAACTTGGATGACGTGGATAATTTTCTAAGAGAAAAAAATTTACAGAAACAGTGACCACAGAAAAGATAGAAAGTCTGAACAGACCTAGGTTTTTTTTGTTTTTGTTTTTGTTTTTGGCGGTACTCGGGCCTCTCACCGCCGTGGCCTCTCCCGTTGCGGAGCACAGGCTCCGGATGCGCAGGCCCAGCGGCCATGGCCCACAGGCCCAGCCGCTCCGCGGCATGTGGGATCCTCCCAGACTGGGGCATGAACCTGTGTCCCCTGCATCGGCAGGCGGACTCCCAACCACTACGCCACCAGGGAAGCCCCAGACCTAGTTTTATAGAATTAAAAGAGTTGTCTGTCAGAGTTACCTCTAATGAAAGATACCAAACCCAGATGACTCAGAGGAGAAATCTACCAATCCTATAAGAACAGATTATCTTGACACAACTTAACATTCTCCAGAACACAGAGAAGGAAGGAAATTTCCAAATGCCTTTTTATGAAGGAAGTGTGATGCTGAATCCACAATGTGAGAGTGAAAGCAGAAAGAAGGGAACTTGTCTAAATCAACAGTTCTCAAGTGTGATGTGAGGACCCCGGGGTGGGGTGGGGGGAGTCTGAGAGTCGTCTGTTTTCCCAGCACATACTTGGTGAAGCAGAATTTTCATCGCATAGCTCCACCAAGCAACACGGTAAAACAGGCTGGATGCAGAAGCAGATATTTCAGGGGTCTCCTATTAGCTCAGATGCCTGAGAGATTAATTACATTGTGGAAATATAAAATAACGGCCCTCTCCTCATTACATTTTCTTTTCAGTTTTGGAAAATACAGTTCTTCTTCATTAAAAAATGCTATTTATGTTAACATGTAATGGGTTTATTGCTGCTCTTTTAAATGAATTATTAAATAAAATTTTTTAATGTTCTGTGTTGATTTCTCAACGATTACCTATCAAGAGCAGGGTTTCTCAGCTGCGGCACTATTGACATTTGGGACCAGATACTCTTCTGTCAGGGGACTGTCCTGTGCATTGTAGGACATTCGGCAGCATCCCTAACTTCTACCCACTGGATGCCAGTAGAGATGCCCCACCACGCCAGTGTGTCAACCAAAAGCATCTCTGATGTTGCCAAATGTCCCCTTGGGTGGGGGAAGGATCACCCCCAGCTGAGAACCACAGTAGATGTAACTCACAAAAACAAAAGCTTTTTAGGGTCCTCAGTAATTTTTTAAGAGTGTAAAGAGACCAAAAGTTTGAGACCCACTGCTCTTTACTTACGAATATAAGTACAAAAATTCCTCTAAAATTAGCAAACAGAATCTAACAGCACATTAAAAAGATAATGCATCATGACCAAGTGAGGTCTGCTCCATGAATGCAAGGATGGTTTGATAGTAGGAAATCTATTAATAAAATCCATTATATTTCTTTAAAAAGAATTCTGGGCAGATAATTTAACAAAATCTAACCTCACTCCCTGACAAGAACACTCAATAAAGTAGGAGCAATTTAAAATGATTACATACACTCATTATATGCTTCCCCCTAAGATGATAGACTCACCCTATGCTTCTCCGTGAGGTGATAACATCTAAGACTCCAAATCAGCATTTACTTGATGGAGAAACACAAGAGGCATCCAGCAAACATCAGGAAAAAGACAAGACACCTGTTACTTAACAGGCCAATCAGATACGTGAACACAGACTGGACATTCTCAATAAATATACCTTAGCAAACTGATTCCAGTCACATAGTAAAAAAAAACCCCAAAACATCATGACCAAATTTGGTTTATGCCAGGACACAGGAATGGTCTACCATAGAAAATCAATTAGTCTAGTGATTGTCAACAGAGACAAAAGAAGAAAACCAACACGATTATTTCATGAGATTCAGGAAAAGCAGCTGACGATGCCCAGCAACACCCATAACTGTCTAAGGACGTCCGGCATCAAGGCCCCTACTCCCCAGAAAGCTCACTGCAGCCACGGTGATAAGACAAGGAAAGAAATAAGAGAAATCAGGGTTAAAAAGAAGGAAACCAGCTTTCGTCACTTGTAGGTGATATGACTGTCTACACAGAAAATCCAGGAAGTTCTTGAGACAGGTTATTGGCAATAGCAAGGGGGCAGCGAGGGTTCCGGCATGTGGGCAGCCGGGCAGGGCCTCCCTCCTCCTGGGTCTGCTCCCAGCCAGCAGCTCCCCGGAGAGAAGCTCACGTCGCTGGGGGAACCAGGAAGACAGCACAGCAGTCCTAACCCCGAGAAGGGGCCACACGTGCGCCACCCGACAGGCACTCACGGGCCAGGCCTCTCTCCAGCATCTGTGCTGGGCTGTGCAAGCTGGACTGTCCCTCGCCTACCTTGGTCCTGGGGTTTCTATGTTTCCATGGACACGCTTCCTAATTTCAATTCACACACAAGCCAGTGTGAAACAACTTCAGGCAAGGCCAGAGCCAAGTGCGCGAGACAGCTGCGGGAACTCGCGGTTCCAGAAGGCGCTTCCCCGGACGCCCATCCCCGCTCGTCCTGTTCCAGGCCCAGGCCAGCCGGCGGCAAGCGTCCTGGTGCTCAGGCACAGCGCTTGGCTTGAGAGGATTCTTCCACTTTCAGTTCTATTCACCGAGAGATAAGGAGAAGCCAGGCAGACGGCGTCTGTGGGACGCGGTGGCCTTGTGGCCAAGCAGAGCCAGATGGAGGCCCCGGCCCATTTCTGCTTCTGCTGTGCTTGCACTTTAGATACTTGAAGGACCCGGCTTTGCTACCGAACGCTGGTGACCAGGCGATAAAGCGCGTGTAACCACGTGTGCGCACAGCCCTTTATATGTGTACCAACGACAGGAACGCAGCCTGGAATGTTCCAGAAAACAGACCCTCCTCAGTGGAGAGGGAATCCGGCCCAGGCCACTGTCCATGTAGAGCCTACCCACGCCCACCCCTCCAACTTACAAACATCACCAGCCAGAGACTCCACACGGGCAGGGGGCAAAGTCCACCTTCCAGCAGGTCAGGCATCTGGGCCGGGCGGGGCCGCTCAGACACTGCAGAGCCTCGAGGCCCATCACCACCCTCCCAGAGGACTGTCCCCACTGCGCTTACCCAACACCCCCCAGCCCCTCAATACAAGAATGAGTGTGCCAGTTATGACACTTTCTGAGACACACAAACACATCTCAAGTCTTGAAAGCACACTCTGGCTCTAAGAAACTGATAACCAGGTAACTGTGCTCTGAAACCATCACCCAGACTCCTTATAAAGCGTGTGCACGTGTGTGCGTATGTGTATATACAGCCATGCCCTTTAGAACATGCGTAAAAGAGGAAGCTAACTCTTTTTAAATGAGGTAGATCTATGTGTAGTAAAAGACCCCCAAGCAAGTTAAAATTAAGTTGCACAGATGGATATCATGACACATAAACACATTTTTAGAAACTCTGTGCCTGTGTGTTCTTACGTGTATTTTGACAAGCTCTGAAAGGATAAACCACAAACCATTTACAGTGGCTCCCTCCAGGAAGAAGGGTGGGATTTGGGAGGGAGTAAAGAATGGAATTTTGATTACTTATTAGGTTTGGTTCTGTGTTTAACTTTTATAAGCACGTATCGCTTCTTTAATTAAGATTTAAATATTAACAAAAAATTACCTGCTGGCTTATAAACCTCCAACCTTCTGTCTCTCCAGCGGTTACGAAGTCTAAACAATTATGCTGAACACTGTTAAGACTGTTTTTTAAGGGAAAAAGCTTATCCTGCAGGATACCAGGCTCCTCCAGACACAACTTGGCCCGTCGAAGTCTGAGCCCTTTGCTCAGCCCCTCGTGTCGCCTTTAGAGCAAAGAGAACCCGTCCTCAAACACGGCCATGCAGGGGGCTGCACAGGGGGGCCTCCCACCTCGGCCGCCCTCACAGCCCCTCCCCCTGCCCCCCTCCCTCCACCCCCTGGACTGAGTTCTGAGTCTGCAGTCCACGTGGGCCACAGCGGGGGAGGGAAAGGCACTGTTTCAGCATCAGTACCTAAGAAAGACTAAGGGAAACCTTCCAGTCATCTTAAAACTTGTAAGAAAAGTTAATGGAAAACTCGTGGGAGCTAAAATTGCAATAAGCTACGTAGGAGAGATGTTTTGTTTGTTCTACCATTCATCAGTGAGGGGGCCACAGAGCCAGCCGCTAAGCATGCTGCCTTGGGACCACGTTGGAGGCGGGCGTTCTCAGGTCCCAGAGCCCAAGGGTCCGCACAGCCGAGGTCCTAGCGCTCTCCCGGCTTCTCCCCCAGCCTCTCCCTCCTGGGCAGCAACCGCACATCCTGCACGGCTGGCGCAGGACCTGACGACCAGCACAAGTGTCCACCAGGGCGCCAGGGGCCACCAGGGACAGGACCACATACACCTGCCCTCGGGGCACGGCAGGGCTCTGAACCCCACGGGGCCACTCGTGAGCACAGGCAAAGGACTCATCCTGAGCCTGCGTCCTCATCAGAAAAACACAAGTAACATTCGCTCCGCACTATGGGAAGAGAACTGAACAGTGAGGGATGTTTAAGTGCTCAGCTCAGAGCCGACATGCGTGATAGCAATGATAAGAGTGATGGATGAGGGGCGTCCCTGGTGGCGCAGTGGTTAAGAATCCGCCTGCCAGTGCAGGAGACACGGGTTAGAGCCCTGGTCCGGGAAGATCCCACATGCCGCGGAACAACTAAGCCCGCAAGCCACAACTACTGAGCCTGCGCTCTAGAGCCCACGAGCCACAACTGTGGAGCCCACGCGCCACAACCACTGAAGCCCGTGCGCCTAGAGCCTGCGCTCCCAACAAGAGAAGCCACCACAATGAGAAGCCCGTGCACTGCAACAAAGAGTAGCCCCCGCTCACCACAACTAGAGAGAGCCCGCGTGCAGCAATGAAGACCCAACGCAGCCAAAAGTAAAATAAATAAATTTTTAAAAATAAAATAAATGTTAAAAAAAAAAAAGCGTGATGGATGAGCCCCGCTGCCCCCCACCCTGGTCCACTCACCTCATCCTTCCACTCGTCAAACCACACTGGGGTTTGTAACTTCCATTTCTCTGATGACTAATTAAGTTGCACATCTTTTCAGATGTTTATTAGACATTTGGACATCTTTTGAGAGGTGCCAGTTCAAGTCACAAACGAATGATTTGCTTTAAATTTCAATACTGATGATTACTAGCTTGGGCGGCAGGGGCGGGGGTTATATCTTTCCTGCCTCTAAAAAGTGGTAAGTCGTACATGCGTAACTGAAAAGTCATTTCTTTTTGTAAATGTTGAGTTAATCTTGCTGGATGCTTGGTTATAAGTCTGACTGTCCCGGAGCTGAAAAGCACGTCTCCACTTGCCACTCTTCTCCCCGTCCCTTTTCCCGGCCCTCAATTGCTAAAGAACTTTGAGGGAGAGCAAACTGATTTCCATCTCCAACCTCCCCCAACCCCATCTTTCTGGGAGAGGTCTGGTTGATGACCAGGGCCCCCCGGTCACTGTCCTCCAGAAACAAACCAGTGTTGACGATACATGCCTGCCGCGTAGGACGTGACATGCTTCACACATCAAAAGGCTCTTGGTGCCACCCACAGCCCCCGTGGCCATCGCAGGCCACATCCTGGGCAGTGGCAGTTAGAGGGAGAGAATCCTTTTAGCCCCAAGTATAGTTCACCCACTGCCAGATGATATTCAAAAGGAAAGGAATACATGGAGAGCTCAACTTTAGGATACAATGTAGTCTGATTTTCTTTTGCACAGAAGAGAAGCTTGCAACAATTTAACAGCTAAAACCACAAGCTGTGTACTCAATCAATAATGAGCAAACAAAGCAAATAAACTTTTGTCGATTCAGAATGTTGGGAGGTGAGCTACCTACTCAGCGATCGGGGTAGCTGAGAGCTGCCATGTAGTCACATTTATATGTCCAGCTATCCAATGAGCACTCATAGTAAAATACTTAATTATAAAGAGTCACTAAACAGAGTAATTTTAACTGCAGTGCTCCACTCATACATTTAAGCAACATTATTTTCAATAAGTCATGACGATAAATATAAAAAGTATGCGACTGACACCGGCTTGCGTTCAACCTGTTCACATCCCCAGAGCTTGTTCCTAACCGGCTAGGCTAGTCGCTATCAGAACACCGTGTAACTATTACACACGAGGGGAAACTGCCTGCCCACCAGGAGCTGGGATCCCAGTGAAACTTGTAAACTTCCAAACATAATGGCTGGACTCGCTCTCTGCAGAAAGCACTTTAAGTGACAGATGTCTCCTGGGTCCAAAGAAGAAATGGCAGGGGGAGGCCTTCTGGTCAAGGCTGGATTAATACAAAAGGAACCTGTCACTCAGTCACCTAACGCGGCAGATCCCTGAGAACGCGTCTGCGCGCAGAAGGTGAGGTCAGCGTGGAGCCTGAAAGGCAGGACCTGGACGGCCCGAAGCCAGGACACGGGAGCACGGGAGAGGGCCGGGTCACTGGCGGTCACTCTGCGGCCAGGTTCTGTCCTCAGCCCCAGAGGAACCAAGGCCACCTGACCAGTGCTCTCTGCCACAGCTGCCGACGACCACTGAGCTTCCCGGAGGAACTACCCACAGGAGCAGAACATCCTGATGGTAAACATGCTCCCTGACCTCCAGGCCACAGTCCAGCCCTGGACGACTCAGCTGGACAGCTACGTCCATCTCCAAAGACTCACGGACTTCCAGGTCTGCTAACAAAAGCCGGGTCCAGCTCTGCTAGGGGGCCGCCCATTCTTCACTTCCCGAGATGCCCTCCACCCAGCAGCAGTTTTAGCTTGGCCCCTTCACTCATCCCTCCAGGAACGAACAGAAGGGGAACCGTACCGGGACTTTTTCATTTGTATTCTGATTACAATAAATATCCTTTGGCTGTAAGAAAACTTTAAAGTGTATACCCCTTTAAGAAAATCCAACAATGTGTTAAGGCCCGGCTGTGCCCTGCTCAGTCCCTTCAATGTCACTGAAGCTGGACCAGCGAGCCTGGCTCTCAAGGCGATAGACTTCCGTGTCTGCCGAGAGAGTCAGGTCCAGACCACTGGGGCAGGACCCACTCCAGGGCTGCTCCAGGGAACAGGAATAAACACACATGTGCACACACACGCACACACGCACGCAGCTCAAGCATCAGGTGCCTCCCTCTCCTGACTCACCGCGGCCCAGGGTCAGCAGGGTCAGCGGGGTGAGCAATCGTCCTCAGAGGTTTCCAACTTGAAGGCCTGAGAGTTAAAGACAAACACAAATGTACTTAGGCAGGACTGGAAAAATACTCAGTGAATAAACTACACGCAGTTACTTTAAAATCAAAAAGACTGCACATCAGGGAAGCAGACAGTTATGAATGAACTTGATTCAGGTCCCGATGACCTGAATGGTCCACTAACTTAAGCAAACACCAGGGACACAGCCTATCAGGCCTTTCCAAGTGCTGTTACTTTCCCCCGCCTGATAAGGAGGCCCAACAGATGGCCCATAAATGAACAGGAGAGATGCAGAGACCACACCCCAGGACGGACAGCGAAGCAATTTCAACCTCCCCTGCAGGCTCGCAGGAACAGCTGAAGGTAGGCCACCTCCTGGATGGATGGACAAGGAGCAGAACAGCCTCCAGGCCTCCCGGCCCCTCTGGGCGCTGAGGCTCCCTGCCGACCTCGCCTGTACTCTCCTCCCTCCCAAACCCACTAACCCTGCGGGAGGGGCTCTCCCCAGGCCAGCCCAGTCTGCCATTGATAAAGCCAAACCCAGGCCCACTGGCTAATTTTAGTCCTTGTTTCTGTTTGTTTGTTTTGAATTGTGGTAAAATACACATACACATCACCATTTAAACCATTTTACAGTGTACAGTTCCGTGGGGTTAAGTCCATTCACATTGATGTGGAGCCATCACCACTGTCCATCCACAGAACTTTCCATCTTCCCGAACTGAAACTCTGTCCCCATGAAACACTCACTCCCATCCCCTCCCCAGGCCCTGTCCCCCACCGTCCTGCTGTCTGTCCCTATGAACTTGATGACTCTAAGGACCTCATATAAATGGAGTCACACAGTATGTGTCCTTTTGTGTCTGGCTTATTTCACTGAACATAATGTCCTCAAGGTTCATTCAGGTCATAGCATGTGTCATAACTTTGCTTTTAAGGCTGAATAATAGTACACTGTATGCAAATACAACATTTTTTTTCTTCTATAAACCTTATAGCTTTAGCTTTCGTATTTAGGTCTGGGCGACCAGACCATTCTGAGTTAATTTTTAATACGGGACAAAGTCGGGCGAAGGTTCACTGTTTTTGCACATAGCTGTCCAATAGTCCTGGCACCAGCTGTTGAAGATACTATCACTTTCCCATTGAATTATGTTGAAACTTTGGTTGGAAATCAATTTACTATAAATGTGTGGGTGAGTCTCTGGAATCTACTCCGTTCTAATGATTTGCATGTATACATTTTTGCCGTTCCACAACATCTAGATTACCACAGAAGTAGAGGAAGTCTTAAAGCCAGGCACTCTTTTCTTTGCCTCTTCAAAATTATTGGCGCTCTCCTAGGTCCTTACATTTCCAATGTAAATTTTAGAATAAGCTTGTAAATTTCTACAAAAAGCCTTGCCAGGATTTTGATTGTGATTGCACTGAATCTATATAACAGTTTTGGTAGAATTGACATTTTAGTAACATTGGGTCCTGTGGTCCATTAACATAGTATAGCTCCCCATTTATTTAGGTCTGCTTTAATTTCTCTTGGCACTATTTTGTTATATTTATCCCTAAGAATTTCACTTTTTTTTTTTTTTTTTTTTTTTCGGTACGCGGGCCTCTCACTGTTGTGGCCTCTCCCGTTGCGGAGCACAGGCTCCGGACGCGCAGGCTCAGCGGCCATGGCTCACGGGCCTAGCCGCTCCGCGGCATGTGGGATCTTCCCGGCCCGGGGCACGAACCCGTGTCCCCTGCATCGGCAGGCGGACTCTCAACCACTGCGCCACCAGGGAAGCCCAGGAATTTCATATTTTTGATGCTACTGTGAATGGTGTTTTGTGACAGCTTTTAACTAGTCGGTGCTAGCATGTAGAAATAAAATTAATTTTGTTATAATGACCTTGTGTCCTGTAAATTCACCAAGCTCACCTACTGGTTCTAGTAACTTTGTGCATTTCTTAGGATTTTCCACATAGGCCATCATGGCATCTGTGAGTATAGATATTTTTACTTCTTTTTTCCCCTTCTGTATGTCTTTTCTTTCTTTTTCTTGCCTTATTCTTCTAGTATAATGTTGAATAAGAGTGGTGAATAAGAGCAGATGTCCTTGCCTTGCTCCCAATATAGAAGGAAAGCTTCAGTCTTTCACCATTATGTAGGATGTTAGCTGTAGGTTTTTCATAGATGCCCTTTATTAGACTGAGGCCATCTACTTCAGTTTGCTGAGAGATTTTTTTTTTTTACCACAAATGAGTATTAAATGCTTTTTTTTTTTTTTGCTGAGATAGTCATATGGTTTTCTTTTTTGTCTGTTAATAAAGTGAATTATAATGACTGATTTTGAATGTTAAACCAACTTTGCATTCCTGGGGTAAATCTCACTTCGTTATGGTGCAGTAGACATTTTACATATTGCTGGGTTTGATTTGCTAAAATTTTCTAATTCAGACAGGATTTTGTTCATGATGGATATCGGTCCATAGCCTGTGTGGTTTTGGTACCAGGGTGATGCTGGCCTCATAAAATGAGCTACGAATTGGTACTATTTCCTCCTTAAATGTTTGATAGAATTCATCAATGATGTCATCTGGGCCAAAAGTTTTCTTTGTTAGAAGGTTTTTATACACAAATTGAATTTTTTGATAGATTCAGGGTTATTTGGGTTTTTTTTTTTTTTTGCGGTACGCGAGCCTCTCACTGTCGCGGCCTCTCCCATTGCGGAGCACAGGCTCTGGACGCGCAGGCTCAGCAGCCATGGCTCATGGGCCCAGCCGCTCCGCGGCATGTGGGATCTTCCCGGACCGGGGCACGAACCCGTGTCCCCTGCATCGGCAGGCAGACTCTCAACCACTGCGCCACCAGGGAAGCCCTGGGTTAGCTATTTTGACTTGAATACGTTTTAGTGATTTCTTTTGCTCCAGGAATTTGTCCCTTTCATCTGTGTTGTCACATCTCCTGGCATGGAACATTGCAGAATATTCCCTTAGGATCTCTAGTGACTCTTCCCCTCTCAGTTCTGATTTTGGTAGTTTTTCTTCTCTCTTTTTTTTCTGATCAGTCTAACTAGAGGTTTACCAATTTTAATGATTCTTTCAAAGAACCAACTTTCGGTTTCATTGATACTTTTCTACCGTTTGTTTTCTATCTCCTTGATTTTTGCTCTTTGTTATTTCTTTCCTTTGTTTACTTTTTCTTAAGGTTGAAGCTTAAATTATTGATTTGAGAGCTGCTTTATGTTCTAATACGATCATTTAATGCTATAGATACCTAAGCACTATTTTACCTGCATTCCACAAATTCTGATACCTTACGTTTTAACTTTCACTCAGTTCATATTATCATATTATCATACCATGGGCTATTTAAAGTGTCTTTATTGAGTTTTCAAATATTTGAGGATTTTTCCAGGTATCTTTCAATTACTGACTTCTAGTTTAATTCTTTGTTGGTCACAGAAAATACTTTGTATGGTTTCAGTCCTTTTTCAACTACTGAGATTTTTTTCATGGGCCAGAATTTGGTCTACCTTGGTGAAAGCTCCATGTGTACTTGCAAAGAATATGTGCCCTGCTGTTGTTGGATGGGTGTTCTATCAACACCAGTCAAGTCAAACTGATTGATGGTGTTATTCAAGTCTTCTCTATCTTTACTGATTTTCTGTCTATTTGTTCTGTCAGTTATTGAAAGAGGAGTGTTGAAATCTCCAACTGTAATTGTGGATTTGTCTAATTCTCCTTTCAGTTCTATCAGTTTTTGCAGTATGTATTTTGAAGCTCTTGTTAAGTGCACATATATTCAATATTTTATGTTCTCTTGATGAACCGACCCCTTTTATCACTATGAGGAGACATTCTCTTCCCTGGCAATATTTCTTGTCCTGAAATATAACGTGTCTGATTTTAATATATCCACTTGGGCTATCTTGTGATTCATGTTGGCATGGTATCTATCTCTCCAACCCTTTACTTTTAACCTATCTCTGTCTTCATATTTAATGTGGAAAGCACTTTTACCTAATCTTTTCCATCTGCTCTGACACTCTGACAAAATGCCTTTTATTTGGAGTTTTCAGGCCATCCATATTTGATGTGATTATTGATATGGTTGGGATTAAATCTGTTATTGTTCTATCTGTCTTATCTGGATTTGTTTGTTTCATTTTCTCCTTTTTTCTGTCTTCTTCTGGATTAGGGATTTTTTTAAGATTCCATTTTATTTCCATTATTAGTTGATTAGCTATACCTCTTCGCTGTTTTTTTGATGGTTGCCCTAGAATTTACAATGTATATCCTTAGTGTATCACTGTCTACTTTCCAACAATATTATAAGACTTCACATGTATTTTAAGGACTTTACTAGTTTCCATTTTCCCACTTCCAGATTTTCGGCTATATTACTGCCATACCTCTTACTTCTACTTATAAACTCTATAACACATTGTTAGTACTTTTATTTTAAACAGTAAAGTATCTTTTAAAGGACTTTTTTAAATGAGAGGACAAACGTCTTTTACATTTTCCTGCATTTCTGCTGCTCTTTATTCCTTCAGATTCAAATTCCTGTCTGGTGTCACTTTCCTTGTCCCCAGAGGGACTTCCTCTATATTTTCTGGAGTTCAAGTGAGCTGGTAATAAATTTTTTTCAGCTTTTAAATGTCTAAAAAAGTCTTTATTTGGCTTTCACTTTGGAAAGAGACTCTGTTAGCTACAGAATTGTAGGCTGAAGCTTTTTTTCTTTCTGTATCTTGAAGATGCC
This sequence comes from Mesoplodon mirus, assembly GCF_964341445.2. NCBI lineage: Eukaryota > Metazoa > Chordata > Mammalia > Artiodactyla > Ziphiidae > Mesoplodon > Mesoplodon mirus. The sequence goes on along the minus strand of NC_138982.1, from coordinate 145,187,219 downwards.
CTTCCATCCTCTTCTGAATTGCACCACTTCTGACAAGAAGTCCACTGTGACTGCATCTCTGTTTCCTCTGTACAGTGTAGGTTTTTACCTCTGGCTGCTTTTAAGATCTTCTGACTTTAAGATTTCCAAAAATTTGATTCTGATGTACATGGGTATAGTTCTCTTCATGTTTCTTCTGCCTGGGATTTATTGATCTTCTTAAAAATCAGTTTTCATCAAATTTGCAAAATTTTGGCCATTACTTTTTTCAAATATTTTCCATCACACACACCTCTTTTCTGAATTCAATTTCATGTTTGTTATCCCTCTTTTTATGGTTCCACTGATGCTGTTGTTTTTTTTCCCTGCCCTTTTCCTGTGTTTCATTTTAGAAAGTTTCTAGTGATATGTCTTCAAGAATACTGAAGATAAATATTGGGTCTGAGTGTCTGACCCACTGTGAACCCCGCTCAGCGCATTTTCCTCTCTAGAAGATTTGGGTCTTTTTTATATCTTCTATTTTCTCCTCATTCTGTGCATATTTTCTCTGTGTCATTGGACACATGGAACACATTTATAACAGACATTTTTAGCATCCTTCTATGCTAATTCTACCATATGGATAGTTGTGGATCCACCTGGATCTGTTTCTAGTTGATTTTTCTCGACTTCTGGGTTATGTTTTCCCACCTGTTTGCATGACAAGTAATTTTTGCTTGGTTCCTGGACACTGTGAACATGGTGTGTCGGGGGATGAGCTTGTTGTGGTCCCTCAAATATTGTCAGGCTTTCTTTGGGAGTGTCATTAACTTTCTCAGAGTTATTTGACCTTCCCAAGCTTTGTTTCTGTGGGTCCTGAGTAAGCTTGCATCTGTGGGGGAGGCGATGGCCTCTGAGGTACCTACCTGACATCCTCTGAGCTGTGAGGTCTTTCCACCTAGCTGGTGAGAACGCAACTTCATTCACAGCCCGTGTGAACTGAGGGAACGGTTCTATCTACTCCTTTCCAGGCTCCCCCGACCTTGGTGGCATCCCACCCACATGCGCAGATCACCACAGTCTAAGAACGAGTCGGGGAGTACCATTCTCAGCTCTCTAGAGCTCCTGAGTCATGCAATCCTATCCTCTCCAGTATCCCCACAAATTCCAGCCTTCACGGAGTCCCTGAACACCAGCCTCTGTCTCCACCTGCCCTCCCTGTGCTCAGCTGGCCGCTGCCCGTGATAAGCTGGGAGAGGGGTGCCCCACTCACACCCTCTTGTGGGGTCACTGTCCGGTGCTCCTGCTGTGCATGTGTGAAGTCGGTAGCCTCACACACTTTTGTTTGTTTTCCTTTGTTTAAGGTGGGATGTGCGGTCTGGTCCCTTTCATCCCATCATGGCTAGATGTGGATGTTGGGATCTTGCATTTTCATTCCATTTCTCACTCATCCATAGTGGGCAGTGCTAGCGGATGTGACCACTGCACCTTAGCTGAGAAGCGCTGATCAGCACGTCAGAAGCAGAAGCTGCAGCTGCACAGAATGGAGATGCCTGCAACGTCTGGAAAGATGACCAGCGACTCTCCTGCACGTGGGTAGATGGAAGGGGGTCCGGGCGGGGGCAACAGCACAAGGCAGGAGGGCGCAGCTCAGAACCAGTGGCAGGTGGCAGGGCCTTCCCCACTGTTGCCCCTTCCTGAGACGTTCCATCCTGGCACTCAGGCACTGACCGCTCAGCCTTGTCAGAACTCTTTCTACATTTTGGTACTAGCCCCTTGTCAGATGTGTGATTTGCAAATATTTTCTCCCATCCTGTGGGTTGTCTTTTCACTTTCTTGAAGCACAAAGGCTTTTAATTTTGATCTCAGAAGCCAGAGAAAAAAGGCGGATTACCTGCAAAGGAGAGACACCCTGACAATGATTTGTTCGCATATGAAGGACGTCAATGGCCAGCACAGGCTGTCATCAACGTGATAAAAGGACCCGACTGGCAACCCAGATTCTACAACCAGCAAATGCGTCTCTGAAGGAGCAGGGAAAACTAAACAAAAGTGGGGAAGGCTTGCCACCGTCAGAATCGAACTAAAGGAATTTCTAATGCATGTACACTTCAAGCAGGAAGAAGTGATCTCAGATGGAAAGTCAAAGATGAGAAAAGAATAAAGAGCAAAGAAAGTGGCAGATATATCTACGGATCAAAAACAGACATAATACTAAGGATAGAGCAACAAAGGTCTGTGAGGTTAAAAACATTCAATACACAATAACACATGAGTTGGAAGGGAAAGGTAGGGGTGATCTCAGTCCTTGGATCCCCCCTGAAAGGTAAAGTACTTGTTAATTGTAGACGTTTAATAAGTAAGAATGTTGTAATTTCTGGGAAAACCATCAAAGGAACAGAAAGAGTCTATAACTTCCTAGTGGTAGCGGTCAAAAAAAAAAAAAAAAGAAAGAAACAAAGAAAAAAAGAAAGGATCAATCATCAATTCAAAAACAAGCAAGAAAGGAGAAGGAAAGAAAAAATAAACATAGCACAGATAAAACAGTCAGTAAAATATAAGATGGTAGCTTTAAACTCAAATCTATCTGTAATTACATTTAAAGTAAACCAAATAAAGACTCCAGTTTAAAAAAATTTTAATTGTCAGAATATTTTAAAGAGATTATCAAACTTCAGTTAAAAAAAACCCACTTTAATTATATGCTGTTTATGAGGTACATCGAAGACATAAAAACACAAAAGGTTAAAAATAAAAGAATAGAAAGAGTATACAAGGCAAGTACTACCCAAAGGTTCAGCTACATGAATTTCAGACAAAGCAGACTTACAGGCAAAAAACACTAGAAGAGATGGACAATCACTTCATATGACAGATACTTCATTCATAAAAAAGATACCACAATTTTAAAACTGGTGTCATTCATATAACACAGCCGCAAACATATAAAGTAAAAATTAATAGAAATGATGGACTTCCTTGGTGGTGCAGTAGTTAAGAATCCGCCTGCCAACGCAGGGCACACGGGTTCGATCCCTGGTGTGGGATTCCACATGCCGCGGAGCAACTAAGTGTGTGCGCCACAACAACTGAGCCTGCACTCTAGAGCCTGCGAGCCATGACTACTGAAGCCCGTGTGCCTGGAGCCCATGCTCAGCAACAAAGAGAAGCCCGCGCACCGCAATGAAGACCCAACGCAGCCGAAAATTAATTAATTTTTAAAATTCAGTTTAAAATTGATAGAAATGCAATAATTAATAGGCAAATACACAGTGATAACTAGAGAGTCTAACGGACCTCTCTCTGTATTTGATAAAACAGATAGATACAAGAAGTCAACGAGGATACAAGAGCTGGCGAACGTCTTCTGGAAGGGGCCAAATAGTAAATATTTCAGATTTTTCAGGCCAAACGGTCTCTATTGAAACTACTCAACCAAGTCACAGTGCAAAACAGTCACAGACAATACATAAACTAATGGGTGTGGATGTGATCTCATAAGAATTTATTTCTAGAAGCAAGTGGTGAGCCAGATTTGACCCATGCGCTACAGTTTGCCGAGGCCTAACACAGACAGCTTAAACAGCATGATAACAAACCTACCAAAACTAATCTCACCAACCGCAGAATACAGTCTGTTCAAAGATGCACAGAGCATTTCCAAAATTTGACCATATGCTGGGCCATAAAACAAGTCTTAACAAATTTCATAAGACAGGCATCAGTATCAGAGTATATTCTTTGACCAAAATGTGCTGATGCAAAAAAAAACAAAAAAAAAGGCAACAAAAAGATATTTGGAAAAATTCTCATATGCTTAGAAATTCAAAACAGTTATCAACAATCAAAAAATAAATTAGATACTAGAAAATCTATTGAATGGAAGAGTAACAAAAATGTGTCATATCACAACTTATAGGCTACAGCTAAAAGTTCTGAAAGGGATCAAAGGTTATACTTAAGTGTGTGGTAGAAAATTTCAGAAGGCTGAAAACAAATGACCTAAAATATAAGCTAGAAAAACAGAGAGTAAATCAAAAGGAAGGAAGGAAATAACTTAGAAGTAGAAATTGATGAAATAAAAAGCATACAGAGGGCTTCCCTGGTAGCGCAGTGGTTGAGAGTCCGCCTGCCGATGCAGGGGACACGGGTTCGTGCCCCGGTCCAGGAAGATCTCACATGCCGCGGAGCAGCTGGGCCCGTGAGCCATGACCACTGAGCCTGCGCATCCGGAGCCTGTGCTCCGCAACGGGAGAGGCCACAACGGTGAGAGGCTCGTGTACCACACACACACACACACACACACAAAAAGAATACATATATAGTATTGATATATATATGTATATATTGAAATCTACATGCATACACACACACACACACACAATGGAATATTACTCAGCCATAAAAAAGAATGAAATAATGCCATTTGCAGCAACATGGATGGACCTAGAGATTATCATACTAAGTGAAGTAAGTCAGACAGAGAAAGGCAAATATCATATGATACCACTTACATGTGGACTCTAAAATGTGATACAACTGAACTCATATACAAAACAGAAATAGACCCACAGACATAGAAAACAAACTTATGGTTACCAAGGGGAAAGAGGGGGAGAGATAAATTAGGAGTTTGGGATTAACAGATACACACACTATATATAAAATAGATAACCAACAAGGACCCACTGTACAGCACAGGGGACTATACTCAATATCTTGTAATTACCTGTAATGGAAAAGAATCTGAGAAAAAGTATACGTGTGTGTGTGTGTATGTGTGTGTGTATGTGTGTGTATACATACACATAAAAAATGGAATCACTTTGCTGTACACCTGAAACTAACACAATAATGTAAATCAACTAGACTTCAATAAAAAAGAGAAATAGGCAAAAATAATTTAGTAATACATTTATTTAACCCAATATATCCAAAATATTATCATTTTGACGTCTATTCAATCTAAAAGAATCAGTGAGATATTTTACTTTTTTTTCACACTAAGTCTGTGAACCTAGCGTGCATTCCTCCCTAACAGCACATCTCATTCCAGACCAGCCACATCTCAGGTGTGGCTCTGTGGCTCATGGCCTCACAGGTTCAGACACAACATACTTGCTGTTATTTGCCTCTCATTCCCTTTTCTGCTTACATGTTAAGAATTTTAGAAATTTTTAGTTCCACCAACTCTTTGGCTTCCCATGTATCTGCAATGGTTAATTCCTCCACTGGACGGTAGGTACAGGGGCTTCAGTATTCTATGTGTTTCATATACTAAAGCATTTCTTAATCTGAAAAAAAGAAGCTAACCCATTCCTGGAAGTACAATATAATCAACAAGTTACAAATAACAATTATGACAAAATTATTAAATATTTCCAATTTTCTTTTCCTTCTATAAAATTTGGAAGGAGAAGAAGAAACCGATCCCTCTCTGGAAATAAATACGCTATACCTGACAAAGCACGAACACCTAGCAATTCACTTCCTCTTCAATTTTCTTTTCTTCCTATAAAAGTCTTATTTACAAGAAGCCTCTTATTCATGTTCTCTCTCCCTCTCCCCTTCCCTGTCTCTCTTTGTCTCTGTCCTGTCTCTGTGTCTCTCTCCCCATCCCCCCATCACCCAGTTTGGAAGGGTCAACCCTGTAAACACACCCCAAGCCTGGAACAAATCTCTCTCGTTGAGCACAGCTAACATACTGCTACTTGTCACACGTGTCAAGTTAGACACGATGCCTGATAAAGCTCACCTGAAACGTCCAGGCCACCACCGCCTGCTCCCGGCATGTCAGCGCACCGGGGTCGGGTTCCGCCCTCTACCTATGTGCTTATTTCGGGTTTTGGTGGATGTATGTGAGTGTGAGTAAACAGAATAACTGGCAAAAGTCATTGCTTTAAATACAACTGTGCTACCATACATGTGATTGCACATTTTGACATTTATTTTCAAAGGGCCACAGGTGTGTATGTGACACACACACACACACACACACACACACAAATGGCAAGAAAACTGCTGAGAAAGGGAGCTTATCCTCTCTGAGCCCATCAGAGTCCCTGAGGACAAAGCGGGACAGGCTCATTTAGGCCCACTCCACCAAAAGCCTGAAACTGAACGCGCAGCATTAAGCAATCAAGACTCCATGCAAAGTTCCGGCTTGATTTTCTCCCAGTGATTCACAAACACAGCCTCGCACCCCCGAGGAGCAACCTCAGAGCCACACAGAGACAGACGGACGAGGTGCCCTGCCCGCTCCTGCCACACAGAGGGCAGGTGGCCCCCGAGGCTCGGCGGCCAGCGTCCCTGCTACCCTCAGGGATGCTTTAGAGGGAAGAGAAGCTCCACTCAGATGTGCTGAGCCATGAAGTGATTCAGCACCGAGGGACATGTCAAGTTGGCACAGAAAGCCAGCACTTCTGCGATGTTAGACAAGCGCTCAGTCTGGGCGCAGGCTGGTGGACAGCGGCCTCTCCCGTGTTCCAGAAACGCGCCGGACACAGCAGGACGCAGCCTAAGCCCTCTGCCACATGCTTCTGCAAAAACGGAGGGCAACGCGGACCGACAAAACCCACCATTCTCTTGCTCTGCACCTGAGGGGCACCAGACGAGAGGCAGCCGGGACCCTTGTCAGCTGCCTAAGGACACGGTGGCCGTTTGGGGAACGAGCCTGTGCAGAGCTCAGCCACGTCCATCCCTGCCCTCCCTGAGGCGCTCACGGCCTCGGGTCGCTTGTCCACGTGCTGCTGTCCCCGGGCAGCCCTGCCGGGACCCGCCACTCACCCCCACGCGCGGCATCGCTGCTCCGACACGCGTGCGGCGCCTCGTGTGTGACACCGCTCTACAAAGTACCTGCAAACGTGATGTTTTCTAATCCTCACCAGCCCCTGGGGGAGCGATGAGGTGCAGAGGGCCACCACCGAGAGGCATGAAGTCACCTCCCGGGAGCCACTCGAGCCGGGGCCCAACCCGCAGCTCCCACGGGGGAAGGCCAGTCACCTGCCATGTATTTGCACTGCGGCCCTTAACACACAGGGGGCAGCGTCGGTTACGCTACTGCCTACGGCCGCAGTGCACAGTGAAACGCAGGGGCAAAGCCTGAGCAGGCTGGATTTCAAAACTGGAAAATAAAGTGGAAATGAGAAAACTATTAGGCGCCTAGAAAGGTGTTATTCTTTCAAGTATTACTGGTGTGAGTGGAAACAGGCGTGGTCTCTTGGGGGGTAAGTCGGCCACAGGGGTCGGAAGGCTCTGGCCGTGAGGACCCTGGCTCAGCGATCCCCGGGAGGTCTTGCCCTCAGGAAGCCGACCAGGGAAGAGCCGTGCAGGGTGCCCACTGGACTTCCGACAGGGAAACAGAAACAGCTTTGGTGCCGCCAGCAGGGCTGGCTGCAGGCGTTGCTATTCACACAACGGAGCCGAGCACGGCCCTCGCGGTCTTCACCCAGGGACGGGGGCAGATGGCAAAGCTCAGCAGTGTGACGTGAACCAAGGAAAGCGGGCCGCAAAGACAGCCTGTACGACGTGGTCCACATGTGGGTATACGTGAGCATATGTGTGTGCACGTGTGAGCACAGGCGTGCGTGCGTGTGCATTCCGACTCAGACTCGGGATGGGGAAGGCCTCCTGGTGAAGTGAGAGGTCCAAGGTGCAGCACGCCTCGGGGGAGAAGCCGGGACCAGGCTGGGGGACATCGAGGACCAGGAAGAGGAGGAAGCATCGGTGGGGCGTCACCACGGGGGCTGGAGCCAGGGAGTGACAGGGACAGTACTGGGGCTACTGAAACAGAACCTCGATGCGCCCTAGGGAGGGAATCTGGTGGGAGCAGAACTGGAGGCCTGGGGACCTTTGGGGGCACTGGAGCAGCCCGTGTGTGGCCTGTCTCGGGGGGAATCAGTGAGGTTCCACGAGGGACAGTGGGGGTTTGGGGGAGAGACACGGAGGAAGGGGTCACGGCGGGGCAGGGGCCTGGCTTGGACCCCAGCGCAGTCAGTGACCTCACCGCAGGAGACGGGGAGAGGGTAGGGGTGTTTCACATCTGCGGGTGGACAGGGGAGGCCTGCTGAGATCGGGCGCCTGGGCTGAGGACACACAGCCTGCGGGGGAGCCTGTGGGCCTGGGGTTTAGGGCTCGGAGCTGAGAGGACAGCGAGCTGGGGTCACGGCCTCACAGGTAATTAAAATAACAAGGGGCAACGGGAGGCCCCTGGCAGACACGACCTCAGGCAGAACCCCCCAAATAACACCATTCCAGATGCTTAATGGTCTTTCCCTTCACATTTAGTTTCCTTTTTTAAAATATTTATTTATTTATTTTATTTATTTTGGTTGCACCGGGTCTTAGTTGTGGCACGCGGGATCTTCATTGCGGCACACGGGATCTTTAGTTGCTGCGTGCAGACTCCTTGGTTGTGGCCTCCATGCGGGGATCAGTTCCCCAACCAGGGATCGAACCCAGGCTCCCTGCACTGGGAGCGCAGAGTTTTACCCACTGGACCACCAGGGAAGTCCCGACATTTATTTTCCAGTTTTGAAATCAGACATGCTAAAATGTATTAACCATCTTAAAAAACACGCCCTTTCACTTTTACTGGCATATACTGCACACTGCATATGTATGGTAGTTTTCCAGCTACCAAAAACGTCATTTGAAGAAAACTGTTTGGAAGGTGGCTTAGTCTCCAGTTCTAAAAAAGCAGACATCACCTCAGTTGTACAGATGACAGAGAAGTTGACGGGAAGTTAAGTTCATTGAAGACAAAACCTGAGACAGGTTTTGCAGTTGTGTCCCAAACTGGTTAAAGCGCTTGATAAAGATGTGCACTGGGAGGGAGGGACCCCCGGCTTTAAGCTCCCCGGACACCACAGTTGTCTTCCACCAGGCAGTTGTAGGCCAGGATAAAATTTACCCCAAGTTAGCTTAGTGACTTAGGTATACTTGAACCTACGGCATTCCTTAACTTTCATCATTGTTTGTTCATCAGGATTTGTATCGATTCACCTTAGCAATCTCTTCAAGCTCAGAGTTTTGTTTTGGGATCATTTTCCTTCTTTGTCAATGATGTCTTCAGAAGTTCCCTTTTATGAGTCCAGAAAATTAACCTATAATGGTTCCAGATCAGTCCCACTCCTGGGCTCCTGGCAGAAGCAGGCAGAACTCCTGAAGGCAGAACCTGTCCAGGGAGATGTGCTCCAGGGAATCCGCAGACAAAGTCCTCCTGAATACAAGATCACAGTCCAAGTTACAAGGCACACGAGAAACTAGCTTCAGGGAGTTGACTAGCTTCAGGCAGCATGACAAACAGTGGAATTCAACCCCCAAGACATGTAGACTTCGGTATTATTTGGGGCGCTATTATTACTTTGGCATTACTCTTTGTAGCATATAGAATAATATGCTTAGAGATAAAAAAGGAAATTGAAATATGTGCAAAGAAAAGAACACCATGCAAGAGAAGAGGCATGGTTTGGAAAGAACCACAGAGAACGTTCGAGAATGAAAACTATAATCACCGAAATGAACAGTTTAATGAGCAGGTTAAGCAGCAGATTAGACAGAGATGAAGATGGAGCTGGAAAACTGGAAAGGAAAGCTGAGGAAATTACCCAGAATGTGGCAAAAAAAAAAAAAAAAAAAAAAAGACTAAAAGACAGACATGAACAAGAGTTGGAGAGGCTTGGAAGATGGTGTGAGAAAGTCAAGCATAAGGTAGAAACAAAATTCAACAAAAGAATGGCTGAAATTTTTCCAGAATTACTGAGAGACACAAAACTTTATCCTCAGGAAGCATACTGACTCCAAAGCAGGAAAATAAGAAGAAATCCACTCCAGAGATGCCACCATGAAATTGAAGAATACTGGGGCTTCCCTGGTGGTGCAGTGGTTGAGAGTCTGCTTGCTGATGCAGGGGACACGGGTTCATGCCCCGGTCTGGGAAGATCTCACATGCCGCGGAGCGGCTGGGCCCATGAGCCATGGCCGCTGAGCCTGCGCGTCCGGAGCCTGTGCTCCGCAACGGGAGAGGCCACAACAGTGAGAGGCCCGCGTACGGCAAAAAAAAAAAAAAAAAAAAAAAAAAATTGAAGAATACTGGATGTAAAAGGGACCACAAACACAGCAGAGAGGAAACATTACTGATGCAGGAAGGACAGCGGAACTGACAGCGGGTCCCTGAGCCAGGAGGAGGTGACAGGGTGTAAGCCACGTCTCAGAGAATGCCAGTCAGTGCCACACAGACCATGTCCTCTGCCCACAAGGCTTCTGAGGTGAAGTCAGTAATAAATATATAACCTAAAATCCCAGTGCATTTAGAAAATAAAAGTACCTCTGTATCACTCATGGGTCATAGAAGAATAATAAAGGATTTTTAAATGCTCAAAAACTCAAATACTGAGCAATGACATTAACTGCACACCAAAATATACAGGACACAGAACACAGAACCAGGAAGGAAGGTTATAGTCTTAAATGCTTATGATAGAAATAAAGTGTGAAAATTAAGAAACTATGCTTAGACAAAATAAAAAAAGAAGTTAAGCTGTCAACTAAATAACCTGTAAATGGAACACCAGGAAAGAAAAAAAAAAACCCAGGGAGTGTACAAAGATACGATTACAATGAAAGGATAAATTAATGACACAGGAACCAAACATGTGTTGGACGAGATCTATAAAACTGAAAGTCGGCTCTTTGCGAATGGCAATGAAACAGAGAAGCCTCTGCTAAGATGAATCAAGAAAAAAGAAAAGCAAAAACATTTTAGGAATGAAAGGGGGAGCTTAATGTCAGATACAGTACAGATTTAAAACTTAAGAAAAGATTATGACTTTTGTACCAAGAAACTGACAACGTAACTGACATGGATACTGGGGTAGACAGGTCTAAGATGACCCCCATGGTTCACACCCTTGTGTAACCCGCACCCTTGAGGGTGGGCTGGACCTAGTGACTGGCTTCCAACAAAAAGTGGACAAGAAAAGGAGTGGAAGGTGGCATGCGAGATATGGCTTACAACACTGAGACTGAGTCTAGCTGGTGCGCTCTCTCCCTCCCTCTCCCCCTCTCATTCTCACTCTGATGGACAAGTTGCCAGGTCAGGGAGCCCTCAGAACAACTGGCAAGGACCTGAATCCTGACAGAAACATGAATGAACCTGAAGAGGGATCCTTGCCCCGTGGCGCCTTCAGATAAGACTGCAGCCCCAGGTGACACCTTGGTCACCGCCTGTGAGGGACCCCGGGCCTGAGGACCCAGCTAAGCTGAGCCTGGATTCCTGGACCACAGAAACGGTGAGATGGGAAGTGTTGTCAACAGCCAGTTAAGTGTTGGGGTCATTTGTTATATAGCAACAGATAGCTAACGCAGATCACTCCCTAGAAAATAATACCAAATCTTATTTTTAAAAGGCTGGAAAAGTTGAACAGATCTGTACTATTAAAGTAATCGACCAGGATGTAAAAATCTGTCTGCACGAAAGCCAGGCCCAGACCAAGAAATTACGTAAGAAACGCATAACCTCAGTCTCACATAAGCTCTTTTATACCACAGAAAAGGAGGCAATACTGTCTCCACTCATATGATGAGACCAGTATAAGCCAGCACCAAACCCAGACAAGATGGGGACTGTATAATAAAGGACAATTACAAGCCATGCGCACTTCTAAACAAAGGTGCAACACATTCTAAACAAAATATTAACAAACCGAAGGTGGTAATGCAATACAAAATAATATATCATGGCCGAGATGGGACATTTCCAGAAAATCTACTCATGTACTTCACCAAATCAACCTATCAAAGGAGAAAATCTTATACAATCAGCTTAATACATGCAGAAAAAGTCTTTGATAAAACATTTTCAGTCAAATATTTGTATAAACAAGACAACTTTCTTAACCGGAAAGGGGGCATCTAAAGAAAAATAAGCATTCTCTCTCTCTCTCTTTTTTTTTTAATAATTTCATTATTGTAAACAGATAAACATAATCAAAGGAGATAAGTAACACGCTGTGGCCCCGCCCCGCTGCACCCTCCCACCCCTTATATGAAGTCTTGAGTCTCCTCCCAGTAGGTCGTCACTTCAATACAAGAAATTTGAAAAGGCGTTCTTACCGCCCCCGCATGACTTACGCTTAGCCCTAACCCCGGCCTCTCCCCCCGCAGTGTCCCCGGGGCCGTTAGGAAGCAGTGCTGCTGGGGACACCTTGCCCATACTGGGGGCGCCCAGACGTCCCGGGGACCATGTGCCAGGTGCACCTAGAGGTGAAAGCCCCCTGTGCAGACACGGCCCACCAGTCCACACCCACACCTGCGCTCTGTTGACTCACGTCTGTGCCCACACCTGGCTCAGGCACTCTACATTCTGGCTCCCCCGGTGCGGTAGGCCGGCATCTCACTGTGCTTTTATTTTTGCGTCTCCCTGATGACCCATGAAGGTAAGTCTTGAATCTCTTCTCTTATTTCCTTCCATCTGTTTGCTCCTTTGTTCCCAGGAGGAGCCATAGGAAGATTCTGAACTAAGCAGCCTCCATGTTTGTACCAAACTGAGCAGCATTTCCTGAAAATCAGGAATAGGATAAAAACGCCCCATCACACTTCCATTCAAAATGGTCCTGACGGCCCTGGCCCAGGCAGTAAAACAGGGTGGAAAAATAGTAAAGGCATAAGGAAGAAAGGAAGCCATCACCATTCCCTGTCTACACAGAAAATCCCCGAAATCTACAGGTAAATTATAAGAAATAGAGATTGGCGAGGTGACTGGATATAAAATCAATATCCAAAGTCAATTGCATTTCTGTTCAACACCAACAAGAGTTAGAAATATTTTAAATAAAAAAATAAAATTTAAAAATACCACTTATGGGGCTTCCCTGGTGGCGCAGTGGTTGAGAGTCCGCCTGCCGATGTAGGGGACACAGGTTCATGCCCTGGTCCGGGAAGATCCCACGTGCCGCGGAGCGGCTGGGCCCGTGAGCCATGGCCGCTGAGCCTGCGCGTCCGGAGCCTGTGCTCCGCAACGGGAGAGGCCACGGCAGTGAGAGGTCCGCGTACCGCAAAAAAAAAAAAAAAAAAAAAACCACTTATGAAAGTGACAAAAATAATAAGGACACCTGGGAATAAATTTAACCACAGAGTCTAAGAGAGTATACTTATAGTATATACAGGGCCTTATTAAAAGCCATTTAAGAAGATCTACATTAGTTGAGACACACCACGTTTACAGCAGGAAGTCTTAATACTATAAAATAGAAATTCCCCTCAACTGATCTATGGAATTGGTGCAATTTCTATCTAAATCCTGACAAAGTTTTTCATGAAACTTGACAAGCTGATTTTAACACAGAAAAACAAAGAGCAAGAATAGCCAGGCGCTCTAGAGAACCCAGGTGGCAGGGGGGCGGTAGAGGGGAGGATGTCTAGACAGCAACGGGGGCAGGTGCCACTCACGCAGACACACGGACCGGCAGGACAGAGAAGCCAACCGAGGGGACTGGACACACGGCCGCAGTGGCACAACAGGTCAGCAGGGAAAGAGGACCGACCGGCTGAGGCTGGTGTCAGGACAACTGTTCTCCACGTGGGGACAGAGCTCCCTACTCGCCACCACAGAGTCCACTCCCGAGGGACTAAGGGCTTCGGCGTGGAAAGCAAACGTTACAACTTCTACGAGAAAACACAGGAGAACACACGAGTGACCCCAGGGCTGGGAAAGACTTCTCAGCAACACTCGAAAGGCCACGAAAGAAAAGATGGATAAACTCCACATTAAATTAAGAATTTCTATTCATCAAAATAAAGTAAAAAGACAAGACACGGCTAGGAAAGGTACCTGACGAACACATTACACAAAGGATCACTATCCTGAATACATAAGGAAACATATCGTATAGAATTATATGTAAGGAATATGCACGAACAAGTTATCACCTAACAGGAAAATGGGTGAAGGAATTCACAGGGGAGGAAACACGTCTACCAGTAAATACAAGGAGAGTATCAACTCCATCTACCAGGAAACACAAATCAGGCCACAATCAGACAGGAACATTTTGCATCCAATCTATTTGCAGAACTTAATGACAATACCACGTGCTATGGAGTATGTGGGTCCACTTACACCCTTAGTCTGAGTCTTTCCCATCACTCTGGGAAACAGCCCAGTGTAAACATCACTGTGTAAATTTTAACCTGCCTGGACTTCCCCGCCCAGTGGTCCCATTCTACACGTGTAACAAGAGGCGTGGACACAGAACATGCCATCAAAACAGAGCAAGATGAGGAATGCCTTCTGGTAAAAGTCCCGATGTGTTTTGTAAACATTACTTCATCTTTCCATGGACCTCAGGAGGGCCTCCTGCACGCACTTGGAGACACACGGAGTTCCTCTGTTCCCAGACTGACACCTCTCTGGGTACCATCTTCTCTTTTCCTCTACCCAGCATCACGTAACCCCATCCTGTTTCCAGCAGCCATGGTTGAGATAAGAAAGACAAATCTTTTGGTTCTCATCTGTACATAAAGTGTTGGGCCTCTGTTATTCTTGTTTTGCTTCTCTTGCATGCATTTTGAAAGTGCCCATTTAGCCCTCATTTAATTGGCTCACTTACTTTATTTTGAAAATTAAACAAATATTGTAGACCAGAGGTTGTAAAAATAGTGGCCCAGAGGCTAAATTCAGGCAGGAACATTTTTTCGTTTGCCTGCAGCTTGTTAAAAATAAATAATTGCATAGAAAGATCTAGATTTTTGTCTTGTCTCAGCAGATCAAAGAGCTAGTGACTTTGGTCCCGTACCTGCCTGGCATGTCTGCTAGGGGTCCGTGGCTGGGGGTCCGAGGCTGGGGGTCCGAGGGGTCAGAGGCTGGGGGTCAGGCAAGGCACATCCGAGAGAAGAGACGTACAGTCATCACTCATCGGCACAGCCACCCCTGCCTGGCACTTGTTAGATCTGTGTCTACAGCTTTCACATATAGCTTTGTTTACCAAAATAGTAGAAACATTTATACCCAACAACTCATTAAAATTTAAAGAAGTACCAGGTACAAAGCAGTTGGGACTCCAGGAAAACACCCTGTTGGCTTGGAGCTAGAAGTGGACCACAGGCCACCAGAGCATTTTCTAACAAAAGTTCTAGAACTGAAGTTACGGTAGTTAGTGCCTCGATTTAGGAAGCTGAAAATAGCTGTCGTGCACTAACACGCGTGTGCTCTGACCTGTATCACCCGTCTAGAAGCACTCTGCTTCCTTTCATCGCTGGACACTCACTTTTGTGTACCAGCTCACCACTAGTTATAGCAAAGGAGACCAAATAACAGCTCAAAGGGGACCTGCCAGACTGCAGGGCTTTGCCTAAAACTAAACCAAAACACTGCCGGGGGCCAAGGGACTATTCACGGTTTGGGATTATTTTTACTGTTGCGATTATTTATTTCTACTTTGGTGGATTCCAAGTCACTAAACTTTGTCTCTGAGGCTGTCAGGGTGCTTTGACACTCAGACTCCCCTCAGGAGAGAACCTGCCGCCGGGGGTTGGGGGTGCCTGCCAGTACCTGGCTGCCCGAAGGACGGGGCCCGAGGCCCCCAGGCTGACTTTCTCAGAGCCACATCCTCCCAGGCCTCCCCGCCCCCTGTGCCCTCACTCAGGGGTCGGATCGCCCCCTCCAGCCCCTCCCTTCAGCCCCCACAGCGTTCCCCCCGCGAACCTCCTGCACGTCCCATCCTGGCGTCCTCCTCACATGGAGCCCAAACAGGTGACGGCTTCATCTAACAATCTGACTTGTCTTATTTTGGCAAAAATCACTCCTAGCAAAAAGCCATATTTTGGAAGGTACACCAATTGATTAATTTCTCTCTGAACATAAGGATGATGTGTATCTTCATTCATCCATTCAATTAGTCATTGCAATTAGCCTGGGACGATGGTCTACTTAGAAATCAATGTATGAAAAGCATAACCCAATCACCAGCACATTCTTTACGTTGAGAGTCAACAGGCAGCTCTTTACTTAACTGCTACTGAGTGGAAAATGAAAAGCTGAGCACAGATGAATCTGCATAAATGGAATTTCTTTCTTCCCCAGGCAACATCATTTCTAGCGTGTACCTGTTTCTATCATCTTCAATGGGGGTTTCCGGGCCCCAGTCCACCAAGTCTCGCCTCCTACAAGCGAAAAGGTTTTTTTTAAATGAATACTTCTGTGAAGCCAGTCACTGAGTTTCTGCTTCAAAAATGCAGATTTTCATAGACTGAGTTTTCTGAGCACTGCGTTGGTTTGGATTGAATGAGACCTTGTTGGAAATCTAGATGCTTCCCTTGCCAGCCGAGGGACTGTGGCCAAGCTCTCCCACCCAGTCCCTCCAACTGTGTAATGGGGCAATACCCTGTCCTCACAGAAACAACATAATGAGCCCATAAGATGCCTCATGGAGATGTAATAACTGGAGCTGTTGTCATCAGACTAGACGCAAAGCAGGGACACACTGAACGTCAGTTTTCAGGTCAGCAAAGTGAGTGATGAGGAGAAAAACAGCCCCCGTTGCTGGAGCTGTGGAATTCAGTCCCCCAGCCCACGCCCGCCCCCAGGGATGCAGCCCACGGGGCTCACAGGCCCCGTGAGAGCAGATCGGGTAAAGGTGTTCCTCGCTGCATCTTCTCACGGCTGCTCAGGGTAGAACTCAGTACCACCCTTCTTATCGCTGCCTTCATTCCCCACCCACTTTCAGAGGGAACTGAGAAGAGCCACCTCAATGATGCATGGCCTCCTGGGGCCACCTGAGGACAGGCCTCTCGGCTGCTGGCAGGCAGCTCCTGGCAGGAGCGCCCAGCTTCAGCTTCGGTTTTTAGTCCTGCGTGACGCGAAGCACTCCTGCCTGAAGAAGACTTCTGCCTGTCACATACTGAAGGATACAGTTTCTTTCAACACTAATATTTAAAATGTATCCTATCTGTGACCTTCTGGCTGCACTTGCGGAAAGACACGGCGAATTAAAGCACAGCGTCCAGGGCCAAAGGCTCCAGCCCTGCAGCGGGAACTTGGGCCAACTTTCCCAGGGCATCTGCTCCTCCGCCTCCAAAGAGAAACACAGATGCCGCCCCCAGATGATCCATGTTTCGGTTTCTAGCACTTTGCTCCACAAAGATAATCAGGACACGGTGAATTCTTCTAAATAACTAAATGAGAGACTGTCCCAGGCTGAACCACTCATGTGTTTGCCTAAAATCCAGCATTTTGAAATTAGTAATTTAGGATTAAAGATTATTACGAACTGGTTTTAGAAACAACAGATTAAGTCAGAGTCATTTCGCTTTACAATGTGAATCAACTCATTTAAAACCTCAAGCATTCCTTGGTTAACCAAAAGTAAAATCCATGAAATTTCCAAGCAATTGTTTTACAAAATTCAGTCCAATCTGACTGTAACATACATTTCTCAATGAGAAGACTGAGTAACTAAACATCTTATGTCATATAGGCAAATCATTAAGAAAGGAACAGGCAAATGTAGCCAATTGTATCCAATGCTTTGCTCTATAAATATCAATCGGCCACAACTTGTAACAGTAAAATATTAGAGTTTCTGATGAGGCCCAAGAGAGGGAAGAAAAAGATGGAAGCAGAAGCCACTGCTTTTGCCCCAGGTGGACTTTGATGGGGTCAAGGGCTAACTGCTAACAGCGAGGGACCGCCACTGATCTCCACTGAAGCCCCCTCTCGTGTCTCCCACGCTAGGTCAGGCTGAAAGCCAGGGGAAGATGTGTGTTTTGGGGGTCCAATGCAATTGGACACGTTGACCACACGTCCCCTCCACCCCGCCCCGGAAAACCCAGTAAATTGGCTCTTCTCAAACACAATTTCTGTTTCTCATTTTCCTTGTTTATATTGATTTCAACATTTCCCTCCTACCTCTGATTTGACCAGAGATAAAAGTGTTTCCAGACTTTTAGCAGACAGATGGGGCTGAGAAGGTGGGAGTCCATGGATCTCAGTTTAAATTCTGGCCATGCTGATTTGCGACCCAACCTTCATGGGGCAACCAAACCTCTGGGCTTTCTCAGACCACTCTTTTCCGAGGTGGAAGTGCCATCAGAGTTGTCACATGTAAAGGGCTAACCCTGTGTATCAGGACCCACGCTAGTTAATGTGGGACGCTGGAGTAAAAACTTACAGCCCAGATCACTTCGGTGGATGCACTTTTTCTAACTTCCAAAATAAACAACTGCTTTCAGTGTGCTTCACTGGCCCTGGCACCTAGACGTGGGACAGGCACATGGAACATCAGCCTGCCGGCCCAGGAGTAGCAGCATCCCCCCAGGAGGCGGCTTCTAGAGTCCACACCCTGGCAATGCAAGTGTCCCTCCTGCACCTCCCTTCACCTCCTACGACAGGGGCTTTAACCCTGCTACCGCACCTTCTCCAGGCTACTGCTCAGCCTCAGCCCTCTTGGCAGACATGCCCCCGCAGGACCCACGCAGGTGGGGCAAGCAGCATGCTCCGGCCAACACAGCTAGTCTGCGTGCCCATGAAGTGTGGCTCAGAACATCAAGGCCTGAGCCTTGCAAGGCCAGGAGGAGGCCCTGAATCTCAGCCACGTGTGTGGGCATTCTGAATATCAATCACGTGTGTGTGTGAATGTCAATCACATGTAGCACCTTTTTGTAAACAATGTAATCACGAAGATTGCCTCAGAGTGGCTGAGAAAGGGATACAGAAGTGAGTTGTAACAGGCCAACTCTGCAACTTTGAGGGAGAGGAGGGTGGAGTCAGGATGATCCAGAAAAGGGGAAGGGAAAGCAGTAAGGAAACGATCAAATTAGAGAATGTTCAGAACCTCACTGAGATCCCTTATGAAGCTTTTAAACGGAGAAAACGTTGATTAGCAGTCCCTAAATGAGTACAGTCAGCCTGCAGAGCTGTAATTTAGAACCTGTAGGGGATCCCCGCTGGCTTAGTCCAACATCACTGGGCCCCTCAGCACACAGCCATCGCCAGGCCACCACACACCACTCGGGCCTTGGGATCTCTGGGTGGTTTCCACCTTTAATATGGGTGGCAGTTCTCATTCCAGTCTATCTCAAGGCCAACGGCCCACCTCATTTTTCCTTCTCATGAGATCATATTTCCTATGAAAAGGAACCTAACTGCTCTAGTATTCTCTTAGAGGAGACTGTATATAGTCTGGGGGGGAGGGTTCCCTGGTGGTGCAGTGGTTAAGAATCCCCCGCCAATTCAAGGGATATGGGTTCGAGCCCTGGTCCGGGAAGATCCCACATGCCACAGAGCAACCAAGCCCGAGCGCCACAACTACTGAGCCTGCGATCTAGAGCCCGTGAGCCACAACTACTGAGCCCACGAGCCACAACTACTGAAGCCCGCACCTAGAGCCGGTGCTCCGCAACAAGAGAGGCCACCGCAGTGAGAAGGCCGTGCACTGCAACGAAGACCCAACACAGCCAAAAAAAAAAAAAAAAAAAGTTGGAAGAAAGAAAGAGAGAACCTGCACAATATTTTCAAGGTAGCCTCAACTGCTAGTCATCCTCCCTGAGACCCTCGGGCAGGATCAACCGACCTGGGTGCTCTGGGCGGCCCTGGGGTGGCGGTGGTTTTCCTCCCAAATGGCTCCTGGATTACTGACCGACCCCATCACCTGACTGGAACCATGGAAATTCACAGTCGGCCTTTGGTCCAAGCGCCAAAGTCAAATCTGAACACTCAGCACCCACCACTGCTGCGCATTCCCACCTGCAGCCCTCCCTCCTGGCCGAGCAAAAAGTGAAACTAACCCCTGGCCGTAGATAGAGCGCAGGGTCGGGGGAGCGCTCGGGGCCCGGGGCCCCAGCGCCCAGAAACCGCGGGGAGGGGGGGCACGTCGCGTCCGCGGGGAGCAGAGGGGCCCGAGAAACCCCGCGGGGAGAGGGGCGGGGGTGTCGTGCCCTCGCCCAGCCGGCTCGCCCTCCCCTCCTGGGGTGCCCCGGCCCTGGCCGCGCGCCAGCCCGGACCGGCGCGCCCGGCTGCAGCGCCGCAGGCGGGCCTGCAGGGACGGGGAGGGGGACGGGGCCTGGGCCTGGCCGGACGAGGCCCCGGGGAGGCCGGGAGGGGACCCGGGGCCCGCGGGCCCCAGTCCCGGTCCTCCCGCAGGCCCCGCGCCGGGCGGAGCGCTGCCGGCCCACTGCGGCGCGGGGCCCGGGTCGGGGGCGACCTGGGGCGGCGGTGGAGGCAGCCCCGACCTCGGGCGGCGGGCCGGGCGGGGGGCCGACCTGGGGGCAGCGCCGCTCACCTGCAGCCGCCGCCACCTGCTCGTCGCGCGCTCGGCCCCGGCGTCGCCTCCGGGCCGTTCCGGCCGCTGCGCTCCGGCCCTGGGCGCGCCCGGCCCTGCGTCGGGCCTCAGCTAGTGCGGCGCCCGCCGCCCCCGGCCCCCATCCCGCCCCGCCCGGCCCGCCGCCCTCCGCCCTCGGCCGCGCCGCCCCGCCACTTCCTGTGCGCGGCGATCCCACAGTTCCGCCGGCGCGCGGGGCGGCGGGGACACGCGGGGAGGGGACACGGGACGTGCGGGGGGGACACAGCGGGGAGACATGCCGGGGACACGGGAGTACAGGGGAACAGTGGGGAGGGAATACGGGTCGGGGGGGACACAAGGGGGGGACACAAGGGGGGATAAGCCAAGAGGACAGGGAGGTACAGGGGGACAGCGGGGGGAACACGGGACACGGGGGGAGACAGGGGACACCGGGGTGGGCGGCCTGGCGGGGCGCCGGCTGGGAAGGGACGGGCCCGTGTCCAGTAACGGACGCCGCTGGAGCACCCGGCGGGCTTGGGGCCGGCGGGACACTTGGGGGGCGGGACAGCGAGGTCGGTGGGGGGCCGGATTGGGGGTGGAGGGAGGGGATCCGTCGGGGGCACAGACCGCCTAGAGGCTGGACCCAGGGCTATAGGGGAACTGCATATGGTGGGCCGGCATACGTGGCGGTGGAGGGGGGGTGGGGGTGGGGCAGGCAGCACCACGGACAGTGCGGACCTCGTGGACTGCCCCCATCTCCCTAGGGGCCCCGCTGCGCGTACTGGGGGTGTTTCCAGGCACGAGACTCCCCCCAGGCCACGGTTACCGCCGTGGGGCAGGGAGGGGGGTCGCCGTGGGGAACGTCCTGGGAGCCGCTGGTCCGCACGAGGTCGTGTTTCAGACCCAAGTAAAGCGCCCTTTGACTTCTTTACAGTTGGCCCTCGGCTGGCAACGTTGTATCCGTATTTGACCCTGGAGGAAGCCTCCCCGAATTGGGGTGGGGGGAGGCGGTTGCCCTGAACCGGCCTCGCTAGCCCCACCCGTCGCCCGCGGTCCCTGACGCTGTCCTCTCCTGGAAGAAGGGCTGCCTGTGTCCCCTGCCAGGCACCGGGCCTGAGGGAGCATCCAGGCAGGGCTGTCCGGCGCTGGGCTGTACACAAGGGTAGAGGGTCACCTCCAGTCTGCTTCCCTACTCCGTATTTCCGTGTGGCCTGCCCCCTGTTCGGGTCCTCAGGTCCAAGGTGGACCTCCTGAGCTTGGAGGAGCTTCCTTCGAAAACTATTTACAATACCAGGTGCTGTTGCCGTCTGCTGTGCCTTATTTTAAGCCACCTCGAATTATTTCAGAAAACACCCCTACTAAAATAAACATACCCGCACCTGTTCTACTCACAATCCCCTTATCCTTGAAAAAGAAAGTATGGTTGGCAATGTTCATGCAAATTTAATATTGTAAAGCTTTGGGCCCGGCACTGCTACTTCAGTCATGGATCCTATAGATAAATCCCCGCAGGCATCTGCAGATGTGTATATAGGAGGTTCTGACACAGCATATATTTACGGGAAAAAACAAAAACAAAACAAAACAAAAAACCCTGAAACAACCAGTAAGACACCTTGTTAAATAAACTCTGGAATATTCATTTAATAATTTTTTATTTTTAAAAAAAATTTATTTTATTTTAATATTTATTTTTGGCTGTGTTGAGTCTTCGTTTCTGTGCGAGGGCTTTCTCCAGTTGCGGCGAGCGGGAGCCACTCTTCATTGCGGTACGCGGGCCTCTCACTGTCGCGGCCTCTCCCATTGTGAAGCACAGGCTCCAGACGCACAGGCTCAGTAGTTGTGGCTCACGGGCCTAGCCGCTCCGCAGCATGTGGGATCTTCCCAGACCGGGGCACGAACCCGCGTCCCCTGCATTGGCAGGCGGATTCTTAACCACTGCACCACCAGGGAAGCCCCTAATAACTTTTTATTTTAAAACATTAAAAATTGTAGTAATTCTATACATGCTGAGAGTACATAATCTCTAAGATTAAGTTAAAATAAAAAATAAAGATGCAGAGCATCTTCTATCCAATGACCCCTTTTCTGTATCAAAAAGCAATATATGCATATACACGTCCAGAAAACTTCTGGAAGGATAAACATGAGACTGTCATTGGCTGGGCTGGGGTGAGGAAACTTTATTGTATGCTAAGTGGTAAAGTTTAAATGCATCATTTTATAATTACTTTTTTTTAAAAACGAATTAAAATGCACCTCATCATTTAGGCATTCGATGGCCCCTTAATAGTTACTTTGAGCTTTGAGATCAGCTCAGTAAGACCGTGTTTGTCTCAACAACATAAATTGTCAGCAATCTAACCTATATTCATTGTGAATCTATGATCACTCAGACCTCAGCTGAGCAGGAACTGGCCTCTGGAAAATCTCCCCTGAGCATATGAACAGAGTAAACATATGAAGGGAACTTGGAAGTCAGCCAAGCAGCCCTTAGCTCCTGACCAGGCCCTGTGCAGGGCACGTGCTCATGTTGACAGGAGATGTGGTCATGGCTAAGAGTTACTGAAAGCTATTATTTCACCTACTTATCAAAGCAAGGCCGTGAGGTAGAGACTATGAGCATCCCATTTTACATTGGTGGAAACTGAGGCCCAGCAAAGCTCCACATCTTTTCCACCGGTATACGGCTGGCGGCAGAGCCAGCAGCCTGGCTCCAGGCCCTGACTCGGCCACAAGGATGGAGCTTCTCATGACTCCAGTAAGGATGCTGTCTTGCTAAGAGAGAAACTCTGGCCCCTAGCCTGCTGAATTAAAATGGGGAAAGGAAGGGTCTCACCTAGTTATTACTTGGCACAGGTATGTAGACAGAGGGCATTTCTGCCGTGAATGAGCCAAGGAAAAGTAGGATCTGAGTACCAGAAATAGGTGTGAGCTAAGCCCTGGGAGAGGGACTTCTCTGTTCATTATCTGTTCTAATTCTCAGAACAAACTAGCTGGCATTCCATTTCACAGATAAGTAAACCAGAGACTGAGAGGTGATGCCAAATCAAATGGCAGACTGCTGCCCGCCCCAAGGCCAGAAGGAGTCTTTCCAGCTCTGGAACACTCTCATTGGGAACTTTCCTGTCAAGACCAGCTCAGGCACCTGGAGCAAAGGTGAGGGGTCTGGGCGGGTCTGGAGAGGGGCCAGCCTGGCTGGCGGAGGGCTCCTGGAGCAGCTGGACATCCTACCTGGGAACTGAGAGCCGAGGCTTGGAGCCAGCCTTGGACTGTGACTTCGGACAAGGACCTTGTCCTTTGGAGTCTTAGTTTCCTTTTCTGCAAAGCGAGGAGATTCCCACCAGGACTTCCGTAATGCCAAGAGTGTGCCAGGAGAGCCCCAGGCCCTGTGGCTAATTCAGGCATTTTTAAAAGTCTAAGACAAAACTTTATGTTTACTCAAGATGCAAAAATTAACCAACACCAAAGACAATAACTTTGCTGGAAATGTATGAACTCCAGCACGTTAATACTAATCTGAAATGGGTAGATGGTACAGGCTTTTAATACATAATAGGAAAACGTTGATAAATGCAAAGTTTTCAGGAGACAAATTATTTTACATAAATAAGTTGTGTGTGTATAGATATAATTTTTTATTTTTATTTATTTATTTTTGGCCGCATTGGGTCTTTGTTGCTGAGTGCGGGATTCTTCTAGTCGCGGGGAGAGGGGGCTGCTCTTCCTTGCGGCTCGGGGGCTTCTCACTGCGGTGGCTTCTCTTGTTGCGGAGCACGGGCTCTAGGCGCGCGGGCTTCAGTAGTTGTGGCATGTGGGCTCAGTAGTTGTGGCTCACCGGCTCAGTTGCTCCGCGGCACGTGGGATCTTCCCAGCCCACGGTTCGAACCCGTGTCCCCTGCATTGGCAGGCGGATTCTTAACCACTGTGCCACCAGGGAAGTCCCTAAAATTTTAAACATAAGCTTCTTCAAGGGCAAAAATTACACAAGGGTTTTTCTCAGCAGAGAGACTAGAAGCCCCAGGACACACCAAGCCCCACCCTCCAGGTGACTGTTGAGAAACTGAGTTGGGCCTAGAGGTGCGGAGTCAGACAAGAGTGTCGACACCCATCAGACATCCAAGTGGCAGTGGAGAATGTAATGCAGAGGGGGCTCCGGGGAGATGCCTGGCCTGACCAGCCTGCAGGTCAAAGTCAAGGTCACAAGAGCGGTGAAGCCAGTGCCCAGCCCAGGAGAGATCTCCGGCAAACCTCCAGCACACAGGGAAGCTGTGCGTGCAGGGGTGAAGCCCTGGGTTCAAATCCGCTCGGCCAAGTGGGGATGACAGTGGCTGCTGTGTGTGGTCATCCTGTCCTGGGGACCGAGGCCCTGTAACCTGAGCACAGGGCCTGCTGAGCTGTTAGCTGTGGACTGTCATCAATACCCTTGTAGAGTCCCATGGGAGAACCAAGGCGCCAGAGGCAGGGCAGCTGGGCCAGAGGGCAGGCCACGGGGCAGAGACAGGGAGAGCAGACCGGGGCTCCCCAGGCCCCGACCAGTCAGCGTCTGGGGCACTGGGGCACGTCTGCCTGTGGACCAATGCCCCTACCAGGCAATCTTTGCTCTGAACCTCAGTCAGCTGCATGGAGGTCTGAGGCTTCCCCCGCCCAGTCCTGCCCCCCTTTATCTTTCACAGGTGTTACAGTGGCCCCACCCAAGCCCCTTGCACCCTAACCCTGATCTGTGTTCTGCCCTGGAGACCCCACTTGACACAGAGACCTCGCCCCCCACACCTTGCTTAGAAGCGCTACTTGACCAGGGCACTCCGGATATGCACTCAACTCTGCAGACTGACTGGGGTATGCGGAAGACATCCTGGCTTATACAGGACTTGGCCTGTACTTTATGTGAACTAGAGCACCTGTCTTATGGCCTGGCAAACATGCATTACCTCTGCTCTAGCCATTAAAGAAAACTGCATTATCCAGAAATAAGAATGTCCACTTTGAAGACAGGGATGAATGCTGGTCCTCTTTCAAAGATAAGTTTCCCTCCCAGATGCCAAGGCCATACTGACTTGCTGTGTATGTGCTAATCTGTCTCTTCTGAAACCTTGAAGGAATATACCCCTGTCATGTTTGATGTTTGTTCTCCATTCTGGCAAAAACAATACAAGACTGCTGAAGACCATGCTTTCTTCCTCGGTGGAGACTACACTCCCAGGCTAGAGTCCTTGGCTTGAATAAAACTCTCTTCCATTCTTTTTTGTTGTTGTTGTTAAGAATTTTTTAATATATATATATATTTGATGTGGATGATTTTTAAAGTCTTTATTGAATTTGTTACAATATTGCTTCTGTTTTATGTTTTGGATTTTTTTGGCCGCAAGGCCTGTAGGATCTTAGTTCCCCAACCAGGGATCAAACCCGCTCCCCCTGCATTGGAAGGCGAAGTCTTAACCGCTGGACCGCCAGGGAAATCCCCTCTCTTCCATTCTTATTATAGATTGCTTATTTTTTATTAGCTATCATTTATTTTTATTATTTTTTTAAATTTTATTGTATAGTTGATTTACAATATTATGTTAGTTTCAGGTGTACAGCAAAGTGATTCGGATATACATATATATATAAAATAAGAATATATATATATATATATATATATCTATTCTTTTTCAGACTCTTTCCCATTATAGGTTATTACAACATATTGAATATAGTTCCCTGTGCTGTACAGTGAATCCTTGTTGTTTATTTTATACATAGTAGCGTGTATCTGTTAATCCCACACTCCTAATTTATCCCTACCCACCCCCTTTCCCCTTTGGTAATCATAAGTTTGTGTTTTATGTCTGTGAGTCTGTTTCTGTTTTGTATATAGATTCATTTGTATTATTTTTTAGACTCCACATATGAGTGATGTCATATAATATTTGTCTTTGTCTGACTTACTTTGTTTAGTATTATAATGTCTAGGTCCATCCGTGTTGCTGCAAATGCAAATGACATTATTTCATTATTTTTTATGGCTGAGTAATATTCCATTATATATATATATATATATATATATATCTCACATCTTCTTTATCCATTCATCTGTCGATGGACACTTAGGTTGCTTCCATGCCTTGGCTATTGTAAATAGTGCTGCAATAAACATGGGGGCACGTGTATCTTTTCTAATTATGGTTTTCTCTGGATATATGACCAAGAGTGGGATTGCAGGATCATATGGTAACTCTATTTTAAGTTTTTTGAGGAACCTCCATACTGTTCTCCATAGCGGCTGTATCAATTTACATTCCCACCAACAGTGCAGGAGGGTTCTCTTTTCTCCACACCCTCTCCAGCATTTATTATTTGATGACGGCCAGTCTGATTGGTGTGAGGTGATACCTCACTGTGGTTTTGATTTGCATTTCTCTAATAATTAGTGATGTGAAGCATCTTTTCACGTGCCTGTTGGCCGTATAGATGGTGTTTGTTTTGTTTTGGCTGTGCCGCGGCATGTGGGATCTTAGTTCCCTGACCAGGGATCGAATCCATGCCCCCTGCATTGGAAGTGTGGAGTCTTAACCACTGGACTGCCAGGGAAGTCCCTAGATTGTTTATTGATGGTGTTCGAGACCAAGACAAAGGTGGCATCATGTGTACACACACGTTCTTCTGACCTGAGGCTGTGGGTCTCCAAATCTGTACAGTCAAGGGGGCTCCTGGTGAAGGTGGGAGCTGCCGCCCTGGGCAGGCTAGTCCACAGGATGGGCAGGCAGGGCCTCTCAAAGGAAGGTCTCACTCCCCACCATGCTCCCCCCTACCTGGACACACACACTCAAGCAAAAACTTTCATTTTTTCCTTTGCACCAAATTGCTTTTCGAATTGTTCTCTGGGGTTAAGAAAAAAAAAGTGCACGCTGTTTCTAAAAATTCACCTGTTCAGATTTGGTGTTTCTAACACATGTAGGAAAACTAACTCATCTCACAGGCCCAACATGCCACCTAATTCCTGAGAAGTAGGAGAAGGAACCACTCGAGTGCTGTTTTTAGTGGGTTCAAGGAAATCGTTCCAGAAAAAGTCATCCACTGTGTTGGTATAAGAGGAGGTGAACCTTGATGGGTGTGGGGAGGTGGGGAGAGGCTATGGAATGCCTTAAGCTTAGAGATTTAGACATAGATACAAGATCATGACATGATTTTACTGGGAACACAATATTCTAAAAACCCAAATATTCAGAATAACAGAAGAAGAGTTGTTTCTGGAAATAAAAAGAGAGGTGTGGGGCTTCCCTCGTGGCGTAATTGTTGGGAGTCTGCCTGCCGATGCAGGGGACGCGGGTTTGTGCCCCGGTCCAGGAGGATCCCACGTGCCGTGAGCCATGGCCACTGAGCTTGCACGTCCGAAGCCTGTGCTCTGCAACGGGAGAGGCCACAGCAGTGAGAGGCCCACGTACCACAAAAAAAAAAAAAAAGAGAGGTGTGGATAAGTGCCCTCAGCCACCAGGAAGGAGCTGGTCTACACAGCACCCTGGGCATTGAAGACAAGGTCTGGGTCACTTCCTGGATCCGCCCTTCTGTGTCAGGTCTCTCTGGCTAAGTTGCTAATGTCATCGGTTACGACATCACATCAGAAAATGAGCCCAACCTGCAGCATCAGGATGGGCTGTAGCCTGGGAAGCGGGTAGATGCAAAATGAGTCAGTTTATGTTCTTTTTCCTCAGGGCTGGTAGGCTTCGAGGGGGGCGGTACGGCTGAGTCCTCCAGTGCCTCCTGCCCCTAAAATGGAATGACTTCTGTGAGAGCTGGCGGAGAGGGGCGTGGTAGTCCCGGAAGGACACTTGAGCCTGTGTCACAGGGACGGTTCAGCTGGGGGACGGGCGGCTCCTGCCAGCATCTGTGCCCTGTCTGTGTGAACAGATGCAAACCTGCTTGTATGCTTGGGAGGCTCTGCCGCGAGGCCTTCCCCAGAGACCTCTGGACGGGGGTCCGCAGGGATGAGCATTCTCTTCACGTCACATCTTCTGTGCGTTTGTTAGGGCTGCAGTGACAAAGTGCCACAGCCTCGGTGGCTCAAACGTCAGATATTTGTTGTCTCACGATGCCGTAAACTGGAGGCCCAAGATCAAGGTGTCAGCAGGCCTGTCCCTCCCGAGGCCTGTCTCCTGGGGATGTAGACGGCCGTCTCCTCCCTGTGTCCCCACATGTCATCCCTCTGTGTGTGTCTGTGTCCTCACCTCCTCTTCGCATAAGGACACCTGTCCTATTGGATTAGGGCCACCCCGTGACCTCATTTTACCTTCATCACCTCTTCAAAGGCCTCATACCGTCACATTCAACACATGTTGACTACACAGCTTCAGTGTATGAATCTGGAGGGACATAGCCCCCCAGACACTCAGCCCATAATATGAGTGTCCTCTCTCTTTATTTTAATTTTTTGCAATACACATGTATTACTTATGGAACGCTGAAACGTACTTTAAAGTAACCTACATCTTATAAATACAAAGATGCCAGGGGGAGATGTGCTGTACCCGGAGCTGCCGTTGTGAAAGCAGAAGTGGGCTCACGTGGAGAAACGGAGACACTAATTGGCCGGTCAGTTCGCGCCTCTGTTGCATCACTGTCTTCCCTGCCGTCCACCGCAGCCAGACTCAGCTGGGACCGCCTCCCTTTGGGGAACAGAATCTAAAGGGAATTTGGAATCTGGTAGGACAGAGAAGATGGGAACACAAGTAATGACGATTTGAGTCCCAGGGCATTCCTCTGACACTGTGCTGGGATCACCTTTGACAGGAAGAGTCCCAGCTCCTGCCGACCCAGCGAGTCGGAGTCGGGGCCGAGAGTAATCAGAGCCATGCAGTAGTAATAACAGCGATGCCGATGCTGATGGCAGCCCCCCCACGGGCAGGTCCATTCTACGTGTTTTCACTTCGCCCCCCAACGTCACTGTGAGGCAGGGACTGTTGTTGTTCCCTGTTTTCACGTGAGGAAACTGAGGCACAGAGAGGCTAAGTAATTTGTGTGAGGTCACACAGCCAGAAGGGTTGAAGCCAAGTCCCCTGCCTGGAGATCTTGTTTGTTCAACCCCTTGTGAATAAGTTCAATAAAAGTAAAAGGGACAGAACCTCCCCGCTTTGATGAAAAAACTTTCCCCAGTTAGAGCTGGCCACGGAGACTTTCAGCGAAGTAATGAAGGGGTCAGGAATGGAAGCCCCCCAGCGGGTGGGGGGTCGGCCTGGATGTCTCCACGCCCCTCTCAGCCCTCCAGGTAGAGCTGGTCCGCAAGCAGGATGCCTGCTCGGATGGGTTGCAGGTCTGCCTCTGCCGTCTCTCTGGGGACAGGCCTCTCCTCCTTCCGCAGCCCCTCCCCCAGTGCCAGACCCCTGCCAGGACCCCCAGTTTCACAGCTTATGACCTGGGCATACTTGACCTCTGGAGGAACACGGAAACCAGAATTCCTGGAGTCACTGCCCAGAGACCTGAGCGAACAGCAGCCCCCAGCCCCCCGCCTGGGCCTCGCAGAAGTGAAAGTGGGCTGTATGTCTGCAGAGGAAGGTCCCCCCCAGGGGGTCCATTAGGCCCCCGGGCGTGGACGACTGTCACTGTGAGCACCAAACCCGCTGGGGCCACACCAGCACCTGCTGAGAGCCCAGCCATCTTATAGCAGACCCTGCGGTCCTTTGTTTTATAGCCTGTGTAAGAGGGACGTCGTGGTTTCAGTGACATTTCTGCCTTTGGAAGGTTAGGTTTGGATGTAAGATGCCCCTGTGGCCCAGCTGCCCGTACATACCAGATGCCTGTGCGTCTGCCAGCTCCCTTGGACCAGGGAACGTGGAGCCTGCCCACGAGGTAGGACTCCTGCCCCACGGGGGGTACCTTCATCCGCCACTCTGAGCCCTGCCTGGGCGCCATGGTGGGGGTCTGCACAGTGACTGCCTCTGCCTCTCTCCTTCCATCCACCCCAGCACACGATGGGCTTTGCCCTGCGCTGTGGCTGGTGTTCACCAAGTGCCTGTGAAGCGTCTACCCCCAGGCAGGCTGGAGTGCCCTGCCAGTGCCAGGCCAGCCGGTGGCACCCTGACCACCTGCCTTGCTGGACCTGTTCCCTAGGACACTGCACCAAGGTCCATGCTTCCAGCCACTGGCTGAAACCCCTATATCCAAGCACCTGCCATCTACCTGCCACTCTCCAGGGTCCCTGCTGCCCTGTCCCTATCAGACACAAGGGCCACCCTGGGCCACTTTTCCTCAAAGGTGGCCTTCAGGTATCTGGCCCACCCACCCCCTTGGGTGCTAGCTGCACAGCCCCACTTAGCACTGCCATGGCCCAGCTGTGGCCCTTGGCACAGATAGCAGCAATCATGCTCAGCTCCTCAGTGACCTTGAACCTGGGCATCTCCTGAGATCTGCTTTGGCTGTGGGACTCCAGCAAAGGCAGTGCAAGATGTCTCTAAATGATGACACCGAACTAAATTGTAAAAGGGCTAAAATGATAAAATTTGTGTTATGCATATTATACCACAATTAAAAATAAATGGGGACTCCCCTGGTGACACAGTGGTTAAGACTTCGAGCTCCCAATGCAGAAGGCCCGGGTTCGATCCCTAGTCAGGGAACTAGATTCCCACATGCATGCCACAACTACGAGTTCACATGTCACAACTAAGGAGCAGGTGAGCCACAACTAAGGAGCCCGCCTGCCACAGCTAAGACCTGGTGCAACGAAATAAATAAATAAAACATTAAAAATAAATAAATAATAAAATAAAACAAATGATCTTTTTCTGAAGAAGTGGCTTTAAAAGGACCTGCATGTGGGGCTCATTGTCCTGCTGCTTTTGGCACCCCTGTGATCCTACCGTATATGAATGGCTGGCCTCTGGGTCCTGAGGCACACAGCCCAGTCACCACCGTCCCCCCAGGGGACTGCCAGCCAACCACCGGTCACAAGGCCACTGACTGCCAGTTGACTTCAGACGCTGGTGAACTCAGCCAAAACCAGCAGAAGAACTGCCCAGCTGAGCCCAGCCTAACTGCCAACCCACAGAATCATGGGCTAAATAGATGGTTATTTTAAGCCCCTAAGTTTTGTGGTGGTTTGTTACAAGGCTGTAGCTAACCAATACACCAGCTCATCACCTTCCCTCTGCCAGCTCACACCAAGAGAGGTCTCAGCATACTCTCCTTTCAAAATAGATGGAAAGATATAACTAATGCCTTACGTTTCCTTGTTACTTTACAGCTGTGATCAGCTGATGTATTTCAAAGTGCTGTAAGCATTTGAGCTACCTTAATGTTGATTTAAAAGAAATGAAAACCAGTGGTGTTCATTTATCCTAATTCCACCAGGAAGCCGCTTGAATCACTGCTCCAAGAATTTCAATTTTATAGAATATAATATAGGGAACATCCGACTGGGCTACATTTTCAGAACTTGCTAAACTAAATTACCATAACTCCTTTCCAGTTATGCATCAGTGAGAATAAGATCAGGAATCGGGTGGGGTTTCTAGCTGTTGTACACCACAGCTGGGCCCCAGACGCCCTTTCAGCCCACATGGCTCCCGCCCCGCCCCGCTGCAGACGGAATCCT
Source organism: Mesoplodon mirus (assembly GCF_964341445.2). Taxonomy (NCBI): domain Eukaryota; kingdom Metazoa; phylum Chordata; class Mammalia; order Artiodactyla; family Ziphiidae; genus Mesoplodon; species Mesoplodon mirus. The sequence continues at coordinate 145,155,416 of NC_138982.1, read as the reverse complement.
GCCTCCCCTGTCCCCCGAGCCCCCCCCCCCCCACCGCTCGGCGTGAGGGATGGAGCACGCTCTCAGTGATCACGTGCTGGCTGCCCAGCACCAAGCCAGGAACTGGGTCAAGAGGCAAACTCCACGTCAAGAGGCCCAGTCCGTCTGGGGCGCATGCACCATCCATCCATCCAAGAAGTGTGGGGAAGGGGCACAGAGGCAGTGACCGAGCAGGGCACGGAGAGGTGGACACAGTGCACAGGGCAGAGGAGGTCTCCTCTTGCTGGAAATGTGGCCTGTACCAGGGCTGCGAAGGGCGGCTGGGAACGCGCAGAGCGGCCGGTGGAAAGGACAGCAACTCGGGGTCTGTGCCCACCTCTGCGTCACCCCAGCCCCGGCCATCTGGCCTCCCACGTACAAAGCTCACGCACACGCTGCTCTAGCCGACGGTACCAGGAACGTCCACGGAGCCAGCCCCCAGGTGCCGTCCAAGTGGTATCCTGCTACCCCCACCGACAGGCACGACACCAGCAACAGCTGCTGTTCACTGAGCCGCTGCGCCTGCTCCAGGTCCTGGGATCCAGGCCAGCAACCCTCCCCCACCTCCCCCACCAGCCTGCATCGCTTCCATCCTGTGAGGGCCGTAACATTAATCCCATTTCACAGATGAGGCAAGTAAGCCTGGCAGAGGCTGACAAGCAGGCTCCTGTCCTCACAGCTAAGGACCGGGTTTGAAGAAGCTTCATGTGACGTCAACCCTGAGATAGAAAGGGACACAGAGGAAACATTGTCCTTCTGAGTCCAACCTTGTTGACTGAGAGTTTGGGACTGAAACCTGTAGCCTCATTTTTAAAAAGTTATTGTTTATAATTTTATTAAGACGTATGTTTATATATCATACAGTTCCCCCGTGTCAAGTGTACAGCTCCGTGGTTTTTAAGAAACTTCCCAAAGCGGGCCACGTTCCCCTGCGAGCTGTGAAACCTTCCCATCACTCCAATGGGACCCTTCTTGGCCATTTATTATTCATCCTGTTGGGTCCCCACAGTCACCACCGCCCCGGGCAACCTCCGATCTACTCTCCGTCTGCGTAGATTCGCCTACTCTGAGCGTTTCGTGTAAACTGCAGCCTGCATTTGGCACCTGGAATCTCAGGCTCAGCTGCAGGCAGGAGCCACTTCCCTTCCTCCCCTCTTCTCACTGCCCCTGGGGGAGCATCTGCGGGTAAAGGACACACCCCACCTGCCAGGCTAACCCCGGGGGAGGGGGAAGGACGGGGAGCCAGGGCCCTTCCCGGTGCCGCGGCCCGCTTCCCCCTCGGCCCCCCGAGGTCCTCTCGGGCTCCCAGAGCTCAGCGTGAGTGCCACGGCCCTCGCGGCCTCAGCAGGCCTGCCCTGGCAGGCAGGGGTCCACGTCGGGACCGCTCGGAGCTCGACCCTGGGAGCCTGGGGTGGAGGAGGCCGGGCGCTTCTCCTGAGCACGACCTGAGGCTGAGCTCGGCTGCAGGGGCCGCCCACAGACCACAGGGCCACCCTGCCTCTTGGGGTGCCAAAGAGGCACCACAGCGATACCCAGGTTCAAGCCTCAGGCTGCTGCCAAGAAGGAGGGGCGCTGTGAGCGCTTTGATCTCCTTGAGCTTTATCCGCAGATAAGGTCTCGCGGGGCTCATCGCTCGTCCCCAAGACACAGCAAACGTGTCGTCATTTTCTGCCCCTGAGGATACAGGCAGATGAGGGTGTGGCCCACGAGGATGGCCCGGGCCCCCAGCTGGAAGTGGGTCCAAGTTAAACGCACCCGTGAGTTCCGCTTCAGACGGTCCATCATGTGGCACCTCCCTCCGGAGCTCCGTCCACCCCTTCTCCGCGTCCGTCCCACTGTCATCACTGCCGCCTGTTCCTGTAACTGTGGCCGTCTGGGCCTCCTGCACCTTCCATTTCAGCAAGTCGTGTCCAGCCCACCCGCTGCTGCTGGACTCATCATTTTTGTGTGTGTGTGTGTGGTACGCGGGCCTCTCACTGCTGTGGCCTCTCCCGTTGCGGAGCACAGGCTCCGGACGCGCCAGCTCAGCGGCCATGGCTCACGGGCCCAGCCGCTCCGTGGCACGTGGGATCTTCCCAGACCAGGGCACGAACCCATGTCCCCTGCATCGTCAGGCGGACTCTCAACCACTGCGCCACCAGGGAAGCCCAGCTGGACTCATCTTGATTCAGCTTCCCAAGGTGACGGCTGTGTCCCTCCAAGCCCAAAAGCCTTCAGGCATGTGGGGTTAGGCGAAACACCTCCCTCTGGTGGTCCAGGCTCTCCAGGCTGGGCTCTTTCTCATCCTGCTGGATCACAGAGCTGAGACAGGCTTGGGTGTGATGCTTTGTCCAGGAGCTTCCATCCCCAGGCAGCTGGACGGAGGGAAGAGGAAGTGAGGCCGGGGGGACAGGAGGAGTATGGGGTGCAGTCCACTGTGTCTCAGCTCCCAGGTCAGGTTGCCTCAGACGGGATAGATGAAGGGCTTGTGCCTGGAGGCCGTCCCCAGAGGCAGGCAGAAGAGGGAACTGACCCATGGGCCCCTTCCTGTCCCCCAAAGCCGACGCCCTGGCTGTCAGCTCCTGGGGTTTGGCCTCAGCGGCTGAGGCCCTTGCTGAGGTCTTGCTGTTTCCCGGGACTGGGTGATGGGGTGAGTTCGGTCAGCCCAGCCCAGCTTGGGGAGAACAGGGAATCAGGACACAGACATGCACAGAGGGACGACCACGCGAGGACACAGGGAGAGGGTAGCCGTCCACATGCCCAGGAGAGAGGCCTCGGGAGGGACCAGCCCTGCGACCCCTGGTTCTTGGACGTCCAGCCTCCAGACTGTGAGAGAATCCATGTCTATTGTCTGAGCCCCCAGCCTGGGGTGCTTTGCCTGGCAGCCCCCCTGCCCTCCCTGCCCCGTTGAGTGGCTCCGCCCCCCAGCTTGGCAGGCAGCCTGCTACCCCTCACTGTGGTTAGTGGGCAGTGCCCCCCAGGGTGTCCCCTCACTTCTCTGCTGAGCAGCCACTGGGGGCTGGACCCTGAGCAGGGGCCGTGAGGGGGAGCTGGGGCCCCACCGACGGATAGGCAGAGGGACAGGACCAGGCCTGCTCTCTGTGACCCCCGCTCTGTGACCTAAAGTTTATGGACTGACCCCAAATGCTCTCCCCAGCTGAACCCAGCCCCTCACTGTTCAACGCTACAGCCCGGCACCACTAATCAGGGCTAGAGGCTGGAGGTCTTGTCTTCATTCGCCGGGGTACGGGGCTGATTACTTCTACATTATACACCCTTTTCTGTACTTGTTGCAGCATACTGCAAATTAATAGAGCAAATAAAATTGCTGAGGGAATGTGTAAAATATTCGAGGAGTATGTTCGAGCAATTTAGAAGCAATCTTCTCACAGAAATTGAAATGCTAATTATAAATAATTATGATCTATTTACTAAGATAATCAACACTATTATACTGGTCTGAGCTTCTGCTGGCATCAGGAATAAGAAAACTGCATTCCCCAGACACCCGGCGGACAGGGTGAGCCAGCCTCAAACTCAGGCAGGCCTCCTCCCGGCTCCTCCCAGCAGCCTCCACCCTCTGTCCTCTCCTCCCTCCTGGCTCTGGCACCCCCTCTGAAATGTGCTCCCAAGAGCATTAACAACCTGCTTCCACCCTGTCTGGACCAGTCTCCCGGGTCTGAGTTCTGACTTTGTAACTTACAGCTGTGTGACCTTAGGCAGGTTTCTTAACCTCTCTGTGCCTCAGTTTTCTCAATTCCGATGGGGCTAATAAAAGTACCTGCCTCATAGGAGTGTCATGAAGATCAAAAAAGATGAGGTCGACAGGGCCTTACCCAGCACCTGGCGTGGGGTAAGTGCTACACAAAACCAGCTGTGTGGATGACGCTCAGGATCGGGGTGGGGGGGGTGATGACCATCTCTATCTGCCCTTCCTCCCTCCATTCATCGGGAAGGTCAGGGATTACTCTTGTGATCTGAATTATGTATGCATTGATCATTCTAAAAAGGTGGACTCCAGACCAGCCTCGACAGCAACAGCTGGGCTCTAAGCAATTCTCTGACCTCATCCTAGACCTGCTGAAGCAGAAATTCTGGGATGGGGTCTGGCCACTTGCATTTCAACAAGCCTACCAGGGAATTCGATGCAAACTCAAGTTTTGAGAGCCACTGCTCTAAAAGCTCTACCCTAAAAAAGTAAATAAAAATAAATTCAGTATCCTAGGTTGCAGAGTTGCACAAGAAAACAGAAAAATATGTCTGTTCTTTCTCTTCCCGCACGAAACATGATGATTTCTTTATTATCACAGAGGTCACACTCAGCCCACTCTGACCCTGAGCCCCCAGCCAAGCCCAGCGTGTGTGTCCTGTGGCTGCCATAACCAAGTGCCATACACTGGGGTGCACAGACAGCAGAACTTTATTCTCTCACGGTCTGGAGGCTAGCAGTCTGTGGTCAAGGTGTCGGCAGGGTTGGTTCCCTCAGGAGGTGCCAGGGAATGGTCTGTTCCAGGCCACTCTCCTAGCTTCTGGGGGTTGCTGGTAATTCTTTTTTTTTTTTTTTTTTTTTTTTGCGGTATGCGGGCCTCTCAGTGTTGTGGCCTCTCCCGTTGCGGAGCACAGGCTCCGGACGCGCAGGCTCAGTGGCCATGGCTCACGGGCCCAGCCGCTCTGCGACATGTGGGATCTTCCCGGACTGGGGCATGAACCCGTGTCCCCTGCATTGGCCGGCGGACTCTCAACCACTGTGCCACCAGGAAAGCCTGGTTGCTGGTAATTCTCGCTGGGGGTTCCTTGGCCTGTAGAAGCATCACCCCAATCTCTGCCTCCATCTTTACATGGAGTTATCTGTGTGTGTACTCCTGTCTCTGTGTCCAAATTTCCCCTTTTTATAAGGACACCAGTCATACTGGATTAGAGTCACCCTACCCCGGGATGACGTCATCTTTACTCATTACATCTGCAAGGACCCTATTTCCAAATAAGGTCACAGTATGAGGCACCGGGGGTCAGGACTGTAGCACGTGAGTTGTGAGAGGACACAGTTCAACGCCAAACCCCCAGTAAAACCCACCCTTCGTGTCTAGACAGAGACTGTACACAGGCCTCACTCGTTTCTGAGTGAGCTTTCCAGGATTTCTGGTTTGTGAAAGGGATCAGAGCCTGGTTGCTTAGACTTTGTGACCCTGGAGCTGACTATGAGGGATGCGCTGCCTGCTGAGTAGGGCTCCTGGGCCTGGGCGCGTGCTGGGCATGACGTCCCTCCCACCCCTGGCTGGGCACGCGGCCTGGGAGCGACCTGACCTCCATCCGCACCTGGCTCGCCCGTGAGCAGGTAACAGCACACCCTCCTACGCTGCGGGCTGTACCCTGACTCAGCGCTGATCTGCCCTGGCTTCTTGCCCCAGAGCCTCACATGAGTGTGTTCCCCTGTGGGAGGTGTTGCTTGTCTCATTTAATCACGGAATCCAATGTGAAAATGGTGTTTGTTTTACAGAACTTAGAACTCAGACAACTTACAGACAGGCTTTAGCTAAATAAAATGACACGTATCTGCTAAATATTTGCCCTCACGAGCATCATTATTTTTTTAAAGTAATGAATGCCGCTTGTGAAATCAGAGAAGGACTCGGGTACAGAAATAACTAGTACCGCGTGCCTTTCTCTACGGCTGTGCCACATCCAGGCCGAGTAAAGAGAAGAGGCCTTGCTCTCACCCCTGTGTGTGTGCATCATGGCATCTATGGACACGAGACCTTGGAAGGACCGGTTTCTGGAGGGGAGTGAGTGCTCACGTCCGAGGGCGGCTGGGCCTGACGGCTGTTCAAGGTCAGAGTGGCTCAGACGTCCTGTGACCATGTTGGGGTCACGGTCCTCTGGTCTCACCTAAGCTCTGTAGGGAGTTGAGTTGTGTGTTGCACGTGGGGTCTGTCTCAAGAAGGAGGAGGCCAGGGTTCCAGGTTCACAGGGGGAAACACATAAGTAAAGCCCCTCCCCAGGGTCGCCCCTCAGCTAGGACGTGGCTTCTGGCAAAAGCCCCCTTGTCTCGGCTTCAAGTTGACTCTCTCCTCCCCTCCTCCACTGGCAGGCCACTTGCGCCCCCAGACCCCCTTCCAGGGCCACCCCGAGGGCCTGGAGCCTTGGCACCAACTGGGGAGGCCTCGGAGGAGTCGGTCCCATCTCTGCAGCCCCCGGCCAACCTCGGGGTGAGGCAGCCCCAGGAGCACGCTCTCCTGGAGGCCCGGGAGAGTTTCCTGACAAGACACAGGTGACCCAGCAAGGACCCAGCCCCCAGTGGAGACAAAGGGCTTGGTCTGTCCCCTCCACTAGAGCTGAGCCATACGAACGTCAGGCTGCAGGGGGTTGCAGAAGCAGGCGGGCGCTGGGTCCGCCGGGCCTGGGCCCCCGGAGGCCAGAGAAGGTCACTGAGTGGGGGGCCTCTCGGAGTCCCGCTGGCAAAGCAGGAGGAAGGCCTCTGCAGGGCGGGCTCTTTTGGGAACGGGTCTGCGTCTACGCCGCCGGCTGCCTGTTTCCTCGGCTATCTCCAGTTCAGTCCGCTTTAGACTCTGGTGGCCTTGAGGACAGGTTTACAGGATAAGTCGATCTGGTGCTTCAGCATTCCCGGGAATGTTTGGGGGATGGGAACGGGGTCAGGATATGGCAGAAAAGCCATTTCCACGAGACTAATTTCCTGAGGTATGAGTCTCCTGGGGGGCTGTAACAAAGCACCACCAACTGTGGCTTAGAACCCAGACCCATCCTCCCCAGTTGGGACTATAGTCTGGGATCAAGGTGTCACAGGGCCGCACTCCCGTCAGAGGCTCCAGGGGAGGGTCCTTCCTGCCTCTCCCAGCTCCGGGGGCTCCGGGCGTCCCCTGGCTCGTGGCCACGTCACCCCAGTCTCTGCCCCTGTCATCACGTGGCTTCTCCCTATGTCTGCGTCTTCTCACCGCCTCCTTTAAGGAGGCCCGTCACGTGTCCTTGGACTAGGGCCCACCCTGCCCCAGTGTGACCTCATCTTAACTAATCACATCTGCAACAACCCAGTTTCCAAATAAGGTCACAGGTACAGAGGTCGCGACTTCAACACATCTTTCTGGGGACACAGTTCAACCACAGCACCTAACAGATCGTAAACGCGGTACACGTGAGCCTCACCCCAGGCTGGGCCTCGCTGTCCAGGGCCTGTCTCTGCTCGTGGGTACTGACGAGCACACGCAGGACACAGAACCCCAGGGTGACAGGCCTGCAAGGTCGTTGCTCAGCAGCCCCTCTGTCCCAGATCTTCTGGCCAAGCAGCTGACGCAGTCCTCAGCGGGGGACAGTTCTGGCTGGGGCCCAGCTCCTCAGACCCTCCCACACCTGTCCCAAAACAGGGGCGCCAGGTGAAACCCACAGAGGCCAAATGACTCCCAGGACTGGGCCTCTGTACTGGGAGTCCGGAGAGTGAGTGGTTCTCACACCTGCTCTCACTCTCCTTTTCTCCATCCCGCTGCCCACCCCACAGCACTGTCCCCACGGGGGTGAGAGGTCTTCCCGCCCCCTCTCCTGGTCCAGCCCCTCACCTGTGCCCGACACTCCGAGGGCAACCCACCCCTGGGGTCTCTGGCCCCAATCCCCAGGTCCCGGCCCTGCTGAGTGTCAGTCCCCCAGGCATTGCCGGTTCGCTCACAGACCCCCGAGTCTGGGTGTCCCAGGTCATCCTCAGACACAGCTAATGCGAGCAGATGGTCAGCAGGGGCTCGCCTGCAGTGCCTGACTTGGGGCCCTGGGAGGGACACCCACGCAGCTGGATGGGGACGCTTGTTCTTTCCCGGGGAACCACAAGGCCCTTTGAGTTCAGCTGGGAATTTAACAGAGAGCGTCGCCTTTCTCCTGCTGCTTGTTTCGATCGAATGTTGCTTTTAGGTCCAAGGAAAGCGACTGGATTTAGGGACAGTTCTGGTCCTCAGAGAGTATGATCGCAGAGGAACGCACACAGGGCAACAGACAAAATAGAAACACTGGCTGGATTACCTTACCCTTGAGAGACCCAGCCATGTACGCAGCAGGGATGGGAGCAGCAGCGGGGAAGCTGGGGAGGGCGGGGCTTCGACACTGGGTTGGACCTGTTGATGTCAGTTCGAATATCACTTGATAAAGTGATATTTGATACTCATACCTCAAACGATCTCCAAGGCATGGAGTTTAATAGAATATCGGAATGATATGTGCTATACGATGCCAGTTATGGAAAAAGGAAAAAAACTCAGCCTGCAGGATACCGTACATACTGTGTGTATCCATCCTTACATCAACCCTTAGAAAAGGACCTGGAAAGATACACCCAAGCTCTCAAATGTTGGAGGGAAGAGATCGGGTTTGGGGGTGATAAAAGGACTGGAAACCTGCTGTGTAATTGCTGGGGTATTTTCACGTTTATCATTTTATTATAAAGGGTACAAATGAACAGCCAGACATAAAGGCACACAGGACGAGGTCCTGGCGCCCTGAGTGTGGAGTTTCTGTCCCTGAGGAGTTGGGGCGCCGTCCCCCTCCAGCATGTGGGTGCCTTCACCAAGCCAGAAGCCCCCTGATCTGTCATTGTTCATTTTGAAACTTTTACAAGGAGAATACATTTCTATGCCACTTAGGTAACAAAAAATTAGTTTTTAAAAAAGCCACAGCATTTTCAAGAGTGAAAACACTCCAACAACTGTAAAAAGAAAAAGAAAAAGTTCTAGAAAAGCATAGAAAGTAAGTGTTGCTAGTAAAGAAAGCCTAGGGGATCTGAGTTGAAACGATAGGGCATTTACCTCGGCTGTGCCTTTCCTGGCAGCTAAGGTAGAAGAGAAATACCAACAGCTGCACGGATTTTGCTTTCTAACTATTTAAAGGAAACAACGTATATCTGACGAGAAAAAGTTTTCTCCTGGAATTGAATCGACAAGATTTTGCCTTGAGGGTCCTTGGAGGAAAGTCGGAAGTTCCACTGAGGGTATCGGTCCCGCCTGTGAAATGAGGGGCTCCTCCAGACACCGAGGACGCTCCCCACCGGTGACTGTGACCAGCTCCTCCCCAGGTCCCACCTGTGCTGTGTGACAGTGGGAGGTTGGGGGGGAGATGCAGAGGGGCTTCCCACACCCCAGGGCCTGCCCCACGTGAGAACGGGACCACTGATCCAGACGCGCGGGCCAAGGGTGATGGACCTGAGCACACGCCTCTCAGAAAAGCTCTGTGAGTAGATATAACTTCTTACTATCATACTCCCATTTTACAGCCGAGAAAATGGAGGCCCAAAGCACGTACATATAACTTGCCTAAAATTTTGCAACCACTGAGCACTAAAACGGGGATCATTTGAACCCAGTCCTTTGATGCCAGGACTCCGTGCTTTTCCAAGGAATACATTTTCCACAAATACACACATACACACACACACACACGCCTCTTTCCGTCCACGCTTGGGGCACTTGTAACCACGCAGCCGTCGGGGGTTAGCCCCCTGGGAGGCTTCCCTCCCCAGGGTCCATTGTAGCTGTGCGAGTTCTCAGTTCCCCACGGCTCCCCTGTTGGACTGGAGATTCGGGAAGGCGGGTCTTCACGGCCGTGTCTAGACCAGGGCCAGCCCACGAGAGGGTCTCAAGCAACAATCGTGGACTCAAATCCACACCAGCAACCGCCATCATGCGGGTGAAGGAAGACGAAAGTCTTCCACGCTCCAGGCAGCCCCAGCTATAGCTGTGGAGAGAATCCACAGGACCAAACCCACACCCGCAGAGAGAGGCTGTCAGTTGCAAAGGTTGACAAGGGTGGGGCCGCTGGGGCAGCTTCTCAGGGAGAAGTAACGCCGGGAAGACCCGAGCTCTCGCGACAGCTGAGCTGCTCCAGGCAGGAGCTCAGAGGGGCGGTGGTCCCGAGACGGGGCCTTAGGCTGCTGGGGGCGAGCGAGGGCTGCCTGGGTCCCTTAGCGCCAGGGTCTGCCAAGAGTGCTTGCCGTTCTCGGTCCCCATCCCAGGAAGGTAGAAGTGTGTGAAAGAACACGAGTCTTCCCAAACTCCGCCCCCAAATATGACCAATAGAAAATTGTTTGGGGGGGCGGGTACGCGGGACTCTCACTGCTGTGGCCTCTCCCGTTGCGGAGCACAGGCTCCGGACACGCAGGCTCAGCGGCCATGGCTCACGGGCCCAGCCGCTCTGCGGCATGTGGGATCTTCCCGGACCGGGGCACGAACCCGTGTCCCCTGCATCGGCAGGCGGACTCTCAACCACTGCGCCACCAGGGAAACCCAGAAAATATAATTTTGATATCAAGCCCTCAGACCTTTTAAATGTAATTTCGCATCTTTATCATCAATAAGATTGTACGATCTGTGTCGCGGAACCTCTGGGGTTTGTTTGTAGGGTTGACAATACGCTGTAGATTTTCCATGGCGATGCCTGTGGCTGGTGAGGAATGTTCCTGTGTGAATATCCCACAACAGGGACCGAGTCCTGTGAATGGAGATTCGTTAGTTTGCTGTGGTACTGTCGGTTTCGCCGCTGCATACCATGACGCTCTTGTTTGACAAAACTGAGCATTTTACAAAGAGGAGTCGGCCTTTCTCTGGAAGGTGGAGCCAGGTGTCCCCACCCTTTTCAGAGAAGGACTTCTCAGTCTGCACGAGTCCCTGGAAAGGCCAGCGTAGGACACAGGCGAGCCTGGGCCCAGGGGCAGGCACAGCCCGTCCGGGGACTGAGCAGGGCAGGGCAGGACCATTGCTCCCGGGCCAGAGAGGCTGCTGGCAGGACAGGGTCGGGGCCACACTCTGTTCCCGTTCATTTCCCTCTGAGGTCAGGGCCGCTAAGCTGGTCGGACGCAGACGTGGTCCTGGCGAGGCTGCTGGCTGGGAAGAGCCAGGGAAGGTGGCGCCTGGACTGTGGTCCGGATGTTTGCAGAGAGCTGGCTTTCACCCAAGGCTGGTGCTGAAACCAGAGCTGCCAAGGCACAGCCGTGGGGCAAGCACCTGGCAGAGCATGTGGGACCCGGTCTGGCCACACATGCTGTGATGGGTGTCGTGCTGGGGACAGGACTGACCTCTGGGCTGATGAAGCCCTGGGGGTCTTGGGCGTGTCGAGTGGAGGCTTGGTGACTACAGGAGGAGGTCCAGGCTTCCTTCTGGTGCGGACAGGGTGGGCATGCCCCCATCGGCCAGCTCAAATCTATGTCTTTGAGCACTTGCTTTGTGGCTCCCATCGGCTAGGCTTCTAGAAAGAGTTTTCAGGTCAGAGGATAAGGGCATTTAACCTTGATTCCACGGTCGGCGCAGCCCCAGTTGAACCCCCTCCTGCCCCAGACTGAGGAGGCCCAGCGGCTGCTGCCCTGAGTCCAGGCCGTTCTCAGGACACCCCGGCCCAGGTGCTCCACGTCTCGGACCCCCGCTCTAGCTGGGGAGGCAGCATTTCACAGACCCAGTAGCCAGTCCTCCTGAAAAGCCCACACACAGGCCGAGCTGAGCACAAGGCCAGTGGGCCCCTTCCCTGCTCCCCTCTCCAGGGCACAGCCTGAAGGTCTGTGTCCCCCCCAGATTCATAGGCTAAATCCTAAGGCCCAGGCGATGGTGTTACAGTGGGGCCTCGTGGGGGTAACTAGGTCAGGAGCGGGGGAGCCCTCATGAGTGGCATCAGGGCCCTTATAAGAGGGGACTCTGGGAGACCCCTGTCCATTCTTCCAGGGGACAGCACAGAAGTCTGTCACCTGGAAGGGGCCCTCACCAACCCGGCAGGCACCCTGATCTTGGACATCCAGCCTCCAGAATAGTGAGAAATAAATGTCCACTGTTAGAGCCACCCACCTGTGGTGTTCCGCTGTGGCGACCAGCGCTGACTAATGTGCTTGTTTGTCTGTTTCATGGCCCGCGGTCCTCAAGCCTCACTGGGCTCTCAGGGACCCTGAGGGTTTCCTTGGGCACCGATGCCCAGGTCCTACCGCAAACCAATTGCATCTGAGTGCACAGGGAATTCTGGTACTAGGGGCAGCAGAGCCCAAGCCCTGGAGGGCCACTTCACCTCCAGGGACCCCGGCTGCAGGGAGCTGGAGAGACGGCTCACCCACTGGGCCCCTCACATACCGGGGTCGACTGTAACGATGGCTTTGTCCACGACGGCAATACTTTCACTGTTTCGATGATGAAAGAACATTGAGCATGAGTGTGCAGGAAACAGGAAGGATCCCCAGCCTCCGCTGGTCAAGGCCACGCTGCTGGACCCCAGCTTCCGGCTGCTCCATGCCCTCACCCCTGGAGACCCCCTTCCTTTGCCTGCTCTGGTCACCTGTGCCTTCGCCCCTCCCCCCAACAAGGAAGGCAAACCTCCAGCAAGTTCATCCTCAGCCTCAGTTCTTCAAGATCAGAGAGAAGACCTTGACCTCAAGGGCTGGAGTGAGGTATTCAGTCCCCTCCTGGAAAAACGACCCCTCCCAGCACACTCTGAAAGGCCCAGGTGGAGGGAACTGACTCAGACCCCGGGTCAGATGGAGAATGGAACCCTTGCGGCTACTCACACCTGCCCAGTCCACCCAGGGCTCCCTACCAGGTTTCTGGACACCCTTAATTCCTGCCGGAAGCGCTGAGTCAGCCGAAGTTTTCACCAGGTCTGAAGGTTCCGCTCTGGGACTTGGTTTCAGGGACCAACCGTCCCAGCTGCCCAGGACTGAGGCCTCCTAGGGCACAGGTCATCTTAGATTAAAGCACCACCGGGGGCGCCGAGTCCCCTGTCCCACAGAGCACACAGCAGTCAGCAGCTTGTTGCTCTGGGCAGCACTTGGGCTTAGGACACCTGTGGACCCAGCTCTGAAATCTGTGACTCTGGATGGAGGGGGTTGAATGGTGGCCTCGGAGAGAGACATGCACATCCTAACTGCCAGGACCTGTGAATGTGACCTTGTAAGACATCCGCTTGAAGACAGAGACGAGATGGGAGAGGTGCAGCCACAGCCAGGTGCTTCTGGAGCCCCAGAGGCTGAAAGGGCAAAGACCCCATCTCCCCAGCGTCTTCTGGGGGATTATGGTCCTGCGGACACCTTGACTTTGAACTTCTGGCCTCCAGAACCTGGAGAACGCATTTCTGTGGTTTTATGCGGCCTGGCTTGAGCCCCAGGAAACTCATCCAACTGGGCAAGTCTCTCGCCCCTGAGCTGCAGCCCCATCATCCGAAGTGAGAGAGTAACGATACTTCACAGGGTGGAAACAGAAAATGGACCGGAACCCTGCAGCTCCCCACCGCCTCACAGACGCTCCCTCCACGGCAGCCCTCTGGGCCCTGCCAGCACCAGCCTCTTGACAGCCACGGTCTGAGGAACCCCAGCCCCGGCCGCGTCTGCAGAAGGTGGACGGACCTCGGATCCCACGGCCGCCTTTGCTGCCTCTCACCTGCTCCACCATGCAGAGCCCGGCGTGTCCAGGCCGTGGCAGGCAGAATGTGGAGCTGGACCCCAAGATTCCCACCCTGGGGTGCACGCCCCTTCTCCCAGCTACTCCATCAAAGCCTCGCCTGGGGGCTGCTAGGAGGGGTCTCTCCCGATGTAACCAAGGTCCTGAACTATTGGCCTCAAGATGGGGAGACGGGCCTGACCTGAGCACAGGGGACTTTAAATCTGGATCCAGAGGCCACAGCAGAGGATCAGAGAGATGGAAGGGTGAGAGGGATTCGAGGAGGGGCAGGTGCTCTGTGGCCGCCTTTGAAGAGGGAGGGGCCATGCGGCAGGGAACTCGGCCAACAGCCCATGAGGAGCTGGATTCTGCCAACAGCCGTGTGAGCTGGGAAGGAGACCGGAGTCCGGATGAGAAGGCAGCCAGCCCGCACCTAGATCTCAACTCAGGAAACCCCGGGCCCGACCGCAGACACTGTGCGGTGACCACGCTCATGTCGTTTGTCACCCAGCCCAGCTAGCCAACACAGGCACAGGTGAGGAACAGGGAGGCTGACGGACTGGGCCAGGTGTAGCCAGGAGGGGACACGGGCGCTGCAGGATCAGGTGGGCAGGACAGACGCCTGGCTGTCGCGGTGGGGGGGGGCAGGTGGGGGAGGCGGTCAGAGCAGGTGCCCGACGGGAGCTTGTGACCAACTGACCAGTGGTGGCCTCAGTGGCATCAAGCTGCTTCCTTCTCTGAGGTGAGTCCTGAGTTGGCAGCTCCGACTCAGACACCCTGGGGAATTAGAAGCGCTTCCCTCTCTGGTTGTCAGGACCTCCCAGACCCTCCTTCCCACTGCAGAAAACGAGTCACTCAGGGTGACACTGGTTGCATGAAAGGTGCTGAAGCTGCTCGACCACGGTGATCCGGGGTCGGGGCTCCCTGGTCCTCTGGTTCTCCCGGTGGCCCCCCTACAGTGACCAGGTTTGCCCCTGGTCAGACCCTCCTGATGCCCTGACCCAAGGCCGCGGGGAAGCGTCTCTGCTGTCTGTGCGCCCCTCAGCCGCCAGCGTTTGCTGTGCCCACTTCCAGGGCTGTGCCCTGTCTGAGACTGTGGCTTCCGGGGTGCTGGCTGCGCGGCTGCATGAATCACTCTTTACCTGGAGGGTGGGCCAGCGGTCCTGGCGTGCACAGAAGAGATACGTCTACATGCTGTTTCCCTGTCACCGTCACAGTTTCTGACAATGTGGCCTGTGTGAGTTTAGAACTTATTCCAGGCCAGGCCTCCCTCCCTCTTTCCCAGAACTTCAGGGCTGCGTGGCCCTCACGCCTAGGAAGGTCCTAGCACAGGGCGGAGTGTCCTCAGGGCCTGGGTCAGGGAAGGGGTGTGAGGCCGGGCAGGAAAGCGCCCTGTGAACCTTGAATTAAACGACAGAATGGGGCTTCCCTGGTGGCGCAGTGATTGAGAGTCCACCTGCCGATGCAGGGGACATGCGTTCGTGCCCCGATCCGGGAAGATCCCACATGCCATGGAGGAACTAGGCCCGTGAGCCACAACTACTGAGCCTGCGCGTCTGGAGCCTGTGCTCCGCAACAAGAGAGGTCGCGGTAGTGAGAAGCCCGCGCACTGCGATGAAGAGTGGCCCCCGCTCGCCGCAACTAGAGAAAGCCCTCGCACAGAAACGAAGACCCAACACAGCCAAAAATAAATAAAATTAAAACAAACACACAAACAAACAAAAAAAAAAAAAACCCCCGACAGAATGGAGGCGCGGATGTCAGAAATCAGAAGCTACTTTCTCTCCCACCGTTTAGGCCAGAGGCAGTCCTCGTGCCTCGGCTGTAACACAGATGGACTCAGCCTGGCTCCACCTAACAAGCTCCCAGGGCTAGTTCCAGGAGGAACTAGGGTCGATTCCATCCAAAGGATACCACGATCCTGCTGGCGGGGCCGGGGCAAAAGGGTCCGGACTTTGGCCTCTTCCTCAGACAGCCTTCGTCCGAAGCCCACTGGTATCCCCTTGGCTGGTGTGACCGTGGGCAGGAGTCGGGGCTCCCAGGCCTCCCTGTACATGGTGGGCGGGGACAGTAAGAAACCCTGCAGCCCTGGAAACGGGAAAACCCTCCCACACACCTGTTGATTGGTTTTGTTTCTTCTTTATTATTGTGGTAAAAACAACCTAACACATTTACCTTTCTACCCACTTCAAGGTCTGTCCAGCTCGGTGGCATTCAGTACATTCACACTGCTGTGTAAGGATCACCACCGTCCGTCTCCAGAACTTTCCATCTTCCCAAACTGAAACTCCATCCCCATGAAACACTCCCTCCCATCCCCTCCCCCAGCCCCTGGCCCCCACCGTCCTGCTGTCTGTCCCTGTGAATCTGGCTCCTCCAGGGACCTCATGTAAGTGGATCATACAGTATTTGTCCTTTTGTGTCTGGCTTATGTCATTAACATGATGTCCTCAGGGTTCATCCATGTTGTGGCAGGTATCAGAATGTCCTTCTTTTTCAGGCTGAAATAATATTCCATTGTGTGGATGGACTGCTTTTTCTCTGTCCATCTATCCCCCGATGGACACTGGGTTGTTTCCACCCCTTGGCTATCATGAGTAGAGCTGCTGTGAGCATATGGGTGTACAAATATGTTTGAGACTCCACTTTCTCTTCTTTTGGGCTCATGCCCAGAAGTGGAATTGCTGGATCACATGGTATTTCTATGTTTAATTTTCTGAGGAACTGCCATACTGTTTTCCACAGGGGCTGTGATTCATTTCTGCTAACATTTTTCAAAAGATCTTTAAAAAGGAAACTAGGAGCAGACAGCAGGAAGTGAATCGCTTGGCCTGAAACCCAGAAGGGGAGTGGGTTCCTCGGATCCTGCGGGCCGAGGGGCTGTTCCCGGGCTCCAGCTGTGGCAGCCTCCGCGCCCGCCCACGCTCCCCACCCACTGCCCCTTGGGGGCTCCTTCCCTGGGCACAGGAGGCTGAAAGAGTGCAAGCCCCTGCCCACAAGCGGGACCCTCCCCCAACCCCAGTCCCACGAGCAGTAAAACCCCAGCCAGCGCCCTCCCCGCTCTGAGCTGCAATCCGACCTGCTAAGGAGCCTGCCCTGCTCTCCTCCAAAAGCCTGGGCATGAAGGACCCTTCCCCCACCACGGGCGGTATCATTGGCCTCCACCTCAGAACTGAATTTGGGATGGAGCTTCATCCGGCCTACGAGGGGTGACCGTACCAGGGCTTTCGCAGCAGGCCTGCTGGGCCGGGGCCTTGGCACCTGAGCACCTGGGTCCCTGTGTCCACAGGACGCTGTGAGCTCGGGCCGCACAGGGCTGCGTGGGGCGGGCTGAACTGTAGGTCACAAAGCCTCCACCTGCTTCTTTTTCACTCGAGGTGGATTCCCGCACCGTGTGTCCTAACTCCGGCCCATAAGGAGTGACAAGGAGGGGGACAGGTCAGAGCTGCCATTATGTCCCCATCCCAGCCCTGAGCCCACGGCACCTGGCAGTGCTCGGCAGCAGTGGACGGGCAGGAGGTCAGCTGGGGAGTCTACCACAACGCCACCAGGGGCAGATCAGAAATCCACGCTCCTCAGACACACCGTGACAGCGCATCTCTCCTTCGACTTCGGTCCTGACCGAGGGCCAAAGTCCCAGCCTGGCCCCCTCCCAGTGGGCCTGGGTCAGGGCTAACCATAAGGCACTGCTCTCTGCCCTGGGGGATCCCACAGGGGAGCCTCACGCCTGCAGTGGCTGAGGGGTCTGTAGACTCTGAGGTTCAAGTCACATTGGAATGATTCTGCTGGATAGAAGAGATTCTGTGTGGGGCTTCCCTGGTGGCGCAGTGGTTAAGAATCCACCTGCCAATGCAGGGGACACAGGTTCAAGCCCTGGTCCAGGAAGATCCCACATGCCACGGAGCAACTAAGCCCGTGCACTGTAACCACTGAGCCTGTGCTCTAGAGCCCGCGAGCCACAACAAGAGAAGCCACCGCAATGAGAAGCCCGCGCACCGCAACGAACAGTAGCCCCCGCTCACCGCAACTAGAGAAAGCCCGCGCGCAGCAGCGAAGACCCAACACAGCCAAAAATAAATAAATAATGACTAAAAAATAAACAGTTTCTGTTTAAAAAAAATGGACATGATGCCATTATCACATCTAAAAAAAATAAACAATAAAACAAGAAGAGATTTTGTGGTTTCTTTTAAGCCGGATCTTCCCTTTTTATTCCCTCCCTTATAATAGGGCAGGCTTGGAAAATCAGATGTCAGGAACACGGGGTGCTTCTGAGCTGTTCCCCCAAATTACTGTGCAGCTCAGAAAAGTTTAACTAGTTTAGTTAATTCCATGTGATGCTCCTTCAAGGCAAGCTGGGAAGGGGCGACTTAAATCCAAGGTCTAATTTTTATCCTTATCTGAAAAAAGCAGCTGTGAACAGTACCTGCTCCAGCAGGCTGCTGTTAAATTTGATTGTTTCTTAGCTTGTGCGTTTTCCTGTAGTGAGATTTGGTGCCAGCACCTGTGATATAATAAACTTGTAAGCCCACCAGGATGTCAGCGGGAGGAAGAAGACCCCGATTATCGACGCTTCCTCGGGGCTGGGACCTCAGATGTGACTTCTCTTTGCCCTGTCCTGGCCTGACCCCAGGGCATTTCTACTGCGGACTCCACTCCACGCTCCCCCTTGGTGGCATGGGAGCCTTGACTTCAGCACCACGGCCAGCTCCGGACTCTCCTCTTTGGGGAGAAGCTTCCTGCCCCGCTCAGCCCAGATCTTTTATTTTTTTATTTTTTATTTTTTATTTTTTTTGCGGTACGCAGGCCTCTCACTGTTGTGGCCTCTCCCGTTGCGGAGCACAGGCTCCGGACGCGCAGGTTCAGCGGCCATGGCTCAAGGGCCCAGCCGCTCCGCGGCATGTGGGATCTTCCCGGACCGGGGCACGAACCCATGTCCCCTGCCTCGGCAGGCGGACTCTCAACCACTGCGCCACCAGGGAAGCCGAGCTCAATCTTTTGTTCTGTCCCCACGTCTTCCCAACTCATATCCAACTCACATCGTTAGACAGGAGGTCAAATACCCTGCAATGTGAGGGCTTTGGGGACCAAGTTCGTTTAGGTGGGGCAGTTTCAGGACCTCAGCTGTCCCTCCGGTGCCTGGTCCTCAAAGAGCTCACGTAGCTCCAGCCTGGATGTCCCTTGGACCTGCCCTCTCTCTCCAGATAACTAACCCCACGCTCGCTGTCCCTCCCCCGGATCCTGCGACGTTTATTCACACGGCGTGTTTGCTGAGCTAGCTCTGTGCTCACCGTGGCCAGGTATGGGCACCAGGGAATGAACAAGACAGTCCCAGTAGATGCTCTAGGGAAAGGAGTCTGGGGGTGAGACTGGCACCAACGGGAGAGTCCTGGGCCTTGGGTCCCCACAGCTGTGACCAAATGCATGTCAGGGACAGAAAGGCAGCAGAACCTGCCCAGGATGGAGGTCATCATTCACATACCACAGCAGCAAGGGGACTCAAGGTCAAACAGCCGGGATTCAGCAGGCAGGCTGGCAACAGTAGGTCACAGAGCCCCAGCACCAGGCTCAGGGTCCAGGGTCGGCAGACAGGCTCGTGGATGGACGTCAAGAGCAGGCCAGGGACTTCCCTGGTGGTCCAGTGGTAAAGAATCCACCTTCCAAAGCAGGGGACGCAGGTTCAATCCCTGGGAGGGGAACTAAGATCCCACAGGCCGCGGGGCAACTAAGCCCATGCACCTCAACTATAGAGAGAGAGAAGCCTGCCTGCCACAACAAGATCCCACATGCTGCAATGAAGATCCCATGTGGTGCAACTAAGACCCGCAACTAAGACCTGATGGAGCCCAAAATAAAGAAAGTAAATAAATATTTTTAAAAATAAAATAAAGTCTAAAACAAAAAGAGCAGGCCAGGCAATGGAAGCAGGCCTGTCTGAGGCCAGGGCCCCAGGAGATACTGACTGCTGGATGCAGAGGGGCAGAGCCTGGAGCTACAGGTCAAGCTGTTGTGAGATGAGGTCCAGAGGCTGGGAACCAGGCAAGGCCTAAGAGAGGGTTCCGGACCCCAGACACAGGGACCCCGACAGGAGGAGGGGAAGAGAGAGAGAAGGGCCAACAGGGGTCAACAAGCGTGGCTCTCCTTCCCACTGTAATAGCCCCACACATGGGCTAGGTCTTCAGCACGAGAGGAAAATCTCTATTCTCATTCTCTGGGCAGCTACACCAGGTGACAGCTGTCCTGTCCCCATCCCTTGGGGAAAAAGTCCCTGATTTGGGGGAGTCACTCTTCCCACTCCCAGGCCACGTGATGCACTTGGTGTCAACTCACTCCCACCGACGCTCAGACCGGGAAGGCAGCCAAGGGGCAGGGACTCAAGCCAGCCCTGTGGGACACAATCCTGGGACTTTTGTTGGACGTCTCGGCAAGTCGGGACTCTCTTTTCGCTGGGTTCCCGGCTGCAAGGAGTGGGAGCTGGGTGCTCCTGGGCCGTCACGTGTTCACATGGCAGGACCGTGAAGCCCACACGGAGGAAAGCAAAACAGAAGCGGAGAGAGCGAGGGGAGAGAAGAGCAATGGAAAGACAGAGGCCGAGACGGGGAGGGAGAGCCTGCCAGCCCCGGGTGCGCCTCGTCAGCAGGTGCCCTCGGCCGTTGGGAGTTGGGCTTCCCACACTTGCAGGCAGGCTCCCAACTGGTGCCTGGGACTATGCAGGCCCCACGGGGCTGGCCTGAGGCTGCTGTCTTCTTCTGGAAGGTTTCAGGACACACGGGAGAGATGGGAGGTGGACCCCTGGGGTCTGTCTGTTCCCAGAGCTCCCTGCATTGCCTGGGCCTGCAGCCAACCTTCAGAGAGACTTCCAGCATGGCTGGATTTTGCAGCAGCCTGACTGCGTCACTTCTAGCGTAGCCTGAACTCGTCCCCAAGACCGGGGTGCAGGGCAGGCTCCAGAAAAAGTTTTCCCACACCTCTGCCTCACTGCTTGTTCTTTCTTTTGTGTTTTTGCTTCTCCTTCTAACATCGTCCATCATGGGACTTCCCTGGTGGGCCAGTGGTTAAGACCCTGCGCTTCCACCGCAGGGGGCATGGGTTTGATCCCTGGTCAGGGAACTAAGATCCCACATGCCGTGTGGTGTGGCCAAAAATAAATAAATAAAAAAGAAAATAAATAAAAAATAAAGTAAAAAACAGGCAACATTTAATATTGTGTCTCTTCATCCTGAGACAAACTGTCCCATTTCTTCTGAATCAGGGAGAGTCATCTCCCCTTTCCTGTCAGCCATCCTCTTGGGGCACTGTAACCCAGCAGGACCCTATGGAGCAGACCCCTCTCCCCCATGTCCTCCGCCTGCCTCTTTTTTGTAGAAAAACTTTAGCCGAAGAAAAAATTAATCAGAGAAGTGAGGAAATGCAGAAACAAAGGAAAATAGTCAAGCAAGATGAAATAATATTAGTTTAGCCATTAAATAAAGTCAAAGACCTTTAGTCTCTCCTCAAGGGCTATAGATACTATTCTGAGTCATGTCCTTTGAGCTGTTTTGCAGATACTGAAACCCCACCAGGTGGAAGAAGTTAACTGCATGCTGTCCACCAGCACGTAGACCCCAGACCAGCTGGAACCAGAAGGTTGATGATGCTGACTCCCGATGACCTCACCACCAACCAATCAGAAGAACGTCCACGAGCTGATGATGCCCCCCACATCCCTCACCCCAGCACGTAGCCCCTTCCTCTTTTCCCTGTAGAATCTCAGAGCAAAACTCGGGGAGTGAGGCATTGGTTCTTTAGGACATGAGTCCACCTCCTCCCCAGGACTGCCAGCTTCCTCAATAAAGCTGTCTTGCCTTTTACCCAACACTTGTCTCTCAGTATGGGATTCCTGAGCAATGAGCAGCCGAACCTGAGTTTGGTAACAACACCTGCACCCATTTTACTTGGTACAAAGTATTTTCAAACGTTCCTATATGTGGCATATTTTTTTGGAAAAATTGTTTGATATGTGTCAAAAGCAATAAAATGCTCTATTTGAGTAAATCTCTGTGATTCTGCCTAAAGGCAATTATCTGCATCCCCCAAAAAACTATACACAAAGATGTCTGTCACAGAATTTAAATTGAAAACAGTACATATCAAAAGGGAATGGTTTGATCAATTTGATAAAATACGTGGTCATTAGAATTATTAATATTACTGTGCTTACCAGAAAATCTCAAAAGCTGAAAGAAGGCTCAAATCTGTAAACATAATTGCTTACAACAATACAAAAAATTCTATGATTTGGGGGAAAGATTGAAGAAGTATCAGCCAAAATATTCACAATTATTGTCTTTATGTGGTCAGACTGACCTACTTTCTTCTTTTAGTTTTCTGAATTTCTCCAATTTTATTTAATTAAAATTTTATTTTTTAATTTAGAAATATGCTTCCATGCCGGTTACCCCATTTCTGAGATGTGGGTCCTAACACATAAAGAAATTAGCCCCCACCCACAATTCCAGTGATGTGCACAAATGGTTTTGGGTCAACAATGAAAGGACAATAATTATGTACCATAAAACAGGAAATGACAGTTATTAATTAGAGCCTCAGTGATTAATCTTCCATCCACCTTGCAGTCATGTTGGTGAAAATCAACCAGAAGGTAGGTGGGAAGGTACCCAGGAGGAAATTAAAGCCCAGTTCGAAGGCTGGGAGCTCACACTGTGGAGCAAAGCCTGGCGTACACTTTCTAAATCCTAAACAGGATGAGGAGACTGCAGTTTACATTTAACTAGACCATATTCTCCCCTCACACTGGGGAGTGCAGCTCTGCCATGGCTGAGAAGTGAAGGGCGAAGAGCAAGTCTGTTCAGACGTCCCCTGGAGCTTGTGAACATCCCCCTTTAAAGACCTGAGGTGGGTCCTTCAGCATCCATCAGTGAGGACAGAGTTCTGCAGGGGAAGAAGCCCTGGTTTCAGGGAACTCTCCAGCCACCTCGGACCTGATCCCAGTGTTCACCATCCATCCTCTCACTCATCAGCTGTGCCCATGGTATGTGAGCCCCATGGCAGTGGGGACCATGTCCTTCCAGCTCACCCCATATCCAGTGCCCAGCACAACAAATATCGGGCGCTGTGCTTGGATATTTGTGGTAACTCATTGCCTCTGTTTTAAGCATACTTAGGATTTGTTTTAATGAGGTATGTTAAGACACACAGACATGGACATGATGTCTGCCTGTTGATTCACACAGATCCCTAGAATCAGGAGACACATCTCACCACGCAGGGCCCCATGGGGAAGCACCAGGGCCGGTCAGGAGGCAGAGGGAGTGAGAGGGAAATGGGGGCAAGAGTTAGATGGTGGTTTCCACAGGAAGGAGGGGTGAGGCAGGATCAGCAGGCTTGGGATTGGCTGCTCTGAATCATCCCAGCAGGTGCTGGGCGCAGGGGCTGTCCCCAGGCATCTGGCACCTGCCCCGGGTGATTAGGGCAGGTGGACACTGGCCCAGAGTGAGGGCTCCATAGAGGATGGGATTGGGATGTGGGCTCTGGATTGGTTGGTCTATATATGAAAGAATTGGAAGGTGAGCTGTTTACTATCTCTAGGAATTAGCTAACCTGGGAGGGGCCATCCCTCCATTGTCAGCAAGGCCCCAGCATGTCAAAGCATCAGACACAGAAAATAAAAAGATGTGGTGATACAGTCTCTATAGATGTGTATTTTATTGTCAGGAAGTCTAAGCTGAGGTTTACTGTACATTTGCTGGTTAGGTTCCTCTCTTGTGTCTCCTGGGCTTGGTGTTAGCTCTAATCCTTAGGACCTTTCCCAAATATTCCTTCTTTTCTGTGGGAGTCTTTGGTGCTACATGCCAGTCATCCCCATTCTCCCTCTGGGAGGGAACACGAGGTAGGATTGTTCTTCTGGCTTCCTGTAAACAGGAAGGGGAAAGGGACAGTCGTAGGGTCCTTACAATATGTGTGAAGTAGAACAAAATCATTTGAAGGTAGAATGTGTGAATTAAAGATGTACACTGTATACACATGGCAGCTTGGGAGGGTACAGGGGTGGGGGACCAGGAAGGGTGAAACAGAGGAGGGAGAGGGCCCCCCACAGTGTGGCCTGACACTCCACACCTCTGTGGGCTCCCCCCTCCCCCGGCTCCATCCCACAGGCCCTGACAGAGGCAGAGGTCTCTTAACAAGCAGCTTTGGTTCATAATCATTTCGGGAAAACACAGTTGAATTCTTGAGTGCGAGTGAATAAACTAGAATCCATTGCCTGCTGGGGATACAGCCTTGTTCAGAGCCCTCCCTTCACTCCTGCTGTGAGCTGCTCACTCGCAGGGGAAGAAGCTGGTGAGGGAAGCAGGCATCAGAAGTGAGATCATTATTGGGCCGGGAGCTCACTTGTGCCCGGGGCCGGGAGGAAGGCTCTGGGCTTTCCCCTTAGCTGGTGGTGAAGGGCCATAGGACACGCTCTTCCATAGGTGAGCCCATAGGTCAAGTTGTTATTTAGAGGTTGACCATCCATGACAGAAGGAACAGCTCCCTGACTACCCCTGGAGCCCTCCGTTCCTACTAACCTAACCCTGTGGGGCAGGGGGTTAAATGAACATTTCACTGGACTGAACTTTTGAAAAACGTGTTTGCCAAATAAACCTCCTGGCCGTAAGGGTGTGTTTCATCTCCATGGGGTTCTGTGGGACTTCCACAGCATCTCAGGAGCAGTGCTAGGGGAACTGGCCCGCAAACACAGGAAGAGCGCACTCCACACCTGGACCGAGAGGTATGGCCTGTCACTAAGCACGTTCCCGTGGGTGACATTCAGCATGACGGCAGGGAGCTGCTCCAGCAGCAGCACCGCAGAGCGTCCTGGGCCTGATTTCTAAGTCCAGGTGCTGGGCGGCGCCTGTCCGCTGAGGGACACACGCAAGGTGCTCCACAGCAGCGTGAGTTCCATCCAGAGGAGGAAAGGAAGTGCTGTGTTCGTATCTTCTCTATCTCCCTGAAACACAGGACGGGGTGGCAGACTGCGTTCAGGTCAGACTCAAGCCTTACATATGCCCGTAGGGAGGAAAAGACACCCCATGAGAAATTCATCTCGGGTTAACTGATCTGATGAGAAAATGAATGGCAGGTCCTCTGGGACACATGCCACATAAACAGAAAGTACTGAAAACACGACTGCTTCGCGCCAGCTTTCAGCCCATTCTGAATAAGACAGGGAATCCGCTGGCTTCCTTAATGAGATGATGGTCCCTCATTCCAAGGTTGGCGATGGCTTTCCCTCACTGTCATCAATAAAAAAAAACCTAGCAGATGCCTTTCCTTTGCTTGTTGTGGGCTAAATTCGAGACACCCTGCTCCCAAAAGGGCAAGGTGCACGAGAGATGGACCTCCTGGACATATGCTCCTTCCCAGGCCGGCCTTGAGCACCAGGGTTTGATTTCATTAAGGGAATCAGAAAGGGGCATCTTACAGACACAAAATCGTCAGGACCATGGCCCAACCACACTCTCATGGGCCACCATCCACCAGCTGAGAAGAAGGCACGGTCAGGAGGTGCCAGAAAGACCTACAACCTCTAGACGCACAGCCATGGACCATTTCCTTCCCCAGGTCCCCTCCCCCAACTCCACAAGGCCAACCGCTCTTGGTCACACAAATACAGCTGAGCTAGCCCTCCACCAGAGCTGGGCTACTGACAGGGAGAGCTGGTCTTGCATCAAAATTAGAGAAAGAGAAGCTTTTAGCAGAAGTAGCTGCTTTCAGAATGGCTGAGTAAGGACTTTCAAAAAACTTCCTCCATAAAGGCAATGAGAACACTGGCCAAAAAAAATTCTGAAAATGAACTTTTTCAGAACTGTGGAAATTAACCAAATGCTTGCAACAATCTGAGAAGCATTTATTCAAGAAAACAGCTGAATCTCAGAGAGAACAGTGAGCTTTGTACTATGTTAGCTTGCCCTAGTACCATTCCCCCATTCTTCTCTGCAGTAGCTTGAAAACCAACACCCTCAAAATCACAGTAGCCATGAAAGCCAGCAGCCTAGCACCCACTGGAGGGGTCAGACTGGGTTTGGGGCTCACCAAAACCCCAACTCCTGACGTGTCATCATTTGACCTGTGTGGTAGCCCCCTGGAAACCCCCACTTGCAGGGCTTGTCTTTATTTGACCTGAATCAGACCTTACTTATTTTCAACAAGTTGGAAACAATCAGTGGCAACTGTTTAACATCACAGCTGCCTGAGACAGTGTTTCCAGTTGAGACAAACAAGAAGTTGACAAAAACATAAAAGGAAAAGCTGGGGAATGAGATGCCCACAGGGGGCTTTGAAATGCCCTGGCAGAGTCCTGGGAATGTAGAAATTGAACATCACTAATAGAAGGACATTTAGGAGATTCACAAATAGGTGGAAATTAAATAACCCACTTCTAAATCACCAATGAGTCAAAGGAGAAATCACAGATAAATTAGAAAATACCTTCAGATGAATGAAAGTGAAAATATAACATTCTAAAATTTATGAGTTGCAATGAAATAGTGCTTAGAGAAAGTTTATACCTGTAAATACCCACATTAGAAAGAATATCTCAAGTCAATAACTTAACCTTCCACCTTAAGAAATGAGAAAGACAAGAGCAAGCCATAGCAAGAAGGAAATAATCAAGATTAGAGCAGAAATAAATGAAAGCATATAAAATAGAAAAATAATAGAGAAAATTAACAAAACCAAAAGTTGGCTCTTTGAAAAGATCAACCCTCTGATAAGCTTTTAGGTAGAGTGAACAAAAAAGAGAGAGAGAAAGAGAGAGAGAGAGAAGATCCAAATTACTAGAATAAAAGTGGTGGGATGGGAGGAATTGGGAGATTGGGGTTGACACATATACACTATTGATACTATGTATAAAATAGAGAACTGGGGGAACACACTGTATAGCACAGGGAACTCTACTTAATGCACTGTGGTATCCTAAATGGGAGGGAAATCCAAAAGTGAGGGGATATATGTATATGTATGGCTAATTCATTTTGCTGTGCAGTAGACGCTAACACAACATTATAAAGCAACTACATTCTAATGAAAAAAATTTTTTTAAATTACTAGAATAAGGAATGAAAGAGGAGATAATGTTACTGACCTTGTAGAAATAATTCAAAAAGAATTATGAAATACATGAACAATTGTATGCCAACAAATTAGATAAGTTAGATGAAACAGACAACTCCTAAAAAGACACAAACTACCAAAACTGACTCAAGAAGAAATAGAAAATGTCAATAGAACTGTAACAAGTTAAAGATATTGAATTAGTAATTTTTTTAAACTAACCCCAAAGAAAAGACAAGCCAAGATGGCTACACTGGCAAATTCTACCAAACATTTAAGGAATAATGAGCGCTAATCCTTCACAAACTCTTCCAAAAAAATAAAAGAGTAGTGAACGCTTCCCAACTCATTTTATGAAGCCATTCCTACCCTGAAACCAAACCAGACAAAGATATCACAAGAAAACTATAGACTAATATCCCTTAGGAATATACATACAAAAATCCTTGACAAAATACTAGCATATCAAATCCAGCAATATAGAAAAAGGATTATATACCATGACCAAATGGCAGCTATCCCAGGAATGCATGGTTAGCTCAAAGTACACAAATCAATCAATGTAAGACACCATATTAATAGAATAAATGATAAAAACCATGTGATAATCTCAATAGATTCAGAAGAACCATTTGGCTAAATCTAACAACTTTCATGATTAAAAACTCTAACAAGGTGGAGTCAAGAAGGCAGTGTGGGAAGAAGCAGAGTTGGCATCTCCGCACAACTAGGGTGCCTGCCAGCCGCTGGTGGGGAACTGTGATGCCCAAGGAGACAGGAGGAACCCCCAAGTGAACCGGTAGGATGTGGGGGGACAGAGAGGAGAGGAGAGGTGGAGGCCAGATGGGACTGGTGTCCCTGAGGCCAGGGAGATCAGGAGAGGCAGGTGGGAGGGACTCTCTGGAAGAGCGGGAGAGGAGTGGGAATGGGCCATCACCTGGCCCACTGGGCCGGGGAGCCTGCTGAGTTCCCAAGCCAGTCCCCTGCCCTCCAAAGTCCCCTCCAGGTCGCGTGGGTCCTGGCGGCATAGGAGGGAGGCCAGGGAGATCAGGAGAGGCAGGCGGGAGGGGCCCTCCCAGACCGAAGGAGCAGGAGAGGAGAGGAGGGCATTTCCCCACCCACTGGAGCCCAGGAAGCCTGCTGGGCTCCCAGGTGAGGTCCCCTCCCTCTGAGACCAGGGGTGGGGGGCACACCTGGGCCCCATCTGTTCCTTGAGCCTAAGCCCCACCCCCCACAGCCCCCAGTGCCTTTTCCAGCTCTGTGGGTCCTGAGCATTGGCCCCACCCACCACCCAAACCTCACCCTCACTTAGACCCCGCCCCCACAGCCAAGGCCTTCCCCCCCCTTTTTTCTTTTTCTTTCCCTTCTCTTTTTTACTGTTGTGCTACTGATGTACCTTCTGCTCATTGACTCATCTATATTTTTATTTTTATATTATTTCCAACATATCTGTTAGTTTCCTAGTCTAATTTTATTTTTTACTTTGTTACTGTTCTTTTTTTTTTTTTTTTTTTGCCACCCCCACATGGCTTGTGTGATCTTGGTTCATGAGCCCGGGGTCAGGCCAAAACTCCTGTGGTGGGAGCTCTGAGTCTGAACCACTGGACTAACAGAGAACCTCAGACCCAAGGGAATATTCACCAGAGTAAGGTCTCCCTGAGATCCTCATCTTGGCACCAAGACCCAGCTTTACCCTACAGCCTACAAACTCCAGTGTTGGAAGCCTCAGGCCAAACAACCAGTAAGATAGGAACACAATCCCACTCATTAAAAAAAAAAGAGAGAGAGAAACAGCAAAAAAATACGTCACAGATGAAGGAGCAAGGTAAAAACCTACAAGACCAAATAAATGAAGAGGAAATAGGCAGTCTACCTGAAAAAGAATTCAGAGTAATGATAGTAAAGATGATCCAGAATCTCAGAAATAGAATGGAGGCACAGATTGAGAAAATACAAGAAATGCTTAACAAAGATCTAGAAGAACTAAAGAACAAACAAACAGAGAAGAAAAACACAATAACTGAAATGAAAAATACACTAGAAGGAATCAATAACAGAATAATGGAGGCAGAAGAACGAATAAGTGAGCTGGAAAACAAAATGGTGGAAATAACTGCTGAGGAGCAGAATAAAGAAAAAAGAATGAAAAGAATTGAAGACAATCTCAGAGACCTCTGGGACAACACTAAATGTATCAGCATTCGAACTATAGGGGTCCCAAAAGAAGAAGAAAAAAAGAAAGGGTCTGAAAAAATATTTGAAGAGCTTATAGTGGAAAGCTTCCCTAACATGAGAAAGGAATAGTCACCCAAGTCCAGGAAGCACAGAGTGTCCCAAACAGGATAAACCCTAGGAAAAACACACCAGGACACATATTAATCAAACTAACAAAAATTAAATTCAAAGAAAAAATATTGAAAGCTGCAAGGGAGAAGCAAAAAAATAACATACAAAGGAATCCCCATAAGGTTATCAGCTGATTTTTCCACAGAAACTCTGCAGGCCAGAAGGGAGTGGCAGGATATACTTAAAGTGATGAAAGAGAAAAACCTATAACAAACATTACTCTACCCAGCAAGGATCTCATTCAGATTTGGTGAAGTCAAAAGCTTTTCAGACAAGCAAAAGCTAAGAGAATTCAGCACCACCAAACCAGCTTTACAACAAATGCTAAAGAAACTTCCCTAGGCAGGAAACACAAGAGAAGAAAAAGACCCACAAAAACAAACCCAAAACAATTAAGAAAATGGTAATAGGGACATACATATGGATAATAGCCTTGAATGTAAAGGGATTAAATGCCCCAACCAAATGACACAGACTGGCTGAATGGATACAAAAACAAGACCTATATATATGCTGTCTACAAGAGACCCACTTCAGATCTAGGGATACATACAGACTGAAAGTGAAGGGATGGAAAAAGATATTCCATTCAAATGGAAATCAAAAGAAAGCTGGAATAGCAATACTCGTATCAGATAAAATAGACTTTAAAATAAAGACTGTTACAAAAGATAAGGAGGGACACTACAAAATGATCAAAGGATGAATCCAAGAAGAAGATATAACAATTATAAATGTTTATGCACCCAACATAGGAGCACCTCAATACATAAGGCAAACGCTAACAACCATGAAAGGAGAAACCGACAGTAACACAATAATAGTAGGGGACTTTAACACCCCACTTACACCAATGGACAGATCATCCAGACAGAAAATAAATAAGGAAACACAAGCTTTAAATGACACAATAGACCAGATAGATTTAATTGATATTTATAGAACATTCCACCCAAAAGTGGCAGGATACACTTTCTTCTCAAGTGCACAAGGAACATTCTCCAAGATAGATCACATCTTGGGTCACAAATCAAGCCTTGGAAAATTTAAGAAAATTAAAATCATATCAAGCATCTTTTCTGACCACAATGTTATGAGATTGGAAATCAATTATAGGAAAAAAAACTGTAAAAAACACAAATATATGGAGGCTAAACAGTGTGCTACTAAATAACCAAGAGATCACTGAAGAAATCAAAGAAGCAATAAAAAAATACATAGAAACAAATGACAACGAAAACATGATGACCCAAAACCTATAGGAGTCAGCAAAAGCAGTTCTAAGAGGGAAGTTTATAGCATATCAATCTCACCTCAAGAAACAAGAAAAATCTCAAATAAACAATCTAACCCTACACTTAAAACAACTAAAGAAAGAAGAACAAAGAAGACCCAAAGTCACTAGAAGGAAAGAAATCATAAAGACCAGAGCAGAAATAAATGAAATAGAAACGAAGAAAACAATAGCAAAGATCAATAAAACTAAAAGCTGGTTGTTTGAGAAGATAAACAAAATTGATAAACCCTTAGCCCAACTCATCAAGAAAAAAGGGAGAGGACGCAAATCAATAAAATTAGAAATGAAAAAGGAGAAGTTACAACTGACATAGCAGAAATACAAAGGATTATAAGAGACTACTACAAACAACTATATGCCAATAAAATGGACAACCACGAAGAAATGGACAAATTCTTGAAAAAGTACAATTTTCGAAGACTGAACCAGGAAGAATTAGAAAATATAAACAGAGCTATCGCAAGTAATGAAATTGAAACCATAATTAAAAATCTTCCAAGAAACAAAAGTCCAGGACCAGATGGCTTCACAGGCGAATCTATCAAACATTTAGAGAAGAGCTAACACCTATCCTTCTCAAACTCTTCCAAAATATAGCAGAGGGAGAAACACTCCCAAATTCATTCTATGAAACCACCATCACCCTGATACCAAAACCAGAGAAAGATACCACAAAAAAAGAAAATTATAGACCAATATCACTGATGAACATAGATGCAAAAATCCTGAACAAAACACTAGCAAACAGAATCCAACAGCACATTAGAAGGATCATACACCATGATCAAGTGGGGTTTATTCCAGGAATGCAAGGATTCTTCAGCATATGCAAATCAATCAATGTGATACACCATATTAACAAATTAAGGAATAAAAACCATATGATCATCTCAATAGATGCAGAAAAAGCTTTTGACAAAATTCAACACCTATTTATGATAAAAAAACTCTCCAGAAAATGGGTATAGAGGGAACCTACCTCAACATAATAAAGGTCATATATATGACAAACCCACAACAAGCATCATACTCAATGGTGAAAAACTGAAATAATTTCCACTAAGATCAGGAACCAGACAAAGGATGTCCACTCTCACCACTCTTATTAACATAGCTTTGGAAGTCCTAGCCACAGCAATCAGAGAAGAAAAAGAAATAAAAGGAATACAAATAGGAAAAGAAGAAGTAAAACTGTCACTGTTTGCCAATGACATGATAGTATACATAGAAAATCCTAAAGATGCCACCAGAAAACCACTAGAACTAATCAATGAATTTGGTAAAGTAGCAGGATACAAAATTAATGCACAGAAATCTCTGGCATTCCTATACACCAACAATGAAGAATCAGAAAGAGAAATTAAGGACACTTCCATTTACCACTGCAACAAAAAGAATAGAATACCTAGGAATAAACCTGCCTAAGGAGGCAAAAGACTTGTACTCAGAAAACACTGATGAAAGAAATCAAAGATGACATAAACAGATGGAGAAATATACCATGTTCTTGGATTGGAAGAATCAATTTTATGAAAATGACTATATTACCCAAAGCAATCTATAGATTCAATGTAATCCTTATCAAGCTACCAATGGCATTCTTCACAGAATTAGAACAAAAAATTTTACAATTCGTATGGAAACACAAAAGACCCTGAATAGCAAAAGCAATCTTGAGAAAGAAAAACAGAGTTGGAGGAAACAGGCTCCCCAACTTCAAACTATACCACAAGGCTAGAGTAATCAAGACAGTATGGTACTGGCACAAAAACAGAAATATAGATCAATGGTACAGGATAGAAAGCCCATAGATAAACCCACACACATAGGGGCACCTAATTTACGACAGAGGAGGCAAGAACATACAAGGGAGGAAAGACAGGCTCTTCAATAAGTGGTGCTAAACTGGACAGCTACATGTAAAAGAAGGAAATTAGAACACTCCCTAACACCACACACAAAAATAAACTCCAAATAGATTAAAGACTTAAATGTAAGACCAGACACTATAAAACTCTTCGACAAAAACACTCTATGACATAAACCACAGCAAGATCTTTTTTGACCCACCTCCTAGAGTAATGGAAATAAAAACAAAAATAAACAAATGGGACTTAATTAAACTTAAAAGCTTTTGCACAGCAAAGGAAACCATAAACAAGACGAAAAGACAATCTTCAGAATGGGAGAAAATATTTGCAAATGAAACAACGAAGGATTAATCTCCAAAATATACAAACAGCTCATGGAGCTCAATATCAAAAAAACAACCAATCCAGTTAAAAAATGGGTGGAAGACCTAAACAGACATTTCACCAAGGAAGACATACAGATGGCCAAGATGCACATGAAAAGATGCTCAACATCACTAATTATTAGAGAAATGCAAATCAAAACTACAATGAGGTATCACCTCATACAGGTCAGAATGGCCATTATCAAAAAATCTAGAAACAATAAATGCTGGAGAGGGTGTGGAGAAAAGTGAACCCTCTTGCACTGTTGGTGGGAATGTAAATTGGTGCAGCCACTATGGAGAACAGTATGGAGGTTCCTTAAAAAACTAAAAATAGAACTACCATATGACCCAGTAATCCCACTACTGCACATATACCCTGAGAAAACCATAATTCAAAAAGAGTCATGTACCACAATGTTCTTTGCACACTATTTACAATAGCCAGGACATGGAACCAACCTAAATGTCCACCGACAGACGAATGGATAAAGAAGACATGGCACATATATACAATGGAATATTAGCCATAAAAAGGAACAAAATTGAGTTATTTGTAGTGAGGTGGATGGACCTAGGGTATGTCATACAGAGTGAAGTAAGTCAGAAAGAGAAAAACAAATACCGTATGCTAACACATATATATGGAATATAAAAAAAAATGGTACTGACGAACCTAGTTGCAGGGCAGGAACAAAGAGATAGACATACAGAATGGACTTGAGGATACAGAGGGGGAAGGGGAAGGGTAAGCTGGGACAAATGAGAGAGTAGCATCGACATGTATACAGTACAGAATGTAAATAGTTGGCTGGTGGGAAGCAGCCGCATAGCACAGGGAGATCGGCTCGGTGCTTTGTGACCACCTAGAGGGGAGGGATAGGGAGGGTGGGAGGGAGGCTCAAGAGGGAGGGGATATGGGGACATGTGTATGCATATGGCTGATTCACTTTGTTGTGCAACAGAAACCAACACGGTATTGTGAAGCAATTATAGTCCAATAAAGATCTATTAAAAAAAACAAACTCTAACAAACTAGGAATAGAAGGGAATTTCCTCAATATGACAATGGACATCTATGAAAACCCACAGCTAAAATCATACTTAATGATGAAAAACAGAACACTTTCTCTCCTAGGATTCGGAATAAGACGAGGATGCCCACTCCCAGCAGTTCTATTCAACACTGTACTGGGGATTCTAGCCAGGGCATTTAGGCAAGAAAACAAGTAAAAGGCACCCGTTCACAGATGACGTAACCTTGGGTATGGAAAATACTAAGAAATCCACACACAACTTGCTACGAAGCTACAATAACCAAACCAGATTCCTGAAGGCAGAAAGTAGAAGAGTGGGGGCCAGGGGCTGGGGAGAGGGAGGAATGCAGAGTTAGTGTTTAATGGGGACAGAGTCCCTGTCTGGCAAGACGAAAAAGTTCTGGAAACAGTGGTGATGGTTACACAGCATTGTGAATGTACTTAATGCCACTGAACTACACTTAAAAATGGTTAAAATGGTAAATTTTATGTTACGTATATTTTACCATAATTTTTTAAACTGCTGGTGATTTAGCACAAGTCAAGGCCATGACCCCAAACTCTGCCAGTACACACTGGGCTCTTCACCACCAAGCACTTGAGGGCTTGATGAAGCAGATACATGATTAGTTTATTAAATCTTGAACACACATCTTTAATACTTAATGCAGAAAGCGCTACTGCTGATTGTACAACACAGGGAATATAGCAAATATTTTATAACAACTCTAAATGGAATATAACCTTCAAAAATTATGAATCACTATATTGTACACCTATAACTCATATATTGATATTGTATATCAACGATATTTCAATTTTTTTTAAAAAGCATTTCTGGTTCAGACTGAAGGGCTGTGTTGGCTCAAAAGAGCTGTGTGTGTGTGTGTGTGTGTGTGTGTGTGTGTGTGTGTGTGTGTGTGTGTGTGTGTGTGTACTGTGAGCTGAACCAGGCTCTGCTCTCAGGGAAATCAGCTTTGCTTGAAAGAACAGCTGGTTTTTCAGGCTTAGGTATTGGGGAGACATTTTCTGAAAAATAAATTGTGAACCTGTCACTTCAAGGGAAAAAAACTGAGTTTTTGTTGTTGATGATATGATTCAAACTTTCAAGCAAAAATGTAAAATTTAGAAAATCTGGACCTACCACTAGGAGCTTGACAGCTTCTGACACTCAGGGACGTTCTTGATGAGGTGGGTGCGGGTATTAATGAGTGTGGCATTTGATATTACATTATGAGTGTGGCAACACTGGGAAGGTGTGCATAATTCAGGGAACCCCTATTTTCCAAATGGCCTCGTACAGTCATGCTCAGATAAAAGGTCCACTCAGAATGTATGACAGACCAATGGATTTAATGTAACAGAACATGAAAATGAACCATTCATTGTGTGGTTTCAGATTCCACATTACAAGGAAACTTTATGGACTTTTGGTGTAGCATCAAGGAATAATATCCATGGGTATCTGAAAAGGGTATTTAAGTGCTCCCTTTTCCAATGACATATCTATGGAAGGCAAGATTCCCTTCATACACTTCAACCAAAACATACTGTAACCGAGGACCCTATGGGGCCTTCTTGGGACAGACCCTCCCACCATGTCCTCCACCTGCCTTTTGTCTGTAGAAAAACTTTAGCCTCCTAGGCCTTCCCTGAGTTCCAAAGAATAAATTTAATTGGAGAAATGAAAAAAGGCTGAAAGAAAGGAAAACATTCAAGCAAGACAAAATAATAAGTTTAGCCATTAAATAAAGTCAAAGACCTTTAGTCTCTCCTCAAGGGCTATAGATACTATTCTGAGTCATGTCCTTTGAGCTGTTTTGCAGATACTGAAACCCCACCAGGTGGAAGAAGTTAACTGCATGTTGCCCACCAGCATGGAGACCCCAGACCAGTTGGAACCAGAAGGTTGATGATGCTGACTCCCGATGACCTCACCACCAACCAATCAGAAGAAGGTCCACAAGCTGACCACGCCCCCACATGCCTCTCCCCAGCACGTAGCCCCTTCCTCTTTTCCGTGTAGAATCTCTGAGCAAAACCTGGAGAGTGAGGACTTGGTTCTTTAGGACATGAGTCCACCTTCTCCCCAGGACTGCCAGCTTCCTCAATAAAGCTGTCTTTCCTTTTACCCAACACTTGTCTCTCAGTATTGGATTCTTGAGTGACGAGCAGCCGAACCCAAGTTCAGTAACAATTCTACAACAGACAGAATGCAGAGGCAGAGATTTACAAAATGTGAAACAATGCCACACTTATTTAATGTTTTTCTCATTGGGAACATGTAATTATTTTCCATGAAAAGGTGTTACTTATATCAACATGAAATGAGTTTTTCGTTGTTATTTTAACATAACCAATAAACATATGTTGAAGTGCCCCCAGTTTTAATTGTGAATACAGTAAACATCAAGAGATATAACTCACATAAACAAAAGCTCTTTGGGGCTCTCAAAGATGTTTAAGAGTTAAAAAGATCCTGAGACCAAAAGGTTTGAAAACCACTGGTTTCAATAGTTTACTGTACTATTCTTTCAACTCTTCAGTTTTTGAAATGTTTTATAGTTTAAAAGTTTGGGGCGGGGCTTCCCTGGTGGCACAGTGGTTAAGAATCTGCCTGCCACCGCAGGGAACACGGGTTCAAGCCCTGGTCCAGGAAGATCTCACATGACACCGCAGAGCAACTAAGCCCATGCGCCACAACTACTGAGGCTGCGTGCTGAAACTACTGAAGCCCGCGCACCTAGAGCCCGTGCTCTGCAACAAGAGAAGCCACCGCAATAAGAAGCCCACGCACCGCAATGAAGAGTAGCCCCCACTCACCGCAACTAGAGAAAGCCTGCACACAGCAACAAAGACCCAACACAGCCAAAAATAAATAAATTAAATACATTTTAAGAAAACATTTATTAAAAAAAAAAAAGTTTGGGAGCGAATTCCCTGGCAGTCCAGTGTTTAGGGCTCTGTGCTTCCACTGCAGGGGGCGCAGGTTTGATCCCTTGTCGAGGAACTAAGATCCCGCATGCCGTGTGGCATGGCCAAAAAAAAGAAAAAGTTTGGGAGAAAGAGCATTGAGCTCCATGAGGGGAGAGAATGCAGATCAAGTTCAGGTTCATCAGACCCTGCCTGTTAACAATTTCCATCTCATCCCCAGTCAAAAAACAAATGCAATACTTTAATAGTGAATGGGTACACACAGCATTTGCCAGGCATGTGCAGGGGTTCATCCTCTTGACAGTCAGGACCTCCTTTAGTGTAGGTGTTATTATGAATGTTATTCCCATTTTACAGGTGAAAAACAGACACAGGGAGGCTGAGCAACTTGCCCAAGGTCACACGGCCGGCAGATGGGTCCAAACCCAGGCTGTCTCGCCTTGAGTTTAAGCACTTCACCACCACGGCCACCCACGCTTGTTGCTGAGAGACTGTCTGCACAAATTCACAGGAAAGAACCGCAGTGCAGCCCTGACTGTTGGCTTTTCTTTTGTGTGATGAGGGTGCCCCACTTAAGCTTGGATTTCCGAGGCATCCGCTTCACAGACAGCCGTCTGCGGAAACACCTGGCCAGCCACACGCCCAGGTGAAGAGCCAGGCGTCTCCTGTACCAAGGCCCCTTTGTTTTAGAGACCTCGGTTGGTTTCAATTGCTGACCATTTGGGCCTCTTGTTTTTTCTCTTCCCTGCTTCAAATTCCTGCTTTTGTGTTTTAAATTCGCCAGTGAAGAGTGAGCCCGAGAGACCTCCCATCCTGACCCAATAAAAGAGGGACCCTAGAGAAACCTCCTCTCTCTCCACCACCCGCGACCTCGCTGTGGGCCCCCAGACGGGCCCCGTACTTCCAGGGCCTGTAAGTGAGAACCCTCATCTCTTTCAAAGTTTCCCAGAGCTTGTTGCTGACGGCGTCTTACAATCATAAGAACCACAAGGGCCAGCGCAGCC
This sequence comes from Mesoplodon mirus, assembly GCF_964341445.2. Lineage (NCBI taxonomy): Eukaryota > Metazoa > Chordata > Mammalia > Artiodactyla > Ziphiidae > Mesoplodon > Mesoplodon mirus. The sequence continues at coordinate 145,118,082 of NC_138982.1, read as the reverse complement.
ACAGCATTGGTTATGGATGGGCTGAGACGAGCACACGACACACAGACCGCACAGGGTGGTTAGTATTGCCTTTTATTTTATTTTTTTTAATAAATAAATTTATTTATTTATGGCCGCGCTGAGTCTTCGTTGCTGCACGCGGGCTTTCTCTAGTTGTGGCAAGCGGGGGCTACTCTTTGTTGCAGTACGTGGGCTTCTCATTGCGGTGGCTTCTCGTTGTGGAGCACGGGCTCTAGGCACGCAGGCTTCAGTAGCTGTGGCTCGCGGGCTCCAGAGCGCAGGCTCAGTAGTTGTGGATCACGGACTTAATTGCTCTGCGGCAGGTGGGATCTTCCCAGACCAGGGCTTGAACCCATGTCCCCTGCATTAGCAGGCGGATTCTTAACCACTGCACCACCAGGGAAGTCCAGTATTGCCTTTTAAATACTATTAGTGTGTAATGTATTTTTTTTCAGGCCGCCCCGTGCAGCTTGCAGGATCTTAGTTCCCCAACCAGGAATTTAACCCGCGCCCTCGGCAGTGAAAACTCAGAGCCCTAACCACTGGACCGGCAGGGAACTCCCTATTAGTGTGTAACTTAATGATAATTTTCTGGTATAGCCTTCCGTTTGGTCCTTATATTTACTTTTTTTTTTTCTTTTTTTTTTTGCGGTACGCGGGCCTCTCACTGTTGTAGCCTCTCCCGTCGCAGAGCACAGGCTCCGGACGCGCAGGCCCAGCGGCCATGGCTCACGGGCCCAGCTGTGCCGTGGCATGTGGGATCTTCCTGGACCGGGGCACGAACCCGTGTCCCCTGCATCGGCAGGCGGACTCTCAACCACTGCGCCACCAGGGAAGCACCCCTTATATTTACTTTTAAAAAATACTCTTATTGAAAAGGTGATGTCACATCATTAAAAAGAAAAATGATGCTATCCTAATATAACACTATTTTCACTTTTGTCTAATCTGCTTATATCAACACACATTTTAGAATTACCTGTGTGACAATATATTTAAAGTGATGAAAGGGAAGAACCTACAACCAAGAATACTCTATCTGGCAAGGCTCTCATTCAGATTCAGCGGAGAAATCAAAAGCTTTACAGACAAGCAAAAGCTGAGAGAGTTCAGCACCACCAGATCAGCTCTACAACAAATGCTACAGGAACTTCTCTAAGTTGAAAAGAAAAGGCTACAACTAGAAACAAGAAAATAACACATGGAAAAGCTCACCAGTAAAGGCAAACACACAGTAAAGGTAGGAAATCATCCACACACAAATATGATATCAAAACCAGCAATTGTGAGAAGGGGAGAACACAAATGCAGGATATTGGAAACGCATTTGAAATTAAAAGACCACCAACTTAAAACAATCTTGTCTACATATAGACTGCTATATTGAAACTTCATGGTCACCGCAAACCGAAAATCTACAGTAGGTACACACACACAAAAGAAAAAGGAATCGAAACACGACACTAAAGTTAGTCATCACATCAGAAGAGAATAGAATTACCTGTGTGAAAATTATTTTGTATCCTGATTTTTCAAGGCTGCAGGACAACAAAGATTTTTTTCCTTTTTCTACACAGTCTTTGTGATGCTGATTTTGAACAGTGTTTGCCACGATCTGTACTGTGCTGAGGAACTTTTACGTAGTAAACAATTCTTTTTTAATGACATTGGGTTATTTTAGATTTTGCCATTGTTGATACACTGCAAAGAATTTTCTTGTGCCAAAGGGTTTTATCTCAGTTAAATCACTCCCTTGCGATTAATTCCCAGTCAAGGAATAGAACTTCTAAAAATGGTTCTTGTAATGTATTCTGCGTCTGTCGTCTCATTTTCTTTCTTTAACATTTTTGTATGAAAAGTTTAAACTTTAATAGAAAAGTTGAACGAATTACACACTGGGTACCTACTGTCTTGATTCCACAACGATCATTTCACAGAGCCAGCCAGCTACCTATCCAACTTCTACCCGTCAATCTATCTTATTTTTATGAATCTCAGAGTAAGTTACAAACACCAGTACATTTCTCCCCACAAAGGACTTCAGCATGCATTTCATTAACTAGAGTTTAAGCTCAATATTTTTTTATGGTTCTTCTGAAGTAAAATTTACACACAATAAAATGCATGGAATTTGCTGATTCCTGGCAAATCCACACATCTGTGCCACCCAAGTCCCCATTAAGGTACAGAATGTGATCGTTATTCCAAAAGGTTCTTTCATGCGCCCACCCACCCCACCAGAGGCCACCGTTGTTCTGATTCTCCTCTACTGCAGGTTAGTTTTGCCTGTTTGCCTTCTTAGAACTTCATATGAATGAAATGATACCGTAGGTGTACTTTTGGGTAAGGCATAAGAGGTTTTAGATTCATCAGTGTTGCTGCATGCATTAACACTTCTTTCCTTTTTTTTGCTCAGTTGAATTCCACGGTATGCATATAGCAGAGTTTATCCATTTTCCTGTTGATGAACACCTGGGCTTTTTCTAATTTGAGGTTATTATGAATAAAGCTGTGTTGTGAACTGAATGTTTCTGTAGCCCCCAAAGTTCATATGTTGAAATCTAATCTCCAGTGTGATGGTATTTGGAGGTGGGATCTTTGGGAGGTGATGAGGTTATGAGGGTGGAGCCCTCATGGATGGGATCAGCGCCCTTATAGGAAGAGGCCTCTTTCCATGTGGGAATTCAGCCCAGAGGAGGGCTCTCACAGAACCTGACCTGGCTTCAGACACCCCGCCTCCAGAACTGAGAGAAATAAAGGTCTGTTGTTGATAAGCGTCACTCACCTCCACCCCCTGTCTTTGGTACTTTGTTACAGCAGCCCGAAATGACCAGACAAGATGCTATGAAGATTCCTGCAAGAGTCTTTTTGTAAACATATCTTTTCATGTTTTTCTTGGTAAAAAACCTAAAAAAGCAATTGCTGGCTTATAGGGGAGTTGTATATTTAGTTTTATAAGAAACTCCCAGCTCTTTGACCAAGGAGTTGTAGCATTTTATGCGCCCATCAGCAGTTGCTATGATGTTGCCTAAACTCCATCTTATTAGTTTTAGACATTCTGACAAGTGTAATGGTAGCTCATTGTGGTTTGTACTTTTATTTCCTTGATGTCTAATGATGCTGAACATTTTTTCATGTGTTTGTTGACCATTTGTATGTCTTCTTTTGTGAAGTGTCTGTTCAAATAATTTGCCCATTTCTTTCTCTTCTTTTAATTGATTTATTTTCTTTATTTTTTTGGCTGTGTTGGGTCTTTGTTGCAGTGTGAGGGCTTCTCTCTAGTTGTGGCACGCAGGCTCCAGGATGCATGGACTCTGTAGTTTGTGGCACGCAGGCTCTCTTGTTGAGGTGCACAAGCTCAATATTTGTGGTTCATGGGCTTAGTTGCCCTGCAGCCTGTGGGGTCTCAGTTCCCCGACCAGGGATCAAACCGTGTCCCCTGCATTGGAAGGCAGATTCTTTACCACTGGACCACCAGGGAAGTCCCTCATTTGCCCATTTCTTAACTAAGTTGTTTTTTTATTGTTGAATTTTAGGAGTTCTTTACATATTCTGGACCCCAGTCTTTTGACAGATTTGCATTTTACGGATATGTTCTCGCAATCTGTGGCTTCCTTATTTCTTTTCTTTTTTATAAATTTATCTATTTATTTATTTTTTGCTGTGTTGGGTCTTCGTTGCTGCATGCAGGCTTTCTCTAGCTGTGGCACACGAGCTTCTCATTGCAGTGGCTTCTCTTGTTGCGGAGCATGGGCTCTAGGCACATGGGCTTCAGCAGTTGTGGCTCACGGGCTCGGCAGTTGTGGCGCACAGGCTTAGTTGCTCCGCAGCATGTGGGATCTTCTCGGACCAGGGCTCTAACCCATGACCCCTGCATTGGCAGGCAGATTCTTAACCACTGCACCACCAGGGAAGCCCCTTATTTATTTAATGAAGCATTTTGATGAGCAGAACTTCTTAATTTTAATGAAGTTGAATTTTCTTTAATGGTTATTGCTTTCTGTGTACTTTCTAAGAAATCTTTGCCTATCCCCAAGTCAACAAGTTATTTTTCTATTTTTACTCCTAGAAGGTTTATAGTTTTAGTTTTACATTTATGTCTAGGCTCCATCTCAATTTAATTTTGAGTAAGATGTGAGGTAGGGACCAAGGTTCATTATTTTCCACATGGGTATCTAGTAATTTCAGAACTGTTTGTTGTAGACTTTCTTACCTGCATTAGATCACTTTAGTGCCTTTGTTGAAAATCAAGTGTAGTATAAGTGGGGGTCTAGTTCTGGGTTCTCTATTTTGCCCCAATGATGTATTTGTCTATTGTTTGCCAGTACTATGCAGTCTGATTGCTGGAGTTTTATGGTGAAACCATAAAACTTGAAACCCAGTAACGTTGAGTCTTCCAACTGTTCTTTTTCAAGAGAGCTTTGGATATTCTATGTCCTTTGCATTTCCACATTTTATTTATTATTATTTTTTAAATAACACATTCCAGGACTGGAAGATTCATTGGCCAGCCCTTATTTTTTTTTTTTAATATTTATTTATTTATTGGCTGTGTCAGGTCTTAGTTGCAGTACATGGGATCTTTCATTGCAGCACACAGGCTTAGTTGCCCTGCAGTATGTGGGATCTTAGTTCCCCGACCAGGAATCAAACCAGCGTCCCCTGCATTGCAAAGTGGATTCTTAACCACTGGACCACCAGGGAAGTCCCTCCATACACATTTTAAACCAGTTCATCAACTGCTCCAACCAAAGCTTGCTGGGATTAGGGTTGGGATTTTGCATTAAAGCGGTAGATCAATTTGGGAAGAACTGACCTCTCGACAATATTGGGTTTTCCAAATCATTGAACATGATATATCCTGGTATATATTTAGGTCTTCCTTAATTTCTCGCACCATGTCATTGTGTGTGTAAGTATGTGTACATGTGTGCAGCTTATTCATTATTAAAATCATAAAATTTCATTGTAAAAGAAATGGGAAGTACAGAAAAGTAGACACAACAAACAGAAAAGAAAAACCCCCCCAGTCTGTGCTGTCGCTCAGAGCCCCCCACTGCTAACAGTCTGGGGTGTTTTTTTCCAGTCCCCTTTCTATGCATAGCTTTTGTTTGTTTCACATGGCTTGTTAGTAGTGTATAGAAAGTTGTGAGCCTTGCATTTATGACTCAAGCAGGCTGTAGCAAACCCTGTCGGTGCCTGCCCACGTGCCCTGGGTCTTCCCCAAAGATGGTTCCAACACCTGTTTCTTACATCTCTGCCTGAGGTGTCTCTAGCCCTGGAGGCTGCTTGGGTGGTGCATGGAGCTGCCAGAAGCACTGGGGAGTTGATGTCACAGGAGCAACCCTCCAACACAGAGACGGGATGCTGCATGGACCTCGGTGGAGTGTTCCCTGCCGTCTCTCCCGGGTCCTCCCCTCCCGGTCCTCTCCCGTCCCCCTTCAAGGGGACCACCCTGAGCCTTGGGCCAGCTTTGGTGGGAACCCACACTAAGATGCATTTCCCTGGGTTAGGGTTAGTCTTAATTCTCTGGAACCATCAGTTTCAGTCACTGCATGATATTCCATCCAATATATTGCCCATTGTTTTCTCAACCCTTCCTTCTTTTTGGTGAGCTTTTCACTCTCAAGAGTTGCACATGATGCTTTTTTGGTATCTAGAGTAATTTCCTTAGGATCGTTTCTTGGAACAGGAATTTTTTTTTTTTAAGGCTCTGAATTCGTTCTGCCAAAATCCTCTTCTGAAAAATTAAACCGATTTAGAGTCTTCCCAGTAGGATATAAAAGTGCCTGTTTTATCATATGCTAAGTGGCCCATATCTTCTAAGAGGAATTAGCACCTACTCCTAGTTTATGTAATGGAAAAAGTTTTTAAGTCTGAGTGATTTTTTTCCATGTCAGGTGATTCAGGAAGAAAACAGACACACCACTGATTTCCACGGCCTCCTCCTATGTTTCTCTTGTGCAGAAAATAGCTATTATTTTTATCAGGAGGTGCTGGCCAGAGCAGCCCCGGAAGCGGGGGCAGCACCACCCACAAAGGTAACAGCTTCTGGGCCGTGAGTCGGGTCCGTCCTACATTCGGAGCAACCCAAGGACGCCTCACCGAGCGCCAGGATTTGAGCACAAATTGGTTTGTCAGGTATTTTTTCATTTGGCTGAAGAAACGTAATAAGGTGAGAAAACGTGTGTAGCTGAGAAATGTGGTTTAGGAAGAATAGATGATTAAAAACTAGCTCTTCACTTTGGTCTCCAAAGAATTCCCAGAGAGTCAGCCTCTTGGCATCAACCTGATCCTGGATGAGCGAGACTTGACTTCACGTTTAATTGGTTTCCATGGTGAACAGAATAATGCCCCCCAAAGAAGTCCACATCCTGATCCTCAGAACATGAGAATGTCACCTTGCAGGGCAAAAGGGACTTTGCAGATGGGGTTAAGTTAAAGATGGGGAGATGCTGGAGGGGGCCGGGGGGACTCCATGTAATCACAAGGGTTCTGTGAGAGGGAAGCAGAGGGTCGGTGTAAGAGGAGAGACGTGGTGGAAGCGGGTCAAGCTAGGCTGCTGGCCGTGGAGGGGCCACGAGCCCAGGAGGCTGGCGCCTGTAGAAGCCAGGAAAGGCAAGAAGGAGATTCTCCACCGGAACCTCCAGGAGGAAGACGGTCTTGCCCACATCTTGATCTTAGGACCTCCAGGACCATAAGATAATAGATCTGCGTTGTTGTAAGCCACTACGTGTGTGGTCATTTATTGGTTCTGCGGCCACAGGAAACTACTGTTGCTACTTTCTGCTCTCCAGGTTATCAAAGACCCTCACAAACACGTCTCGAAGGGAAAACCTCTCCTAGAAACACCACTTTCTTAAAATGTCCAGCAGAGTAATAATTACTTTTTTAAAAACTCCAACATGGATAGACCTAGAGATGATCATACTACGTGAAGTAATTCAGAAAGAGAAAGACAAATATCATATGATATTACTTATATGTGGCATCTTAAAAAAATGATACAAATGAACTTATTTACGAAACAGAAATAGACTCACAGACATAGAAAACAAACTTATGGTTACCAAAGGCGATAGCGGGGGTGAGGAGAGGTAAATGAGGAGTTCGGGATTAACAGATACATACGACTATATATAAAACAGATAAACAACAAGGACCTACTGTATGGCACAGAGAACGATACTCAGTATCTTGTAATGAACTATAATGGAAAAGAATCTGAAAAAGAATGTATGTATGTATAACTGAATCACTTTTCTCTACACTTGAAACTAACACAGCATTGTAAATTAACTATACTTCAATTAAAAAAAAAACTCAACCAGCTTCCCAGACACAGCAACTCTGCAGAACCTGCCCAGAGACCGCCGACCCGGGACAGTGCACGCTGTCCATGCGGACCCAGGACAGCAGCCCCCAGCAACCCCTCTCTGTGCAAACAGAGTGGGGGGAAATGGGGTCAGATAGTAAAAACTAGCAGTAAATTTAGGAGAAAAGTTAATTCTACTACATATAAAAGATAAAATGGAGGGACTTCCCTGGTGGTCCAGCAGTTAAGACTCCCTGCTCCCAGGGCAGGGGACCTGGGTTTGATTCCTGGTCAGGGAACTAGATCCCACATGCCGAAACTAAGAGCCTGCACGCCGCAACTAAGACCTGGCGCAACCAAATAAATAAATAAACATTTTTAAAAAAAAGATAAAATGGACACCTTTACTCCAAGACATTGCCCGTTGGCTCCGTTACTGGGCTTCAGGTGTACATGGCCGCACCACGCGTTGGAGGGTACTGTGTAGACGCTCCTCTCCCAAGTCCATCCACAGGGATGCATCTGCCCTCTCCCGTGGGAGGAGGAGGGGAGCCCAGGTTGTGCTTTTGCTGTGAGTCCTTCCGTGGGTCTCAGCGCTGTCTCATGTCCACGTGGTTGTGTTCATGGGGGACCGCTGCTCACAGTTCCAATTTGATTCCTTTAGCCGGTCAATAAAGCAACATTAAGCACCTACTGTGTGCAAAGTGTGATGTCACTATTCCTGCCAGCTCAGGGCCATTTGGGGGAGGCTGAAACACGCGTCACACTGCCGATACCTTGACTTAATTTCTGTTCTTTTCTTTTAAAAAGTAAGCTTTAAATTGTGAAAGACATGCTGTCCCTTGGGCTCCCCTCGCTGTCCCGGTGCGTCTGCACACGTGTCCCCCAGCCCTCCGGTGGGACAGAACCCACCTGCAAAGCCAGCTGAGCCTGTCTGGGGCTGTTCTGTTGTTGGCTGGTCAGTTTTTTTTTTTTTTTTTTACTTTTTAAAAATTTATTTAATTTTATTCATTTATTTAATTTTTGACTGAATTGGGTCTTCGCTGCTGTGCACGGGCTTTCTCTAGTTTCAGTGAATGGGGGCTGCTCTTCGTTGCGGTGCGCGGGCTTCTCATTGCAGTGGCTTCTCTTGTTGCAAAGCATGGACTCTAGGCGCGCGGGCTTCAGTAGTTGTGGCACATGGGCTCAGTAGATGTGGCTCGTGGGCTCTAGAGCACAGGCTCAGTAGTTGTGGCGCACAGGCTTAGTTGCTCCGCATGTGGGATCTTCCCGGACCAGGGCTCGAACCCGTGTCCCCGGCCTTGGCAGGTGGATTCTTAACCACTGTGTCACCAGGCAAGCCCTGGCCAGTTTTAATGTTGCTGTTTTCTTGGAAACTGCTGAGCCCATGTCTGACGGCAATCAGAGTTTCCAGACTTTCTCTTCCTCTTGTATCAATTCTGGTAAATCTGGGTTTTGTTTTTTTAGGAATTGGCCTTTTCATTCAAATGTTTTAATATGTTGGTATAAAGTTGTTCGTAAAGTTCTCTTGTTCTTGTTCTCTAAATATTTTTTATTTATATCATCTATTTGAAACTTTGGGGATATTTTTTTTCCTTGGTCGCTCTTTGCTGAAGGATTTTCATTTTTTCTTGAGTGGCTTTTCAAGAGCCAGGATGGGATTGGTGGTGTTGATCTGTTTTATTGTCATTTCTGACTTTCTGGTGGCACGTCTGGTGCCAACCTGCCTCAGTGTGGTACCTCGTCAACCAAAAGGTGAGTGAAATCACAGGGAGAATTCACTCAGCAAATGATTGAAATTGATTAAATGATTTAAATTGCGAGATGAAGATGGTCTTCTGTGTTTTAGCTTCTTTAATGTTCCAGCAATTTAAACAGTTACTATGTACGATAAGATTACTATTTTAGAATGACTGGTTAATGAATGAAACTCATGTGTGACGGCACCTGTTAGCACTCCAAGGGAAAGTCTGGGCAATTCACCTCCGCTCAGCAACTCCGTATACTGTGCGCAGGTGGATTAACCGTTGCCTCTTTGGGAAGTCATGGAGCACACTCACAAAGCGGCCTGGACAGGCCAGTCAGGATGACGCAGGGCCAGCGGAAGGTCCCCCGGCCTGGGGACCTGCGTATCCTCCCGGTGCTCACCTTTTCTCCTCAGCCACAGGTGAGAGTTTGGATTTGGAGTCCACGAGCCCATGGTTGTCAACTTGGCTGTACCTGCTGCCACCGCAAAACCTCAGGCCACCACAGTCTCAGAAGCTGCCACGGGGCCTCGCCCTCCTTCGGGCCCGGTGGGAAGTGGCCAGCGCTGCTGGACTGAAGTCCCCTCATTTCCGGAGGCCTGGAGGACGAGGACAATCCCTCCACCACGTGCAGCCCTCGAGATGCCACCGTGCAGGCGATGTCGTGTCACACTGGGCCCCAAACCGCACACCCAGTCCTGTCTCCACCTTGCAGGGATCAGGTCTCGATGATTTTAGTCTGTTCTGATGGGGCCCGAGGTGCCAGCAGAGCTGGCCGGGGCCCTCCCTGGCCTTGCTGCCCACGCCGAGGCCCCTCCCCATGCCCCCCACACCCCAGCGTCTGCCCAGCGTCACCCGCTCCTTGGGTCAGGTTGGCCCAGCACAGGATCCGGGCCCCCGGCTCTGCACGCGTGGCGCTGGGTGGATGCCGCTGCATCGCTCCGTCATCCCTGTAGCCGTCGCGGCCACGTCTCCTTCCCTGCAGCTCTCCCTTCTCCCCTCGCAGCCCTCAGCGCCTCCAAGCCCCCCACTGCAGCCCTGCTGGGGGCCTGGGTCTCCCCTGAACTTGGTGCTGTAGGGGCACGGGGAGGGGGGCGCCCACTCAGTCCTAAAGGAACAAAGTCATTGATCCTGGTGCGTCTTCTGCTTCCTCAGCATTTCCTTCCATCGTGGAACCCGTCTCTGCGGAGGGGACGGAGCGCGAATGCTCAGCATACTCGGCCTTGGGCCGTAACATCAGAGCAGAAACTAACTTGATGGAGGCTTCCTGCGAGTCAGGACCATTGGATGCTCCTCCCTCCCCGCTAGCGTGTTCACTGTCTGCCGTGGCCGGTTCTTAGCCGTCAGAGCTGGGGTGGCTGCCGTGTGCTCACATCTCACCTGGAGGGGCCGCCCAGGTGAGCAAGCAGGTGGGGAGGGGGACACCTCCACGTGAGAAGACCTCCGTGAGGCTGAGTGGGCCCCAGGAGGGGGACTATAACCTCTGAGTCCCTCTGCCTGAAGGACAAAGTTCAGCCCCAACCCCCGGCCCACGTGCTGGGGTGACCCTCCCCCTGGCCTCCAGAGAGCGGGGCAGGGGTGAGGGGCTGCTTTTGCAGAGCTGGTCTCCACGTGGCCGCTGTGGGGACAAGTGGCCAAAGGGCCAGAGACCGAGAGGCTCTGAGAGGGCACGGGGAGGTCAGGACCCCCAGACGGGGAAGGGGGCCCCTCCCGTTAGAGGCTGAGCCCTGCCCCAGAGGGCGAGGCGTTCGCAGGCTGAAGAGATGACCAGAGCCCCTCCCAGCCTTCCTGACCCTGGTCCAGTCACCGGGACCTGGATTTCTTGCCCAGGGGCCACCTCCAGGGTCTGCATCCTGCGGGGGAGAACCACCCCAGGCCCAAGGGGCTGCTTGCTGTGGGGGCAGGGGGGGCAGGGACCCAGGCTGGAAGGGCAGGGGGCAGGGGGAGCAGGCTGGTGCCCCCAGCACCACCTTCCAGAGCCCCTCAGAACAGCCAGATTCCCAGGTCCGACCTGGTCCCCGCTCTTTGTGGCTCGTTTATGACTCTCAAATATTCAGGCACAGCCGCCTGCCTGCATGTGTCCCGCCCGCCTTGCAGGCCCGTGACTAGGGGGCCGGCGGTGGGTCGGCCGTCAGCGCCATTCCCGTCCCCACATCCAGTGAGGAGCTGAGCTCAGGGGGACCTTCCTGGGCCCCAGAGAGAAAAGTGGAGCCGCTCTCCCAGCAGAGTCACCACCGGGCAGACATCTGGCAGGCACTCAAATGCCGGGGTGTGTTGGGGGGCCTGCACACCTGAGCGCCTGCTGTGTGCCCTCAATGAGTCACCTTGAAACAGTCCCTTCAGAACAATCCCGAAGATAAGCATTAGTATGTTACGGTATTATTTTCTTTACTGCATTGGTGAGAACACTGGAACAGATTGGACGAAGGGGCTGGAAGACCCCTACTCCCTAGAGCCAGGTGACTGCTCTGACCCTCAGTCTCCTCATCTCTGAGATAGAAATGACCACAATGACGGCAGTCCTGCGTAAGCGCTGAACCCAGCGCACTCACAGCCCCCGAAGGCACTGCAAACCAACAGGCTGCTATTACTATTATGACCTCCGTACTCCAATTCCCTGCTCCAAAAAATCTCCAGGACACAACTAAACACACATAAAACATAAGGGCAAAGGATGCTGACCATAAAGGGAACGTGTCTTTGATCACTCGAAACACACTGGCCTTCAGGGACGTGGCTGTGCGAGGCCTGCCTTGAACTGAGGACAACCTGACCGATGACCAGCCCTGTTAAGAAGGGGACCCGGCCGACCAGGTTTTTCTGAAAACCGCACACAGCCAAGCTGGCCAGAAATAGCCGGCCTGAGAAGGGAGACGCTGGCCCGGCCGTGAGTCATCAGCAGCTCCTGATGCCCACACTTCTAGAAACAGATATTCTGGGTTCCTTTGGAGAGCGGTTTCCAAAGAGGAGTTTGACTGGGCCGTCGTGTACCAAGGACGCAGAGAAGCAGCCCTCAGAGCCGAGCTCGGGGGGGCTGGGGAGGGCGCTGAGCCCTCCTTTCATCCTGGGGGCCCGGGGACTGGGGTTCCTCACACAACCACTTCAGGCCTCTGCTTGTGTTTGGGCTCAGGACGCGATCGCGAAAGGACGTCAAGGGAGATGGGGATCCTTTGGGGGGTGCATTTCTGAGGGTTCTGTGTGGCTCTGACCAGGATGCTCTCCCCGCCGGGGTCTCTGTGGAAATCTCCGCAGCCCTCTCTGCAGATCGCGGCGTGTGCTCCAAGATGAAGCAGGCCGAGGTCACGGGGGGACAGACACACAGTCAGAAGGCCTCAGAGCAGAGGATCCCCGCCCCCACTGTGGGTGGCAGACCCGGCCTGGAGGGGGCCTGAGGGACAGGAGATGTGTCAGCGCCTCTCTCTGGGCCACTTTCTTCATTTGCATAAAGGAAGCAGCAAGAGGAACCTGGGAGGATTCTAGAAGACCCAGCACAGGACCCTCTGCGATGGAGGTCTGGACAGGGGCAGTGGAACCTGAGACCTCGGGACTGAGGCCGGCCGCCCGGCTTCCATCTGCGTCCTAAGGGCTCTGACCCATTACAGTGAGCAGGTCACCTCCTGCTGCCTGCTTGCCAGACGCCCATCCTTGGCACAAAAGGGCTGATTCCGCCCCAAACAACCTAAAAACAGATCCGCCAGGGACAGGGGTGCTGGGCAGGTGCTCTTTCCAGGCCTGAAAGTGGGGAGCAACTGCTTCTGGAGACATTCTTAGGCCCCAACACAACAGCTCTCACCAGACTGTGTGCGGGAAACACCTCCTGCTGAGCCCAAGCCGGAGCCGGCGGGCCCGGGGCCTCGAGGGAGAACGGACTCCTGCATCCCGGATCCACCCAGCGTGTCAGCGGGTTCTAGAAGCCTGTGTTCTCATGGTGGAAACTGCCAACAGCAGTGCATCTTCCCCATTTCTGACTGGCGTTATCGTGCCCGGACCCATGGTGAGGACGCCCTGCTGTGTGGGTTAGGGGTTGTCTCACGGCCAGAAGCTTGGGGCCGCAGGGACTCAGCACCAGGCGGGAACGGGGTCCCCCCACTGGGGCCCCTGCTGTCACCAGAGCCTGTGCTGGGAAACTGGGACAGTCCTGTGTCCCTCTGTTCTCAGCTCCCCCGACTCCCTGGCCTGGCTGCTATGTGAACAGCTGCGCTTGCTTGCTCTGTGCCCATCTGCAGCTCTGCCCGGTGACAGAGGTCTGCCGGGTCACACCCCACACTTCCCTGCTTGCCCCTGCCGTGCCCAGCAGCCTCTCTCTCCAACAGCGTCCTCCCTTCCCACTTCAGCTCTCTCCTGCCAGCCTGCAGGCACTGCCCCCTCAAGGAACCTTCCCCCGCCCCCTGCCCTGCTGGGTGGTCCCGATAGCCTCCCCCTTCTCCTCTTGCCCCAGGGTGTGGGACCCCCCCACCAGCCATGCCCCTGAGGAGGGGGCTTACATCCCATTCCCCTGCATCTCTGCACCCAGCATGGAGCCGGGGCTATGCTCAGACTACAGTGGACAAACAGGCGATTAAAGCAAAATGAAAGCGTCCGTTTAAAAAAAAAAACAGTGGTTACTCTTGGAAACTGAGAAGAGGTGGGACCTCCCTGGCGGTCCAGTGGTTAGGGCTCGGCGATTCCACTGCTGAGGGCCTGGGTTCCATCCCTGGTCGGGGAACTGAGATCCCACATGTCGCGCAGCACGGCCAAAAGAAAGAAATTGAGAAGAGGTGTGGGGTGTCGGGAGCGAGGAGTGGGTAGTTTTTTTCAATAAATGTGTGTTAACTGACTTTCAAAAAACCTTAAGAACCCTCATGCCTTCCACCGACATTATTTGAAACGTGAAATTAAATTCTGCGACCAAAGACAAATCAGAGCTGCAGACACAGACTGCTTATCTCCAAGTCTGCTTATCTCGTGCAGGGGGGCCCACGCCCCAGGAGGATCTCAGCCTAAACTAGGCTGCAGTGATGGGTCCCACTTTATTCCAGCCCCCTCCTCCTCGAGAGCTGTGGTCACTTGGGCTAAGTACAAATTTTTGCCGAGGTATGAGTTTGTGATGGTCAGTGGGTTTCGGTGAGCTCTGCTGTCCTTCACCTCAACTTCTGTGGCCACAGAGACTGATCCCAGCCGGAAACAAGACCCAGACTGGGGAGGGCGGGCGTGTGCAGGTCTGAATCAGGTAGGATGCCGGCAGGGCTCAGACCCATCCTCCAGCAAACACTCACACTGCACTTCTCTGTGGGCCAAGCAGGACCGGGGCCGGAATTCGGGGGACAGATCAGCCCAGCCCCCACCCTCAGGGAGTTTGCACTTTTATGGGGAGACACAGTTACAGACTGTGGTTAGCGCTCTGAACAAAGCAAATAGGGGCCGAGAAAAACAGACGAAGCTTGGGGCACCTCCTTCAATGTGCGAGTGAGGAAACTTGCCCCTCGCAGCCTGTCCAATATCCATTCTCTTCTCCTCCCTTTTAACACAACTCCAGTATTGGTGGTGCAGCCATGAGCACAGCTCCGGAAGCGTTCCTCATTTCCCCCTGCAATGGGGTTTGCCAATGAGATATAAATGACAGGCTGAGACTTCCAGAAAAGTTCCTTATAGAGGGTGGCCTCCACTAAGAAATGCTCTCTTCCTTGCTCCATTCTTCTTCTTCCTGCCTGAGATATGCTTGTGATGGTTGGAGCTCCAGTGGCCATTTTGTGACATGAAGTGACCTTCTCAAACAGTGTTTGGGAATCCAAAGTTTAAACAGCAGCTAAGTTCTAGAGCCAAGCACTGGACTTTTGATTCTAAAACCTATATTCCTCACCCTCTCCAACCCCTTCCCTCTAACACACACACACACACACACACACACACACATAACCCTAAGATGGAAAACAGGGGGAGCCTTTCCATGTTAAGGAGACCTTCTTGTGGGATGGAAGCCTCCTATGACTGCAGGGAAAGTTCTTGCCCATGTGAGTTCGGCCTCAGGCAGAGGAAGCAGACAGACCAGATGACAGCAATTCTTGTTCTACTGAGAACTCTAAAATCAAATTCCCAATTCTCCTCTGTGACTACACCAGATAGAATTACACAGTGCCAGCAACTTATAAATAGAAGACAATAAATGGGGAGAAACCAGCAGATTAAGCTGTAAGCCACTGGGAGAAATTACAGGGTGGAATTTGCTTGGTTGCTTTTTCTTGCATCCTGCCAACACCGTGGCTGGAATTCTCTGTGCTCTGCATCTGCTGTGTATGGTCCCCCGTGAGTCTCTGGCTCCATCCCCTTCTCACATCAGCTGAATCTGAGGTGACAATGCAGAACATCGTGCTCTGGAACCTCATCTGCACTTTCGAGTCTGCTTAGGACGCTGAGTCCATAGAGTGAGACAAATCAGGAGACACGTGGTCACCTCGATGGTCTGTATTTAGTGGCGCCACATTCCTGCAGGTGAGGGTCCCCCAGAGAGCAGCCCCAGGCAGACCCCAAGGTAAGCGGGGTGGCGGAACACCAAGTTCATGGCCACGTCAGCGAAGGGATGCGTTTTCTCCTCCAGCACCATTTCTGACTTGCTCTTAACCAGGAATCAGATGCGCACTCGTCTTTGCAAACGCACTTAAAGTGCACAGGACGTCGACATGAAGCAAACCCAAGGGGAGACAAAATTAAAAAGAAAAGATCCAGTGCTTTGTCTCCGGAGCTGCGGAACTCTTCTGATGTGCAGAAGAGGCACAGCTGTGATCTTTTTTTGATTGCATTGCTCCACCACACAGAAGGCGACATTGAAATACGTCAGGCGACATGGTGAGAGCCAGGAAAAGCTCATCTTCCCTGTGACGCCCCCGCAATCACTGCCCAAAGAGACGTCTGCTGGGGGCAAGTCTCAAGCAGCCCAGCCTGCATCTCAGGCCTGCGAGTTTCTTTTCTTTTCTTTTTTTTCATGGAAGAATGAGGACTGTTTTCCTCTTTTTTTTTTTTTTTGGCTGTGAGTTTCTGAGCAGGACAGAGAGTCTGCCCCGTGAAAGCCTTGGGCACGGGCTCCAGGAAGGGTCTAGGTACCCACATGCAGTGGTCCTGGCTGCTTGCTGTTTTATTATTATTATAAAACTTTTAATTTTAAGATAACAGTAGATTCACATGCAGTTGCAAGAAATGATACAGCGAGATCCTTTATTCCGTTTCCCCCACGGTAACATGCTGCAAACTGTAGAAGACTGTCACACCAGGACAGTGACGCTGACGCAGACACACAACCTCCCGCCCCGCGACGTCCCTCCTGCTGCCTTTCTGTAGCCTCACCTCTTCACTCTCGCCCCCCGAACCCCACCAACCGCCAACCTTCCCTCTGTTTCCATAATTCTGTCATTTTAAGGATGCTCTCTAAAAGGAATCGTAGGTATGTAACCTTTTGGAATTGGGGTTTTTCTGCTCAGCTTAATTTTCTGGCGATGCGTCCAGCTGGCTGTTTGTCAAGGCTGTTCCTTTTTGTCACCGGTGTCTTTTGAATGGCCCATCTGTATTCGGGGAAGCGCCAGGTCATTGGCGCCCTGGTGTAGGAGCCAGAGCTCCCTCTCCACGCCCAGCAGCCCGATCCAGCCCAGATGCACCAGTTGAGGCTTCAGATTGATTGGGGGGGGGCGGTGTCAGCACTTGACATGTGTGTTTCCAGGTGCAGGTGAGCTCGGGTTGCTTTTAGGGCCACAGCGTCCAGGGTCAGGGTGGGCAGCCGGCAGTCAGGAGCTTTCCTGGCACGAGTGTGCAGCACCAGGGCAGGGGCTGGGGGATCCTGGGGCCCGGTCTCAGCGAGGCTTGGGGTGCTGCTTTTGGAAGCTTCCCCCTGCTTCTGTGGCCTCCCAAGCCCCCCGACGTCCCTTTAAACATCCCCTTCCCGCTGAACTGAACTGGCCCGAGAAGCTTCTGCTGCTGTCAGCTGAGGACCCCAACTGAGGTACCCTCTTCTCCGGAGGTGAGACGGGGCACCAGGCCCTGCCAGCCCTGAATGCACGGCTGGGGACGGAGCCCCACACGCCCGCATGAGCCCACCCGGGCTAAGGAGTCCAGCCCAGATGTGCAACGGTCACACCCCCGGCTCTCGGGTCTTGGTCTCCTCGGCTGGAAGCCAACTCGTATCCCACAACGCCTGTCACGGCCAACATCTCTGTTTAGGGGACGAGAGCCCCAGGTCTGGCTGCGAGGCTGTCACCGGAACGGAGGAGGAGACCTCATCTCGCAGCAGGTCGGGCCGATGGAGTCTCCTCCCGGGCTCCTTTCTCTGCCCTCCCTGCCCACGCACGCTCACGTTTGCACGCACGTTGCACACCCATACTCGCACGCTCTCACACATTTGCACACTTACACCCAACACTCATGCACCCACACACGCTCATGCTCACACTCTCACTCTCACATTTAAAGTCCGAGCTCACTTCCTGGGTCCTTTATGTGCCTCGGTCTTTAAACTCAAAGATGAGCTTGAAGCAGGAGAAAAAAAGAAAACAAAATCTGTGGTCCGCCTGCTGTTTAACTGCTTAATCTTCCTGTCTTTTGCTACCCCGGCGAGGCACTGGTTTGGCCTTTGTTTCGTTTTGTTTCTACTTCTTAGGAAACAACCGATGGAGCCGGGCAGGCATCTGAGGGCAGGACGCACCGCCCTCACCCTCCTCCAGCCGGGGTCGGGGATGGGGCTGACTTCAGGCCTCGCGCCCCACCCGCCCTGGTGGTCCAGGCCCCACCGCAGGGTCCCCTCCTCTCGTCCTCACATCCCACTAGGCCCAAGGGCGTTACCAGGTCACCCCAGGCTGGGAGTATAAAGGACAAAATCCCCAGATGCTGGGGGGGGTGCGGGCAGGGGAGGCTGGTCAGGGTCCCCCAGGGATCCTGCAGGCAGGGCGGGGCTGGGCAGGAGAGCTGTGCCTACCTGGGTGAAGTACTTAAGGAGGTGCCAA
Organism: Mesoplodon mirus; assembly: GCF_964341445.2. Taxonomy (NCBI): domain Eukaryota; kingdom Metazoa; phylum Chordata; class Mammalia; order Artiodactyla; family Ziphiidae; genus Mesoplodon; species Mesoplodon mirus. Next base: position 145,100,059 of record NC_138982.1, on the reverse strand, counting down.
AAACTCAGCGGTGAGATAAGTAAGTTTATTTCAATATTTTAATAAATCAAAATGGATGCCCCCACATCAACAATAAATATCAAATTTTTAAATAAAGGCAGAATCTGGCCCTGGCCTCGCCGGCTCTTTTCACTCACCTCCCCCAACCCCGGCCCTACCCGTGGGCAGCTCGGGCCCCAAAGCAGGGAAGGAAGTAGGGGTCAGGGGTCCCTCCGTGGCTCAGAGCTCTCTGGCCTCTGCAGCCTGTCAGATCCTCATGTCCCCCATGTGGCAGGGGGGCTTTGGGAAGTGAGATGGCGTCCTTCCCTGGAGACGCACACATGTGCACACACACAGGCACACACTCACATCCACACACGCACATGTGTGTGCACAGCAGCCAGCCTCCAGGGAGCCCCTCCTCGCTGCCCACGGGCCGGAGCAGTGGCTGCAGAGTCCTCATCAGCATCTGAATCCGGGTCAAAGGCCACCTGGGCAAGAACTGGCAGAGGTCCAGGCACCCCATGGGGCTGACCCGGGCCCCAGCCGGGCAGCACCGACCCTCCGACCCTCCGGCCGTGGCACCTCCGCGCATGTGCGTGTGCGCTCAGCATCTACTTCCCCGGCTGGACGTCACCTCCACAGGGCACAGCCCTGCCACACCATCCACCCCTTGACTCTGCTGCACAGTCGCTCGTTCTGCTAGAATGAATGAATGAACAAATGACGTGGGCGGGGAAGCACTGCGCTTAGCTCTCAGCGGGGGGTGTCCCGTTGCTGTGCCGCCCGTCCTGTGAAGCCCCCATGCTGCAGGGTGGACCGTGGTCTGGTGCAGGCTCGACAGGCCACGTGTCAGCCGCATAGCTCTTCAGGGCCGTGGGGAGGGCAGGTGGGCTCGGGGGCAGAGGTGCGGCCCCCACCGGCCCCAGGGAGGGCACGGTACGGAGAGTCCCATCCACACTGGCCGGGGGAGGAGCCTGAGTCCTGCGGCCGGTAGAGACGAGGTTCTGTCCTTCCTCCCGCCCAGCAGTGGCCCTTCTGCCCGGACCCGCCCCGCCGTGCACGTTAATTGCTATTCCGAGCACCTTCACCCCCTGCTTGCTGCTTCCAGCTCTGTCAGTCCCACGATCTATAGCTGACTACTTCAGAGACACAAATGACTACTGGGACATGGCCTTTAAATTTCGTTGAAGACAGTGGGCTGAAACGTTTGCCAATGGACTTCGTGTCGCTGGCGGGAGAGCAGTAAAACTCTCTTCTCTTCAGCGATGAGTGTTCTTTCACGTTGCGCGAGGTTCTCCAGAAACACACCTTCCTTTAAATAAACTGCCCCATCACCCCGCTCTCCTCGCCCGCCGTCCCCGGGAGAAAGGCCGTCTTCCACACTGGGGTTTAGGAAGGTCCCAGATGTTCCCACGTGGCCCCGGTTCCCAATTCCACGGCCCCTCCCGCGTCCTCCCCAAGCTCGGAGGTCAGCCTCCATTCAGCACAAGCAGAGTGAAAAAAATGATAAAAAATCAAATCGCTGACACCTGCCCACAGCCGCTCTGGGCCCCGTGTGCTTCTAAGTACTTTACACGTATGAGTTCACGGAATCCTCAGACAACCTCGGAGGCCGGCGCCGTTGCCAATCCCAGGCGAGAGACGGGGAGACGGGCCTGGCTGTCGCTGCGCCGGTGTCGCGACACTGCTCTGGGCCCCGACGGTCCTGCGGGGGCTCCTGGGCCCGAGCCCTGCCTGCCCCGAGCTGCTAGTTACGAAGCCCTGGGGCCTGGGGTTACCGGACGGGCGCGTGTGTAAAGCGTAGGGAGGGATGGAGCAGCAGTGCTGGGAAACAGACTCCCGCCTTCTGGGGGCCGCTGGCCGGGGAAGGTCACGAGACTACAGCCGAGCCACGCTGAATGCCCACAGGATTTAGGGCCGACGGCTGCCTCTCTGGCCCGTGAGGCAAAAGGAGGTGTAGCTGGGAGAAGCCCCACTCCGGCCCGCAGAGGAGAGGGCATTGGTGCTGGGACCCACGTCGGGCTGAGCAGTTACCCGGCGCTGCCTTCGGACTGGGGGAGATGAGTTCTGAGAGCCCTCGGGGTTCGCGCCACCTCCAGACAGGCCTCGACCACTCAAACCCAAACCCGCCAAGCCCATCGGAAGGGTCAGAGCCCGGGAGGGACGTGAGCCTGTTCAGGACGTGGCCCACGGACTCCATTCCAGCCCCGGGGGAGCCGCTGCGCGGGACGCTGGGCCTGGCGGTGACTCGTCCTGGTGCCCCCTCCTCTGCCCTCGTGGGGTGTGCGTCCCCCCCCTCCTGCCGTTTCTAACACAGCAGAGGAGACACGGCCCCGGGCTGCGAGAGCTGGAGGGCAGCAAGACGAGACCTCTCCCAGCCAGCCCCGCGCGGGCGCAGCACGAGGTCAGGTAACCCAGCCCCGGGAAGCCTGTGGGGAGACGGCTGGAAGGGAGTCAGATGCCCCGGGCGCCGGGGCAGGGCCTGGAGAAAGGGGGCTCTGTGCCACCCAAGAGGAGTCGCTGCCCCCGGAGGAACCCCAGGCAGGGCTGGTGGCCGCCCACCTGGCCTCTCGGCCGGGGCCTTCACGCCGGGTCCAAGCGGAGCCCCCCCATCAGCGGGTCTCCTCCTCCCGCCGGGTCACAGTGGCTGCCGGATGCTGTCGCCGGCATGTGTGATCCGGGCGGTATCAGGCTGCGATCAGGCTGCTGGGAAGCCAGGCAGACGGCAGGAGAAAGCGTCGGGCTGCCAGCAGCTCTCCCGCCCGTGCAGACACCAGAGGCGCCAAGCGGACCTCCTGAGGCTGCGTGCCAGGCCAGCCAGGGCCCAGCGCCTGAGGAGCTGGGGAGACGGGCACCCTCGCCTGAACCGGTTGTCGGTGGGCGGCTTCCCTGCAGGCCCGGCCCACTCCAGGAAGGGACTGGCAGACACCCAGGCCAGCGGATGGCAAGTGTCAAAATCCCGAGAGAGGGCACATCAGATGAGGGCGGCAGAGCCTCAGGCACGGGCGGCGGAGCAGCAGCCGCGCGCCCACCTCCTACCGCCAGGACAGACAGGCCAGCCTTCCTATAAACACACACACACACGTTCACACTCACAGGCATACACACCACAGACACATGCACACACAACACAGATACACACTCGCAGGTACACGTGTTTCACTGAACCTGAACTGTATGATGGTCCTGTGGACCCAGGCAAAGGATGAACACAAGAATGCACGGTGACACGAGTAACAGTCCCACCCCAGCAGGGTCACACTGTGAGGATCCCAAGACAACAGCCAGGGTGTTTACCAGGCCATCAGGGCCCAGGTTGAGGCCGATGCCACACACACGTGCGCGCGTGCGCGCACACACACACATGCACACACACACGCGGTGCTGGTCCAGTGAGGATGTGTCCCAGGATGTTCCTGGCACTGTGGTGGGGGGTATGGGCAGCCCAGGCCGGCCAGGGGGCTCCCCCGGGGGCGGGGCTCCACGTGGCCATGAGCCATGGAGGAAGGGATGTCCCCGACACGCGTGGGAAGCCTCACAGACAGCGCAGGGGTGAACAGCGGAGGAGGGATGAAGCCCCAGCACAACGATGTGTCCATGGACCCAACAGACGGCCCTGCACCCAAGGGCCAGCCAGCAAAGTCTGACTGTGGGAGTCTGAGGGTCAGAGCCCAGATTCCCCCAGAGACAAGTCGTAGGGAAAAGAAAGGGATGGAAGGGGGCGCTCTGGGTGAAGAGGGACTTAAACATTTCAATCTAAAAACAAACGGAGAAGTTTGGCAGTCCTGAAATAAACAGAATTGAAAATAGGTGTTCAAACAAAAACTTGTCCTCCCAGGAGAGGGGCCAAGACGGCAGAGCAGGAGGACCCTGAACTCCCCTCTTCCCACGGGCGCTCCCAAATCACAGCTATTCACAGAGCAACTACCGGTGAGAAAGACCAGGAGACGAGCAGAAAAGATCTCCTACAACTAAAGATATAAGAAGGAGCCACAGCGAGACGGGCGGTGGGCAGAGCTGTGGTTCAGTCGAGTCCCGTATCCCCGGGCGGGCGACCCGCAAACGGGAGGATCATTACAGTGGCAGGGGTTCTCCCCAAAGGGCAAGGGGTCTGAGACCCACGTCAGACTCCCCAGCCCAGGGGTCCTGTACTGGGAAGACAAGCCCCCAGAACACTGGGCTTTGAAGGCCGGCAGCGCTTAATTTTGGGGGACCCAGAGGGCTGGGGGAAAGAGACCCCGCTCTTAAAGGGCCCACAGAACCTCACACACTCGGGAATGCAGGGCAGAAGCAGGAATTTGAAAAAAGCCTGGGTCAGACCGCCTGCCTTGCCACACAAGGCAGGGCCTGGCAACCAGCCAGACGGGGGGCAGCCAAACCTACCAGATGCCCGCAGTCAGCCCTCCACAACAAAAGGACCCACGCAGCCCAAACAGGGAGCACCCCTTAGAGCACACGGTTCTCGCAACCAGAGGAGAATGCGTTCCTGGGGCGCATGGGACGTCTCCTGTAAAAGGCCACTTCTCCAAGGTCAGGAAAAATAACCAACCTATCACATACCTAGAAATTAAAACAGCATACTAGGCAAAATGAGGCGACAGAGTAATACGTCCCAAATGAAGGTACAAGATAAAACCCCAGAAGAAGAACTAAGTGAAGGCAATCTACCCGAGAAAGTTCAGAGTAATGACTGTAAAAATGATCAAAGAATTCGGGAGGAGAATGGATGCACAGGGCGAGAAGTTAGCAGTTTTTAAAAAAGAGTTAGAAAATATAAAGAACAACAAAAAAGAGCTGAAGAATACAATAACTGAAATGAAAAATACACTAGAAGGAATCAACAGTAAACTAAATGAGGCAGAAGAAGGGATCAGTGAGCTGGAAGATAGAGTGGCGGAAATCACTGCTTCTAAGGAAAAAAAAGAATCAAAAGAAATGAGGACAGTGTAAGAGACCTCTGTGGTAACAAAAGTCATACTAACATGTACACTACAGGGGCCCCAGAAGGAGCAGAGAGCGAGAAAGGGGCAGAGAACATATTTGAAGACATAATAGCTGAAAACGTCCCTAACCTGGGAAAGGAAACAGACATCCAAGTCCAGGAAGCACGGAGAGTCCCAAATAGGATTGACCCAAAGAGGACCAGGCCAAGACACACTGTACTTAAAATGTCAAAAATTAAAGATAAAGAGAGACTATTAAAAGTATCAGGTAGGGGACTTCCCTGGTGGCACAGTGGTTAAGAATCCGCCTGCCAACACAGGGGACATGGGTTCAAGCCTTGGTCCGGGAAGATCCCACATGCCACGGAGCAAGTAAGCCTGTGTGCCACAACTACTGAGCCTGCGCTCTAGAGCCCGTGTGCCACAACTACTGAGCCTGTGCTCTAGAGCTCGCGTGCCGCAACTACTGAAGCCCACGTGCCACAACTACTGAGCCCGTGCGCCTAGACCCCGTGCTCCACCAACGAGAAGCCACTGCAATGAGAAGCCCGCGCACTGCAACAAAGAGTAGCCCCCGCTCGCCGCAACTAGAGAAAGCCCACACGCAGCAATGAAGACCCAATGCAGCCAAAAATAAATAAATAAAATTAATTAATTAATTTAAAATCTTAATTAAAAAAAAGAATCTACAAGTGTCCATCTGGTCGCTGCTATGAAGGGAAAAACAATCCTCAGAAGAATGCTGAGAAATGCCTTAAGATTATTATTTTCAGCATCCTTGCCGAGGCAGGAGGGACCCTCTGTCTCTTACTCAGACTCCTCAAATGACACTCGGTTACGCACACCTCGGGGCTCATTAGGTGCTGGCGGCTGCCACGGGCTGACTTGTGACCCCCGAAACCCATACGTTGAAGTCCTGGATCTTGGACGTCCAACCTCCAGACCCTGAGAAGATAAATTTGTTGTCTGCGGCCCCGTGACCAGGCCACCTGTTACCACCCACCTCGCCTCTCCAGCCCACTGGCCTCCTGGCCGCTCCACAAGCCAGCATGCTCACCACTCAGGGCGTCTGCACTGCGGTCCCCTCTGCCCCGATATCCCTCAACTCACGGCTTTGCCCAAAGGTGACCTCACTGGACCACCCTCGCCCTCCACAGCCGACCCTTCACCTCGCTCTACTTTCTCCAAGCCCGTGGTCTCTGCCTCTAGAATGCGGGTTCCATGAGGACAGGCCCGGCACGTGGTGGGCCCTCAGCTGAGGCTCAGAGAAGAGCCCAAACCCGCGGAGCCCACAGCAGGGATGCCAGGAGATCCCGTCAGGGGTGGGGGCCCGGCTCCATGGCTGCGGCCTGTGCAGTTGCTCAGGGTCCTGCACTCAGAGGCCATGTGCTTGGGTTCACGTCCTGCTCCGAATTCCGCATGATTTTAAAGAGGGGTCCCGCCCCACAGGCTCATTATTTTAGACGGGGTCCCGCAAACTGTGGGCCTCGGGGCCCTCACCCAGTTCTAGACACGTGGACACAGACTCCTGGACACCGTACATCTTGAACACTCTCGTCAAGGTTTTACCCTAACCCCACAGCCAATGACTGATTTGCGGGCTTCCCCCAACAGGCCAGCCTGGCCTTAAGACGCCCGACTCTATGGCGGCCCTGCTCCGGGGCTCCTGCGGGACCAGGTGGAAGGTCCCCAGCCGAGCCCACAAGCCGGCCGCTCCTTCCCAGCCCGTCCTGCGTGCCCCCTCCTCCCGAGAGCCGCACCATCAGTCACCTGGATGAGAACCCCTGTCTCAGGCTCTGTTTCTGAGAGCCAGCTGTCAATGGCCCCCGGGCCCCCTGCAGGCAAACCTGGGGTCCACATCCACCCTGGGCTGCGTGTGCTTTAGCCCAAGTTCACGCAGAAAATGGGGCCCTTCGACAGCACCTACAGGCCTGGTACGCAGCTGCCCCTGCACTCACAGGGGCCCCGTCCTGGCCTGAGCCCAGCTTCTGGGCGAGAGCCTTCCCTCCTGTGTCAGCTCATTTCCTCCTTCCCAGGACCTTCTGGAACGTGCTCGGGCTCCCACAGGGTCGTTACTCCGAGGGGACTTTTGCTCTCATCTAGAGAGAAATGCGTGCCTTTCACCGGAACTTTCTAAAAAGAAATTCTTTCAAAGGAAAAGCAACAACAAAATAATAAAAGCTCACCAGGCCTCTCAGCTGCTTCCAGCCAACAAAGTAAAATGCTCTTCGTCACCTCACCTGCAAACAAGCACAAGCAGGGGCTGTGAAGGATCAGGCCCCGGCCGCAGTCCCCACGCTGCCCACGTGGGGGAGAGGGGAGGCTGGGCGGACCAGAAAACCCACGCGAGTCCCGCGCTGAGGGGCTTCGGGAGAAAGAGGGACACCAGGCCACCATGCATTATCAATGACACTGAGCTTCAGAGCCAACTGCCCCGACTTGCCGGCACTTCTCTACCTTGTCGGGAGTTTTTACCCTAAGAAAAGGCGAAGACAGGAAACCCTGGGGGCGGCGGGGCGGGGTAGGTGTTCAGCACTCCCCCTGCCCGACGCCTCCAGCACTATGTTGTGGTCCCAGAGGTTCCATGGCCTGTGGGTGTCAGGCTGTGGCACCCTCCTCTGACCAGCGGTGGGTCAGGGCAGCGTGAGCCTCAGGACTCAGGCTGCGAACATGAGACCCTCCCCAGTGGGGCAATTGAGGGCGCGGAAGCCCCAGGAGCGGCCGCTCGGTCAGGGGTCACCAGCCACGCAGGGAGGAAAAGGGACCTGACGGTTGGTGACCTCACCTAAGGCCAGCCCACTCCCAGAATTCTCCAGCGCAAGGCCCGTGACCCACCTCCCCTGCGTAAGCCAGTGTGAGTCTGTGTTCTGGGAGCTGAAGCATTCCGAATCCAAATGCCCCCACTTTTGAAATTCAACCATATCTTCAATTCACATCAAGGCAGAATTTACTTAGTTATTAAAAGGACAGGAACTTCCCTGGCAGTCCAGTGGTTAGGACGTCACGCTTCCACTGCAGGGAGCATGGGTTTGATCCCCGGTGGGGGACTAAGATCCCAACATGCCACGAGGTGTGGCCAAAATATTTTTTTTTATTTAAAAATTAAAAAATAAAAGGACAGAGGCAGACTGCAATGCCAAAAGCCCAAGGCACAAACCCCTCAGCCTGAGAGCAGCTGAGGCCACTCCTCCAGGGGTAGGGGGTGGGGCTGGAGCCAGAAGCCCAGGCTTGGATGGGGATCCAGATGACTCTGCTTGGTGCCAAGTGAAGGGGGCTGTGAGAAAGTCAGAGCCGGTCGGACTGACCTGGAAGGCCCGTTTCCTTGGAAACCACGTTGCCGAGAGACATGTAGCAAGCCGCGTGCCCAGGCACAGAGCCGCACTCCGACAGTGGGGTTTGCAGCAAAGTAAGGGTTTGTTTACTGCAGGCACCCGGCGAGGGACAGGGAGACAAGCCTCAGAGCCACTCCCACCTGGTCTTTGGGTTGGAGGATGTGTTTAAGGGGAAGAACAAAGAAGCTGGGGTGAATCTTTGTCTTGTGACATTTCTGAATCATGGTTTCGGGAGTCAGGGTGTCCCAGGTGGTCCCCAGCTCAGGGGTCTGTGAGCTCACCTTGCCCTGGAGAAACGACCCGAGTTTGTATGTTAATGATGAATCTATAATAGTGATTTCAGTACGTTAACGATGGACAACAGCAACCTTAAGCATCGGACTCTGGTGGTTAGTGTTGTTACAGCCCAGGCTTGAGGCCAGAGGGGACAGAAAGGGGATGAAGTTTTGGATGAGAGACGAATCGTAAACTCGGTAAAGGAACTCAGCTTTAGGGGTCTCGGTTCCAGAAGACGGGGTCTGGCCGGGAGGGTGGGGAGCCTGCTGCGGGGTGTGCAGACCTCAGGCCTCCTCGGGAACGGTGGAGGGGTTTCTCCTTGTGCAGGTGACATGGAGACCTTAGGTGAGAGCAGGACCTTCTGTTCTCACAGTGGGAGGGCTGCCAAGATGGGCACCAACCAGACAGTCCCCCACCCCCTCCCCGGAGGGACACCTCCAGGGCAAGGCCCAGGCCGCTCAAGTGCCACGAAGCAAATGGGGTGTCAGGGGGTGCCCGAGGGACACCCCGCACACCACGCCGGGGCCTTGGGGCCATCACCCTCTCCCAGAAGTCAGGAGAGGACCGAGGGGTGCTGGGGGCTCAGAGAGCAGCGCCGTCCCCGCCACCGGCCACCTCGGAGCTCAGGCTCAGAGCCGCATCAGGGATGCCTGCCAGCCCCGGCAGCAGCCTGCCCTCCAGCCTGGAGCAGGTGGGAAAGGAGCCAGTCCAGGCGGCTCCACACTACAGGGGAGGCCAGGGCCAGCCGCCGGCCCTCAGGGCGGCGTGGGCCCACGCCCAGCAGATGGCGCTGCAGCCACCACTGTTCCTGCAGGCATCACCAGCTCCTGCCAGGCCCCTGGTGCTCTGGGGACAGCAGGCAGGGCAGAGCCCAGGGCAGGGGTAGTGCAGCGTGAGGATCAACAGGGAAGCGCTGGCTGTGAGGTAAGGGCAGCCGGGCCAAGGGTCACAGGGGGCAGGTGGTGACAGGAAGACCTGAAACCTCTCTCCCTCCCCCCTCATCAGCCTGGACCCCCGCCAGGGAATTAGCGGCACTGCAGGGCGAGGCAGACCCGTGCAGGCGCCGGGGGTCTGGGCCCCTTTCTGGCTCAGTCGGCCCTAAGCTGCTCCCCAACAGTGCGGCGTCTTCTATCCTTTCACTCTCGGGCAAACCTCCCAGGGCAAGGAACTTTCCAGGGGCAGGAGAGGGAAAGGGCCCTTCAGTCTTCTGCTCTTGAGCCAAGCTCTGAGGGTTAAGACTCAGAAGAGAAAGGGGGACGGGACATGGGGACTGCACGGGTGGATTCTCAGCCGGCCCCTGGGTGCCCACCCCTAGGCGTGCACACCCTACGGTTCCCCTCCCCCAGAGTGGGTGGGCCTGACCTCATCAGGTGAGCTGGAGCTGGGTACAAAGTCAGAGGTTCCAAGTGTGAGCATTTCTCCTGCCGACCTTGGGCACGCGGCCAGGAGCCGTGGGCAGTGCCTAGGAGCTCAGAGCCACTCCGGCTGACAGTCAGCAAGAAAACGGGGACCTTGGCCTCATCCTGCCAACAAGCAGTGAGCCGGGAAGGGGACCCGAGCCTCGAGTGTGGTGACAGCCCCGCGACATCTGATCTCAGCCTGTGAGACCCCGAGCAGGGGCCCCACTACCCGCGCCCTGACTCCTAACCTACAGAGCTGCCATGTCCACCGCCAAGTTTGCAGTAGTTCGTGACGCAGCCGCTATCTCATACAGGATAGTCCTGCAGCTATCTCCTGCGAGACTGAATAAACATCTAAGCAGGAAACGGGGGAGGGGAGGGGGGAGGAAATAAGGGAGAGGGGGTGACTGCAGAGAGGGGCAGGGAGGTGGGCTGCCAGGGGCACGGGACACCCGAAGGTCTCAGGTCCAGCCAGGGAGCACAGCCCCCAAAACACCGAACGTCAAAACTGGAAATCATGCAGCTCGGACCCCCAAGCGAGATGGAGGATATGAAAGGGCGATCGGGGGTACCGGGAGGTGTGCAGGCACCCATGTGTGGCCAGACCCCAGGGGCTGGGGGCGGGCGCTGCCCTGGAACCACCAGGAGGGGCCGGGTGCAGACCGCCCGCCTCCCGGCCTCCCGTCCTCTACGGGCGCTGGGGCAGCTGTTGCAAGATGCTGCACAAATCCTAACTCGGGCGAACGCCTCCCAGGAAAGGACAGAGGTGAGGCTGGTTTCCATCGTCCCTCCCCCGGCACCCCACGCTCCGTCGTGCTGGCACCAGGCACAGGCCACCACCCACTTGTCAGGGATGCCCCGTGACGTCACCTTATACCACTAGCCGCACCCCATGTACGGATGAGGAATTAGGCCCAGAGCAGGCGGGGACTCTCCTGGGGAGGGACCAGGACCTGGTCTCAGCTGCTGGTGGGACTGTCCCCAAATCCACTCCACCCCACTACCCGAGGGGGGTCCCAAACCGCCCTGGCAGGTCCCTCCCCTGCGTAAACTGTCTGCAGCACACAGGCCCCTCCTCACGCCCACCCCTCCCAGAACAAGACCTTCCCATGCAGCCCTTAGATTCAGCCTGGGCCAGGGCTACCCCAACTTGCGTTAAGGAATCAAAGTAGTCAGCCTGGCTCCCACTGGTCCCTGCTACAACGGAGTTTTGGGCCATAGGAGTGTCTGATGAGCAAAGAGGCTGATGTAAGCACTTTAGAACTTTGGGCTGTTGTTCTGGACCTTTCTCAGCAAGCCAGGGCCAACAGCCAAGAACCCCACGACACGACTGCCATCTCGTTATCAGGATGAAGCTCCGGGTCGGTCCACGTGTACTGGCACACGGCGGCAGGGGGGGAGGGGTCCCCGAACTAGCTCCACAGCGACCACCCAGTCTCCTGGGAAGAGAACCTTAAGTGGAGCCAGTCATAACCGCAAAGCTATAAAAACACGCTTGCTACTGGAAGCTCTTAGGTCACCCAGACACAGTGATATCTGTCCTAGACCCCAACTGCTCCAGGAAACTATAAATGAACGTCTAAGCCTGGTGATCAATAATCCCATGGTGGGGGCCCCTGGTGGTCCAAAAGCCTCCCTCAGGCTTTCTCCCCAGTGTATAGGAGGCCCTGAGCACAGGGTTTCTTTGGGGGTAAATGAAAATGTCCTAAGATGGACTGAGGTGACAGACACACAACCCTATGAATATACTAAGAACCACTGGATCCTATGGTCTGTAAAGTAAATCTCAATAAGAAAGACAAGGGGCCCAGAAGACCCTCATCCACACCAGCTCCTCCAGGGCCGTGCAGGGCCAGGCCCTCAAAGGAGCCAGCGCTCTCTGGAGACATGGCTGGTCCAGGGCTGGGGCTTCCTGCCATAACGAGGGCAAGGGAGCGAGCGCCCGGGGAAGGGTCTCAGGAGCCGGCCTGAGGGTTTCCACAGGAGACCGCGCTGAGCAGTGACGTAAGTGACAGTAAGGGATTACGTGTAACCACTGGATCAGACAGGAAACCTGGGCTGCCGACACGGATCAATGAATAAGTGGAAGTTTGATGAGAAACTGGGCACCAGAATTCCAGAGCCCCCTCCTACAACACTGTGTTAGCCCCCAGGGGGAAGGTCACTTTCTCAAGACCCCCCTCCCAACTGCAGGGCAGGTGGAAACCCGGTGGCCTGGGCAGGACCGAGGGAGAGCCAACGTCACTTCTGCAATGCTCCCGCCCAAGGGGGCCTATCTGCACAACGGGGTATTTACTACTCAGCCATAAAGGGAATGAAGTTCTGACATATGTCCCAAGGCGCGTGAACGCTGAACACGTGCTGAAGGAAGCCACACACTGATTTTCACTATCTGAAAACCGAGAAAGCAGCACAGAAAGTAGTTACCGGTTGCCAGGGGCTGGGGGCGGGAACTGGGGGGGGCCAGGCATCCTCATGGGTGAAAACGTTTTATGGAGTGTGAATCATATCTCAATAAGGCGCTTAAAAAAACATGCCCCCTTTGGAACACAAGCTTTCCTGGGGCACAACGGCTGGAGGTCGTATTTAATTTCCTCATTTTGCCCGATGGGAACGTTTCCTCACACCGGAGAAACACTGCCCGTCAGAGCAACTGCAACCCAGAGCCCACCAGTGCCCACAGCTACGTAACGCGGTTGCAGTTGAAGGATCCTGAAGACACGCGAGATGTTCATACAACGTGGCCTGAAGACAGTGACAGGAGAACGGCACTGGTTTAAGAACTGCAATCGGGAATGACTGCTGCTTCTTCCCCCCCAGAAACTTCTATAGTATGGCTGCTTCCATACTGTTTGATCAAAGGACTTCCAATAAAAACCAACACAATACCTGCCCGCACCCACAAAGCAGCAGTAATGGCAGCAACGCCCCCCCCCAGGGTCCCAGCTGGGGAGGAAGTGACGGCTCGAGGGTGCCAGCCAGGTCACCTCGCCCCTCAGCCAGCCCTGCCCGCCCGCAGTCCGTGGTGGACGTCTCCTGACGCCGCTTCGGGTGGTGAAAGGAACGTGCACATACTGAGGCCTGGGGAAGTCGTTCTGGCTTATGCATGAGCTGACTTGCATCTGATGCTGACTACAACAGCCTGTTTGTGGCCTATCAAATACACACTGTCCGTCTGCGGTAATTATTAAAGAAGAGGGCGCACTGACCAGAAGGATGTCCACGTTAAACATAAAGATGAAACGCCTCCCTTCCTGGGAGGCCAGCGCTGGTCCTCCTTTGATGATAAGCCTCCCTCCCAGGTGCCAAGGCCACGCTGACTCGCTGTGTACCTGCTGGTCTGGTTTTTTCTGAAACCTTGAAGGAATGTACCCCTGACTTAACATTCTTTGTTCTGACAGGACAGAAAACTGTGCTGAAAACCCTGCTTCTCCAGAGCAGTTCTCAGAGTTATGACAGGCTGTCTTCCGGGTTATAGTCCTCAGTCTGGCTCAAATAAAACTCTTTTCTATTCCTATCGTAGATTGTTTACTGATTATTTTTGGCAATGGGGAAAGGCACTTAAACTTTAAGGGACGTAGACTCTGGGACTTGTCACTACCCTCCCCACTCCTGCACCCCACCAGCCCCACCCACCTCACAGCTGGACCAAAATGGGGTCCCCGGGCGTCTACTCCAGGGGGTCCGTGCTCACACACGGCTGGGCTTTGGAAACTGAGGTTCAGCTCCAGCCTCTACGGGTCCCCCCCAGGCTGGGCCTGTCGCCGGGCTGCACACACCTCGGCCCAGCAGAGGCCGGCCTGGCTGACTGAGGCGGCACGCACCTGTCACCCGGGCAGCCCTCGCCATGGCCACAGCCCTGCCTGGGAGCCACCGGAGCCCACACAGCACTACGTCCCGTTTCTATTTTCCATCTAACTGGGACTCGGGCCAAGGGCTGAAACGGCATCCAAAGGAGCCGAGGGGAGGCGTGCGGACGCCCACGGGGACCTCAGATCCAGCTCCGCCTCAGTCACGGACAAGGGGTGGGCAGGGAACCGACCCTCCTGCCCAGGCAACGGGGTCGTGGCCCACAGCACCGGTTCACAGTCAGCTCCCAGCCCGAGCTGATAAAGTGCACGTCCGGACGATGCTGGTAACCCTCGGCCTCATCTTGCCGAGCATGTCTGAGGACCGCGTCAACACGCTTCGGATGCAAAACACAAACACCCCCAGAGAACCCGCATAAACGCACCAGGGCAGGACTGGTTTGCAGGCACCGCGTGGCACTTTATTTACGGACATCCAGCGGGCAGCCGGTCCCCTGCCCAGGGAGGGCGCCTGCAGGGAGGCTCCAGTCCCGGGGGTCCGCCGGCCTGACCGAGGTCAGCACAGCCGCAGCACTTTCTGGGACGCAGGCGCTAAGTGAGGGCCCAACCCCCTTCAGTCCTGACCTCTGCCACTTCCCGACACAGTAAGTCGGGGAGCAGTCGGTGTCCAGAGTCTCGGGAACCCAGCCTGACTGTCCCGTCCCCTCATCCGTCCCGGAGCGCCTGGCGGACATCACTTCTGGCCCTCCAGGGCCCGCTTCCTTTTCGCCTTTGGCGCCTGGCCACCGGCCGCCTTCGCTCTGGCGCCCGCCCAAGGCCGCCGCCGCCTCCTGGGGGCCCCTCTCCTGCCACGGTCCCCGGGCTGCTCCCGGGGCACGGCGGGGTCAGCCCCTGCGCTCCGGCGCCGCCTCGCGGATGCCGGGCTCGGGTCTGGACACGAGGCCTCCTCTGCAGCTCTCCCTGAAATGGCAAGGCCTAGTAAACGAGGCGTCGAGAAGGCCGCTCCAACTGCTGTGATGCCGACTGAGGTGCCAGCCCCAGGGCGGCAGAGGACACACAGTGCTCAGCAGAGGCACCGACGGCCTCGGGAGTGGACCCGCGGCGGCCCCACAGAGGCCTGTGCCAGCGAGGCTGTGAGTTCCACGGCTGTCAGACAGGGAAACCTACTCGGGCTCCTGACGCCAGGGAGGCTGACCGGGTGGTGGGCCTTAGGACGACCGGCACGAGGACAGAAGAAGAAAGGGAACTGGGCAAAGGCAGGACATCTGGGGCGCGCGGGCCCAGGCTCAGTGCACATGGGGCCAGAGGGTACGCTGGTCAGAAGGGGCAGCTGGGAAAGCAGGGCCGGGCCTCTCAGTCAACGTGACAGCCAACAGTCAGCGTCCAGGGCCCAGCCTGGCGTGAGTATGTGAGCCAGTCCACGCCTGCTAAGCGGCCCTGGCGTGAAACGAGCTGGACAGGGTTGGCCCAGGCAGGAGCAGGGGTGAATGGAGAGACCCTTCAAAGGGCGCACCCCCAGGACTTGGGGCCAGTTGACCACACACGGATGACACAGGAGGGGTCTAGGTGGGGGGTGGAGCCACCACCTCTCCCTCTTCTGTGTCCCCTTCCAGCCAGGGGTGCCTCTGGCTCCTGCCCCGCTCGGTGCTGTGGGCACAGCCCATCCCACTGCAGGGGGCAGCCCCAGTGGTCTACAGTGGGTACAGGGCTGGGGGTGTGCTAGAAGCGCACGACAGCCCTTAGCGAGGTCAGTCACCGTTCTAACCACAGGCCTGTGGACAAGCTGGGGGAGGGAGGGGAGAGAAGGAAGCGGGGAGGGGGAGGAAGGGGGAGGGGAGGGAAGACGGGAGAGGGGGAGGGGGAGGGGAGGGAAGACAGGAGAGGGGGAGGGGAGGGAAGACAGGAGATGGGGAGGGGGGAGGGGAAGGGGGAAGGGAGACGGGAGACGGGGAAGCCTCTAAAATCAAGGAGGAGAGCGCAGCGAGGTTAGGGGCTCCCTGGAGGACGCCAGGGGAGGTGCAAGTGGAGGCACGGACCAGGTCAGATCAAAGATGGAAAAGGGTCAAGAAGAAGCACCAGACCAGAGCCACAGGGAAGGAGAGTGGGGAACACAGGGAGTGGCCCAGGGGCCAGGCAGCAGAGACAGCCCCCGAGCAGCGGGGCGTCGGGGCCAGGGCACCACATCTCCAGGACACAGGGGCAGTGGGCGCTGCGGAGCAGCAGGCTGGGGAGGGGGAATCACGCCTGGAAACAGGCCTCAGTCACAGGCGACATGAGCGTGGAGGACAGAACGCAGGTAACGAAGCCCCAGCCAGCAGCCCGCCCGCCAGGCCTACCTATCTTGCTCTGCAGCTGGGATTCATACAAGCGCTTCTTCATCCTCACCCGTCTCCCACCCCGTGGATTCCTGTAGGCTTTTTCTGGGATGTCGTCCTCAGGGAAGAGGCCTAAAGACCAAGGCGGGCCATCAGGAGGCTGTGGGCTGAGAGGCTACGGTCTGTGCGTCCACTGCCACCAGCACCACGGCCGCGAGCTGCGGGCAAGGAGGCCCCGGCCGGACTCCGCCACAGCTGCGGGCAGCTCCCTGGGCAGCAACAGACGGCGCCCGAAAGAGCCGGTTCCTGGAGCGCTGGGACACGTCTCGCTCCATCCTACAGACGCTTATGTTGGAAAGGGGCAGGTGACCGTCCTGGGTCCCGGTGGGTTTGAGTCACACAGGTGTGTGCGTCAGTCTAAGCCCACCAGATGCACCCAGTATTCGCGCGTTCCACTGAACGTACATTTCACCTAAAAAACACTACCCCAGCATGAAGTATTTGGGAGTACAACCTGACTGAGGGGTGGGCGGGGGGAGGCAGAAACACGGGAAAACAAGGCCACTAAACTGATGGCGGAACCGAGGTGGCGGACATGCAGGTATGCACTGTAACGTCCTTTACGACTCTGCCACGTGTCTAACATTTTTTATAATGAAATGTTGGGGGAAAAACGCTTACATCTTCTATCTTAAACCTTCTAGGAAACTGCCTTTCAGAACAAGCCACGCCGGCTCCACCAGCCACACACCGAGAAGTGGAGCTGGGCGCTGCAGCGCCAAGCAGCAGGGCGGCAGGCCTGGGCACTTACTGGAAATGCAGGTTCTTGGGTGCCAGGTCAGCCCCTCCCGCACACTCAGCCCTGAGATCCCCCGGGCTTCACTAGGACAAGGGCCGCTGAGGCCCGCAGCCTGCCTCCCCCAGAGAAACACCACCTCCGGCCTCTGTGCACCCATCCACGCTGTGCGAGAACACGCCACCCGATCCACTCCCAAGAGGACAAGATGCCGTCTAGGCCTGGCGGCTCAATGCTCACCTTCCGAGAGGGCCTGCAACCTGAAAGAACGAGAGACGGTCACCCGCCATGGCCTCTGGAGAAGGGGGAGCCGCCCCCGGGAAGCCCCTTCACGCCCAAGCTCTGAAGACAGCTGCCCTCCCACCTGGCTGAGGCCACCAGAGAGCAGAGGGGCGCGGACACAGCGGAGGGCCCGGGGCTACTCACTTCCGGATCACTTTGTAGAGGCGCTTCCGGTTCTGCGGAGGGGTGTCCTGGCGACTGGCCACCTCGAACAGTCTGTTGGCAACGGCCTCGTAGTCGAACTGTTTCACAGACAGATACCATGGAGGCCAAAGTCAGCCCCCCGCAGGTGCTCCCAGGATGGGAACCAACAGAGAGAAAGAGCACGAGGACCACACGCCAAGGCTGTGCCCCAAGGTCCCCCGCTGCTCCCCCCTCCCCCGCAAACGCCGTCCCCAGCACACACGGCAGATGCTCCAGGGCAGCGCCGCCCAGTGGATCACGAGGGGCCGCAAGGTGAGCCTCTGCACAACTGTAAACCCTCCGGGAGAAACGAGGAAAATTAACCTGATAAATTTAACCCAGGCTGCCTAAAATCTTAGTAATGTATCAAGGAATCAACTTCTGAAATGTATCAGGAAGGACCCTACGTGTCCAACTCGCCTGAAGTCACAGATCCTGTCCGCTGAGCTCTGACCCCCGACTCAGCACACGCCACCCTGGCGGCCCCACCGCCCTCGCCCTCGAGGCGAGCCGCAGGCAGACCTGGGGTGGCTGTCGAGCAGTGAAGCCGGAGCCCAGCCTCCCGGCACCCAGCCCCCAACTCCACTTTCAACAAATCTGCGCTTCTTTCTGCAGACGAGGCTCCGGGGCACCTGTGTTCCTCCAAGTCCCAGCTGGACGGACGCCATCCTGCTCTGCCTTCCAGAGGCCGGGAGCTCAGCCCACGTGGAGCCCGGCCACCCACCTGGAGGATGGTGCCGGCGCCGTCCTCCTCCTCCTCGTCGTCCCCCGCCTGCTCCTGGCCCGGGTCAGGCTCAGCCCCACTGACGGAGCCTAGAACGAAAGGGCCCCAGGGACTCAGACACGCCTGGTGCCGCAGGTGTCACGGGGCCCCAGCACCTGGGAACCAGAAGCCCTGCCTGCCAGGGCCCACACCTGGGCAGGGGAGCCCACAGCACGGGATAGCAGGGGCACTGACGGCCTCCCCCCGAGGGCTGCAGTGCCCACACTGGCCTGGAAACGAGGGAGCCGTCCCAGAGAAGGTGGGCCCGACCAGTCCAAAAAGTGAAACCAGGAGGGGATCATGAGTGGGCATCTTAGGCAGCAATCGCAGGGCCAGAAGTCCCAGGATGAGGAAGAAAGGTGGCTGGTGCAGCCACGGGGCAACCTGGATTGAGGGGCAACGGGAGATGAAGCTTCGGGTGAGGAAGCTTTCGCTGGCCAGACATCTGGGGCCCTGACATCACCACCTACAGAAGACAGGTTCGGTCAACAGGTGGCCGAGAGGCACAGGCATGTGTGGCACAGAATGAGGACAGCAAGGCTGCAGGCAGGCCCTAGGCCGCCATGGGCCCCTGGGTCAGCCTGTGCCGGCGCCTCGGGCTACTGAGGAAGAGGGGGAGGGGAAGGGAGGGCCAGGAAGGACGTCCAAGACGGCCGGACAGTGTGGCCGGGGTGCTGACCGACGAGAAAGCCCAGGGCCGCGCCAGCAAGGGCACGGGAGTCAGAGGCCACAGAAGTCAGCCCTTGCTTCTACCATCAAACTACCTTCCACGCGGGCACAGGACCGGCCAGTGGGGAAAGGACTGTCCCTTCAACAAACGGTGGGGGGGGGGGGCACTGGACATTCACATGCAGAGGAAGGAAGTTGGACCCTTACCTACCACCATATACTAAAATTAACTCAAAATGGATCAAAGACCTAAAGAAACAATAAAACTCAGAGGAAAACGTAGGGCAAAAACTTCAGATTGGATTTGGCCACGATTTCTTGGATATGATGCTGAAGGCACAGGTAACAAGAAAAATTAGACAAACCAGACTTGATAAGAACTTTAAATTTTGTGCATCAAAAGGGACTAGCAACAGAGTAAAAAGGCCACCCACAGAGCGGTAGAAGATAACGGAAAATCAGGTATCTGGGGAGGGGTTAATATCCAGGATATAGAAAGAACTCCTAAAACCCAACAACAAAAAAATCTGATTCAAAAATGGGCAAAGGACTTGAACAGACATTTCTCCAAAGATATATGGGCAGCCAATAAACACATGAAAAGGTGTTCCCAATAATCATTAGGGAAATGCAAATCAAAACCACGATGATACTACTTAGCACCTGTGAGGATGGCCACTACCAAAAAAAGACAACAACAAACACTGGTGAGGGTGTGGAGAAACTGGAACCCTTGTGCACTGCTGGGGGGAATGTAAAACAATGCAGCCGCTATGGAGAACAGTATGGCAGTTCCTAAAAAGTTAAACACAGAAGTACCATATGATCCAGCAATTCCACTTCTGGGTATAGACCAAAAAGAATTGAAAGCAGGGTCTCAAAACAGATATCTGTACACCCACGTTCATAGCAGCATTAACCACAACAGCTAAAACATGGAAGCAACCCAAGACTCCATCTACCGATGAATGGAGAACAAAATGCGAAATACATACGATGGAATATCATTAGGCCTCAGAAAGGAGGAACGTTCTGGCACGTGACACGGCGTGGATGAGCCCTGAAGGTGTCACGCTGAGTGAAATGAGACAGACACGAGCACAAGCACCGTCTGATCCTACTGACATGAACCACAGAGGCGTCAACAGCCAGGTTCACAGAGACAGGAGGCGGAACGCTGGGTGCCAGGAGCTGGGCTGGGCAGAGGGAGGAACGGGGAGTGTTGAACGGGGACAGCTTCACTTTGGGAAGGTGGAAAGTTCTGTGGATGGACAGCGGTGATGGCTGCACAAGTGCGTACGCACGGTCACAGTGGCAAACCTTACGTTACGTGTATTTTACCACGACAAAAGGCAACAGCAGAAAAGTCCTGAAGCTGGTGGACAACACACACCCCTGAAGCCACAGGACACAGTGCACAGGTCACCCGGAGGACAGTCACGAGACCAGCTGGCGTCCCATGAAGACCCACTTTAGCATCCAGGTGGACAGGCCAGACTGCACACCACTGATGCGGAGCCCACGGGCCCTGCCCCCAGGGGCTTCAGGGGGATGCTCACAAGTGCCACCTTCTACTCGTTCAGTCACCCACCCACCCACTCACTCATCCAGTGCGACCTAGCGGGCGCCTCCTCTGTGCCAGGTGCTGCTCCGAACACCCGGTACACAGCATGGTGAACGGTCCCCGTCCTGGCAGAGCTGACATCCGGTGGCGGAAGCCAGGCCAGAAAGATGAACAAGTGATTTATGTAACTTCAAGTGACTTACGCCAGAAAGTGAGAATCACCATGGAAACGCCCAGTGAGCGACGCAGGGTAGGGGCTGGGAGGCTGCACTTTAAACAGGGTGGTCGGGGTCGGGCCTGGAGGGACAGAGGGCAGAGACCCTGCCAGGGAGGGGAGAACAGGGCAGACGCCGAGCCCGGGAAGTCATGAGGACACGGACGGCCACGGGGCACGGGCTAGGGGAGTGAACACGTGTGCTTGTTCCCAAGGTGACCCTGGCTGCAGAGCTGAGAACAGACTCTGGTGGGGAGGGCAGAATCGAGGGGACGGGGCAGGAGACGAAGGCCGGGCTCCCGCAGAGCCACCGCGGGCTCAGAGCAGGACAGGCCCGTCGTCCCGATGAGCGCGGCCCTCACCTTCAGGGGGCTCCCTGGACGGCGTGTCCCCGTCCTGCTCCTCCTCCAGTTCCTTCATGAGATCCTCGATGGCCAGCGGGGCCTGTTCCACAATCGCCTCAAAGATGCCTCGGGTGATGTTGTGCAAAACCAGGGAGCTAAGGGGCAGCCGCACCACAGCCACCCGTCAGGCTGGACCCTCAGGGAAGAAACTCCGCCTCCCCGTGCCCGTCTCTCCTGACCCCAGCCCCTCAGCCCCGCTGGCCCCCCTGCTGGCCCGCCATGGGCACACAGCATTTCCTAAGGGCAGCCCCCCTTGGGGATTCAGTGGAACAGAAGAGGCGAGCAGGAGGGAACCACACTCACTCCTGAGTCTGGGCAGCGACCGTGCAGAAGGGCCCAATGAGCCTGAGGTTCTGGTCCGCCGTCAGCTGTGGGGACAGTGTGGGGGCTCGGTTCCTGGGCCTCAGGCACCCGAGCAGCCCGGCCGCCGCCCTCACCCTGCCGCCTACACCTACCTCGTGGGCGCCCACTTTGGTCAGCTCCTCCAGGAAGATCTCGATGAAGTGGCTCTTCACTCCGCTGGGGGCCTCGCTGTCGGGGTGCAGGATCTCCGTCATCAGCAGCTCCAGCAGCTGCTCGGTCCGTCTGGGGAAAGAAAAGGCAAGTCCAGCAGCAGCACGAGGGGCAACAAGGCGATGGGTTCACGCCGCCTGAGCCGGGGGCTCTGGCGGGACACAGTCACAGGCAGACGCCCCGTCCACCAACACAGGAAGACCCGATGACCTGGGTCTGTGCCGGCACAAAGGACCCCTGCGAGTATGGATCCACGGGCAACGGCCAGGACCACGACACACGGCAGGGCTGAACCTCGGCTATAGAGCAAGAGCCCACCGTGTCTGGTGTCCCTACTGTCCCCGCTGGGAACTGCATGGGGAGGCTCACCAGGACAGAGCAAACGCAAAGGGAGACGGAGGCCAGAGAAGGGGACGAGTTTGCCTCCCGGGTCCTGCTGGACCGGGCCCGTGGATGGTCACACGTCACATCAGACCTCACCCAGGCACGTGGGTCTCACCGGTCTCAGAGGCCTGGGGAATCCCAGATCAGAGAGCTCCAGAGACCGGTTGTTAGTGGCCCAGACGCACCTGAAACTCCTGGGTGCTCGTTAATATACAGATACCTGACCTGTAAAGCATGTATCCTTCAAAAAGCTCCCTGGACAATGCTGATGCTGGCTACACCGGGGTGTCTTCCACGGCTCAGCGGAAGGGAGGCAGGCCAGGGGCCAGGGACCTCCTCTGCCAGGCTGCTGACAACAGTCACGTTCACACAGACAAAAATGTTACACTTACAGCCTGCAACTCTTCAGAACGGAAAAGGGCTAGAAGAGCAGATACAGCGAGCAGGGCTGGTTATCCCAGGGCAGTGGGACGTTACCGGTTTCCTCAAAAGGATCTCTGCACTGAACTGCTGGTGACAACGAGGATGGAACTACCTTCATGGTAACAACCACGCCCCCAAAATTAACAGAAACAAAACCGTCCCTTTAACACTGAACCCCGCTTCAGTCACTAGCCACCCCCCAGATAACACAGTCCTAAATCCGGAAATGAGCGAGACTCCCGGCCTCAGGTCTTCATAGAACTTTAAGGATGAAAATCACTAAAAGAGGCCCCTTGCCCAAAATGTAGAGTTACCCACAGTCATTCTCAGCCTAGATCAGTAATTCCAGTGACTGCAGTCCAAATCCTGCTGACCTTTTATGGGGGCAGGGGGGCTGTTAGGCCAGGGACTAAGAGTTTAACTCTGCTATTCAGGAAGTGAGGAAGTCCTAGAGAATAACACGGCCGTAAGCTGCATTCTCTAGTCTGGCAGCTATTTTGACATCTGGGTCCTAGATTTATTATCCTTGGGCTTAAAAATAAACTCCTTTACCATCACTTTTTCATCACAAACCAATTCAAAATATACTGTTTCTAAGCCCTCTCCCCCAGTGCCCGCCCTCCCCAAATCATGCAGCATCAGGACAGTGATGTGAGATGTTTTTGACACATTCTCAGTAAAATAAATAAGCGTGTGCGACACCACTTGTGGACCATGCAATTAGGCAACACTTTAAAAGTATCAATAATTGTCGGGGAGTCCCCTGGTAGCCCAGTGGTTAGGATTCCGCGCTTTCACTGCCGTGGCCCGGGTTCAGTCACTGGTCGAGGAACTGAGATCCCACAAGCTGCACAGCGCAGCCATAAAAAAAATAGGTATATATATTTTTTAAAAAGTAATTGTCTGCTGGAGTTAAAATTGCTTTTCAGTGTTTATAAAAAGTTTCCTGAGTTCTTTATAATGAACATCCATCACTCTCATAAGTAGAAAAAAGGTTTTTTAAAAATTTTAGTTAATTCCAAAAACTTTAAAATGTAAATGCTCAGAAACCCACTTTCTGTTGTGATCTCAGACTGCCCCCGGGGGGTTTGGAAACCTGCTGCTGTAACCTGGATGCAGAGCCTCAGGCGAAGGAGCAGGTCCAGGCTGCAGGAGCCCCGCCCCTGCCTGGTCTCCAGGAGGGGTTGTGGGAGGAGCTAAGACGCCGCAGAGCCTAGCCCAGCCCGACCTGAGGATCCCCCCCAGCTGCCAGGTGCCAGGGCAGGCCTGAGGTGAGCCAGAAGACACAGGCCCTTACAGTTTGGAGGGACACACACAAGCACCGCTGTCAAAAATGTGAAGTCTGGACGGCTCAAGTATTCGTAGAGCTGAGAGCAATGACCGCTGATGAACGAGCTGAAGGTGCCACGTTTTACAAGAACAGCTGCTCAGCGGCGCCTCCTCTGGTGAGGGCTTAGTTCTGATCCAGTACGAACTCACCGTCAAGGCAGAAACAAACGTTCCCACGAACACGTGCTCAAACGTAATTTTAAAAATGCCTTTGTTTCCAGCACTAAGTCACCCTTCAACTGACAAATGAGTAGAGGAGAGACCCAGACCGGCCTGAGTGGCACAGGCTGCCGCAGGCCGCTCTGGGACACTGACCTCTCGTCCCATCCGCGTGTCTTCAGGGCCTTCAGTGACTCGTGCAGGACCATCCGCATGAGCTGTGGCACAGGAGGGGACCCCGTTAGTGGCACCACCCAGACCTCCCCTCTGCCCCGGGTCGTCTGGGCACCCCACTGCACATGGCAGGCCCTGGAGAGCTGCTGGGGACCTGGGCCTGCGGGAGGCACCCAGTCTCCCAATAGCAGCAGGACGTCGGGCTCACAGCAGGGACACGGGGAGTGACCACACACCACAATCGGCAGCTACGAAGGATGGGCTTGTTTCCAGAGTGAAAATGGGATGACGTGGAGCTCCCCCAGGAGAGCGGAGCCTCGGAAACACCAGGTCTGCGCCGGAGACTGTTTCCTCTGAGCCCCCTGAGCTTCTCCCCACCCGAGGGAGAAACCAGTTTCCTTCTCTGCCCACAATCCCCGGCACAGTGGCACAGTGGCTGACTGCCCGGTTTCCCCACCTGCCGGCATGAACCCAACAAGCCTGCAGGGGGGACCCGTAGTGGTGAAAGGCGACAGAGGACACCTGCGGTGCCGCCAGGAGGACCAGCCTCTAGAGCAGGGCTGCACTGCCAGACGTGGCCACAGGGGGGTCGTGGGAAACAGGCCGCAGACAGCAGCAGAACCCCCGACCTAAGGCCCAGCTCTGCATCCCGGGACACAGCCCCTGTGAATTATGAGCGGGCCTTCTGTAACCGTGCAGAGCCCAGCGCCCTGCCTGTCCACACGCCGTCCTCCTTCTCTCCTGAGCCCCACGCTCGCCCACCAGCTGTCCTCACTTTAGCACCTGACATCACACACGTGGTGACCGCATAACCCTGGACCGAGACGGAGCGGGTGGCCGGCCTGAGGGGCAGATCACGGGGACCTGTGCTCAGCGAGGCCCGGCTGCTGCCCATCCAGTGTCCGCATCGGGCCACCTGCTCTCAGACAGCAGCACTCATCTGGGGACTGTCCCCAGTCCCAGGGGACACCCGCGCAGTAACAAAGCTGCAGCTCAACAGGGGCCGCAGCAAGACACAGTCCAGTTTTTCCTGCATTTCTGAGCGCAGATCAATGACCTAAATTCACCAGAATGCAGCGCAGGAAAGGAGAAAGACAAGGAAGGTTCTGCACGCTATTATATAAACCGTCCCTGCCCAGAGAAAAACACCTTCCAAAGCTGGTCCCCCACGAGCAGACCCAGGGGGTCTCTGTCCAGGGCCCGAGCTCTAAGCTTTGCTTTCATGGCAGCAAAGCAGCAAGGGCTTCGCCACCGAGTCTCCCCCAGGGGCAACTGTGACCCTCCTCCCCTGAACTGACAGTGTGTGCAGAACCCCAGCACGTGCACCCCACGTGAGGCCGACGCTCCGCTCACGGCCCGACTAGGCTCACAGGGAACAGACCGCAGGGCGCTCGCCACCCAGCAGCCTTGGTCCTTGGCACTGCTGGGGCAGTGGGGGGCTCAGGGGCCGGGATGCTGGACGCCGTGCCCCAGCACCGCAGGGACCCCGGTGGGGAGCAGGCAGCTTCCTCACCAGGTAGAACTTGTCCAGGCGCAGCCTATCGATGCCCATCCACTCGCGGTTCATGGTTTGCCAGAATGTCTGAAGGAACAGGTGCTCTGGTGGAAAGAAAAGGCCAGAAGAGAGTCGGGGGGTGGGCAGGGGAAAGCGGCAGCTGCCTCGGGAGGGGAGGGGAGGGGAGAGACCGTGAAGAAGCCCTGTCAGGACGTCGCATGGCACCGGCCTCGGGGGTGCTGAGCCCCTGAGTGTGCTGAGCTGAGAGCGGTGCTATGGATTTGGCTTAAAAACGGGGCTTTTAGGAACCTTGGAAAGAAAAGCAAATCCCAGCTACAACCGCAAACTGAAGCCACATCCTCTGAAGATCAGGCAAAGAGCACTCGAAGCCCCCAGCACGAGAAGCAGCGCTCAGGCCGCTTCTCCCCACACAACCACTGCCACTGCCCCACCTCGGCTGGGGCTAAGGACCCTGCCCGGCACCCACGCCCTGCCCCAGCACTCGCCCCACTGAATCCACCGACCTGATCAAACACAAAACCCTGCCAATAACAGTATGTCAGAACCGGCGTGCTACGGGCTCAACCAGGTCCCCGGCCCACACCCTGATCCCTAACCCCCAGCCCCTCGGGATGTGACGTTATTCGGAGATGGTTAAGATAAAAGGTCACCGGGTGGTCCTAATCCCATCTGACCGTGTTGCTAAGAGGAGATCAGGACACAGACACACAGAGGGACGACCACGTGAGGACACAGGAGGAGACGGACGTCTGCACGACCAGGAGAGAGCCCTCGGGAGAGCCCAACCCTGCTGGCGCCCTGACCTCGGGACACAAAGGGCCCCCCACCTCTTCTTTTAATATTTATTTATTTATTATTTTGCTTGCACCGGCTCTCAGTTGCGGCGCTCGGGTTGTTCATTGTGGCATGTGGACTTCTTATTGCAGCACGTGGGATCTGACCAGGGACAGAACCCGAGCCCCCTGCCTTGGGAGCACGGAGTCGTACCCACTGGACCACCAGGGAAGTCCCCAGAGGGCACCTCTTATCTCCCACAGGACAGGCCTGCATTCACTACCTCATTCAAGCGTCACCAAGTGAACGCTCTGTACCTGGCCTTCTATTGAGCACAGAAATGCTTCTGAAGGTTCTTAGAAGGTAAAAGTTATAGAGAATGGATCTCCTCCAGTGATTACTCAAATGCAGTTAAGAGACTCTCCCGGATGGAGAAAGTAGTTACTGTAACTGCACACTCCCTGCTCTTGACTACTTTGCCAGCTTAAGCATAACTGAACTAAACCCACCCACACAGCTGGGGCACCACCAGCAACGGTCCCGGGGTCCATGCCAGCAATGCTGCCCAGCCCTAGCTGCCCTCGGAGCAGGGTAGGGGGTGTCGCAGATGCTAGCGCCCAGGCCCCACCCCCAGAGCTTGACCTAATGGGACCAGGGTCTAGACATCAGGATTTCTAAAGACACAACGGGCAGGCCGCAGGGATGAGAACGGTTGAAGTTGGTCAGAACGAGAACACAAGAGTCAGAAAGAGGCTCTGCAGGAACCCCACCACCATCAGGTGAGATCCAGTCAGACAGCTGCTGACACTACACCGCCTTCCCCTGCAATTCTGAAATATAAGGGTTAGCCCTCTAGACTCCTGAACTGCGTCTACTCTGGGCAAGTGAGCAAACACGTGCAGGACAAACAGAAGAGCATCTCCCACGTCAGCACCAGCAGACGCCAGCCGGGACGGGGCCCTCACTCCCGCTCTCAGAACGGGGGCTGGCGCGACCACGGCGGGGATACTCACGTGCATCTGTGCTCTGGAAAGCGTGGATGAGCTGGGAAATGGTCCTGCCAAGTTCTTCCTGTGCAGGAAACAGAACAAACGTGATCCTACAGCAACGAGCAACAGCAGCAAGGATCCTCGTCGCGGGATCTGGCTCCACGGGGCCTCGCAGCCCAGCGGGCTTGGGGTTTGCAAGTCTCACACTGGCCGCGAGAGGCCTCCCCTGAAGGCCAGGGCCCACAGGACCTCACAACAAGCAAGGGCAGGGACCGCCCGCATGACCGACGCTGAACCCTGAGCAACGGAGGCTGACAGGAAGGGGCGGGAGAGCAGGAGCCTGGGAGCACACAGCCACCTGGCCAGCAGAAAGGGGGCTGATGAGACCCCTGCAAGTTACCAGCTGCCTGCCTGTGTCACTGTGCCAGGCATCACCCGGTGCACTGGCTAAACAGACGATTCCAGAGCCTCCCCTGAGAGCTTCTAGTTTATCAGGCGTGGAATACAGTGCAGGAATCTGCATTTTAAATAAGTACCGTCACCACCCAGGTTATTTTGAACAGTAAACAATTGCCACTGGGAAACACTTCTAAAAAGGCTAGTATCTTAGGGCAGTGAAACTACTCTGTAAAATACCATAATGATGACGTACGTCATTGTACATTTATCCAAACCCACGGGCTGTACATCACCAAGAGTGAACCTTAAGGTAAGCTATGGACTCTGGGTGATGATCACGTGTCACATAGGTCCATGGATGGGGACAAAGGTCCTGCTCTGGTACGGGTGATAACTGGGGAGGCTGTGCTTGTGGGGGGTCAGGAGGCACATGAGGAACCTCAGTAGCTCCTCCTCTCATTTTGCTGTGAGCCCAAAACTGCTCTAAAGAATAAAGTCTGTTTTTCTAAAAAAGGCTAGCAGGGCTTCCCTGGTGGCGCAGTGGTTGAGAGTCCGCCCGCTGATGCAGGGGACGCGGGTTCGTGCCCCGGTCCGGGAAGATCCTACATGCCGCGGAGCGGCTGGGCCCGTGAGCCATGGCTGCTGAGCCTGCGCGTCTGGAGCCTGTGCTCCACAACGGGAGAGGCCACAACAGTGAGAGGCCCGCGTACTGCAAAAAAAAAAAAAAAAAAAAAAAAGGCTAGGAATAAAAATACTTGTCTCAGAAGACTTGAATTCCGTCCCCTGGTTTCCAGCATTTCAGCACTTATTTGCCATCTCTGACAAACACAGAACAGACAACCCGGTTTTCAGCCATGACGTACACTGGCATTCAACAGTGTTGCTGCGGTGCTCAACTCAGCAAGCGCAAGACTCACTCCAACCCAAGGCCCTGGCCCCTCCGGCCATTAAAGGCAAAAAAAGTAGCGAAGCTGTAAAACTTTGCCCAGCGTGTCTGCAGTAGTAAAATGAGGGTCGCCAACGTGCTCGCCTGTCCTCCCACTGTCACCGCTGCCCCAGCTCCTCTGTACCCTCCCAGGCACTCACCTGGAGGAGTGGCTTGTCCTGCATCCACATACAATAGAACAGCCCTTTCCACACCTTCAGCAGCTCGCCATGAGTGAAACCACCTGCACCAGAAACAGCAACACTCAGAACAGATGAACCCAACTTTTTAGTGCCAGAACACAGCCAGAGAAATGTGAACGCCTGAATTAGACCAAAGTCATCCTACTGTAAAGGTACCTGGCCCTCCCTCTCAAGCCATCCTCCCAGCTCAGAACCTGCTGGGCCTGTGGCTGGAAGGACTCCCCCAGATAACTGTCATTTCATTCATTCAATAAACATTTACCGAGAATCTACAAGTAACAGGCGCTGTACTCCATTTCTGTAGATTCAAAATTGAGTGAATCACCATTTCCTGGTCTGGATGGTGCCTACTCAGGTGAGTCTGTTGGCAACAATTCACCCGGCGTTACACCTGGGCTTTGTGCACTTTTCAAATTTTAAAATTACAAGTTACCTCATTCAGGGTCGTTATGAAGGCAGATACTGAACATATAAAATCACCCAACGAGTATGTACTGAGGTCCTAACTACGTGTCAGGCACCCTGTTCCAGAGCAGTGGTTCTCAGACAGCAACAGGAGCCCATCACCCAGAAGGTTTCTTAAAACGGATTTCTGGCCCACTTGTCAGAGTTTCTGATTCAGCAGTACGGGGATGGGACCCAAGGATCTGCATTTCTAACAAATGTCCAGGTGATGCCGAAGCTGCTGATGGGGGCCACGTTTTGAGACCCACATTCTGAGAATCACTTAGGAAGCATGTTCTCTGAGGACTGTACACTACGTGAAACTCAGACGACAGCCCAATAATTACACAAGAAAAAGACTACCAACAGTGATAAATGCCGCTCTGAGGAAAAAAACACAGGGTGCCCAAACAGTGAGTAGCAGGGATAGCGGGATATATGGGCTGATGCGGGGACCGGTTCCCAGAGGAAGGCAGGTCTTAACTGCGAAGAGGAAACAAGGGGCTGGGGAGGGGGAGCCTCCGCATAGGGACACGTGCCCACTGCAGCAGGAGGTGAGCGCCGCGCACCTTCAGGGCAGCCAAGGTGGGGAAGGGCCGGAGGGCCAAGCGCTCAGGCGGGAGCACGAGCGGGAAGCGAGGGACGAGTGGAAGCATTGCCGCGGGCCCCTCCCACTCGGCGCGACCACGTGGAGACTCCACGAGGTTGGGAGGTCCCCTAGCCCGGGTGGCCGCCCCGCGCCCCCCACCCGGCCCGTCAGCCGAGGCGCCCCCGCCCACATGCCGCCAACCCCGAGCCCACCTTCGGCCCGCTGAGTCCTGGCGACAATGTATTTCCGAAGTTTCCTCACCGCCCGGTCTCGGGTCACCTGCTCGTTCCCTGCCAGGCGCTGCGCCAGCTGGATTTCTGGCGGGAGCTGCACCCGCGGACCCATGGCAACCGCGCCGAGACCCCAGGGTATCAACCACCCCACCACTTCGCCTGGGCGCACGACGTGACGTCACAGACCGCGCCGGCTTCTCCCAGGCGCAGCGTGACATCACACGCCCGCGCCGGCCTCTCTTGGACTCAGCGTGACGTCATGCGCCCGCGCCGGCCTCGCCCGGGCCGCACGCCACCGCCCTCTAGTGGCCGGGCCTGGAATGACAAATCCATCTGGCTCTGCCTTGGCGGATAGTCAGTCACTCTGGACACAGGCAATTAAAAGGAGGTCATTAGCGTTTGCCCGCCTTTGGGGAGTGGGGGGCGGTGCCGTAGTTTCCCCCCGGCTGCTGAGGGAAGGCACTTCTTTAGCAAAGAACGCCAGCGAGCACAGGCAGAGGAAAGCCCCCAGTGAATCCAGTGAATGTTGGGTCAGCCAAGGTCATCACAAAATGCCACGACGCCGGGGAGGCGGGGGGGGGGGGTACGAGAGTATCGCCCCCGCCCGCAGTGTCCTGACGCCGTCGGCCGGTGCCCCACCTTGCGGCAGCATCACCCATGGGGCAGCCTCGTCCAGCCTGTAGGTCCGCGCCTGGCCTCTGGACACAGGAAGGCCGCGCACGGGGCATGAGGAGGGAATCGCGAACCCGATCTGGGACAGTCCGCATCGCTTCACAGTGTCATGAACGAAGGAATGGGTGAAGCATGTGTAAAGGAGGGGATGCAATATACAAATCTAGACCGGACTCTGATTTTTTAAAATAAGCTAAAAAATCATTTGGGGGACAACTGGAAAGCTTGCATAGAAACTAGAGGTTAGGTTATATTGCAGAATTATTGTTTGTTTTCTTAGGTATAACAATGGTGTTTATGTAGAATGGGCCTCAGCAGACTTTTTCTGTAAAGGGCCATGTGTCAGGCGGACCCAAGACGCCCAGATTCATTGATTCGCTAGGAAGACCCATGGCTATGATTTATTATGGCAAAAGGATTCAAGGCACAGGGAAAAGGCTTGTAGAGCGAGCTAACTTCCCAGCAAAGAGCTGTGACAACGCATTAAATGTCAGAAGGAGCTTGTTAGAGACCAGAGCCCAGGGTTTTTTGGGACTTCCCTGGTGGTCCAGTGGTTAAGACTCTGCGATTCCACTGTAGGAGGTGGTCTAAGCTCCCAGATGCTGAGCGGCACAGCCAAAATGTTAATTAAAAAAAAAAAAAGCGCCCAGTTTTTATTATGAGCTAGTCACAGACACACACGGAAACTCCGGACTCCCAGAAAGAGAACAGATGTTCAGCACACGCTGTGTTGTTTGTACAAACGGTTCAGACCCAGTGAGGCACTCTTATCACAGTTACGGTGATGGGGACCCTCCCCAAATCCACATTCCCAGGTGCCAGCTAAGGGCCAAACTCATAAGCAGGACTTTGTAAGGATAGCATGCAGGCCTTAGGTTAATGCTTCTCTGCACAGTAAATATTTTCAGCTTTGTGAGCCAAAACAACTGCTCCTTTAGTGCAAAAGCAGCTACAGGCAACATGCAAATGAATGTGTGTGGCTGTGTTCTAATAAAACTTTATTTACAAAAACAGGTGATGGGCCAGATTAGGCCCAATGATCATAGTTTGCCAACAAGTGATGGAGAAGAATGTCTCTATTTTTAGGAAATAACTGCAAAGTGTTTGGTGGGGGTGAAGTGTCATGTCAATAAATAGAGAAACAATCACACACAGGGCACACAAGCAAATACGGCAAAATGCTAACACTGTTTGACTCCAGTGGCGGGAATACAAGTGTTCATTGCCCCACTCGTCCAACTTTTTCTGTTTGAAAAAGCTATTTAAGTTCTTTCACCAGCAGTGGCGCTGTTGAACAGGACAAGATCCCTGCCTCACCAGCCACGTCTCAGCGGAGGTGCGGGGCAGTGAAATAACAAATCCATGTACTCCAGAGAGGAGGGCGCTACGTGCTTTTTCCTAAAGCAGGAAAAAGAAGACAACAAAGCCTAAGGAAAAGAGCAATGTTAATAGACATTCAGTGAATTTCTGACAGGGAGTTTCACCAAAAGAATGCAATGAAATGCACCAACATATACTTTAACAATATACCAATACTTGACAGCCTATACAGCTATTAGACACTGGCAGCTAATGAAAGATTTGTTGCATATTCAGTGTAACTAAAAAACACATGCTTTTGTTCAGACGAAGTAAAATTTATATTTTAAGGCAGGATGAGAAAATGAAGCATAAAATTCTCTCTGTCCGTTAGGGCCTTCTCACTCCCCCTTTGCTGGCAGTGTGCCTCCGCATTACACAATAACGGGTCTCCTCAAAGGTGGGAATGCCTGCTCCACCATAAAGATCAATTTTTTCCCCTTCTTCTGTTGCTGGCAGTGTACCTTCTTAGAAGAATAGTGTACTTTCCCAACTTCGTAGGGGGTCACGGTGACCTGCTGCTGGCTTTATACATGCTACCTGGACTATGTATCCTTGGTGAATTTTATTTAAAATGTCAGTACGTCAGTATACGACCACGCCTTCGACTTCTAACAGGCAGAACAGTCTTTCAGAATTTTCTGAAAGACTTCCTCCTGGGTTATAATCCTCAATTTGGCTCAAGTAAAATTCTTTTTTCTTCTTGTCAATTGAATTTTAATCGACAATTCTAAATGCAAAATTATCCTTCTTTAGGAGACTTTTCAAAGTCTGCTGTGCATCGCAGGCAAGAACCATCCGTGGATACTAAAATTAGTGGCAAAAGGATGATGACAGGCATGATGTTTGCACAGCCTCAAAAGTACTTATTGGTTACAATGGGGAAAATAGTAACTTTACAATGGAGAAACCCGGTAGACATGCCTTTACTGAAGATGGAGATCTACATCACCAGTGCAAGGCGTATGGACATCACATGCCCTTGAAATGATGCACTGAAAGGACAGCATCACTTTGGTGGTGTTCCTGCCCCAAACACACAACCTCCACCTGTTTAGGAGAAACATCAGACAAGCCCAAACTAGGATCTTCCTCAAAATAAACAATCCATACTCTTTAAATGTGTCAAGGTCATGAAAGACAAAGACTGGGGACCTGTCCCAGGTCGAAGCCGGCTCAGGAGACATTACCGGGAAGGACCACGTGGGAGGAGCCTGGGTCAGACAGAGGACTGTGGTGGGACAGCAGTGAAACGTGCGTGGATTCTGGACACGGGTTCATCACAGTGCATCTCAAGGCTCATTTCCTGCTTTTGGTAACTATGCTATGTTTAGGCTTGTATGAGACATTAACATTTAGGGAAACTGGACAAAGAGTTTACAAAACCTTTATAGTATTTTTGCAACCTAAAATTATTCCAGTATAAAAAGTTTTTAAAATTAGAAAAGCCAACACAGAAAGTCTGACAGGACTTGGGGAAGGATGTGTTTCCCCACTTCTACGCACATTGCACACCCTCCACCCCGTCCACCCCGAGGGCAGGGCTGTTCTCTGTCCTACTCATCTGCACCCAGGACGGTGCCTAGGAGGTGACAGTGTGTGGAACAGCTGTGACTAGCTCATTAGGTACCAATTAGCAATGACGTGTGCTCATGTCTTCCACAAATAACAAAGACCAGCATCTCTCATTTCCTGCAGCATCATGGGGATCCATTTCTCATCCTGAGGTTGTCCTGCTTGTTTTGTGTAGAAAAACCCCTGTTCGTGGATCCTGTGTGTTTTCCTAGGTCATGGTCTTTCAGCTCCAGGCTCAACTTGGTGAAGAAGTGTGGGCCCATCTTTGAAGCATAATTTTGCGTCTGTGCTAGGAAGCGTGTATGTGATGTGCTAGGGAGGTGACTCAGTTTCCCGGAGCTGCTGTAACCAAGTGCCCAAAACCGGTGGCTTAGAGCAATAGAAAGTGATTGTCTCCCAGTTCTAGAGGCCAGAAGTCTGAAATGCATGTGTCCACAGGGCCACGCTCCCTCCGGAGGCTCCAGAGGCGGGTCCTGCCTGCCTCTTCCTGCTTCTGGGGCTCCTGGTGATTCTGGGCCTGCGGCTGCATTGCACCACATCTGCCTCTGTCCTCACGTGGCCTCCCCCCCTGTAGCTCTGTCTTTACATGCTGTTCTTCTTGTCTGTCTCTCTGTGTCCTCTTGTTTCCTTATAAGGACACCAGTCACTGGACTTAGGGCCCGCCCTAATCCACTATTAACCTCATCTTAACTAGTTACATCTGCAAAGAACTTATTTCCAAATTAAGGTCACATTCTGAGGTTCTGGGTAGGTGTGCTTTTGGAGGACACTATTGAACTCGCTACAGAAAGTGTGAAGAAGATACAATAAGTAACAGTCCCTACCACCTAATGACGGCCTACGATGTGCGAGGACTTTATACATCGTAAAACAATCCTGCAAGGGAGGCGTGGCGTTTGCCCTTTTGTAGGTGAGCAAAGAGGCTTACAGGTTATGCTCTTGCCCAGAGTCTGAGAAAGACAAGACAAAGGTAACGCCCAGGCCAGCCCGTCTGCCCAGCACAGCCGTGAGTGCCCTACGTCCCGACCAGCACCACTTCACAGGTGGCAGGTGGTCCCCGTGGGCAGTTAGCAGCACGGCCCCAAGCAGAAGGGCCGCACCTGGTATAGCTCCGGTGCTGCCTTCTTGAAATTCTTAATACATTTTGAACAAGGGCCCAATGATTCCTTTTGCACATACATTAGACAGCCTGTCCACTGTCGTGGCCCGGCCACTCCCCCTCTGGGACCCCCACCACGTCCTCTGCGCAACCTGCTGCTCAGAGCGGCTCTCCAGACCCAAACCCATTCTCTCCATATTGTGTGCTTCTACCCCGGTATTTATCCCTCGACGGTTATTATAGAAAATCAGGGCAATAAAAAAAGTTAGGGGAGGAAACCAATCATGGTCTTATGGCCTAAAAGAAAAATTTCTGACAGATCTGTTCTTTATTTTCTGTGCATAAGATTTGTATTAATTATATGTTAATATATTATAGTACTCACACTATATTGACAGTTTTGAAACTGCTTTTCAATAACATATCTAGCATTTTCCCACAATATTAATTTCTCAAGAATATGCAATATTCCAGAATAAACCTTTCTTCTAAAAGCAAAAAGGCCTTTAAATAAAACTTTGGGAAAATACTGAAAATCACAGAAAGTTGTTAAATACCCATTCCCCACCCCATAGTGATGGCTACTGTTAACACCGGTGAATATCCGTCAATCCCGCAGGTGCCTGGACCCCACCGAACCCCAGGGACTCGGAATCTCCAGGGAAAAGGGCTGGGAACTCAGCATTTCAACAAGCACCCAGTGCTGCCAACATCAGGGCCCTAGCAGACACGCTTTTGTAAACACTTCTTCCCAAGTACACAGGGCTCCTTGCTACAGACGGAGGCTGGGCATGGAGGCGGCTTCTAAATTCTGGGATGGACATTTTTATAGATAAATCTTCTGTCCATCCATTATATTACTTTTCCTTAAAATAAATTCCTGGCATTGACTGCTTTGTTCTTTTTGGCCACACCACATGGCATGTGGGATCTTAGCTCCCCGACCAGAGATTGACCCTACAGCCCCTGCATTGGAAGTGAGGAGTCTTAACCACTGGCCACCAGGGAAGTCCCTTTTAGATTTTTTTTTTTTTTGATGTGGACCATTTTTAAAGTCTTTATTGAATTGTTACAATATTGCTTCTGTTTTATGTTTTGGTTTTTTGGCCTTGAGGCATGTGGGATCTTAGCTCCCCGACCAGGGATCGAACCCGCACCCCCTGCATTGGAAGGCGAAGTCTTAACCACTGGACCACCAGGGAAGTCCCTCAATTGCTTTAATTTGCAGTTTTGTTTTTGATTTACAGAAGTGTGTAAGTGTATCTGAGCAGGACCCTTCGGGGCCTTGCCAGGACAGGCTGTCCCCCCAGCGTCCTCTGCCTGCCTCCTGTCTGTAGAAAAACTTTAGCCAAAGAATAAACTTAATCAGAGAAGAGACAACATGGAGAAGCAAAGGAAAGCTGTCAAACAAGACAAAATAATATAGTTTAGGTATTAAAGACAAGGACCTGGGACTTCCCTGGTGGCACAGTGGTTAAGAATCCGCCTGCCAGTTCAGGGGACACAGGTTCGATCCCTGGTCCAGGAAGATATCACACGCCGCAGAGCAACTAAGCCTGCGTGCCACAACAACTGAGCCTGCGCTCTAGAGCCCACGAGCCACAACTACTGAGCCCGTGTGCCTAGAGCCCATGCTCCACAACAAGAGAAGCTACCGCAATGAGAAGCCCACGCACTGCAATGAAGAGTAGCCCCCACTCGCCGCAACTAGAGGAAGCCCGCGCACAGCAACGAAGACCCAACGCAGCCAAAAATAAATAATAAATAAATAAGTAAAATTTTAAGTTATAGAAGTATAATAATAAAAAAAAGTACTTTAAGAAAGAAAAAGACAAGGACCTTTTGGGACTTCCCTGGCGGTCCAGTGGTTAGGACTTGGCACTTTCACTGCCAGGGACTGGGTGCAATCCCTAGTCAGGGAACTAAGAGCTCGCAAGCCTTGTGGTATGAAAAAAAAAAAAAGAAGTTAAGGACCTTTAGTTCCTCCTCAAAGTCTGTAGATAATATTCTGAGCCATGTCCTTTGAGCCATTTTGCAGATACTGAAATCCCCACCAGATGGAAGAAGTTAATTACATGATGACAAGACTATAGCCGTGACATGAACTGCTGGTCCATCTTACACAATTCCAAGAACTGGCCTCAAGGGGATGGGAACAAACCGATTCTGGAACTGAAGATTAACTGTACTTAAAACAATCGAAGGACACTGATCACGTCACCGCATGAGTAATTTCAAGATGACTATCAGAGCTGACTGTGCTCTACTGTGTGTAGCTCCCCCCAACCCGGGCCTGTGTACGCCTGAAATGCCCCTTTAGAATCTCTTGTTGGGCTTCCCTGGTGGCGCAGTGGTTGAGAGTCTGCCTGCCGATGCAGGGGACGCGGGTTCGTGCCCCGGTCCAGGATGATCCCACATGCTACGGAGCGGCTGGGCCCGTGAGCCATGGCCGCTGAGCCTGCGCGTCCGGAGCCTGTGCTCCACAACGGGAGAGGCCGCAGTGGTGAGAGGCCCGCGTACTGCAAAAAAAAAAAAAAAAAGTCTCTTGTCCCCTGATCAGCAAGAGGGAGTTGGTTCTTTGGGGCATGAGTCCACCTTCCCCCCAGGACTGCCAGCTTCCTCAATAAAGCTGCCTTTCCTCTTACCCAACACCTGGCTCTTAGTATTGTATTCCTGAGTGACAAGCAGCCGAACATGAGTTCCGTAACATAAGGAGTGAAATATTCATTTAATGCCTCCTGTGTGACAGGTACGGAGGCAGGGAACAGTCCCAGTGCTGCCTGTCTGTCTGCTGGGGACCTGGACAAGGGTCCTTAGGTCATCAGGAGACACAGAGAGAACAGCTGGATGGCCGAGGACAGGTCAACAGATGCACCCAGAGAGTCACCTGCCCCCACGTGGGTCCCGGCCTTTCCCTTCTGATTCTTCCGATGCTTCTAAGCTTAGAAGATCCTTTGCCTACATGAGTTTCTAGCAACGGCTCTTCAGGATATACATCTGTTCCCTCCCTTGAGTCGTCCCAATTTCTGCACCTCCTTCCAGCTTTCAGAGGGGGCTCAGGGCTGTCTCTGCTCGGGTTGGCTGCTTCAAGGGGCCTGGCTCGGAGGTAAAGCCACTGTCCGCTTTGCTTCCAGCTTGGCCAGGCAGCCAGGCCTGTGATGGATCCTGATGCAGGAGGCTGGGCAGCAATGTGCCCACGTGGGGCACCTATTTTTAGGTTTACCTCCACTGATATTTCCCTTGTTATTGAAGACGAATAGGTCAATGTAATAAATGCTTACTTGTTTAAATGTTTCATCTTTTTCTTTTTTTTCTCCCCCCACCCAAAGGGTCTCTTGGGCTAGAATTTAATTAGCAACAAATTCTGGTGATGAAATTTTTGCAGTATGAAACACAAGCAACTGAATAGAATGGTACACAGGTGTATGAGTCACCTGCCTAAGCGTGCCAACAGGGAAACACACAAGCCAGGCTGTGAGGAGAACAGAATACGCCGCTTGGGCATGTGGACTATTTTGAGCTGTAGGCAATCAGGAGCTAGCAGGCTCAGGAAACACTATGACCTCTTCCTTAACTACCTAAAAGAATTGAGATAGGGGGCCTGTACCAGAAGAAGAGCTATTACCAGAGATAACTTTTTTATCTGAAAGACTTCCCTGCACAGCAGGGCAAACATTAATGACCAAACTCAGCTCTCTGTATTGCCCCGTGAAGGGCCCTCCTCCCCTTCGGAGCCCCAGGCCCCCATCCCATTCCTTGAGGCATATAAGCCTCAATTGCCAGGCTCGCCCTTGGTCTCATATCTTTGGGGCTCCTATATGTAAGAAATTAAATTTGGTTTTCTCCTGTTAATCTGTCTTATATCAATTTAATTATTAGTCCAGCCAAAGCATCCAGAAGGGAAGAAGGGAAAACGTCTGCAGCTCTACAGCTGTCTTGCTGGGGTAGAAGGGACCAGGCGACACTGAGAAAAAAAAAAAACAAAAAACACCTTGGCTTCTACTGACTCTGGGAAAATCA
The DNA here is from genome assembly GCF_964341445.2 of Mesoplodon mirus. Classification (NCBI taxonomy): domain Eukaryota; kingdom Metazoa; phylum Chordata; class Mammalia; order Artiodactyla; family Ziphiidae; genus Mesoplodon; species Mesoplodon mirus. The sequence continues at coordinate 145,061,348 of NC_138982.1, read as the reverse complement.
GAGATCACAAGTGAAACCCCAAAATTGCTTGAATTTAAAATTTTGATCCTTCTGAATATAGGGATTTCAAATTGAAGTGAATGGCCTCAGGACTCTATATGGGGAGACGGGATACTAGGTCTCTTCCCCTGGCTCTAGTAGGATAAAAAGCTGTGTCGTCAAGGAATGAGATGAATGTCAACATTTTTCCAGGGCATTTGGGTAGAAAAAGTAATGCTAATTATGGGTTAGACTTCTGTTAGTATAGTAATTATAGGCAATGATTGTGGTAACATCATCAACTCACCCTAGGGCTCAGACACTGTCCCAAGCATTTTATGCTCATTAATTCACTTAGTGCTTCATTTAAGCACAGAGAGGTTCAGCAGTTACTCCTATGCCACACAGCAGGTACAAGGAAAGGGTGGATCAGCATTCAAGAGTTTGACCTTCAGAGCTCGCCTTCCATGGCAGCTGGAAAACATGTCTGGACCCAAACCTGCAGCAATAAAGCAACACTGACTTCATAAGGCAGCATGAGGCAATGACTATACAGACGGACAATGGCCAGACCATGTACATGTGACAAGAGACCCACCACGTGTGCAACCACCATCCAGCAGCCAAACCACAGCCTCTGCAGCCATTGGCCCAGAATGTCAGGAGGTGGCTGTGACAGTCATCTTCCCTAATTTTTGCCCCATCCCGCTTCTAACTCAGGACAGCCAGAGAAGGCCAAATATGCCCCTGAAAGCAATCAAACAGGACGCCCAGCTTATAGTGAGCCTGCCCACAGCCTCCCTGGGCCCAAAGGCTCCATCAGGACACAGCTAAGCTTTCCTTTTTTCTAGTATAAGCCGCCCCCTCCTCTGCCTGCCTCTGAGTCTCTGTCAAAACCCAAGTGACGGTGGTGGATCCCCTGCTACAGCCAGCTCTGAAGAAACAAGCCTTTCCACAGGTGTTACCCTCCTAGTTCTAAAATGTGAGCACCTGCAGACCCAGGTCCAGCAGGCACAGAGGGTCAGGCATAAGGAGACGCCTCAAGGTGCCCCCCCCACCCCCCGCCACCACCCCGAGCTTCAGGATGACAAATGCCACAGAACTGCCTGCCTTGCCCTTCTAGGTCATTATTTTCTGAGGCTTTGTTTTTGACACAGAGGAGTTTTCCATTTGTATGGGGTCAAATCTGTCTCTCATTCATTCATTTATTCAGTTATGAATTGTGAGAGTCTTGAAACCCAGCCCTGTGACTGGTTTATAATGAACACTCATGCCCGGGTGTCTGTTCTTGTTTTTCCCTCTTGTCCTAGCCCATACCTGTTTGATCACATTTTTGCCTAATGAGTAAGGAGTAGCGAAGGTCAGGGGCTTGGAGCCACAGTGTTCCAATAAGCATCACTGTTTATGTGCTGTTCTGAGTCATCTTCCAGTGCAAGATGACCTTTACAGAGTATGCTGACACAGACTCGGGAGTCGCAGACCACCAGACCAACGACACGTAGATGGCAGGTGATTCAGATGATTCACCCCAGCTCTCTGTTCTTCCCCTTTAAAAACGGCTAACTCAGTTTTTCTGAATGTAAATTGGAAGTGCCAGTTCAAGTACACTGCCTATTTTTAATGATCTTTTATTCACTCATTGGTAGGAGTTATTTATATATTGTCAGATATGTGTAATGAGAATATTTATCCCAGTGGGTGGTTTGTTTTTTCATTCTCGTAAAAATGTCTTTCAATGAATAGTTCTTTCTTTCCATTAAATGCAAATGATCGGGCTTCCCTGGTGGCACAGTGGTTGAGAGTCCGCCTGCCGATGCAGGGGACACGGGTTCGTGCCCCGGTCCGGGAAGATCCCACATGCCGCGGAGCGGCTGGGCCCGTGAGCCATGGCCGCTGAGCCTGCGCGTCCGGAGCCTGTGCTCCGCAACGGGAGAGGCCACAACAGTGAGAGGCCCGCGTACCGCAAAAAAAAAAAAAAAAAAAAAAAGCAAATGATCATTAAGAAAAGTAAAAACTGCTAACTCAGACCAATGAGGAGTGGATCTGAGGCTTCCCTCCTCCCTTGCTTGGAACCCTGACTTTGCTGCAAACCCTGCTGTCAGGGTTTGGCTTTCTGTGCTTGGGCCTTTGATGGGTGTCAGTCTCTCCTTCCCCTCCCTCCAGGGCTCAACCACACACGTCCTCCCATGCTTCCCTGAACTTACAGACCAGGCTCTGCCCTAGAAAGTACCAGAAAGGCTCACCTCCCCACACACTCGCTCACGGGCCACTCCCACTGGGCCCACCAGGAAGCGAGGCTGGGCCTCTGCCTGCAGAGTCAGCGCCCAGTGATGGGAGAGGCCCAGTGCCCACTGAGGTGCAGCCCTGTCGGGTGGGGGACAGCTGGATCTTCTGAAAGGCCAGTCCTGTCCAGACAGCTCCCAGCACAGGCCCCACCCTGCCCCAATAAGATGGGGAACCTTCCCTTCCCAGGATTTTGAACCCTCTCATCCCAGGATGTCTCAATCCCAAACCAAACCCCGTCAGAACCAAGCCCTTAACTAACTCCATCCACCTGACGCCACCCCAGCCTGAGACCCTGGGAGTCATCACCTCCCCATCACTGGACTCCTTTGGGCCTCTTCTGTCCACCCACGTCAGCCCTTCACTGTGTCCCCGGGTCACACGCCCATGATGTTCACAGCAGCCCACATGACAGGCCGGCCCAGGTGGGGCGCTGGGCCGGGCCATGCGATGAGGGGCGCCAGGCAGGCAGATGCCCGCGGGAGGGAGGGCCTGCCAGCCCACCCCTGCCCCTCTCCCCCAGCACCCCCAGCTCCCGCGCTGGGCGGGGGCTTCTCTCCCCTCCGCCCTCGGTCCAGCTGCCCGCTGCTCTCCGGACCCCAAAAGCCCCTGTCGTTTCAGGACCCACTACTGTCATCTCACGCAGTGGGTCAAACTGTGGGGACCCGGAGACCAAGACAGGACAGTGGGGTCTGGGGGCACTGTGTGGTCCGGGAGGCCAGGGAGGAGTCAGGATGGGCCAACTCCGCCCCGCGCCCTGCCCCGCACCGGGCCGGTACCCTCGAGGTTCCCAGCAGGTCCCAGCAGGGCAGTGCCCGGGGCAGCGCCCGCCCAGCCACCGCGAGACCCGGAGCACCTCCCTTACCGGGAACCTACGGACCGCGCCCGCACTCCCACCCACATCCTGCAGGGCCCCGCCCACCCTCTTCCGGGATCCTGCGGCCGCGCCCCCATCCCACCCTATGACTCAGCCGACGGGGGTGGTTGACACCAAACCCAGGGAGAGGGGACAGCCCTACAGCACACGACCCTTAGTCCCGAGAAGGTGCCTGCCGGGGGTCCCAGGCTGCGGCCTGCTCCCGCCCACGGCGCATTTCTATCAGGACGCCCCGCGCCTCATTCCCGCCCCGGGCGCCCAGCACCCCATTTCCGGTCCCGGATTCCCCCCCAGCCGCGCGCCGTGGTTCCGCCCGCGTGCCACGTGACCGCCGCGCCCCGTCCGGGCGCTGTATTTCAGTCAGCCGCTCCCGCCAGAGTCCGCTGCTCGTGCGCCTCCGCTGCTCCCGAGTGACTGCCGCCTGGTGTCCACGCCCGCCCGCCCCGCCTGCCGCCGAGATGATGTGCGGCGCGCCCACCCCCACGCAGCCGGCCACGGCCCACACCCAGGCCATCGCCGACCAGGTCAGGGCCCCGGGGGGCGGATGGGGTCCTGCGGGCCCGGGCAGTCGGCAGGCATCGCCGCTGGGACAGAGGCGGTGCGCCCGAGCGCATCCCGCCGTGGGCCGGACTGGGCGCAGGCCGATGCCCCTTCCCGCCTGGGAAGCGCGCCCGCGAGCGGAGGTGGCCACAGGGGTAGTGCCGCGACGTGCCCGTTGGGGACAAGCACTTAGAGAGCAAACGGTACAGTAGGAGGGGTGAAGTAACCCTGAGTGAGTCCGGGGACAGGTCCACAGGCGTTCTAGACTTAGGCTGTTATTCTAGCACTTTGGTGTACGTTTGAGGTTCTGTCCAAATGAACAGCTTCGAAATGCAATCCAGCCTGGTTCGGACCCTGGGCAGCTGTTGGGCCGGGTTCCGAGGAAGGCACCTGCACCCAAGGATCAGGTGAGGGTGGGAGGAGCGGGGCCTGCCCTGCCTGTCCTCGTGTGCCAGCAAAGTCGGCTCTTGACAATCAAGACCCCTTCCCGCCTCTTCGTGGTTTTCCGGGCCTGAGAATTCCCCGCTTGTCAGGTGAACTTTAAATGTGTGTCAGCTCACTTGGGAGGGAAGAGTCACTGTCTCAAAGGGCCCCTTCATTTGGGGTCAGTTCCTTGAAAGTGATACATACGTCAGTGGACCGTTCTCACTGCCCCTGGGAACAAGGAGGCTGCCTTTGTGCTGGGTGGTCTCTGTGAGGGGCATGGGCACCATCTGGTGGCCCTTTGTACTGACGCTTTTGGGACAGTCTGGGCTGCACATGAGAAGATCAGAGGCCAGAGACCGGCCCGGTCAGAAGGACGTCGCGGTGCTGCATTGCGCCCCCGCCTCTTCCAGCCCTGTCCTAGGGCCCTCCCTGGCCCTCTGCCCGACCTGGTCCCCTCAGGGCTGGAAACTGGCGGCTTCCTAAGTGACCCGGGGTCTTCTGCACACCCCCTGGCTACAGCCCAGCTCATCTTTCTCCTGGCCGGCAGGCAGCGGTGTCAGTGACCTGCCGTCCCGCAGGCTGTGGCCTGGCCTGGCATTCGCCGCCTGCACATGCTCTGTTCCGCCACCTCCTTTAGGGTTTTCTCAAGCCACTCAGTCCTTGCACAGGGCGGGGGCTCTGTGCAAGCCCCCCGAAGCAGAGAGAGAGACGATTCCATCTCAGACTCCCAGGAGGGTCTGTGGGTGTCACTCACCCCCCTGGTCTTGTAAACTGTCTGCAGGGTCAGTTCCCTGCAGACCTGGCAGGCACCTGGCAGGAAGAAGGGCCCCACGGGGGAGTGTTCAGACGCAGGTGGGCACCAGCCCCAGGGGACACGCGCACCGCCGTGGGAGCCGTGGCAGCTGCGTGGAGAGAAGGCGGCCCGCCTTCTCACTTCCTGACCCTCCCTCCTGTCCTTTCTGCCCACCTTATCCACAGGGAGCCCCCCTCCCTGAAGGCCTTTGCCACAGGGACTCGCTGGCATGCGTGGCGGTGACCCCCTCAGCTCCCAAAGCAGCACGCTTCCGGGCTTCACTGAAATCCTCCGACCCTCTAGAACTCGTCTAGAACTCGTCCGGTGACTGCAGTGCAGAGTCAGCGTGCTCAAGTGCCTGCCAGTAATCCACAGAGCAGCCAGAGCACTTTGAAACTAGATTAGGTTTTAAAGTCAAGACAAAACAACCTTCTCCCCCCTTCCTCCATAAGAATGCTCAGTTCCCAAAAGGCCAAGACCCTGGAAAACAGGACTAATCCGAAAGTGTGATTACCGTTTGACACCAAGGATCAGGAACAGCCTTCGCCCAAAGGCATTGCATCCTAGAGAAATCATCTAAAACTGCAGCAAAGCATTTTTCCCTGCAAAAGTGTGTTATCTGCTGCATTATCTGTCACACAAGAAATTGGGAATACTTAAGAGAATTAAGGCACATCTAGAAGATGGAAGATTAAATTTAATATTAAATTTAGTTTAACATTTTTAACTGTTTTAGCTTTCAATTTTAAAAGAGTAATTAGGGACTTCCATGGTGGTGCAGTGGTTAAAAATCCTCCTGCCAATGCAGGGGACACAGGTTCAATCCCTGGTCTGGGAAGATCGACATGCCGCGGAGCAACTAAGCCCGTGCACAACTACTGAGCCCGTGTGCCACAATACTGAAGCCTGCATGACACAGCTACTGAAGCCTGCATGCCTAGAGGCTGTGCTCCGCAATGAAGAGTAGCCCCCACTCGCTGCAACTAGAGAAAGCCCGCAAGCAGCAATGAAGACCCAACACAGCCAAAGATAAATACATAAATAAATAAAATTTCTTTAAAAATAAACAAATAAAAGTGTAATTAGGAACTTCCCTGGTGGTCCAGTGGTCAAGAATCCTGCTTCCAATGCAGGGGATGCAGGTTTGAGCCCTGGTCAGGGAACTAAGATCCCACATGCCGCAGAGCAACTAAGTCCGCATGCCACAACTACTGAGCCTGTGCACCACAACTACTGAGCCCGCGCGCCACAAGGGAGAGCCCGCATGCGGCAACTGAGACCCGATGCAGCAAAAATAAAAATTAAAAAAAAAAACATTTAAGAGTAATTAAAAAACTGTACATACTCTTTGCAGTGAACTGTTTGTTAAGTAAAAGAGAAAAACAGGGTATGAACTCACATACGTTGTCGTGATGATGAAAATATCAAACTATTCCATGCCTGGAAAAGAAAGGGAAAATGACACAGAGAAATAGTACCGTTGAAACTCGGCAGAATTAGAGAGCTGTTTTCTGTACTTTATCATCAGAACCGACAATTTAATGTGTCTGCTCAGTTGTGAAGAACAGTCGTGTGATAGAAAGTCTGTAGAGGGCCGGCATCAGAGTTCAGCCGTGACATTTAATTCAAGTAAGTGCACGTGTCTCTCCGTTCTCTCCTCCCCCAGGTGAGGTCCCAGCTGGAAGAGAAGGAGAAGAAGTTCCCGATGTTCAAGGCTGTGGAGTTCAAGAGCCAGGTGGTTGCCGGGAGGGTCTTCTTCATCAAGGTGGGATGTCAGCCTCTTCGGAAGGTCTGGCCTGAATTGGGGGCGCCTAGGTGCCTGGGCAGGGGTGCTTAAGAGGGTTGAGTGGCAGCCCCCAGCTTCAGGGGGTTGCTGGCCATCTAAAATGAGCACGCGCGCGCGTGTGTGTGTGCACGTGTGCGCACAGCCTCCTGGAGGGGAGGACCGAGCCTTTCGGAGACTCGGGGCTCTGATGGAGTGCGTGTCGGTGCCGGGCGCTGGCTGGGGCAACGAGGGCGTCCCCTGCACTCGGAGGAGGAAGGTGGGAATGTCCTCAGCCCAGTCGCTGGTCACCTGAAGGGACATGGCCTCCTGGCACCCAGGGCCTTTCTCCCAGTCCAGCCGAGTCCAGTGGAGCAGGGGGTCAGGGGCCGCACCCGCCCCTCACTGGACTCTCTTCCCAGGTTCAAGTGGATGAAGACAGCTTCGTGCACATTCGAGTATTTGAAAGCCTCCCACATGAGAACAAGCCCTTGGCCTTGGCCAGCTACCAGACCAACAAAGGCAGACACGACGAGCTGACCTACTTCTAATCCCGACTTTGCAGAGCCCGTCGCCCATGTGGGTCTCCACTGCCAACCTGTGTCTGGGACCTCACGCGGTGCCACTCGGGGGGTGGGGGGGTGGGATGCACCTCTCCGGTGTCTCTGTTCCTCACTTTCATTGTGTTCATTTTTTTCTCCCAGTCAATGATCTTAAGTAAATTACTTTCAAGGAGGGTTTGTGTTATCTTTAAATATATGTATTTTTTCAGTGTTCACAAATTTTCTGTTTTGGGGTTTTTTCTTCATCTGAAGCCGTAATCACAGTAGGGAGGTGTCACGGGGTGAGAGCTGTCCAGGGTGGAGCCCCCGCTGGACCTCGTGCGGCCTGAGACCCCCCCCCCAGCAGCTGAGCCAGGGGGTGGGGGATGCCCAGGTCACAGCAGGCGGGCTGTAGACCCAGGATTCCAGGAGCCTGTGTTCTAACCGCAGCTCCACACGCCTCCGTTGCTGTGACTCTGTATCCTGTCTAAAATACAAGATTTGAGGGAATTCCCTGGCGGTCCAGTGGTGAGGACTCTGGGCCTTCGCTGCGGAGCGCGAGGGTCAATCCCGGTTGGGGAATTAAGATCTCGCAAGCTGCATGGCGCGGCCGAAAATGAATAAATATATAAACACATGAATACATTTTTTTCAGCAAATCCGATTCTAGAGCATTAGCTCGAGATGTCTTCAGACACACTGGCACATTTCTGGCTCTGGTGTAGAGATGGTCAGGTGTGGGCAGGACAGGTGGTAACCCTGCAGGTACCGCCGAGCGCCATCAGCCTGCAAGGCCATCACGAGCTCAGCCTCTGGGCTGCACGTGTTCTGCACCGTCTCCCACCCGATACCCCTGCCCACCTGACGCTCCCCGTGCCCGCCGGCACGCAGGAGCCAGTCCTGCACTTCGTGGGCATGTAGGGCATTCCTGGCCGCTCAGGCCTATGCTTCCCTCTCCGCTTGGCTGAGACCTGGCTGGTGACTGGCCTGGAGCTCCAGAGGTGGTAGAGGTGCATCTGGAAGGGAAACGTGTCGGTCTGTGAGGCACCTGCCTCAGGTGTGTGGCTGTTGCTTGGTCTCCAAGGGCGGGAGCTGATTTTCAGCCGAGGCGAGTGTGGGGGGCTGCTGGGCATCTGGAGGAATTAGGGGTTCAAGGTCCTCAGACGTGTCCTTCCACACGTCCCCACCCCAGGCCTCAGGGCCCATTTCTCCCCTTTAAGGACCCTACTTCCAACGCAACCCATTTTCTTGGTTTCCCAGGCGTCCCTGGGCTTGGGGCTGCATCATGCGTCTGCCTGTGTGTGCGCCCCTCCCCACCCCATCAGGACCCCAGTTACCAGGTCTAGGTCCACCCCAGAGCAGTGGGACCTCAACTAGTACATCTGCGAAGATCCTAGTTCCACATAAGGTCACATTCTGAGGTTCTGGTGGCGCTGACTTATTGGAGGACACCACTGATTCTGGGGGAGACCCCAAAGCTAAATTTAGCATCCTTCTCAAGGGTGCTACCTTTATAACGAGACCCTGAATTCTACACTCAAAGTGGGCAAACTGCGTGTAATGTGAATTATATCTGAATAATCTTTAGCAGTGGGGAAAGGGATGGATGGAAGAGGGAGGAAAGTGCCTCCTCTCCCTTCCTTTCCCCCATCCCCCCACCCCCTACCCCAAGGTCATGGATGACAGCCACACTCAGGGAACGCAGAGCAACACGATGGAAGGGGCCTGGGACAGCCTTGGGCAGGTGAAGACTGCCACAGGGGCCAGCCTGAGTCTGCACCTCATGGGGAATTTCTTCCGTGTCCTAACTTAGGCAGAATTACAGACAGGACGCTGTGTGGCTGAGATCCCAGAGGCCCCTGGAAAGTTCCATACAACACGTGTCCCAGTGCCCGAAACCTGTGGATGTTACCTTATACTGCAAAAGGGTCTTGGCAGATGTGATTAAGCAAAGGGTCTTAAGATGGGGAGATATTCTTGGCATAGCTGGGTGGGCCCAGCGTCATCACAGGGTCCCCGTGAGAGGGAGGCAGGAGGGTCAGTGTCAGAGAGACTGAAGGTGGAGGAGGGGCCACGAGCCAAGGCACACAGGTGCCTCCAGAAGCTGGAAAAGGCAGGCAGGGAAGAGTCTGTCTGGAGCCTGCAGAAGGAGCCAGCTCTGCCCACCATTTTCAGACATCTGACCTCCAGACTGTGAAAGAATACATCTGTGTTGCTTTAAGCTCAACTAGTGGGAACGTGTCACAGCAGCCACAGGAGACTGTCACCAGGAGGCGGAGTCCGAACCAGGAGGGCCTTGCTGGCAAGCAGAGCAGCACAGGGTTGGCAGAAGCGGATCTGAGAGGTCGAGTCAGAGGCACTTGGGACAGGATCCCGCGTCCTCCCCCGCCCCTCCCTGCCTGTCCAGCAGGGCCAGGTGCTGCCCAGAGGCGACCTGAGGACTTATTTACAGAGATGTGGGCTGATCCTGGGGAGAGCAGGTACCTGCAGGGCTCACAGGACCAGCGCTGTCACCACCCAGGTGTGAAGGAAGCCGGAAGGAGCATGAGGCTTGGTCAGTGACTGAAGCTGTCCTCAGAATCGGGCAGGGAGGGGCCGGGAAAGGGAGCCCAATCCTGCGGGAAGCCCGCCTGGAGCCCACTGCCCAGAGCATCCAAACCAGCCCTCCCAGGGCAGAGAACAGAGCAGGAGAGGGGATCTGGCCACGGCGGGCAGGACAGTGCAGGTCCTTTCCCGAAAGGGGGATGTCAGGTCCTTTCCCGAGGGAATCAGCTGCCCTCCGTCCCCAGCAGTAACCGCTGCTTGGTTGGCTGTTTAACACAGCTTTAGGTCCTAGTTCACAGAAGGGAGCTCCTCTGGAAAAAAGAAATCACACTTCAACACAATCACCATGAAAATATTTATTTGCGATAATCATAAGTCAGTAAGACCAGTACAGACAGACACGGCCTCTACAGCACTGGAACGAGTTTTACGTTTAAAACGCATCCACACGCGCACAGGTGGGGCTGGTAGAGAGCACAGGGCTAGTGAAACCACTGCCAGAAACACAGAGACCCCCCCGCCCCCCGCCAACTTGCAGCCGGGATCGAGGTGTGTCCCAAGGCTGCATCACTTCCCCCGAGAAGCCTCCAAAATCTGAGCTCAATTAGGGAAGAACTGGGTTGGCATCGACTGGCCTGAGTCAGTGCCTCGGTCCTCCAGTGGGTCCAGTTTTGCAACTGTTGGGGGAAATCCCAACGAAAATTCTAAATTAGAAAGTATGCAGCTTTAAATCTCAAAACATTCAAAACGCCACCCACATACTTCTTATCCTTCAGGGGCTGCATGGAGTAAATTAAGATTTCACTTCCATTTCCCCATATATCAACATCTGCACCTCCCATCATCAAGATGACAGTCCCAGATATTTTGCAGGAATGCACTACGGCTGGAGTTTTGGGGCACAATGTGGGGGTTGCTGCCAGGTTTACTGATTCCCCCTTTCTGTCCTGACCCCCCACCATGCCCTACACCCACCCTCCTTGGGCCAGAAGCTGGGTCCTCGGTGAGAAAGCAACTAGTGGTCCAAAACCCGCTGACCCAGCTCCAGCTCAGAAGAGCATGAGAGGGTGCCCAGCTCTGCGTCCTCGGACGCACAAGGACTAAGGGCTGCCTGGGGGCTTCACGAGCACAGGGGCCCAGGGTGGCGTGCCCCTCCTCTCTGCCCAGTCCTGGCCCTTGCAGGGCAGTGATGTCCCAGGCCAGGGTGAGTGGCCCGTGGCCTCACGAAGGTATGTCCTCCCAGAACGGGTTTCCTGCTGCAGAAGATCGGGGACCTGCCCCATGCTGATGTGGGGCTGGGAGCTTCCTTCACTGCAACCCTGGAGCTTGGGGCCCCTCCCTGAGGGTCAGAGATGGACACAAGGTCTCCCGCCCTGAGCACAGGGCTCTGCTCAGCTCCGACAGTGGAAAGCTTTAAATACACCTGTTTACTCTGCCAGACGTTAAAAAGAAAATTCTAGGAAGAACTTCCCATTCATATAAAGTTGTAAAATTGCCTCTAGGTCAGACCTAAAATTACTCATCAAATGACCAAACGAACACACCACGTCGTGAGCGCAAACCTCTAACGAAAGGCAGGAATGTAGTTTGTGAAACATCGTTTCTTAATCGGTGTCTTTGCACATTAAGAACAGGAAGCGTTCTGAAGCAAGAATGAACTGCCGGAGTCCACGGGAAGACACGCGCTACGGAGAGCTCAGTTTTAGGAACTAGGGCCCCAAGCAGGCCACGTGGCGGCGGGACACATTCACGGTCCTCCTCCCTGTGCAGCGCAGCACAGGCTACAAAGCCTGGTTCCAGTCACCGGACAGGAAAGACTAATGCCCCAAAGAAAAAGCCCCTAGAGGGCAGCTGCTGTGTGTCACCTACCAGGGCGGGGGCAGGGACCTCCGCCCTCGTTGTCCCCTCCTGGCAGAGGCCGGAAGCGCGTGACTGGATTCTGAAACCACAGCGCTGTCTGTAAAAACAGGCAGTTCATGACACTGTTGGCTCCGACCCTTGCTCTGTGGGGGCCCAGCCTGACCGACGCCCATGGGCCGACCTGGAGAACATGGAAGGGTCTCCTGGGTGGATGTGCATCCTGACCAACAGGTCCAAGTTCAAGGCTTCCTGGCCTAGGGCCGTGGACCTGGGCTCCCAGAGCCGCCTCCCCCCGAGGGCCCACCAACTGACGTGCTCCCTCTATAGACACGGGGGCAGCTCTCCAAGGGGTCCCGACGCAAAGAACCACACGAGGTGATGCGAAGCAAAGCCCCCTGCAGCCTGGCATGGGATGGAAACGGGTAGGCTCAGGATCTGAGAAGTGAGTCTGGGGGCCACGTGGCTCCCACCCACTCAGAAAGCCAGGACAGACCACATTCACCGCGTCCCTGCTGGCACATAACCCACTCCGCTCACTCACAATTGCCCTCCTTCTGGCCCAGGCAGGGGCTGGTGGCTCCTGAGCCAACCCCTGCCCCATGGGGAGACGTGTGTGAATGAGGCCTGAGACCAGGCAGGTGGCCGAGGCAGGGATTCCGGGTGATTCTGGCGCCGGAGTGGAACACAGCCCAGCCCCGTGGTCACGGGTACTGATTCACAGACATGGGCCCCGCCGCTGCAGGCAGGTGGTCCTGAGAGGGCGTGTGCACACTGGGGGTCCAGCGGCCTCCAGACGGAACACTGTCCCCCCTCTTCTCTGCCTTTCAATTGATGAGTGAACGTGAGGTTCAAGCGATGAGGTCAGAAGCGCCAAGCCAGGCTCGGCCACTGCAAAATGAAACATGCTCTGAAGACCGGTCCTAACAGTTTAAGGACAGGACAACCAGCAAAGCATCGTTGACCAACCCCCACTGGCCTGCACGGCAAGAGCAGCGCAGACTAACCTGGTTACCTTTGCAGGACTTGGCAATGATTCAAGACTGGTTAAAAAACAAGGACCCTATTTTGGAATCCATCTTTAAAGTCTCCAGGACAAGGTCTGAAATCTATACTCTGGTAATAAGCAAGCAATTCAGGGCCCATATATCTCTCATCTTAAAATAAATGATTATTTTCCATGTTACTGAACTGTGGAAAGTGAATATAAAAAAAACGGTTAATTCTAACTTGGACCCAAACTGTATCAAAACCCACTGCGACTGCCATGGATAACTTCTAGATGGGAAATTCTGAACAGAGACAACTGGGGCCCTCTGTTGGCATCGTGACAGCTAGACTAGGTCCCAGCAGAAATGAGCCTGAGGTACACAGGTTCAGCAACATCACGACAAAAAGTCCACTTTGCTCGGGTGGGGAGGTCAAATGTGCTTTTTTCCACAGAAGCTAAGGTTCCGGAGCCTCGATCTCCTTCTCTTAGGACAGGGGGTTCAGGCCACAGCTCTCCAGATGGCTGGGGCTTTATGGCTGAAGGAGATAGAAGAGTTCATGATTTTATGTGAGGAACAATTCTCATTGTTCTGTGTATGATATCAAGAATTGAGGGTAAAACCCACTGCGGGGGCCAGGACTCTGACATAAAACTTAAAGAACCAGAGTGCATTTTCCTTCAAGTTCACGGTGCACACAGAACAAGCCACTACCCCCAGCACCATGTTTTCAGGGCGCATCTTCACCGTCTCATTGAAGAGAGAGAGAGATACTCTGGCTCTTTCCCTGGTCTTACACTTGTTCTCCAAGGTTTAAAAAAAAGAACAAGGAAAGAGAAGAAAATGAAGATTTCCCGCTGGCTGGCGGTGTGGCCGTCTCCCCAGCTACTTGGCAGTGACAGTATTTTCCATTAAAGGCTCTGCGGAGGCCCAGGACCCTGGAGGACTATGGCTGGTCCCTGGGCTGCCCTGCTGGGGGGCTGTCCCCCACCAGGCCACAGGCGTCCCCCTCCTCCTGGGCCAGCGGGCCCTGCAGGAACCAGGAAACATGACAGGGACACAGATGCCCTGACCCACCGGCCGCTGAGGGGAGCTGAGGCCCCCCCACCCTGCGTGCAGGCACTAACGCCTGAGAGTGACATCTGGAATGTGAGCAGAGTGGGGAAGAAAGAAAAGAAGAGGGTACAGAGAGTCCAGTGGAGACTGGCCTGCCTTCGTCCGGGGGCATTTCCAACAAAGGGCAGAAGGCAGTACCGAGGCGGTGAGAGTCCTAGAGACATGGGCACAGCCCGACGAGGGTGGAGGCTCCAGGAGAGGGCCTGCCTGTGGGGCGAGGCTCGGGGTCGGGGACAAGGGCTGCCCTAGGAGAGCCTGCTTCCCCAGGGACCACATCTGGGCCCTAACATCCTCCAGCCTCCCTGCTCCCCTCCAGACTGTGGGCTCCTGAGAGATGCAAACCTCTGCAGCCCCCAGAGTCGGGGAAGGTGCTGAGGATGGGCAACCCTGCCTGAATCCATGCCTGGGGGTCCTCAAAATTCTGGGTAAAGTGGGGCCAGGGAGGTCACCCCCGCAGTGGCCGGCTGGACTGGTGACAGGGCCTGCGCCAGGGCCGGCGCTGCCCCAGCCCGAGGTGTCTGACAGCCGCTGCTGTGAAGCTCCGCCCCCGCCTGCTGTGGGGAGAGGCGGAGCTGCGGCGGCTCCAGGAAGCCTCTGGTTCCGGGCACCTGGCTGGCACAGGACGCGGGACTGCGGGGCTGCGGGGCTGCGGGGGAATGGGGGCGGGGGGGGTCAGATAACTGGCTGATGGGGTTAAGCACACCAACAGGGGTGGGGCAGGAGCCGCCCCCGCCCTCTGTACCTGCACACTGACACGGTGACACGACACGGCTGCCACCAGCTGTAGGTGGCAAACACACAGCACCTGGCCTGTTCTGCCCTAAACTGGGTGACTTTTCCAAAAGGAGCCCCACACAGTGAACTCCCTACAGGCGCGCTCGGCCGCGTGCCAGCTTCTGTCCTGTCGCCCAGGCGGTCCCTAGAGACGCTCTGAGTTACAAGGCAGTCCCCCGACACGCGTGAGATGGGCAGATTTTTGGGGTCCTGGAAGGTCCCCGCCAAAGTGACTGTGCAGCGTCTGTGCATCTGAGCTGCAGGAGCCCATCCACACCGTGAACAGAAGGGGAGAATCTGAAACCCCCAGGGGCCTACCCTGCAGCAAAGTAAGAGGCAAAAAGTTCTGAAGCACGAACACAGAAGGTGAGGTCGGACCCAGAATAAAGACATTTGGCATCATTTTTCTGGACATGAATACTATCCCCCGACTCGCTCTCAGAGATGCAGACACAGGGGTCTCCCTGGGCCTTGCACAAGGGACAGGGGTACACCATGTATCCCAAGCCAGCGTGGGGAGGACGCCCTCGAGATGTAACCACGGAGCTGGTTTTCCAGGAGCCTTGTGGGAGGGGAGCCGGGGTCCCGAATTACAAATTTCTGTGATCACTTTGTTATTTTTAAAAAAGCACGACCAGCACATTTTCACAATGAAGATCAGTGGATGCTGGACACTCATGAAAGAAGAAAAAAATATCAAGTTTCGGTCACAGCTCTAAGGCAGACATTACATTTTTCACAAGGACGGAAACGGAGACACCTAACGCTGGGCGTTAACGAGGCGGGTTCGCGCGGCCCTCACAGCACCGTGGCTTGGACGACGATCTCCGGGTTCTCGATGTCCTTCTTGCTCTGGACCATCCTCAGCTCCAGCTGGGCCGGGCTGGGCTTCAGTCCTTCCCCAGCCCTGGCTGCAGAACGGGCAGAGCATTCACGATGGGAACAGAGCCAGCGGAAGTTATCCCGCATCTGTCTCGTCCTTCCCTCGCCTTTGTGGGAGCCCCCAACGCTCTGGATCACCCCTGAGTTCCCATCTCAGCAGGGAGCTCCACAACGCTGCCCCCTGCCCCAGCCCTAAAGGCCAACGCCAGGGAGATGGCGGGAGCCACAGCCCTGTTCACAATGCAGCACTGCACCCCTGCCAACCCGTGAGGTGGTACCTTTTGCACACTTGATGGTCCGCTGCAGAACATGGTGCATGGCCGACACGGTCTTCTCACAGGCCACCTGCAGGGAGGAGAGGATACTGAGTCCCCCGCCCCCAGGCCACCTGGATGGGACTGTCCACTGACAAGGCACTGGGGACCCACAATCACATGTTCCTCCCATCACGGAGCAGTCGCTGCAAAGATCCCAGGAGAGCTGAGCAGAGAGGCCTATGTACTAAATGGACCACAGGCAACTCTGTCAATACTGCCTGGCATGTAGTAGGTGCTTAATAAGCGTTTCTGGAAGGAATCAGTTATAAAGAATCTACACGGGAAAGAGCTCCTGCCCCAGAGCTGGCCAAAGTCATTGCTTGCTGGCCTCTCAAAGTTAAAAACTCAGAGCTTCTCAGGTGCTGGGGAGGCAAGTGGACTCCCTCCCCAACACTGGGACCCGGGGCAGAACTTAATCTGGGGTAGGCTGAGGGCGACCGAGCGAGGCCTCCTCTGGGCACCAGCTGGCCGTGAAGCAGGTCCGTGCTCACCCTCTGCCCTCGAGGGAAGGGGGGTGGGGAAACCACAGCATTTCAGCACTCACCCCTGAGGCCGTTGGTGAGGGGAAGGGCCCCATCCCAGCCGTGCATTTCACAACATGGAACTGACTGCTGGCGGGGAGGGGGGGGGGTGCCTGCCCCCCAGGGGAAGGACGGCTGCCCAGAGGGAGGTCAAAGGGCACGGGTGCGCCTGAGCACACGAGGGCACTATGGACATTCACACACAAAGCGGGGGAACGGGGGACAATCCCCAGGAAGAGAGGGGTCTCCAGCAAGTCTGACTGCAGCGGCTGCGTTTTAGGATGAGCTGTTGCTGAATTTCCCTCCTGTGTGATGCGTCTAGACCCCGAGTTGCTGAGGCTACAGCTCCCCTGGCATCCTCAGCGAAGCCCTCCCTTTTCATCTGGCTCAGGGCCCGCCCTGGGCCTGGGCCCAGCGGACTCCAGCTCTTAACACATTCTCCCATTTGCGTCCCACTGACCTTGAGATTGTTGGGGTGCTTGTGTGTCCACGCCAACAGCATGGCGGCAAAGAGGTCCCCGGTGCCCACGAAGACTGCGTCCACCTTGCGCATCTCCATGCGGATGCGCTGTGTCACCACGGAGCCGTCGGGGGTCCCTGGGGGAAAGTGTCCAGCAGCTGGGCCCCTAGACCCTCAGCCGGCAGAGGCCCCGCGGCCCAGGAACCGGCTTGCCCCACCCTGCACAGCGTCAGGGAGCTCAGCCTGCAGGGATGCCCCAGCCCCCCAGTGGCTGCCCGTCCCAAGTGAGAAAGTGAGAGGCTGGAGCCCCAGAGGGCCACAGGGTCAGGGCAGCCTGGGGAACACCACGCAGCCTGAAGACGAGGGGCCGAAACATGCGATGCTGTGAGATGGGAGCCATGGGGGCAGGGGTAGAGCCGGAGGGACCGTGCTCACTCACTGAGGTCGGGGTGCGTGCGTGGGCGTGAGTGTGTGTGGACGCACGTACATCTGTGAGTGTATCTGGGTGTGTAAGTGTCCTTTTGCACAGACACAGAGGGGGTGGTGACAGCTACACCTGGCACAGCTCTCCGGGGAAGCTGGTGTGACCCCAGCCTTCTGTGTCATTTTACACTGCGGCATCAGCATAATTAAATGACTGACACAGCAGAGCGTGAACGGTCCTCCCAGCGATGTCGGCATCAGCTCTGACGTGGGGGGGATGGGGGGAGGCAGGCCTGGGGACACCTGGTTCCCCGGGAGCCGGGCTCCAGCTGGGCTGGTCCACGTGACCCCCGAGCCCGTAAGAGGGGATGTCATCCGTGTGCTGCCAGCACGGTCACAGACACCTGCGTGGTGACCGTAGGGGGAGCAGTCAGCACCCCACACGCCCCGCACCCCGATTCACAGAAACGTCTCCTGGCTCTGTTTTCAGTCGGATCTTTCTTGGAGCTGTCGGGAGTTGGGGAGACTGGCCACCTGCCGAGTCAGGCTTTATTTTCTTTCCACTGAACCCAAAGCTCGGAAGCCTCGAGGGACGCGGCAGGAAGGCGGGAGGCAGCCCGGCGCCGGGCGGGCACTTACGAGTCCTCTGGCTCCCCAGCGCGATCAAGTAGCCACTGCCCCTCGGGGACGGCAAGTCCGAGCTGGTGATGACCACCGTGTCGGGGCCCATCGAGTGCAGCACGTCCATCACCTGCCGGACACGGGGGGCGCGTCAGCCGCTCCGTGGCTGCCCGAGACGGGGCTCTGGCGGCCCTCGCCCCGTCTCCCACGCCCCTCAGCTTCTTACAGAGTCTGCCTGGATGGGACAGAAACAGCTAACAGGGGCCACACCCTGGGCCCCGCCCCTGCCCCGCAGTGACAGCTCTGCCAGGTCACAGGCATCCCAGTTCCCTCCAGCCTCAAGTCCAAGGGTGCATGTCTATCGGTCCCACCCTGCACCCCACCTGTGCCCGAACCCCGGAGGAAGGAGCCAACCAGCCAGGCCACCGTCTTCTCCTCCCTGGGCTCCGGGGCGGCAGGAGCCGTGCCCGGCAACCACCAAGCAATGAGCGCTTCCACGCTGTCCATCCCGGGAAACTATGCACTCCTTTATCCATTCAACAAACGTCTACCGCCCCCTCCCCAGCAGCACGCCGGGGCAAAATGCTCACTGAGGTGAACTGGGGCTCAGGAGGGGTGGGAGGTGGGCGGCCTCGTATCAGGCAGGAGGCGACGCCACCACTAACCCTCCCCTCATCGGCCCGGGGCCTGCAGGCTGGGGAGGTAACCGGCCAGAGGGTCACAGGGTAATGAGGAACAGACGTCACTTTGGGTGACTTTTTTTTTTTAAACAGCTGTAGGTGGTCCCGTTTTCCTCGTGCAAATGCCTCAGAGAAGTGCCTGTGAACACGCCCTGTGAGCACAGGCTGTCCCCAGCCACACACACACACGCGTGCGCACAAACGCACATCCAAAGACCCCCCACACGCGCACACACTGCATGCACGCATATACCCCCAGCACACACATGCACGTACGTGTACTCCCACACGCCACATGCACACACACAACGCGTGCACATGCCCCAAGCGCAAGCATACACACCCCCTCCACCACACGCACGTACGCACACACATCACATACACACCGCCTCCCACACGAGGCGTGCCAGCAGCCCAGCACCCACCCTGCACTGGGTACCATGAGTTTCCTCTGGTTCCCAAGCTGGGCGGGTGTGTTAGAGATGGGGTCACTGTGCCCACGGCCCTGCTTCTTTCCTGCCCCAGGGTCACCTGGCTCTGAGACCCCCCAACCGCTGTGCCAGCTCAGAGCAAGGCCCTCAGAGCAGGGAAGGGGGGTCCTCCCAGCCTGCTCTCCTGCCCCAGTGAGCCCTCCGCCTATTGGGGAAACAGACACACAGCCCCACGGGCCCAGGGGTGACCACAACTGGCTGCCGCCAGCTCTGACCCAGGGACCTGACTCCTCCAAGTGTGTGTTTCCTGGACCGTGAAGTGAGCTTGGCCTCTGAAGAGGCCCAGACGCGGAAGGTGTGAGGCCCTGGCAGCCCCTGGTGCTCTGGGCATGCAGCGCAGGGGTGGCAGACCCCACCTGAGGCTAAATCCCAGCAGGAGACCTATGGACCCTCGGCTAGTACCAAGGAAGGTTGAAAAGAGCTTTGAAGAAATCTCGCCCAGGGCTGCGGTGTCAGCTCCTGCCTGAGAGGCCCAGCCCGCCCTTCCCGTCTGGAATCCTGCCTTGTGGACTCCAGAAATGCCCAGCCACCCCCAAAGATACAGGTCCATTATGTGCAAGAAATCCTCCCACTCACACACTCACACACACGCACACACACACACACACACACACACACACACACACCCCACATGCACTCTGACAGGTGCAGGCAGACACACCCCGCATACACACACGGAGCCTGGGGTGATGCCCACAAGCCCGGAACACCAAGGACTGCCAGCTGCCTCCAGAGGCTGGGACAGGAAAGGATTCTTCCTACAGGCTTCTGACAGAGCACGGGCCAGCCGGCCATCCTGGACTTCTGGCCTCTGAACTATGAGAGCAAACTTCTGCTGCCCAGCCACCCCGTCTGCGGCACTTTGCGATGGCCCCAGACGCTCATTCAGAGACAGCTGGGACGAGCAGCGGGCGAACCCAGACCCAGCAGGCACTAAGCTGCAGGTGACCAACCAAGGGGCCGAAATGGAATTTGCAAAGGTTCCCTGGGCCTCGGGTGGCTGGCTGATGGGAAGCCAAATGCTGGCCACACAGGTGCCCGTCTCCTATGCCAGAGGGCGTGTGGCTGTCCCCTCCCACCGTGAGCAGGGCTGCCTGTCCCACGCCAGGTACGGGAAGGCCTCCTTACCGCTAAGGCTTCTTCCTGGCTGTGGATCTTTCTCCCGCTCAGCAACCTGGAAGGCAGAGAAGCACAGCTCAGCCATCGCCTGTAAGAGCCCCAGGGCTACCTACGGTGCACTGGTGACCCCTCCTGCCCCACAGGGAACTGGCTGGCACCTGCCCGCCATCGCGGACCAGGCAGCCACCATGTCTGGGGACCAGTCAAGAGTCAGTTTGAAAGGGGACTCACGGGACTTCCCTGGTTCGAACCAGGGGGCCTGGGTTCGATCCCTGGTCAGGGAACCATATCCCACATGGGTGCCGCAAGTAAGCCTTCGCATGCCACAACTAAGGAGCCTGCGTGCCACAACTAAGACCCAGCGTAACCAAATAAATAATAAAATAAATAAAAATAAATTTAAACAATAAAAAGGGACTCACACGTCATGGGAGCGGGTTGAAGTTCCAGATTGTGGTTATAACGTTTACACATAACAACGGGGAAGGACGGCCGTGCACGTCACAGCACACGGTGCCCCTGAGGGCAGCCAGCGTCCTTGCAAACAGCTGCAAATCTCAGTGCACTATGTTCTTGAGCCACCAACCATCAGGGACCTCCGGGTGAGCCGCCATCCCCCAGCATCGACAGGCCCGCGTTAGGGAACCCCAGGCCCCCAAGAGTCCAGGGGCCCCATCCCTACTTTATAGGGCGGCCCCGGGGCCAGAGGGGAGGTCGCTGCTGGCCTAACAGAGCCGAATGTGATGGGGACACACCCACTGCAGCGCTCACGCCCCAAGGCCCCAGGAGCCACTCCTCAACCCCCTGGGTGCCCAGCTCTCCTGTCCATCGGGGGGGCCGGGCATCGAAGAAAGGCCCTTGGAAACATGGCGCTGGGCAGCGGAGCCGGCATGGTCCTTTTAACCTTGTGCAGAGATGTGGGATGTGGGTTTCAGAGCTCCGGGGCGGTGGCCCGTGTCAGCTGGCGTGGGCTCCCCGTCCCATCGCCCGTGTCAGCCACGTGCACCCCCGGCTTCGCCACAGTGCCTCTGCCCCCTTCTGTCCCCAGAGGCTCTTGCTGCTCGGGAACCAGCATGACCACAGGGAGTCGGGGGGAAATGACCACCCACTGCTGCTGACAACCAGTGCCCGCCCTGGCACTCAGGTGGGCTGGCAGCTCCCTGCCCGCAGACTGGGACTCTCCAGCAGGGTCCCTGTCACTCTCCCCATGGGGATGGGGGGTGGGTCTAACTGCTCCGGCCGATTCAAATGACTTACTCAGCCTCAAACTGGTTGGGGGTGATGATGTCCGCAACTGGCACAACCTTCTCTCTGTAAATCGGAAGGAGGTCCTCGGGGACATACTGTGGGGAAAAGACAGGAACGGGCTGACGCATGAGGGGTGAGGGAGGGAGGCCGGGGCGGTTCGTGCTGTGGGGACCCCAAGGCTCCAAGGGGTCCCGAAGCAGGGCTGGGGCAGCCGGCCCCGACGATCCACCCTGACGATCTGGGTCAGGTCCCCACTAGTGGCTTTCCACCGTATCCGTGTGATGACACCGCCCGCTCAACCCACATCAGCGTCGGGAACCCAGGCCCGCAGTCTGTTGGTGTGTGGCTGGTGGGCTGAGAGTGCCCTTTATGTTTTTAAATGGTTGGGGGGACAGTCAAAAGAAAAACAGTATTCTGTGACACGTGGAAATTAGAGGAAATTCAAAGCTCAGTGTCCACACCTGAAATTCGATTAGAAAACAGCCATGTTCGTTCTTTTGCAAATCATCTGTGGCTGCTCAAGCTGCAACAGGGATGCACGGCCCTGAAATACCTCCTCTGGGGCCCTTCGCAGAAACCTCTTCTGCCAGCCCCGGCCTCTCCTTCCCGACAAGGGACAAGGACGTGTCTCTGGCCCGAGAGCAGTGTCTCGCCCAGGCTGACACTTCCAGAGTGCTGCTGTGAACAGCCCCATGGCCCGCACCCCAGCGCGGGGAAGCACTAACCATGGAGCCTTCTCCGTTCCACTTGTCTCCCATCACGGGGTCGCACACTGCGGGAGACAAAGGGCATCTTATCAGCAAACGTGGCGGCGCTGAGAAGAGCGCCCCGCATCTGACTTGTCGTTGAGTTTCACACGCGCAACTAAAACGGGAAAAGCACGGCCTCCCGTCCTCATTTATCATTTACCTCCTTACCTGGCATTTTGCGTTTTGCTGTCTGGGCCCCACCTGAGGAGTCCCTCACCCCACCCAGGGACCGGGTGGTCACACACCCCACCCTGACACTGACACAGCCCTGTGTGGTCACCGGCCTCTCTCACCCGCCCCAGACAGAGGCCAGGTTCACTGTGAGGACGCCTGTGAGGCTCTCATCCCCAGAGGCCCAGCTGCTACAGAGCCCGTGTGCTGGGAGGAGCAGAACGTGAAGTTGGGGCGCCCAGAAGGAAGGAGGCTGAGCCGCCGCTCCTGGGGCTCCCAGCACCTACCATACACGAGCCTGGAGTTCTGCTGCTTCAGCTCCTGCACGATGTCCACCACCATGGCCAGGAAGGACTTGTCTCGCGTGTAACCTTTGGGAAGGACAGAGAGCTCTCATCACCCAACCACGGCGACAGCGCCATGAAGCCCCTCTGCCCAGAGGATGGCAGGCAGGGCCCAGACCCTGCGGCCGGGGCCAAGACACGTGCCCCCCACAACTGTAGGCACCAGGGGACACCGGGCATTTCCCAAAAGAAACGTTAACTTTTACAGGAAAGGAAGAAGCCGTGGGTGTACGAGGAATGGTCTCCTTCCTCTTTTCCATTTTCCAGAATCAGCATGTTCACTTCTAACCACGTATATAAATAAATGCAACCATGTGGGTTTGTAAATGAAACCAACACACCAGGTGGCAGCGTGTTGCTTATCTGGGTGTTTTTGTCCCAGACCCCTTCCCAACACCCCACCTGTACCCCGCCATGGGCATGGAAACCCCAGTATGGAGACGTGGCACAGCCAGGACCCCCAAGGTCATGCTACCTGGACGTGGCGGTCACTAGGGCCCCACTGAGTTCCTGATGGCAGGACCATCCCTCCTCGAGGGAGGCAGGGACCAGGGAGCAGCCCAGGTCAGGGGTGGTCTGGGCCTCCCCAGCCCACCCCAGGTGGGCGCCAGGCTCCGGTTCCGGAACCCCGTCCCCTGGGCCTCACCCGTGAGCACGTAGTCATACTTGTTCACGTCGTTCAGCTTCAGCCCGTCGTACAGCTCATGGAGCTCATCTGAGTTCAGCACTTGGCCCTTCCAGTGCGAGTAGCCTGGTGGGGGGAGGGCAGAACACGCAGGCCCTGACGCGTGGGGCACACGGGCGACACGGCCCTCGGCAGGTCTCCCCCGAAAGCACATCTGGCTCCGACACGTTCTGGGGTTGTTATTACTGAGTCCGGGGTCCACCCTCCCACTCAGTGCAGCGAGGGCCCAGCTCTGCAGGCCACCTGAGGACGCCTGTGCAGCCTGCATCGCACCAACAGACAGGACGCAGGGTTGCGAAACTTCTCCCTGTCCTCGGCGGGGCACCTGGGAGCGTCCCCATCGTGTCACGGTCCCTGGCTTTGCCAGCCTCTCCTGTGCACGTCCCCCATCCAGGCTGAGCTGCTTGAAGACTGTTATCTGCGCACCCTGGCAGGTAGGGGCTCCTCGCAGCCCCACCTCCATCCAAGATGAGGTGCAACTGATCCAAGTCTCGGGCCAAATCCTGACCAAGAGCCAAATGTGAACTAGAAAGAGGCTGCGGCCTGGGTTCTTGGCCCGACAGGCACCCGGGTGAAGCGCCCACAGGGCAGGCAGGAGGCCCTCTCGAGGTCACTCGGGGCGGGCGCACCCCACCAGGGACACCCTGCAGTCCGCCCACGGCAAGTCCATCCTGGCAGCCCTCACGCCAAGAGGGACCACTCAAAGGGATGGGTTCCTAAGCACATAAATAAAAGCCTCGGGAGGGCTGATTTCTATGACAGCAAAGTCGAGTGCAGACCACGGGAAGCAGATCCCGGCCACAGCCCCAGACCCTCCCTGCCGTCTCGGGGGCTGTCCTGCAGGTCCCGCACCGGCTGGGCTGTGGGCCTGGAGAAGGGGCCGCGGTGCCCTCTGTGCCCGCGGGGCGAGGGCTCTCCTGCCGCAGAGGGGCCCACACCCGACAACACCTGTCGGCAGTTCTCCAGGCCGGCGTGGCCTGGTGGATGCCCATTCACCCGTCGGGAGGGCCAGAGGCGAGGCGGGTCCCCCGAGGCGAGGTGACCCACCTCCCGCAGGGCTGTCCCCCAGGCTCAGGTGCCTGCTGAGAGCCGGCAGCCTCTGGCCGTGTCCCCGCAGGGGCTGCTACCACAAAACCCCACCGGCCCGGGTGGGAGGAACAACGGGCCTTCCCGCCCCTCGCTTTTCCGACATCATTCCAGACATGCTGGTTTCTTCTTTTTCTTTTTTTTTTTTGGTTGCGCTGCGTGGCTTGCAGGATCTCAATTCCCTGACCAGGGATTGAAACGGGGCCCTCAGCGGTGAAAGAGCCAAGTCCTAACCACTGGACGGCCAGGGAATTCCCAACACTGTGCGGTTTGACTCCGTTGCACATGTACTTCTCTTGTCCTAGGGCTGCTGTGACCAAGAACCACAGGGGCTCCCACAGTTCTGGAGGCCAGAGTCCAGGATCATGGTGTCGCAGGGCTGGTTGCTCTGAGAGCCCCACGGCCGGCTTCTCCTGCGTCCTCATGTGGTTGCCCCTCTGGGCATGTGTCTGTGTCCTAATCTCCTCCATGGGCACCGATCAGACTGGAGCAGGGGCACCCCAATGACCCCCATGTACCTTTTTTTTTTTTTTTTTGCGGCACGCGGGCCTCTCACTGTTGTGGCCTCTCCCGTTGCGGAGCACAGGCTCCGGACACGCAGGCTCAGCGGCCATGGCTCACGGGCCCAGCCGCTCCGCGGCACGTGGGATCCTCCCAGACCGGGGCATGAACCCGTGTCCCCTGCATCGGCAGGTGTACTCTCAACCACTGCGCCACCAGGGAAGCCCCCCGTGTACCTTTTAACTGCCTCTTTAAAGACCTTATCACATCTGAGGTCCTGGGAGTTAGGACTCTGACACGTGAATTGAGGGGACACAGCGCAGCCCGTGATGTGCAGTCAGCCCCCGCCAGGTCTCAAGCATGGGTCACGCCCCGCCCGGCGGGCCAGCTTCCTAACATGATGAGAAGGGTCTGGTCCACTCTTTTTACCGCCCCCCCCAACCCAGCCTCTCCTCTCCAAACTCAGGAGACCCTTCTGAAACACAGGGGCACTCTGGTCCTCTGTCCAACCCGCCCAATTTACAGTTGACAGATGAAAAAACAAACTCCGCAGAGGCCGAGCCGGTGACCCTGAGGGACCCAGATCCTCCCTGCACGTCTGCTGCAGGCACCTGGTCCTGCTCCCCCAGGGAGTCACCACCAGGTCTGGCAGCAGGTCACACCCCAAACCCTACGTGCCTGGAAGGCTGCCCTGCCCCACCCGCCAACCTCCAGCCCCATCCAGTTTCTTCCAGCCGCTCGTCCAACGGCTCGGATCTTGGGTAACAGGAAACTCTTGCTAAAGGAACAACCACAGAACACCGGCTGCTGCTTCAGGGCCCAGCGCTGCCCTGGAGCGGGGGGCGGGGGGGGGGCATCATCATCTAATGTCTAAGCCAACTTGGCTCTTTTACTTTAAAAAAAAAAAAAAAAAAGAGGGTAGTTAAAACAGCCAGTAAAACCTGTAAGCTCTGAGGGGGTTCACTGGGCTGACAACTTCTGGGGACATGTCCAAATGTCACTGTGCCCAGCACTCTGAACGCAAAAGCAGGAAAGGACTTTTAGCGGGAACTGTAGCCTTTTCATCTGAATCCAGTGCTGTTCCTCCTCAACTGATGACCTGTAACACCCCCTCCCTTCCAAGAACCCCACCCGGAAGAATCGGGAGAAGGGGAAGCACCCTTCTGCGTATCTGGTCGGCACTCTGCCAGCAGTTTCTGGGACCTTCTGTGCTCTGAGATTCCGTCAGGGTTCAGAGTAATTTCAAAGAAGGGATGTAGGAATGCTTCCAAGAACTGACAGGCTTTGTCCCCCTGCCAGCACTAGCTCAGGGATCCCAGGTCAGGGCGTCTCTGAGGCCATGGGGGTGGGGAGCCCAGGGCCCTTGCCTGACACCGTGGGGGCTTTCCAAGGGCTGTGACCCTCACGAACCCGAGGCAGAAATCACACAGCTTCCTGTGCACAGAAATCCTTGGGGTCCCCGTGCACGAAGAGACACACACACGAGCTCCCCGAGGCTCCCCAGAACTGTCTCCCCGAGACAGTTGGGGTCTGCTCCCCTCCCAGTCCACAGTGTCACCCGGGGGGGGGGCCCAGAGCAGGCACGAGGATCACCATCCTTGGTTCACAGAGGAAAGCAGGAGGCCGAGAGGTCACGTCACCCGCCAGGTCATCCAGCTCCAAAGCAGCCACGCTGATTTAAACACGCAGCCGGAAAACCCAGGCCCCCCGACCCCCGTGGGCACGTGCTGCGCAGCCTCGGCCAGGACCACACCCCCGGCTCCATTTCCCATCTGTAAGGTGAGGGACCACGTCCTGAGCCCACACTCAGCTCTGCGAGGACCACTGAGGCTGACGCCTTACCTGTGTGGTTTGAAAACTGGACAGAGTTCACTGCGTCGACCTCAAACCCCAAAACCTGCAAGACGGACAGAGATGGAGCGGGTGTAAGAGAGCTGGTGGGCTTCCACGCACCCACGGCAGGTGCCTGCCACAGCCTGGGGCTGGCTGGAGCATCCCCGACATGGAGGACGGGGTTGGGGGGTCTCCCCAGGTCAGTCTCAGCACCCACACTTCCGGTGACGTGCGTGGAGGTGACGGGAAACATATAGGGGAGCAGCCACCCCTGAAGGGCCGGGGCTCAGAGGCCACTGCCTGCCCGCTGGAACTCAGCACATCCCTTCTGGAAATGCCACCAAATGGAAGTGCTCACAGAGACCAGCAAGGCATCCATCTGTTGGGACACAAAGAGGGCAGTGAGGCCGTCTGTGTTCCGGCCCCCAGCCCAATGGGGGGGGGGCAAGGCCAAGGGCTCCCAGTCCCTCCCTGGGAGCCTGGCTTGTAGCCCCTGCATCGTCACGTGCCAGCTGGGGAGAAAGAAGGCACCCAGCCCGGAGCCAAAGGTCCTAAACGATCGCAGCCACAGACCCGCTCCCGGACAAGGGAGGGGCCCCACCCCACAGGGCCAGCCTCATGCGGTCCCGGCTCAGGTCACCTGGCCGCCGGGGCTCGGCCCCTCACCTGGGCCACCAGCCGCTCCAGAGGCGCCGGGGGCGGAGCGGTTAAGGGAGGGGAGGGGTGGCGCTCTGGTGCCGGGAGAGCCCGACCACGAGGTCTAGAAAGTTCACTTCCAGCAGTCAGAGCAGGTGACTGGAGAAAAGGGAAAGCCAGCACGGAGCTGAAGTCAGGTTTATGAAGGAGAAGGCCCCCTTCTTAGAGAAGGGGACAAGAGGCTGTGTCTAAAACGGCCGGACGTCTCCACAGGTCTGACAGCGTGCGCTCGTGACACGGGAAGTGCCATAGTGGTTTTTCCTCGTGCGTATGTCTACTTTCCTATTTTTCTGCATTGAATCGGTCTCGGTTCCTTCGGGTGAACTGAGGTACAGGACACCGCAGATCCCTCGGGGGGAAGCAGTCACATTCCCTGTGGGGCCCCCTCGGCCCTCGGCCCTCAGAGGTGGTGGGCATCAGGGCCCAGGACCCCGCCAGGCCCCATCGGCCTCTTCCAGGCTGGCCTCACCGCCATCGCCGTGGGCAGACCCGGGACAAGGGCCCCGCGGTGTGGTCCCCTCCCTGTCTCTCAGAGCATCCACTGCATCGCTCCACACGGCCGGCCACCCCAGCTGCCCAAGGAACGCGGCCAGCACGGCACCAAGACCCCTGTGCAGGGCCCTGTGCTCAGGGTACAGCCGGGAGGCACCACCCACCCGGGCGAGGCCAGACACACAGGAGTCCACCCAGCGTGAGGGGCACCCAGGGCCCGGCCGCGTCCTGCGGCACCAGGCAGCCACCCCCGAGGGGCAGAGCCCAGGTGACAACTCAGGCCTTCGTTCGTGTCCCCCCACCCCTGGGAGGCAAGGGGCTCACGCGTGGACTCTGACCACGGCCGCCTTCCCACACTCAGTCCAAACAAGCTCAGGGCCAGCCTGCCTCTGGAGCCGCCACCCCCGACCGTGGGCGCCACCGCTGGGGGAGGGTCTTCCCACCCACGGGTTCTGGGGACGGGGCTGAGCTGAAGACCACCTCATCCACCAGGCGGCGGCCCCGGCACCTCTGCCTCCTGGTGCGTCTGCTCCCGGCCCTGCCCCCGACCCCAGGCCACCAGCGCGGCCTCTCGGAACCTTCCAGGCCACCCACCACTTCCCACCCCCGCCGGCCCCCTCCCCGCCTCGCACACGGTGCCCCAGGGGCTGGCGCTGAGCCACCCTGGCACCTGCCCGGAAGGGTCCCTCCTCCTCTCCTGGACTCGCCCCTCCCACCCCTACGGCGCTCCTGCCCTCCCCACCCAGGGAGGCTGTGACCCTGTTCTTTGGGACGCGCGGCACAGCGCAGGGCCTGATGAGTATTCGCTCATTTGACACACACGTCGGTCTCACGTGCGCCCCGCTCGACACCCCGGCCCTGGTGCCCAGTCCCCTCCGTCCTCTCCCCACCCCCAGCCGGGTCCCAGCTGGGAAGTTCACTTCCACACGGGCCACCAGAGACCCCACCAAAGGAGCCACACAAGCCCGGGAAGCCGGCAGCCACCGGGGGAAGCAGGAGACAGTGCCCTGTGGGGTGGGAAGTGGGGCCGGCCCCTGAGCTCAACCACTGGGCTCACTGCTGCAGGAGGAGATGCCGCCCACGGGGGACTCCCAGCGATCCGTGGCCCCTGACCTTCGGGCCCTCTCCCTCCTGGAAACCACAAAAATGAGAACAAGGGACCCTTTTATAACTGATCCTCAAGGACAGAGAAAGGGAGAAGACGCAGCAGGTGAGCAGTTCCACCAACTCTGGAAACAGACACTGCACAGCCCAGGTAACTGAGAATCTCAGCACCTGCGGAGGGGCCGCAGGTGAGAGTGGGGCCCCCACCCGCAGAACCTCCTGGACAGACGGAGGTCGGGGAGAGAGCGTGGAAACCCCGGGCCGCGGCTGCCCCAGGGGCCCCATTGTCGGCCACTCTGCCCTGGCTGTGCATGCCTTCCTGTGCACCAGTAACTTCCCAAACCCTCCCCACCTCTTCACCTGAACAACACCAACCAGCCTTCAGGTCTCACCTCAATATCGCAAACAGGCAAAGCTCCCTGGCCACCAGGAGAGCGTCTCTCCGGGCGGTGAGGGTAGTGACTCGGGGGGCCCTGGGTGCAGACGAGGACCACACCCCAGCTCTCCACGGGGGCGGTGGTGACCCAGGCACGCTCCCTTTGTGAACACGTGGAGCTACACGCTTATGACGTGTATTTCAACGTCTTTCTAAAAATTTCAAGCCAGTATTATGAGGACTTAAAGTAATAAAGCAAAAATCCACAGTCTTCTTAAACTAGAAACTTAAAATTGGCACTTTGCAACTTTACTTGCCAGATTTCATGGCCTCCTAGACAGAGCTCGCAGTATTCCAGGCCCCTAAATTCTAATCGACTTCAAAGAAACAAGATTTGAAGCGACAATGACACACATCCTGAAAATCCTGTCAAAATATCCTGCTCCACTGCTTCTGGATGCATAGATAATTAATCCTTTAGAGCAGGCACATTCGAAGCCACTGTTCTCTGCTTCTAAATGATAGCGCTAAGCCCCTGGGCTGGCATCTCCATTTCACCTACCAGCAGCTTATGAATTGGCATCACAGGCTAGTGTGAGGGCAGGGCCGGGGGACGCAGCAGGAAGACAGGGCACAGGGCCAGGCTCCAACATGGGAGCCCCTGGACCCCAGAAAAAGGAGGTGCCTGTTGTTAAAACCTAGTCTTCAGCTCAACACCCCCCCACCTTTTGCACTCAGCTCTGGGATCTGGGACTGTGACCCCGGACATCACATCCCTGCTCAGCCAGGGGCTCCCGACTGAGCACTGAGGGGAAGAGACGGGGAGACGGGGAGGGTCCCGCCTCTGCTGGTCACTCTACCCCAGCACCACTCTTCACCTGCAGAAGGGGGGCCCCCAGAAGCAGCTGTGGTCTTTCCATTGCTCCCAGCACCCGCCCTACACAGCCCTACACATCCCCCACCCCTCAGCTTTAAGTCCCAACCGTAGACAGACAGGGTGGGGGGGGGGTCCCAGGAGGAAGAGGACCAGGCATGGCTTTCTTGACACAAGAGAAGCCACTTCAGGTCTAAGCTATGTTGTGACCTAAGCCTGGTCACAGTGCTTGCCCCTGAACAGTTCTCAGCAATGAACAATCTTAAGGGAACAAAAGAATGCAGGAACAAGCCGTTATTAAGCAAGAGAAGCGACAACAGCAAAGGAAATCCATCAGCTGTCAAGACTCCCAGTTCTGTTTCCCCGGGCTCACCCCGGGCTCACCCTTGCACAACCCCATCGAGTGTGGGTGGAAGCTCCAGGAGAGTCCAGTCTACTTATACGCACCCTTTAGGAGCACAGTTCTCTCCTCCCAAGACAAAGAAACAGAAGCAAAAATAAACAAATGGGCTGTAATCAAACTTAAATGCTTTTGCACAGCAACGGAAACCATCCACAAACCAAAAAGACAACCTACAGCAATGGGAAAAAACATTTGCAAACGATGGGACCAACAAGGGCTTAACTTCCAAAATACACACACAGCTCCATAGCAAAACAAAACAAAACAAAAAACCAAACAAGCCAAACAAAAAATGAGCAGGAGACCTAAAGAGCCATTTCTCCAAAGAAAACAGACAAACGGCCAACAAGCACATGAAAACACGCTCAACATCGCAAATTATGAGAGAAGTGAAAATCAGAAGTACAACGAGGTACCACCTCATATGGGTCAGAATGGCCATCATTAAAAAGTCTACAAATGGGCTTCCCTGGTGGCGCAGTGGTTGACAGTCCGCCTGCCGATGCAGGGGACGCAGGGGACGCGGGTTCGTGCCTCCGTCCAGGAGGATCCCACATGCCGCGGAGCAGCTGGGCCCGTGAGCCATGGCCGCTGAGCCTGCGCGTCCGGAGCCTGTGCTCCGCAACGGGAGAGGCCACAGCAGTGAGAGGCCCGCGTACCGCAAAAAAAAAAAAAAAAAAAAAAAAAGTCTACAAATAACAAATGCTGGAGAGGGTGTGGAGAAAAGGGAACCCTCCTACACTGTTGGTAGGAATGTATATTGGTGCAGTATCTATGGAGAACAGTATGAAGGGTCCTTAAAGAACTAAAAATAGAGTTGCCATACGATCCAGCAATTCCAGTCCTGGGTATAAAGCCAGAAAAGACGAAAACTCTAATCCGAAAAGATACATGCACCCCCATGTTTACAGCGGCACTATTTACAATACCCAAGATATGGAAGTATGAAATAAAATTCATATTTTATGGCAAGACAAGAAAAATTTAAACATAAAAAAAAATGTTCTCTGCCCTTTGGCTTCCTCTCTACCCCGACTTTGCATCATATACCTGCATCTACAAACCTCCCCGTCGGCAGAAATACCTGCTCAACCATAAAGAGCAACATTCTCCCAGCATCTACCAGACAATTCCTTAAAGATAACATTCCTTCTTGATCTTGTAAGGGGTCACATGGGTTACGTGAACTGTCAATAATACGACATTTGATGCCCAGCTGTCTCCAAAAATTTATGTAACTGTACCTTGACTTCTAACAGGCCTAACAGTCCTCAGAGCTTTCTGAGATGCTCTTCCTGGGTTATAATCCTCAAATTTGGCTTGAATAAAATTTTCCATTTCTTTCTTAGATTGACGGATTAATTTTTCATCAACAGAAGCAACCTAAGTGTCCATCAGGAGACGACTGGTTTAAGAAGATGTGATGTGTGTATATATATTCATTCACTCATGCATTCTTCTACTTAACTCAGATTTATTAGGAGCCTACCCAGTTCTGGGCACTTTTCTAGGTCTTGTGAAATAGAGTTGAACAAAGTTAAGTTTTTTGTTCTCTTAGAGCTTATTTATACACACACACACACAGGAATATTACTCAGACATAAAAAAGAATGAAATGCTGCCATTTGCAGCAATGGGGATGGCTCTAGAGATTATCATACTAAGTGAAGTCAGACAGAGAAAGACAAATATTAGACAATATCACATATATGTGGATACTAAAAAATAATACAAAACCAGAAACAGACTCACGGACACAGGAAACAAATGTATGGTTAGAGAAGGGGAAAGGAAGGCAGGGAAGGGATAAATTAGGAATATGGGAACACGTCACTACATATAAAACAGATAAACCACAAGGATTTACTGTATAACACAGGTAATTGTATCCAATATCTTGTAATAGACTATAATGGAAAATAATCTGAAAGAATATATATGTATAACCGAGTCACTGTGCTGTACACCTGAAACAAACACAATATCGTAAATCAACTATGCTTCAATTAAAAACAAGCAAAGCAGAGTTCTCTGGTTGTGGGGGAGAGGAGGTCAGCGTGCTCTGAACGGGAAGACACTGTGCTGGCCCTGAACTCAGAGGCCCCTTGAGGAGCGATGCAACTGTGCAGCCATAATGCTGACGCTGATGTCAATTATATGTACATCAGCGGGTTTGGTAACTACCCCAGCACACACTCCTCCATTAGTTACTGCATTTCACGGCAAGGCTCACTCGCTGCTGCGGCCGCATCCTAGGCTCTGGAGCCAACAAGCCTGTCTTCCCACTCAGCTTGGCAGCTGGTGGTCAGCCAGTGGAATTACTCACACCAGGGAAACTGGCCCTGCCCCACCCCTGCCATTTTCACCATTTACCAGCAACAAGACTCATTTTAAGAAAAGAGAGGAAGAACTGACTAGTTCAGCGCGGGGAGGGGAGGGGAGGGGAGAGGAAGTGAGGCCTCAGGAGATAAGGAGAGACACCCCCTCTGGCCTCTCCCCTCCCCCCTTCCCCCCCTCCGGTGTATCCCCCTCTCCTCCACCGTCCCCAGCCGGGCGCCAGCCAGGGGCAGATGCTCCTGGAATTCTCTGTGGAGACGGCCCAAGAGGGCCTGTTTCAAGTCCTCACTCCCATCCTGGGAGCCTCTGTGCCGCCATATTCCCCTGGTCCCGGGGCCCCAGATGCACCTCACTGACCCCCAACCTTCGAGGGCTGCCGTGGGATGAAGCCCAGACCCCAGGATGCACATCCCACCGCCTGTGAATTCCACGCCGCCTTCTGAAGCCCCCAAAGCTCTGTCGCCTCTGGCCTCTGTGAGCTCCCCTCCTCAGTGTAGGAAAAGGTCTCCTGGCCCCAAGCCCCTGCTGGAAACCTTGCCTTCTCTGCCTCTGCTGGAGCACCTGGACTTGCGGGGATTTTAGGAGTCTGAGGTCCCCGTCAACTGTGGCCCGTGGACCTTGGCATGCAGGCTGGGCGGGGGCCAAAGCCGGGCCTCAGGCTCCCAGAGCAGAAAGAACTAGAGCCTCAGCCGAGAAGCACCACACCCAGCCGGCCTGCTGCCCACTGGGCTCGTGCCGAGTCCGCACGCGACCACGTGAGCACAGCTAACGCCGGGGACGTGGGTCTCAGACCCAGGAGGTCCACCGAGATGCACAGGCAAAACCGAGGCACTGGGGCGAGGTCCCGGCGTCAGGTGGTCAGGCGCTGCTCCGCAACCGCACGCTCCAGCTTCCCACTCCTCCCCCGGGGCAGGGGAGACCCCAACAACTGACGCGCAGGCGCACCTGGGGACAGTGGTGGGAGGGTGGCAAGATGCGCAGGAGGCGTCTGGCCACAAAGAGCAGGGACGCCAAAGACGCCGTCCACACAGGCCCCCGCCTCTGGCCCCACGCAGACCCCTGTCCACCTCTGCGGGCAGAGCATCCCTCCCCGAGGGCAGCTACACGTGCTGGGGGGCTGGGAGCCATGCTCTGATCCCGCGGCCTGGGGTGGGGTATGTGCTCCCGGCTGCCCGCCTGGCTGCTGCGTCATCAACCCACTGCTGACAGCCAGGCAGACACAGTGAGACCCGGTCGTTAACTCAGCAGAGCACGCAGACGGCAGGAGCGGGGAAGCTCAGACCACGCTGGCTCCTCCAGGGTCAGCGCTGGGCCGCGAGAGGGGTCACTTCACCATCTTCAGAAACCCTCACTGTGGCTTGTTTTGCAAGACCTTTAGTCACTCTCCTAGGAAATCAGCTTTAGGAAAGACGGGACACAAGAAAGCCCCACGCCTGTGATGGGCCTGGTTAGCCTCAGGGCTGGGTGCCTGGCGTCCCTCACTCCACCCATCCCTGGTCAGCCCTACCACTCAGCTCAACCCCCAACCTCTAGTCTCCGATGGGAACTCCTACTGGTAACAGCCCTGTGTCCCCAGAAGCAGCCTGAAGTCCCAAGGCCACCTGCGCCCCATGGGCACTCTCCCCTCAGCATCACAGCCCCGGACCCCAGCCCCCCAGCCCCAGCCCTGCTCCCGGCACAGTGCACCTGCCCCGGCTCCCAGGCCCCGCACACTAGCCCGTCATGTTCAGCTGGGCTGCACTGCAAAGCCCTAAATAAAAGAAGGGGTTTCGCCCCAAGCTCCCAGCGGCACTGGCATCAGACGGGGGACAGGAAAGCAGCTCTGGGTCAGCAGGGGAGGGAGAAGCTGCCCCTCCGCGGCTGACCATGCGATTCTAGCCCAAGGCCCGTGGCCGGACACCTCCTTCCCTTCTTGAGAAACTCCATTTGTTCTACTCCTTGGCGTCACTCTTCCGGATCACTCTGTGATCTTATTTCAAAAGCTCCGAGTGGCTGAGCACCAGGGGACATCCAAGCCCCTGAGCCCCACAGCCAACAGTCCCTGCTGTGTGCAGTCCCGGAAGCCACCTGCTGGCAGATGCTCCCGCCCCTTCCAGAGAGGTCCCTGTGAGGGGCGGTCACTGCAGCACAAGGCAGGGTGCCACAAAGAGTACAGCAATGCCGCACAACACCACTGCACAGGTGTCCACACATAAACACCCACACCTGAGCATGCACACGTATATGCTCACGCACATGCACACACCCACACACACCACAGACAATTAAGTTCTTGCTTTTCTGCATGACAGGCAGAGAAGAATAACAGAAATCTCAGTCCCAAACTAAGAGAGTTAGAAAATCAAGATATTAAGCAATTCTGGACCTTCTTGGGAAAATAAAAGGTCAGAGAAATAATGAAGCAACACCCAAGTTCCAGGATTGGGACAAACGGTGGATGCGATGGGGGACTTCCAGAGGCCAGAGGGAAGCAAGCAGATCCACGTGGCCTGCAGAGCGCAGAATGTCCCAGAGGGCGGTCACAGGGTTCCAGCCCCAGTGCGTCCCCCCCCAGAAAGTGCTGGGTGGCCTGAGCAGGGCCAGAGGGAGGTGTGCTTTTGGGTGTCGGCTCCCTTGCACTGTTTGCCAATGCATGTGTCACCGTGAAAAATGCGAAGGCAAAAACTATGTCTTTTAAAGGGCAGGTGACATTCTTCCAGTATCTTCCAAATGCAGGTCTGCTGCAAAGGTCATTTTTATCCCAGGAATTCTAAGGAAAAAATGTAAAGATTTTCCAAAGGACCAGGTATTTTGACCGCGAATCAAGACACCTCCTGAAGAAGACCACCTTGTGGCTCAGAGGGTTCTTCAGTGAGAGGCTGGAAATAAACTCCTTACGGTCTGAAGCGCCTCCTTGGGACCCAGTCACAAGCCTCTAGGAGATGCTGGGTGAGTCGTCCACACGTGCACATGTGCTTCTAACACCCCAGGACCGTCCACCTCTGCTCAGCTCCTGTGGCCATGTCACTAGGCAAAGGGAAGGGCCTGTATCCAGGTTTCCAGGCCAGGGGCCTCTCAGCACACCCTCTGCCACCAGCCTGCCTCTTCCTGCGGGGTGTCTGAGCCTGGCAATCAGGCCTGGCTTTGGGGTCCCTGTACAAAGAAACAGAGTCTCCACCCAGCCCTCTTAGATGTCTCAGTTCTGCTTCTGTACCGACGGGCCAGGAAACTCAGAGAATGAAGTGGATTTCTGCAGGCCCCAAACTGAGATGTCCCCCTAAACCATCTTCCGGGGCCACCTGTGGTCTTGCCTTCCCATCTTGGCGATGTGGTGTTTAAATGGGTTCTGAGTTAAGGTCCCAAGTCAGAATCTCAAGGCCACAGAATTCCATAATTTAATGTCCCTGCCCCCAGCCTGGTGACTCCTACCACAGAGGTCACACATGCCTAAAGCAGCAGCGCCAAACTCCAGACACAGCCTCAGAAGGAGGGGCGCACCACAGAGCCGGCCCGAAGCCGGCTACCTAGCCGGCTGGACACCTTCAGACGGGCTTGTCCGCCCAGCAGAGCGGCTGCTGGCAGGAAGAGCACCTGGCCGCCAGGCCGGGAGGGAGACACAGGAGCCGCAGCTGAACAGGCAGCCTGACGCCCGCCGGTGCCACCCTTCCCAAAAAGGACAGCTTTTGGATGTTGTGTCAACTTCTGGGCCTTTAATTAAACCTCCAATTTGTGCCACTTTTAAAGTTCTCCGAACAGGCTGCTTCTAACCTACAGTGGATTGAACTGTGGCCCTTAAAATACATGTTGGCTGGGGACTCACGCACATACCAAATTGGAAATACGGTCCTTTAAGACATAATCAAGTTAAACATCTCGAGATAAGATCACCCTGGATTATCTGGGTGGACCCAGATACACCCAATGACAGAGGTCCTTATAAGAGACACACAGGAGGGGGACATGTGACAGGAGGCAGAGATTGGAGGGATGCTGCCACAAGCCAACGAGTGCCTGGAGCCCCCAGGAGCTGCAGGAAGCAGGGAGGACCCTCCCCTCCAGCCTCTGCAGGGGATGCAGTCCCGCCAACATCTTGATTTCAGACTTCTGGCCCCTAGAGCTGCGGGAGAATAAATCTGTGGTTTTAAGCCCCCAGTCTGTGGCACTTTGTTGCGGCCGCCCCGGAAACGCATGCATAAGCCTAAGTTCGTGTACCTGCTGGATTTCCACCAAAATGGGAAGCAACAGGGCAGAAGAGGGTCTGTGCGGCTGCAAAAACAAGGGAGCACACACACACACACACACACGCGCGAGGGGGCTCCGAAGAACCATTCTACCTCCAGGAGGAAACAAGCCCCCCAGCGTCTGGGGCGGCAGGAGGCCTCACTGGGCCCATCACTCCTTCCCTTTCCTTTCCCCAGAACCAAGGCCTCAGCAGCGGGAGGTCCCTGGCCCTGCGCAGGGAGGGCGCCCCAGATGCATCACATGGGCTGACATCCTTGACTCAGCAGCGCCCTCTCCAGGGACGGGAGCGAGAAGACCACGAGCCCGCCCTCGCTTTCCTTGCTCACTGCAAACGCAGATCATCTTGCCCACGGCTCTACCTGCTGTGTCGCTGGTCACAGCGCCATGCTCCCCTCGGCCCCTAAGGTGGACTCTGGACTCGAGGCCAGAAACAGATCCACAATCAGGGTCAAGGTTCTGGTCCTTTCTCTTCTGTATAATGTTTTCCT
Organism: Mesoplodon mirus; assembly: GCF_964341445.2. NCBI lineage: Eukaryota > Metazoa > Chordata > Mammalia > Artiodactyla > Ziphiidae > Mesoplodon > Mesoplodon mirus. The sequence goes on along the minus strand of NC_138982.1, from coordinate 145,023,744 downwards.
CTGCCCAGGGAAGGCAGCTGCTCGCGGGCTGCCCACCAGTGCGCTGTGGGGACCTGGCAAAAAGCAGTTCTGGAACCAGAACCCTGAAGCCCAGGCTCGCAGGCATCCAGCCAGGACAACTCTGGGCCACGTCCACCTGGGAGTGGGGAGTGGGGGTCCCCCTGGTTCGGCCCCCGCTGCGCCCCACCGCGGCAGAGCTACACCCGGGCAGTGTCCTGGGAGCCTGGCACCATCTGATTGCCAAGAGGACTGTTCTCGCTGTGCAGATGAGGCTTAGAAAGTCTCAGGAGGCATTGACGGTCCCCGAGTCGGATCTCCAACACCAGGGGCACACGGTAGCCCCCAGGCGGCCTCTCCACCCCCCCCAAGTGCATCTTCCCATGTCCCCACGTCTGTGGGGCCCAGCCAGACCCCACCTTCTCCTGCCATTTCCAAGTTCTCGTCCCACACTCAGCTCTGCGGATAACCACGCCTTTGGAGTCTCCAGCTGTATTCAGAATATATTCCCCACTCAGCACAGCTCTGGGAGTTAAGGGATGGCTGGCTGGAATCATGCAGGGAGAGGCCACTTCCAGGCTCCACCCCCCACCCCCAGCCCATCCTGGGCTAAGGCTGCTGGGTGCAAGCCGGGTCTGCGGGGCCAGCGCCACCCATCTCCCTGCCTGTCCCTGATCCAGCAGTGCTCACACATGGGGAGGGGAGCAAAATGCCTGCATGGGACCCCATGGAGCATCCTGCAGTACTTACAAGAGCTCCGCAGCCTGGGCCCAAGCAAGAGGAAGACCCATGAGAAATCTGGACTCCAGACAAGGAAGCACTAAGTGGTTAGCAAGCTAAGGAATCTCTGGAAATTGTTCTTTTTATGGGCTGAACTGTGTGCCCCAAGCTGGACCTCAAACAGGGACCGTGTTAGTGCTCAAGCCGCAAAATAAAGTTAACTGTCTCACAAATCTAGAGGCTGGAAGTCCATGGAGCATGTTTTGAGGACCACCCTCTCTGACTTTCTCCCTCTCCTCAGCTCTTTCCGTCCTCCAAGACTACATCTTATTTCTGTAATTAGGAGGAGGAGGTAATGAGGGCAAAGGACATGCTTAAGGAACCCTAAACCACATCCAGTCCTGAGGGGGGTCCTGGCCTCCTCGAGATGCCCCAGGCACGCTTGCTGCCACCAGCCCTACCACCTTCCTGTCTGGTTTTTCTGCACAGTGAGGGGTACGAAAAGCACCCTCGGGCACTGGGGCCACCTCATTCAGCAGCCAGCACCTCCCAGGCATCTCCCAGAGATGTTCACCCTCCCCGTGTTCCCTGGCCCAAAAATGACGTGAGGCAGGCGACGTGTCCATTCTATAGATGAGGCAACTGAGCACCAGAGGGCTCAAGGCGGAAGGTAGCTTCTTCAAGGTCACGGGCCTCATAAGCCTCCAGGGGAGTGTGAACAAAGAAAAACAAAGAGCCTGGCTCACTTCTGGTTCAACTGCTACAAGCCTAAGTCTAACCCACTTCAGTCACCCACCTGAAGAATTCAGGATAAAAAAAAACCTGGGAGGCACTCTGTGCTTTAGGTAAACAGGCCCTAAGATAGTTAGATGCATATCTCAGAAAGAATTTCAATGACGCCAAATTCCTGCATCTACCTATACTTAGAAAAGCACTAAAATCATTAACTTAAGGTATCTGTTCTTCCTCATTAGCAGTAACCTTCTACCAAGATGTATGCTTGACTGCATGTATTTCCCAGCTAAAAAAACATCACATATAAACTGGTTTCTCCCCAACCTCTTCAGAGCGGTGCCCTGAGGCTGTCTCCCGGGCTACGGTCCTCAGTAAGTCCGCGGTGGGGGGGGGGGGCGGGGGGACGGACACGACCTTAAACTCACGAGCCTCATGGTGTGTTTTTCTTTAAGTAGAAGGAAGTCCAGGGATGGATTAAATCAGAGGCAGAGGTGTCACCCCCACCCCAGGGATGACAACCCCCGACCTATGTCCCTCAGGCCCACAGGCAAAGATGCTGGATGCTGGGCACCGGGGAGACCCCAGGTAAGAACCGGGGTTCAGTCCTTAAGAGGCACTTCCCCAAGTGGGTGGTCCGGGGGAGCACCCCATCAAGTAACTGGAAAAGGACATTTTGGTGTGGAAGTTGAGGCTAAGTGCCGGGAAATTCAGGAACAAGGTGAGCAGAGGAAGAGTTTGCCCCGGGGAAAAAGAAAGAAGGGAGTGGCCGCAGGCAGGCGGGGAGGAGGGAGAGGCAGAGGCTCAGTGAAGCCAGCGCACCTGTGCACACCTCTGGGAAGGGCGGCTCTACAGGCTCCGTCTCAGTGGGGGGCGGCTGCCACCGGTATCTGCCAGGGAACTGCCTGGTTTCACCTTCCCATCTGCCCCTGCTTCAGGGATCCTGCACTTTCCCCCCAGCATCGTCCCACCGCACTGGTCCTGCCCAAGCAATCAGTGACCAAGAAGCGCTGGGGCCTCCGGACAGGTGCAAGCGCACACCCTGACTGCCCCCGCGGTCTGCAGCCCCACTGGTCAGGACGGGGCGGCCAAGGACCTCACATGATCTCCACAGGTGCTCACAGATCAGTGGCGGCTGGGCAGGTCCCTTGGACTTGAACCCCTGTACCTTTCCACCTTCAGTCTTCATTCCACTGCTTCCTCCTCGGGCGACCGGCCTGCTAGCCTCAGGTCGGCCCTCAGTCTCTACTGAGGTGGTTCCAACCCTCCCCAGGGTCCCTCCAGCCAGCCGGCAGCCCACAGGCCATTGTGAGTGGGTGGCCCTTCACGTCCTTGAGGGCCCAGAACAGGGACCTGGAACACACAGCAGGGGCCCGACACCGGCTCCTTAGTCAGGGATGGGGCCCAGGGACAATGGTCCAAAGGTGAGTGGTCCAAGAGAGCCACCACCTTGCCCGGACGCCCAGCCTCCTCCTGAGCCCACAGGGCAAGAAGTGCCAGGGGCCCCAATGCTGACACCCCAGCATGACACCCCACTGCACCCAGGCCTCCCCCTGCCCCTCCAAGGGCCGCCCAACCGTAACCTCGGGGCTGCGACAGGAAGCAGCAGGTGCCGGCTGATGAGCCACAGACGGTGAGCCCCTGACCGAGGACAGGCGGGGGAGGCGGGAGGAAGCCCGCGGGCATCCCAGTAAGGAAAGGCTGACACATGTAACAAGCGGCTTCTAAAGCCAGACCCTGCACGGGCCCGAACTGGCCGCTGGGCTCTTCTTCTCCAGAGCCAACACCGGCAGGCAGGCCTTCTCCGCCCCATCCCCTGCCCGGGACCACCTCCCCGGAACGGCCACTCGCAGGATGGAGCCCACCCTTGCCGCCCGGGGCCTCACTGCGGGGTTCCTCCTCCTCCTCCCTGCCAGCATCCTGACCCACAGGGGGCGGGGACGGAATGGGGAGCCCACCAGGTGAGCAGCGCCTACACCTGCCTACCCAGCGCCCTCCTTCGCAGGGTCTCCGGCCGCGACGCCGCATTTTCTCGTCCCCAGGGTCGGGCCGGTGGGTGCGCTCCGCTCGCGCCAGGGGCTTCATTCTAACCAAGGGCCCGCATCCCCGCCCCATCCCACCCGCAAGGGTCCAAGTGCTGCCCCGAGCCCCGCCCCCGCAAGGCGCCTGCCTCCCCCGCCCGCGTTGGACACCCCGCGCTCCAGACCCTTGGGGCTGCCCGGCCAAGGTCACGCGGCCCGGCTGCGGCCACCCCTTCGCGGGCCCGCACGGCCGGGCGCGGGGACACCGCCGGGTTACGTAAGCGTACCTGCAGCGGGAACGTGGCCGCCCGGTTGCCCACGTAGCCGCGGACGACGTGGCTCTGAATGGAGAGCACCCGGCACTCCTCCTCCATGCCGGGCCTGCCGCGGCGGCGCGGGGCCGGGCGGGGTCAGCGTCTCCGCCGCGCGCTGGGGCTGCGCTCCGCTCGGCTCCGGCCACGCTCCGGCTCCGCTCCGCTACCGTCCCGCTCGGCGCAGGCGCTCCGCTCGGGCGACAGGCCGCCTCCCTCTGACCTCAGCGCGGCTGGGAACCCGCGGGTCCGGCGCTGCGCGGGGGCGGGCAGGGGGCGGGGCCGGGGTGGGGCATCCGTGCGGGGCCCGCCCCCCCACCGCCCCTCCCGGGGGACAGGGAAAACGCAGACCGCACCCCCGGCCCGGGCGACCCAGCCACGTCACTCAGCGCTCCTGGCACGTGGGCGGCCACCCTCCAAAACCCGGCGTGCACTTTCAGTTTTACCCCGCAGGGCACTGCAGCGCCGTCCGGCCTTCATCCTTCGGTTCCTCGGGCCATTCATTCACTCCACTGAGGTCCGCCCCCTGGCCCTGCGCCACGCCTCTAACCCACACTTCCCGGCGCCGCTGAGCTACGCGGCGGTCAGACAAGGACTCCCACGGAGGAAACGCACTGGTGCGGCGCCCCGAGAGTGGGCGCGGGCAGGGGTGCCAGCAGAGGGGCGGCCGGGCTGGGAGTTACCGGGAGAGCCCTCCCTAGGGCCCCGTGGCGCGCAGTGCCGGGTCCCCACTCCAGGGCCTGCAGGTCCTGGAACCCCCGCGCGGTCCATGGCCCCTGTGGCCACCGCGCGGACCAGCGCTAGGACGCACGAGCCCCGCGACCGCCCCGCAGGACCAAGGATCCAGGCCCACCTTGTCCATGGGGGCGCCCCCGCCTAGGGCACGCAGACCTGATCCACGCGGAGTTACCCGGCTAGCGGGGACCCAAACTACCCCACAGAGGCCTGGGGGGCGGACACCTCCACGGTGCCATGAGACCCTTGGGGACCCCCAGGCGCCCAGTTCCCCAACCCCTGACACGTGGCTGGCCCTCTGCCTCAGGGTGTTCTGGGCCTGGCCGCCTGGCCAGTGTGCACCGCACCACCCCTGTGCAATGTCCTCTTTCAGAACCTGCAGTCAAGGGCAAACCCATGTGGTGAGCCCAGCCTGTTACTGAAGGTAAGTTCCTGTGCCCCATGCACAGGGAGGCCAAACAAACGGAAAAGTTGGAGTTTGGCGCAGAGAAAGGTTTATTGCAGAGCCCAACAAGGAGAACAGGGTGGCTGGTGCTCAAAACTCTGAACTCCTCCATGGTTTTCAAGAAGTTTTATAGGCAAAATTTGGGGTGAGGGCTGCAGGGTGTGTGACTTCCTTCTGATTGGTTGGTGGTGAGGTAAGGGGGGTTGGTGGTGGGGGTGATCCAGGGATCTTGTGCTCAGCCTGAAGTTACCATCCTCCACCTGGGTTAGGGCCTTAGTTCTTGCAGAAGAACTCAAAGATACTGTCCCTTGAGGAGAAACCAGGATCCTGCTTTAATCGCTGCGCTATAGTTTCTTGATTTTTCTCCTTTGTTTCTGCATTCGTTACTTCCCTGATTAGCAACTGTTTGAATCCGCTCTTTGATATTCAGGAAGGTCTAGGAGGCTGAATGAAGCCTATTTCCTACAAACCAGAAATGGGGGACACAGAAAAGGTTTGTACCTGGGAGGACCCCACAGGGTCCTGCTGGGTTTCAAGCACCGTGGCCGTGACCCTGCCCTTTATCTCTCACCCCCAACCTGCTGCCTCTGGGGTTTCACCCTTGCAGACACAGTGATTTCCATCCCTCTGGTGACCCAAGTCAGCAAGTTTAAACCTCTCTAGCCTGGTGAGAACAGTGGATGCAGTGACCCGGCTTCTGCCTGGGACAGTGAGGAAGGGGGCAGGGTCTTAGCCATCCAGATTTTAAAGAGGAAGCACATCATAGTTAATAATAATTAATTGTTGATTAATAATAGCTAAGGGAATTCCCTGGCGGTCCAGTGGTTAGGACACAGCACTTTCACTGCCAAGGGCCCGGGTTTGATCCCTGGTTGGGGACCTAAGATCCCACATGCCGCGCAGCGTGGTCAAAAAATAAAAATAATAATTTTAAGAAAGATCAAGGGACTTCCCTGGTGGCACAGTGGTTAAGAATCCGCCTGCCAATGCAGGGGACACAGGTTCGATCCCTGGTCCGGGAAGATCCCCACATGCCGCGGACCAACTAAGCCCGAGCGCCACAAGTACTGACCCTGTTCTCTAGAGCCCACAAGCCACAACTACCGAGCTCATATGCCTAGAACCCGTGCTCCACAACAAGAGAAGCCACCGCAATGAGAAGGCTGTGCACCGCAACGAAGAGTAGCCCCCCGCTCACCGCAACTAGAGAAAGCCTGTGAGCTGCAACAAAGACCCAAAGCAGCCAAAAATAAATTAAAAAAAAAAAAAGTAGGCTGTATTGTTATTCAGATAGGGTGAGGTCAACAGATCAGGAGACACTTGCCACTAAAGACAGTTTGTCACTCGCGGTTCCTAAGAGGTGGCGTACTGTAAGCAGGCCGGGGTGGGGGGTTCCCCAGAGAAAGAGAATCAGGCACAGCTTTCTTGACACAAGAGAAGCCATTTTTGGTCTAAACCATTTCATAACCAAAGCCTGGTCACAGTGCTTGCCCTTGAACAGGTCTCAGCAATTGATGATCTTCAAGGAACAAAAGAACGCAGGAGCAAACCGTTATTAAGCAGGAGAAGTAAGGACAGCAAAGGTAATAAATCAGTTGTACCTTTTCTGACCCCCGTGACTTTAATCAACTAAAGCTTGGACTCTGTCAGCCTTGACCCCAATTCTAAGCTGAGCTCTCCTCTGCCCAAGCCCCTCATGAATATGCATGTATCCTTAGCTTAAAACTTCCCCAATTCTGCTGTTCGGGGATACAGTGCTTTGGGGAAATCCCCTGTGTTCTCCTTACTTGCTGCAAAGTCATAATAAATCCTTCCTTCTCTCTGTCTTTGCCTTGGTTGTGTCTTTTGGCTACACACGCTCCAAGAGGTGAACCCAGTTTTTTGGGTGACAATGCCACGCCAGGCAGGGCCATGTGGGGAAGCACCGGGTTGGGTCAGGAAGCAGAAGGGGGCGGGGGGAAACCCCAGGCAGGAATCTTCATTGCTGTTTCTATGAGAAAGCCAAGGCAAGGCAGGTAAGCAGGCTGAATATTGACTCATTTGAATAACTGTGGCCAGCTCTGGAGCATCGGGGCTGTCTCTGGTTGTGCGGTTCCTGGCCCTGGGACAATCACAGCTGAGAGACAGTGCCTCCCACCATGTAAGCCAGGCAGAGGAGTGGTTTGGAGCCTGGGCTCTGGATTGGTGAGTTAGCAGGTAGAAGGCATGTTTGCCATCTCTAAGAATGGGCTGGCACTGGGAGGAGGGTCTCTCCCCCATTCGGCGAGGCCCAGATGCCACAACATCAAGAATACAGAACCTGGGCTTCCCTGATGGCACAGTGGCTAAGAATCCGCCTGCCAATGCAGGGGACACAGGTTCGAGCCCTGGTCCGGGAAGATCCCACATGCCACGGAGCAACGAAGCCCGTTCGCCACAACTACTGAGCCTGCGCTCTAGAGCCCGCGAGCCACATCTGCCGAGCCCACACACCGCAACTACTGAAGCCCGTGTGCCTAGAGCCCGTGTTCCACAAGGAGAGAAGCCACTGTGATGAGAAGCCCGCACATGCACAGAAGAGCAGTCCCCGTTCTCCGCAACTAGAGAAAGCCCACACATAGCAATGAAGACCCAAAGCAGCCAAAAAAAAAAAAAGAATACAGAACCTAAGAAAATGTAGTTAATACACTAGGGTGAGCTCTGGGCTCTGGAGCTGAAACAGGAGGGAAGGGGGCAGGGCACAACCCCTAAAAGAATGACAGAGCCCCTGAGGTTAGACATAACCTGCCTAGAACCAACTAGGTCCAAGATGGTGGAAGATTTGACTTCCAGTAGACCTTGAGCCTCATTTTAAACTGATTGTAATGCGTCAGCATATGCTAAATGACACACCTACAGGCACCATGATAGGTCCCAGGCCAACCATAAAAGGTCAGAAATTGGGCGGTGGCCCAATTCCTGGAAATCTCCACCCCTTCCCCCAAATAGTTGGAGTCATCCTCCCACTCATTAGCCTATGAAATTATCCAACCCATAAGAACTAACCACCCCATATTTCAGGGTCTCTCGACTTCCGAGATGGCCCACCCTCTGTCTGGGGAGAGTGTTTCTCCCAGGGCTACGCTCACTTGCCAGATGACCCCATGCCCTGGCGTCGCTCTTGCCTTCTGAGACAGACTGCATTCTGTCTATGTATTGTGTATCTCTCTAAATAAAACCACTTCTTCCCTATCACTGTGTCTCTCACTGAATTCTTTCTGTGACCAGACGTAAAGAACCTGAGCTTCATGAAGCCCTGAGACGAGGTGTGCGATCTCAATTAAAAGACAGTGGGTCCGGGCCTCCCCGGTGGCGCAGTGGTTGAGAGTCCGCCTGCCGATGCAGGGGATACGGGTTCGTGCCCCGGTCTGGGAGGATCCCATATGCCGCGGAGCGGCTGGGCCCGTGAGCCATGGCCGCTGGGCCTGCGCGTCCGGAGCCTGTGCTCCGCAACGGGGGAGGCCACAACAGTGAGAGGCCCGCATATCGCAAAAAAAAAAAAAAAAAAAAAAAAAAAAAAGACAGTGGGTCCGAGTTCCAGTCTGGATTGTGGGTTTCAGAGCCACACATCCCGGGTTGGATCCCAGCGCCTCTGACGGGCGTATCACCTCGGAGTGACAAGTTAGATCAACCCTTGGACTCAGTTTCCCCATTTCCTCAAGCAGAGACGTGATCATAGTAACCATGTCCAAGTGATGTTATGGGAAGTCAGCAGATCGGCCCACATGGAGCTGAGAACGGCCTGGCGTGCGTGAGTGTTCAATAAACGTTTCCTCCTTGATACTTATCCAGGATTCCCCTGGCCCTGCTGGAACAGAAGCTGGTGGAAAAGTCCGCTTGCTCTCATGACTAATGGACTCCGGGAGCCATTTTTATGGGATGAAGAATCTAGTTTGAAATCCTTCCGTATTTACAGAGTTGCTCCATCCTTTTGGGAACAGGCTTTGGGATGTTTCCCAGTTTTAGAATGTCTTAAGAGACAACAGCTGAACCTGAAGCCTAGATTACAAGTTTTGTGGGGTTTTTTGTTTTCTTTTAATTAGAGTAGGTTATTTACTTATTTTTTGCTTAATCTTGGGAATAGCTAAGATTTTCTGAACCTTTAAAACACTTAGGGCTAGTGTCTTCAAAACACTAGAAAATCCCCTAGATTCTTTCCTGGGCTGTCTGGGTGTCACCGTCTTCGGGTCACTGAGCTGACCCCTCTGACAGCCTCTCAGGCTCCACCTGAAACAGCTCCAGGCCACCTGGACAGTCCTCCCCCAGGAGATCATGGAAGTGTGTGCTAAGTTTCAGTGCTAGTCTGTGAGGGGGTATCACTGCTCAGTGTCCCCACGCACAGAAATAACTCCAAGCCTTACCCTCTTCCCAGCCAACTTTCATGGGAAGTGTTTCCTCTCTCTCCCTAGTGATAATCTAATTAAGAAAAGATTCAAAATCTGGGCCAAAACCCAAGAATTTTAGACCCTCAAGGGGCCTCTTGGGGCAAATGATTCACCAAGAAAGAAAAGAGAGAGAGCAAGGGAATTCTCTCTTTTACTGTGAATTCATCTTCCACGGGCATTTGGATTTTCCTGCCATCTAACTGGAAGCAAAGTTTGCTGTCCTAGATGGTTTGGGATTAACTTTGCTGCAACGGCTGCTTTTCTTTTTATGCACTGTGCCCCACAGAGTTTCTTAAACATCATTCACTGTGTCTCTAGTTATAAGAGAAACTCGTGTTGTAGAAAGCTGGGGGAGATTACAAACACTACAAAGAAGAAACCCAAAACTCCTCAGAGCTGCATTACCTTGAGGGTGTGTAGCTTTCTGGACTTATTTCCATGCATATGTGCCTGGTTTTACATGATACCTGGTAAGTATCTGATACATGGTAAATGCTCAAAATATCTATCTATTGATGTTAGATATTTTAAACATTGGGATGGTAATGTACTATGTGTATACGTAATATTATCTTTTCTTTTTCTTTTTTTTATTTCAATAGATCTTTATTGGAGTATAATTGCTTCACATTACTATGTTAGTTTCTGTTGCACTACAAAGCGAATCAGCCACATTTTCTTGCTATCAATGATGTCCTCCAATATTTCTCCATAGTCTTTCATGGCTACATTATTTCCATCATATGGAGTTCCAAGAATTTCTTTAATCCTCTATTATTTGATAGTCAGGTTGTCTCCAGCTTTTCGGTGTTAAAAATATTTCATTGGACTTACTTGTAAGTAAATCTTTGTGTGAATTTCTGGTTACTTTTTTAAAAAAGATTTATCAATTTATTATTTTTTAAATTTTATTGAAGTATAGTTGATTTATAATGTTGTGTTAATTTCTGCTGTACAGTAAAGTTACTCAGTTATGCATATTCTTTTTCAGATTCTTCTCCATTACGGTTTGTCACAGGATATTGAATATAGTTCCCTGTCCTATGCAGTAGGACCTTGTTCTCTCGTTACTTTCTTAGCATAGATTCCTTGAAGTGGAATGACAGGTAAAAGGGTAGTTTATCTTAGATTACTAATATATATTGCCAAATTATACTATAGGAAGGTGTGTAATTGACACTCCTGTCAGAAGCTGATGATAATTAGCACAGACTCGTCAGGACTAGGAATCTGTATTTTTAAAGAATCCTTGAAAATTGGAAAATAAAAAACACATGAGACATTTTTAGATAAGAACTTGTGTAACGTCTCCCTAGAGTTTTATAGAAGTTATATATGCAAATAAAAAGGATTGATCTAACCGTAGAAGCTGGATTTTTAGAGTGCTAACCAAGAATTCCAAGAATGGAGACATGGTTGAAATAAAGAGGCGTTTCTTTGGGCTTTGTTAGGACTGCAGCCCGGGGGAGACACAGATTCAAGAAGCACTTGAATTGTGCTCTGCAGGACTACAAAATGGGGGAGGCTTGTAAAGTCCCCAAACCGCAAGGTTACAAAACTTGTTTGCCAAGAACTTGGACTGGATCTGGCTAGAAGTAAGGGTGCTTGTTAAACAGTAATTGGTTGGGGGGCTTCCCTGGTGGCACAGTGGTTAAGAATCTGCCTGCCAATGCAGGGGACACGGGTTCGAGCCCTGGTCCAGGAAGATCCCACATGCCGCGGAGCAACTAAGCCCGTGTACCACAACTACTGAGCCTGTGCTCTAGAGCCTGTGAGCTACAACTACTGAGTCCACGTGCCACAACTACTGAAACCCATGCTCCTAGAGCCTGTGCTCTGCAACAAGAGAAGCCGCTGCAATGAGAAGCCTGTGCACTGCAATAAAGAGTAGCCCCCGCTCGCTGCAACTAGAGAAAGCCCACGCGCAGCAACGAAGACCCAACGCAGCCAAAAATAAATAAATAAATAAATAAATAAATAATCACTAGGTAAAAAAAATCAAATCATCTTAAAAAAAATAATTGGCTGGGGTTCCAAACGATTGCACAGTTGAGAAATTGGGGGACTTTGAAACTACAAGGTTGCCGCTGGCAGCTGCCGGCAGCTTTTGTTTTGGAAATGGTTTGTGGTGTGCTTGAGTTTCATACAGTTCCAAAATTCAAGTTCTCAGTGATGCAGGAGTGCTTCTGAAGCCACATCCACAATGGCCAACCAGCTCCATTTTGGTTGCCTGAACCATAGTTACTCCATTTAAATTTTATTTATTTATTGGCTGCGTTGGGTCTTCATTGCTGCGCACAGGCTTTCTCTAGTTGTGGCGAGCGGGGGCTACTCTTTGTTGCGGTGCGCGGGCTTCTCATTGCGGTGGCTTCTCTTGTTGTGGTGCACAGGCTCAGTGGTTGTGGCGCATGGGCTTAGCCATTCCGTGGCATGTGGGATCTTCCCAGACCAGGACTCGAACCCGTGTCCCCTGCATTGGCAGGCGGATTCTTAACCACTGCGCCACCAGAGAAGTCCAGTTACTCCATTTAGATTTTTAAATGATCTCAAATGTGTCATCAAAAGGTACAGGGTCTTCTGTTTGCTTCTGCGATTGTACCAAACAGGCCAGTCCTCCTCAGCCCCCCAGACCTGGCCATGCAGCATCAGAGCCCACGAGAGCCAATGGCTCACACAACTGCAGCCCTTTATTAAGGTCTGCGCTGGCCAAGGTGCACCCTCAGCTCAGTAGTACCTCATCTGGAAGACAGGGGTAATTACAGCATCCCTCCCACATATTTCCTGGGGGAATCACATGGGGGCACACGATAAATGCTGGTGGTTAATAAAATCAGCTTCCCCCACTTGACTGTTAACTCCTTTAAGGCAGGGACCAGTGCTGTCTGTCTTACACCACAACATCCATATGTGCGTGGCCGGTGGTAGTCAATAAACATTGGATGCAGGGAGGGAAGGAGGGAGGGGTGGAGGGGTGGATGGATAAATCAACCAACTGGTAATAAAACAGGCAAGTCTCAAAAACTTAAATATAAAATTACCACACAACCAGCAATCCCATGTCTGGGTGTATGCCCCAAAGAATTGAAAGCAGAGACTCACACGGATATTTGCACATCCATGTTCCATAACAGCATTATTTACAAAGCCAAACAGTGGAAACAACTCAGATATCCATCAAGGCATGAATGGATAAACTAAATGTGGTGTATACATAGAATGGAATACTGTTCAGCCTTAAAAAAGAAGGAAATCCTGACGTACGCAGCATGGATGAAGCTTGAGGACATTATGCTCAGTGACATAAACCAGTCACAAAACGACAAATACTGTATGATTCCTCGTACGTGAGGTACTTAGATTAGTCAAAATCGTACAGACAGAAAGTAGAGTGGTGGGTGCCGGGGTGGGTGGGAATGGGGAGGGAGCGTGAAATAGGTCTACAAGATGAAAAGAGTTATGGAGAGGAACAGTGGTGATGGTTGCACAACATTATGACTATATTTAATATCACTGAACTGTACACTTAAAAATGGTTAAAGTGGTAAATCTGCATTCTGTATACTTTACTGCAAAATCAAAGGAAAAGGCAAGCAAGCTCACTGCGTTACCAAATGTCATGAAAGCAAATTCTCCATTCTAGGAGCTGACACATCAAATTTAAGCAGAACAAACCCAGTGACAAGCCAAGGGTGGTAAAACATAACGTTCATTTAGAACAAAACACAAAGCTAGAGGTGTGGCTGGGGGTTCTGATTCATTCCAGATGCTGGGAAGCTGAGGCGGGGCCTGGACACCTCACCCCAAGCAGAGGGCCCCCGAGCGCCTGGGGTGGCCTGGTGCTCAGACCTGTTCTTGCTCCTCTTGGGCAGCCAGTCTCCAGAGGGTCTCCCCAGCTGTGAGGTCCCCGGATGGAGGGGGACCCAGGATGCTGTCTCTGGTGCTGCATCCTCAGCCTCCCTCCCCTTCATCTTCCCCATCCTCTTCCCAGTGACTTCCCTTCTTTCTCGGAAGCTCCAGCCTGGCCTCCTTCCTCCTCTGACCCGTGCTGACTCTCCTGCTGTCCAGCTCCCAGGGCACCAACACAGGGCGCCCGTCGGACAAGAGGCAGGTGCAGCCTCCCGGGCGGGGCATCCACACTGGTCCGCAGGCTCCTCGACAAGGGAACAGCACCTGGCAGCACCCCCGTGGCCCATGCGTCTGTGACCGGGGCTCTCAGGCTCCGCTGGAGGCTGCCCAGGGCGAGCCAGGAGCTCGGCTGTAGCGCGGGAGCTGCCTTGCCATTGGGTGGGGACCAGGCCCAGAAAGTGCGCGGCCAGCCAGACCCTGCCCTTCGGAGCAGACTGGAGCGGAGGCGGAAGAGGAGTTTTTTCCCCAGACAACACTGGTGCCCGTCACAAGGTCACAGACTGTAGGCTGCATCTCTACGAAACGTCCAGAATAGGCAACTCTACAGATCCACAGAAAGCAGATCAGTGGTTGCTCACGGCTGAGGTTTGGGCAGAGAATGGGAGTGATGGCTAAATACGGACATGATTTTGAAGGGTTATGCTGAAAATGTTCTAAAATTAGATTATTCTATGGATGCACAATTCTGTCAGTATACTAAAAATCATCAAAATGTACATTTTCTTTTTTTTTTAATTTATAAACATTTATTTATTTATTTATTTATGGCTGCGTTGGGTCTTCATTGCTGCGTGCAGGCTTTCTCTAGTTGCGGCGAGCGGGGGCCACCCTTCGTTGCGGTGCGTGGGCTTCTCATTGCGGTGGCTTCTCTTGTTGCGGAGCAGGGGCTCTAGGCGCGCGGGCTTCAGTAGTTGTGACACGTGGGCTCAGTAGTTGTGGCTCGCGGGCTCTAGAGCGCAGGCTCAGTAGCTGTGGTGCACGGGCTTAGTTGCTCCACAGCATGTGGGATCTTCCCGGACCAGGGCTCGAACCCGTGTACCCTGCATTGGCAGACGGATTCTTAACCACTGCACCACCAGGGAAGTCCCAAAATGTACATTTTCAATGGTTGAACTCTGTCATTTGAATTATATTTCAATAAAGCTGTTTTTAAATTTTTAAAGAAAAGGACATTCAAAGCAAAACAAAAAGAAAAAAGAAAACTGAATTCTTCAAGGAAAAACCCAAACTTAGAAAAGAGATGCACAGGGAGGTCATTATTTCAAAACTGCTTCCTTTCTTTTTCCTTCCTCCCTCCCTCCCTTTCTTGTTTTCTTTCCTCCCTCCTTCCTTCCCTCTCCAATTCCTTCCTCTTTCTTTCTTCCTTCCTTTCTTTGTCCCTTTATTCCTCTTTCTTTCTCTCTCTTTCTTTCCTTTCTTTCTCTTTCTTTTCTCCCTTCCTCCCTCCCTCCCTCCCTTCTTCCCTCCTTCCTTCCTTCCTTTCTCTCTCTCTCTCTCACTCTCTCTCTCTCTCTCCTTCCTTCCTTCCTTCCCTGAGCCTTTCTGACCAAGGGGGAGGGCAGCCCCCAGTTTGCTGTCCCAAGTGAGGGGAGGAAGAAAAGACCCAGAAATGCTTCTGAGTGGGTACCCGGAGAACTTCTCTTAACATTTCTTGCAAGGCAGATCTACCAGCAACAAATGCCCTCAGGTTTTGTTTGTCAGAGAAAGTCTTTATTGCTCCTTCACTTTTGAAGGAAGAGTTCACTGGATACGGAATCTCCTTGGTGGTTTTATCTTTGAGCACATCGGATGTTTCACTCCACCCTCTTGCGTGCGTGGTTTCTGAGGACACGTCAGATGTAATCCCTATCCTTGTGCCGCTACAGGTAAGGTGGTTTTTCCCTCTGACCTCTTTTAATGTTTTCTCTGTCTTTGATTTCCTGCAGTTTGAATATGATATGCCTGGGTGTAGTTTTTTCTGGCATTTATCCTGTTTGGTGTTCTCTCAGCTTCCTGGATCTGTGGTTTGGTGTCTGTTATTGATTTTGGAAAAGTATCAGCCATTGTTACTTCAGTTATTTCATCTGTTCCTTTCTTTTGTCTCCTGGTATTTCCACTGTGTGTGCGCTACACATTTTGCAATTGTCCCACGGTTCTTGGATCTTCTGTTAAATGTTTTTCATTCCTTTTTCTCTTTGCATTTGAGTTGGTTTCTACTGACATATCTTCAAGCTCACTGAGTCTTTCCTTGGTCACGTCAGTCTACTGATGTCCCCAGGTGCAACCTCTGTGTGCCCCTGTGTGGCAGCCTACTCCTGTTTGGACCTCTAAGTAATGGAGAGTCCTGCCTTTCATCTGCCTGAGTGTCAGTGTGTTGTGTCCCACCATCAAAGAAAATCTTTAAATCTTATAAAACACTGATAAAGGACCAGTGTCCAAAATACACAAAGAATTCTTAAAACTCAATAATAAGAAAACAAACACTCCAATTAAAAATAAGCAAGGGAATTCTCTGGCGGTCCAGTGGTTAGGACTCCACACTTCCACTGCAAGGCGCGCGGGTTTGATCCTTAGTCAGGGAACTAGGATCATGGTGTGGCCAATAAATAAATAAATAAAATACAACGGGCAAAAGATCTGAACAGAAACCTCACCCAAGAAGGTACGCATGTGAAAATTTCTCAACCTTGTATGTCATCAGGGAAATGCAAATTAAAACAACGATATCACCTTTTAGAATAGTTGAAGTCCAGAACCCTGACAGCACCAAGTGCTGACGAGGGTGTGGAGCAACAGGAACTCTCATTCATTGCTGGTGGGAATCCAGAATGGTACAGCCACCTTGGAACACTGTTTGGCTAATAAAGCTTCATAAAGCTACACATAGTTTTACCATACAATCTAGCAATTGCATTCCTTGATATTTACCTAATAAGTTGAAAACTTACGTCCACACAGAAACCTGTACACAGACTTTATAGCCGCCTTTTTTTTTTCTGGCCATGCCACACAGCATGTGGGATCCTAGTCCCCTGAGCAGGGATCAAACCCACACCCTCTGCATTGGAAGGGTGGCGTCTTAACCACTGGACCACCAGGGAAGTCCCTATAGCAGCTTTATTCACAATTGCCAGGAATGGAAACAACCAAGACACCTCTCAGTAGACAGGTGGATAAAAAAACCAAGGTATGTCTACAGAGTGGACTGTTATTTAGAAGTTAAATAAATAAGCTATCAAAACACGAAAAGACAAGACATGCAGGAAACTTGAATGCATTGCTGAGTGGAAAAAGCCATCTGAGAAGTCTATAGACTGTATGATTCCAACTGTGTGACATCTGGAGAGGGTAAGACTACACAGGTAGTAAAAGAGAATCAGTGGCTGCCAATGGGGAGGGCAGGGAGGGATGAAGAGGCGGAGTGCAGAGGATTTTTAGGGCAGAGAAACTACTCTGTGTGAGACGGTACATGGTGGACGTGTGTCATCACCCATCTGTCCAAATCCACAGAATGTACGACATGGTGGACGTGTGTCATCACCCATCTGTCCAAATCCACAGAATGTACGACACCAAGAGTGAACCCTGTCGTAAACTCTGGACTTCACTTAATAACAATGTTATCATGCTGGTTCATTCATTGTAACAAGTGGACTACGCTACTTCCAGGGGTTAATAATGGGGGCTGTGTATGTGAGAGGTGGTGGATCAAAATTCTCCATACTATCTGCTTGATTTTTCTACAGACTTAGAACTATTCTAAACAAATAAGATCTACGAATTAAAATGATACAAGCTTATAAACAAAAATCGTGTGTAATTCTATGACCCATCAGTAACAGTTTGATTTAACTCTAGAATTGTTATGCTTTTTTTAAGAGTTGAAGAGTCAGATCTCTCACGCTGTTTTATAACCTACCATTTTCATGAATGCATGATTGTGCGCATCTTTCCACACCAATAATTATTTTATATCATCATTTTTCATGACTGTATTGTACTCAAATAGATGGATATTCAGTTTTTTCTTCAGCACATCCTTGTCTCAGTTAATGGATGTTTAGGTTGTTACTTTTTCACAAGAGTAGAGTCTCATTTAAGCTGCGTGAATTCAACTCCAAGTGCTCAGCCTAACAAAAGAGAGTGAAACCACCTATTAAAGAAAGGAAAGGCAAGATATGGAAACAGCCTAAATGTCCATCAGCAGATGAATGGATAAAGACGTGGTACAGGGACTTCCCTGGTGGCGCAGTGGTTGAGAGTCCACCTGCCAATGCAGGGAACACGGGTTGGTGCCCCGGTCCGGGAGGATCCCACATGCCGCGGAGCAGCTGGGCCCGTGAGCCATGGTCACTGAGCCTGCGCATCTGGAGCCTGTGCTCCGCAACGGGAGAGGCCACAACAGTGAGAGGCCTGCGTACTGCAAAAAAAAAAAAAAAGAATCCTCCTTCCAATGCAGGGGACGTGTGTTTAATCCTTGGTCCAGGAACTAAGATCCCATGTGCCTCAGGGCAACTAATCCTGCGCGCTACAACTAGAGAGCCCGCATCCTGCTACTACTGAGCCTGTGGGCTCTCGCCACAACTAGAGAGGAGCCTGCAACGAAGAGCTCGCGCACCACAATGAAGACGCAGCATAGCCAAAATTAGAAAAAAAAAATAATAAGAAGAAAATGTGCTACATGCATGCAATGGAATATTACTCAACCCTAAAAAAGAATGAAATAATGTCATTTACAGCATCATGAATGGACCTAGAGATTATCATACTAAGTGAAGTAAGGCAGACAAAGATAAATATCATATGATGTCGCTTATGTGTGGAATCTAAAAGAAAAAAAATACAAATGAACTTATTTACAAAACAGAAACAGACTCACAGACATAGAAAACAGACTTGTGGTTGCCAGGGGGGAGTGCAGTGGGGGAGGAATGGAGTGGGAGTTTGGGATTAGCAGATGCAAACTCTTACATGTAGGATGGATAAACAACAAGGTCCTACTGTATAGCACAGGGAACTCTAATCAATATCCTGGGATAAACCATAATGGAATGCATTATATATAAACATGTATAATGGAATCACTTTGCTGTACAGCATAAATTATCACAACATTGTAAATCAACTATACTTCAGTTAAAAAAAAAAAGTAAAGACAGTGGGTGTGGGTGTGGCTGGTAGTCTGGGCCAGGGCTGGTGTCCCTGTGAGAAGGGGGTCGCCTCCCCCCACCTCACCCCCAAGCTCCTCTCCCTTCCCCCGATTGCCCAGGGGGAGCGCAGGCCAGCTGAGCCAGTCTCTTACGTCCAGAAACAGATTTTCTGAGCAATGTGGCCTGGAAACACAAGTCAGACATTTCTTCTGGCCATTGACCAGAGTGACAGTGCCCTGTCCCAACATTAGAGGGACAGCCTTCATGGAATTCCTAGGCCAATTTCGGTTCCACCCAAGTTTCACCAGTGAGGTAACTATAGACACAGCCCCTGAGTTATGAACAGCTCTGGGAGTGCAAACTTGCACAGCCTTTGCACACACTCCTAAGCATTGCCTAATGTCAAATTCCAAACAGTGGAATTTTGGGGTTAAAAGGTGTGCACACGTGTGAGAATCTGGATGCATATTGCCAAACCATACTTGTATAAATGTGTGCCAAGGAAATGACTACCAGCTGTGTATGAGAACCATGTGGAAAAAGGCAACATCTGAAATGAAGTCAGTGGGGGATCTGATGGGAGATTGGACATGGGCATGATGAATGAATGGGAAGACATTAACAGGAAATGTCCAAGCCAAGCACCCAGAGAAAACAGAGCTTTTAAAAACCACACGGGGGACTTCTCTGGTGACGTGGTGGTTAGGAATCTGCCTGCCAATGCAGAGGACATGGGTTCGAGCCCTGGTCTGGGAAGATCCCACATGCCGTGGAGCAACTAAGCCTGTGCGCCACAACTACTGAGCCTGCACTCTAGAGCCCTTGAGCCACAACTACTGAAGCCCACATGCCTGGAGCCCGTGCTCTGCAACAAGAGAAGCCACCAAAATGAGAAGCCCGTGCACCGCAACGGAGAGTAGCCCCCGCTCGCCGCAACTAGAGAAAGCCCGTGTGCAGCAATGAAGACCCAATGCAGCCAAAAATAAATAAATGAAATATACTTATAAAAACCAAAAAAACAAACAACAAAAAAAAACCATAGGGGGACTTCCCTGGCAGTCCATTGGGCAAGACTCTGTGCTCCCAGTGCAGGGGGCCTGGGCTCAATCCCTGGTGGGGGAACTAGATCCTGCATGCCGCAACTAAGACCCAGCACAGCTTAAATAAATAAATATTAAAAAACAAAAACGAAAAAATAAAAAACCATGGGAGCTAATGAGAACCTACTGTATAGCATAGGGAACTCTACTCAGTGTTCTGTGGTGACCTAAGTGGGAAGGAAATCCAAAAAAGAGGGGATATGTGTATACGTATAGCTGATTCACTTTGCTATACAGTAGAAACTAACACAGCATTGTAAAGCAACTATATTCCAATAATATTTAATTACAAATAAATAAATAGAAACCATAGGAGGAGCTTAAACGACACGTGGAAGGTAGTGAGAAGGCCCAGTACATGAGTAAAGAGTCCTACATGGACAGGAGAGAGAATGGGGTGGGAACAATATTTGAAGCAATAGTAGCTGAGAAGCTTCCGAAAGACACACCAACCCATTAACTGAAGAAACACAGTGATCCCCAAGCAGGACAAATAAAAAGAAAACTATCCCCAGGTCCACCCTAGAAAAATCCTCCCCACCCAACGACCTCCCAACAGAAGGGTCTTCCGTGACTTCCTGTGGGCAGTGGTGCTCATCTGGGTGAACCCAGCTCGGGGTCCTTTCTACCCAGCAAAGTGCAGGGTGGTCTCACAGACACAAAAGATCCTGGCACATTTTCAAGTGTGCAAAAATTTTTAAAATTATGAGCTAATCTAGATTCTAAGTGTGTTGTACATCTAAACACTGTATGGGCTGAACTGTGTCTCCCCAGATCCATATGTTGAGGTCCTGAAACTCCAGTGTGCTGTATTTGGACCAGGGAAATAATTAAGGTTAAATGAGGTCATAAGGGTGGGGGCCCTGATCCTATGGGATTAGTGTCCTTATAACACTGGAGAGCTCTCCCCACTCCCTCCACCATGTGAGGTCACAGTGAGAAGATGGCCATCCATAAGCCAGGAAGAGGGGCTTACAAAAACCCATCCAGGGGCTTCCCTGGTGGCGCAGTGGTTGAGAGTCTGCCTGCCGATGCAGGGGACACAGGTTCGTGCCCCGGTCCGGGAAGGTCCCACGTGCCGCGGAGCGGCTGGGCCCGTGAGCCATGGCTGCTGAGCCTGTGCGTCCGGAGCCTGTGCTCCGCAGCGGGAGAGGCCACAGCAGTGAGAGGCCCACGTACCGCAAACAAAACAAAACAAAACAAAACAAAACCCATCTGTGCTGGCACCCAGATCCTGGACGTCCAGCCTCCAAAACCGTGAGAAATGAATGTCTGTGGTTTAAACTGCCCCATGTGTGGTATTCTGTTCTGGCTGCCTGAGCTGACCAATATAAACACAAAGGCATTTTTGCATGGCTTTAACATAATTTTCCAGGAGCACAAATGCCATGCAAATTGACAGATTACATTTTGTTTTGTTTTGACCTTTACCTAGAGTTGCTCACCATTTCATAAAATCATGTTTCCAATGGCAACATCAGATGGGACCTGAGTGGTCCATTCCGTGCATCTGTATCTGTGTCTGTGGCTTTCATAATTGTTCATCTTGATGGGTCTGTGTGTCAGCCCAAGCATGGCCCTCACCCATGCATGTACATGTCGAAATCAGTTGATGTAGATATAAATGTATTTCTCCTTTATATTACAGTCAGGGCATAATATTCATTTTTAAAGTATATGAATGTAGCAGGTTCATTTCAGGGTGGAGGTGTTCAGTTTTTGTTATAAACGGGGACTTGGGTCTGACAGGGGGAAATATTTTATTCAGGAATAACCTCCTCCCCATCAGACACAGGATCCTGAGAAGCTCACCTCCCAAATTTGGCTCCATCCCAAATGCAGGCCAGTTTGTTTTGATGCATTTCAGCAAATCGTCGTTAAGGGGGAATGCAGACAGGCAGTTATGCCACGGCCTGCGCTCAAAACCAGCCTCACCACTCACTAACTTACACGACCTTTCTCTGCCACAGTCTCCTCAGCTATAAAAATGGGGTCTATAGTTTTGAGGGCTGCTATGAAAAACTGGGTGGCTGAAACAACAGAGATTTGTTCTCTCTCAGTTTTAGAGGCTGGAAGTCCAAGATTGAGGTGTGGGCAGGGCTGGTTCCTTCTGAGGCCTCTGAGGGAGAATTTGTTCCAGGCTTCTCCCCTGGCTTCTTGTGGTGAGCTGGCAATCTTTGGGGTTTTTTGGCTTGAGAAGCATCACTCTGATCAGTGCCTTTTTTTAAAAAAATTTTTAATTTTTGGCTGTATTGGGTCTTTGTTGCTGCGTGCAGGCTTTCTCTAGTTGTGGCGAGCGGGGGCTACTCTTCATTGCAGTGCATGGGCTTCTCATTGTGGTGGCTTCTCTTGTTGCAGAGCATGGGCTCTAGGCACGCGGGCTTCAGTGGTTGCAGCAGGCAGGCTCAGTAGTTGTGGCACATGGGCTTAGTTGCTCCGTGGCACGTGGGATCTTCCCGGCCAGGGATCGAACCCGTGTCCCCTGCATTGGCAGGTGAATTCTTAACCACTGCGCCACCAGGGAAGTCCCTCTGCCTTCGTTTTTACATGGCGTTCTCCCTGTGTGCCTTGTCTGTGTCCAAATATTCCCTTTGTATAAGGACATGGTCATAATGGATTAGGGCCCTCCCTAACGAGCTTATCTTACCTTGATCATCTCCACATAAGGTCACAAACACAGGTGCTGGGGGTTTAGGACTGCAGCATTATTCTGAGGACACAATGCAATGCATACATGGGTTTCATAATATGGGGGATGAAAGCTATTCATGACGTGTATCACAGCTTGCTTTCAGTCTAGTGCTAAAAGCACACGTACAGCGTTTGTGTGATAACTGGATGTGATTGATAATGTGTATAACCTATAAAATGCTTCCTTGACAGCGTATACCACTGTGTTTGTCAACTGCCTCAGTTAATTACCCCAAACAAGGATAACTAGGCAAATCTATTCTTATTAAAAAAAAAAAAAAAAAGGAAGGAAGACAGAAAGAAAGAGAGAGAAAGGAAACAGATAGAAAGAAGTAGTCATAGCACCAAGGGACATATAATGGAGCAGGTCAGGCTGCAACCGCCCTAGCATCAAGGGACAAATATTTTAATTATCGATGCTTTCTGTCAAAAGATTTATGACAAAAGGGGGAAATGATAGAAGAAGTTTTCACACATTGATGTATGGGAAATCATTCCGCCTTATACATGAGTTAACTTGAAGTTTATGCTAACTAGAATAGCCCATTTGTGGCCTAAAACATATATTGTACATCTGCTTTAATTATTAAAGAAAAGGGCACAATCACCAGAAGTAGAGAATATCCATATTAAAAATAAAGATTAAATGCCTTCCTTCCTGGAAAGCCAAAGCTGATACTCCTTCCATGATAAGATTCCCTTCCCAGGTGCCAAGGCCATAATGACTCACTGTGTATGTGCCGGCCTGCTTTTTTTTGAAACCTTCGAGGAATGTATCCCTGACTCGTTTGATGTTCTTTGTTCTGAGAGGAAACCATGCTTCTCCAGCGCAGTTCCTCAGCGTTATCCGAGAGACTGTCTTCTGGGCTGTCCTCACTTTGGCTCAAATAAAACTCTTTTCTATTCCTAAAAAACAATAATAATAATAATAATAATAATAATATGGGGGATGAAATGGGATGATTTGAGGTTGATTTCATGGACTCACTGGGCTCCCAGAAGTCATCTCAGATGCACCTATTCAAACAGTTCACGGAAGCTGGAGGCAAGGGTGGGGGTCTTCGCTCACCTGGGAGGTGCCCATGGAGCCCACGGCACATTCCCAAGTGGTCCCAGGATTCACAACTGGCCAGGAAGAGCGGGAAGGCCTTCCAGCCACGGGATCCCCGGGAACCTGGTGGGTAAAGAGCACAGCGTGTTTGGGGAACAGAAGGTGAGCTGTGTAGTTAAAACAGGGCAGGTGAGGCTGTGGTTGAGCGTGGGGGCTCGATGGCTCCGAAGGCAAAGAAGGGGGACTCTGTCCAGCACCTTAGGAAAAAATTGTGGCATAACACACCTGAGTGCCACCCGGTCTCACCCCCATTCCTTGCAGTGTTTTCATTGGCAGATTTCACCACGTATTTATGAAACCATCATTTAAGATAAAGCTGCCAACTTAACTGTGTTAAAAGTAAATAGCGTTGGGACTTCCCTGGTGGTGCAGTGGTTAAGAATCCGCCTGCCGTGCAGGGGACACGGGTTCGAGCCCTAGTCCGGGAAGATCCCACATGCCAAGGAGCAACTGAGCCCGTGTGCCACAACTACTGAGCCCTTGCGCCACAACTACTGAGCCCATGTGCCTAGAGCCCACGCTCCGCAACAAGAGAAGCCCGCGCACCGCAACAGAGTAGCCTCCACTCGCTGCAACTAGAGAAAGCCAATGCACAGCAACAAAGACCCAATGCAACCAAAAATAAATAAATTTTTTAAAAAACCCAAAAAAGTAAATAACGTTGGTAGAATTGCTCCTGGGGAAGAAAGAGCAGTGTCTCCTCTCACGGACAGGAAGCCAGTTATTGGGGAAAAGTCTGAGCGTAGAATCTGCTATCTTTTTGGAGTCACTGTCAGTGTGAGCCACGGGCCAGGACATCCGCGTTGTGACAGCTACCAGTAGCGCCCGAGGGAAGGTGCCTATAATACAGGCTTCAAACCCGCGAGCTGCCAGTTGAGTATATTGTCAACTTTTATTCTTAAAATCCTAGGTTGAGAAGTACGAATAGGATTTCAAGATTGACGGCCTTGGAGAGGGTGTGGAGAAAAGGGAGCCCTCCTGCACTGCTGGTGGGAATGTATATTGATACAGCCACTATGGAGAACAGTATGGAGGTTCCTTAAATGAAAAATAGA
Organism: Mesoplodon mirus; assembly: GCF_964341445.2. NCBI lineage: Eukaryota > Metazoa > Chordata > Mammalia > Artiodactyla > Ziphiidae > Mesoplodon > Mesoplodon mirus. The sequence goes on along the minus strand of NC_138982.1, from coordinate 144,999,388 downwards.
ACTACCATATGATCCAGCAATCCCACTACTGGGCATATACCCTGAGAAAACCATAATTCAAAAAGAGTCATGTACCAAAATGTTCATTGCAGCTCTATTTACAATAGCCAGGACATGGAAGCAACTTAAGTGTCCATCGACAGATGAATGGATAAAGAAGATGTGGCACATGAATACAATGGAATATTACTCAGCCATAAAAAGAAATGAAATTGAGGTATTTGTAGTGAGGTGGATGGACCTAGAGACAGTCATACAGAGTGAAGTAAGTCAGAAAGAGAAAAACAAATACCGTATGCTAACACATATATATGGAATCTAAGAAAATCATTCTGAAGAACCTGGGGGCAGGAGAGGAATAAAGACACAGAAGCAGAGAAGGGACTTGAGGACACGGGGAGGGGGAAGGGTAAGCTGGGATGAAGTGAGAGAGTGGCATGGACATATATACACTACCAAACGTAAGGTAGATAGCTAGTGGGAAGCAGCCGCGTAGCACAGGGAGATCAGCTCGGTGCTTTGTGTCCACCTAGAGGGGTGGGATAGGGAGGGCGGGAGGGAGATGCAAGAGGGAGGAGATATGGGGATATATGTATACGTATAGCTGATTCACTTTGGTGTACAACAGAAACTAACACAGTATTGTAAAGCAATTATACTCCAATAAAGATGTTTAAAAAAAAAAAAAGATTGATAGCCTGAAGCCTTAGTCAGCTGACAGTGACTAATGCCAGGAAGAATTGCAGTCATTTTTAGATGGGGCCGCAGAGGCCATGAATCTTGGGAACAAAGGGTTGTCTAGGCATCTGATGAACACGAGGCTGAACTGAGTCAAAACGCAGGCGGCCCGGCCCCCCTGCCACTTGCTTCCACGGGCTGAGTTTGGGGCTCAGTGCGAGCTGCTTCCCCAAAGGGAAATGTACCGTCAGAACCCTCAGAGGGGGGACGGCTGAGTCAACCAGAGTGTCGCCCACCTGCAGCCCCTGCCGTCGGGACTAGAGCAAGCCCCCCTGCCACGCACACACCAGGCCCCGGCTCCTGCCCTCGCCAGCCCCCGGCGGCCAGGCCCGTCCTCGTGGGCAGTGTGCGGACAGCCCTCTTCGGGTAGCTGTTCCCAGAGAAAGGTCAGAGGGTGCCGAGGTGCATACACCCACTGGCCCTGAAGGGAATCCCCCTCTGGAAGCCCCTCAGCTGTCACCTCCCCCCAAATCCTGTCGACAAAAAAGTTAATCAGTTGATCTAAGAAAGAAATGAAAAGTTTTGAGTCAAATTTGAGGATTCTAACCCGGGAAGAGCATCTCAGAAAGCTCTGAGGACTGTTCCGCCCATTAGAAGTCAAGGCACAGTTATGTAAGGTTTTTGAGACCGAGGGCAGTACATCAAATGACCTATTATTGACACTTTACGTAGTAACCCAGGTCTAAGCATCATTGTGCTGGGCCATGTGGTCCCTTACAAGACCAAGAAGGAATGTTATCTTTAAGGAGTTGTCTTGTAGATGCTGGGAGAATGTTGCTCTTCTTGGCTGAGCAGGAATTTCTGCCGACGGGGAGCTTTGGTCGATTCCTAACGCAGATACACGAGGCACGGTGCGGGTGAGAGGACGCCAAAGGGCAGAGAAGAAATTTTTGTTTAAATTTTTCTTGTCTTACCATAAAATATGAATTTTATCTCACAAGCCCCACAGGGAGTGGCCTCGGGCCTGCTCCTCGACCAGGCTGGGAGCTGACGTGCCGGTCGAAAGGCCCGTCCGTTTTGTAAGTCAAGTGAGCACCAGGCCCGCCTGCCGCCCGGCCCCCAGCCCTTGCGGAAGGAAGGGAGAGGTGGTCCTGGGGGAGACAGAGGACCCTCCCCTCTGCCAGCCTCTGCGGGGCCCTTTCTTCCGCGAGGGAGCTCGGGGGGCATCTTGAGCTTCTGCACGTGGCCGGGGGTGGTGACGGCGCAGGGTGGAAGCTGGGCCTTCTCCCACCTTCCGAACCCCCAGCAGGGTCACTACCCGAGTGTGCAGACCTGACTCCAGCAGGCTCTGCAGGCTCAGAATTGCCACTTCTCTGCATTCCTGTTGTGCTTGTAAACAAAACTTTGACTTGGCTTATGTTTCGTGTATTTAGTCAGGGTGCTGGTAAAGTAATCAAGTTTATTCCGGGGTTCCGTTGACTCCTCACACAATCCGGCCGCGTCCAGGCCCGCTGCCCCGTGTGCTAAGCCCAGAATTTATCCGACGTCCTAGGTGGATCCACAGCTTAAAGATGAAAATCAGGTGACAATCTGTGCATCTGGAGGCAGGACCTCCTGGGGACATGCTGTGCTTTGGGGTCTGCCATGTCCCCACGGTGCCTGGTTCAGCGCCTGGCCAGGTGAGAACTGGCCTCCTCGTTGGGTTTGTTTCCCCAGAGATAGAGAACTGGGCCAGACCGTGCGCCAGTCCTGGGCTGCCCCTGGGCCCAGGTCTCAGAGAAAACCAGCCTGTGCTCTGGGGACCCGGTCCTGACTCTGGGCTGGGGGAACTCATCCTTTCCCAGAGTTGAAAATAAAGCCTTTCACTGTATCAGCTTCCTGAGAAAGCTGGAAGGCTGATGTTGGAGATCACGGCAACCGGCCCATCGATCCAAGGCTTCACCTGGCCAGCGATGCCGGGGGCATCAGACTGCTGGGCTTCCCACCCTGGGGTCCCGAAACCAAGCAGAAAGGTCACAACCCCTGCTAGACCATCCCCAGAGCAATCACAGTCTACCTGGGAGCTGTAGGGTCAAGGTTAGACACACTCTTCCCAAATCCAATGTCGTGAGAAAAAAGTAAGGGAGGAGATGCTCCAGAATAAGAACCTTTATGACACAAGAAGCAAATGCCACGTGTGATCCTTGGTGATTTCCTGGTTAGAAAAAGCATGTCTGGGGACAACTGGGGGGAAATTTGACCGTGGGCTTGTGTGAGAGGACGCCAGAGATCTCACTTGGGTTGGCGGGACTGCAGTGACGGGGTTACAGAGAACGTCATTCTCCGGCAGAGCTGGGGTGTTTCGGATAAAATGTCATGTTGTCCATCATTTGAGAGGGTTCAGTCCAAAAGACCATGAACAAACCCGCGGCCAATGTCAGCATCACTTCACTCCAGACGGTGGCTCTGGGGGAGCTTGTGGGGTTATTTGTTCTGCTCTCATGGAGCTCAAAAACTTCAAGGTTGAGGGGAGGGCTGAGGCCCAGGGCTCTGGCGGGGCTTCCCTAGCTTGGACCTGGTGGATGCAGAGCAGAGAAAACCTCTCTGCTTTTGTGGGTTTGCAGCTGGGGTCGACTCAGGTCAGCGTGTTTGCCGAGGAACCTCCTGCATCGAGCCCCGCGCTTACACTGCTCTTTGCACCAGGGCTCTTCCCACTGTGTGTGCCCTGATCCCCTGGTGTGGATTCACTGGGCCTGGGGGCGACTAACCCCTAACCGCCGGCTGGGGTCCATGCTGTGGAGTCAGGGTTTGGCAGCGTGGGGGACAGGTGAGCTGGGATCGGAGCCCTGCTCTGCACATGCGTCTCCAGGCCTCATTTCCTCGTCTGTGACGGGGACTCATCACAATGTACCTGCCAGGACGCTGAGGACCGGATGCAGGGATATCTGTAAGGCACAGAGCCTGGCAGAAGAGAGGGCCCCCCGGGAGAAGCTCCTACACCTCCTGGGGCTGCAGGGAGACCCAGGCTTTTGCCCCGAGCGGCAGAGTCCCCCTCTGTACGAGTTTTAGAAGGTGCTACCCCCAGAGCCCCTACACCAGCATGCCAGCAGCCCTGGTCCTCCCTGTGCTCCCTGGAGCTGTGGAAGCAGCGAAGGTAAAGGTTACTCTTCAGCTGTCGGGTCTCCCAGGAAAAGCTCCTCCACCCCAGGGCAGCAGGGAGGTGGGAACTGCCAGGCAGCTGCCGACACACTGAAGCCATCCCTGGGAGGCGTGGGTACGGCCACAGCTCCAGCTTCACTGTTCTCAAGAGCTTCTGTACATATTATCAAACAAACGCTTCTCAGTTTGTCCTAAGCCCTTTGATCAATCTCCAGGGACTCTGAATGGTTCTTTGCTAAGTGTGACCAGCTTGTCAGGTCTCTCCTGGGAGCGGTTTTCCTGAGCTCCTGGCATGACTGTTCTACAGGTCCCAGCTGTCCTGGCTGCTCTTTCAACTCCCTGCATGTGCACCTGCCCCAGGGCCTCTGTACGGGCTGTTCCTTCTGCTGTCTATACTTTCTTCACATACCACGGCTCACTTTTCAATCTCTTTTGGTCTCTGTTCAAATGTTTCCTTCTTCCTAGCAGAGTCAGGTAAATTAAGAAAAAAACGGTTTTATTTTGTTGGCTGTGTTGGGTCTTCATTGCTGTGCACGGGCTCTCTCTAGTTGTGGCGAGCGGGGGCTACTCTTCGTTGCAGTGCACAGGCTTCTCTTGTTGCAGAGCACGGGCTCTAGGCGCACGGGCTTCAGTAGTTGTGGCACACGGGCTCAGTAGTTGTGGCTCACGGGCTCTAGAGCGCAGGCTCAGTAGTTGTGGTGCACTGGCTTAGTTGCTCTGCGGCATGTGGGATCTTCCCAAAGCAGGGCTTGAACCTGTGTCCCCTGCATTGGCAGGCAGATTCTTAACCACTGCACCACCAGGGGAGTCCCACATGCTTTATTTTTATTCCCTGCTTTATTTTTGTCCACATGGAGCTCTTGTCCCCAGGCGACAGGCATGCATTTTATGTGTTTGCTCACCCCGCTCCCGCCGGCCCCTGGGTCAGCATCGTCAGGCACTGACTCGGTCTGCGTTGACTGTTGCCGCTGCAGCATGTAGCACAGAACACGGCCTGGCACACAGCAGGCACTCAACATTTGCTGGATGAATGAGTGATTTGCTCTAGAGGATACACAGTTAGTACTGGAGGGAAGGATACCCATTTCAGTCTTCTTTTTTGGGCTGCGTTGTGCGAGTCGCAGGATTTTAGTTCCCTGCCCAGGTGTCAAATCCTAACCACTGGACCGCCAGGGAACTTCCGAAGTCTGTCTTCTAAGGAGGGTGGCTCCTGCAAGGCTATCGTCTGCCACGTAGGAAAGGGGAGGGCACTGAGCATGCCAGGGGGTGCTGACGGAGCTGAACAGATGGATGAGTCTGTGGGTGAGGGCATGGGTACTGGCTCAGAGCTGTAGGCATGGAAACGGTGAGAGATCCCCAGAAACCCCACTCTGAGAACTGCCGTGTTTCAAGGTGATTTTAGGTAGTGGTGGCTGAGTGACATAACCCTGCCCCTAACCCCGAACCTTCAGGAACAGTTTGGCTCCCTGGTGCCTGAAGCATCTCAGGAGGGGTGGGCCGGGCTCAGGCCCCATGCCCCATGCCCCACACTCAGGTAAAGGGATGGGGAACAAGACACAGACAGAGGCGGACAGCGGGTGTGGGCGCCCCTGAGGACACAGACCCTGCTGGGACTTTGCATTCACCTCGGGGAGGAGTCCCACTGGCACCAGGCAGACTGGAAAGCTTGGCTGACATCTGAGCTCCATTTTTATCAGCAAGAGCCTGGCACCAAACGCCCGTCGCTGGAGGAACGGGTGGATACAGGCATCTCGTGGTCCTGCTGCTGAGACGGGGGTCGGGGAGGACGTATGAGGGCGTGGGGGTCTCACGGGTGTTCCAGGTGTTATTTTATGGGTTAAGTGACCCTCTGTGGACGTGTCTGGGATCCAAACCGCGACCGAGGAGCGTCTGTTCGGGGAACGTGTGTATATCAAGGCCAAGAGCAGGTGGCGGTGTTCTGCTTGCCTGGCGAGCGGGCCAGGCTGACAACCAGCAGGACAGGGCTGTCTACCTTTCCCCTCGGGGAAAATGAACAGTGGCAGGCACCTCTCTGCGGTGGAGATGGGAGTCCCCGCCCAGGACACCGGCATCCCCTGCAACTATCCTCACAGGCTGAGGCCTGAGGAGCAGGTGCTTCAGGCCGGGCAGTGGGGGAGTCCGTGAGCAGCTGCAGGGCAAGACTCGCCACAAACCCCCTGGCCGGCTCCGGGCGGTGGACGCACAACAGAAGGACGGGCGCCCCAAGACGCCTGTTCTCAAACACTTACCACTGTCCCCAACGTCGGCGAACCCCGGCTGCATTAGAATAGCTTCCAAAGTGGCGTATTTTTACGCACGCTGACAGTCAAGATCAAGTACAAATCCGAGGGCAAAGACTGATTTTTTATTGGATTTGGCTTTGACGAGCACTGACGACCTTGCAGACACGGATCCAAAACTACTGTGAGCAAACAGGCCTCGCCAGCAGCCAGGAAAATTCAGAGAAAACACACACACACTGGTCAAAAGACAGATTCAACTCCGGATCCCTTCCAACACTCGCAGTACTTCCCGATTTTCTTTGTGCTTTTCTTTGCGCTTTCAGTTCAGCAAAAGTTAGAAAGGGTAATACAGTTGCAAAGTGTGATACCAAATTGTACAAAACTGATCAGTCCTGTGGGGTAAGAGGGAAGACGATCATTTTACAAAAGACTGTAAGATCACCAGCATTAATTTAAATTATTTCCTTTTCTGGACTTCCAAGTCCCCCTGGCAACTTGAGCTAGGAAAATAACGTGCATCCAATAGAAAACTGGTATTCTAAAGACATTCTCCTCATGTGACACATTCTTGGAGTGTATGGAATGAGAATTTTAAAAAATTGTATTTTTTCTTTCTTTGTTGCCAAAATTTAGGCATTAGAAATAAGCCACAGTAAACCTACTGAGCTTACCCACAAAATGGAGTAAGTCAGGACAGATTCAGAGAAGGAGAGATGGAATCCAAGACACACTGTCACTCCTGGGCTCCAGTCCCCAGGCAGGACGTGCCCAGGACACCCCACTGGGGCCTCAGGAGCGACAGATGACATATCAGAGTGAGGAAGAAAGCCCCCGCCCTCAATTGCAGGACAAACGAGCCATTTCTGCCGTTAGATGTCTTGCTAAGACATATTAACATCATTGGATTATACGGCCCATTTGGCTATATGACCCATCCTGAACGCTGAAATAAAAACTGTTAGAAAAATAATTTGACCAAGGATAACGGAACAATTTTTTTAAAAACAAAAAGTTAAAAATATCTGAGTATTCAAATCTAACCTTTTCACACTATCAGTTTTGGTTTCGATGGATTATATCAAAGGCAGCACACTAAAAACCATGCAACCACCACAAGGTTACAATGACTATTTAACAGCACGATGTTAATGGTTTCTTTTCTCGTGGCCTGATTATGATAAAGCTTTATTAGAGAGCGGGCAAAGAGCAAAGTTCGCACATCCTCCTTCCCACCAGGGCCCCCGCAGGCCAGCCCACCTGACCTGCAAGTTGTCAGCTGTGGTCTTTGCAGAGGATCCCACCCTGATCACATGATCGAGGAAACCGAAGTCACACCAGCCCTGCAACCCCAGTGAGGTCCTGTCACCCCAAGTCGCAGCAACGCTGGGGTCCTCTGCTGGGGAGTAGCGAAGGGGGCTGGCTTGGGTTGTGGTGAGAAACTGGGGCTCCTGCACAGGGGGAGGGAGAAGGCCCGAGGTCCCCAGAGCCAAGAGCTGAAACTCTGTCCCCCGCAAATTCTGCACCACCTCCTTAGGGCTCTAAACTCCAGACAGAGCCGGGAGGGGCCCCAGGGGCTTCTTTAAGGTTTCTGGGTCTGTGTCCCACCTGCCACTCAGGCTCGAGGGACAGACACAGCTTCCCAAGACAGATGAATCACCTAGCCAGCACTGCTCTAAGCTGCATTTCTGTTTTTCCAACTGAAGTCTGAGCGCCTTCCACCCGATTGCTGTAATTAACTAAAATTAGAGCTTTATAAAAATCGGTAAGTGCAAGCTTCGACATTTGAAAAAAGGTAGCTACGAACAAATAAATAAGCACAGACAGTTCTTAAAGGCTGCTTCTTTTGCCTTCTAGCAGGAACCCAGGTTTCAGACACGGCGGCCGCGCCTCTGAAGACGTGAGTTGGGACTGAAGATGGGGAAGCTGCTCTTGGGGCCGCCAGCCATGGAGGGTGTCGGCTCACAGAGCACGAGGACCCGGGCGCCCAGGGAGGACACCCTAGGCTGGCCCAGAGGTAGGAAACCAGGGAGGAAACCAGGCCAAGGCAGAGGGAAGGAAATGTCTGACCCCCGAGGGCAGAGGCTCTTCTCTCCCGCCCCAGTGCCCCCAACTCGCAGGGTCACCCCCGCTGAGCACGCACTGCGAGCGCATAGAAAAAGCGCGGTATTGCTGATGTGGTTACAGGTCACCTCTACCCCAAACTGCCAAACACCCCCAGAACACGGGAACAAAGCCCTACATGCTTTGAAAAAGAAAAAAGACAGACTGTTAGACCCAAGACCACCAGAAAACCAGCCTCGCTTGGCAGTTCCACACGTGCTGGGCGGGGCTGGCAAGGAACTGAGCCCCGGGATGCCACCGCGCGCAGCATCAGTACAGGGGCACCGGGCAGCGTGCTCTCAGCCCACGGGCCTTGCCGCCACGGCGGGGGGCCCTGAGGTCGCCCACAGCTGGGAACACCTGGGGAGCGGAGAGCTCGAGCACGAACGTCGTCTGCAGCAGAAGCTCAACCCAGACGCCCGCGGCCCCGTGGCTCACCCAGGACCTCGTACACACAACTCATGGGAATTTATAAAACAATAAAAAGGCCCCACCTTTAAAACGTTATAAGTTATAGAATACTCTGTACAAAAGCAGTCTGTGAAAGGACTGACTACCCTAGAAGAAGTCTACAGCCGTCGGCCTCCTCTTTGGCGTGCTGGCCGGCGAGCTGCTGGGGGTCTTCAGCACCCCGTGGAGGGGTCTCTGTTCGGGGTTGAAGGCCACCCGGGAGGGGCCCGTGGGACTGACCAAGATGCTCTTGTCCGTCTTCTTGAATTCTGCCCCAGATGAAAGCAAGGCCACAGGTTAACAGGGTGCGCACGCGTCCCTCCGTCCTACCCATCCGCCCACCTCGGTGCCGCCGGCAGCGCAGGCTCCCGCCGGACCCGAGCCGCGTGCTCACTCCCGGGCAGGGCGGTGCCCTCGCCAGGCCCGCAGAGAGGGCCCGAGAGCCCGGGAGGAAATGGAGTTGCCAGTGAGGCTCCTTCCCTTGGACGACTTTCACCCTCCACGGAAAAGGCCCTGAGGCCGCCTGCACGGACGTGGGGGGAGCGCCAGGCGGGCCAGGTCCCGGGGGGTGGTTACGGAACACGGGCACTCAGTGAACCCCCAGTTTGGGTCTGGGATGAACTCCAGGTTTAGACAGTTGAAGGAGGAGCCTTTCCTTCCTGGTGGATTTGTTCCCCCCATTTTCTCCAGCGCTGAAGAGAGAGCTTCACAGGTCCTCTCCAGACAGTCCCTCCCTTCTGCATGCGTGCGTGTGTGCACGCACACACACATGCACCGGCGCGTGCACACACACACGTTTACTTGTGGTCCTTAAAAACAGCCAGGACCTAAACTCATTATGTACTTGTAAAAACCCTGGTTTCCTCCTTTGAAAGACAAAGCAAGGCAAGTGAATCACACCCGTACTGAAAGCGGTAAGACAAGCATGCCCCTCTTCCCCTCTCCCCCAGGGCAGGCAGCCTGCAGACCTTCGCGGAGGCAGGACAGACCGCCAGACCGCAGGCCGACAGGGCTTCAGAATCAGGGCAGGCAGGCCTGGAAGCCGAGGCCCTCCCGGCCGCCCCGTGAGCGACTCAGCAACGGGCCCAGGCCCTCCCCGCCCCGCAGAGCGGACGCCGACTCACCCGCCGTCGTGTTCCTGCTCAGCCCGAACGTCACCTTCTTGGAGCTGGACGGCGTCCTGTGTGGCTGCAGAAGAAAACGACACTGAAAGGAGCAAAGGACAGCGGCCCAGCCACCCCGAGAGCCCCCGGGGGCCGCGTCGCGGGCCCAGCACTGGCCGGCCAGCCCCGCTCTGCAGTAACCGCCTGTCGCTGGGGTCCCGGGGAGGAGAGCAGCATTACGGTGTTTGAAACCTCCCGGGAACAAGAGAAAGCTCACCATCCACTCCATCCACCTCGTCCCAGAGCCCCGCCGTGACCTCGTAAGGGGAGCGATGGGCCCACTCCTGTCACAGAACCTCACTTCTGGGGGCAACAGACGGCCATTTCCCAACTTCCTGTGCAGGGGGACTCCAAGCGGATTGGATGTTCTAACAGTTCATCAAAATTAAGTAACTGCTTCCTATCTGACAAATTCCTAGAAGCGTCCCCACTCTGCATTATGAAGCACTTTATCAAATCCTTCTTAGAATCCCAAATCTGTGTGAATCCCATAATTCTACTTTATACCATTTTTGCTTTAATATCAACATTTTAAGAGAGGGACTTGGCTTGTGTGAGTCTTGAGTCATTGAACAAATATCCCTAAAATACCTTAAAAGACACACAGGCAGCAGTCACCCTGCTGGTTCGAGTGGGTGTTATTTAAATGTGAACTCGCCGGGGGTGTCCCCAGCAGGCCAGCTCGGCCCGCCCGCCACAGTGGCTCCGCCAGGACCTCTGTCTCCTGGAGGTGGACTGGACGCACCCCCAGCGGCCCGGCCTGGGCACTCGGCACGGCTGGCCCTGCCTTCCTGAGCCCTGAAACAGTGACCGCCCTCTCTCACCACCGCGACTCGCCCTGACCACGGCCCTCGTGTCCCAGGCAGACCGGCGGACCCAGACTCCCCAGAGCTTCCGTCCCCCCCTCGCCGCCCAGTCCCGTGACTTCTCGGACGCGGCACCCCAGTCCTGTCGACGCGGAACGGTGTCACCGACCGCACCTCAAGCTCCCCGCTGAGCCCTCGGGCTGTCCGGGGCCGGAATGGCTGCCTGAACAAGGCCGGCACGCCGTGGGAAGCAGCAGAGGCCGGAGCGGGGCCCGAGGCCGGCGCGCAGAGCCCCTGTCCGCGCCTCGGGTGGCCGTGGTGGGCCGGGGGGCAGAGGGACAGCGGGCGGCGGGGCGGGGGGTGGTACCTGCAGCCCGGGGCCTGGACAGCGGGCGGTGGGGCGGGGGTGGTATCTGCAGCCCGGGGCCTGGGCAGCGGGCGGCGGGGTGGGGGGTGGTACCTGCAGCCCGGGGCCCGGCGAGGTGGCGGCCCCGCTGCCTTTGGCCTTCCTGAAGAACAGGGGCTTCGGGGAGGACGAGGCGTCAAACTTCACGAAGTCCTTCTGGGTCCTCAGCTGCTTCTTCAAAGGGCTGAGCGCCCCACTGCTCCCCTGTGTGCAGAGGGGCGAATGGGGGTCGCACCCCCCCGTGAATGCAGGAAGCGAGCAGACACAAGGCGAGGCCCACTTACCAGCTCACCCCAAGCCCCCTGTTTCCTGTTCCAGTTGTGCAAACACCTTGCTTCTGGAGCAGACGCCACACACACACGAATGCCCGCCTCCCCACGCTGGCACCATGCCGACAGCCAGAGGTCTACCTTCGCGGCCACGAGAACCCATTTTTACCCATCTTCAAACTCATGCCCGTGTCCTGAAGATTCCCGCCTTTCAGAGACCGTCTACTGGGCAGTAATTCACACTCATTTCTGATCAGACATCACTGCCCACGCAAAGTTTGGCACGGGAGTGAGGCTACCAGGTTCTGTGGGTCCGTGACAGGCAGACACAGAATGTCCCCTGGACGTTTTACACTGACAACCCCACGGCGGGCGCCGCTCTATTCCTGGGGTCTCAGGGGTCTGAGAAGCCCAAGGCAGCCCACTGGTGGTTTTGGCAAGTCCCTGGTGTTCCTGGCCAGGACCCACGGTGTCGCACACAGGGACAAGACATGCCACCCCTTGGGGAGGAAAACCTCCCTCGACCCTGTGACTTATTTAGCAGCCGCTCCAATCCTCTCCGAGGAGGGCTACCAGGGGCCAGAGAAACGAGACTCGAAGAAGGAAATTCCTCTGATATTCTCAGTGAAGAAAGAGCATCAGGGACTAGTGGGTGAAGGGCAGAGGCTGCAGAGCCCAGAGAAGGTGACGCAGGTGACATGGCCGTCAGGGAAGGTCTGAGGTGAGAGCAGACTTCCCGAATGCCAGCTGCGTGCCTTGTTTCCCTGGCTCAGACTGAATACGGACCCACTCAGGGATCCTGCACTGTGAGGCCCGGAAGCAGCGTTTAACCCAGTCCACACAAGCTCTGTAAACAAGGGCCTTGATGTCGTAACTGCTGCAAAGCAGGAGATGCAGATACACACGCTGGGCAGGGGTCAGCTAGCTTGTTCTGGAAAGGCCCAGGGAGTAAACGATTCCGGCTCTGCAGGCCGTGAGGTCTCCGTCGCACTCCTCAGCTCTGCCGCCAGAGGCAGAAGCAGCCAGGCCGGCATGGGCGCCGCTGGCGGGCCGTGTGCTAGGGAGACGACGTCTGCCAACCACTGGCACAGACGCACTGCACGTCCAGAGAGGGGGGTGTGAGACGCAGACCTAGAGCCCAGGTCCCCGTCTACAGGTGGCTCTAGAGATCCAAGTGGACAAAAAGTTTTTTCATTAAAAACATCAGTGAGATAAGAGAATTTGGGGCTTCTGCCTTTGCCAAAGGAGCCCAGGACTGGCCATGAGTTGAAAAAGAAAAACGAGATCAGCGTGTGACGGAGACACACACCTGCCTGTTTATCTGCTGGGACTGGCCATGGGGACAGTTCCCCAGCCTGAGGCCGGCCCCGCCCTGGCCTCTGCGTAGCCGGAGGGGTGGGGGCTGGGGGGGAAGCAGAGGAAGCCACCCAGGTGGGTCACTGCTTGCTCCTTGGTAGAGGCTGTCCGGAGCCATGACTGCTCCCTGGGCCAGGGGCTGGCTGTCCCCTGCCCTGCCCATCCATGGGGCTGAGGAGGTAGGGCCCTGACACTCCTGCCCGGGAGCTCCAGCCCCCCTGCCCTGGGCCCGGCCGCCTTACCAGAGCCTGGACGAGCTTGACCCCTCTGTGCTCCGCCAACTTTGACATCTCTTTCATTTTCTTCCTCTTTTTCAAAATGGCAGCTTTCTGAGCAGACAGGTGGTAGAGGTCAAGGCCGCCGGACTCCCCGCTCCTTTTCTTCACTTTCCCGCCCTGGGGCAGGATGGCAGGGCAGTCCCCTCCGTCTGCTGGGCTCGCTGGAGGGCCCTCCCTCCGGGGCAGGGGCCAGGCCAGCGTGGGCGGGCCGCTGCCGTTGACCAGGAGGGCCCCGAGCTCCCGCTTCCTCTTCAGGACTGGGGCGCCCCCAGCCGGGGCCGCTCCCTCCAGGCTCTCCACCTGGACCCTCAGGCTCCTCCTCCTCCGTCGTTTCCTCCTGCTGTGCACGGAGGCATGCTCCAAGCCACTCTGCTCCCGGGGGCAGGACGTGGCCACCGTCCCCAGCACAGCCGCACTCGCCTCCTGGGCTCTTCCGGGACCGGCCTCGGGCTGCCGGCTGCCATTCTGCTCCGGGCACATGGCCTCACCACCGGGCCGTAAGTGTTCAGGCCAGAGGCGGTTCTTCTTCTTCTTTTTCCTTTTTCTCTTTGGAATACTGCCTGCACTCTCCTCTTCCTCGGCAGGAGAGAACTTGGTTCCTAGAGGCACAAACCGGTCAGTGAGCGCCCCGGTGCCCAGGCCACCTGGCCGGCCTTGTGGGGGATCCCAGGGCACGTCCCCACGACCTCCCAACAGGTCCTCCTCCGCGCCCTCGAACCCCACAAGCTTCCTCACCTGGCCCCATCTCTTCCCTGCCCCAGCTGTGACCGGAAACCTTCCTAAGGCCAGCTTTGATATAAATGGATCTGAAATAGTATTCCGATTTCTGCTAATTTTCAGGCCCAGACCCAGTAATAAAACAAACGCTCTGAAGGGCAGTGTCCACCCAGCATCTCCCTGTCCCCACCCACTTTCTCCACTAGGAGTCAGTAAATGCCTTTACTTTAGGGAGGCTGCAACGTGGTTCCACAGGAAACAGCAAAACACTCGGACAGACTTTCTGTCTCAGCCCCTCAGAGTGACAGGCTTCCGCTCTGAGATGACCCGTGTGGATGGCAAAGGCAGTCCCCGCGCCGCCGCCCTTTCAGCCCCGCCCTCACAGACTGCGGGCTTTGTGGCTCACCTTTCCCTCTTTCCAAGTCTGTTTTCTCCAGAAGTTTGTTCCCTTTCTTCTTATGCCTCCCTTGACTGAGGGTTTGGTCATCTTCGTCAGCAGAAGTGTCCTCAGCAAAACTGAGGTGAGAGATACTGCCTGCTGGACACCAAAGCCCCTCCTGGTCAGGTTTCTGAGACGAGCACCGCTCTGTCCCCAGGGCCTCCGAGCCATGCCCCTCCCGTCACGTGGGTAGAGTTTTAACCCTGATTTCTGCCATAAGGCCCTCACTACTCCTCCGACCCCAACCCAAAAGCTGGGACCCAGGAAGTACAGACTTAAAAACGCTTTGTGGGGACTTCCCTGGTGGTGCAGTGGCTAAGAATCTGCCTGCCAATGAAGGGGACACGGGTTCGAGCCCTGGTCCGGGAAGATCCCACATGCCGTGGAGCAACTAAGCCCGTGGGCCACAACTACTGAGCCTGCGCTCTAGAGCCTGTGAGCCACAACTCCTGAGCCCACGTGCCACAACTACTGAAGCCTGCGCAGCTAGAAGCCCATGCTCCGCAACGAGAAGCCACCGCGATGAGAAGCCCACGCACCGCAACGAAGAGTAACCCCCACTCGCCGCAACTAGAGAAAGCCTGCGCGCAGCAACGAAGACCCAACGCAGCCAAAAATAAATAAATAAATTTATATATTAAAAAAAAAAAAAAAAAAAAAGCTTTGTGCATCTCTCAGCTGAGGCAAGGGACTGCAGACCTGGGGTGGCACCCTCTACACCTAGCCAGGTCTGCAGGGCCCTCCGATTCTAAGCTCTCCGTGTGCAAGACGGGCGGGAGCAGCAGACCATCCACTTGGCTCCAATGTAACCAAGCCCACAGGCAGCAGCTTCCCCTGGGGGACGGCTGATCACACAGCAAATGAAAGGGACTCTGAGAGATCAGCTTGTCTTCTTCATGAAGAATCCACCCCGCCCCAGGGGCTCGAGCCCTCGCCCTGGCGTCCAGAGGGAGAGCCCGCGTCTGGCTCCGCGCTGGTCTCTGGACGGGGGGCGGTGGGCAGCGGGCTGGAAAAGGCCCAACGCCGGGTTCCTGCAAGCGCCTCTGCTCAGCTGAGCAGGCTAACTTCTCATGCTTTCAATTCGCGTCTCTCAATCCTGTTTTTCAAAATTTGGCACAACCGCCCTCTGTGGGGCCCATGCTTATTAACATCACCAGTTATAATCTTCTCATTTTCCTCACCTTCAGAAAGATCTTGGAATCTGAAACAGAAAACAAGAAAGGTTCCTAGAGAAACCCTGTCTTTCTGTCTTCTGTAAACATATGCACTAACCTTTTAAAATATAAGTGATACTTGTCTTTCCTTAAAGTAAAATCTTCATTGAGATATAATTCACATACTAAACAATTCACCCATTTAAAGCATACAGTTGAATGTTTTATTATCAATATATTTTTATTGAAGTATAGTTGATTTACGTTATTAATTTCTGCTATACAGCAAAGTGATTTAATTATACACATATATACATTCTTTTCTTACGTGTTTTACCGTTATAGTTTATAATACGATGTTGAATATAGTTCCCTGTGCTATACAGTAGGACCTTGATGTTTTCTACTTTATATATAGAAGCTTAAAGGGTAAGCAATATTTGGAGTTTGTTAGCTCAGCTTCCTTCTCTTCTAGAACGGGAGGAGGAAGAGAAAGGCGGTGGGAGGCAAGGGCGAGAAACAGACAAAACTGCCCTCATATCATCAACGACACGAGGATCTAAAGACTTGTCTTGGCACATCCAAATGAAACGGAGAAATTTAAATCTTCTTGTTTCTTAAGGCTGAAAAAGCTAACATCTCTACATACATTGCATTCTCTGCTTTGTTACCAAGTGGAGACAGCCTAGCCGTTTTTTGCTCTACGTGACTGCTGCATTAGAACAAAAGGAAGTGTGGGCCGTGTGCCGTGAGGATGCATGTGCTGTGAGGGGGCGTGTGCTGTAAGGGGGCGTGTGCGTGTGGGGGGTGTGTGCCATGAGGGGCGTGTGCATGTGGGGGGCGTGAGCTGTAAGGTGGAGTGTGCTGTAAGGGGGCGTGTGCGTGTGGGGGGTGTGCCGTGGGGGGGCGCGTGCCGTGAGGGGTGTGTGCCGTGAGGGGGGGACGTATGCCATGGTGGGGGGGGCGTGTGGGGTGAGGGGGCGTGTACCGTGATGGGGGGGTGTGCGGTGAGCGGCGTGTGCCGTGAGGGGGTGTGTCCCGGGGGGGGCGTGTGCTGCAAGGGGGCGTGTGCTGTGAGGGGGGTGTACGGTGAGGGGCGTGCCCCGGGGGGCGTGTGTGCCGTGACAGGGTGTGCTGTGAGGAGGTGTGTGCGTGTGGCAGCGTGTGGGCTGCACGGCAGCGCCGGGGAGCAGACAGGCCCGCGTCCAGCTGCGTCTGGCAGCTGCGAGCCCGGCCATCGGTCGCCTCCCGGTGCCCCAGCTAACTCATGTGTGAAGTGGGGCAGTGACAGAAGCTGTCCTGGACGTGCAATGATTTACGTGCAGCGCTCAGAACAGGGCCGCTCCCAGAGTGCGTGATCAAGTTCACCTGTTCCCTGTTGTCAGTCACAAGCCCGGGGCTGCGCAGTGCATTACCCGAATGGTTGTAACGGTGTCACAACCGCACTTCTGGCAGACAAAGTGGGAGCTGGGGGGCGGGGAGGGGGAAATAGCTGCACCGCTATCCCAACCACCCTGCAATTTCTTGATTAGTAGACTACACATTCTCCACAGGCTTCCTTCTACATCGTCACGCAACAGCTAAGAGGCGGGTTTAGCTGCCTCCGCAGAATGAACTTGAGGGGCAGGGGAGCGGCTGTTTTTACAGAATCTTTCAGTTTATGTGTGGGTACTGCAAGACTATGAGTAATAATATTAAAGGACTGAGAAAAACGGTAAGCATGGTGACAGCTCATCTCATGGCAAGAAACAAAAGGGCTGGACTTGAACGCGAATGACGATCAGGTGAAACCTTCCCCGATCACTTACTTTTTGATTAGCTTGGAGAGGCGTTTCCTGTTGAAGGGAGGGATGTTCTTCCTGTTGGTTATTTCCAGGAGTCGGTCAGCAACTGCCTTGTAGTCAAACTACGTGAGAAGAAAAACTAAACATCAGCCCAAAGCACAACGCTGCCTGACTTGGAAATCACATCAACTAGAGACAGGAAACCCAGAGTTGGGGATTCTGGAAGCATCCCCCAACAGGCTGGTGCACACAGCATGCCTAAGGCCTGCCAGCCAGAAGCTTAAGCACTGCCCTTGAAAACTTCCTTTTATTTGTTCTCAGAAAAAGCTACTCTATATTTGTTCTCTTTCTTTTTTCTGAAAATTTAGTTGGTATGCTATGCTGTTCTGTGAATTTAATCCAGATGTTCAATTTGTACTTGGTATCGTAGTAAACCTCCTTTATTTGAAAAGTACCACTGGGCTCGCTTTGTGGTATGGAACAGATCTCAGTAATTCAGGCCAAAACAAAGACCAACATCTTTCAAATTGCCATCATACTTAAATCTCTTTGTCTCCAATAAGCTCATTACACCAGTGACTGAGGGATTATAAAAAACCTTATGCATTAGGCATGTGGTTTAATCAGCTCTGACCCTAATTCCCCAGCAGCCAGGCGGCTCCACAGCATTCTACAAAAAGCAACACCTGCTACCAACCTGGAGAAGCAGCCCGGCGTCCTCCACGCTTCCGCTGCCGTCCCGTCTGCCTTCCTCACCGACTCCCTCTTTTCTGGAGTGATATCTGCCCAGTGCTATCAAGGAACACATCCACAGACACAACTCAAATACGTGGCCATGGCTACCCCCAAGGGAGCCACCCACCGTCCAATTAGGTGCCTCTTAGTGAAAAACAACATTTCTTTTTCTTTTAAAAAAAAATTATTTATTTATTTATTTGGCTGCGCCAGGTCTTAGTTGAGGCACTTGGGATCTAGTTCCCCGACCAGGGATGGAACCTGGGCCCCCTGCATTGGGAGCTCGGAGCCTTATCCACTGGACCACCAGGGAAGTCCCAAGAAGAACATTTCTTTACAGACAAAACGCTGCAAGTACATTTATAAAATCTCCCAAAGATGTTTTGGTTTTTTAGTCCTGGGACATAAAAACAAACAAACAAACACCTGGGAGAAATCACACATTTTGCCTTTTAATTACCTTGTAGACAAAACCCCACTGTGGAGTGCAGTGGAGGTGGACAGGAAACCTGTGGGCCAGGGCTCAGGCCAGTGGGAGGAGGGCAGACAGGGTCTGTCCCTAGTCTTAGGAAAGCTGAGGCTGTGGTGAACTCTCTACAATAGCACACTGACTCTCAGGGTGCCGCCTCAGGAAACACAGCAGGCTGATGTTTATGTGACTCTGGCATTTAAGAAATAATCCAAAGAGCATTAAAGCTCAAGGAGAAGCAGATAGAAATGACTACTGAAATCACACAAGCTCTCAAAGGTATCTCAAAGGTGTCTCTGGAATCCTTTCAGCTCCTGAGTGGTGTGGCCTCAGGGCAGAGCCCGGAGTAGACTGGGCGGGTCCCACAAGCATCTAATGAAGAACCTGGGGGGGAATCTTGGGAAGCGCTCAGGGAAGAGGGGGAACGGCTCTAGTTCAGACACAGACGTGGCAGAAGGAGAGGGCCAGAGCCAAGTCAAAAACATGGGAATATAATGTACAGCATGGTGACTATAGTTAATAATACTGTATTCCATATTGGAAAGTTGCTAAGAGAGTAGATTTTTAAAGTTCTGATCACAAGAAAAAAAATTTGTAACTATACATGGTGACAGATGTTAACTAGACTTATTGTGGTGATTATTTTGCAATATATACAAATATCAACTTATTATATTGTACAACTGAAAATAATGCAATGTTATGTGTCAATTATACTGCAATAAAAAAATTAAAAACCAAAAAAAAAAAAAAATGTGCTCAAGGCCATTCAGTGAGTTGTCACTCGTGCTGAGCTTACAATTAGAATATTTTATCTTTTCTTTTGTAAAGATTTGTCTTTTTCTGACTAAAGAATATATGATCATTGAAGAAAACTTAGAAAAAACAGACAAAAGTACAAAGAAAATAGAAATCACCCACAATTTTGCCACGCAGGGCTAGCTCTTACCACCTTGGTGTATATCCTTCCAGATACATACGTACATGTTTATATGCATATGTCTAAATATACAAATCAGGCACCTTCTACACAGAGTTTTTTGGTCCTGCTACAAAAAATTTTTTTAAATTATATTTTCTCTATTATTATTATTATTTTTTTTTTTTTGCGGTATGCGGGCCTCTCACTGTTGTGGCCTCTCCCGTCGCGGAGCACAGGTTCCGGACGCGCAGGCTCAGTGGCCATGGCTCACGGGCCCAGCCGCTCCGTGGCATGTGGGATCTTCCCGGACCGAGGCATGAACCCGCGCCCCCTGCATCGGCAGGCGGACTCTCAACCACTGCACCACCAGGGAAGCCCCTCTCTATTAGTTTTTGAAAACTTTCCTTTTCAATGGCTCTAGAACATTTCAAAAGCGTGGGTACAACCTGAACTAGCCTTTTACCTGACACCATGGCACCAAGATGCTGAAAACCAACGTGAGTTCTGATGAGGCTTCATTTTAAATGCCCCACGCAATTCCCACGGATACAAACAGCGCTGAGAACAGGGTCCATCCACAGTGGTTATTTATACACCCGAAGAAAAAGAACCCTGGAGGAACTCGGAGACAGAAAGGAGAGCTGCAGAAACAAGCATGCGTTCCCAATGCAACAGTAAATCAGGTCTCCCGTCAGGGACCCTCTTACAGACACGAGACCACATTAAGATTTTTAAACACATCAAAAAAGCCGAAGGAATTCCCTGGCAGTCAAGTGGTTAAGACTGGTTAAGACTCGGTGGTTTCACTGCCGAGGGCCTGGGTTCAATCCTGTTCGGGGAACGAAGATCCCACAAGCCTTGCAACGCAGCAAAAAAAAAAAAAAAAAAGCTGAAACAACAAAAACACACAAAACCCAAAGCAACGGCAACAAAAATGACAAAACCCTCGAAGAAAGCCCTGCGACCCTGGGAACTGCAGAACTGTGCGTGAGCCCCAGTGTAACCAGGGGCCCTGGACCCGAGTGTCTAAACACAGCCCTACTTCCTTTCCCAGGTGGTGGCCAAGGCAGAGGCACCGCTGATGAATTCCAGGGTGTAGTCAGTGAGCTGGCAACAAATGTATTAAAAAGTGTTCCTTTGAGTGAACTTTACCTAAGAAAGACTCTTCAAGTAAATCCTGTTACCTGTTTTCTTTCTACTGATTGCTTTTCTCCATGTCATCTCATTTCCAGACGTCTCTTCCTCAGAGAGGTCACTGTCACCCACTTTGGTTTTCTGTTCCTCAACCGTCTCTTCAGGTGCAAAAGGAGACTGATCTACAATGACTTCAAAAACACCCCTAGCTATAGTCTGTACCAGAGTCTGGCTGAGGGCGGAAGCACAGCAGAGAAAGTGTGGTTAACAGTCGGCCTGGACTTGGTTCCCTAAAGGAGCACAGAGGGCTGGAAGGTGGAGGAAGTCACCACACACCCCATCCAGCCCCCCGGGGACCCGCTGGGACCAGCAGCCGGCACCCGCGTTTCTAACCACACCCCCGTGCCAACCAGCTGCAGCCGCCAGGGGCCAGCTGGGCGCCGTGTGCCAAGGGGGAGGGACCGGGGGTGGGAGGGAGCCCGGGCGATGGGAGGGCGAGGTTCCTGGAGCCGCTGGGGGGCCCAGCCACGACTCAGAGCTTCCTTCCAACGCCGCGCAGCTGCTCTTAGCTTTGGAGGGCCTGTGCGCCATGCTTCACCTACCATTTTACCACCACCTCCCATAATGAAGCACCAACCGAAGCAGTAAAAACACACGTGGATACTTACTCCTTAGTCTTGGCGGCCACCTTGCAGAATGGGTCAATAAACTTGAGGTTCTGATCGGCCAGCAGCTGTAATTTAGAAAGAGGAAAAACAATGAGGGGGGAAAAAAGAGCCTTTCTCCTTTCTGATGTGTCCTTGAGAAAGGAACCATTCGTGTTTCTCACACAGACTGCATCAGACCAACACGTATCTCACAACGCCCGAAACACACTCCGCTGAAGGTCATGGCCGCCATCCAGCCACCTGGGCATCTCTGTGCAGTGACCAGAGAAGATGCCCCTCCCAGCATTCCCAACACATACGCCTTCCTCCACGGAGAAGTCCCACTCGGACACTCCCGGACACTAAGGTGAGGAATTAAAGAACAAATGTTCACCGCAGGTCACTCGTGAAAGAGGAGGGTAAACCACTCCTCCTAATCCCCAATTCAGGTACTCACCGGCGTGCTAAAAATTGTGTACTTCCTTTCTAGCCCTTTGTCTGTTCACAGATGAATATATACTTAAAAAGCCACACCATTTGCCCAGCTTTGTCTGTGGCCTTTTTTCCCTACTGCTTTTTGTTTTTATTTTTTGGCTGCACCTCCTGGCTTGCGGGATCTTAGCTCCCGGACCAGGGATGGAACCCGTGTACCCTGCAGTTGGAAACGTCAAGTCCTAACCACTGGACCACCAGGGAAGTCGCCCTACTGATTTTGTTTGTTTGTTTGTTTGTTTTTTGTTTTTGCAGTACGCGGGCCTCTCACTGTTGTGGCCTCTCTCATTGCGGAGCACAGGCTCCGGACGCGCAGGCTCAGCGGCCACGGCTCACGGGCCCAGCCGCTCCGCAGCATGTGGGATCTTCCCGGACCGGGGCACGAACCCGTGTCCCCTGCATCGGCAGGCGGACTCTCAACCACTGCGCCACCAGAGAAGCCCGCCCTACTGATTTTTTAAAAATCATTAACTCATTTATTTTTGGCTGCGTTGGGTCTTCTGTTGCTGCACGCAGGCTTTCTCTAGTTGCAGCGAGCGGGGACTGCTCTTCGTTGCGGTGCACAGGCTTCTCACTGCGGTGGCTTCTCTTTGCTGTGGAGCGCGGGCTCTAGGTGCGCGGGCTTCAGTAGTTGTGGCTCACAGGCTCTAGAGCACAGGCTCAGCAGTTGTGGCGCATGAGCTTAGTTGTTCCGCGGCATGTGGGATCTTCCTGGAGCAGGGCTTGAACCCGTGTCCCCTGCATTGGCAGGCGGATCCTTAACCACTGCGCCCCCAGGGAAGTCCCCCCTCATGCTTTTTAAAAACTCAACATCACCAGCACTTCCTCATGTTACGGAATCCTTTGTTGGACTGCATAAGCTGTTTTCAATTCTGTTTTATAAGGCTGCCACGTGCACCCTTACTGCATAAACCTTTACCCACATGGCCCATCGCCTGCTTAGGACGCATTCCTAGATAGG
This sequence comes from Mesoplodon mirus, assembly GCF_964341445.2. Lineage (NCBI taxonomy): Eukaryota > Metazoa > Chordata > Mammalia > Artiodactyla > Ziphiidae > Mesoplodon > Mesoplodon mirus. The sequence continues at coordinate 144,977,047 of NC_138982.1, read as the reverse complement.
GGAAGAGCTACGTCAAAAGACAGGCTGACCCATCCATGCTGCTACTGTGGCTGGTAAGCCTGGGCGCCAGCAAACAGCATTTCCACCCCCAGCTCCCAGAACATTCAGAGCAGGGCCAAGGCCCTGCCTGTCTGGGGGAGCTGTGGCCACATGACACTGCTGCAGGGTGTCTGCCCACTTCTTACCTCTCTCCCTCCCACCTTGGACAGTTCATCCAGATAAATATCAATGAAGTGGAATTTCACTCCGTTCGGAGATTGACTCTCAGGGTGCAGGATCTCCTTCATCAAGACGTCCAGGAAGAGCTTGATTCGGCTACAGGAAACAACACACACGGTTCTGTTAACCCCAGCTGCCAACATCCTCTCTTCCCCCAGAGAGATTGGCAACACTCTCGTGCCCCCCTACTTAACAAGCAATGCGAGGCGGAGAAAGCTTGACAACCACTGAAACAAGTATAAAATGCTAACTGTCACGTGTGCTCAGATCTGCTGGATTTGAAGTTCTTCACGCGAAAGGATGTTTGGCTCTTGGTACGCAGAGTGGAAGGCGTGGATCAGGCGATTCAAACTTGTTAATTGAAAGACCTGAAACCACACTATTGCCTTAAAAGTTTTAAGGCCCCCAAACACTAACCCATACAGTTTACCAACCTTTCTTCCCAGCCGTTTCGCTTCAGAACTTCAAAGGACTGCCTCAGGACCAGACGGATCAGCTATAGAGACAGACAACTTTTGTTACAAAGAAAGGGAAAGTGAGAAATATCCATCAGCTGAGCAGAATGACTGGTATAGTCCGCATCCCCAAAGTGAAAAAGTTTCCGCAATGATCATATTTAGCTTCTAGAACAAAAACTGTTCACTAAGGATGCCCAAACAAAACAGACGGCTCTGAGCACATCTTCCAATGCTCTCCGCTGGTCACCTTACCGTGCACCGCACCAACCAACCTTGGCACGGTCCGCCAGCTGCCGCCCGCCCCCAGCCCCGAGCAAAGGGGCTGTGGCCCCGCCCTCACCATGTGGTACTTGTCCAGGCGCAGCCCGTCGATGTCTGGCCACTCCCGGTTCACGGTTTGCCAGAAGGTCTGGATGAACAGGTACTCTGCAGTGAACAAGAGGCTCTGAACGCGTGGTTTACAGGGTACCATGGTACCACAGAGCAAGAGAGTAACAAAGGGAAACAGACTAGGATTGTTTATTCACTCTTCTCAAGAATTCTTGGGCAGCTAGAAAATCTGCTCGGTAACTAAGTATGCTCAGTAACTTCTTTTACATTTAAATAAAAGCATATTTTAATAACAGGAAGGCTGGTAATATCTTAACGTTCAACTCGAATGCTGTCTGGAGAGTGTTTCATTATCCACTGCCAAGCCACATTTCTGTTAAAGATCAAAAGATTTCCTGAGCCCCAGCTACTGGCCCTTTTCCAAAGCCCATCTCTACCTAACAGTCAACCCAAAGCCATTAATTCTGATGAACACTTGGAGGATCCATGGAGAAACTCGGCTTTTTTTTTTTTTTCATGTTCAGTGTCAGCTGGGTGAAGTCTAACAAAACATTCTATTTTTCTCTTCTGAGCCATGAAATTAGCACCTTTTCACCCCAAAATAATTTGGGTTTTTTGCTTTACTTCTTTTTGCACAATTCTCTCTTGATATATGAAAAGCTACAGTATACTCCATGTGTAGAATTTTGGTCCGTACGAAGTCAGCTGAGACCCTGCTAAAATCCAGAGAACCACAGAGGGTTAATGAGGCCAGTGGACGGCTGTGTTCTGAGGAGGGCTGAGCAAAAGAGGCGAATTCTGCTTTCTCTTCCTCTGTAGCTTATCAAAGCCTGAGTGTCTCAGAAATAATTAATTCCTCCCTTTGTTTATTCTTTTTGGTCAAGAGGGGTTACTTTACAGCTTGTTACCAGCGATGACCTTAAATGGCTCTAGTCTTAAGGAGGGTGAGCCATCCTCTACATCCAGAGGTTACTGCAAACACCAGCATAGTCACACACAGCCTCTAAGAGTGCTAAAGTAACTCAGGATTTGGAAACTCTGGAGGACTGCTATTTCTTAAAATATTTTTTTGAAATTTCTGAGATGCCCGATGTGGTGTCCCACAGGACACCTCCTTCGTCACCCTCTCAGTGTGTTTAACAGTTTCCCCATGGGACGGTTTGTCGCCTGACATTTACACACTAGCAGCCCAGGTTCACGTGAAGCTAGCCCACTGGAAAACGGAGACTTTGAAGGAAGGAGAAGAAACAATATTGACTAGATTTCGTAGGCAAGTTACCAAGTCTGATGAACAAGGAAGTTTCGAAAGTCATGGAAACATCAGGACTTACGGGCCTCTGAGTTGTTAACAACATGGATGAGGTGGGAAATAGTGTTCGCTAGCTCCTCCTGCAAAGGCGGGGTTGGGGAGAAACATCGGGGTTATTACGCGGTACCACGGACACAACGGCATCACGGCCTGGGGGGAGGGGCGTCGCTAGCTCTCGTTCTCAATGTCACCTCCACTAAGAAGCTTGTATCTGGATATCCGGATTGCATCAAATGTGAGATTCCCAATTTCGACGGACCCCTGCGCCAACTCAACATGCCTTTGAGAACTGTCTAAGCCGCATGCTTACGCGAGTCATCTCTAGCTATGCGCTCAAATGACCTACGGAAGAAACACACTAGCTGTCAGCAAGTCCTGGCTGTCAAGATACAACTTGAATTGAGATTCCAAACCCCCAAATAATGGAAACACAGGTGCCAGTGAGGGGGAGTTGCCGGCAGGCAGACACCGGGACTGTCCTCCCGTGCGGAACCAGGAAGTCCTCTCGTTGGCTTGCTCAGAGACAGGCTGCAAAGGCAGGGCGGTGGGAAAGGTTAAGGGCATCCAAGGCCACGTGAAGAGCCCCGTCCTGCTGAGCCACACAAGCTCGCTGGGGAGAATTTGGTGTCTTGGTCTATGAAGAAACCTGCCTTGGGGAGTGTCAACAAAGTAACTGTTTATGAGCTACAGAAGGGAAGAACAATCCTTGTCGATACTACCTGGACTCAAGTCTTTCTTACGCATTTTAAATGAACTCCCAGACTTGCAAGTGATCTTCCCTTTTATCTGTTTTCATCTGTTTTCTTCCTCCACTAAAGCTGTTGGTTACTGTTACTTTGAATGTAACTTAAAAATATTTTGCTCCGCTATCCTACTCAAAACATGTTCAGTGGAATAAAGGCAATAAATCAAAGTGAGTCATTACACAGCTTAGGGGAAGTAGCAAAGCTGCACGGTAAAACCCAGCCGAGTAAAACCTACCCACGACGTGTCAGGGGGCTGCAAACAGCATTTCCTAAGGCTGACCCTCTACTGCTACAAAGGCAGGCCTGCTTTTCCACGGCAGAACAAAGCTCTTAAAGAGCCTAAGCCATTTTCTTTGACAGTTTTGGTGGCGGGGCTCGGTGTGCGCGGCAGACAGGGGTCCAGGTGAGCACGCACACCAGTGACAAGTCTCCACTGCCTTTGTGGGTGAGGCCATCAGATCTGGGGCCGCTGCTCACTCTACAAAGACCCTGCCCCCAGCATGGGGGCCGCCCAGTCCCGGGCACCCACTTGGCTGTGGCAGAGGTGGGCCTGGAGCCGGGGTAGCTCACAAGATCTTAGACTAGTGCCATGCTGTTTTGGACCACAAATAATAAAAGATATAACAGAAACTTTAGAATAAGTAATGTAAATAAAACCTACCGTGGAACCTATGAAACTGTGACAGAGAAATAATAAATCTAATTTATGTGTCTTCTTTGCTCTTTGAAGAGATAATTAACCCCACTGCTTGCATCCCTTTCTATATGGACAAGAGGTCAGAAAGTGATCTCTTGAAGCAATGGTTTTCAGTTTGTTTCCGTACATTAGGGATGGATACAGCATAAAATGGGCAGGTCTCTTATCCACCTGTGCCAAAAATCCAGTCATATGACAAAGGGAACTGTAGGTTACCTGTAGAAGGGGTTCATCCTGCACCCACATGCAATAGAAGAGCCCTTTCCATATTTTTAGAAGTTCTTCTTGGCTGAAACCTCCTAGAGGGTAAAACAGCATAAAAATCTTATTTTAGAGTCCAAACATTTCCTTTCTAAATTTAGAACTGCCACGTAAGCCGTGAAAATAATACTGCATACGTTTTCATTCTTTCACTTGCAAATGTCTTTTTAAATTTGAAGCATACATTTTCTTGCTGTTATAAAACAAACACACGTAAATTAGGCAGCTTTATCAGCTATGGTGCAGGGCGGTAGTGGTGGCGTGTTCTTATTATCTGAGGAAAGAAGCAAATGTCATCACAACAAAACATTAACTAATTCAGTGGCCATTTACGAGCTCCCCCAAGTGGCCTTCTGCCTAAAACTAGCACCTCATCCTGAACACCAACATTTTCACTGGTCTTGCAAAGCAAAATTGCAAATCCTACAAAAGATGAAGGATTTGCTTAAGTCCCGTACAACTAGCCCAGGGAAACTGGCAAAGCTTTGGGATATTTTTGCAAAGATGACCCTTTTAAGGATCGTACATTCGGCTGTACCTTGATCTCCCTCTCTCCTGGTTACAGTTTTCACTTACTGGGCAAGCGTAGTCTTGTTTTAAGTGGCACCACCCTGGTCAGCCTTGTTCTCACTCATTATTCAAGCCCCCCACCTCTGCCTGAACCGCCTATGACCAAGCCACAAGTTGCACACAGACTTCTGTCTCCTGGGTGGACCCCAGGTGTCACGGAACAATTGCTGAGTAATGTAAGAACCCACAAAATCAGGTAAGTGTACACCCTTGCAGTTTCCAAGCCTATGGAGAACAAACAGAATCCTCAAGCCTTGATGCCTGTTACAAATGGTCATTATTAATATTTCACTAGAAGGTACCAGGAAGAATCTTCTGGAGCAGCAAAGGATAAACTAGGTGAATGTAAACAAGTATGTATTTGGAATCAATGTGATTTCGATACTCCAAAGCATAGTTAAGTTAAAAGTGACAAAGAGATCCCTTTTGATAGAATGAGGTTTATGTATTTTATTCAGAGTATGCTTTAGAGCTTTATAGGTACTGATTTCCAAGTTACTGAAGACCTTTCTCATACCAACAATTTCATTATAGTGCATTTTGATTCTTTGTGATGGGCTCTCACTTCCCCAGAAATGACAGTAACAGTGGTTTATTAAAGTGCCTTTCCTTTAGGGCTCGGGCAAATGATGTGCCAACTGGTTTCCTCCCCATCTTGTAATAAATAAGCCACACCTGACTACACAGCTATGGTGTAAGTGGTAAGTTCCACCAGAGCAGAGCCAACTGCAGTCACGACTGTAGTCACTTTGTCATTGTCACCTGTGTTTATAACCAATCATGTTAAGACGAATGAATTAGTGGATCTGGGCAAGGGTCATCAATGGCTGCTAAGACATTAGGTGAACAAATACTGAGGAGCGTTACAATGGATGAATCAGACCAACAACACCCGCGCCCATTAGATGTCCCATGTGACGCAACAGGAAGAACACAGCATCACTTGTTAAGTATTCTCTCAAAAACGAAAAAGCTAATCTACACCACTTCAAATCTTAACTGTTAATACCAGTTTGCAGGAAATATAGGGGTCAGAGGAACATGTCAAATGAGACCATGGGATGCAGCCAGCAAAACCCCAGATGTCGGAAACTCTATAGGACAAATGACCCAGTTCCTCCAATGAATAAACTGCAAGGGAAAAAGAGGTGGATAAGCCTGCTGGAATTTAAGATCTTTGTAGACATATCGACCAAATGCAATGGATGGGTCTTGTCTGGATTCTGTTTGTCATAAAGAATCTATGGAATGATGGGAAAAACTCAACAGATTGGATATTTCATGTTAAGGAAAGATGTTCAGAAGGTGTGATAATGGTGCTGTGGTTAGGTTAGAAGGGTCCCTATCTTAGAGATACACACTGAGGTATCAGGAGATGAAATGAGAGGCTGGGGATTTGCTTCCCAAGAATCCCGTGGGAAGGAGGAAGTGGGCCGATCAGACAACCCGGCCAGGCAATTAATAAATACTGAAGCAAAGTACTGATATTTGAAATTATGTACTTGAAATATTCCTTAATTAAAAGAAGAAAAAAAGAACTGCATGAGATTATCAAAATGTTATCACGGGCTGTTTTCTTTCTTCTTTTTACTGTTGAGAAAACTCATCATAATGAAACTGGAAAAGCACGACCACTGATGAAACCGGATTTAAATGACACCAGTTCCTGCATGAGGCTTGGGACTGGGCATCCTTGTTTTTGCCAAGCAGCTACACAGTCTCCCCCTCCAGGGCTGCCCCCCTTCAAGGCAGGGCTGGGCAGGGCTCACCTATGTGGCGGGAAGCAGCCAGCTGGGCTTATGCCAGAGCAGCAGGAACCCCCTTGCCCACAGGGCTGGCGCAAGAATGGACTGGTCATCCCACGGCTGGACAAGATCCTCTTGCTCAGGCCTTAGGAAAGACTCTTGATCTCTCCTGGGAGACTTGAAGAGAAGCCACGGTTTGGACCCTGCCACACGGCTGGGAGCCTGTCTGAGAATGGAAGCATCAGGGGACAGCAGAGTTGTCTGCAGAGAAGCTGGGCTCTGGTGCCATCAGTGGGGCTCCTGCATAAAGCTGTGCTTTGGTTTTCTTCCCCTGAAAACTAGTGTGGCTTGGATATTCTGTCAAGTTCCAACTGAAAAAGAGTCCTAACCAAGAGGAACATTTATGGCAAAAAAGTCATATACTATATCAGAGTACACAATTGAAAGTGGCTTATTCACTGCTTCCCAAACCCAGTCCCCCCCCTCCCCCCCGAGGGACCACTGCTCTCTGCCTGGTGGCATCTTTCCTGTGTGTGTTTACACAACACTCATGTGTGATACAGAAACGCACAGGTGTGTGTGCTCAAGCTCAGAAGCCTTTTCACTTAAAAAGAGCACAGTGTGTATTCATCTCCAGATGGCTTCTCTAAGGGCGGCAGCATGTCAAACCACCTCTAACTGATCTTGTGAGGCACTGAAGCATCTCTGGATAACCCACAGCTGTACCAGGCAAAGGTGTGCTGGGATGCACTCCAGAGGCCTCTGTGAGGGAAAACAGCACATTTCGACAAAGTGACAGGTGAGAGCAGATCCTGGACAGCAGGCAGGAAAGGGGCTTGGACGTGAAAGAGTATTCTGACTTTCATCCTACGTGGAGCAACCAAGTACAGCGGAAACGAAGCACTGGTCAGGCCCTGGTCAGCTCCTTCCTGGCTGTCACTCCTAGAAAGGCCTTGAGCCTCCTGTTCCTCACCTGTGACACGTGTCAGGTTCATGCTTAGGGTCAAAACTAAGTGTACAAATGAGAAGCACGTTGTAAGAGCAAAGCACTACATGGTGGGCGGGTATTGCTGTGATCGTCCCATGTTCTCTACCCACAGCCTAGTAGAGCTCGTCTCCCTTAAAAAACACCTATTTCCGGGGCTTCCCTGGTGGCGCAGCGGTTTAGAGTCCGCCTGCCGATGCAGGGGACGTGGGTTCATGCCCCGGTCCGGGAGGATCCCACGTGCCGCGGAGCGGCTGGGCCCGTGAGCCATGGCCGCTGGGCCTGCGCGTCCGGAGCCTGTGCTCCGCAATGAGAGAGGCCACAACAGTGAGAGGCCCAAGTACCGCAAAAAAAAAAAAACACACACACACAAAAAAACAAAAAAACCCACCTGTTTCCAACATATATATATAAATCTCTCATTTTCACCCAGGAATTTAACTGGTAAAAACAAGGTACCAATCTTTGAAGCATGTAAAGCAAAACAGAGAAATGCTCATCATCTAATTTCCGTCAAGACCCTGAAGATGAATTACGACATATCTGAAGCAGTTTTGTCCCACAATTGCTTTTGGATTTGTCTTTTTTTCTTGGGGGTTGAGTTTCTTAAACTTAATACAACTAAGTTTCTAACAATAATATAGGTTTAGTTGCTTCAGAATGAATGCGGTGAACATGAAAGTGACACGTGGATACAGCAAGTCCAACAGCTCCTCTCATCACGAATCAGCCCAGGAGGCAGCTTAGCCGGTAACACGTGACCCCACGCCTGTGTGGAAACAGCCATAGCTCCCCAGTTCTCTAACTACTGAGTTGAGAGACCCCAACCCTGCCAGTGTGAAGAAACACTTGTTTCCCCCATTACTGCCACTGGCTCTAAGACGCCATCAACTATAAGATGTATTGTTATCTTACGTGCTGCCAAGAGAAAGCAGGAACGCAAACGAAACTGTCACAAGGGTGATTTTAAAATTTATCCCAATTTTGGATGTTAAATGCGTAAAGCTGCAGAATGGATAAGAGAGGCCGAGCTGCTTGTCTGGTTCCGTTCCCTGCTGCAGTCCCAGTGCCAAGAGAAGTGCACGAAATAATAATAGCACAGAGGCGGCGCTCCACACGCTTGCTGAATATATGAACGAGTAAACAGGGACGAAGTGAGCCCTCGTGAATAAAACCACGGTTATCCTACAACTGTGAGTGATCAACAGGAACACTTAAAGTAGCAGAGCAACATCAAGTTGCTTTAAGTTCTACAGAGATTTTCAATTTGTTTTTGAAATGACGAAGCTCTCTACGTTGCTAACAGACAACAAGAGTAAAATTTCAGGGGCTTCCCTGGTGGCGCAGTGGTTGAGAGTCCGCCTGCCGATGCAGGGGACACGGGTTCGTGCCCCGGTCCGGGAAGATCCCACATGCCGCGGAGCGGCTGGGCCCGTGAGCCACGGCCGCTGAGCCTGCGCGTCCGGAGCCTGTGCTCCGCAGCGGGAGAGGCCGCAGCAGTGAGAGGCCCACATATCGGGAAAAAAAAAAAAAAAAAAGAGTAAAATTTCGGACTGCCTTTTCTATGCCGAAGACGACACAGAAAACTTGGGTCTGTCAGTGAGATTCGCTGTCAGGCCAAGTTATTTCCAAACTTGTGTTTCTATTCTGACGAGGACAGCTGTGGCAGACAGTTTTATTTTGTCCCATCATCACTGTCTAGACATTCACTTTGCAGTTACTTTGTGGAAGGCCCGCTACATTCCCTGCAGTGTGGGCGTGGTGGTGAAAAGGAGTACAGGACAAGTAACTCAGGTGGGATGGCGCTAACCAGACCGGACCCCGGGCACTGGTACACACCCCCGGCCTCCTCCCCCAGCATCACCTTGGCATTTCGGACCCTGAGCCTGTTCACCAAGGGGCTCTGAGCACCAGGCTCTGTCTGGCTGCCTCAGGCCGAACGTACTGCATCTGGTCCCTCTTCTGTTCCTGTACACGGGAAGGCCCTCGTGTGTCTGGATGTGCGCCCACTTCCGGCTAGGAAAACAGACGGAAGCTTACAGTGTTTTGGGGGGAGAATGGCACATCTACTGATAATACGAAACAGTATAGCTAAGTGCCACAACAGACACATACTGGATATCTCCAAATCCTAGAGGAGCAGGGTGAAGTGACAGGTAAGGAAGTTAGGGGCAAGCGATGCTGAACTGAATGCCGGGAGTGGATCAAGGCTGGGAACCTCTTCTGAGTGAACAGGAGAAGTGAAGGTAGAGGTGATAAATGGTGTACTGTACACCAGGAATCAGTGTGGAGCAGTCACATAGGGGCTGAGGTGGGGAGAAAGAGAGGACAGATCACGGTCCGCAGACCTGGAATTCCAAGAAGGTGGTGATGTGGTCCAGCTGTTTTAGGAAGATGAGCCCAGGCTGGTTTGTGGAGCATGGGTTCAAGGGGGGCACAAATGGAGTTGTTAGATCAGCCAGGAAGTAAGCAAGTGCATAGGTCTAGATGAGCTGGAGGGGCCTTCAATCAGGGCAGAGTAATTCAGGAGAGGAGACAAGGAAGACCAAAGGACAGTGGATGCAGGGTGCAGGGAGAGGATGAGGAGGAGTAGTCCAGGCCATGCACGTGTCCAGCTAGAGTCTGAGTGGAGGATGGAAACTGGCATCCAAAATAAAAGAGCATGAGAGACTTCCCCGGCAGTCCAGTGGTTAAGACTCCGCCTTCCAATGCAGGGGGTGTGGGTTTGATCCCCGGTCAGGGAACTAAGATTCCGCATGCCGTGCAGCATGGCCAAAAATTAAAAAGACCACAGGCAGCAGAGAAGCACCAGAAGAGGAGGTTTTGGAAGGAAGAAAATGAGTCACTTTTGGGCATTCTGAGTTTGAGGACATGCAGGTGGAGACGTCAGGTGAGTAGGGCATATCTGAGCTGAAAACAGCAGAGGTCTGGGATAGAAGGCTCAGGTTAGGAACCTCTAACATACATGGGATAAGAATAAATTAAATCTGTCGGGAAGACCCCTAACAGAATCGAAGTCAGAAAGCTTGGCTTCATTCCTCTTTCTAGCAGACTTCCCATGAAACTGTATTTTCTTTTTCCTGGGTAGTCTTTCGTGATTTCTTGTCAAAATAAAACAAACTAAGGATGTCAGTACAGGGATAAATGATATCAATTCTTTCAAATAGACTCAAAGTATTAATACTAGCAATAAACAAATCAGACTTTATCTTAGTGCAATAAAAACCTCCATTGTGTACAGTAGTTCATGCCTTCAAGGGTTTACAGATCAGGTAACAAAATCCGTCAATGGCACCCCACTGAAGTTAAAATCCAAACCACAAAAGCCCCGTGTGACCTGGCCACTGCCTACTTTTTCAACTTCACCTGTTAACACCCTGGCCCTCTCTTACTGACCTTCCAGCTCTTCCCTCTCGCCTCCTCTCAGACCTGTTGAACGCCACCCCAAGAGGCCTGTGGAACAGCCTGTATAGAGGAGCTCTCTCTTTCCTTGCTTTTCGTTTTCTTTACCTCACTTATACGAGCCCTGTTTCAGTTATCTATTCCTCCCTGGATTTCCCGGGACAATTCCCTCGAGGGTAGGGTTTCTATCTTCTCTCCTGCAACCCCAGCACCTAAAGGTGTTGGTCAAGTGAGGACGTAACTCAATGACGAGCGCACCAGAAGCAAGCAGGAGAGTCCACTGATCCAACGTGCAGGCATGGGATCGGACAGAACGCGTCTACTCTCAGCTTCCCCGCTCGCTGGGACTTTCGGCAGACCACCTAACCCTGTCGGCCGCAGTCCCTCAACCGTAGAACCGGACGAGACCCAGCAGGAAGCGGACACAGAAGCACATGCAGGAGTGCGAATCAGTGCCGCACGTTCCCCCCGTTTCCGCCGGCGGCTCCCCCGGCCCGGCCCCTCTCCCCGCACGCCCCGGCCCACCCGGGGCTCCCCAGCCCCCGCCGCCATGTGCGCGGCGGACCGCCGGGCGCCCACCTGTCTCCCTCTGCGTCTTCACGCTGATATACTGGCGCAGCTTCTTCACCGCCCGATCCCGGATGCCCTTCTCGTGGGACGCCAGCCGCTGAGCGAACTGGATCTCGGCCGGCTGCATGGCGGGGGCCATCGCACCCGTTGGAGCATCCCCGGCCGCAGCCCGCCGCCGCCGAACGCCAGCCGCCGTGCTGCCCGGGCCGCGACTGCGCAGAAGGCAGCGGGGCGGGCGGCGGCGCGCGGGTTGATGGCATCACAGAGGCGCCGGACGCCGCTCGCAGCGCGTTCTGGGAGCAAGCGCGGCTGCCTGGGCAGCGGGCGGACTCCCGCAGCTCAGGTTCGCGTCGCGCCTGCCCGGCTCCGCAGTCTCTCGGTCGCCAAAGTTCGGGGCCGTTGACTGCGAGGTTAGCCGGCGTTGGGTGTTGGCCAGGAAGAGACGGATGGCCAGTGTTATGTCATCTAGCATTTTTGCGCCCACTCCACGAAGTCCCCATCCGATCGGCAGCTGTTCCCCGGGATACGCGGCACCGAGTCTTTAATCACATTGGACTCCTCGGGCCGCCTGGGCGGTGTGGAGGCGGGGGACAGAGGCCGCCCTTGGGGATTTTGGCGGGATGTTGCGGGCAGCTCTCTCTCCGGCCGCCCTAGCGGCGGCCGGGCTTCACCTCTCCGACCGGCGACCGCCAATGCCCGTGTCCCTGCCGCGAGGATTGGGAGCGTGAGCTTGTCGGTCCGCCCGCGGGCCTGGAGGGCACGCACGCCAGGGACTCGGCGGTGTCGGCTCGCGGCCGGCTTCAGACAGACGAAGTCCTAGTTGTGCGGGAACCGGTACCTTTGAACGCACAGGCTGCACCTTGTTTTGCGAACTCTGTGGGCGTGTAGGGGCAGGGCAATGGACTGGGTGATGTCTCCCAGTTCATGGTGGTCGTCTCAGTTACGTAGCAGCCGGCTGCACGAAGGCCCCCTGCCGGGGCAGACCTCCTGAGCAGCCTGTGGTCGGAAAGCCTGGGCCTTTGCTCACGGAGCTTGGGCTGAGCGCAGGTGCCGGGCCGCCGGCCGCTGGTTCCCTTGAACGCATCGCCCCTTGGTCTGACATCCCCCGCCAAACAGGAGAGGCCTGATTCGATTTATTTCACAGGACACTTACACGTGGGTCTCACTGTCCTTCTACTTTGCAGTTAACAAGTTTACAATCCTGGCTAAGCCAGAAGAGCCAACGCGGGATCTTGCCGACCGAGCACCCGGGTTTCCCGTCGAGAAGGCTGCCCAAACTCTGCGAGGCCTGAGCCTCCCGGCTCTGCGTGCCCGACTCTCGGCGTGGACGTGTTCTCGCGCTTTCTGGCGTGGGGGTCAGAGGGCGCGCTGCCGCGCAGGCGCACAGAGCCGAGGCTGTGGCGGCCATGGGGGAGGCGAGCGGCGCTGAGGAGACCTGCCGGGTCAGTGTGGGCGCCCCGGCCGCCCGCCGTCCGCGGGCCCGGGCTGTGGCGCCCTCCACTCCCCCACTCTGAGCCACACCGCAGCCCGCCTGGGCCTTGCCCAGTGTGCCCGGGAGGGCCCTGGGCGTCGTCTGCGGACAGCATGGCCTGGGCCGGGGATAGGGGGCGGCGACCCCAGCCCCGGAAACCGCGCGTGCGGGTCTGAGAGGCTGAGCGGTGGGCGGTGGGCGTGCTCCTGTGCCTCCTGTGTCCCCACCCGTGAGGCCCTGTCGCCGGGTCGGGCTTGTTCGGCCTCACGGTTGCCCGGCCGTCACAGCCGCCGCACGTGGTGGTGCCCGAGCTGGGGGATGGACTTTGGAGCCGCATCCGGGTTCAGATTTCCCGCTGGTGTCCCCTGATCCTGGGGTTCCTGAGAGTCTGCCTGTGCCCCCGTTTCCCAGCGGGACAGCCTTGAGGGCTGTGGTCAACACGAAGCGCGCTGGCCAGCAAGGGGCTTGGCACACCCAGGAGGAACCCAGTCAAATTCATTTAACTTGTGATTAGCGTGGCGCTGGCGGAGCGTTAAGAAAAAGTTGCTGGCGTTTCCCTGGGCTTTCAGCAGTGGGGCCTCGTTTGCGCTTGGAAAAACTGGCTCGCCCTTTGAAGGCTGGGGCTTCACAGCTCTAGCTGTAATGTACGTAGTGGAGGGCACGTTAGGTGCGAAGACGTGCTTTTGAAACCATTGTGAACCCAGGAGGTGTTAAAGAGAAGGAGGCAAGCCCACTTGGGCTGCTGGTTTTAGTCATCTGAGGACAAGCGTAGTAACCTTAAGGCGTGCTTGTTCTTTTAGCAAATGGCAACTAAAGAAGAATTTGTTAAAGTCAGAAAGAAGGACCTGGAACGACTGACAACTGAAGTGATGCAAATACGGGACCTCTTACCCAGAATACTAAACGGGGAAGTGCTGGAAAGCTTCCAGAAATTAAAGATGGTAGAAAAAAGTGAGTGTTACTTCATCTTTAGCAGTGTCTGATGGCCACAGCAGTCTGTTTCAGCAGGTTTGCCTTCCGTAGCTGTGAAGTGACTATCAAGAAACTTTAAGGTACTGGTATAGTCCTTGTAATTATGTTTGCGAGAGTCTGATGCGGCACAAGGGAGGGAGGTGCCCACGGTGAGCAGCTTGGCTGTGTGCACGTTTGCGTAGGAGGAAAGGGCTGCCAGCTTTCTGAGTATCTGCTACCAGCTCTCCTTTCTCCCCCTTTCATCTTTGGCGGAAGACTTTTATGCTTTATCATTGAAAAGCTCTATTCCAAAAATTAAGTCTTTTTTGTGTAACTTACGGATCTTGCCATGCAGCAACCTTGCAGGGGGTCAGATGTGTCTGTAGAGAGAGTTCTCTCGATGGGGGAACGGGGCAGTTTTAGCCCTGATTTAAGTTGCTAGGACTTGTCCATGCAGATTCTGAGATTTGAGCTTAGCCATTGTGTCAGCTATCAGTCTAGGAGCCCCGCTGAAGTTCTTGGAGCTGGTTCGGATTGATTCAGTACTTGCCTGACGGAGGCCGAGTTACTATCAAATCAGCCTTCAGTGGTCAAGGCTAACTTACCGTTGTGTTTGCTTGTTTGCCATCACTGCTTAGCCTCTGGAAGAGGTGTATCTAGGAGGCCCAGGTCATGTCTTTAGCGCTAGTCCAGGCAGGAGGTATCTGGACTCAACAGTACAAGTTTCTGGTTTGTGGAAAGGTACCTGGTCAAGGGGGCAGCCATATCCAGTTAGAGGGCAGAGTGCTCATGGTTGCCATGGCTCCCCGCCCGTTTGTCCTCTCTTCGGGGCCCTCAGACGCGCTCTCGGCCTGCGGTGTGCTCTGGGAGGTGGGCTCCGCAGGCTGCGTGCCTCTTGCCTCCTTGCTGGCTGCCAGTGGTGCTCACCGAGAGGAGGCGTCCGCGGGCAGGAGGGGTTTGGGGCGCTGCCTCCCGCTTCCCCCGCAGCTGTGACTCGCCCCTGGGAGTCGCTCCCAGCTCTCACTGGGCTCCAGGAGCACTGTTTCCCCCCCTCATTCTTTCAGCCGGAGGGCTGCTGCTGGCCCCTGGGCGCCTTGCCATCCCTTTTGGGTCTCTGACCCCTGCTCCCCCCTCTGTAAGTAGTCCTTTCCAGAAAGTCCACACCAGGGTTCCCTTGCTTCCCGCGGGGACGCTGCCAGGTATGCTCTCTGTCACTGGTTACCACAGCTCCAGGTGATTGTCTTCTTAATTTTCTTAGTCCTGATCTCGTGCTCATTTAGGGAAGGAAAGTGCTGGTCAGCAGCTGAGTATGTCAGCCTGCTGGGTAGTTGTATTTCTCACTGAAAATTAATAAACTGGCATTCTGAAAAATACATCAGGGTCTTCTCATGAGCTGGTGAGCGCAAGTCAATTTTTGGAGATGAGTCCTCTGTCAGAATCAGGCTGGTGGTTGCAAAAACGAGGCCCACAGATGAATCCATGGCGACGTGATCAAAGTTAGGCTTTAGGAGATCTTGCCTCACAGTCCCTGGTCTTCCCCAGCCACACCATCACCTCTTTTCCATTGATCTTCTCGGTCTGCTTTGCCGAGTCAGCCTTCTTTGCGGCAGCCTTTCAGCTCGTGGAGGTGCTCGAGGCTCAGGCCTAGGCCCCCTTCTCCCCTCACTCCGTGGCCTCTCCGTGGGCAACCTCTGCACACACATAGCTTTAGTTGCCCTCTTGATGCCAGTGCCTCATAGGCTTTTCTCTAGCCTGACTTCTTCTCCAGGCTCAGGGCCCTGTATCTAACTCCTACTTGGCGTTTCTTCTCGCTTGTTTCACATTCATTTCAAGTTCTAAGTGTGTGTCTTAGGGTTATCAGCCTGCAGCCATCAGGAAGGACCTGTATTCTGACAAGGGCAGATTACTGGCTCGTTGCAGCGAGGGAGACCACACACCAGAGGGACTGTGGGCATCCTGCCGACAAAGGAAAGGACAGAGGTGCTGTAGGATTTGCGGCAGGGCCGGGTTTACATGGAGTGCAGATGGAGCTGCGATTTCACGGGCTCCAAGCGGAGTAGGTCTGTGTGTGAAGGGGTCAGCATCAGGTCTCACTGCAGTGGCCCCAGGTCCTGCTTCCTTGCAAACGGCAAAATTTAGGTAGCTGGTGGCACATCAGGTCTAGAAATCCTTTATTTGAAGCTCTGCAGCTAGCTGGCTGTCAAGGCCCCGCTCTGAGTCACGGTGACTGTGACCCCGCAGGCGAGAGTGCACGTTTCCTCCTTCTTACTAGTATAATTCCAAACAGCACAATTTCTGATAGTCTAGGATTTTAAAGAGTAAACTTTCTCTGAACAAGAAATCAGTAGCCACTGAAAGAAGGGTTCATCATGGCACTTTACTCTTGCAGTGTGTCGTTGGGAGAAGTGTTGTTTCCTGTTAACTTGGCAGCCAGCTTTCTGTGTCTGTTATCCCAGCCTAGCAAATTGCAGGACAGATTTTCACTTTCTCAGAGCAGGCTAATTTTACTTTCTCACATCTGACTCATGCTATCCCGCCCCTGCCCCACTGGACACCAGGCTTTCCCAGCCTCCCCAGGGCACCACCATCCAGACAGAGACCTGGGATCCTCCTCGTTGCCCACCTCTCCTCTCACTGTTCTCTCCCCTTCCAGCCCCGGCCTGTCTCCCCGTAAGTCCTGTACGTTTCCCCTCATGGATGCATCCAGAATTCATCAGCCACCTCCATCGCCACTGCCTCCACCGAGTCCAGGCCCCTGTCACTTTGCCTGAATCTCTGCTCCTGATGGCATTACCTCATTGCCACTCGCCAGTCCACTTTGTATACTGTAGCCTTAGTAATTGTTAACAGTTCAGTCTGATTATGTCATTCCCCTGCTTAAGTCAGTTTTCAGTGGCTTCTCTTTGCTCTTAGGATAAAGACCAAAAAACAAACACAACCCTGACCCAAACCCCCTACCACCCCAAACCTTAAAACTGTACCATGGCTTGAAAGGATTTTGTATTATTGGACTTAGCCTCCGGCCCAGACTCATTTCCTTATCTGACTGCCTAGACAAGATTTGTCTTCCTGTTGGATGTTGTCATAGCATCCTGTACTTTTCCTTCAGACAGAATGGTTTTAGTCCCATCTTACAGTATAAATTGGTGGAAGGGCAGGGTCTCCCGTTACATTCTCTGTGCCTGGCTGAGTATTTGGTCCTAAGGGACCACCCAGCCTCCCGTTCCTGCATGCTCTTTTTTAAAAATTGCAGTGGTATCTCGTGAGGCTAGTGTGTGCTGCAGGTCACTGGGTGTATAGGAAGGGAGGGTCGAAGTGGACCGGAGTGCTTGTGGTAGGCTTCACTGTGAACCTTGAACACGAGCTGGCCCTTGAAGACTTCTGCTTCTCTGGTCTGAGGCCTGGCCTAGAAGATGGCCTCCTAAGAGGCATCTTTCACTTAATTTTGGCTCTTGAATTCTTTTTTTTTTTTTTTTTTTTCTTTTTCTGGCTTCACTGCGCAGCTTGTGGGATCTTAGTTCCCAGACCAGGGATCGAACCTAGGCCCTCGGCAGTGTAAGCGCGGAGTCCTAACCACTGGACCGCCAGGGAATTCCTTGGCTCTTGAATTCTTATCACTCAGGTGACGTGAAAGAAAACAAAAATCACCCCCCGCCCCTTTATCTCTTTGTGAGGACTAGGTCTGATGGCCCTTCCTTGGCCTTCCCAAGGGCCTGTCTTCCCAGAGGGATCCTATGAGCCATCGCTTTGAAAATGGGTCCCTAGAGACAGTCCAAGAATCACACGGTGGCAGCCAGAGCTGTTTGACATGTGGGTTCATCCATCCTCTCACTGGCCTGTGGTCCAGGACAGTTCTTGGCTTTGACCAGTAAGAGTTGCTGTGTGCCTCCTGTCTTAAGCAATGAGAAAGGGCAACGTAGGAGGGGATGCAGGCAGGGAGGAAGGAGAGGGAAGCCATACACCTGAGTTTAGGGCAAGTTTCTTTAGGAGAATAGGTGTGCATCTTGGGATGGTTTGGATGGGCTCAGGCTGTACAAGCCAACCAGAGGACTTAGGACTGTGTGATGGGTGTCAGGTCGTGAATGGGACTTAATTCTGCCTCTAGCACGGTAACTTAGTTTCCTTTGGGAAACTGGGCAGTAGGCGGTGGAGTTCGGAATAATCCTACAAGGGTGTTGCCTGAGAATCCTTGGGGAATAGATGAACTTTGAGGGCAGAGGCATGATTTATTAGAGGGGAAATGGGAAGATGTTTTAGGCTAGGGTAAGGCATGTATGAAAGTCACAAATGAGAGTGAGCAGGATTGGTTGTGGGTTAATAAGCTAGTTTTTCTGCTTGACGTGGAGCAGAGGTTGGGGTATGGCCGGTGTCAGTACACGTGAGCAGTTTAAGGAAGACAGAGTAATCACGGATTAGTGTTTTAAATTTGAAAGGAGAGGCAGTTGGAAATTAGCACATGGAAATGACTTCAAAATAGTGATTAAAATGACATTTTCAGGGGAATGATTTTTGCATCTGAGTTAGGATAGGTTGAGGACTTGGTTGGAAGGTGAAGAAAAATTAACAGTAAAGTGCTCATCAAGGAAGGTCTGGACTTGACGTTAGAGTGTGGACTGTGGCTGCATGGATGGAGCGGACAGGACGTGAGAAGAAATGGTTGGTCTGGTTAGGCTCCGTAGGTGGGCGCAGAGCTCAGCCGGGGGATACGGGGATGTAGGAGTGGTCTGTGCCTGCTGCTGTGGGCTGTCTCCGCTCCTTCCCTGTCTAGAACGAGGACAGCCGCGCTTGCCTCACTGGAGGCATCAGGCTTTACAGTGAGCTCCCCTTTGGCACGTGCTTGGTACAGGCGGGGCTGGGGCGCCCTCCACGGAGAGGATGAGGACGCCCTCAGGTGGAGGGGCCCTGGACACTCGCGTGGTAAACGGGTCCCCATGATGCTGCAGCGCTGCACAGCCCTCCTCGCGGCGGGTGTGGAGGGCTGACTGCAGAGCTGTACTTTGGGGGGTGGGGTGGGATCAGCACTCATAACTCCCGGGTTGTTCAGGGCTCAACTGTACTCAGTAAAAGTTAGCTCACCCCCCTTTTCTGTCATCCCTTCTGGTGCACATTCTTCCAACAGTGAAAGAGTTATTACTACATCAGTGCATGGCACGAATTTGTTTTAAACTGGGAGAATCCTGCTTTTCTAAAAAAAATAAAGTTTTATATAGTATATGGTTGTTCAATATGTAAAATAAATGAAAGTTGTATTTCCTGCATTTATTTTAAAAATTCAGTTTTATAACATTTACTTTTAAAATCAGTGGGTACAATGAAGGTTTTTTTTAGAATTTATTTATTTATTTTTGGCTGTGCTGGGTCTTTGTTGCTGCATGCAGGCTCTCTAGTTGCGGCGAGGGGGGGCCACCCTTCATTGCGGTGCGCAGGCTTCGAATTGCGGTGGCTTCTCTTGCTGCGGAGCACGGGCTCTAGGCATGCGGGCTTCAGTAGTTGTGGCACGTGGGCTCAGTAGTTGTAGCTCACGGGCTGCAGAGCACAGGCTCAGTAATTGTGGCGCACGGGCTTAGTTGCTCTGCGGCATGTGGGATCTTCCTGGACCAGGGCTTGAACCTGTGTCCCCTGCATTGGCAGGCCGATTCTTAGCCACTGTGCCACCAGGGAAGTCCCCAATGAAGGTGTTTTGATGAAAACAAAAATTTAACATTAGACATTTTGGAAGACAGTTGCAGTACCATCCTCACTGTCCAGTTTCTATTTTTAATTGTGGTTGTTAAGTAGCAAGAAAAAGACAAATCCCAGAGATAAGGAATTGCAAATGAGAAATGTTTTAAACAGCTCACCTTGTAACATGAGGACAGTTTTCAATTAAACTGATCTTGAAGCTTGAAATCAGAGGGGTCAGATATTTTTGTTTCACAATTAAGTCACCAAGTCTAAGAATTTCTTGCCTTTCTTGGTTGGTAGGTGTTCATTTTGGAGAGAGATGATGGAAAAGCCACTCAGCCTGTTTAAATTTTCATTGTCTTATAGAAGACACTTTCCAAATGAATTATGTTGCATTTGAGATGTTAAATGATATAATTTAAAAACAACTTGCCGCCTTAGTGGCAGTCTATCAGATATTCACTCAGAGTCTCAGAGGCGTTGGAATTATTTAATTTTACGTGTTGACACCAAACATAAACTACAGCGGCATTACTGACATTTTAAAATTTGCAACATTAGTTTTAACTTAAAAAATTTATTTGTTTAAATAAATATATTTAAATGTTAGTAGAGTGCCTATCAGCAATGAATACAAAGAAGTGCAGCCATGATATACTGGAGAGATACTTGACTAGGTTTTTAGCAGAGAAAAAAAGTTACTTTCTGTAATTTGAAATCTGTACAGCAGCACCTTACCTCTGTGAGCATAGTCCAGTAGAACCTTCTGTGGTGGTGAAGGTGTTGTATGATCTATGCTGTCTACGTCTGTTTTAAAAATAGCCACTAGCCATCTGTGGCCAACTGACCCAGTGCCATTTATTGAAAAGGCAGTCTTCCCCTCCTGTGCGACGGTGTCTTTTGTCATAGTAGCTAGTTTTATGTGGGTCTGATTCTCAATTCTTTATTAGCTCTGTTATTTATTTTAAAATTATTTTTAAATACTAGTATTTATTAGTGTTTGTGTTGATTTTCTGCTAGGTTGTTGTTTATTCTGGCTCCCTGATGAAACTCTCTTGTTGTCTATTCTGGAACATATTGGTCACAGTTATTTCAAAGTCTGAATCTGATAAATCCATTGTCTGGATCACCTGTTGATCTGCTTGTATTGTCTGTTTTTCCTGTTGGTAGTTCTGGTAATTTTTTTTTTTTACTGATTTATGGATTTTAAAAAATGAAGTGTGTAGAGGCTCTGGATGTTGATATTTTTCTCCAGCAAAGGACTTTTTCCCCCTGGCTTCTCTCACTCAGTTAGAATGGAGTCAGAGTAGTTCACCTGAATCCAGTTAGGCATCGAGCTGGTTCACGGCTGGTTTCAGTCTTAGTTCCAGCTGGCCTGTTTCTAGTTCATTCTCCGTCTTAAGGTTTTAGCTCTTCAGCTCTTCTTTAGCTCTTAGGGTTTTAGCTCTTTAACTGAGAGCTTGAGTCATTTCCCAGAGTCCTTCCATCTAGGCGGGCCCTGCCTGACCTTCAATTCTTTTCTCTTTTTAAAAAATATTTATTTATTTATTTGGCTGCACCAGGTCTTAGTTGCAGTATGCGTACTCTCAGTTGCAGCATCGTGTGGGATCTAGTTCCCCGACCACGGATCAAACCCAGGCCCCCTGCACTGGGAGCGCAGAGTCTTACCCGCTGGAGTACCAGGGAAGTGCCCTGACCTCCCGTTCTGACCTCTCCTGCACCATGAGGTTGATGACAGCTCTGCCTGGCCTCCTGGCCTCTCTGCACTCACCGCCCGCCCGCCTCCCTCTGCAGCCCCTCTGCGCTTCCCCTGCGCTTCCGTCTCCTCCAGGGTCATGGCCTGGCCCAGGTCTCGGCTGCCTGGTAGCTCTGTACTCCGTGGCGAGATGCTCTGCTTAGCTTTGCTGCCTCTTTGCCTGTGCTGCTTTTGAATATGCAGATGCCTTGGGGAAGAGTGGGCTGGAAAGTTGGGCTTGCTCACTTCAGTGCATTTCCCTCTTCGCTAGGTCTCGGCTCTCAAGGCCTACATGATTTGGGAACTCTCAGATACTTTGAAACAACTTTTTTCTGGTTTGTTCAAATTCTGCTTTCCTACTTATTCTTGGTGGGAGGGGGCGAAGATTGATCTGCTGCATCACCATGCTGGCTGGAAATGGTTCTTCCATGTATGTTGTTATGATTTTTAAATTGTTAAAAATGTATTGTGGTGTCATACAGAAAGGACAGGCTATGGAGATGTTCCAAATTAATGGAGACTGAAGATACATGACAGTTAAATGCAATACCTGATCCTAGACTAGATGCTGTACCTTGAAGGAAGAAAATGCTGTAAAGGGCAATTTTAGATCATTTGACAAAATTCTAATGTCCGTGGTAGATTAGGTAAAGGTATGTTAATTTTTCTCAAGTTGACAACTGTGTATACTGGGTAACTAAGACGTTATCCCTATTCTTGGAAGATGTTCACTGAAGTATTTAGAAGTAAAGGACCATGATATATGTAACTTACTCTAAACTGCCTGAAAAAATGTACTGTGTGTACGCTTGTGTACGGTCCAAATGATGAGCAAATGTGTGAAATGTTAACAGTACGTAAGGGTGGGTAAAGGGTATGTGGGTATTCGTTGTATTATTTTTATTTATGCAACATTTTGTAAGTTTGAAATTATTTCCAAATAAAACAGCGAAAAACATATTGTAAAATGGAAATACTAATTAAATGTTTACAGAACCATAAGCATCCCTGAGGCACTTGGGTTCTTAGCAGTGGGGTTTGAAAAGCACTGCACTACGTGATTTCTAAAGCATTTGTGGGGTGTTTTGAGATTAATTGCCCAAGAGTTTGATATTAATGAGAAGAGAGGGGGACCTCTGTTTCAACTCAGAGAAGAATTATTTTGACCCATAGAAGTATGAAGTAGGGACTTCCCTGGCAGTCCAGTGGTTAGGACTCCGTGCTTTCACTACTGAGGACGCAGGTTTGATCCCTGGTCAGGGAACTAAGATCCCACAAGCTGCCTGGTGCAGTCACCAAAAAAAAAAAAAAAAAGGAAAAAGAAGAAATATGAACTAGAGAGAGAATCATTAGAGAGTGGGATAATCATTAAAGAGTGAGCGCCAAGAAGATATTATTTAATTTGACCAAAGGTTTATTGTGGCTCATATGAGATAATAAATACCAGAGTGTATCAAGTCCAGCTCCTGGCAGGAAACAGAAGGGGTAAACAGAGCATATCATGAAGCGATGACAGACCAAGGTGGGCAGGGTTTGGGGAACCAGCACAAGGGAGGCGAAGGCCCAGAACCTGGAAGAGTGGGGTGCCGTGGCCCCCCAGCGAGCGGCCAGACTGGCAGGAGGGTGCGTGCTGGGCAGGACTATGCCTCAGCTCGGAGGAGGAAACCACTGCTGCTTGAACCTGGCAGGGGTAATGTAGTGGGGAAGTCGATGTCCCACCCTGCCTCCTGTCCTTGTTTCCTGTGGGAACCCACTGTCCAAATCCAGCAGGCAAGGGAACTGGTCGCTGTGGAGGTTGAGCTCAACCTTTTACCTCTCGGGACAGAGCAGGTTGGAGAGTGGATCTGAAGGGCGCGTGGAGAGCGTCCAGAATGCAGGGGACTGGGAAAGGAGAAGATGGACTACTGTTTGGGGCTTAGTGGACTGAGGAGCAGAAAGGTAGCCAAGGTGGAGGCGTGGAGACATATGTTACTTGGACAGATCACTACCAACCACCCAGTTGTTAACATTGCATTTTATGCCAGTAAATGAAAAGCAGAAGTCCCTGACTCTTTGGTTTGGGAAATAACTTTAACAGAATTCGTTTGAGTTCAGCAAGGTTGATCTTAGTTTTCTGAGATAGAACTCAGTTGAAAATCGATCAGGTAGGTATTCACTGTATGCCTGGTATGTGTCAAGCTCTGCTAGGTGATGTGGGGATATAAAAAGGATAAGATCCGATCCTTTTCCTTGATAATTCGTGGGCAGACTGAGGAGCTCCAACGTGGAGGTGTGAAAAGGTAGTGCCGAGCACACTGGCGGTGCCAGCATAGGCCAGATTCCTATCAGTCACACGTTTTCTTCCCCTATGAGAGGGTGCTCCAGTGGCCTTTACGTTAGAAAAAGAAGCAGATTTTTGGCAGCGCAGGAAAAAAAATTCTATTTCCATATTCTGGTTCCAACTCTCCTCCCCCACTCCCTTCGGTTTGTTTTAAAAATTTGACAGCTAATTAAAGTGTCGTTTGGCTGGAAATGCATTTAAACTCTTTAACTGAGGTTTTTTTGTGTGTTTACATGAATCCCGGAATATTCTCATCTTTTCACTTTTTCAACTTACGTTTTTTGACAGGCCGATTAAGTTAAAATGAGGTCTTTAGGGTGGGCCCTAATCCAGTATGACTGGTACCCTTCTTAAAAGAGGAAATTTGGACACAGAGACAGAAGTACCCGGCGGGAAGATAATGTGAAGAGACAGGGAGGAGGCCAGACAAAGGCAGAGGCAGGTTGGGGTTACACTGCTGCAAGCCCAGGGACGTCTGGGGCCACCAGAAGGTGGAGGAGATGGGAAAGATCCTTCATCCACAGATCTCAGAGGGTGCGTGTCCTTGCCAACAGCTTGATTTCCAACTGTAGCCTCCAGGATGATGAGAGAATACATTTCTGTTCTAAGCCGCCCAGTTTGTGGTACTTTGTTATGGCAGATCTAGGAAACTAACATACCCTCCAAATCTCAGCTCATCGTAAAGATGGATTCCATCAGTAGCTAATTCTAAATTCTTTTCTAAAACTATTAGTGAGAAGAATGTAAAAGTTGGTGGCTATTAAAAAGCCCTTATTTTGGATTTGAGACTCTTTACTGAGCTATTTTGATTAAAAACAAATATTTTATTTTTTCTTATTATATGAAATATCTGATAATTTATTAAATATTACAATTAATGTATTATAAACATGCCAGGTGGTAAAGGGTAGGAGAAATCGATCCCTTTTTTTATAGTTTATATTTCTTTAGCTGGGTTTTAGTCACCCCGCTTTTCATTTATGGCTCTCTGTACCCTTCCTGTGAATAAGTTGATAGTCATTCTCATGTTATTAAAGCTATCAAAAAAGCATTCTAAGTTTCAGAAGATATATAGATGTTGAAATGGCCTGTGATTTAGGTTGTTTCTATACACTGATAGTCTGTCTAGGCCACCCTTTTACTCAGATTTCTCCATTTTGAATGCTAAAGCTTAGCAGTTGAAATACAGTCTAGGCTGGGTGGAAGCCTCTTCCTCGTTCTAATACTGAGGCTGGGTAAGGTAATGTCTTGACCATGTCTAATGTACTATATATGTATTATTTCTGTCCCTGATTTTTTAAAAAAATTGCAAAAGCAATATATCCTCTTGTAGAAGAATAAGACATACAATCAAAATAGCTGAGTTTTTTTCTTTATCCAAGGATTAGCTGGACTGTATAAAGAAGTGAAATTCGTTTATGTGACAGGTATTTATAAAGTGCCTGCTCGGTGCCGTGTACTGTTCTAGGCTCGTGAGATGCATCAGAACACGTGAAGATCCCTGCCCTCATGTTTTAGGCAGCAGGCATGCCCTGTGGGCCAAGTTGAAAATGCAGGGAGGTGGCGGCAGTGCTCCCTTCTCGCCACAAGGCGGTGGCCTTGTACAGCACAAAGCCACCACCTGCCTCCTGGAGGGCCTGGGGTGGGTGGGTTGACACCCCTGATACTGCCTTTGAACTCTGGGGGGTAGAGTGGGATGGTTTAACCCCGTCCCTTTGTTATGTTAACTTACAGTAAGGTCATAAGCAGCTATATAGAGTGAGAGATTATGAAATTACCGTAATGAGTCTTTTGGGTGGTCATAATTAATTCCTACATATTTTTACACGTGAGCCATGTAGTTTCCTGTCTTCTTTACCATGTTTGAGTAATATACAGTTTAGTAATAGAAGAAAAAAATTAAAAATTAACTGCAAAGAAAAAGCTTTATGCCACCAATGATTTTATCTCAGTTTTTGTTCATTTTGTTTCTTTTTGTCTGTGACCATCTGCAGTTCACATTTCATTCATAATTATATATGTTTTCATTTAACTTTGTTACAAAAGGCAGGTATGTATTTTTCAAAGTATAGCCCTTGATTGATATAGTTGGTTTCTTGGGTGGCCAGGATTAGTGGGACAAAATAAAGAATTCCAGTGAAAGTCATGTTGTGGCATAATACATCCCACCCCAGTTTCTAAGAAACCCGTTTTAAGAGAAGCTTTGCCAGCTGTTTCACAATCGTTAACTGAACATTTAGCTTTAGGTTTTAATCTCCCTTCTAGGGCAAAGGTCTCTAGAAAATGTAGGCCTCCCTTTATTTTTCCAGAGCTTTTGGAATGCCTGCATTGTTCTTGGCACTGATCCCACCCCACCCCCACCCCCACCGCCAGTGTGTCGTCTGGGCTTTCCTTGCTGTCCCAGACCCCTAGGTCATAAAGCCACACCCCTTCTCTTTTGTCCATTGGAGGAAGTGTCTGGGAGCCACTTCTCTAGGGTGGAGTGATGCTCCATTTTTCCAGCATCTGCCCTATGAGGCGCTCTCAGGGCAGACTGCCTTGTACTGCCCTCCATTTTCCCGCTATTTTACATCCCTAGGGCTGGGTTCCGTTGTTTGCTGTTGCTGGCTGTGTGTTGATCTCATTTTGTTGGTGGTGAGAGATGCGGCTGTTGCCCTCAAGCAGTCCCTCTCAAACTCTGTTCCCAGGCCAGCAGTATCAGTCTCACTGGGAACTTGTTAGAAATGCAGATCCTCAGGCCTACTTCAGAGTCAGAAACTGAGGATGGGGCCCGGCAGGCTCTGCTTGGACAAGCCTTCCAGGGGATTCTGATGCACAGTAAAGTTTGAGAATCACTGTCCCCAGGCAGTGCTACTTTAATTAGGAGGTTACACCAGTAGCTCTGAGCACAAGCCCCCCCAGATCTTGGTATATGTTAGCATTACAACTGATGATATCTTAGTCCTTGAAGCCAAGGCACTTAAAACTTTAAAGTACCTGTTTCTTTTCTGTTTGAATGTCAGTATTTCTGTAGCATAATATTTTTTATTTAGAGTTGACAGTACGGTTGATTTCAGATTTATTAACATGGATGTCTTTTGGGATTTTCCTTGGCCCTTTGAGTCATCACCTGAACGAATGTGGTAGCGAGGGAGCGTTCCCTACCTCCCAGCTTTCACCGTGGCCACCTCTTGTCTCCATTGCCGCTGCTTTCACTTCTCCATTGACTGCGGCAGCAGCTGTTCCCGTGCAGTCAGTCTGCCCGTGGTGAGACGAGCTTTGTGAATCAGCCCGGCTGGCACCGTCTCCTCACTGAGCTGCCTTCTGCTTTTTATGGAGCAGATACAAGTCTGTGCCATGAGACTGTCGGGCTGCTCAGCCCTGCCTTCAGTCCTTTACATAACACGCTTTCTGAAAACCTTGAGTGCAAGTCTGGCAGTAAAATGAAGTCTTAAAAACAGAAAACAGAGAACAAAAAGGTGCTGTCCGCCATGGGCCAAACACGGACAAAACTTAAAAAGCAGGACTTTTAGAAGATTGGTTATTCAAGGACTGGTTATGTGAATAATCCTACCCAAGAAATCAGGTTTTCCTAAGAGGAGATTAAGCAAAATGGATGCTCAGGAGAGATTAGTGATTTGAAATACTGAATATTCTTATGTCTCTTCTAGATCTGGAAAGGAAAGAGCAAGAGTTAGAGCAACTGAGAATGGATTGTGAGCACTTCAAAGCCCGCCTGGAGTCTGTGCAAGAGGACAGCGTGAGAGAGAAGAAGGTACGATGCTCACAGGGTCCCTGTAAAGGACCAGCACTGCGGCCGTGACCACAAAGTGGTGCTGGCCACAGTCCAGCCCTTAAGCCTCAAGACATTGCATTTTTACATGTATTTATTCTGAATGGGTTGGAAAATAGTTGATCGTTTGGATTTTACAACCATTTAATGTGGGGGATTATTTACTTGGTGCCTTTTAATAGTCACTTACTGTTAATTCAGTGTTTAAAAGCCCGATCCAAGTTATTAAAACTCATGCATACAATGATTTATAATCAGAGATAAATATATTAAATAGAAACATTTGTAATTAACTTCACACATCATTTACTGATATTTTAGAAATAACCAATTATATTTCATTTTAATATTTGGGGAGACTAATAATATTTCTTAAAAATTATACATTTTTTTGCACGGAATAAGTTATTTCCTCTTCTATAAAACTCGAACTCTTCTGCCACTTCTGCTGAAATTTGGAGCTTGAATTTTTATTTTCGTATAGTAAAGTAGTAATAGTCCTAGCGACAGAAGCTGGGATGTGTTGTTAACCGTGTGCTGGCAGGTGGTCAGCAGCTGTCCATGCATCTCACTTGTTTCTCCCAGCACAGCTGGGTCAGCAGGTGCCGTTAACCTGCCGGAGTGCGAGGAGGCTGGTCCCAGGCCCCGCTGCCGTGCGCCAAGCTCTGTGTCACGCTACCTCCTTGTGTGGAGGAGTTCTGAAGGTCTGTGGCTGCAGTGGAGGTTTTCCAAAACTGATGGATTTTGTACAGCCTTTATTTTCCCCCCACGTATTTGTTAATTGTTTATTTATCAAGAAAAACTATTCCTTAGCCCAGATATTCATAGTTCTTAGTTTCATAGTTTAGGAACACAGGTAAGTGACAAACTGCCATGGAAATCAACCCAAAGACATTCTTTACATTCCAGAATCGTTTTGCACTCTGAAAGACAGTAGCTTTCCTCATCGCCTCAAAATCTTTTATGGAATCATAAATCCTGTAGACATCTGCATGTGCCTTCTTTCTTGGTTCAGCCACAGCAAACTTATAGAAAGCTGCAGCTCCCAGAGATAACAATGAATGCTCCAGCAATATGAAATTGCAGACACTTGGCCAGAAGGCCATGCATCTGAGGTTTCATCAAAGAACTGGAAGCCACGGTTGTTTTTCTCCTTGAGAAAGATGGCTCAACAACATCTTTCCAGACTGATGGAGAAATGGACTGTATAGACTTTAATACCGAGCAAGTAGAGAAGACCAGGGAAAGAGTTTTAGTCTCACAACTGAGTTAGGTTGAGTGTCACACATTGAAAGCTGAAATTCTAGCTCAGTCATGTTCTATTCAGATCATGATACACTAAGATGGACGCATGGTTAATTTGTCTGGACCTAAAAGTTTCATTGTCTGAAGGAAGTTGACCAGCAGGCAAGAAGGAATTTGATAAACGTGAACAGTGCAATCCATTGGTTCTGTACTCCTTAAAATACCAAGACATCCTTGTTAAGGTTGAAGCCTAAATTGGGCAGAATCTTAGATTTCCTATTTTTTAAAATTGATAAGCATAGGAAAAAATGCATGTTTGGCTGGCATTTTAGATGTAATGCTTAAAAATAAGCCACTCAGGGAAAGTGCCAGAATAGAGGAAGAAATGGCTGTGGTAAAGTAGTGTCAGATCATCAGCATGTTATTGCCCAGACCCTCTGACCTTAGTTAAAATGTGGGAATATTTTAGGTTAAACCATTACCTATTTCCAGTTAAGCCTCCTGCTTAACAGTCCCGCCAATTTAATACAGGTTGGAGCCCCTGCAAGTTTGCTGTGACAAGGCCCTGTCTCTTCCTGCTGTAGGGAACTGGCAGTTCCCTTTTCTGTGGCCTTTTCTGCCCAGGTCTGTACAGATCTTGAGGCTGGACTCTGGAAGCTTATTTTAGAGTTGAGGAACTAGGAAAGAATCCAGGGCTAGATACTCAATTACAGTATTGCTAGTAAGTACTTCAGTTGGGGTAAAAGTCATTAAGGAGAAGGCAGACATCACTGAATCCAGCATGTGAGGAAAGATCAGAAAACAAAGTGTGGACTCAAAATTATAAAGGAGATGCTGGGTGAGAAGCAGCGCCTAACCCTCTAGAGGTTCGTCACTGGGACAAGAAAAGCTTGGTTCGTGCCCTCCGTTGAGGTGTGTCCTCAGTGACAGTCGAATGGGGTCAATTTGGGCCTAGTTGGGCCTTGTTGTGATCTAAGGGGTGGGCCGGGAGAGTCCTGGCAATAGCAGCCTTTGAACTCACGAGAAGAAGGCGCCAGTGAAGCTGTTGGAGGATGTCTGAATTACTCTTTGAAGGACTGTGCTGCTCCTGTAGGGCTAGCTGAGACCTTCCACAACGTCTCTGCTGGCACAGCGTTTAGTGCCTGGCCTGCTTTCCCGTGCGCGTGGACTTGCTTCAGACAACGGGCAGAGTCACAGCGTTCTCTCTAAGGAGCCATGTTTCCCCGGCTTACCTATGGCTTCATCCTCTGTGTGTTTTCTTAGGGCAGCATCTTTCATAGTCAGTAAACTTAAATATGGACTGCTATTTTTTCACTATCTATATTTTTAATTTGTTAGGAAAGAGTTGCTGCTTTTGTGATGATAAATGGGAAGTTGTTGCAAACGTTGTATGTTCTTTCAGGAAAGTTTTTAAAGAAAAATTAACTGATAGTATAGTTCAGTTATTATAATCAGAAATGAACTACACAAAGATTTTAAAGGAATCTTTAAAATTGTGTGCTTGCTACCCTGTTATGTATGAGTATCCGCTTTAGGTAAATATATCAGAGTTTGATTATTGTTTCTTTTTAAAATACAGCTTTATTGAGGTGTATTTTGTATACCATAAAATTCATCTGTTGTAAAAGTCTAGTTTGATAATTTTTAGTAGATTTATGCAGTTATACAACTGTCACCCAAACCAGTTTGTGTTTTAGTTAAGACACTTTTTGAAATAATTATAGATTCACAGAAAGTTGCACAAAGTCCAGGGAGGCCCAATACCCTTTACCCAGTTTCCTCCAGTGGTAAATAGCTTTCACAGCTACAGTTTAGGGAAACCAGGAGACTGACATTGGTGCCATCCACAGTGCTTGTGCAGGTTTCACCAGTTTTACCTAGACTTGTTTGGAGTTCACCAGTTTTGCCTGCACTTACTTATGTGTGTGAGCATAGTTCTGTGCCGTTTTATCATGTGTAGATTCATGAACTCCCCTCCGCACTCAACATACAGCACCGTTGCATCACCACAGAGACCCCGTTGCGCTACCCCGGTGCACCCATGCCCAGCCGCTTCCCCACGCCTGCCTCCTGGCAGCCACTGATGTATACAGTTGCCACACGGTATCTGTCTAATTCTCTTATTTCAAGAATGCCATAGAAATGGGATAATTCAGCCTATAACCTTTTGATACTGACTTTTTTCACTCAGATCCTTCCAAGCTGTTGCATGTATTAATAGTTTGCTTCTTTTGATTGCTGCATAGCATCCCAGGGTATGGAAATATCACAGTTTAAATGTTCTCCCATTGAAGGACATTTGGGACATTTGGGTTGTTTCCTTTTTTTTTTTTTTTTTTTTTTTGCTATTGTGAACATGTGTGTATAGGTTTTTGTGTGAATATATGTTTTCATTACTCTGGGATAAATGCCCTAGAGTGCGATTGCCGGGTTCCGTGTCAGGTGCATGTTTAGTTTTGTAAGAAATTACCAAATTGTTTTCCAGAGTGGCTGTACCCTTTTACATCTCACCAGCAAAGCATGAGTGATTCACTTCCTCCACACCCTAATTAGCATATGGTGTTCTCACTATTCTTTATTTTAGCTGTTCTGATAGATGTGTTGTAGTGATTCGCATTTCCCTGTTGGCTAATGATGTTGAACATCTTTTCATGTACTTATTTGTTGTCTATATATTCTCTCCTGTGCAATATCTGTTTGTGTCTTTTGCCCATTTTCTAGTTGGATTTTTTTAACTGTTAAATTTAAAGTGTTCTTAATATGTTCTAGATAAAAGTCCTTTATTGGATATATGGTTTGCAGATTATTTTCTCCCAGTGTGTGGCTTGTCTTTTCTTCTTCCTCACGGGGTCTTTCACAGAGCAGAAGTTTTACATTTGGATGAAGTTCAACTTGTTGATTTTTGTTTCTATGGATTGTACTTTTTGTGTTATGTCTAAGAACTTTTCACCTAACCCTAGGTCCCAAAGATTTTCTCCTGTTTTTTTTCTAACAGTTTTATATTTTTATGTATTTTGTTTATGATTCGTTTTGAGTTAAGTTTTGTATAAGATGTGAACTTAACGTTGAGGCTCATTTTTTTTTTTCACCTATGATTGTCCATGGTATTTTTGGCCTTTTAGATTTTAGCCATTTTAGTGGGTGTAATGGTATCTCATTGTGGTTTTAATTTGCATTTTCCTCATGACTAATTTTCTTGAACATTTTTTCGTGTGTTTATTATCCATTCATGTATTTTCTTTGGTTAAATGTTTATTTAAATCTTTTGCCTTTTTAAAAAAATTTTCTTTGTCTGAGTTGGGTCTTCGTTGCAGCGTGCGGGCTTTCTCTAGTTGCAGCGAGCGGGGGCTACTCATTGTGGTGGCTTGTTGCAAAGCACGGGCTCTAGGCGTGCGGGCTTCAGTAGTTGTGGCATGAGGGCTCAGGAGCTGTGGCTCTCGGGCTCTAGACCACAGGCTCAGTAGTTGTGGTACACGGGCTTAGTTGCTCCGCGGCATGTGGGATCTTCCCAGACCAGAGCTCAAACCTGTTTTTCCTGCATTGGCAGGCGGATTCTTAACCACTGCGCCACCAGGGAGGTTCCGCCTATTTTTAATTTAATTTGTCTTATTTTTGAGTTGTAAGAGTTCTTTATATATTCTTCATACAAGTCTTTTTTTCAGATATAGAAATATTTTCTTTTAGTCCATGGCTTGTCTTTCTACCTTCTTACTCATGTCTTTTGAAGAGTAAAAGTTTTAAATTTTGATGAAGTTCAATTTATAATTTTTTTTTTTTTTTTGGCTGCACTGTGCTGCTTGCGGGATCTTAGTTCCCGGACCCTGGCAGTGAAAGCACTGAGCCCTAACCACTGGACCACCAGGGAATTCCCAGCAATTTATAATTTTTTAATGGTTTTAATTTTTTAATGGTATGATTTTGTTGTGATATCTAATAAACATTTGCCTAACGCAAGGTCACAGAGGTTTTCTTCTAGAAATTTTACATTTAGGTCTATGATTCATTTTGAGGTTTTTTTTTTTCATGTATGAATATCCAGTTGTTTCAGCATCATTTGTTGAAAATACTACTTTTTCCCTTGAATTGCCTTGGCAGCTTTTAAAAAATCAGTTGCCATACGTGTCAGTGTTTCATTGATCTGTATGTTTATCCTTATGCCATTACCACAGTGGTTTGATTTCTGTAGATTTATTTTGTTTTGTTTTGTTTTTAAATCAGGTGGTGTTAGTCCCCTAACACTGCTTTTCCTTTTCAAACTTTTTTTTTTGCATTTCCATATGAATTTTAGAATCAGATGATCACTTTGTGCAAGTAAGCCTGCTGAAATTTTGATAGGGATTGTGTTGAATCCGTAGATCAGTTTGGGGAAAATTACCCTCTTACCAATATTGAATCTTCCAACCCTTGAACATGGTATATATGCTTCCATTTATTTGGATCTTTACGTTTTCTCAATAATGCTTCGTAGTTTTTACTGTACAGGGCTTGAACTAATTTTCTTAAATTTGTTCCTAAGTATATTCTCATTTTTGGTGTCGTTGTGAATGGAATTATTCTCTTTGAGTTCCTCTTGATATTACTGTACTGTCTGTGCAGCCCTGTGTCAGGGCATATCTGCCTGTAGCCACCGGATGTGACCATAGAAGACAGTTCTGACGGTCACTCTCAACAGTTCTTGTTGATCTTAGAGAAGAGCCACCGTAACCAGACTATTCAGCATGCAGCCTACTTCAAGTGTGAGAAAAGCCAAAATTCTGAAGGAAATGCTGTGATACAGTTTTTGCATATGTCACCTCGGCTTGAGTGGCTGAAGCGCAAATCTGGGAATCTAGGCAACTGTTGTGATGAAGCCAGATATTAAAAACCCAGAGTTAATAAATCACGTAAAGCAGTTTTACCATGTGTCATAGGCTCAGTGACCACTTTTCTCCTAAAGTAAATGTGACTATATGTATGAAGGTGTATGAAGCTCTGATTACCAAATGCATTGTCCCCAGGTAGATATGAATGCCACCCTAGGCCAAGTTACAAAGTCAACAAAGTTCGATTTGTGGTCCGCTGCTCCCTTTTCTCCACTAGGCGAAAAGCCCCCTCTACTTTAATTGTCCTGCACTTACCTCCATAGAAGAAAAAGCTAAAACATCTCATATGCTTTAACTCTGTGGGCTATTGAGCTAATTATACTTTGGTATAAATGAAGTTAGGTTTTTGTATTTTTTTTTTAAGGCCATAGGCACGGTTACAGGAGAGGGATAGCTCTTTCTTTTTTAAAAAATGAATTAGTTTATTTTTGGCTGCGTTGGGTCTGTGTTGCTGCGTGCAGGCTTTCTCTAGTTGCGGTGAGCAGGCTTCTCATTGCGGTGGCTTCTCTTGTTGCAGAGCACGGGCTCTAGGCACGCGGGCTCAGTAGTTGTGGTACACGGGCTTAGCTGCTCTGCGGCATGTGGGATCTTCCCGGACCGGGGCTCGAACCCGTGTCCCCTGCATTGGCAGGCAGATTCTTAACCACTGCGCTACCAGGGAAGTACCAGGTTTTTGTATTTTTGAGTTTATCTATTATTAAGTAAGGAAATGCTCTCATCTTTTAAGGGAACTTCAGGTAACAAGGAATAGTGAAACTGGTGTTGACAGTTGGGGCGGGCAGGAAGCCCCACATCACCCAAGACCCACCTGAAGGTGAACCTTTAGGAGTGCTTGTGTGGTCAGAGGTGACATCAGGGGGACAGTTCACTTGTTAAGAGCCCTGGCTTCAGAAGCCCAGTGCTGGTGGGAGGCTGAGAAATCTTGCCTGGCCTCCGTCTTCTTGTTACGCTGGTGCTTAGCTTGCTGGTTCAGGGCGCGCCAGGGAGGCCCTTCCTTCCCACTCCTCTCCTGCCTCTGCTCCCGTCTTTCCTGCCTGGTCTTGGCTGTGTCACATGGCGTTTTTACAGTGGAGTGAGCCACTTGGCGGTGGCAGGCACCTTTATTAGAAATACTGCTCTACGTGGGGACTGCTGGGTTAGCTTGTTACTTTCTTCGGGTGTCCTAGTTGGTGCTGTCCTGGGTATAGCCACTTGGGACCTGAGATGCCTCATCGTCCATCTTACTTAAAAGAAGATGAGTTCAAGTCTTTGGCAGTATTTATAAACTCTAATGCGGTAGTATGTTCTTTTCTGTGGCTGTTATTTTTGCCTCTGAAGTTTTTTAAAACCTTATGCATTATGCCTTTCTAAGGGCTAGTTTACATTTGCCAGCTGTTTACTATATTCCATGTGCATTTCTTTTCTTTAAACATATCTTTGAAAGAGGAAACACAATAGAGGTATTTTGAGGTTGAATGCTGTCCATTTTTCTGATTTTATTTTGTTTTGATTTCAGGAGAAACTGGCTCTTCGACAGCAGCTGAATGAAGCAAAGCAGCAGCTCCTGCAGCAGGCAGAGTACTGTACAGAAATGGGTGCAGCAGCCTGTACCGTTCTGTGGGATGTCTCCAGCAGTGAAGGAGTGGTCAAAGCCATTCTGGGAGGAGTAAGCACGCCCGCGGGCTGTCTGGACATTGTTGAGTAGTGCAGGACACAGTGCATCTATTAAGGCGCCTACAGACTAAATCCATTTCTTCTGCTCATCAGATAGTTTTGGAATACCATCTCTGTAGGGCCCACGGTAACTGGTCTCCGGGGGATATGTAAAATGAATGAAATAAGATCCCTTCTCTCCCAGAATCTGTATGGTGTTGGTGGAGGTAGTTCCACTTCAGTAGTATTACTTGACATTATATGCATTTAACAGAGTTTAAAGTGCTTTTACGTATGTTATTCCAGGGCTAATATAATATTTAATTGCCTGAATGTTATACGTTATATGTTAACAGCATGTGAGTGCACACAGACATCAAGGAACTTCACAGAGGAAGAGAGATTTTAAATGAACCTCGAGTAACTTGCACAGGCAGCAGTGGCAGGAAGGGAAGAGGGTCCCTCAGGAGGGGAGAAGAGAGCAGTCAGCGACCTGGAGCGAGACATAGGGACAGTGTGGGGGTCACGTGACACAGGGTGGGGGGTCAGCGTGGTCGAGGATTTGTCCAGTGGGTGCTAGGACGGGATTCCTTAAGGCTTTTTGAGTGAAAAAGTGATGGGACAGGCGGGGAATTCGGGCAGCTCAACCTGACAGTGAATGAGGAGGGAGGGCGGGTGGGGTTGTGGGTGTGGAGACTGGCCAGGAAGACTACGTGGAAGGCCGCCCCCCAATAGCATAGGGGGTGGAGAGCTGTGTGGGTGAGGCAGGACTTGTGACAGTGTGGTCTCCAGGGCGGAGAGGACTGAAGGAGCCCGGGAGGACTGTTATCTGACCCTGGGAGAATCGAGTGGTCCTGAATGGCAAACCATCCGTCAAGGGCGGATGGTTGGCGGGAGGCCAGTAGTGTGTTACTCATCATTTGCAGAAATACAAACAGTGGAGGGACTAAATGTATTTTAAAGTTTATTGAGCTTTTCTTAAGGTGTAACTTACGTGTCGTA
The DNA here is from genome assembly GCF_964341445.2 of Mesoplodon mirus. Taxonomy (NCBI): domain Eukaryota; kingdom Metazoa; phylum Chordata; class Mammalia; order Artiodactyla; family Ziphiidae; genus Mesoplodon; species Mesoplodon mirus. The sequence goes on along the minus strand of NC_138982.1, from coordinate 144,941,101 downwards.
AAATTCATTTATTTGTAAGTGTACAACTTAGTGTTTTCTAGCTAAGTTTTGGAGGTGTGTAATCATCCCCACAATCCAGTCTTAGGATATTTATATCACCCCATGCAGTTCCCTTGTGACATGTGTAAATGCACTGGTTTTCAAACTATTCCTTAGAACCCTGCCCCTGCCAAGGAAATGCTTTCAAGGTTCTGGGAACTTGGAAACTCTTTTTGCCGAGTAATGGGGACTGAAGCTGTCAGATGAGCCTGTTGCTGTCTTTTACATGTTGCGGTTTCAGTTAAGATTTTATCTGAAAAACAATTTCTGCCAAAGGTTTGAAGACCTCTGGTTTCATGCCTAGAATAGAGAACATATTTTTCTAGTATATTTCTAGTATATTTTTGGGTGAATTCAACCCAGTACTTCTATCATTGTATAAATTTGAACTGTTTCCTTCATGTATTTTACTGTATCAGTCTTCAGGGTAATTTTTCTACATGCCCCAAACTTCTTTTTTCTGATCTTTTCATTGGGAAGTTTTAATGAAGGAATAGATTTTAAAACATTGCTTCTGTAATTAAAACCAGAGTCTTTCCTCTGTGTCCTGCACTTTGAAAGTGTTTTCCTACTGGTATTTGTGAAAGGGTGTGACATTTCCATTTCTGAACTTTCAGGATAAAGCTTTGAAGTTTTTCAACATCACCGGTCAAACAATGGAGAGTTTTGTGAAGTCACTGGATGGGGATGTCAAGGAGCTGGATTCTGCTGAAAATCAGTTTGTTTTTGCTTTGGCTGGAATCGTAACAAGTGAGTAATTCTCTTCAAACGTAGTGACTTTCAGAAGTGAGTTACAGAGCAGTGATCACAGTCGGGGTGTGTGTGTATAAACACCTCTCAGGAACATTTCAAATAGGCTTCTGCCCTGGAGAATCTGACTCAGTAAATTGGGGGTAGGGACCAGGTGTATGTTGTGGAACATCACTCCAGGTGATTCTGATAAGTATTGGTGAGTAAGAACGAGTAGTCTTAGGGAGAACAGGATGCGTTTGCATGTTCTGGTCAGTTCTCTACGTTGACAGAAGTCAAAACTGTAAGTTTAGCTACTTGTTATTTGGAATCATCATCATTTACTAATGTCTAGCTAAAGTAAAAGCCTTAAGCAGAGCTTAAGTTAAACTCTTGCTGTTGTTTTGGTGTTGTAACTAAAGAATTCCAAAACCCTAAATTGTCTCTTTAATAAATTTTCCCCAAAGATTATAGTTAGGTAGAATTCTATGGCAAAACTGCTGTAAAGGATAAAGGCAGACGGCTATATAATTAATACTAATATCTTCAAATAGTAGGAGGTGGTATATACTAGGGAGTATTAAGGCTTTTTGTTCTAAAGTCAATGAAATAGTTAAAGATAGAGCTATGACTTATTTTCTTACATTGCTTTTTCATCTCTGCGTATGCTCTGCTGTTCTCTGCTGTTAATGCGAGGGGAAATGTTACATTTCTTCATCTACTGAAATCCTCACGAAGCAGATCTCATGTAGATGATTTCTTCTTAATCCCTTAGAAATTGGTGATATTCTTCTGGGGCAGACGTTGAGACGCGGATGGTGTTCAGGCCAGTCCTGATTTAGCCCGGCACTTTATCCGCTGGAGGACTGCAGCATGCACTTCCATCATAGCGCCGTCAGCTGGTGGAGGCTTGCACTGCTCCACCTGTTAATATTCCTTTAAGGTCTCTTTTTTAGCAGAAGGTATTTGCAGATTTGATGGTTAGATTCTCTGCTATTTGCAAGTGACCTCAAAGGTCTGAGATGTATGTGACTTTTCATTCTGCTGAGTTGTGAGTTTGAGCTGCTTGAATTGCCAGCCTGTTGCCCCGCAGACAAGCTCAACCTGGCTTTGTTTTTCCCTGCCTGGTCGTGGGCATGTCCACATTCCCCTTACACGCTGGTGAATCGTACGGGATGATTCCGTGCTATGTTGGTGCTGCTTTCCAGAGGCATTGGGGCCTTATGTGTGTCAGATACCAAGACTGTCCCACGGGGAGTAGGCAGTACAGCAGACACCTTGGTTAGCTGTCAGATAGATCCTCTGCCTTCTAAAACAACCATTCTTCTTTTAAGTTTACCTACGGTAAACTCACCCATTACAGTTTTTTTCTCACCTTTTTGCAGTCCTGTGAGTTTTGACAAATGCATGCGGTCATGTCAGCACCACCGTGAAGACATGGAGCAGTCCCACCGCCTCCGTCTCGTCTCCCCGTCTGCACTACCCCTTCCTTTTGTAGCCAGCCCCTCTGCCCACCAGCAGCCCCAGGCAGCCGCTCGTCTGGCAATTTGCTACACCTTTTAGCTGATTTTTCTGGCTGGCTTATCTGGCATCCAGCGCCTGCTCCAGGTGAGCAAGTGCTTGCCTCACAGGTCTCCTTGCAGCACCTGCCTTTTCTTATTTTTCATATCAGTTGGTTGACCTTCAGCCTCAACTCTGATGTGTTCGAGATAAGTTGTGATTTTTTGAATTATCTAAACTGCCCCTTTTAAAGAATGGAGGTGTAGCTCTTTTCAGTTTACTGTATCCTAAGCAAAAACTGGATGTCAAGGATTTGTTTAAACATTGAAATTTCTTACTCATCCATAGTCACTGTTCTTAATAATAGATTAAAATAGTATAAAGGGTCTGGATTTTCAGGCCCAGCTAGTCCACTTCCCAGGATGTCAATTCTTTGGACTTTATTTTCCTTATCTGTGAAGTGGAATAGTAATACCTGCTCTGACTACCTTACACATTGTTGTGAATGTTACTGAGCTATGGTGAAGTGGTAACACACTGTAAACCAAGGTCCTGTTTGACATGGGGGTGCGACTGTTTCCAACAACTCTTTTGTAAAAAATACATTTATTTATTTATTTATGGCTGCACTGGGTCTTTGTTGTTGGGTCTTCATTGCTGCGTGCAGGCTTTCTCTAGTTGCGGCAAGTGGGATCCGCTCTTCATTGTGGTGCACGGGCTTCTCATTGTGGTGGCTTCTCTTGTTGCAGAGCTCGGGCTCTAGGCGCACGGGCTTCAGTAGTTGTGGCTTGCGGGCTTTAGAGCGCAGGCTCAGTAGTTGTGGCTCACGGGCTTAGTTGCTCCACGGCATGTGGGATCTTCCCAGACCAGGGCTTGAACCCGTGTCCCCTGCATTGGCAGGCGGATTCTTAGCCACTGTGCCACCAGGGAAGTCCCTCCAACAACTTTTATAAGTGGACAAATATAGAACTTAAAAGAAGATGGCAAATTATTACCACAGCCCTGTGAAGATTAACTTGCTTAGCTTGCAAGTGGAAAACTTATTTTTCAAACTACTTTTTGACTATTTGAAAGTCATATTTGCACTCCTTGCCTCTTAATTCTGGGTTTATTCATTCAAACAATGTTAGGTAATGATTACAGAATCAAAATTACCTTTTTTTTTTTTCTTTTTTGCCACACTGCGTGGCTTGCAGGATCTTAGTTCCCCGACCAGGATGGAACCCAGACCCTGGCAGTGAAAGCACCGAGTCCTAACCACGGGACTGCCAGGGAACTCCCCTAAATTACTTCTTGATTGTTGATAATTTATGGCAGGACTGGATCCAGCTTATCTTTTGTGGATGTAACAGTCCCACAGAGTTGACAGCAGAGCGCCCTGGGTCAGTGAGCAGCACTGCTCCTGGCTCCTCCAGCTCAGGGGAGCAGTGTGGTGGGTGGGTGGGTGGGAATGAGGCCCAGTGTCCAGTTCTGCTTCTACCACTGACCAGACCTGTGTTCTTGACTCTGTGACCCTCAGCTTCATCTTCTGAGAAAAGAGTCTTAGACCCCAGATGATGATTAAGGTCTACCCCAGCCCTGGACTTGTGTGGCTGCTTTGAGAAAAGGGGACCTTGAGCCTCGCCTCCTGGATCAGGTGACAGGCTCTGAGCGGCAGTGGGTCTTTGGTGTGTGCCATGTCATTGAGTTAATGTCCCTAGAGCAGTGCTTCTCAGCCTCGGCAGTTGAATTCTCTGTTATGGGGAGTGTTCTGTGCATTGTAGGAGTTCAGAAACATCCCTAGACTCTGCCCATTAGAGGCCAGAAGCAACCCCAGGTGTGACACCTGAGAATGCCTCCAGATGTTGCCAGTTGTCTCCTGGGGGCAAAGTCATCCTCCCTTGCCACTTTGAGACCACTGCCCTAGAGCACCGCCTTAACCCATCGTGTACATAGACAGAAAGGTTTATGATACTCCTGGATATTAGAGGTAATTGTTGAGAGAGATTTTGAGATTTCTGAAGGCTGTTTTGGTTTCTCTGTCCCCTGGGCATGCTTCTGACATGTTTGATTTAGTCTAGTCATATAACTGGTCTTGCCAATTCAGGAGAATTTGGTATCTGTTATCTACAATATCCAGTTAATCACAGAAATTCTCAATCATCTTTCAGTGGTTTGTCTTGGATAATTTGGGTTACTGTGTAATCTTTCCTTAGATAATGCCCTTCCTTCAATTGCCAGAGTATGGCCTAGATAATGAGCTGTTGTTTTGTGGAATTAGAGTGTTTCTTTGGAAGCTCATCTCCCTTTTTAGCACCCTCAGTGAGGAGATAAACACAGTCAGCCTTAGAGTTTTCCAGACTAATGGAAGGTAAGAGGAGGTTATGTGTGTGTTGGATCAGAAGGACCCCACAAAGAGCTGCATTGTATACTTAAGATCTGGGATTAAGACTTGAGAGAAGCAGGATAGAACTTCAGTGAATCCCTGGGGACATAACTTTCAGGGTGAATTGTTGATTTTTCTAGGTGAAGGCAAGTAAATTGGCCAATTTTATAGAATGTGACAGTAAAGAGACCTGAGCATTAATCTGTTCCTGTAAAGAAGTGGCTGCAGGCAGGACGGAGAAGAGGAATTGTTCACAGATTTTGGACAAATCCATATCCTCAACCATTAGAGTCTTTTTAAACAGGTAGCATTAAGCGATTTGGGGGCTGGTACAAGGAATTACGAGTCCTTTTTCTATTAAGCTGGTCATTGGTGGCCTGTGGCCTTCCGTGGCTTCAGCTCTAGAGAAGATGAGGTAAAGATGAGAAGAATCATCTGCAGTCTTTTGGCTTTTGCCCCAGTTGTTTAACTCTGTCCATAGAACCTTTTACTGATAGGGATTCTGGGACTATAGTTAAGTTTTTGGTTATTTCTTGAATCTTACAGAGTATGGGCAAATAATATTCAGATCAGCTGTAATTTGTGTATAGGAGAATTTTCTGGGACTTCTAAAAATTATCCTTCTGTAGGGCCTTTTCTTTATCTGTTCCATTTACAAAATAAACGTCTGTCCGTTAAACTTTGCAGGGGCTGTGTCCCAGAGAAGAAGGAGTATCTTTTTGATAATGGTCTCAGAGTCACAGTTACAGGTTGGGAGAAACGAAAGGTGCTGGGAGTCTTTCTTTCCTGAGCGTGCAGTTGCGTGTTAAGGGAAAGAATGTGAACAAGTGGAAAGAACAGGAATTACGCTTGTAGATGAGCCGTAGGAAAGTTGGGGGTTCTGCTTGGAGCTGTTTCCTTCATGGTGGGTCGACAGGTGACAGCATTTGGCTGGCAGTGGCACTCTGTCACCATAGGCCTTGGCCTTGATTTTTTCTGGGACTGGGCGTCCTAACGGCCAGAGCACGCTCACTCCATGGTGGAAACGTACCCAGCCTGGTGAGGCAGATTTGGCAGGTGAAAGCGCAAGGAGGTTATAAGATGTATGGGAACATTTCCCGGGAGTCATGTTGACACTGCAGACTGACCGCAGCAAACAGGGAAGGACAGTAGGCTCACCCCTTTCAGCTGGCCCTCAGGTTACAGGGTGTTCCTCTCTAGCCTGACTTCTCACCACAGAAGCCAGATCACGCAAGTGGGAGAGAAACTGGATTCTGGGAGCCACTTCCCAGTGGGGCTGGGCATTCCCTCCAGCTCTAACGGGGTTTCCATACCTAGCATACAGAGGCAGTTTCAAGACTGAGATTACCCATGGCCTTTGGCCCACTCCCCCACCCTGACAGCCAAATAATTGACTTGATAAGAAAGCACCACAGCAAATGCAAAGAAACAAAAACCAAACAGTAAATCAGAGTCACAGTATTCACAGAGGAAACTTTCTTATGTTTCTTTCAAAAAATGTGATGTCGTGTTGGTGCTTCAGAAGAGCGGTTTATAGAGAAGAGGTCCCGGATGAGCAGTAGAGACTGAGTCATCCCCTGAGCGTGACAGTCATGTCCCCACTGTCATTAGTACTATATTTACTTTTTAACAGCTTTATCGAGATAAAAATACACCATACAATTTGCCAACTTAAAGTATATAATTTGATGGCTTCAGTACATTCATATAATTGTGCATCCATCTCCACAGTCAATTTTTAAACATTTTCATCACCCAAAGAGAAGCTCTGCTCACCTCAGCCATCATTCCCCAATCCTGCCATTCTTCTAGCTTTAGGCAGCCAGTCTGCTTTTTGTCTCTATAGATTTGCCTGTGCTGGACATGTCATATAATGGGACCATGTAACGTGGGGTCCCTTGTGACTGGCTTCTTTCACTTAGCATAGTGTTTTCAAGGTGTCCACGTCATAGCATGAACCAGTACTTCATTCCTTTCTATGGCTGAATAATATTCCATTGTTTGGCTCTACCACATTTATGCATTCATCCATCGATGGACATTTGGGTTGTTTCTACTTTTTGGTTATTATGAATAATGATGCTGTGAAAATTTGTGTAAAAATTTTTGTGTAGATATATGTTTTCATTTCTCTTGGATATGCAGTTAGGAGTGGAATTGCTGGGTCATATGATATGGCTTTTAGCATCTGAGGAACAGTCAGACCATTTTTTGACAGTGGCCACACCATGTTACATTCTCACCAGCAGTGCGTGAGGTTTCTCCACATACTTGCCCACGCTTTAAAGTTATTTTCTTGGTTATCGCCATCCCTAGTGGGTATGAAGTAGTACTTTGTCATGGTTTTGATTTGCATATCCCTGATGGCTAATGATATTGAGCATCTTTTCATGTATTCATTGGCCATTTGTGTATCTTCTTTGGAGAAATGTCTATTCAAGTCCTTTGCCCATTTCAAAATTAAGTCACTTGAGGGACTTCCCTGGTGGTGCAGTGGGTAAGACTCCCTGCTCCCAATGCAGGGGGCCTGGGTTCAATTCCTGGTCAGGGAACTAGATCCCACATGCATGCTGCAACTAAGAGTTCGCATGCCACAACTAAGGAGCCCGCGAGCTGCAACTAAGACCCAGTGCAACCAAATAAAAAGAAAAAAAATGGTCTGATACAGCCACTATGGAGAACAGTATGGAGGTTCCTTAAAAAACTAAAAATAGAACTACCATACGACCCAGCAATCCCACTACTGGGCATATACCCTGAGAAAACCATAATTCAAAAAGAGTCATGTACCAAAGTGTTCATTGCAGCTCTATTTACAATAGCCAGGACATGGAAGCAACCTAAGTGTCCATCAACAGATGACTGGATAAAGAAGATGTGGCACATATATACAATGGAATATTACTCAGCCATAAAAAGAAACGAATTTGAGTTATTTGTAGTGAGGTGGATGGACCTACAGTCTGTCATACAGAGTGAAGTAAGTCAGAAAGAGAAAAACAAATACCGTATGCTAACACATATATATGGAATCTAAAAAAAAAATGGTCATGAAGAATCTAGGGGCAAGATGGGAGTAAAGACACAGACCTACTAGAGAATGGACTTGAGGACATGGGGAGGGGGAAGAGTAAGCTGTGACAAAGCAAGAGAGAGGCATGGACATATATACACTACCAAACGTAAAATAGATAGCTAGTGGGAAGCAGCTGCATAGCAGAGGGAGATCAGCTCGGTGCTTTGTGACCACCTAGAAGGGTGGGATAGGGAGGGTGGGAGGAAGATGCAGGTGGGACGGAGACACAAGAGGGAAGAGATATGGGGACATATGTATATGTATAACTGATTCACTTTGTTATAGAGCAGAAACACACCATTGTAAAGCAATTACACTCCGATAAAGATGTTAAAAAAATTGTCATTTGTCTTTTTATTATTGAGTTATAAGAGTTCTTTGTATACTCTAGATACCAGTCCCTTATCAGGCATATGATTTGCAAAACTTTTCTCATTCTGTAGTTGTCTTTTCACTTTCTTGATAGTGTCTTTTTTTTTTTTTTTTGCGCTACGCGGGCCTCTCACTGCTGTGGCCTCTCCCGTTGCGGAGCACAGGCTCCGGACGCACAGGCTCAGCGGCCATGGCTCACGGGCCCAGCCGCTCCCCGGCATGTGGGATCTTCCCGGACCGGGGCACGAACCCGCGTTCCCTGCATCGGCAGGCGGACTCTCAACCACTGCGCCACCAGGGAAGCCCCGATAGTGTCTTTTGAAGCAAAAAAGTTTTAATTTTTGATGATATCCAGTGTTTTTTCTTTAGTTGCTTGTGTTTTTGTTGTCATATCTAAGAAACCATTGTCTAATTCAAAGACATGAAGATTTACTCCTGTGTTTTCTTCTAAGGGTTTTATAATTTTAGCTCATACATTTAGGTCTTTGATCTATTTTGAGTTAATTTTTATGTATGGTATGAGGTAGGGGTCCAGTTTTTATTTCTTTGCATGTGAATATTCAGTTGTCCCTGCACCATTTGTTAAAAAGATTATTCTTTTATCCTCTCTCCATTCAATTGTCCTGATCCCCTTCTTGAAAATCAGTTGATCATAAATTTGAGTATTTATTTCTGGTCTCTCAGTTCTACCATTGATCTGTATGACTGTCATTATGCCAGTACCTTATTATTATTTCTATTGTCGAAAATAAGACAGAATTGTTACAACCTAAAGCAAAAATATCAGACATAATATGCCTCAACTCTTTATATTTTTTATCAGCATACATAATTCACACTAGTTTCATTTCTTAAATTATATAATTACTATGGTAACTTCTAGAAATATTTATAAACTTTAAAGAAAAATAAACCTAGGAAAAAAGTACATTTTAACAGAAAATTAAACCAGCAATCCTTTGTAGTCCTATGGTTGACTCATAAGCATCCCAGACAGACTGACAAATACTGGAGCTATCTGAGCAGGAATTTATTCACGTTTATTTTACTTCATAGTTTGCTTGGAATGCAGCATTGGCATTTGCTATTATAATACTGGATACATGATAGGGGACTTCATTTACCAGTAAATTTGTTGTGTTTTGTCGGGTGTTGTTGCCTGCTCTGCTACGGTGTACTTTTTTTCTTCAGTGATACATTAGTGATGTTCCTGTTATCTATTGCTGGGTAACAAACTGCCCCCAAACTTTGTCTTTAAACAGCAGTAGTCATTTATTTTGCTCGGGAACCTGCAACTTTCTCAGGGCTTGGCAGGAGGATTTGCTGCTCCTCTGCTGTCTGGGGCCTCAGCTGGGGTGACTCGAATTGCTGAGGGATGGAACAGCTGGGGGCTGGTGGGACATCTTCCTACCCTAGTGTAGTCCCAGGCTTCTCCAACTGTGTGCTTTTTCTGTAGTCTGCATCACGGCAGCCTCAGGAGAGTCAGGTTTCTTTCCTAGCGGCCCAGGGCTCCTAGAGCAAGTGGCGAGAGACGGAGGTGGAAGCTGCCAGGCTCTTTCTGTCTTGCCTTGAAAGTCATGCAGCAGCTGCGCTGCATTCTGCTGGTCACACTGGAGTCTTAGGGCAGGAACAACCCAAGGTCGGCAGACCAGAGCCGTGGTTTGCTGGGATGTCGTCTCTGGAAACTACTAAAGTATGTAGCTAGAATGTATGTTTTCCTGGGGGGTTCCCAAATGTAGTCTTAACATGAAGAATGTCTTCCCCAAAGAACTACCTTAAAATGACTTTGAGTTTATGATGCCAAATGCTTCATTCCCCCCAAGTATTTCTTTAGTGAAAGTAGAGTGTTTCATATGGTAGAAAATAGAGTCATCAGGTTCAAATTCGTTGAACACAGGTTACATTTGTATCAGTTAAGGGTCCTGTCTTCAGTAAAGTTATAGCTGTCATGAAATTATATACCAAAAAGCACCAATGCAAGGAAAGAGGCAAAAAGTGCTGGAAGGACAAGCAGAAATGGGGGGAAAAAATCTGTTAGGTTTAGGAAACTTTAATATATCTCTTTTGATCCTCCTCAGCTCAGATAAACAAAAATAAATCGGAATGTCCAGGATCTGATTCCATAAAGTTGTTCTGGTAGCATAGGTGAAATTTTATATTCTGCCATGAGGTTACCGTTAATCAAAGCAGAACAAATCCGTGATAAAATTCATCTTCCATTCTCGATAGTTATTAGCACACTAAAAATAGAAGAACACTTCCTTAAACTTGTAGAGGATCTCTGCTGGAGTCATCCAGTGGACACCACACGTAACTGTGAATTGCTAGAAGCATCTCCACCGAAGTCAGGAGAACAAGGATGCTGCTGCTCTTCTTGTCTCCACCCTGGCCGGCTCATTTGGGTTAGAAATTTTAGTCCCTTTGAATCATGCTTTATTGTTAGACGTAGCTAAAGAAGAATCTTACTGACACATACATAAATATTCTGGATCACTGACGTGTCCTCACAGGTATTTGGGAATGTGATGGAGCCAGTGTTATCTGCAGCGGTGTCCATGGGAGCCCGTGTAGTGACTTGGTCTGGTCCCCATGCTGGCTCTGCGGGGCCTCAAGCATGAAGAAACGTGATACTTGCTGACCCACAGCAGGATGTACAATTTAGAAAAGTTTCTTTTTGGAATCAGTTTTTGTATTCTCTCTTGCCCTCATGATTTCAGTCTGGTATTCTGGTTTAGAGTCATTAGGATTTCGCTCCCAGGGTTGAAAGTGGATTTTAGTGTCCTTGGTCCCTGGTAAAGTAATCAGCCCCTACCTTCTGTTTGGACCCTGACTGCCCATAGCTGTTTACTCCAGTATTCTGGAGCCTGTGTCCACTTGCCGTGCTGTGGTCAGGCTGCAGACATGTTTAGACCTAGTGCTCGGTTCCACTACTGAGGCATTTGCTAATCACAGCGGACGTCACTCACCATTTTAGTAACTGCTGTGGTTGTCAGTTACCCTATCTGGGCCATCGGCTCTGTGGATAACTAGTTATTCTGTGTGTTCATTAAGTCTGCTAGGAGAAAGACAGCAACACATCCTCTATCTTGGACAGACTTTTGACGCTTTGTTTCATCTTTATGTTGCAGATGTAGCTGCCATAGCAAGTGGTCGTGAATTCCTGGTTAACTCAAGTCGGGTGCTCTTGGACACCATACTGCAGCTTCTGGGAGACTTGAAGCCGGGACAGTGCACCAAACTCAAAGTGTACGGTGGATAATATTTAAAAGTTATGTTTATTTACATAGTAGTTAGAATTTGCTGATTGGGCCCCCTTTTCAAGCAAATGCACTTAATTTGGCTATAGTTCTAAAAAATAAAAGAAACAAATTTCCCAGAGAATTAAGGGATACACTCTCTATTCAATACTATTTTAGGAAAATAATATAAACAAAAGGAATGTTCCCACCTTAGGGCAGTCACTGAGTCCCAAATGCTATCGTGGGTGAACTTCAGGGTGAACTTAGAACAGGTGATTGTTTTGACAGCACCCCACTTCCAGGAGCCAGAATCCAGACTTATTTTCCACTGGTGCTTAACAAATTACCACAAACTTATTGGCTGAAACAACACCTACTTCAAGGTCTGTAGGTCAGAGGTCTGAGTGGGCTTGGTTGGGTTCCCTACAGGGTCTCAAGTGGCCCAAATCAAGGGTTGTCCAGGCAGGGCTCCTTTCCAGAGGCTCTGCACAAGAATGTCTTCCACGTGCATCCAGGTTGCTGGAAGAATCCAGTTCCCTGTGTTAATAGGACTCTGGTCCCTGTTTCCTCGCTGGCTGTCAGGCGGGGCCATGTTTAGCTTCCCGGGCTGACTGAATTCCTTATCATGTAACCTCACCCCATCTTCAAGTCACAACAGCTTGCGGAACCTTTCTTACAGTTCAGAACCTCTTGGATTTCCTCTTCTTTTACCCTCCAGAGAAAACTCACTGTTTTTGATGGGGTCATGGGTTTATATTTGGCATAACTGGATAAACTCCCTTTTGATGAACTCAGAGTTAGCTGATTAGTAACCTTAATTGTATCTGCAGAGTCTCACTGCCTTGACCAGGCAACTTAATGTGACCAGGGTGTTATATGTTGGTCTCGGGGATTAGGGCAGGAAACCTTGACCCATTTTAGGATTCTGCTACCACACCATTTATTTTGAGTGTTTGTTTTTACTTCTTGAGCACTTCATTTAATAGCTTCTCTAAGTCTTTGTAAGATACTTCTCACATCTGTGTCATCTTGGCCTTGGAATCTCTTGGTTGTCTTGTCCCACGTGAGTTGGGATTTTTCCTGTTTCTTTGTAGGCTGAGTAATTTTTGGATTGTATCGTGGACATTTGAATATTATGTTTTGAGACCCTGGGTCCTGCTTAAATCTTATGGGAGATGTTGATGTTTTGTTTCAGCAGCAGTCATCCTGGTTGGGTTCAGGTCACAAGTTCTGACCAGCCTTCTCTGTTTGTGGCTTCCATGTCAGTTCCTTTTTTTTTTTTTTTTTGGCCATGTTGCACAGCTTTTGGGATCTCAGTTCCCTGACCAGGGATTGAACCCCGGCCATGGCAGTGAACGTGCTGAATCCTAACCGCTAGGCCACCAGGGAACTCCTTTGAGTTCCGTTTTTAAGCAGTTTCTGCAGTGCTGTTGCTGTGAGGCTGACCCCTCACCACCGTCTCCTGATGCTCTGCCCTCATGTATGTCCTTGTTTGGGACCTGGATGATAGTTGATATTTTAGTTTTCAGAGTCTTAGATATGCTGTTTATGATCAGATCCACACATGCATAGCTTGGGGTGAGGCCAGGAGTCTATAGACGGCCTTGTGGGGTCACATTCCTGAGCTCTTTTTTTTTTTTTTTTTGCGGTACGTGGGCCTCTCACTGCTGTGGCCTCTCCCGTTGTGGAGCACAGGCTCCGGACGCTCAGGCTCAGCGGCCATGGCTCATGGGCCCAGCCGCTCCGCGGCATGTGGGATCTTCCCGGACCGGGGCACGAACCCGTGTCCCCTGCATCGGCAGGCGGACTCTCAACCACTGCGCCACCAGGGAAGCCCCTACATTCCTGAGCTCTTAACTCTCCACAACGTCTTAGTACTTGTGAGTTCCCCAGCACTCCCTTTTTCAGTCCTTCACCTGGAATGCTGAGGTTTTATATGCCCTGAGGTCCCATGTTTCTGCAGCTAGGCCCAGTCCAGGGCAAGAAGCAGGAGTTCAGAGGATCACATTTCCTTTCCACAGAGTTTGAGTTACCCGAGGACTCCCACTGCCAGCACGGTCACTGCTGGGAGATCCCGTTCCTACTCCTCGAGCCTGAGCCAGAGGGCTTCTCCTGGTGCTCTTTCTGTGGGGGTCAGTGCCACCCTGGATTTGGGGGCTGAGTGGTAAACTCTTGGTTTGGTGGTTCTTAAAATTCTGGTCTTCTTCCCAATCCACCTGCAGAGACATTTACTTGCTTACTTGACAGTCTTCCATCTGACCCCCAAGCACAGCCGTGTGCGGGCTGTCAGCCTCAGACCCCTCTTGGGATCCCTGTGCAAAGCGGCCTGAGGCAGGTCTTGCCGCTCCGTTCTCTGTGGCCGCCTTCTGATACGCACACTGTATACCCACTTTCTCCATCGCTACTAACGTCCAGCCTTGAGTCCTCCAGAACTAGGACCCTTCTTGTACTACAAGCAAACTTCCTTTTCCTTTTGGCCTCTCCACGCCTTGACTGTAGTTTGCCTTTTTCTTGGGGATTTTGCTTTCCTTGCCACCTTCATGATCAAAGGCTGCTCATTTTTAGCAGCTTGGGTGCCTCAGACCCAGAGACGGGGATTTTTTAAAATAATTATTTAGAGCAGTTTTAGTTTCACAACAAAATGAGAGGAAGATGCAAAGATTTCCCATATACCCCTGTCCCCCCTGCCCCCCATGCGTAGCCTTACCTGTTATCACCGTCACTCACCAGAATGGTGCATTTTTTACCGAGGGTAAACCTACTTTGGCACGTCATAGTCATCCAAAGACCATAGTTTACCTCAGAGTTTACTCTTGGTGTTGTCCATTCAGTGGATTTGGACAGATACATTATGACACACATTCATTATTATAACAGCATACAGAGGGCCCTGGGTTTATCATCACGTGGGTTTCCAGCCTCTGAGGTGGTGAGCCCGTCGTGGTCCTTAGACACACGCTCTCTTGCTCAGCTCCCTCCTCCCATCACTCCCCGAGCCTCGCTGAGACTCCTGCTGCTTCCTGCTTCCCTTTCCTCCACGGCCTCCCCTCCGTCCAGCTAACCTGGACCCTCACCACCACCTCCTGATGCTCTGACCTTGGACTGGCCATCCACCATCTCCCTTCCTAGCTGCGGTGATGCTTGAGGAGGAGGTTTCAAGTGCACAGAGTTGTGCCGGTTCACCCTCGCCTGGTCCTGAGTCCCCCTGGAACCCTTCTCTGCATCCTTATCAGTGCCACTTTAGTCTCCACAGTGGCTGGATCAGACGCAGACTCTCTCTGTGACGCCGGCCACTGCGCTGTTCTTCGGTCCCCTGTGGGGCAGGGGCAGTTATCCCAGAGGGTGGCTTTCCTCCCTGCTCCCCAGGGAGAGCCGAGGGCTGTGGGCCTGAGCTTTCTCATCTCTCTGCCTCACTTGTTTATACCCACTCAGCCTCTCACTTTCTTCTCTCATGTGGCCTTTTGGGGCCTCCACCTCTGGTTTTGATTAGCTGTGCTTTTGATTAGTTGCCCTCTGGGATTTTGCTCAATTAGTTGTCATCTCTTGCTTCGGCATTTCCAAGTTCTCCCTCCCACTGGCTCCTTTTCAGCCGACTTCCTCCCAGCTGTGCTGTGATCACCTTCAGCGGTGCCCTAGGGTCCATATCAGAGCGTTTCCAGCTCTGCTAGGATTTGGGTGGCTTTGGATTTTCCACGACATGACGCATTTTTCCGGAATGAAGGGCTGGCTTATGTGGCCCTGTTCCTTTTGCTTCCCTTGAAGTCCCCATGGGCCCTTGGGGTTAGTGGCCCTTTATAACAGACTTGATTCCACCGAGGGGCCCCAGGGCCACCTCTTTGGTGACAAGTGGGACATTGTTGTGACTGGCCTCTGTGAGTTCTTTCAGGGCTACATCTTCTCAGGCCATTTGACTTCTCGATAGCTCCAGTGTATCTGCCTTTTTTTTGGAAGACCCTTTTTAAACTCTCCAAATCTAGAAACTTCCAACATCTGGTGGTGAGACACCAGCTGGCCCTGAGGGCCTCTCAAGGTGTTTTTTGCTGCCAGGAGGAGGGCTGGGTTGCTGCCTGCTATGGTGGTGTATCTTTTAAGCCTTGGCTTCCCTACCTTCAAGGGGATGACCTTCTTGCTACACCAACCAGGTCTGTGTTCTCTGTTGATAATTTCTAACATTCTCATCAGCCTCTCAGGTGTCTGCTCCATATGGCCACTTGATAGGACTGTGGGCGACCCCAGGCCGGCCCTAGACCAGGCTCTGTCTGCCAAGGCTGGGGAGGTCAGTGCTGCCTGGCAGGGGCTCTTGTCCACCTCTTCTCTGTGCATTTCTTCTTACTTAGCCACGCGCGGGGTGGGAACTGTCCAGAGACTCCCCATCCTCACCAGCATCGGTCCTTTTCCTTCCAGGGTGGGAACTGTCCAGAGAGTCCCCATCCTCACCAGCATCGGTCCTTTTCCTTCCACCTCCAGCCATGGGGCATCAGCCAGGCACACACAGCGTTTGGTACAGGCAGTTTCTGTGCTGTGTCTGGGGTTGCACCCTGACCTTGGGATTCTGAGGGCCACCAGGTGTCGTGCTGGCCTTGAGCCTGGTACGATGGACCCTCAGAAACTCCTGGTTGTGGCCTGTTTCCCCACTGCTGTTGTGTGACACTGGTGCTGCCGTTCTGAGCTGGACAAACACAATTTCTGTTTCTCGTCGGAGATCTGGATTCCGGGAAGTAGGGTTGCTTCCAGCCTTTTAAGTTCTCCCTGGTTTCTTCTGCCCTTAAATTTCTCATTGACTTTGTCTCATTGCTCATCCTTCATTATGATTTTACCAGTCCTTATGGACTCAGGCCTGGGACAGGTAACCCGCTTCTGCATACTTACTCCAGGGACAGTTCTACCCATGAGCCCCAGGACACGCGTGCGGAAATGTCACAGCGGCTGTGTGTGTTATAGCACACACTAGGGACTGACCAAACCTCCGTCAGCTGGAGAACAGAGAAACCAATTGCGAGCAGTACGTTGGGACGCATCAGTGAAAATACTTCCGAGCTACACAGATCAACACGGACAGACCTCTCACGGTGGTGGGGAAGATTACTGCGGTGCGCGCTGCTGATACAGGCGTGGGGAACAGGGTCGTCGGGCTCTGTATACGTGCTGTAAAGGTGTGTGGAGATGCACGCCTCTCTCCCGTAGCAAATGAGGATAGTGGTTCCCACCCGCCTGAAGTCCGAGTTCAGATAGAGTTCATGACGGGGATTTGACTACGGTGAGGAGGTTTCTTTCTTAACCAGGGAGGTGGGTGTCGTGTTGTTCTGTCTTTTTGTGTGTCTTCTCTGTTAAGTAGTAGATAAAAATTAATCTCAGGTACTTGATTAGGATTACGTATGGTATAGGCCACAGATTTTTAAGCTCTGCCTTGACTGGGGAGGGGGCCCGAGTCTAAAACAAGCACGTTCACTAGTCAGTTACTGTATCCTCTTTAAAAATTGGTGGGCCTCTAACTGCGAGTTTCTGTCCGTCATTTGGTCTGAAGTGTCTGACTGTATTGCTCTGCCAATTGCTTCTTTCTCATGTAACACGTGCAGTCTTCTCTAAGAATTGTATTACTCTTTGTTCCTTAAAATTACTTGATGGTGCTAATTTGGCTACTTTAGATTTTAGTCAGTTTTGGATGACTGATTTGTGGGTTTTGTTTCAGGCCAGTAGACATCACAAGTCATGCGTTTTGGTTTATTTTTATGGTTGGCTTGTTTTGAAGTACTGGGTGTGTTTATTCTTTGCTGCTTCTAGGTTACAAGTTATAATTTCTTTTACAATGAAGAACAAGGTAGCTCACTTGCATCACCTTTACTTTGAGCACCTCAGCCTTGGACGTCACAGTGTCTGGGGGGCTTTCTGACGTCTCACCAGGAGAGCCCGCTCAGCCTCCAGGCGCAGGCCTCGTGCATCTAGGTGGAGAGAGGGCCTTGTCATTCAAGGAGAGTTACTTGCGTAGCATTTTAAGTGTACTACTACCTTTATTTTAGCATTGCTTTCAGTCCTTTTATTACCAATGTCAGATGCCTCTGAAATTCTCAAGACTGCAGAGATGGGGAAATTGCTCTTTTGCAGCCCTTAATCCATTTATAATGTGTCTTCTGCTTAGGTTCATGGTAGGAAGCAGAATTTACCTACTTTTTTGTCATTGGAAGAAACACATGACTCCTAGTACTACAGTAGTTTGGGAAATGACATTTCCTTTTAATACTGAAGTAGCGGAAAAGTGAATTGAATGGGCGGTCTCTTTTGACCTGACAGTTGGAACTTTGCTACATTATTTACAGAGTGCTTTTGGTTGGAGTAGAAATGTTGGAATAGAAAGTATTTGTATAAGAAACAGGAAGTGGTTCAGGGTTTGTTGTTTGCTAAGTCATGGTGTGACCTTGGAGGATTCTCTGGTCTTCCGAAAGATGTAGCCTGGCAGTAACACGAGGTCAGGTGGCACCATGGCCGTGGCAATTACTTTTGTTCCATTTTAACTTCTTTTTTTTTTATATATTTATTTATTGTGGCTGCGCCGGGTTTTAGTTGTGGCACACGGGATCTTAGTTGCAGCATGTGGGATCTAGTTTCCCGACCAGGGATCAAACCCGGACCCCCTGCATTGGGAGCGCAGAGTCTTACCCATTGGACCACCAGGGAAGTCCCTCATTTTAGCTTCTTAAGGTTGGCTGATTGTGACCAAATATGAAATTTTAGAGACATTTGTCAATTTGTGTTTTTGCCACCTCAAAGTTAAACAGCAGTCAATGAAGAATTTCAACTAGACATATTATCTGGGGTTTGCCCCATATTTCAGTCATCACCCAGATATTAACTTTGCCTCTTAAAATCTAGAGAAGATTGGCTTATTTTCTTTTCATTCTCTAAAGCAGGGGTTGGCAAGCTTTCCTCTAAAGGGCCACATAGAATATTTTAGGCTCTGTGGGCCATGCGATCTCTGTTGCAGTGACTCACTCCTGTTGTTGTAGCCTGAAAGCAGCATAGGAAATACATTGAATTTTAAGGAATTCCAACTATCTGTGTTGGTGATCTGAACTTTTCTCTTCTTGAGATCCTGGATTAGAGATCTCAGAAAATTCTAGTTAATGTGTTGAATTTTCCTCATGAATACGATATTTGAACATCCCTTAATAACTCATTAAATGGTTACTAGTGCATAGATTTTGGATATCTGTAAAAATTGTCAGGAAAACTTGAAAACATCTGTAATTTTGGCTCATTTTGTGGCCCGTGGGGAGGTTGAAAATCGTAATTTGAGACTTGGGCATTACTGTTCTCAAGGGTGCTAGTCTGGTGTTATCTTCTTGGATGGTAGCATTGCCTTGACTTTGAAAATGCCATGGAAATGGGAGGAGAGCCAGACCGTCTCCGCACGCTGCCCTGCTGAGGCTCCCAGTCGCTGGGAGCTGCGTCACTTTCCATATTGAGCCCGAGCGTGTATCATGTCCCAGGTACTGTACCAGCCTATGTGTCTGTAAAGGCAAATCAGCCGTGGAGCTTGCTTTTGACAAACAAAGCTTAGTGGGGAAACCAGCTATTTTTTTAAATTTTTTTAAATTTTTATTTATTTATTTATTTATTTTGCGGTACGCGGGCCTCTCACTGTTGTGGTCTCTCCCGTTGCGGAGCACAGGCTCCGGACGCGCAGGCTCAGCGGCCATGGCTCACGGGCCCAGCCGCTCCGCGGCATGTGGGATCTTCCCGGACCGGGGCACGAACCCGTGTCCCCTGCATCGGCAGGCGGACTCTCAACCACTGTGCCACCAGGGAAGCCTGAAACCAGCTATTTTGACAGAAAACTGTAATAAACATTTTCTGTGGCATGCATGTATGTGTGTACCATAATTTAATTGATCCCTTCTTAATGGACTGAATTGCTTTTATTGATTTTCCTTTTGCCTCAGGCTCTAATAAGTCTTGGCATGGTACTGTTACTGATCCCATCTTGATTTTAAATTTTGATATATTGCTTATTATGGAATTTTTGCAGTAGTTCTGATTTTAAAAAGTTGCATTACAATATATTTTAAAAACCTTGGTTGCTAAGCTTTTTTGGCACCCCTTAAATTTGCAACCAAAGCAAGTGCCTTGTTCTCCTCACCCTCTCCGGCCCTGCTGGTTAAATGTTCAGTTGTGCACGCATAGGACACTGCAGGAGATGGGCTGTGGGCTCTGGGCTCTGGTACCTTTTCCTGAAGAGAACTGGTGTTTGTCCTGACAGGCAGTTAGCTCTTCCTGACTCCTAAACCCTGGCCCCCCTGAGGTGGTCAGTGCCAGATCTGTACCTCGTTCCGTGGTTTCCTCTCACTCTCCACTGGGCTTCGTAGTGTCTGCCTCGTCCAGTGGCCGGGTCAGAGCCGGCTGCAGCCTGGGCAGATTCTGCATGCTCGCTAGTGCTCCCCTTGTCTGGTAGCTGCCTTTCTGGGCTTCCTCCTCCCTAGCTTTGCTCCATTTGCTGCAATTTCTTTAGCTCACTTTTTAAAAAGTTTTATTTAATTTATTCTTTTTTGGCTGCATTGGGTCTTCGTTGCTGCGCGTGGGCTTTCTCTAGTTGCAGCGAGCGGGAGCTACTCTTCGTTGCGGTGTGTGGGCTTCTCATTGCGGCGGCTTCTCTTGTTGCAGAGCATGGGCTGTAGGCGCCTGGGCTTCAGGAGTCGTGGCTTGTGAGCTCAAGAGTTGTGACTCGTGGGCTCTAGAGCACAGGCTCAGAAGTTGTGGCACACGGGCTTAGTTGCTCCGCGGCATGTGAGATCTTCCCGGACCAGGGCTCAAACCCGTGTCCCCTGCATTGGCAGGCAATTCTTAACCACTGTGCAACCAGGGAAGCCCTTCTTTAGCTCTCTTTCCTGTTTAGTATTTCTCCTTTCCCAGGTGTTAATTACCCTTGAGTTTTACAGTTTGATTATTAAAGTTTTCATTCTTGTAAGTTCTTCTAGGTTCTTTTTTGAGCTGCCTGGTTATTTATAATACTCAGTAGCTCCTTGATGATGTTTTCAATTTATTTTTTGAATTATTTATACCTGTTAAACATAGCTGTTTTCTATTTGGTAATTGATACTTGTAGTATCTGATAATTTTTTTTTTATGCTGACTCTGTCATTGGTTCTTTGTGCTGTTACTTTAAGGTCTTACTTTTCATGTGTTTTGTGATTTTTATTATGAACTTAAAATTGTTAGCACTGTATTTGTGAGAATTCTTTGAGGACCCAGTTGAGGTCCTTTCCTTTAAGAGAATGTTTCTTGTGGCCGGGTGGCTGGAGCACCTCCCATCCCAGGTCTACTTTCTTCTTAAAATTATTGGCTTGTGGATTTTCAGGCCATACAAAAAGTATGCATTCATGCCAAGCTTGACAGGTCACTCTTTCCTGGTTTTCTGAAGGGGTCTGTGCTCTGAAGTCCTGTCTTGTGTTGTTCTGAGACTTTTCTTTCTGTCCCTCTGCACAAAGGCACTAACACCGACATTCTGTGTCTCTGGAATCTGTCATCTTTAGGGCTCACCTTTCTGAATTTGAGCTCTCACTAAGTTCCTGATTAGAGATGTTTTCCCTTCATTTCTTACAAGGTCATTCATTTTTTCCAAGACTTTGCAAAATATTTGTGTAGCCTTTTCTATTACTGTACAGTATGAAGTTTGGGGGGGGGTCTCTGTATTCAGCAGTATTATCAGAAACCAGTCCTATCGTTTTCCAGTTTTTAATAATATTCCACTCTGTATTACTAGTTGTGGTCAGTTCCCAAGACCACTTGTAAAACCCTGTTTAACTCCAGGTCACTAGGATTGTTGGTTGTTAGGGATGGTTGGATTGTGGTGCTCTCCATCCCTTTGCTGTGGATTAAACAGGATTGTATGGCCTGACCTGGCCACCCAGACATCATGGGTAACATTCATTGAGTGAAAGGTAGGATTAAATTTTAAACAGTGAATTGAACTTTTAGAGTACAGTATACTTATGAATGGAGGGTTATCTGTATATAAATGCAGGATTGGTACTAAAAGAGATTACTCAATAAATATGGTTTTGAGGTTCCCTGTGCCCGCTTTGCATATGTGTCTCTTGATAATGTGAGCTTATAAGAGGTGGTGTCACGTGGCAGTATTGCTGAAGTTTCCCATTTTCAGGTAGCCTCACAGAGACAAATAGTATTTCACATACTTCTGCTTACTATACCTGTCATCCAGATTGTGTTAGAGTTGGACATCTGAAGTCTAAGGGCACCCCTAAATATGTTAAGGTCCTATGAACCAGGAGATATATTTAGGGTGACGCAGTATGGAGGGGCAGCATGTCAACACCATTTTCTTTTACATTTCAGGTTAATGCTGATGTCCCTGTACAACGTGAGCATCAATTTGAAAGGCTTGAAGTACATTAGTGAGAGTCCAGGATTCATCCCTTTGTTGTGGTGGCTTCTGAGCGGTAAGGATGGGCTTTACCTGTGTGTCTCCTTGTACACGTGTCCCCCTGTGGCAGGAGGAGGTCGTAAAGTATTAGAGATGAGGGTTGTTCATCCCAAGGTGTTCTCATGCCTTCCGAAAAACAGATTTCACATTATAGAAAACTCACTGGTATGCTACGTTATTTCTAGCTCTGTTTCTGAAGCATGGCTTTCAATTTAGTTATGATTCTGTGACACACAGAAACCTTACCTAATAAAAGAGCTAGTAAGTGGCTTTAACCTGTGTCCCTCTCACTGTGAACGACACAGCACCATGTATGCTGTCTGTGGCTCTGAACATCAGGCACAGGGAAATCCCGTCGTTAAGCAACGTGGGGGAAAAATCTGAGAGACTGCAGCTCTGAAGTTCCGTCTGTCTGTCGCTCTATCCATCTGATGTGCTTTTTTGTTTTCTTTGGAATAAAAAGCTGTCTTTACTGTTTCTCCGGCTTTTCTCCCTAACCACCAATTTAACCTAAAATTTTGTCGCAATCTGTTCATCATACTTTTTTTAAAAAATAAATTTATTTGTTTATTTTTGGCTGCGTTGGGTCTTCATTGCTGCACGCGAGCTTTCTCTGGTTGTGGCGAGCAGGGGCTACTCTTCGTTGCGATGCACGGGCTTCTCATTGTGGTGGCTTCTCTTGTTGCGGAGCACGGGCTCTAGGCACGCGGGCTCAGTAGTTGTGGCATGCAGGCTCAGTAGTTGTGGCTCACAGGTTCTAGAGCGTAGGCTCAGTAGTTGTGGCTCATGGGCTTAGTTGCTCCGTGACATGTGGGATCTTCCTGGATCAGGGATCGAACCTGTGTGCCCTGCATTGGCAGGTGGATTCTTAACCACTGCGCCACCAGGGAAGTCCTGTTCATCATACTTTTTATTTTTTTTATTTTTTTTTTTTTCTTTTTGCGGTATGCGGGCCTCTCACTGCTGTGGCCTCTCCCGTTGCGAAGCACAGGCTCCGGACGCGCAGGCTCCGGATGCGCAGGCTCAGCGGCCATGGCTCACGGGCCCAGCCGCTCCGCGGCATATGGGATCCTCCCAGACCGGGGCACGAACCCGTGTCCCCTGCATCGGCAGGCGGACTCTCAACCACTGCGCCACCAGGGAGGCCCCATCATACTTTTTAATACCATGTCTTCAATAGGAACATATTTCACTCAAGTGTGCAAAAAAATTACCTTTCCTTATTTTTTTGTAATTCAGATCCATCTCTGTTTTTGAGCTTCAGTTCCATCTGGTGGTAAATGCTTATTTTTTGTAACAGGTTTTTTGAGGTATAATTGACATGGAATAAACTGCACACATTTAAGGCAAACAACTGATAAGTTTTGACGTAAGTTATACACCCGTAAAATCATCATCACAATCAAGATAATGAGCATACCTGTCACTCTCGAGGGGTACCTTGTACTTCTTGGATCCCTCCTTGCCGTCCCTCTATTCCCCTCTTCCCAGAAAATCGCTTGCCTCCTTTCTGTATTACAGGTTAGTTTTCTTTTTCTACAGGTTTATATAAATGGAACCATGCACTGTGTATTCTTTTTTGCCTCTCTTCTTTCACTCAGCATAATTATTTTGAGATCTATCCATACTGTGTGTATTAATAGTTGATTCCTTTTTATTACTAAATAGTATTCTGTTATGTGGAGAGGCTGCAATTGCTTTATGTATTCGGCTGTTGATGGACATTTGGGTTGTCTCCAAGTTTTCGCTCTTATAAATAAAGCTGCTGTGAACATTCTTGTATGTTTTTGCCTGGACACCGGCTTTCATTTCTCTGGGGTCAGCACCTGGGAGTGGACTGTCTGGCTCGTGTAATAGGTGTTTCTGTGGCACTGCCAAGCTGTGCTGCAGAGTGGTGCCACCGCTTTGCATCCCCCAGCCCCCGCCCCAGCAGAGGGTTACCGCCTCAGTTGTGCATATCCTCGTCAGTGTTCGGCATGGTCCTTCTTTTTAATTTTAGATATTCCGGGAGTGGTGTGATATACCTCACTCACTTTGGTCTTACTTTGCATTTATGTTATGACTAATGATGTTGAGCATTTTTTCCTGTGTTTATTTGCCCATCCATATATCTTCTATGATTAAATGTCTGTTCACACCTTTTTGCCCATTAAAAAAAATTGGGTTATTACTCAGCCATAAAAAGGAACAAAATTGGGTCATTTGTAGAGACATGGATGAATCTAGAGACTGTCATACAGAGTGAAGTAAGTCAGAAGGAGAAAAAAAATATCGAATATTAACGCATGTATGTGGAACCTAGAAAAATGGTACAGATGAACCAGTTTGCAGGGCAGAAATAGAGACACAGATGTAGAGAACAAACGTATGGACACCAAGGGGGGAAAGCGGCGGGGGGAGGTGGTGGTGGTGGGATGAATTGGGCGATTGGGATTGACATGTATACACTGATGTGTATAAAATGGATGACTAATAAGAACCTGCTGTATAAAAAAAAAATTGGGTTGTTTCAATGGAGTATTGAGGTTCTTTGTATATTCTGCATACAAATCCTTTGTCAGATATGTAGTTTGCAAATAATTGCTCTCAGTTTGTTGCTTGTCTTTTCATTCTCTTAAGAGCATCTTTAAAGAACAGAAGTTCTTAATTTTTTTGGTGAGGTTTAATTTATTGTTCTTTTTCTTCTACGAATCATGCCTTTGGTATAGAAATTTTTGCCCCACGGATTTTTTAAATGTGTTTTCTTCTATTAGTTTTGTAGTTTTGCATTTTACATTTAGGTCTGTGATCCATTTTGAGTTAATATTTATATATGTTGAGTGGTATGACTCAAAGTTTTTTTGTTTTTGAGGTTTTTTTTTTTTTTGCATAAAGCCGCCTAGTTGATCTAACACCATTTGTTTGGAAGACTCTCCTTTCTCCACAGAATTGCCCTTGGACCTTTGTTGAAAATCAAATGACATTATATGAGAGGGTGTAGTTTTTGGACTCTATTCGTTTGTTCTGTGGATCCATTTTTGTAGCATTATGCCAATACCATACTTTATAATAAATCTTAAAGTCAGGTAGTGTAAATCCTCCGACTTTGTTCTTATTTTTCAAAGTTGTTTTGACTCTTTCTAAGTCCTTTGCATTTCCATACGAATTTGAGGATCAGCTTGTCACTTTCTGACAGCGACAAAAAATCCTGTTGGGATTTTTATTAGGATTGTGTTGAATCAGCAGTTCGTCTTGGGGAGAATTGACATTTGAGCAATACCGAGTCTCCCAGTCAATGGAATAGTATATGTGTGTCCATTTATTTAGATGTTGTTGGGAGCGCAGAGGAACTGGCCTCCTTTGTTTCTGGCTTCTTTTCAAGGCTGCTGATGTAGTAAATCCCCGTGAAGGTAGAGATACTGTCTCTCCCCAGAACAAAGGGTGGGTTTGTTGACACTCACGCAATAGGGATAATGCTTCCCTCTGGGGAAAAGGTCTGGCAGGATTACTCCCATTATGAACGATTTGGGTTCCCTGAGCTTGGGGTTTCTCTTCTGCAATGCAGCCCATGGCGTATGCCTGGCCCTGTAGAATTGGGTCTCAGTGAACTGTGCTGACCCTCTGGATATGGCCGTTGCCGTGGAGGAATACTGTTCTTTGCCTTGGACACAGGGGTGTTGTCTCTCCTGCCAGCATCCGTGAGACTCTCGCACGCTGGCTTCTTAACTTGCAAGTAGGGTAAAACCCCAGATCCTCCAAAGCTGTAAGGAGGTGGCCGAGAGGGCTGTGTTTGTATTTTAGGAGGCCTCCTGCCCACGAGGGCTAGGTATTTGACCAGACAGCGTTTTTCTCTTGAGAACGTGAACCAAGGAACCCATGGAATCAGAGGTGGGTCTTGGGCTAGAGGTGGGTAGCTATCCCGGCTGGTCGCTGTGGGCCACGTGCCAGCAGATGGTGTCAGTCGGTGGGGGCGGGGGTGGGGAGAGGGCGAGGATAATTAAATAAGGGTCCCTAACACTCCTGGAGTGCCAGGCAATGTGTATTTACAGATTTACTTCTCTAAATACCCTTATAAGGCAAATATTACGATTTATGTTTTATATACGAGGAAACTGGAGCACGCAGGGATGAAGTGACTTCCTCGATGTCATACAGTTTCTGGGTGGAAGTCCGGGCAGTTGGGTTCTAGGTCCCTTCTCCCAGCCACTCTGTGGACCTCCACTCCACAGGAAGTGCCTCTGAGATGGATGCTAAGTTCCCGGTGACCTCTCTCCTTTCCTTGTCTCCTGGTGTGGCGAGTCTCAGCCTTAGAGATAGATGTCCTGAAACCTTACGCCCCTCTCTGCTAGCTTGCAGCCAGTGATCCTCCAGCACCTTTTGCCAGTTGTTTACTTTCGCATAAAAAGAGGGCCTTAGGCTGAATGTTCTCTAGGGCCTTTTCTAGCTCTGGTGCTCCAGAAGTGTTCCAGGGCCGAGTGACAGTCCTTACAGTTTCATTTTAATTTAGGCAGCTCTCTAGGTTGCCAGCAACCCAAGAGTGTCGGTTCCTGACCCTCACCAGAGGTGGCGTGCTTTGACCAGGGTGGACTGTTCCTGCTTGAACTTCGGGTCCTGTACAGTGGGGGCTGGGGTAAAGTTGCCTTAATGCCACTTTTTGCCCCGGGGCCATCAGGCTTTCTTGCTCATGAAGACAGTTACTGGTTCTTTTGACAATGTGCACAGCCCAAAGCCTAATAAATCTTTTGAAAGGTCATCTTAATTGATGTTATTTGCTATCATAGTCAAATAAAGACAAGGTCTGTCAAGCCCAGCATGTTTGTCCCCTGATTTATCTATGGAATTAATTTAACTTAAAAATTGAAATTTGTTATCGAATTTGGTGTGTCTTTTAGGAAGGTGAATATATATTTTATTATAGAATAGGAAAATAGAAACAAAAGTAGTTCTCTGAAAAAAGTATGTTCATCTTGGTGCCTGGCGGTGGTGGTGTGATTGTTTTCATAATTCTCGACTGTCATAACTGCTTAGGACTAAGAGAATTTAAAAACTGGCTTATTCTTGCTTTTAGGTAGATCTGCTTTATGAAAATATACTAGAAAATAAGAATCTCTCTTAACTTTTAAAAGATCTAGGAAAAAAGACTCCATTACTTCTTTCAATAATTGGTTCCTACATTTGTCAGTTTTCATGTTAGGAAATTTGATATGTTTTAGAGAACATGGACTTTGGATTCATTAGACCCAGATTGAAATTACAGCTTGTCTACTTGGGAACTTACCTTTTAGGATCCCTCTTTTCTGCTCTGCAAAATGGGGATTTCTACCTCAAGGGTCTTCGTGTATATGAAAATGCAGTAGTGCCTGGGCCAATACCTAACATACTAGGTGTTAAAGAGGTGTTAGTTTTGCTTTTTATTTATAATCTAAATCTTCTATGCCACAATGAAAGCTCATTTCCTTTTAATTCCTTTGACCTAAAGGTGGCAAGTTGCTTTCAAGTATCCGGACTTCTTTCATCCAGAGTACAGGGCCAGTTGCTGTTAATCATCCCTGACTAAATAATCTCATTTCCTTTAACCTTTGCTGGGTTTCGTTTTCCTTCCCTTTATTCAACTGTGTGGCTGGCTTTTTCCCAGGCTTTCTCCAAATTCTTCACATTCCTCTCAAGCCGAAGAACTGGCGTGGAACCCTAGCCAATAGCGGATGAGGACGGAGCGTTCTGGGAGGACGTCGGCCGTATGTCATGTAGCCATTACTGCAGACTGGTGTTCAGATCAACCTGTAACTTTTCAGTGCTGCACTTCCTACTCATGTCTACAATGTTGAACAGACATATAGGCATTTGCTTCCCACCTTACATTTATTTGGTTTATCTAAGTAATATGAAACATTGATGTTCTGCCCAATTTGTATTAATATCTTCAGCCCAGACCTCTCTCCTGAACTCCAGACTCCTATATCCGATTATCTACTTGACGTCTCCACGTGGACATCTAATAGACATTCAAACTCAGTGTGTTCAGACTAAATTCCTAATCTTCCTCCATTTAACTCTACTCACGGCCTTCCCAGTCTTAGTTGATGGCAACTCTATTTTTCCAGTTTCTCAGGCCTGTAAAGACCTTGGAGTGATCCTTGTCTCCTTCTACTCTGATACCCACGTGCAGTCTGTAAGGAAATTCAGATGGCCCTGCTTTCAAAATACATCCACAGTCTGACCACAGTCTGCCACTGCCACCAGGTTTGGGCCTCCCTCATCTTCTGTTTAAAAACTTCAAGTCACCTCCTGCAGATCTCCCATCAGTCCATCCTTGTAGACCATGAATTGGGAGGCAGGGGTGTGATGGCATAGATCCTGGACAAGTCTCCTTACTGAAAACAGTCAAAACGTCTGGTTAGATATAAAAAACACTTTAAAAATCCTCCTTTGAGCTAGAAAAATAGTAATTACACCCAGAGCACAAAAGCCAAGTGAAAGTGAGATGCCAGACAGGTTAACAGAGACCTGAGCTAACTCCTGTTCTGAAGGCATTTGTCAAGATGACCTTTAGTTTCCGTGTCCTAACAGGGTGTGGGGACAGGAAACAAAGCTCAGTTACCACCCTAAATGAGTAGCTGGGTAGGGGACTCCCAAAGGTACTTACCAGCATTGTCAGGGTAGACTGAAGGTACTCTGCCTGCCCTTGCAGACTCCAGGAAGGCGGCCTGTGTGACCTTAGGGACTGAACACAGTGGGGGAAAACCTCTTCTGAGAATAACCATAGGCTGTAGTGGAGGAAAAATGTCCTCTGAGAATTAATCACTGTAGACTGGTTTTCATGCAGCTTCGAAGCCTGAATTCAAACCACCCAGGCGGTCCTTGTTTAGAGAACAATGCACATCCTTTCTGGAGGATTCTTTGACTTCAACCGGTTCATACAGATAAGGTTCCAAGAGTCAGAGCTCACATATTAAGAGTTACAAAAAGCATGGGAAGTATCATTAGTGAAATAACATGACATAGACCCTAAAGAAGATTTCAGATCTAAGAGTTATCAAATCAGTATAAAATAAGTATGTTAACTGTGTTTAAAGAAATAAAAGAAGGGATTAATATATGAGTAAAGAGTGAGAGATTGTGAAAGTGACTGGGCAGATCTGAAAAAGGGTCGAATAATATTTCTGGAAGTGAACAATATAATGATTGCAATTATAAATTTATTAGACAGCTTTAACAGCAGATTAGACACAGTTGAAGGGATAATTAGATTGAGGCAGACAGTTCTGAAGAAATTATCCAGAATGAAGCACAGAGAGACAGAGATGGAAAATTGGAGTGGGCAGGAGACACAGAGGAGAGACTGAGCCCTGGACGTATCAGCGTTCCGGGAAGCGAGGGGAGAGTGAGGGAGACAGCCGCAGCGTTTGAAGAGGTCATGACGGAGGAGCTCCCCACCTTGTGTACACTGAATCTGAGAAGTCCACCTGATTGTGAGCAGGATGAAGGACAAGGAATCTGCACTAAGACACACTGTATTGAAAACCAGAACATTAGAGAGAGGAGGTCTTAGAGGCAGGCAGACAGAAAAGATGTATACCTTCAGAGGATTGACACTTAGACTGACAGTTGACCCCTTCACAGCAACAGTGCAGTATCTTAGCACGGAGAGAAAATAACTGTGAACACGAATTTGTATGCTTCTTCCCCCCGCCAACAAATAGCTTTCAGAGCAAGGGTGAAATAAAGACATTTCAGACAAACAAGAACTGAGAGAGTCTGTCACCAATAGACCTTCCCAGTAGGAGCTTCTAAAGGGTGTATATATATATATACACACATACATATATACATATATACACACTTCAGGAGGAGCTTGATCTTGGATGGAAAGTGTGAGATGCAAGTGAGAACAATGATCAGAGACGGTAGCATATGTATCAATAAGTCAAAATAAACACTGACGAACAGAAGACCCAAACAGTAGAATACCAAGAGCAGAGTAATAGCATGTGCATGGGAGGAGGATAGGCAGAGCGGCAGCATTGTGAGGTCCAGCCCTGTTCAAAACCGAGAGCCGAAACAGTGGCTAATTTCAGACCTTGACAGTATGCAGGTGAAAGTTTCTAGGATCACGTGGAGATAATAGAAATAGACTCTATGCCTATAACGTTAATACAGGATAAAATGCAATGTGAAAAATAATTCAAAAGATGGCAAGAAAGAGAGAAAAAATGAAAAAATAAGATGGAAGCAATAAATCCAAAAATATGTGCAGTTACAACTATAAATGGACCAAATGACCCAATTAAGAGATAGTCATGTCAGACTGGATTTAAAGTAGTCATCCAGTTATATGTTGTTTATAAGAGATTCATTTAAAACATAAGAATACATAAAGGTTGAGAATAAAAGGAAAACATACTAGGCAGATTCTCATCACCAGATTCTGTATCACCAGGATATAACATTTTGAACTTATATAAACACTTCTTAATATAGTCTCAAAAATGAAACAACTAAAAACAGCATAAGAAGGAATTCATAAATCCCCCATGATCAGGGACATTTTAACCCACTTCACTCGATACTTGATAACTAAAAAAGAACAAACACTCAATAAGGATATGAATGGTTTGAAAAACACAACTAACCAATCTGCCCCACTGGATGCACAGAAGACTCCAACTGTATACTTGTTGCAGTTACACATGGAAAATTTATGAAAGTGATCATTTTCTGGGGTTTGAAGCAAGTCTCACGTTTCAGATGATAAGAATCGTATGGGGTATCTTCTTTGACCACAATACAGTGAAGGTGGAAATTAATAACAAAAAGAGAATTAGTAAAATCCTGCGTGTAGAAATTAAGTAGCCCATGAGTAAAAGAAGAACTCATAATAGAAATCAGATGTTTTGAACTGCATAATGAAAATATTACGTATCAAAAATGGTGAAATACATTTAAATCAGTATTTAGTAGAAAGTTTATCAATTTAAAGAAGAAAGTAGAAAATGAATGAGCTGAACATCTACATAAGAACTTAAGAAATGGGAACAACCCTGGGTAGGCTCAACAGCAGATTTGAGCTGGTGGGAAGAATCAGCAAACTTAACGCTAGCTAGAGATTATCTGCTCTGAACAACAGAAACAAAAGAGGAAGATGGAAAATGAACAAAGCTCAGAGACCTCTGGGACATCATCAAGCATACCAACATAAGCACAGTGTGAGTCCCTGAAGGAAATACTTGAGAGAAAGGGGCAGAAAAAATATTTGAAAAGAGAACATCTGAAAACATCTTAACTTTGATGAAAAACAATCCATATATCCAAGAAGATATGTGAGCTTCAAGTAGGATAAACAAAAAGATCTACATGTAGACATGTCACAGTCACACTGTTAAAACTTAGGACCAAGAGAACATTTCGGAATCAGTGAAACACGTACAAGGAAACCACAGGTTGACAGCTCACTGCTCATCAGAAACAGTGGTCCTAAAGCAGAGGGATGATGTGTCCAAAGTTCTGAAAGAAAAGACCTTCTACCAAGAATTCTGTGTCCAGCTAAACTAGTCTTCAAAATGAAGGCAAAATACATTCCTGGATAAGCAAAGACTGAGAGGTTTTATTGCTAGCAGACCTTCTTTACAAGAAAGGAAGTTCTTAAAGCTGGGAGAAAATGACCCCAATGCATAACTTCAATCCAGAGATATTGGTGGAGGCCACCTTTCCATGGGCTCAGTATGATTCATGGGTAAGGCTGGTGTTTCAGAGGCGCTCTCTGTTGAAACTGTTGTGGTTTTTTTTTTGCGGTACGCGGGCCTCTCACTGCTGTGGCCTCTCCCGTTGCGGAGCACAGCCTCCAGACGTGCAGGCTCAGCGGCCATGGCTCACGGGCCCAGCCACTCCACGGCATGTGGGATCTTCCCAGACCGGGGCACGAACCCGTGTCCCCTGCATTGGCAGGCAGACTCTCAACCACTGCGCCACCAGGGAAGCCCAAAACTGTGTTTTAAAACACTTCTAGTAAGAGTGAAAGATTTTATCCCATCCCTGGGTACATATCCAAAAAGAATTGAAAAAAGGATCTTGAGGAGATATTTGCATACCCATGTTTACTGCAGCATTTATTCACAATAGTCAAGATAAGGAAGCAACTTAAATGTCCATCAACAGATGAATGGATAAAGAAACTGTGGTCTATACGTATAGTGGAGTATTTTTCAGCCTTAGAAAGGAAGGGCGGTTTGACACCTGCCACAACGTGGTTGAACCTTGAGGACATCGAGGTAGTTGACTGAAATAAGCCAGTCACAAAAAGACAAATCCTGCACCATCCCCCTTATATGAGGCGTCCAAAGTCATCAAACCCAGCGACTTTGAACACCGCCTCATTCGGTCCGCCCTTGCCGTTCTCCTGTCTCTGCAGGCTCAGCTCGGGTCATGCCTCTTAGGAGCTTTCTGCTGCTGCTCTAGCCCACGTCAAGCCCTGTCTCCTTTGGTTTCCCATTTTATTTAGAGACATATTAATTTAACATTTTCTTGGTATCTTGTTTCATAAATATCAGTCATATCCAACTGGACCGTACATTTCCTTTTGGTTGGAACCATATCTTAGGTTTTCACGCAATTCCTGTTGTCGAAAGCCTGCCTCTCCCCTTGCCCTTGGCCGTGGTCTCCATTCCACCTGCTGCAGGAGCCGCCCTGCGCTGCTCCACATCTGTTAGGAGACGGTGTCCAGTTTCCCTCAGGCCATTTATGCATTCTGTAGCTTTCCCCGTGGTCTCCTGCCTCTGTTCTGGATTTGCTTTCCAGTTCTTCACTGAACTGGGTGCTGACTGGGTCTCTGAGGATCTTCTGAATCCCCACCACTTTGCCCAAGCATCTGGGTCTTTTTGCCACGACCTGCAAGAAGTTAGTGGCCACCTCTGGCCCAACATTG
Source organism: Mesoplodon mirus (assembly GCF_964341445.2). Classification (NCBI taxonomy): domain Eukaryota; kingdom Metazoa; phylum Chordata; class Mammalia; order Artiodactyla; family Ziphiidae; genus Mesoplodon; species Mesoplodon mirus. The sequence goes on along the minus strand of NC_138982.1, from coordinate 144,908,449 downwards.
CCTGGACACACCTCCTGTTCTGTACACTCCTCAGGTTGGTCACCAGCCTAGGCAGAGGTGGGGTCCCCAAGTTCACTGTTGGTGGCGTGATTGGACCCTGGGCTAGGAAAGTTAGCCTTGACTCAGTTTCTGTGGGGCTGTTCTTTGGTCTGCTTGGCATGCTCCTGCCTTCTACCCTGACCACTGGTCAGCCTGGGGCCTGGTGGTGCCATGGTGACGATCTCAGTGAAGGGCACGTGGCCTGAGCCAGACCAGAGTCGTCCTCCAGGAGTGTTCTGGCTGGAGCTACTGAAGAGGAGTGTTTTTCCCAGTCTGGGCCATAGAGAGCTGCCTGTGGCTATGTGGCTGGCCACCTGGGGGAAGTTCATCTGTGCTGCCGGTCACTGAAGCCAGGTCAGAGTGCTGACACAAGGTGCAAAGAGGGATCCTCCAGTTTGCAGTTGGCGTCACCCTGCCCTTCCCAGAGCTGGGTTGTTTAGCTTTTTCTCAAATTTTGAGTCACTCCAGCATCTTCTGTGAATAGCTCCTCTCCTTTTTCTAAAGTTAGTTTAAGCATCATTTTCCTTTCAGTGAGGACAGCGTACCTCCGTCCTCTAACTCACACCTCCCTACCCCACTGTGGTGTCACTTTCTCTTTTCCCGTGGCACCAGTCACCTTTTGTCATGCTGTGTAATTCCCCTGGTTGGTCTGCTTGTTGTTTATTGTCTCTCTTCCACACGGGAATGAAAGCTCCAAGAGGGCAGGGATCTCGTTCGGCTCACAGATGATCCCAAGCACCTGTAACATGTAGGAGGTGCGCAAAAACACATCTCCAATGAATGAATGAAACCCTTCAGTTTGTGTGCAGCTGTCCATCATCTCACACAGAGATGCAATGCTCTTATTTGGACTTTGGTTATATCACAGAGAATATTTGGCATTTGGTTATATATATTTGGATCATAGGCACAGAGAAAGGCTGAGAGGTTTGCATGCTGATGAAAGTTTAGTTACGTATCTTCAGCATTCCTATTGGCCCAAATAGGTGGCCTTGCAAGGGTTATGATTCTGGTAAGCTACGTCTTTATTATGTGAACAATGATGATAACCATGTGATCAAAAAGCAAAACATTTAAGATGGTTATTTACAAAGATTTTCAATGTAACTGCTTTATTATGTTGGTTAAATATTTCTCCTAATACTTTGCATTAGCCCAGTGTTCAGATTGTCAGTGCAACAGGTGTGGCATTTGTCTTTAAAAAAAAAACCATGGGGCTTCCCTGGTGGCGCAGTGGTTGAGAGTCTGACTGCCGATGCAGGGGACGCGGGTCTGTGCCCCGGTCCGGGAAGATCCCATGTGCCGTGGAGCAGCTGGGCCCGTGAGCCATGGCCGCTGAGCCTGCGTGTCCGGAGCCTGTGCTCCGCAACGGGAGAGGCCACAACAGTGAGAGGCCCACGTACCGCAAAAAAAAGAAAAAAAAAAACACGGAAAACTCTCAAATATTATTGACTTGACACTTGGCCTTCAGGTCCAGTAGGATAAAGAAGTCAACCTCCCCACAGGATATTGTGGGGCCTGTTCTCTTTGATTAATCAAACCTTAAGTAACAGTTTTAACCAGAAACACAGTCTAGATGTTTGATTTTTAGCTGTTGATAGAATTGAGTGGTCAAATGACTACTTCATATCTTGAAGGATGTCAGAAAACATTTGGCTTACATATGTCAGATCCAACAAGCTGAGAACAATGGAAAATTTAGTCTGATAGAGGTATAATTAATTCATGGTCACAATTTAGAAAGGGGAGGTAGTTTATATGGAAAGATGAGTTTGGTGTGGGACATGCTCCGTTCAGGGTAACAGTAAAAAAAAGAAAATATCTGAAGAGAACTATCCAACAGGTCATTGGAGATGAGAAGCTTGGAGTCCATGTTTTAGGCCAGAGGCGTGGGTCTGGGAGTCATTGTTAGAGAAGTAACAGAACAGAGGACTGGGAGTGTGGAGGCCGTCATGCAGCCGAGCTGGCTCTCCCAGGGCCATGGGGGAGTGAGGAGAAGCAGGGCGAGGGCAGAGGTGGGCCTAGCCCCTCTCTGGCAGTTTCCTGGTTTGTGGTTCTGGGCGAGTCCTTTAGATTATATGACAATCAGGCTTGTCATCTACAAAGCAGAACTGCAGATGTGTCTCTGCTTTCCTCAAAGGGAGGCCATGAGAATTTAGTGTAACAGTAAATGGAAATGGTTTATAAATTAAATAAAAGGAGAAAATAGTCATTTGTGAAGAAAGGAGTCTAATAGTGTCAGATATATGTTGAAGATCAAGAAAACAGGAAAGGAGAAAAGGCTTTGGTGATCTTTGAAAAGATTTTCTGTAGAGTACAGAATTAAGGACAAAGGGGATTGAAGGAGGGGCTGGGGAAACGGGAGCAGAGGTCAGGGTAATGCTGCTTGGGCGGAGTTTGTTAGTGAAAGGGGGGCGTCGTGCGTGGGTATTAAGGGTATTAAGGGTCATCAGGTCCTAATTTTCAGGTTTTGAATTTCACATAGAAAGGAAATAATTAAAAATAAGAATTAGGGACTTCCCTGGAGGGCCGGTGGTTAAGGCTCAGCGCTTCCAGGGCCGGGGGCGCGGGTTCCATCCCTGGTCGGGGAACCAAGAATCCTGCATGATGAGCGCTCGGCCAAAAAACAACAACAACAAAAAATAACAACCCCCCCCCCCCCAAGAATTAATATATCTTACTTTACAACCCACTGTGACCATAACATTTTCTTGGGCAAGGAGTTATTTTCTCTTGCAGTTCATCTTTAAATGGTGAGTTCTTTTCTGGCATAAAAGTAGGTTACTAAAATGTGATACTTGCTTCATTTTTGGTGGTTTGTTTTAATATAGTCTGCTAATATTAGAATAGTTTTTATAATCATTCTTTCTGTATGAATTCTGCATTATTCTTTAAGAAAAGACATCATTAAGTATTTTTCACTGATGGAAGATCCAGTGCTTAGGATTATTGTTCTTTATAGGATTATTCAGCCTCAGCTAATGAAATTTCCCATATGATTTGTAAACGTTCCAGCTGTGAACACACTCTACTGATAACACGAGTTATGTAACATCTTGGAAGCCAGTTTATTCAGGAATCAAAAGAAAGCCTTTAGAAGGTGAAAATTGGGAAGTTAGTGTTTATCATATATTTGCTGGACTATATTTTGTGGACACAAATATAACATTTTAAGTGTAAAATTATAGAGAAAAACTTGCATGTCTCAAGATCATATGGCTCCAGGAGAGAGCCTGGCTAGAACTTGAAGGTGCACGACCAGAGCATCTTCTAATCCTACCTGCATGACCCTCCCAGCCAGAATGTCCACCAGGCCACAGAGGCTTCTGCAGAGCAGCGGCAATGCCAGGGCACCAGGAGGCCACCGTGACTTCAGCTCAGGAACAGCACAGAAGGCAGGGACCCCTCCCCCCATTTAGCCTGGGAAGGTGCCCGTTAGAGTTCTGCTTACGTTACGTGCAAGGCACAGGGTTCTTGGGTCATCTCTTACAGTTGGATCAGATCACAGCAGTCAGAGATCATTACCCCTGTTTTACAGGATGTGAAACTGTGCACTGCACAGTGCTGAGAGAGATGCAGTTCCTGAGCTTTGTAGCACTTGGGGTCGGAACCACTCTGCCTTTCTCCCGTGACTCCTCTGGGTGTGTCTGTGTATTCTGGACACTGCGCGTGACTTATCCAGCACCCCATGTCGTGTCCCTCGTATCTGTTACTCAGGGCTTCACTCTCCCTTTCATGGACCATACGACCCCAGGAGAGAGATTCTAAACTCCAGTAGGGGCCTTTGTGGAAAACAAAGGAGAACGTACACGCGCACAAACCTACCTGTGCCCTAATATTCAAGCTTGGGTCCCCATCCATAGAGGTTGTAATTTAATTGACTGGGACCCAGATGTCGAGGTTTTCACACCTTCTCGGTGACTCTAATGTGTACGGCAGGGTTGAGGGTTAGTGGTCTGAGGCGGTCATGGCAATCCTACCATCGTGCCAGTGATGGGTTTAGGGTTCAGGGCTTATTCCACTCAGTGCGTGGCATCCTCCGGCCCACGGTCACTGGTCCGGAAGAGGATGCATGAGCTACGTTAGGCCCGTCCAGACCCCAAGGATGGTGGAGAGGCTTTTCCCTCACCGGATGTAAACAAGGAGGCACGCAGCCCTGCATGCTGCTTGCACCTCCGCGTGATTGAGTGCGCCAGCCTTAGAGTGACGCTGTGCAGGGTGGAGTGAGGGGAAGAGGGGACCCAGGTCTTTGATGGCATGATTGAGCCAGTGAGCCCAGCTCTATAATGGACTTGACATGACATCATAAATGTTATTAGTGCTTAAGCCAGTTTGAGTTGTCGTTTTGTATTTTTTGCTAAGTATTCTGACTCACTGTTTCTGTAGTAAAAATTCAGTAGAATTTCCTAAATCAGTTCCAAGTTTCTCGATACGCAGAATGAAGGGATACAAAGAAGGTGTGATAGTCGGAGGTAACATCTGCATTGCCTTGAAAGCGTACCCTGCCAGCATCAACGTACCTGCTTTGCTCTTGACAAAATGTGAAGACTTAGCAGAGTTCTTTGCATGTGGTTCAGAAGTGCCGGTCGTAGGTTCGGGGTGCAAATCCTACTTATTAGTTGTTGATCTTGAGCAAATTCGTTGACCAGCCTCTGCTCCCACTCTTCACCTGTAAAGTGGTGACAGTGACATCTGCTTCGGGGTGGTTACAGGGATTCAGTTAGTCCGTCCATGGACACAGGGCACCAGCACAGTGCGTGGGGCTGGGGCTAGGCTGAGCCACATGGAATTGCCAGTATTTGTCCATTTTGGACCTATAAAAATGACAGTTTCACGTGGTTCAGCTGAACACATTTTTAATAATAAGTGAAAATTGGGAACTTGGGATGTCATCAGGATAATTAAAAGCATTATTTTGGTCTCAAATAATGTTCAGTGAAAGTTGTTTTTTTTTTTAAATGGAGTTAACCATGTTTCACTTTACTTCATGGGATTTAAAACCTCAGCCAAAGAAGTAACTTACATGTTTAATTTTCAGGGCTATGCACAGAGTACTTAATTCTTAGGAAGACAGATTATAATTATATCATCCTTTAAAAGGCTCAGCACCACCGAGGCAGGGTTTTCATCTGTGAGACGTGATAGTGGAGGGTTGCCTTCTATGTACTGTTTTGTCAGATATATGTGACTGGCTTATTTTTAATCCAGGGGCCCACACCCACGGTGCTTCTGTGGTGAACAGCAATGGAGCACACGTGGGTACAGCACGTTCTCTGTGCACTCGCTACGTGACGGCCACTGGACCAAAGTCTCTGCTTACTGTGCTTTGTGTAGTCTTTACAGCAGGTATATTTTATACACAAAGATGCTAAGGCTCATGGAAGCATAGGGTTCTCTGAGGCCACACAGCTAGGAGTGTGGTGCTTTAGAATGCGAGTTTAATGCTGTGGATGGTCACAAAGGTGTAGAACAAACAGCAAAACCTTCACCGCTTCTCCACTTGGAAATTTAAGTCACTGAGCTCTGGACCCAGGAGGGCAGTGGCTCTGTCTGAGGTTGGTCTCCTTACGCACGATTGCACATGGGGACCTGGAAGTGACTTTTGAGTTCGGATTTGAATATCCTTAGGACCTGCCACTGCCTTTCCGTGGGCCCCAGTCTTGGCCAGTGTTCACCACAGGTAGGAAGAAAGCTCCTTAAGGAGTTTTCTTATTCTGCGGCGGGGCCCTAGCAGTCCGCTCCATCCTCCTGAGTCATGGAGGAAGGACGTCTGACTCTGGCAGGCTGACTTGACTGCAGACAGTAAAGAGATATTGCCCCAAAGTAAAAAGGCAGTAACGGGTGTGAAAGCACTTTGTAAGGGGTGAACTGCTCGTCAGATGTAAGTTGTTTTTATCATTATCTCCTTCTGGAAAGACAGGGTGGCCAGTACTACACTTGGTCCTGCAGCAGTTGGGGTTCAGTTCCTCCCACCTCATAGCTGGAGAGATCCAGTGTTTTCTTGATTCCTGAAGGAAGCCTGAGAGCCCAGGTGAACGATGGAGTTCTTGCGGCAAGCTTACGGCTTCTCCGTGGAAACACGCGGGTTTTGAAAGAAGTTGCTCTTATTTTCAGGGTAAAGGGTTGGTTCTCTAGCACCTAGAAGGATGAGGTACCCGTGGGTCTGAACGAAGATTTGTATTTTCATATGCTGTGAACTTTGTCGGTGGCTGATGGCCTGTTACCAGCATTGTGATATAAACACTGTAACATTTGAAAATTACCAAACCCTGGAGGTTCAAATATTTTGAGTCTGATTTTTAAATCAGAAAGAAAATACGAATAGGCTATTTTAAAAGCACCGTGGGAACTTGATTAGAAGTGAGGAAGGGGAGCGAAGTCCTCCTGTGGCTCCTGCACTTGGACCGTCCCGTGCACACCTGCGGGCTCCCCAGGCCCGGGCGGAGAGAAAGAGCAGAGGGGGTGCCCGGAACTCTGCGTGTCTGCCGGCTCGTCCTGCCGCCCCCTTAGCTACTCCCTAAGCACGAGAGAAGGCGGAACAGCTCTGATTCGGCCCTTTGCCGGCAGTCCCAAGGAAGGCATCCGTCTCCCAGCAAGGAAAACCGAGATCTGTCCAGCAGACTGCCAGCTTCCTCCAAGGGGCGTGTGTGTGTGTGTGTGTGTGTGTGTGTGTGTGTGTGTTGGTGTTGGAGAGGATTAATTCACAGCTTTTATCAGAATTTGAAGAAGGTTTTTTAACTCAAAAAAAGATGGTAAGAACCATTGCTTGCAAGATAAACGCCCAACTTGTAGATTTGCTGGGTGCCTTCAGAAGAGTCAGCAGGTATGGGGCAAGAGCATGGTGGTTGGTTTGTATGGAATTTAAGTGCTAGATAGGATCACGGGTTGAAAGGGCCTGGTGAGTGACCTTGCTGTTTTCCAGGGGAAGGCTTGCTGGAGCCCGTCAGCTGAGAGACCAACTGGGCCCACGGTCTGGGCCTCCACCCTCTTTCAGGGCCCAGGATGTGCTGGATACTGAGGACCGCCTCTGGTCACGCTCACTCACAGGAACTGGGTCTACAGAGCAGGGAGCTAGTGGAGTGCTGGACCTCGGGGCGCTCCTGGCTAGTGGCTGGGATGCTCTTGTCCCCACCCAGAGCGCCTTCGTCCTGATTTCTGAGTCCTTAGCAAGCCAAACTATCCGTCACAGAGCTGCACTGGGCGTAAGAACAGAGGAAAGGATGTGCAGAGCATGGACGCAGATCAGCCGAGAACCCTTGGGGTCACCCGTCCCTTGGCGGCGCTCGGCTCCGGTGAGGGGCCCGTGGTCTACACGGTCCTCAGCGCCCCCCTCACCCTGCCTCTCTGCCAGCTCCTGCCACGCTTGAGCCTGGCCAGCCCCTCCATTCCCACGGTCCACCTCCAAGGGTGCCTGCCACGACTGTCACGCTGTCTGTGCCCTCTGTCCTGTTCCCTGCCTGATAGCCGGCCATCACCTGCAGTTCGATCAGAGCCCCATCGGCATTTGGCAGGTGCGGGAGGGAATTTGGGTCTGTCCTCTTGGGGCTGCGGCAAGGCCCATGACTCTCTGTTCCTGTTTTCACTTCAGTTCCTAATCTGTACATTCCACGTGTGGGGGTTTTCCTCAGTTCACTCCGAGAGGGCAGCGTTGTTTACAGGTCCTTGGGGGAGCCCCGCGTCCTCTGGGCCGTGCCCTGCACAGCCAGGTTATGGAGCTGCAGGCCCACTGCACATGGAACTCCCCCTCACAGCCATGTGTGGAGCGGGCCATATTCACCCCATCAGTCACCTTGGGGAAAAGCGTGACACCAGATAGTGTTTTTTTCTGTAGTCACAGTGCTAGCAAGTGGGGGAACCCCGATCGAACCCTGGTGTTTTGGCTCCCCCCTGCAGGGGCGTGGCAGGTGACTGCTGAGGGAACACGCTCACCCTACAGTCTCTCGCTCGTGGACTCATTCATTCATTCTCTAGATGTTGAGCGCTCACTGATTACCAAGTAGGCTGCTGGCTCAAGAAGTGAGGTGGGGAAGGCGGAGCCTTAACGTGTCCTCTCTGTCCAGCTGTAGCTGGGGAGGACGGGGTTGGTGATGGATGTAGGGTTGCCCTAGGGAAGGGGGAGAACTGGGCCAGGGCATTCTTCGAGAGTCTGAGTAGGGCCATTAGATCCAGTGTCCAGATGTCCCTGGATTCCTCGGGAAAGCACACTCAGTAGAGTTGTGGGGACAGAAACTGTGCTGGAGGGCTAGGGGTGGAAAGGTGGAGGGAGCACCCCAGGAGCTGTGTAGGGGTGGGGATAGGAGAGGAGTGAGCCCGTGGGAGAAAGAGGCAGTGACGGAGGAGGCCAGAGCATCGGGGTGCGGCCTACAGGACCTCGTGGGCCTTCTGGGGTCTGCAGGTGTATCTGGGTGGCCTCTTGAGGACCCCTGGATGATTGGCAATGAAGAGAATGCTTATACATCTGTATGTTTTGAATATATACGAAAAATCTATTACGCCTGAGTAACAGTACAGAACATAATGCAGCATGTAAAGTGTTTCTAACTACTGGGGATTGTGATGCCACCTGACTCTTTAATATGTTGTATGGCACATGTTCTAATCTAAGGTGACATTTAATTTCCAAATATTTGGAGATTTTCTAGGTATATTTCCGGTATTGATTTCTAATTTAGTTCCGCTGTGGTCAGAGAACATACTGTGACTGATTCCAGTCCATTTAAGTTTACTGAGACCAGTTTTATAGCGCCAAGTGTGGTCTCTCTTATAAATGTTCCACTGCACTTGAAAAAGATTGTGTATTTTATTGTTTTGGAGTAGTGTGTTCTTTAAATGTCAGTACTTTCAAGTTGGTTGATAATGTTGTTCAGGTCTTCTGTATCCTTACTGATTTTCTGTTTGTTCTGTCAGTTATCAACATAAAATAGACAGCTAGTGGGAAGCAGCCGCATGGCACAGGGAGATCAGCTCGGTGCTTTGTGACCACCTAGAGGGGTGGGATAGGGAGGGTGAGAGGGAGGGAGACGCAAGAGGGAAGAGATATGGGAACATATGTATATGTATAACTGATTCACTTTGTTATAAAGCAGAAACTAACACACCATTGTAAAGCAATTATATTCCAATAAAGATGTTAAAAAAAAAACAAAAGAGAGGGATATCGAAATCTTTGACCATCACTGTGGATTTATTTTTCCTTTCAGTCTGTCAGTTTTCACTTCATGGGTTTTGAAGCTCTATTATTAAGTGCTTAAAGATTTAGAATTTTTATGTCCTCTTAATAGATTGACTTTTTTTTAATCATTACAAAATGTCCTTCCTCATCCCTGGTAATAATCCTTCCTCTGAATTCTGCTTTGCTTGAGGTCAGTATAGCCACTGCATCTTTCTGTTGATTCGTATTAGTATATTTTAATGCATATGTAAAATATACATATATAAAAAATATATAAAATGTTAAAAAATATATTTCCATCCTTTTACCTACCTGTGTCTGTATATTTAATGTGGATTTCTTGTAAACAGCATGTTTAAAATTGATCTGAAAATCTCTGCTTTTTTAATTGTAGTATTTAGATAATTTATATTTAATGTAATTATTAATTTTTATGGGTTTAAGTGTCATCTTGCTATTTGTTTTCTACTTGTCATATCTGTTCCTTGTTCTTTTTCACCCTTCTTTTTTTGGATGAATTTAGTATTATTGTGTGATTCCATTTTATCTCCATTATTGGCTTATTAGCTATTTCTCTCTCTTTTTTTTTTTTTTAAGTTCATTTTGGGGGTGAAATTTTAAAAATTTATTTATTTATTTATTCATTTTTGCCTGTGTTGGGTCTTCGTTTCTGTGCGAAGGCTTTCTCTAGTTGCAGTGAGCGGGGGCCACTCTTCATCGCGATGTGCCCGCCTCTCACTGTCGCGGCCTCTCTTGTTGCAGAGCACAGGCTCCAGACGCGCAGGCTCAGTAGTTGTGGCTCATGGGCCCAGTTGCTCCACGGCATGTGGGATCTTCCCAGACCAGGGCTCGAACCCGTGCCCCCTGCATTGGCAGGCAGATTCTCAACCACTGCGCCACCAGGGAAGCCACTATTTCTCTTTTTAAAAAAATATTTCTTGGGGGCCTCCCTGGTGGCGCAGTGGTTGAGAGTCCGCCTGCCGATGCAGGGGATACGGGTTCGTGCCCCGGTCTGGGAGGATCCCATATGCCGCGGAGCGGCTGGGCCCGTGAGCCATGGCCGCTGGGCCTGCGCATCCGGAGCCTGTGCTCCGCAACGGGAGAGGCCACAACAGTGAGAGGCCCGCATACCGCAAAAAGAAAAAAAAAAAAAATTTCTTTTAGTGGTTACTCTAGGGTATAAGATATACATATTTAACTTATCATAGTCCACCTTCAAAATATACCACTCATGTGTAGTGTAAGAAGCTTACAGCAGTAGACTTCTTTTTCCCCTTTCCATTCTCTTACAATTGTCATATGTATGTTGAAAACCTCAAAATACATTTTTATTATTTTTGCTTTAAACAGCTACCTTTTAAAGAGATTGAAAAGATATGAAGAAAAAGGTCCATGATTTACCATTTCTGGTGCTCTCATTCCTTTGTGTAGATCTCAGTTTCCACCTGGTATCACTTTAACATTTCTTGGGGTGCAGGTCTGCTGGTGTAGAATTCTCTCAGTTTCTGTTTGTCTTACAAAGTGTTTACTCACCATTATTTTTGAAAGATATTTTTGCTGGGTATGGGACTTGAGGTTTCATTACTTTAAAGATGTTGCCCCCTGTCCTCTGGTCCACATGGTTTCTTACCAGGAGTCTGCTGTCTTTCTTACCTTTTCTTTCTGCCTCATGTTGTTTTTCCCCTCTTGTTGCTTCTAAGGATTTCTCTTTATCACTGGTGTTCAGACATTTGATTGTGATGTGCCTTTACCTTCTTGGATCTGTAGGTTTGGGGTTTACCTCAAATTTGAATATTTTAGGCCATGATTTCTTCAAAATGTTTTTATGTCTTCCCTCTCCTCTCCTTCTAGGACTCCAATAACAAGCTTGATAGTGTTCCACAGGTCACTGGTGCTTTTTGCTTTTTTTTTCTTTCAATATTTTTTCCTCTTTGTGTGAGGGCAAAAGTTGATCGAAGAAAATTACAATATGAGGGGATTTGGTAGCTTTATGTTCTCCCTTGGGCTTGTGGCCATCCTCCTCCTCAAGAAGTACTTAGGAGCAGGCTGTCTGGGCATCCAGCTCACAGCGTCCTCTTCACAACCCTGCCACTGCTTCTCCCCACACTGCATCATCACAGGAAACAGAAACAGCTGCTGGCACAAACACCCTTATGTTTAACATTTACTGCCCATAAACTAATCTTTCCAGAAAAATAACCCAAGAGGTAACTCTTGGCAAGATCTTTCAGGTAAGATGCCTAAATTCTGTCAGGCCATTGGTGTGTGATATTCCTCACGGCTGAAGGGAGTGCAACAGCCAGGGTTCTAGCAGCTGCACGTACTGAACCCGTACTCTAGCCAGCACGTGCTTACGTGCATTCTGTAATGCGTTCTCTCAAACCCTTGGATGTGGTGTGTGTCCTGATTGACTGACCAGGAAACCAAGGCTCAGAGAATGTGAAATCCTCACTTGCCAAGGCTGGGCAGTTAGGAAGGTACCATATTTGGTGTTCATATCCTGGCCCCCTGACTCCAGACCCTGAGCTTGTGTGTTTTCTCCTGGGCTCTGCTGGCTTTGTGATTTAAACCTGCATTTAATTTGAAATGTGGAACTTGTGCGTGGCCTCCATTTAATAGATCATATACCATTTTGAGAAGTCTGTTTTCCAGTGGTAGTACTGGTATGGTCACTGACATCTGCTTATTTTCACGTATTTTGACATGTGTTGAAGGGGGACTCATTTGGTTGCGATTCAGGCTCTGCATATGTGTCGGAGTTGACCCATCTGCCCTGCAAGTATATTTTAGAAAAGGAGCAAATTCCTAGCTGGGCTAAGGAACCCTTTCTCCACTTCCCTCTGTGTGTGATCCGTTGTGTAAAGTATTGTGTTGAAGAAGTTGAGAAGAGATTTTGGGAAGAAGGAAATGAGGAATCCGTGTTGGAGTGTGATCCAGAAACAGATGAGCTGGTGGAGGAAGCCAGGATGCTCACAGCCATTTGGAGGGAGTTTTAGTTGGTAAAGGTTGAAGGCATAACATGAGTTTGGAAAGAAAAAACTAGAAATGTGATAAATGATTAGACCCATTACGTTCCCAGATCTTTAGAATAAAAGTAGAAACCGCTCTCTAGGGAGCCTTTCCAGATGTCCCACCCCCAAGACTGATCTTTCCTTCTTTAGGGTCTCACGGTGGATATTACAAACAGACTCATATTCCTACTTTCTAGTCTATTGCTTGTTAATGGCCTGGAACTATTTTATTGAAAAAAGTCCCAGAGTAGTTGAGAGAGTGGAGACTAGAGGTTGTATTTCTTTTGTCTCCAACAAAGTACACTGCTGGGGCTTGGCATCCCCTCTGCAGACCCTGCTGCTGAGCTGGGGGCTTTACCTGCCCCCTTGGTGGTTCAGTGCTTTACCTGCCTCCCTGGTGGCTGGCGCCACGGGCAGGGTGCACTGAAGCTTGGAGCACTCGGGAAGCTCATATTTTACAGGTGTTCCTTGAGCGCCGAGCCTGCCCTAAGAACTGGAGGTTCAGAAGTGAACAAGACAGAGCTCTTCCCTTGTGGAACTTATATTCAGGTGAACGACTTGACAACCAGCAGAATGGCGGAGATCGTGTAATACAAATAAAGATGGGGTGGTGTGAGGGCCTCGAGGCACAAGGTGGGGCTGCTCTGTGGGCGTGTGAGTGCAGCCCTGAGTGAAGTGGGGGACAAGCCATCAGAGTTCTGCGAACAGGGCATCCCGGGCCGCGGAGGGGCAGTGGGCAGGCCCTGCGATGGCCGTGGCCCTGAGAATGTAGGGGTGAGGCGGCGGTGCGGTGGAGAGGTGCAGGGGAGTCAGGAAGGAGGTCAGGGAGCCCGTCGGGCCGGGGCCCCTGGGGCCTGGAGTGGGCTGTGAAGGCAGAGCAGGGCAGCCCTGGTCTGAGGGGCGGTCACGGGGCTCCGTCTGGCTGCCAGGGCCGGGGGCCGGGGGGCAGGTGCGGGGTGTGGGTGGGAGGTGTGGCGGCTGCGGGTAGCAGCAGCGGCGACGGTGATTGACGTGCGTGGATTCAGGTCCATTTGGAGGGGAGGGGGATATGAGGGCGGGCGGGCCGGGGTGATGCTTGAGTTTGGGGCTGAGTAGCTGGGTCCCTGGTGGTGCTATTAGGAGGACTTGGGGACGAACCAGTAGTTTGGTGCACGTGAAACTCGAGATGCCTGTTTGACCTTCAAGGGGGGGTGCGAAGTGCACGGTTGGGTTTCTGGGTCGAGTTCACGCTGAGGCTGGGGCTGGAGCCCACTCTGTGAGCCGTCACGGTGTAGGAAGCACGCGTGGGCCTAGCAGTGGACCGCGTCATCCCGGGAGCGAGGGGGCTCTGAGGACGGGCCTGGGCTGCTCCGGCGTCTCCAGTGCAGGAGGAAGAGGAGGGGGAAGCAGAGGAGATGCCGAGGGAGCACGACGGAAGTGGGACGAGGGCGGAGAGCCCAGAGGGCGTGGTGTCCTCGAGGTCCCTGAAGACCGTGGACCCGGAGCCACTGTGTCGCACGGCCCTGAGCAGCCGAGCTGCAGTCGGGGTAGCCTGCAGGCCAGGAGGGGAGAGGGCCCGGCTGGGGGGCGCTCGGGGGGAGCCTGAGGCTGGGTGGTCAACGGCTCCTCAGCAGGGCTCACAACGAGCAGCCAGGTCCTCATGCGGACGTGGCGTCGGCGTCTAAGGCGGTGACACCATGTTTGGGAATGGCTCGCAGACTGGCTCTGAAGGCAGTTCCAGGAGGCATTCCAGAAACCTGCTGAACAGTGATGGCATTTCTGGAACGAAGCTGAAGCCCTCCCAGCCGACTGCTTCGGTGGAGAGCAGGCTCTGGGTTGTGAGAGTTCTGGAACTTGGTAGAATGGTTCCTCTCCTTGCTCTGAAGTGCCCTGGAGATGCCCTGTCTGGGCGGGAGAGCCGCTCTTGGAGCCGGGGAGTGGGCAGCTGCTGACCCCCAGCCTCTCCTGCCATGTTGAACTATATTGACGGAGGGACCGGTTTCCTCCTGTTTGGTTTTGTTGCATTCAGTAGATTAGATTTTCGTGGAGAGGAATTAAAAATCAAATTATATTTGAATTGTTCTTGTAATTTAACAGGATTCTATGGTCAAACCTTTTGTAGTCACCTTGAAATTCATGTCTTACCAAGCTCTCTTTTTATAGTTTACTCCCAACCAGCCAAAGCACACTCGCCCTCCCGTTTTCCTTGCTCGCTCATCCAGATGACTGCTCGTTTCCCCAGGCTCCCCCGGCGTGTAGGCTTGTCTTTCACCCACTGTCTGAGGGAAGACAGGGCAAGGTGCTGGGCTCTCAGAGCTCATGCGCTGGTAGAGCCAGGTGGCAGGAGGGTGCTGCAGCTGGAGGGTGCTGAGATGCCCGCCAGGAGGAAAAGTGTTTGCTCACTGGTTTATGTTAGAGTGCTAAAGGGACTCAAATGCTGTTTCAGGATGAGGCTTCTGTGGCGAAATTACATGTCATGAGTCTGATCTGTCTTAACGGTTAAGGCTCAATAACTATCTCCTGGTTAGAGAATGAGAGAATAAGCTTTGGTTGACTTGTGGAGATGGATTTTGTTTAATTTTGATGGGATTTTCTCCTTGATCCAGTGAATTCCTCCTTTACCACGGGGAAGTAATTGTAGAGAAATCCTCAGTGTTGTTTCTCTTACGAGTCGCACACGTTTGCATTTAGGTGAGGGCCGGTGGTGCTGTGAGCACTGAGAGATGTCACCAGCTGACGCTGGGTGGGGGGCAGCGCAGGGACGGCCAGGAAGATTCATAGAGGATGTGAAACAGTAAAAGAGCTCTTAAAATGCTCGCTTGTCACTTGGAACACATAGTGTACACGGCACGAATTGAGTTACTCCTGCTTGGAGTTTAGTTGATGTCACTGGTGGACTTAGAGATATTTGTACCTAATGGTTTAATATTCAAGGCACCTATTTCTTTAACTTAAGGAAAAAAGGCCTACAAGCAACAAAGGAAAACCAAGTAAGTATTTCATTTCTTGGCTGGCTGAGCTGCTGCGTGGCGTGTAGCTTATTTTGAAGGCATGTTTGGCATTATTTCTTTTCAGAATCTGTCCATGGTCAGACTTGGGTCTAATAGACAGTCCGTCTGGGCCATGCTCCCAGGAGCAGGGGCCCCTCTGCAGGGTATGAACCACGGCTCTCCTACCTGCCTGGGGAACTGGAGGCACTTTGCATACAGTGGGACTCATTGTGATGCAGGTGCATCTCTGCGGACCAGCAAGCTTTGCACAGCACACGTGCTGGGTACTCGGGCGCAGGGTCAGCCGGTCTGCAGAGACTCCCAGTGAGCATCTGGGGTGCACATAGCCCCGGCTCTGGGTCTGTGAGGGTTACTGCCTTGTCTCCCATGTTCAAGAACTTGAAATTTGCAGGGAACGTGTATTAGGGTTCTCCAGAGCAAGGGACCCAGTAGGGTGGATAGATCGATAGATATGAGGAGATTTCTGTGGGGGCCGAGAAGTCCCATGATCTGCTGTCTGCAAGCCAGAGAACCAGGAAAGCCAGTGCTGTAGTTCAGTCCCAAGTCCAAAGGCCCGAGAGCCAGCAGCGCCACGTCCAAGGGCAGGAGAAGATGGACGTCCCACTCAAGCAGACAGAGCGAATTCACCCTTCCTGTGCCTTTTTGTTCTAGTCAGGCCTTCAGTGAGTTGTTGATGCCGCCCACACTGGTGAGAGTCATCTTCTTTACCTGGTCTGTGGGTTCAAATGCCGATTTCTTCCAAGGAAACCCTTACAGACACATTCAGAAATAATGTTTTGCCAGCTCTGGGCCTCCTTAGCCTAGTCGATTTGACACATAGAATTGACCATCACAGAAGGCAAGACTTTAAAGAACTAATTTGGGATGGTACAGAGTAGTTAATGAGATGCTGATGATAAGTGACATTTCTGAGTGCTTGCTCTGTGCCAGGCCTTATCCTGAGCTTGTTACATGCATTTCACTCTATCGTCCCCTCACCGGCCCTGTGAAATCACTACCAGGGATCAAGTGGTCAGGCTGGGACCTGAGCCAGGCAGTGACACTCCCAGCAGAGCAGGGGTCCAGGGAGGAGAGATACCCGTGTGGGCCCGGGTGGGTAGGCAGGGTGGACCGCAGGAGTTGGGAGGAGCGTCTCTGGATTGACTTCGGCAAGTTGTTACTTTTCTTTCTCTCCCCCTCCTTGCCTTCTCCCCTTTCTTCCTTTTTCCCTTCCTTCCTTTATCAAAATAAGTTTAACAGATGTAACATATTTAGAGAAGAGTACACAAGACATACAGGCCAAGCTGAGAGAACTGTTGCAAGCAGCACTTATTAAAACCCCCAGGCTGAGGAGTGGGAAGTCGCCAGCACTCGGGGATCCCTTTGTCCCTCCTGACCCCTGCTGCTCCCTCCTGCATTGAACTTGACGTCAGTGGAGTCTCATGTTGTGTGTCGGCGTCCTCATTTACGTTTTGTTTGTGGGTTCCTGGTGCTGTTGCCTGTTCATTGCCGTATTGCCACTAGGTGCCTGTAGCACTCCCGCCCCCAGCTGTGACAACCAAACATGTTCCCTGCAGGGCTAAGTGCCCCACCCCAGTTGAGAACCACTGCTGTATAATATTTCATTATATGAGTTTATCCATTTACCATTTGGATTGGACACTTGACTTGTTTCAGGTTTGTGGGTTTTACAAATAATGCTGCACCAGATATTCTTGTGCCTGTCTATGGTAAACGTGCATATTTTCCTGTTGGGTGTCTATTACAAAAAATGGAAGTTTCAGGACTTCCTTGGTGGTCCAGTGGTAAAGAATCCACCTTCCAATGCAGGGGACACGGGTTTGATCCCTGGTTGGGGAACTAAGATCCCACGTGCCACGGGACCCCTAAAGCCCGCGCGCCACAACTACTGAGCTCGCACGCCTCAACGACAGAGCCTGCATGCCACAAACTACAGAGCCCACATGCTCCGGAGTCTGCATGCTACAACTACAGAGCCCATGTGCCCTGGGGCCCACACACCACAACTAGAGAGAGAAAACCCACACGCCACAACTAGAGAGAAGCCCGAGTGCCGCAAAGAAGAGGCCGTGCGCCATAAGGAAAGGTCCCGCAGGCTGCAACTAAGACCCGACGCAGCCAAAACAATAAGGAAAATAGATAAATAAAATAAATAAATATTAAAAAATAATAATGGAAGTTTTGGTCTATGAAAGTGTGTGTCTTCAACTGTATAGCTTGTGCAGGGCTGTTTTCCAAGATGGTTGTACCCAGTGTAAATTTGACCGACAGCATGTTAGCCTTCTGGCTCCTTTCCATTCTCACCACCCCTGCTACTGTCAGCCTTCTTCACCTTAGCCAGTCTGACGGGGGTTATTTTATTGTGTTTTTTTTTGTTCTTTGTAAATTTATTTATTTTAGGCTGCGTTGGGTCTTCGTTGCTGTGCACGGGCTTTCTCTAGTTGTGGTGAGCAGGGGCTACTCTTCGTTGCGGTGCACGGGCTTCTCATTGCAGTGGCTTCTCGTTGCAGAGCACGGGCTCTAGGCGCACAGGCTTCAGTAGTTGTGGCTCACGGGCTCTAGAGCGCAGGCTCAATAGTTGTGGCGCACGGGCTTAGTTGCTCCGTGGCATGTGGGATCTTCCCAGACCAGGTCTCAAACCTGTGATCCCTGCATTAGCAGGCGGATTCTTAACCACTGCGCCACCAGGGAAGCCCTATTTTATTGTGGTTTTATTTTAGTTTTTTAATTAAAAAAATTTTATTCCAGTTTTATTAAGATGTAGTTGACATACAGCGCTGTATAAGTTTAAGGTATACAGCATAATGATTTGACTTACCTCCATCATGAAATGATTACAGTAAGTGTAGTGAACATCCATCAGCTCATACAGATACAAAATTAAAGAAATAGAAAAAAATTTTTTTCCTTATGATGAGAACTCTTAGGAATTTCTCTCTTAACTTCCATATATAGCATACAGCAGTATAAATTATACTTATCATGTTGTACATTATATCCCTAGTACTTATTTATCCTATAACTGGACATTTGTACTTTTGACCACCTTCATCCAATTCCCTCTTCCTGTACTCCCTGCCTCTGGTAACCACAAATCTGATCTTTTTCTGAGTTTGTTTGTTTTTGAAGTATAATTGAGGAGACAAAATTTTTAAGATATCTTATTCTGAAATGTCTTTATTTTACCTCACCTATAATAGTCAGAGTTTGGCTGGGTATAGAATTCCAGGTTAGAATTACTTTTTATTTCTGAATTTTGAAATCAACATTCCATTATCTTCTAATGTCCAGTGTTGAGAAGTTTTGATTCCTCATTCTTTGTATATGGTATGTTTTCCCTGTGGAAACTTGTAGAAGTTTCTCTTTGTTTCATTTTCTGAACTTAAATTTTATGTTGATACGCCTGGTGTATTAGATGTAACTTTTATCAATTTTGCTGGAAACTGAAAGGGACATTTCAGCTTAGAAACATATCTTTTGATTCTAGGAATCTTTAAAAAATTATTTTGAATTACTGAATCATTATAGAGTGATGTCCTATCTGCTGACACAGTTTTCTCTTTTTGGAATATCTAATATTTGGTGTTGGGCCTCTCTTCTTTTTCTCCTATTGTTCATCTCTTTGCTTATTTTTTTTTATCTTTTATGAGAAATTCTATTGATGAAGATAAACAAACTTGAATAAATGGAAAGATAAATCCTTTTTTGGCTGAGAAGATTCTATATTGTAAAGCTGACACTTTTCCCCAGTATGTCAAATAAAAATACTGATTGGGGAAGTCCTAGCCACAGCAATCAGATAAGAAAAAGAAGTAAAAGGAATCCAAATTGGAAAGGAAGAAGTAAAACTGTCACTGTTTGCAGATGACATGATGCATGTACACAGAAAAGACACCACCAAAAAACTACTAGAACTCATCAGTGAATTTGGTAATGTTGCAGGATACAAAATTAATATACATAGATCTATTACATTTCTATACAAGGAACTATAGGAAAGAGAAATTAAGGGAACAACCTCATTTACAATCACAGCAAAAAGAATAAAATACTTAGGAATAAAATGAAGGAGGTAAAAGACCTGTACACTGAAAACTGTAAGACACCAATGAAAGAAATTGATGACACAAACAGTTGGGAATGATATACCATGTTAATGGATTGGAAGAATTAATATTGTTAAAATTTCCATGCTACCCAAGGCAAGCTACAGATTCAGTGCAATCCCCATCAAAATTGCTGATGGCATTTTCACAGAACTAGAACAAATAATTTTAAAATTTGTATGGAAACAGAAAGACCCTGAATAGCCAAAACAATCTTGAGAAAGAAGAATGGAGCTGGAGGAATCATACTCCCTGACTTCAGACTATATTACAAATCTACTGTAATCAAAACAGTATGGTACTGGCACAAAAGAGAACCCAGAAGTAAAGCCACACACTTATGGTCAATTTATCTATGACAAAGAAAGCAAGAATATACAATGGGGAAAAGACAATCTCTTCAATAAGTAGTGCTGGGAAAACTGGACAGCTACATGTAAAAGAATGAAATTAGAACATTTTCTTATACCATATACAAAAATAAACTCAAAATGGGTTAAAAACCTAAATGTAAGACTCAAAACCATAAAACTCCTTGAAGAAAACATAGGCAGAACTCTCTTTGACATAAATAATAGTAATATTTTTTTTGGATCTGTCTCCTAAGGCAAAGGAAACAAAAGCAAAAAAAACCCCGAATGGTACCTAATTAAACTTAAAAGCTGGGCTTCCCTGGTGGTGCAGTGGTTGAGAGTCCACCTGCCGATGCAGGGGACACGGGTTCGTGCCCCGGTCCGGGAAGATCCCACATGCCGCAGAGCGGCTGGGCCCGTGAGCCATGGCCTCTGAGCCTGTGCGTCCGGAGCCTGTGCTCCGCAACGGGAGAGGCCACAACAGTGAGAGGCCCGCGTACAGCAAAAAAAAAAAACAAAAAACAAAACTTAAAAGCTTTTGCTCAGCAAAGGAAACTGTTGACAAAATGAAGACAACTTATTGAATGGGAGAAAATATTTGCAAATGATATGACTAATAAGGGATTAAATCCAAAATATATAAACCGCTCATACAACTCAATATCAAAACACAAAGAACCCAATTAAAAAATGGGCAGAAGACCTGAATAGACATTTTTCCAAAGAAGACATACAGATGGCCAATAGACCCATGCAAAGATGCTCAGCATTGCTAATCATCAGAGAAGTGCAAACCAAACCACAGTGAGCTATCACCTCACACCTGTCAGAATAGCTATTATCAAAAAGACCAGAAGGTTTCCCTGGTGGTGCAGTGGTTAAGAGTCCGCCTGCCGATGCAGGGGACACAGGTTCGTGCCCCAGTCTGGGAAGATCCCACATGCTGCGGAGCGGCTGGGCCCGTGAGCAATGGCTGCTGAGCCTGCGCATCCCCACAACAGTGAGAGGCCTGCGTATCGCACCAAAAAAAAAAAAAAAAAAAAGACCACAAATAACAGATGTTGGTGGGGATGTGGAGAAAGGGGAATTCTTGTATGCTTGCTGGGAATATAAATTGGTGCAGCCACTGTGGAAAACAATGTGGAGGTGCCTCAAAGCTAAAGATATTGAGTTGGCCAGAAAGTTTGTTCAAACAAACGAATGAACTTTCCAGCCAACCCAATAGAACCAGCCCATGATCCAGCCATTCCACTCCTGAGTATATATCTGAAGAAAACAAAAACACTAATTCAAAAAGACATATGTATCCCAATGTTCTTAGCATCATTATTTACAGTAGCCAAGATATGGAAGCAACGTAAGTGTCCATCAACGGATGAATGGATAATGAAGATGTGGCACACACACACACACACACACACACACACACACACTGCCATTTGCAAAAACATGGATGGACCTGGAGGGCATTATGCTTAGTGAAGTAAGTCAGACAGAGAAAGACAAATACTGTTTTATCACTTATATGTGGAGTCTAAAAAATACAACAAATGAATGAATATAGCAAAACAGAAACAGACTCACAGATATATAGAAAAGAATAGTGGTTGCTAGTGGGGAGAGGGGCAGGTTAAGGGCAAGATAAGCGTAGGGTTTAAAAGGTACAAACTACTATGTATAAAATAAATAAGCTACAAGGATATATTTTACATCACAGGGAATATAGCCAATATTTTATAATACCTTTAAATGGAGTATAATCTATAAAAATTTGAATCACTATGTTGTACACCTGAAACTAATATTGTAAATCAACTATACCTCAATAAAAAAAAATTCTTTAAATTTTTTTTAAAAAGGACAAACACTGGAAAAAATGCCAATAGGAATTTTTTCTCTTAAAGAGATTTAGTTATTTATTTTTTATGGGTTTATAACATTATATGTTTCATGTGTACAAATTTATATTTTGACTTCTGCATACACTACAGCTTGCCCACCACCAAAAGTTTAGTTTCCATCTGTCACCATACAGTTGACCCTCTTTACCCATTTTTCTCTTCCCCACCCACTTCCCCTCTGGTAACCACTACTCTGTTCTCTGTGGTTGTTTTTGTTTGATTTGGTTTGTTCATTTAAAAAATTGCACATGGGGCTTCCCTGGTGGTGCAGTGGTTGGGAGTCCACCTGCCGATGCAGGGGACATGGGTTCGTGCCCCGGTCCGGGAAGATCCCACATGCCGCGGAGCAGCTGGACCCGTGAGCCATGGCCGCTGAGCCTGCACATCCGGAGCCTGTGCTCCGCAACGGGAGAGGCCACAGCAGTGAGAGGCCCGCGTACCGCAAAAAAAAAAAAAAAAAAAAAATTGCACATGTGAGAGAAACTGTACAGTATTTGTCTTTGTCTGACTTACTTCACTTAGCATAATACCCTAAAGGTCCATCTATATTGTCTCAAATGGCAAGATTTCATCTTTTTTTATGGTTGGGTAGTGTTCCTTTGTGTGTGTGTGTATATTTATACACACACACACACATATATATGTGTGTGTGTGTATATATATATATATATATATATATATATATATACACACACACATACACACACCACATCTTATTTATCCATTCATCCATCAATGGACACTTAGGTTTCCATATCTTGGCTAATGTAGATAATTCTGTGATGAACATAGGAGTTCAGATATCTTTTCAAATGAGTGTTTTCCTATTCTTTGGATAAATACCCAGGAGTGGACTAGCTGGGTCATTTGGTAGTTCTATTCTTAATTTTTTGAGGAACCTCCATACTGTTTTCCATAGTGGCTGCGCCAGTTTATATTCCCAGCAACAGTACATGAGGGTTACTTTTCTCTACATCCTCACCAACACTTAGGTCTTGCCTTTTTGATGATAACCATTCTAACAGGCACGAGGTGGTACCTCATTGTGGTTTTGATTTGCATTTCCCTCATACTGAGTGATGTTGAACATCTTTTCATGTGCCTGTTGGCCATCTGTATGTCTTCTTTGGAGAAATGTCTGTTCAGCTCCTCTGCCTATGTTTAAATCAGGTTTTTATGTGTGTGAGCATGTGTGTTATACTCAGTTGTATGAGTTCTTTATATATGTTGGATCTTAACCACTTATCAGATACATGCTTTGCAAATATCTTCTCCATTTGGTTGGTTGCCTTTTCTTTTTGTTGATGGTTTCCTTTGCTATGCATAAGTTTTTAGTTTGATGTAGTCCCATTTGTTTATTTTTGCTTTTGTTCCTTTTGCCTGATGAGACATATTCAGAAAGATACTGCTAAGACCAATGTCAAAGAATGTACTGGTTTTTTTTTTCTAGGAGTTTTGTGGTTTGAGGTCTTCATTTCAAATCTTTAAGCCATTCTGAATTGATTGTTGTGTGTTGTGTGAGATAATGGTCTAGTTTCATTCTTTTGCATATGGCTGTCCAATTTTCCTAACGCTACTTATTGAAGAGGCTATCCTTTCTCCATTTTATGTTTTTTGCTCCTTTGTTGTAAATTAATTTTCCATATTATGTGTGGGTTTATTTCTGGGCTCTCAATTCTGTTGCATTGATCTGTCTATCCATTGATTTTCTGCCCAAACCATACTGTTGTGATTACTATAGCTTTGTAGCATAATTTGAAATCAGGGAATGTGATACTTCCAGCTTTTTTCTTTTTCTCAGGATTGCTTTAGCTATTCAGGGCCTTTTGTGTTTCCATATAAGTTTTAGGATTGTTTGTTCTATTAATGTGAAAAATGTCATTGGAATTTTGATAGGAATTGCTTTAGGTAATATGGACATTTTAACAATGTATAACATTCCAATACATGAGCATGGGATATCTTTCCACTTCTTTGTGTCTTCTTCAGTTTCTTTCAACAGTGTCTTATAGTTTTCAGTGGACAGGTCTTTCATCTCCTTGGTTAAATTTATTTCTAGGTATTTTATTCTTTTTGTTGCAATTAAAGATGGGATTGTTTTCTTAATTTTTCTTTCTGATAGTTTGTTCTTAGTGTAAAGACACCAAACAGATTTTTTTTTTTTTTTTTTTTTTTTTTTTTTGCTGTACGCGAGCCTCTCACTGTTGTGGCCTCTCCCGTTGTGGAGCACAGGCTCCGGAGACGCAGGCTCAGCGGCCCTGGCTCACGGGCCCAGCCGCTCCGCGGCATGTGGGATCTTCCCGGACTGGGGCACGAACCCGTGTCCCCTGCATCGGCAGGCGGATTCTCAACCACTGCGCCACCAGGGAAGCCCCCAGCAGATCTTTTAATATTGATTTTATACCCTGGAACTTTACTATATTTGTTTATTACTTCTAACAGTTTTTTTTTGTGTGTGTGGAATCTTTAGGGTTTTCTCTATATAAAATCATTTTTTTGCAAACAGTGACAGTTTTAGTTCTTCCTTTCCAAACTGGATGCCTTTTATTTTCTTTTACTTGCCTAATTGCTCTGGCTAGGACTTCCAATAGTATGTTGAATAAGAGTGGTGAGAGTGGGCATCCTTGTCTTTTTCCTGATCTTAGGGATAGCTTTTGGTTTTTCACCAATGAGTTTGATGTTAGCTATGAGTTTGTCATAGGCCTTTGTTATGTTGAGTTATGTTCCTTCTCTACCCATTTTATTGAGAGTTATTATCATAAGTTAATGTTGAATCTTGTCAAGTGCTTTTTCTGCATCTACTGAGATGATCATATGATTTGTACCTTTCATTTTATTAATGTCATGTAACACATTGATTGATTTGAACATGTTGCACCATTCTTGCATCCCTGGAATAAATCCCACTTGATTGTGGTGTATGATCCTTTTAATGTATTTTTTGTATTTAGTTTGCTAATATTTTATAGAGGATTTTTGCATCTGTGTTTATCAGAGAATATTGGCTTCCAGTTTTCTTTTTTGTGTTGTCCTTGCCTGGTTTTGGTATCAGGGTCATATAGGCTTCATAAAATCAGTTAGGAGGCATTCCCTCCTCCTCAGTTTTTTTGGAAGTGTTTGCATCCCTTTGTCTTTTGTACCACTTTTGAGAGATTTCCTCTACTTTATTTTCCATACTGCCTATTGAAGTCTTCATCTCTACTATCATGCACTTAATTTCCAGCTGCCTTTTTTTTTTGGAATTAAAAAAATAGCATCCCATTCTTGCTTAATGGATAATACAACTTTTAAAAAATCTCCTTGAGGAGGAGATGAATAAAGTTTAAAAAAAAGTTTTCTTCTCATTGCATAGTCTTTCTTTGGCCCTCCTTTTGTTTTTGTTGAAAATGATAATTAACTTCTTCTCAGGTGTCTGGTAACACATCGTTTTTTGCTTGTGTTTAAGGGTGGGATTTATAATGCCGATTGGAAGCCCTGAGCATGTGAGTGGGGCTTGTGAACTTCACTGTACTGTGAGCTGGCTCAGCCATTCTCAGCCATTCACTGGGAACCCACAGGTCAGTATCTTTAGATGTTTCCTCTTGGGTTGCTCAGATTGCCCAGAGAAGACTCATCCAACTCTAGCAACGGAGACGGGGAAGAAGGAGCCTCTGAGAATTTGTGGGTGTGTTTTAGCTTAATCCAATGTGTTTTCCAGACAGAACCTCCATCTTCAGTTGTGCCTGATGTCCCCTGCTCCAGAGATTCTTTTTTTGAATGAATCTTAGTAGTTTATGTCTTCCAAGCTGTGTGTCCATTCCATCCAAGTTGCAAAATGTATGGGCACAAATTTGTTCATAATATTCCCTTATTATTCCTTTAATATCTGTAGGTTCTATAGTGATTTCCCCTCTTTCATTCCCCAAATTTGTAATCTGTCTGTCCTTTCTTCCTTCCCCCTTTCCTTGTTTAGCCTGGCTAGAGTTTTATCAATTTTATAGATTTTTTTTAACAGGGTCACCTTTTGGGTTTACTGTTTTTTCCCCAGTTGTTTTTTATTTGTCCTCCTTTGTATTGATTTCTGCTCTTTATTATTACCTTCCTTTGGCATGTTTTGGGTTTGATTTTTTCTTTTTTTTTTTTTTAAGATGAAAGCTAAGGTAACTAATTTGAGACCTTTGTTCTTTTCCAATATGAGCATTCAGTGCTGTAATTTCCCCTGATAAGCTGTGATTTAACGGCATCTATAAATTATGATACTGTGTTTTCATTTTCATTTCATTCAAAGTATTTCCTAGTTTTCCTTATGACTTCCTTCTTGATCCATACATTATTTAGAAGTGTGTTGTTTTATTTCCAAATAGTTGGAGATTTTTAAACATATTTTTCTGTTATTTATTTTGTATTTCTGTTATTTTCTGTTATTTATTATGTATTTCTGTTATTTTTAACTTAATTCCTTGTGATCACAGAATGTACTTTGAATCCTCTTGAATGTATATTGGTCAAGTTGGTTGATAGTGTTGTTCAGGGATTCTGTATCTTCACTGATTTTCTCTCTTTTTTAAAATCAGTAATGGAAATAAAAGTATTAAAGTTTCCAACCTCTGGGCTTCCCTGGTGGCACAGAGGTTGAGAGTCCGCCAGCCGATGCAGGGGACACGGGTTCGTGCCCCGGTCTGGGAGGATCCCACATGCCGCGGAGTGGCTGGGCCCGTGAGCCATGGCCGCTGAGCCTGCGCGTCCGGAGCCTGTGCTCCGCAACAGGAGAGGCCACAGCAGCGGGAGGCCCGCGTACCGCAAAAAAAAAAAAAAAAAAAAAAAAAAAAAAAGTTTCCAACCTCTGATTGTGAATTTATTTGCACTTGGATTTCTAGCATATTGTGCTTTGTTTCTCTTGAAACTCTGTTGTTAGGTACATACCTAATTAAGACTGTCATGTCTTTTTGATGCATTAACTTCTTTATAATTATACAATTATAATTATACAATTATAATCCCTCCTTATCCATGGTAATATTTTTTGTTCTGAAGTCCACCTTGTCTGATAATAATATAGGCTCTGCAGACTTCTTTTGATTAGTGTTTGCATGGCATGATTTTATTCTTTTATTTTTAACCTGTGTCTTTATATTTATCTTGGGTGTCTTGTAGACAGTGTATAATTGGGTCTTGACGTTTTGTGCATTCTCTGTCTTTTAAGCAGTGTGTTTATACAGTTTTCATCTAATGTATATAGAAGTACAGAAATATTACTAGTTGTTTCTATTTTCCTCTTTTTTTGTCCGCTGTTGGATTGAGTATTTAATATTCTATTTTAACTGCACTGTTGGCTTATCATTTACATTTTAAAAACTCTTTTTAGTATTTTCCCTAGGGTTTACAATATAATCTTTAATTAACTGTGATTAATTAATTATATTAATCACAGTTAGTTGAAGATTTTCAATTGAAACATTAAAAATCTTTAAATAACATTGTACTGCTTCAGGTATAGCGCAAGAACCGTAAAACAGTGCTTTCCCATCTATTAATCATATCTACTTCAGATTCCTTTTCTAATTGTTTCTAAATCTGGGTCATCTCTGAGTCTGGCTCTGCTGATTACTTTATTACTGCAGTGGGGTTTTGTTTCCCTTGCTGTGTCATTGTAATTTCTGATTGAGTGTTGGGCATTGTGTGGAGGGCAGTAGAGCAGAGGTCAGCAAACTTTTCCTGTAATGAGCTAGCTATTAAATACTTTGAACTTTGAGCGTCATGTGTGGTTTCTGTTGCATATTATTCTTCTGTTTAGTTTTCTTTTAAGATAACTCTTTAAAATGTAAGAACCAACCTTAGCTCACAGCCTGTGCAGAAACAGGTCCTGGGCTGGATTTGGCCCTTGGGCCACAGTGCACCAACCTCTGCAGGAGAGAATGAGGTACATAGAGAGTGTTTACACCTCCTGCTCTGCGGGGCTGTCGGTGTGGGCATTGGGCTGGTGTGGGTTTTGTCACTGTGGTGACTCTGTGCCGCTGGTTTCCAGTCTTCTCCTTCCTTGTGCTGCAGGTGAGGACTGAGTTGCCAGAGTCCTTTGTCGGTCTCCACCCCCAGCTGCAGGCCTTCCCACTGGGTCTGTGCCTCAGGAGGGGTCTCCTTCCATCCTCTTGCCCCTCCCGCTGCTGCCGTAGCCTGCTTCTATTGGCCGCTGGGTGTTTGCTGGGCCGCTGGAGGACGCAGGGGAGTTCTCTGTTGTTTTGGTTCGGCTCCCATCCACCTGCATCTGAGCGGCGCCTTCCCCAGGATCCTGTCCTCCTCCCTGTGGCAGCCGCTCTGCCTGTGTCTTTGGCAGTTTTTGTACCAGAGCAAGTTTCCTTCCCCTTCCCCCAAATAGGAGCACTTCAACGGTCTGGGCCCAGGGTAGGGCAGGGTTTTCTTCCGCTTCCCAACACAGCAGTCTTCACTGAGCCCTGGTGGCTCTCGTTCAGTGGGGAAGGACTCCGGGGGCCTTGGTGCCGTGGCAGTTCCCACTGAGGGTTTGCTCAGTCTACTCTCTCAGTCCACTTACTTCTTAAAAGGTGTTTAAAGTGTAGTGCTAAGAAGGAGGTACTGATTTTGAGTCTGGTTCCAATTACAATATCTAATCAAGAATCAGTGGCATGTTTAAGGCTCCCAGTAGAGAGACATGGTAAGGAGAATTGGATCCCCGGTGGTTAAAGGTTATAACTTGTGTTGGGCTGTTGTTTCAGTTCAGCTGCTTTTTAGTGGTTGCTACAGGGCTGTCAGGTTCTGTAACTCCAGAGAGCATTCACACGGGAAAATGGATTTCACCTTGAGTGTTGCAGCTGTGACTTTGCGGAACTCAGTGACCTGAAGAGATGCCATATCTGTATGTGGTCTCTCAGGGCTTTGCTGCACTTGGAGTGAAAATGAAGTAATACCTCTTAAAACAATCTTATAACTGGGCAGAATTACAGAAAACGACCTGAAAAGCCCTCATATTTTTAGTTCAGCATTTTCAAGTTACGTGATTGTAATGTTTGAAGGTGGAATGTTACTAGAGGGTGATATTGTCATGCTCCTCTTATGAGCTAAGCTTTTACATCAACAAGTGACACTGTTTGGGGTCAGCTCATAGTTTACTAAACTGTCACATCCATCATTCAGAGAGACCAAGAACCCCTGAGGGGTGGATTCTGCCCCAAGGTCCCTGTAGAAGGTTTTATTCTAACCAGAAGCGTTACCTCTTTCCCCCTAGATCCAGACACAGAGGTGTGTCTTCATGTGCTGCGCCTTGTCCAGTCTGTGGTTCTGGAGCCAGAAGTCTTCTCCAGGATGGCCTCGGAGTTCCAGAGTTCCCTGCCCCTGCAGCGCATCCTGGCCATGGCCAAGAGCCGCAACCCTCACCTGCAGGCCGTGGCCCAGGAGCTCCTGGAGGACCTGCGCACTCGGGAGCATGATGCGTAGGGGTGCTCAGCGCCACGTCTTCTCCCTGGGTCCCCACTTTGTCTTCTAAAGCCACCAACCGTGTGCCATGTGTTACAGACAACAAATGTGATGCCTAGAGATGGCTGTGTACTGAGATGTGCCCATCCGACTTGCTTCTGGAGGTGAACGTGCTTTTGTGGGTGGCTGGTTAACCTTGCCAGAGGTGAGGCTGAGAAAGGGTCCATTCCTCCGTGAAGACCCATGTCAGCTGCATCCGGAAGAGGGCCTTCTCAGAGCGGCTCCTGCTGCCCAGGAGGCCCTGAGACCTGTTGGTTCCCCCCTAAAAGCGGAAGGTTGAATAACCGCCTGCCCCGTTGGTCAGCGTTTTCCTGAGATACCTTTCTTGAAAAACAGTTCATTCGCTCTCTAATAATTATAATTAATTCCTCCCCCGCCCCAGTTCAAGTTTACCTTTAAACCTTCCGGTGAACCTGCTATTCCAGATGATATTGGACGTTTTAGTTCGATATTTCTGTGCCTCTTTCATTTCTGAGTAAAGGAAGAAGAACCATTGGTACGCCACAACTGTTGTTTTCTGAAACATTGTAAACTTGATGTTAGGAAGGTATATACTACAACGCATACGCGTGGTTGGTGGAAAAATCTCTCCTCACGTTGTTCTGGGTCCTTTGGCTATAAGCTCAGGAGTCCAGTGTTTCATATAACAGTATCATGACAAGGGCCTCACAGATTAGAGCACATGCAGCTGCTTGGAGTTCTTTAAACAATGTGCACGGGTATGTGTACCAGGTCCCCTCATCATGTGTCCTTCTCAACCGCAGAAAACAGAGGAGGATGTGCTCCATTTCTCACAGGTGTCGCGACGTGTGAGTGCGGTTCCCTCTCTGGCACCCCTTAGAGGCACAGCAGCGCGTGCTGTGTCCCTCAGGATGACGCTGCAGGCCCGTGGTCTCTGGGCATCCTGTAGGAGCAAAAACACACTTGCAGGCGTCCCATACACATTTGTACGCTGTTTCTGCTATGCGTGGCAGTTTGGAATAGCTTCATGTTTCTTTTATAGGCAATGTGCAGTTTATGGCTGAGGCTGAATGAAGGAGCTTACAGGAAGGCACAGTTGCTTGAATTTCACGAGCCGACATATTGTGGAACCTGGCTCATCAGAACCAGAGAAATGTTGTTAAAAGGCAGTTTAAAATTCACAGGGGCAGAGATTGGTCCATCTGTGCTGTGTGGCTCTGTAAGGTCCTGTTGATTGGCAAATAAAATTGAGGATGTTGTGTGTTTGTTCTTTTCTAGCATAGTGTCATTTTCATTTTGGTTATTTTCTTTGATAAAAGCTAACAGGAGATAAACTCGGATAATTAGTTGTGCTGCCTCTAGAAATGCAGGGTCTTTTTCCTGCCAAAGATGGGATCAGTGGCTTACAGAGAAAAATGAAACTGGGCCAAACCCATGAATGTTGCATAGTTTAGGTAATTAGTAGATGGATGTGATTAAGAAGGATACGGTTTTTTTTCCTCCTAATTTTAAAGTGCTAAGGACAGCAGGAGTTCTTATGAAAGCTCCTTAAGCAAGAAACATATGTCATATATATGGAATCTAAAACAAATAGTTCTGAAGAAGCTAGAGGCAGGACAGGAATAAAGACGCAGACGTAGAGAATGGACTTGAGGACATGGGGAGGGGGAAGGGTAAGCTGTGACAAAGCGAGAGAGAGGCATGGACATATATACACTACCAAACGTAAGGTAGATAGATAGTGGGAAGCAGCCGCGTAGCACAGGGAGATCAGCTCGGTGCTTTGTGACCACCTAGAGGGGTGGGATAGGGAGGGTGGGAGGGAGACACAAGAGGGAGGGGATATGGGGACATATGTATATGTATAACTGATTCACTTTGTTATAAAGCAGAAACTAACACACAATTGTAAAGCAATTATACTCCGATAAAGATGTGAAAAAAAAAAGAAACATATGTTAAATACATGTTTTGAATGTATATCACAGGAAAAGTACTTAAGGCCAATTTTAAGGAGCGACTGGCCTTTCTAATATTTTTGCTCTTCTTATGAAGGTCAAGGGGAAAATGGGTTCTTCATTTTTTTTGCATCTAAAGCTCTAAAGAAAACTCAGTTTAAAAAGTATGCATAAAAGCATGTACATGGCAGTATCTGAGGTCTCTTGTGAATTTTAAAATCAGAAACAAAAATCAGGGACTTCCCTGGTGGTGCAGTGGTTAGGAATCTGCCTGCCGGTGCAGGGGACATCGGTCTGAGCCCTGCTCTGGGAAGATCCCACATGCCGCAGAGCAACTGGGCCTGTGTGCCACAGCTACTGAGCCTGCACTCTAGAGCCCATGCTCTGCAACGAGATAAGCCACCGCAACAAGGAGTGGCCCTGCTCACCGCAACTAAAGGAGGCCCACGTGCAGCAACAAAGACCCAGTGCAGCCAAAAATAAATTAATAAATTTATTTTTTAAAAAAACCCAAATCAATAAAATGGTACTTTTTTTTTTTTTTTTTTTTTGCGGTACGCGGGCCTCTCACTGCTGTGGCCTCTCCCGTTGCGGAGCACAGGCTCCGGACGCGAAGGCTCAGCGGCCATGGCTCACGGGCCCAGCCGCTCCGCGACATGTGGAATCTTCCCGGACCGGGGCACGAACCTGCGTCCCCTGCATCGGCAGCGGACTCTCAACCACTGCGCCACCAGGCAAGCCCCCATATATTTTTTTAATAGATCTTTATTAGAGTATAATTGCTTCACAATACCGTGTTAGTTTCTGTTGCACAGCAAAGTGAATCAGCCATACGCATACACGTGTCCCCATATCCCCTCCCTCTTTTTTTTTTTTTTTTTTTTTTTTTTTTTTCTGTACGCGGGCCTCTCACTGCTGTGGCCTCTCCCGTTGCGGAGCACAGGCTCCGGACACACAGGCTCCGCGGCCATGGCTCGCGGGCCCAGCCGCTCCGCGGCATGTGGGATCTTCCGGGATCGGGGCACGAACCCGTGTCCCCTGCATCGGCAGGCGGACTCGCAACCACTGCGCCACCAGGGAAGCCCTCCCCTCCCTCTTGAGCCTCCCTCCCACCCTCCCCATCCCACCCCTCTAGGTGGTCACAAAGCACCGAGCCGATCTCCCTGTGCTATGCTGCTGCTTCCCACCAGCCAACTATTTACATTCGGTAGTGTATACATGTCGATGCTACTCTGACTTCCCCTCAGCTTCGCCCTCCCACCTGACCCAGCAATCCCACTGCTGGGCATATACCCTGAGAAAACCATAATTCAAAAAGGTACATATGTCTTTAAATTTAAATTTGAAAGAATTCCTTTTCTATTTATTAAGTTAAGGAACTTTTTCTCCTTGGTGCTGTCAGTTTGTATGTAAAGGCATGAAACCTGCCATGTCAACAGCCAGACTTCACCCCCTCTCCTCTCACCCCTCAACTGGTGATCAGGGCAGTTTCTTGCTGTTCAGTTTCTCGTTGCCAATCTAGTCTGTCTTCTGTGACATCTGAGAGGAGCCCATCCTGCTAGGATGCAGGTCATTGTGTCTGCTCGTGGCATGAACTGGGATAAGCCTAATGTGATAAGGAGTTCATCTCATCCCAGATACATATATAGCCCCATGTTTATCACTTATTCCAGAGCATTTTAAAATTAATTAGAGTAGCAAGCATAGCATCAGAAGTCTGGGACTTGAAGAAAAGCAGCCGAGGCCTGAAGTCAGACGATGGGCAAGGAGGAAGTTTAATAAAAGTTGTACATGTGCCCATTACACTGATTCTGTAGCTATGTTGCCATGACATTAATATGAATGGAAAAGGTTGGTCAGTACTTCTGTAGGCTTACTGATTTTCTGAGAAGCCCTGAAGTTGAAGTTCACTCTGTTTTCTTCCATGATGTAGATGCTTAGACTGCTTCAGAAGGGCCTCTGGGACTAGCGTAGGGTCTCCAGTATAGACCCTGATACAGTGTAGGAAACAGGATAGGATACAGCATTCTTTGGGGAGAGTGTGGCCTCAGAAGGTGGAGCCAATGAACCCATTAGAAAGTCTTTGGGGGCTTCCCTGGTGGCGCAGTGGTTGAGAGTCCGCCTGCCGATGCAGGGGACACGGGTTCGTGCCCCGATCCCGGAAGATCCCACATGCCGCGGAGCGGCTGGGCCCGCGAGCCATGGCCGCGGAGCCTGTGTGTCCGGAGCCTGTGCTCCGCAACGGGAGAGGCCACAGCAGTGAGAGGCCCGCGTACAGCAAAAAAAAAAAAAAAAAAAAAAAAAAAAAGAAAGTCTTTGGCTCAGGTGGGCAGGGCAGGGGTCCATCTTTAAGGCCCACAGCTGTCTCTCGTCTCTGAGAATGTGCACGTTGAAATTTGTCTCCAGCTGTAGAATGAATGTGCTGGTGCATGTCACACAATGAAGACTGTTTCTGCCTTTTGTTGTTATTTGTAATCCTTCAGGTTTTTTGAAGTGTGGTAAAATTTATCACAGAAATGTAGACGGTGAACATAAAATTTACCATTTAAACCATTTTGAAGTGTAGAATTCAGTGGTATTAAATATATTCACAGTGTTGTGCAACCATCACCACTGTCTGTTGCCAGAACTTTTTATCGTACCAAATAGAAACTCTGTGCATTAAACAGTAACTCCTTCTTTTCTTTTCTTTTCTTTAAAAAAAAATATGTATTTATTTATTTTATTTATTTGGTTGTGCCAGGTCTTAGTTGAAGCAGGTGGGCTCCTTAGTTGTGGCTCGTGGGCTCCTTAGTTGTGGCTCACGTGTCACAGTGGTTAAGACTCTGCACTCCCAATGCAGGGCGCCTGGGTTGAATCCCTGGTCAGGGAACTAGATCCCACATGCATGCCACAACTAAGAGTTTGCATGCCGCAACTAAGGAGCCAGGTGAGCTGCAACTAAGGAGCCAGGAGAGCCACAACTAAATAACTCCTCATTTTATAACTGCCCTCCTCCCAGCCCTGGTATCCTCTGTTCTACTTCTATCTCTATGAATTTGACTTCTCAAGTACCTCATATAAGTGAAATCAAATATTTGTCCTGGGTCTGGCTTATTTCACTCAGCATAATGTCTTCAGGGTTCATCCATGTTGAGCATTAGTCAGAACTTCATTACTTTTTATGGTGTATAATAGTCCATTGTATCTTTGTAACACATTTTGTTTATCCATTTATCTGTTGATGGACACTTGTTTTAACCTTTGGCTGTTGTGATTAATGCAGTGAATATTGGTATACAAGTATCTGTTTGAGTTCCTGCTTTCAGGTCTTTTGCATGAGTACCTAAATGTGAAATTGCTCTATCATATGGTTTAGGGTTTTCTCTCTATATAAAATCATGTTGTCTCAAATAGTGATAGTTTTATTTTTTCCTTTCCAATTTGGACGCCTTTTATTTCTTTTTTCGCCCGATTGCTCTGGCTAGGACTTTCAATACTACATTGAATGAGAGGGGTGAGAGTGTGCACCTTTGTCTTGTTCCTTGTATTAAGGGAAAAGGTCTTAATTTTTCACCGTTGAGTATGACGTTAGCTCTGGGCTTGTTGCATTTGGCCTTATAGTGTTGAGGTATGTTCTGTCCATATACAGTTTGTTGAGAGTTTTTATGATAAACGGATGTTGGGTTTTGCCAAAAGCTTTTTCTGCATCTATTGAGATGATCATATGATTTTTATTCTTCCATTTGTTAATGTGGTGGGTCACATGGATTGATTTGTGGGTATTGAACTATCCTTGGCATATTGGAATGAATCCCCACTTGATCACGGTGTCTGATCCTTTTAATGTGTTGTTGAATTTGGTTTGCTAATGTTTTGTTGAGGATTTTTGCATCTGTGCCCAGGAATATTGGCCTGTAGTTTCTTTTCTGGTGGCATCCTTGTCTGGTTTTGGTATCAGGGTAGTATTGGCTTTGTAAAATGAATTTGGGAGCATTCCCCCCTCTTCAGTTTTCTGGAAGAGTTTGAGAAGGATAGGTATCAAATCTTCTTTGAATTTTTGGTAGAATTCACCAGTGAAGCCGTCTGGTCCTGGACTTTTGTTTGCAGGGAGTTTTTTGGATTACTATTCAGTTTCCTTATTAGTGATCAGTCTATTCAAATTTTCTATTTCTCCATAATTCTGTCTTGGAAGATTGTATGTTTCTAGGAATTTATCCATTTTTTAAAATTTGGGCTAATTTTAAGGTCCAATTTGTTGGCATATAATTGTTCATAGTAGTCTCATGATTCTTTGTATTTCTTTGATATCAGTTGTAATTTCTCCTCTTTCACTTCTGAATTTATTTGAGCCTTCTCTCTTTTTTCTTAGTGAGCTTATCTAAAGGTTTGTCAATTTTATCTTTTCCAAGAACCAGCTCTTAGTTTCACTGATTTTTTTCTATGTCTGTTTTAGTTTCTATTTCATTTATTTCCACTTTGATCTTTATTATTTCCTTCCTTCTATTAACTTTGGGTTTTGTTTGTTCTAGTTCCTTCAGGTGTAAAGTTAGATTGTTTGAGATTTTTCTTGTGTCTTGAGGTAGGGCTGTATCGCTATGAGCTTCCCTCTTAGAACTCCTGTAGTGTATTCCAGAGATTTTGGTATGTTGTATTTCCATTTTCATTTGTCTCAGGTATTTTTAAATTTCTCCTTTGATTTATTTGTTGACTCATTGGTTGTTCAGAAGCATGTTGTTAATCACCACCTATTTGTAATTTTTCCAGTTTTCTTGTAATTGATTTCTCGCTGTATGTCATTGTGGTCAGAAAAGATGCTTAATATGTCTTCAATCTTCTTAAATTTACCCAGGCTTGTTTTGTGCTCTAGGATGTGATGTATCCTGGAGAATGTTCCCTGTGCACTTGAGAAGAATGTGCTGCTGCTTTTGGATGGAATGTTCTCTCTATATATATATCTATTAAGTCCATCTAGTCTAATGTGTCATTTAAGGCCAGTGTTTCCTTATTAATTTTCTGTCTGGATGATCTATCCATTGATATAATTGGGGTGTTAAAGTTCCCCAACTATTATTGTATTGCTGTCAGTTTCTCCCTTTGGGTCTGTTAAGCACCTATGTTGGGTGCATAAATATTTATAAATGTTATGTCTTCTTGTTGGATTGACTGCTTTTTCATTATGTAATGCTCATTTTTGTCTTTTATTAGTCTTTGTTATAAAGTGTATTTTGTGTGATGAAGTGTAGTTATCCTAGCTTTCTTTTGGTTTCCATTTGCATCATAAGACATTTAAACATTAAACATAATTTATATTTAAAGTAATTATTGATAGGTATGTGCTTATTGCCATTTTGTTATTTGTTTTCTGGCTGTTTTATAATTCCACTGTGTTTCTTTCTTCCTCTCTTGCTTTCTTTCCTTGTGATTTGAAGGACTTTCTGTAGTGTTATGCTTAGATTGCTTTCTCATTGTTTTTCGTGTATCTGATAGGTTTTGCCTTGTGGTTACCATGAGGCTCACATTGTAACAGCTTATATATATATATATAATCAGTCTATTTTAGGTTGATGACAAGTTAAGTTTTTTTAACATCTTTATGGAGTATAATTGCTTTACAATGGTGTGTTAGTTTCTGCTGTATAAGAAAGTGAATCAGCTATACGTATACATATAACCCCATATCTCCTCCCTCTTGCATCTCCCTCCCACCTTCCCTCTCCCACCCCTCTAGGTGGACACAAAGCACCAAGCTGATCTCCCTGTGCTACATGGCTGCTTCCCACTAGCTATCTGTTTTACATGTGGTAGTGTATATATGTCCATGCCACTCTCTCACTTCATCCCAGCTTACCCTTGCCCCTCCTCCTGTCCTCAAGTCTGTTCTCTACATCTGTGTCTTTATTCCTGTCCTGCCCCTAGGTTCTTCAGAACGATTTTTTTTTTTTTAGATTCCACATATATGTGTTAGCATATGGTATTTGACTTTCTCTTTCTGACTTACTTCACTCTGTATGACAGACTCTAGGTCCATCCACCTTACTACAAATAACTCAATTTAGTTTCTTTTTATGGCTGAGTAATATTCCATGGTATATATGTGCCACATCTTCTTTATCCATTCATCTGTTGATGGACACTTAGGTTGTTTCCATGTCCTGGCTATTGTAAACAGAGCTGCAATGAACATTTTGGTACATGACTCTTTTTGAATTATGGTTTTCTCAGGGTATATGCCCAGTAGTGGGATTGCTGGGTCGTATGGTAGTTCTATTTTTAGTTTTTTAAGGAACCTCCATACTGTTCTCCATAGTGACTGTATCAATTTACATTCCCACCAACAGCGCAAGAGGGTTCACTTTTCTCCACACCCTGTCCAGCATTTATTGTTTGTAGATTTTTTTATGATGGCCATTCTGACCGGTGTGAGGTGATACCTCATTGTAGTTTTGATTTGCGTTTCTCTAATGATTAGTGATGTTGAGCATCCTTTCATGTGTTTGTTGGCAATCTGTATATCTTCTTTGGAGAAATGTCTATTTAGGTCTTCTGCCCATTTTTGGATTGGGTTTTTTTTTTTTTTGATATTGAGCTGTGTCAGCTGCCTGTATATTTTGGAGATTAATCCTTTGTCAGTTGCTTCATTTGCAAATATTTTCTCCCATTCTGAGGGTTCTCTTTTGGTCTTGTTTATGGTTTCCTTTGCTGTGCAAAAGCTTTGAAGTTTCATTAGGTCCCATTTGTTTATCTTTGTTTTTATTTCCATTTCTCTAGGAGGTGGGTCAGAAAGGATCTTGATGTGATTTATGTCATAGAGTGTTCTGCCTATGTTTTCCTCTAAGAGTTTGATAGTGTCTGGTCTTACATTTAGGTCTTTAATCCATTTTGAGTTTATTTTTGTGCATGGTGTTAGAGAATGATCTAATCTCATACTTTTACATGTCCCTGTCCAGTTTTCCCAGCACCACTTATTGAAGAGGCTGTCCTTTCTCCACTGTACATTCCTGCCTCCTTTATCAAAGATAAGTTGACCATATGTGCGTGGGTTTATCTCTGGGCTTTCTATCCTGTTCCATTGATCTAGGTTTCTGTTTTTGTGCCAGTACCACACTGTCTTGATTACTGTAGCTTTGTAGTATAGTCTGAAGTCCGGGAGCCTGATTCCTCCAGCTCCGTTTTTCGTTCTCAAGATTGCTTTGGCTATTCGGGGTCTTTTGTTTTTCCAAACAAATTTTGAAATTTTTTGTTCTAGTTCTGTGAAAAATGCCAGTGGTTATTTGATAGGGATTGCATTGAATCTGTAGATTGCTTTGGGTAGTAGAGTCATTTTCACAATATTGATTCTTCCAATCCAGGAGCATGGTATATCTCTCCATCTATTTGTATCATCTTTAATTTCTTTCATCAGTGTCTTATCGTTTTCTGCATACAGGTCTTTTGTCTCCTTAGGTAGGTTTATTCCTAGATATTTTATTCTTTTTGTTGCAATGGTAAATGGGAGTGTTTTCTTGATTTCACTTTCAGATTTTTCATCATTAGTGTACAGGAATGCCAGAGATTTCTGTGCATTAATTTTGTATCCTGTTACTTTACCAAATTCATTGATTAGCTCTAGTAGTTTTCTGGTAGCATCTTTAGGATTCTCTATGTATAGTATCATGTCATCTGCAAACAGTGACAGCTTTACTTCTTCTTTTCCAATTTGGATTCCTTTTATTTCCTTTTCTTCTCTGATTGCTGTGGCTAAAACTTCCAAAACCTAAGTTGAATAAGAGTGGTGAGAGTGGGCAGCCTTGTCTTGTTCCTGATCTTAGTGGAAATGGTTTCAGTTTTTCACCATTGAGGACGATGTTGGCTGTGGGTTTGTCATATATGGCCTTTATTATGTTGAGGAAAGTTCCCTCTATGCCTACTTTCTGCAGGGTTTTTATCATAAATGTGTGTTGAATTTTGTCGAAAGCTTTCTCTGCATCTATTGAGATGATCATATGGTTTTTCTCCTTCAATCTGTTACTATGGTGTATCACATTGATTGATTTGCGTATATTGAAGAATCCTTGCATTCCTGGAATAAACCCCACTTGATCATGGTGTATGATCCTTGTAATGTGCTGTTGGATTCTGTTTGCTAGTATTTTGTTGAGGATTTTTGCATCTATGTTCATCAGTGATATTGGCCTGTAGTTTTCTTTCTTTGTGACATCTTTGTCTGGTTTTGGTATCAGGGTGATGGTGGCCTCGTAGAATGAGTCTGGGAGTGTTTCTCCCTCTGCTATATTTTGGAAGAGTTTGAGAAGGATGGGTGTTAGCTCTTCTCTAAATGTTTGATAGAATTTGCCTGTGAAGCCATCTGGTCCTGGGCTTTTGTTTCTTGGAAGACTTTTAATCACAGTTTCAATTTCAGTGCTTGTGATTGGTCTGTTTACATTTTCTATTTCTTCCTGGTTCAGTCTCGGAAGGCTGTGCTTTTCTAAGAATTTCTTAGAGGTTGTCCATTTTATTGGCATATAGTTGCTTATAGTAATCTCTCATGTTCCTGTGTATTTCTGCAGTGTCAGTTGTTACTTCTCCTTTTTCATTTCTAATTCTATTGATTTGAGTCTTCTCCCTTTTTTTTCTTGATGAGTCTGGCTAATGGTTTATCAATTTTATCTTCTCAAAGAATCAGCTTTTAGTTTTATTCATCTTTGCTATCATTTCCTTCATTTCTTTTTCATTTATTTCTGATCTGATCTTTATGATTTCTTTCCTTCCTCTAACTTTTGTTCTTCTTTCTCTAATTGCTTTAGGTGTAAGGTTAGGTTGTTTATTTGAGATGTTTCTTGTTTCTTGAGGTAGGATTGTATTGCTGTAACCTTCCCTCTTAGAACTGCTTTGGCTGCATCCCATAGGTTTTGGGTCGTTGTGTTTTCATTGTCATTTGTTTCTAGGTATTTTTTGATTTCCTCTTTGATTTCTTCAGTGATCTCTTGGTTACTTAGTAATGTATTGTTTAGCCTCCATGTGTTTGTATTTTTTCAGATTTTTTCCTGTACTTGATATCTAGTCTCATAGCGTTGTGGTCGGAAAAGATACTTGATACGATTTCAGTTTTCTTACATTTACCAAGCCTTGATTTGTGACCCAAGATATGATCTATCCTGGAGAATGTTCCATGAGCACTTGAGAAGTGCATTCTATTGTTTCTGGATGGAACGTCCTATAAATATCAATTAAGTCCATCTTGTTTAATGTATCATTTAAAGCTTGTGTTTCCTCATCTATTTTCATTTTGGATGATCTGTCCATTGGTGAAAGTGGGGTGTTAAAGTCCCTTACTATTATTGTGTTACTGTCGATTTCCTGTTTTATGGCTGTTAGCGTTTGCCTTATGTTTTGTGGTGATCCTATATTGGATGCATAAATATTTACAATTGTTATATCTTCTTGTTGGATTGATCCCTTGATCATTATGTAGTGTCCTTCTTTGTCTCTTGTTATAGTCTTTATTTTAAGGTCTATTTTGTCTGATATGAGAATTGCTATTCCAGCTTTCTTTTGATTCCCACTTTCATGGAATATCTTTTTCCATCCCCTCACTTTAAGTCTGTATGTGTCTCTAGGTCTGAAGTGGGTCTTTTGTAGACAGCATATATATGGGTCTTGTCTTTGCATCCATTTAGCCAGTCTATGTCTTTTGGTTGGAGCATTTAATCCATTTATATTTAAGGTAATTATCGGTATGTATGTTCCTATTACCATTTTCTTAATTGTTTTGGGTTTGTTATTGTAGGTCTTTTCCTTCTCTTGCGTTTGCTGGCTAGAGAAGTTCCTTTAGCATTTGTTGTAAAGCTGGTTTGGTGGTGCTGAACTCTCTTAGCTTTTGCTTGTCTGTGAAGGTTTTAATTTCTCCGTTGAATCTGAAGGAGATCCTTGCTGGGTAGAGTAATCTTGGTTGTAGGTTTTTCCCTTTCATCACTTTGAATATGTCCTGCCACTCCCTTCTGGTTTGCAGTTTCTGCTGAAAGATCAGCTGTTAACTTTAGGGGGATTCCCTTGTGTGTTATTTGTTGCTTTTCCCTCGCTGCTTTTAATATTTTTTCTTTGTATTTAATTTTTGACAATTTGATTAATATGTGTCTTGGTGTGTTTTTCCTAGGGTTTATCCTGTATGGGACTCTCTGTGCTTCCTGGACTTGGGTGACTATTCCTTTCCCATGTTAGGGAAGTTTTCCACTATAATGTCTTCAAATATTTTCTTAGTCCCTTTCTTTTTCTCTTCTTCTTCTGGGACCCCTGTAATTCAAATGTTGGTGCATTTAATGTTGTACCAGAGGTCTCTGAGACTGTCCTCCATTCTTTTCATTCTTTTTTCTTTGTTCTGCTCTGCGGTAGTTATTTCCACTATTTTATCTTGCAGGTCACTTATCCGTTCTTCTGCCTCAGTTATTCTGCTATTGATCCCTTCTAGAGAATTTTTAATTTCATTTATTGTGTTGTTCATCATTGTTTGTTTGCTCTTTAGTTCTTCTTGGTCCTTGTTAAACGTTTCTTGTACTTTCTCCATTCTATTTCCAAGATTTTGGATCATATTTGCTATCATTACTCTGAATTCTTTTTCAGGTAGACTGCCTGTTTCCTCTTCATTTGTTTGGCCTGGTGGGTTTTTACCTTGCTCCTTCATCTGCTGTGTATTTCTCTGTCTTCTCATTTTGCTTATCTTACTGTGTTTAGGGTCTCCTTTTCGCAGGCTGCAGGTTCGTAGTTCCCGTTGTTTTTTGGTGTCTGCTTCCAGTGGGTAAGGTTGGTTCAGTGAGTTGTGTAGGCTTCCTGGTGGAGGGTGCCTGTGTTCTGGTGGATGAGGCTGGATCTTGTCTTTCTGGTGGACAGGTCCACGTCTGGTGGTGTGTTTTAGGGTGTCTGTGGACTTATTATGATTTTAGGCAGCCTCTCTGCTAATGGGTGGGGTTGTGTTCCTGTCTTGCTAGTTGTTTGGAATGGGGTGTCCAGCACTGTAGCTTGCTGGTCGTTGAGTGGAGCTGGGTCTTAGCGTTGCGACGTAGATCTGTGGGAGAGCTCTCACTGATGGATATCACGTGGGGTCGGGAGGTCTCTGGTGGCCCAGCGTCCTGCTCGGCTCTCCCACCTCAGAGGCTCAGGCCTGACCCATGGCTGGAGCACCAAGACCCTGTCAGCCACAGGGCTCAGAAGAAAAGGGAGAAAAAAGAAAGAAAGGGCAATAAATAAATAAAATAAATGAAGTTATTAAAATGAAAAAAAAGAAAAAAGTAATAAAAAAAAAAGAAGAGAGCAACCAAACCAATAAACAAATCCACTAATGATAACAAGCGCTAAAAACTATACCAAAGAAAAAAAGGGACAGACAGATCCCGAGGACAAATGGTAAAAGCAAACCTATACAGACAAAATCACACAAAGAAGCATACACATACACACTCACAGAAAGAGACAAAGAAAAAAAATATATATATATATTAAAAAAAAGGAAGAGAGCAACCAAATCAATAAATCTACCAATGATAACAAGCGCTAA
Source organism: Mesoplodon mirus (assembly GCF_964341445.2). Classification (NCBI taxonomy): domain Eukaryota; kingdom Metazoa; phylum Chordata; class Mammalia; order Artiodactyla; family Ziphiidae; genus Mesoplodon; species Mesoplodon mirus. The sequence goes on along the minus strand of NC_138982.1, from coordinate 144,865,985 downwards.
AAACTAAACTAAGGAAAACATAAAAATCAGAAACTAGTCAGTTGCATACAGCAAACCCCAAGTCTGCAGTTGCTCCCGAAGTCCACTGCCTCAGTTTTGGGCTGATTCATTGTCTATTCGGGTATTCCACAGACGCAGGTACCTCAGGTTGATTGTGGAGCTTTAATCCGCTGCTTCTGAGGCTGCTGGGAGAGATTTCCCTTTCTCTTCTTTGTTCGCACAGCTCCCGGGGCTCAGCTTTGGATTTGGCCCCGCCTCTGCGTGCAGATCGCCCTCTGGCGTCTTTTGGGAGGTCTGAGGTCTTCTGCCAGCGTTCAGTAGGTGTTCTGTAGGAGCTGTTTCACATGTAGATGTATTTTTGATGTATTTGTGGGGAGGTTGGTGATCTCCACGTATTACTCCTCCGCCATCTTGAAGATCCCCCTAGGAAAACTAGTTCTTTGATCTTGGACCAGGCAGCTAACTTCTCTGTGCCTCAGATTTCCTTTCGTGCAGTACCTCCTCACCCCAGAGGCCCAGTCAGGTGTGAGGGAAGGGCTGTCGCTCACAGGCTGGCACAGGACCGAACTCAGCAAGTTAAGTTTGAACACATTCTAAAACTCTGCATTTTCACTCCCCTGCCCAGCCTGTGCTTTACGTTTTTGATGTCACGTTTTACATCTTTTTATTTTGTGTATCCCTTAATTAAATGTCGTTATAGTTATTTTTACTACTTTTGTCTTTTACCCTTCATACTAGTTCTGTAAGTGATTAATCTACTTTCTTAACTATATACTTAACCTTTACCAAGTAAGATTTTTACTTTTACATGTTTTCTTGTTAGTAATTGCTGCCCTTTCTTTTCAGCTTAAAGAAGTCCATTTAACTTTTTTTGTAGGGTTGGTTTAGTGGTGATAAACTCTTTTAGCTTTTGCTCGTCTGGAAAGCACTTTTATCTCTTCTTCAATTCTGAATGATAACCTTGCTGGGCAGAGTAGTCTTGGTTGGAAGTTTTTTTCCTTTGAATATATCATGCCACTCCCTTCTGGCTGCAAAGTTTCTGCAGAGAAATCTTCTAATAGGCTTATAGGGGCTCCCTTAAATGTAAAAGTTGTTTTTCTGTTGCTGCTTTTAAGATTCTCTCTTTACTGTTAACTTTTGACATTTTAATTATAATGTGTCTTGGTGTGGGTCTCTTTGGGCTCATTGTATTTGGATCTTTCTGGGATTCCTGGATCTGATGTGTTTTCTGCTGTGGAGTTACGGAGCGCTTTGACAACCCGTTAAACTGCTCTACACAGAAATGCCTGTAAGCATACATGTGCCATTTCCTATACAATTTCTGGGAGTTTGTGGGAACTCACCATCAACAGCTTGTAAGGACCTCTTGCTCTGGACATGAGAATCATGTTTGTTGAGTTCCTGTGGCCTAGTGCAGTGCCAGGCATGTAACAAGGCCCTCTGGCATGAAAAACATTTGATAGCGTCATGCTTTCTGTGAAACTGTAAGGTTTCCCACATTGACGTCAGCCCTGTAACTGGATACAGAGCATTCGGTTTCCTGGTGGCCATCAGGGCTTGTGTCCAGTTTGTACCAGCCCAGTGCTCACAGCCACTTTCTGTGGGTGAGGGGACAAGCCCAGAGAGGCCACACTGCCTGCCCAGGTGGCCCAGCCGCGATTCGAGCCTGTGTCCCTTTTCAGTAGCCCTTAATCACGATGTGATGTCACCTCCACCTCCTGGGGTGTGTGTCCACCATTGTCTGTGGTCACTTGTTCTCCAGACCAGGGTCGGGTCCTACTCTTGGGCTTTCATATTTCTGGTGACCTGCAGTTTAGATCCCTCTGGCACCCTCTTTGGCCACCATGCCTGGATGCTACCAGCAGGCCCACGGGGTCATAGAGGGTGGGAAGGAAGGGAGGCAGAGGACAGCGGCCAGACGTCCACCGTTACACCTTCTGCCCACCCCCCACGTGGTGTTTAGACAGCACGTGCTCATACATGACAGGTGCCCGTGGCTGCCTGATCACGTGATAGCAGTCAGGGATAGGGAGAGATGGAGATGAATCATCAGCATTAAAAATGTTGACTTTTATTTTATTTTATTTTAACATCTTTATTGGAGTATAATTGCTTTACAATGGTGTGTTAGTTTCTGCTTTATAACAAAGTGAATCAGTTATACATATACATATATCCCCACATCTCTTCCCTCTTGCGTCTCCCTCCCACCCTCCCTATCCCACCCCTCTAGGTGGTCACAAAGCACCGAGCTGAGCTCCCTGTGCTATGTGGCTGCTTCCCACTAGCTATCTATTTTACGTTTGGTAGTGTATATATGTCCATGTCACTCTCTCACTTTGTCACAGCTTACCCTTCCCCCTCCCCGTGTCCTCAAGTCCATTCTCTAGTAGGTCTGTATCTTTATTCCCATCTTGCCATTGTGTCTTTATTCCCATAGGTTCTTCATGACCATTTCTTTTTTCCTTAGATTCCATATATATGTGTTAGCATACGGTATTTGTCTTTCTCTTTCTGACTTACTTCACTCTGTATGACAGACTAGGTCCATCCACCTCACTACAAATAACTCAAATTCATTTCTTTTTATGGCTGAGTAATATTCCATTGTATATATGTGCCACATCTTCTTTATCCATTCATCTGTTGATGGACACTTAGATTGCTTCCATGTCCTGGCTATTGTAAATAGAGCTGCAATGAACATTTTGGTATATGACTCTTTTTGAATTATGGTTTTCTCAGGGTATATGCCCAGTAGTGGGATTGCTGGGTCGTATGGTAGTTCTATTTTAGAAAAACGTTGACTTCTAAAAGGTTCTGTTCAGTATTTGCAGGTCAGTTTACAAAATTAATATTTATTCCTCTTTCAGCATCACTACAGCCTGTCTTGCCTTTGCCTGGAATAACTGAGTATTTCTCTCTTTCAGTCTTTCTTTGAGATCCCGTAGAGCTGAGACAGATGAGGCCAGGAGCAGACAAACTCTCCTACCTGCTCTAGTCCAGAAAGCCAGCTCCAGGCACGGCTGGGATTAGAGATAGTTGGCCTCCTGCCCCCCCGCCACCCCCCACCCTGGGGCAGGGCCGTGGGGGCCAGAGGGGAGGCGACCCCTGGCACGAAGGACTGGTGCTTTTTCTTTTTCTTCTTGTTCTTTAACCAAATGCCAATAGAGGAGAAATAAAGGGGCAGCTGAAGCTGGGAAGATATCATCTAAGGGCAGAGGGGAGCAAGCCCCTTGGGTTGGCACAAGATTCATGAAAAGTGTGTTTTTTGGGGCCCTGAAGCATCAAAGCTGTTTTTTGAGGTGAACCGTTTTCATGACAATCTGTATATAAACAACGCATCACGCACTTGCTGCCCTTATACGTTGTACTTGGCACGTTTAACTCTTGGTGAGTCAGGGTAGCCACCAGCCAGGAAGCAAGCCCCAGAACCTTAGTGCTACACTCGGTATTGGAACACACTTCCTCCAGTTACGAGGGTAGGAGGTGCTTTTCGGGTTGGGATGGGTTTCTCGCCTCCGGGTGCCTCCTGGTTACGGGGGTAGCAGCACCTCTGCTGGCCCGAGTGCCTGTTGGTCAGAGGTGGTTCCGGTGTGGTTCTGCTCAGGTGCAGGGAGTGGCGGGGCCTTCCCACCCCAGTGGGACTGTGATCCTGGCGTGGCTGCAGCCTGGGGCCGTGCTGCGTCCGGAGCGCGGCCGTGTGGGACCAAGACCTTGGGCTTCTCCCTTCAGGTCCCCTGGTCTGCAGGGTAGTGCCCCGGGGGAGCAGCGGAGCCCCTGCCCTGCACTGCTGGCACCCAGGCCGGGGCCTGGCGCCCCACTGGCTGGGCCCAGCAGCCCCTGCTTCTCTGCCGTCTTGGTTCTCATCCACCTCGACTCCACCCTGGCTCCCCGGCTCCCTGGGAGGGGAGGAGTGACGGCTGAGGCCCTGGGCTCCTGCTGTCCTCATGCTCTGGATTTTCTCCTCTGGAGCACTCAGGCCTCTGGATGGCCGGGACACTGTGGCCGAAGCCACAAAGGCCGCTTTCCTGTGGCCTCTGCCCCTCCTGCCCTCTCTCCCCACGTGCACACCAGTGTGGACTCTCCCCGCATCCCTGCCCCCCCGCACTCCCTGCTCGGACACGGGTCAGGTTCAGTGATGGTGTCCCCGGAAGGTCTGTGAGTGGTTGCAGCCCCAGATCTTGTCTGTGAGTGTGTGTATCCGTGTGCGTGTGTATCCACGTGTGTGCATCTATAAGTGTGTCTGCACGCGTGCATGTGTGTCTGTGTGCCTGCGTGGGATTTGTCATCCCTTTCTGCGATGCTAAGCAGGTGTCTTGGCTCTGGTCCAGCCAGGTTACCCTGCTATGCCTGGTCTCCAAGCCCATGAAATCCTGGAAGAAATTTGGCCACAAATAAGAAAACCCAAGTCTCTAGGTATAGATTTCTTTCCAGGAGTGGAAGGGAAGCACGTAAAAGAATAAAAATCTGGAAGCAGCAGGATCCTTGGAGATTGTCCTCCAGGGAACGGCACAGAGGGGAGGGCTGGCTCGCTGAGCACCATGCACTCGGCTGGCCTGGGGCTGCCCTCTGTCACCTGTGTCTTGTCTGAATGGGCCTGTCACAGGGGCATTGTTATTTTCTATCTGATGTTGAGGTCATGAGTTTCCAGTGCAGAGCTAAGGAAACCCAGAGTAAGACCAGGCCTCTGCTGAGGGGGCTGGACTAGGGTTCAGAGTGGACATTTGTCCTCCTGTCCCCCTCACTCTGTGTCCCCATGTAAGGTGGCATTAGGGTTTGTGTGCTCGCAGGAGGGCTGTGGCTGCAGGACTCCCGGAGACGCTGAAGACGCTTACCTCCCGCGTTTCTGGGGATGTATATCTGTTTTGCTGTTTCTGACTGTGGACCGAGTGTACTGTGCTCAGACATGGGGCCAGGCTTAAGGGAGCTGTGACAGGTGACAGGGCCCTGGCCCTGCAGGACAGACCTGAAGCTCCCTGCTCATCTGAGGCCAGGTTTGCATTTCCCCTTAAACCCAGCAGCCAAGTGACCAGGGTCCTGGGCGGAGGGCCGGCCTGGGCAGAAGCCCCCCTGCTCCCCATGGTCCTATGACCTCGAGCCCCTTTCTGAATCTTGTTTTCCTTCCTGTGCTGGGAAAACTGCTGCTCCTGGAAGCTGCCTGGAGGAAAGCGCTGTCTTGAGGTCAGGGAGCAGGAGTGAGAGGGAAATGAGCAGACCAGGCCCTGGCTGGCGGCACAGCCTCTGGGATGAGGGTCCCCATCTCGCAGCCCCGCCCAGGCCGGACGCTGCCTCATGCCCCGTGGACGTCACAGCTGCCTGTTCTCCCTGGGCTCCTGATGCTGTTGTCTTGCAGGAGGCACTGGCCGGGCTCTGGCAGGTGGGAAGCCTTCCTGTTTGTCCCGCAGTTAGTCACACTGTGGTCAGGACACACTGTCTGCGCCAGTTAATCCCCAGTGCCCTCCGGTGGCCCCGGGCTTGCACAGCCGGCCATCGGGGAGCAGGACGGCTTGTCCTTTCCCCGTAATCGGCCACCCCTGCCCTACTCGGCACACGCTTCCTCTTTTCCAGGTCCTTCTGGAGCATTTCGGTCTGGGCCACGCTGTGCCCTGCTGCTCGGGAGGGGCAGCCTTCGTCACAGCGGGCAGCTCTGTTTCCGCCTGGAGCACTTGGCCTCCTTCCAGGGCCGCTGCTGCCCAGTTTCCTCGTCCAGAGGGGATGGCCTGGGGGCTGGGGAGCGGGGCGGTCTGAGCCCCTGGCCGGGTGAAGGGGCACAATCTGTCTGCATTTCTCTAGCGCACCCCAGGCACGTGAGAGCTGGGAGGTGGGACTCTGGCCAGGGACCCAGACGGTCCTGCAGACAGTGCTCGCTGGGGGCAGGGGACGCTGCCTAAAGGGCGGGCCTGTCCTGAGGCAGCGTCCCTGTGGAGGCTGGACGGGGCGGCCTGGCCTCACAGCCCCACAGCCTGACCAGCGGGGCGGCGTCCCCACTCCCCTGCCCTACTGCTGGCCCTTGGCCTGTGCCCGGCAGTGGGGACTTGTCTGAGATTCCCCCGATTCTCCTCCGCTGCCCAGTGCCTCACAAGGCTGTCCCTCTGATGTCTGCCACCTGCCCCGACGCCTTCTAAAGGGCATCGATTAGGGGAAAGGCTGCTAGGGGGTTCGTAGTGTTCGCAGCCTGGCAACCCGAGGGCTTTTTAGCCCAGGGTGTTCTTCCATGTGGCCCCAAGCAGCTCTCTCTCTTGTGGGGTGGGACTCTGAGCCCTGGGCCCCGGCTCTTCTTCACTCTGGCCACTGCTGTCCGCAGGTGTGGCTGGCCGTGCCCCAGCTGCCCGGTCCTTCACCCTCTCCCCAGGCTCCTTGACAGGCCAGTGGGACCACCTGGCCAGCATCCAGGGGCAGGGCACACACTGCCTGCTCCCCAGCTCCTCAGAGGCCCCCGAGCTTTAGTTGCTGCTCTGGTCTGAATATTTGTGTCCCCCCCACTGCCAAGATTCATGTGTTGAAACCCTGGCCCCCAAAATGATGGCATTAGGAGGTGGGACCTTTGCCTCATGACGGGCCAGTGCCCTTACAGGAGAAGAGAGAGAGGTGACCTCTTTCTCTCCCGTGTGAGAACACAGCAAGAAGGATGTAGCCGTCTCTGAACCAGGATGTAGTCCTCACCAGATGCTGCATCTGTGGGTACCTCCGTCTTGGGTGCCCAGCCTCCTGTCTGTTGTGTGGGCCGCCCACCCGTGGTGGTCTGTTACAGCGGCCCGTAGAGATGATCGACAGGAGTGCCCGAGGTGGCTGTGTTCCCTCTGGCCCCCGGCCACCCCTCTTCCTTGGGATTCTCCAGAAACACACCAGGGTCTGCTCATGAGCCCTGTTTGTTCTGCTGCAGAGGAGCCCGGGGGTCCAGCAGACACCCTTGTCCTGCCCAGTGAGACTGGAGTGTGTCTGACTCACCCGGGCGCTCACACTTGGAGGGAGGAATGGCAGCAGGTGCACAGACGGGCAGGCCATTCCGAGACCTGCTGTCCACGTGCCCTCCTCCCCGGGGGCTTCCCCCCGTGCTGGGCATACTCCCACGGGATGACTCAATGTCAGGCCTCTGCTCTGGCCCTGGGCTACACCCTGCAGCCTCGGACCCAAAAGTCAGGGTCAGAACGCAGGTCAGTCGTCGAAGTACCCGGGCAGACGGTCTCCATGAGCTCAACACATCCCCCCAAGCCTGGGCCTTGTCTGAGCCCTGGGTGCCTCCCCCTGACCCTCCGGGCAAAGACTGAAGTTGTCATTTCTTTTCCAGGTTAGGAAACTGAGGTTTTGAGAGGTTAAGTGCTGTGTCCAATGTCACATTTCTAGGAAGAGTGGGTTGGGGCTTGAGTCGGGCAGTTAGACGGTAGAACCTTGGCCGAATAGGAGGAGTTGGGGCTTCGGCAGGAGCACAGATGAGGTGCTGCCTGCGCTGGGCTCTGCAGGATGTTCACGGCGCTGCTGAGGAGTCGGGGACGGGGTCGTACGGGAAGAGCAGGTTCTGGGCAGAGCCCCCAGGGCATTGCTTGGAGGGGAGTGGGAGCTGCAGGGTATCCCGAGGCCTGGATGGCCAGCCAGGGCCTGCGTGGCCTCGAAGCTTCTGTCTCGTCTCCCCATCAGGCTGTGGTCTTGGGTCCCAGCGTCTGGACAGATGAAGCACTGCATCCAGTGAACGGTGCTGAGTTCAAGTGAAGGCCGCCTACCCTCAGATGGAGAGCTCTGGAGGGAGGCCATCCCGAGGGAAGTTGGGGAAACAAGGGGACACATACGCAGGGCTCGGTGTTTGGAATGTCCGAGAACGTTCCATAATGGATGGCCAGCAGCTGCTCCGGCGAGGCTCAGCTGTGGGGATAACGACCAGGCCCTATCGCCGTGCGGTGGGGTGACACACGCAGTAGCAGAATGGCCATGCCTTTCCTGGGGGGCAGGCCAGGAAAGGGAGGGCACCTGCCAGAGCTCTCTCCAGAAATCACAGGCTGCCCCGGAGGCCATGGGCCACACTCTCTGGGTCAGATGGCAGGGGTGACGGAAACAGGTCTGCGGGGGTGTTCTTTCTGGGCAGAAATCTCCTTGGCATGAACACCTTTCCTGCTGCTACGACCGGGTGAGAAGGGACCTGCAGTGAGGCCCTGGCCCTGTGTGGGAGCCTGGCCAGGGGTAGACACAGGTCTTTCAGGACCAGTGGGCAGCAAGGGCTGCCAGGAAGGGCAGTGCCCTGCCAGGAGAGGGGCCCTGTCTGAGCGTGGGCGCCGAGGGCAGGTGAGGGCAGGACTGCTCCCTGGCGGCAGAAGTTTCCAGCATCGCACTGCCCTGGACCAGCTTCTCCCTGGCTCTGCCCTTCCTGGAGATTGGTCCCCACCCCTGCCTAGAGACAGACGTCAGCAAGGCCTGCACTTCCTAGAAAGCTGGTTACTAGAGATTTCCCGCAGGCAGGCTGTTCCTGGGAAGCAGTGAGGAGGGCAGAGCATAAACATCACCCAGTCCTGGCGTCTGGCTTCACGTCTGGGGTGACATCCCCATCTGAGCTGGAGACCAAGGGCTATTGCAGCACTTGGGGCCGTGTGCTGACCTCTCTCCTCGCAGCCCCTGGTGTAGAGCTGCTGGGGCCTGCAGGCCAGGGAGGGGCTCTGAGCTGGAGGAGGCTGAGGGGGGGCGCCCAGGACAGGCTGGAGAGCAACCGGGGCGGAGCGTGGTGGACAGCGGAGCCCTGGACAGGCCGAGGGCCCTGGTCCCAGGAGTCTCTGGCGCTGGGTCTTGGGGAGCCGGGTGTGTGGGGGCCCACCTGTATGCGTGCACGTGTGTGGGTGCATGTGGGCGTGTGTGCAGACGTGGACTGGAATCCAGCTTGATGGAGCGTCTCTCTTGGGCGCCCTCTCCGATGTGGCTGCAGCCGTCCAGCGGGACGTGGGGCTCTGTCCCCGACTTGGGCTGCTGTGGCCACCAGCTTCCCTACCTTTTGCAGGTTTTCTGTCCCAACCCCAACTGAACCCTCCTCCAGGCGTCTCCCCCGGAGCACACGGGTGGATGGTTCTCAGGGGGCCAAGGGGGTGCTCCCGGCTTTGCTGGGAGATGAAGCAGATGCCGCCCCTGAGAGCTTAGCTTCTCGCAGACTTCTGCCCGCCCCCGGGGGCGGGGGAGGGAGTGGGCAGTGGGGAGGGGTGCGGGGAGGGCCCTTCAGGGGGCTTCGCCCACACGGAGGATGGGCGAGCGCGAAAGGAGAGAAACAGGCTTGAGCAGGCCTCCGCCCCCTCTGGGGGCCCCCCATGGGCTGCCGCGCTCCACGGGCCACGCCCTCCCTCAGCGTGGGAAGCAGGACAGGGCTGCGGATGGAACCGTGGGCGCGCTTCAGCCCTGCAGCGGGGTCCGCGTGTGTGATCGCCAAGTCCCCCCGGGCTTTCTGAGAGGGGCGGGGGAAGGAAGTGAGTCACAAGACTGGTCGCCACCGCGATGCCCAGCAGAGGCCCTCCGCCTGCGTCCGCGCTGCGCCCGCCCGGCCAGCGGGTGCGGACGAGGCCCCGGGAGACGCTTGCTCGGCGCCAGGCGCTCCCTGACAGCTGAGAGGTAAACCCAGGCTCCTGTGGCTCTCGGGCATCTAAGGCGCAGAGCAAGTGGGCGGGAGCCGGAGGGGGAGCCGCGGCTTGGAGCCCCAGCCGGTCAAGGCCGTCGTGGGGGCGGCTCCGGACTGGGGCCTGGAAACCACCTGCCCTCCGTCCCGGGTGCCCACGCGAGCTCCTGTTGGGGTGACTAGGCGGCCAGGGTGACGCCTGGTCTTCATGAGAGGTGGCCGCACAAGCAGCTGGGGACGAGCCCCGCGTGGAGGGCGGCGCAGCAGACCGCGTGTCCAGAGTGGGACGGCGGGAGCAGCCGCGTTAGCCTGGGGCGCGCAGAGCCCGTGCCACCCCAGCGCTGGGGTCCCAGGGGCCGGGTGGAGGCTAAGACTCCCTTTTAGGGCACAGTCTTCTTCCCGGCCCTCGGGTTTGGGGTCAGCTGTGGCCCGGGGCCCCTTGAGCCCGCGTGACGACCAGCAGGGCCCCTCCATGGGCTCGGACATCACAGCCCCCAGAGCAGCCCCTAGTCACTGTCCCGTGGGCTTGCTCATGTGTTCCGAGCACGTCTCACGCATCCCATGTAACGGGATGTGTGCATGTTCACACACGTGTGAGTGTGCTTAAACACGCAGCTTATGCAGGCGGACGAGCTGCTGTGGCATCCGCGCCCGCCCGGGTCCTCACGGCCTGACGCCAGGGGCCGGGAAACTACGGAGAGGCCAGCGCTCCTCGTGGAGGGAGGCCCCCTCCCCTCCGCTCCCTCCCCATCTAATCAGCCTCCCCGCTTCTCGGGGGACGGCCCGCTGCGTGGCACCTGCTCCACCTTCTAAGGGAGGCCGTCCTGGGCATCGTCTTTGCTGACGAAGAAGCAAGGGCACCGAGGTGCTCTTGAGCGGGTCACCCGATGCGCAAATGTGACCCTCCCCCTTGGACATGCACTGGCATCCGAGCCAGGGATGCCAACCTGTCCCCGTTAGACTTGTATGAAGGAGGCCCCTTTGACACTGTCACTTCCACGGGGATCGGTGGCCCCAGGCCGTGAGCGGTGGCACCGTGGGTGGATGCTGGGGAGGAGTGACAGCTGTCAGCAAGTGCCGGGGAGAATGAGGCTGGCGGCCTCCACGGAGGACCCTCCCCACAGGAGCCGAGGGACCAGAACGCCTGTCAAGGGTGGTGCGGTGGAGGGGCCCGCTTCAGAGCATGGGCCAGGCTGCCTCGCAGGGGGAGTGCTTGCGTGGGTCCGGCTCTCACCATCTCAGTCACCTCAGGCTGCTGTGACAAATACCACAGACGGGGCGGCTCAGACCACAGACACCAACTGTCTCTGTGCTGGAGGCTGCAAGTCTGAGGTCAGGGTGTCAGCAGGCCCGTCCCTCCCGAGGGCTCCCTCCTGGGCGTGCAGACGGCCGCCTCCTCCTGTGTCCTCACGTGCGTCCCTGTCCTGATCTCTTCTTCTTTTTTTTTTTTTTTTTGCGTTATGCGGGCCTCTCACTGTTGTGGCCTCTCCCGTTGCGGAGCACAGGCTCCGGACGCACAGGCTCAGCAGCCATGGCTCACGGGTCCAGCCGCTCCGCGGCATGTGGGATCCTCCTGGACCAGGGCACGAACCTGCGTCCCCTGCATCGGCAGGCGGACTCCCAACCACTGCACCACCAGGGAAGCCCCTCATCTCCTCTTCTCAATCAGGCCCCAGTCCTGTGGGATTAGGACCCAACCCAGTGACCTCATTTAACCTCCATGAAGGTTCAAGACCCTGTAAAGAGTCTCCAACGAGGGCACATTCCAACGTGCGGGGGGCCAGGACTCCAACGTATGAATCTGGGGGACACAACATAGTCCATACCATTTCCTGGGAGCTCTGGGCACTGTGTTTTTGTTTCCGTTTTCCTGTTTTTCTCACTCAACGTTTCTTGGAAGTGGAGCTGTTATCAGCCAGGTTCCCAGGTGGGGAGACTGAAGCTCAGAGACGTGAAGAGACGTGTCCACAGACCATGCTGGTCCAGCAGAGGGGAGGGTGTGGACGCTGGGCCACAGCACAACGTGACCAGTGCTGGAAAAATGGCTCGTATGGAGGGCAGTGGGGACGGGGAAGGGGCCTGGTGCTTGCTGGCACCCCGATGGTGTGCTCTGTGAGGGCAGGGGCCCCGCTGACCCTGGCCCTGGGCAGCAAGCACTGGTGGAGAATGGGCACAGTCCAAGTGCCACGTGGTCACCGCGTCCAGACCGTGTGGCTGTCTGTGTGCTAGTCCGATGCTCCGGGTTTGTCCGAAGGGTCCGGCCATGGTCTGGTGGCAGCACGTCTGAGACCCCCTCGCCGGCCGTCGCTGCGCTGTCTGGAATGTGTGTGACCTCGTGCAGGGCTGCGATATGGTCGTTCTGCTTCCTCTTTCATCCCTGATGCATTTCCATGTACGAGCCGAGCCTGCAGCCCCAGATCACTCTGCTGAGCCATGGAGCCCCCGGCCCAGACACTGCTGTCTGTCTCATGAGCTGTGCTGACTCAAGTCTACCTGGCATTGGCTGGGCTCATGCATCCACCTCCATGGTCAGTTCATTGGGCCCCAGGGCTGTGCATTCCTGCTGGCCATGTACCTGCGAGGACAGGGCGGGGCCGTCCTACCTCCGATCTCTGAGGCCAGTGCAGGGCCTGTGTCCGCATGGGCTGCACCTGTGTCTCGCTGACCATACGACCAGGGACCACCTTGTCCAGCCTGGCCTCGAGGGCCCCGTAGCCGGGTCAGCTCTGACGCCACCCCAGTGCTCCCTCTGTCCTGCAGACCCTTGGGCTGCAGTGCACACTGGCCCCCACTCCAGGGTCCAGGTCAGGCCATGAGGAAACCCTGGCCGTTTGGGGCCTGGCTCATGTTTGTTTGATTTTTTTGTTTTGGGGTGTCCCTTGAGGACCCTCCCCATTTGTGAGACGCCCCAAGCAGCTGTCCTTTCCAGGGTGTAGTTGTCACCAAGCGGGAGGGTCCCTTGGAGCTCGTGAAGCCTGAAGTGAGGGCAGGGACCCTCCTCCCAGTGGCACTCAGCCCAGGAATAGTTTCTCCCCCTGAAGGAAGAGCCGCCACTTACAGAAGGAGACAAGAATGTTGCCTCATGGAGAAAACACTGGGTGAACGTTTACAGACCTGGAGCAGAAGGGTTTGTCAACAAGATCAGAGAGCTCTAACCACAGGGGAGGGTTGGTCCCTATGGCAGGTTTATCCATTCAGAACATATGTTTGTGCAGTATGGAGGTTCCTTAGAAAACTAAAATAGAGCTACCATATGATCCTGCAATCCCACTCCTGGGCATATATCTAGAGAAAAACATAAATCAAAAAGATACATGCACCCCAGTGTTCTTAGCAGCACTATTTACAATAGCCAGGACGTGGAAGCAACCCAAGTGTCCATCAACAGAGGAATGGATAAAGATGATGTGGTACATATATACAATGGAATATTACTCAGCCATAAAAACGAATGAAATATTGCCATTTGCAGCAACATGGATGGACCTAGAGATGATCATACTGAGTGAAGTAAGTCAGAAAGAGAAAGACAAATATCATATGATATCACTTATATATGGAATCTAAAAAGATGATACAAATGAACGTATTTACAAAACAGAAACAGACTCACAGTCCTCAAAAAGAAACCAATGGTTACCAAAGGGGAAAGGTGTGGGGGGAGAGATAAATTAGGAGTTTGGGATTCACATACACACAGGACTATATATAAAATAGGTAATCAACAAGGACCTGCTGTAGAGCACAGGGAACTCTACTCAATATTCTGTAATGGCCTATATGGGAAAAGAATCTAAGAAACGGTGGATATATGTATATGTATAGCTGAATCACTTTGCTGTACACCTGCAACTAACACAACCTTGTAAATCAACTATACCCCAATATAAAATAAAAATAAAAATTAAAAAAACAGGACATACGTTTATCAAAATGACCTTAGGAAAATGTAAAGCACAGCTGCCCTTGGGGGAGAGGTGTTTGTAGCACTTACAACCAACAGGATCAACACGGAAAAATAAAGAACTAGGAACCGGTGAGAAAAAGATCAAGAACCCAATAGAAAAACAGGCGCCAGACGCCAGCAGGCATGTCACAGTCATTTGTCAGGAAATGTGGGAGGAGGTGGTCTCATTCACGTGTGGGGACCCTGTCGCGGCCCAGCCCCGGCTGGGCAGGTAAGACGCTTGGGCCTCCTGCCGGGGACGTGGGCGGAACAGCTGTTTGGACGCGGACACACCGAGCGTGAGGGACCCCAGCTCCGAGGCCACACGAGCTCCGGGTGAGGGAACAGAGCGTGTCCTCAGCCCCTGCGGCGGGGAGAGGGGGTCCCTTCCAAGGCTGCTGAAAGCAGGCGGAGCTGGGGTAGACGGCCGCGTCCGTGTGCACGCGGTCACTTTTAAGGAAGAAAGGGTGTGAGGAGGGTGATTCTGGGTGGGGCGGGGCGAGGGTGACCTCTGAGCTGAGGTGTCCTAGTCCTCGAGGTGGTGAGTGTGTGTAGCAGGGAGGCTCACAGTGCTCTTTTCATCGTTTTAATCAGTGAAAGCAGAAGGGAACCTTCTGGACAGATGGCGATTGTGCTCCAGGAAGCAAGGCTGGGCCCCTGGCTCCATGCCCTCCCGCGAACCACAGCCTCCGGGAGCCCCTTCCTCTCTCATGATGCCCCCACCTGCCCTCGTGGGTGCCGGGCACCCTGCGGATGCCAGCAGCAACCCCTCCCCGTCCCACCGAGTGCCGGGGGCTGCGAAGTCTCCCACCCCCGGGACTCCCGATGCCAGCGGATGCCCGGCTCTGGCCCGAGCCTGCCGGTGGGGGCCACGATCTTGGCAGGGCGTCAGCGCCTGTGTGTCCCCAGCATCTCCGTGGAGCCAGGCAGGATAGGGGCCTCTAGAGGGTTACCCTCCGTCCTTGCAACAACCAGGTGTGGACGCCGTCCCCTCTTCTGTGGTACAGACGGGGCCCCGGGAAGGCGGGAGCGTCCGCGCTGCCCAGCCCCGGTGCCCCAAGGTTGCTCTCCACACCCCTCCCCACTCGCCACCTCAACCCTTGTGACAGGAGGGGGCACAGCGCGGCCAGCCGGGAGTCAGGGGCCACACAGGCTCTGCAGGCTCTTGGCTGTTCTCCCTGGAACGTTCTGGGACCAGGGAAGGATGCTGGGGAGCTGGCCTTTGGGGCCTTGGGGGGTCCAGGAGGGATGGGGAGGCACGTCCCCATTTTCAGCTGGGGAAACGGGCGGGGCTGGCGCTTGCCGGGGTCTCGGGCCGTCATGAGCCCTCTCCCTGAAGGCCCCTTGCCCTCTGAGCTCCCTGCCAGTTCTGGGAACACAGGAGATGGGGGAGCAAGCTGTGCTTCCTGAGGAAGTTTCTTCAGGAAACACGCTGGCCCCGGGGAGCCCAGATCCGATGCTGGGAGCAAACCTGGGGGGCCGGGCTGCGGCCTGCAGGGCTCGGGTCCCGGGGGGCGGGGAGCGGACCAGCCCAGCCCTCGTCTCCACCATCCGGGAGCCCGGCCCAGGGCCAGCTTCCGTCCACACTCCAGGCCAGGACGGCCTGAGCCACCGGACTGGGCTTCCTGGAACTGGCCCAGGGCGGGGCTGCAACCAGGGCCTCGGGCAGGGCCAAAGCTTGGGTGGCGTGCCTTCAGCCCAACCCGTCCCCCAGGGGAGATGCCCAGCCTTCCAGAAGACGCCAGTGCCCAGTGCTTTGCTGATCTGTTGGTCTAGAAAGGGAAGGAGCGGTGCAGGCTCCGGCCCAGCCTCAGATCAATAGTCCTCACTCAGGAAGGGCTGGGCAGGGCAGAGGCTATGCCGGCCAGGACCTGGGGCAGGACTGCAGTCCAGCGGGCTACGCCGGCCAGGACCTTCGGCAGGACTGCAGTCCAGTGGGCCTCTTTCCCCTGTGGTGAGATGAGGCCGAGCCCTGTCCCGAGTCTCCGGGGACCCCAGGGCAGCAAGGCCGTGGGCTTGAAGGGGGCCGCAGCCCCAGGCTTCCTGCGCAGTGGGGCCGGTTGGACGTTGAGACCTCGTGGTCCTTCCCGCCGTCGGGGGACCCCAGGGCAGGTCAAGGGGCATCTGGCAGCAGTGGGTTTCCCCCTGCCGAGGCCTCACAGGAGAGAACTAGCCTCGGCTGAAGGTCGGGGGCCTGAGGACATGGTACAGCTCGTGCAGGAGGGGACGCGGGGATGGGGGGCCCCAGGGGCGTGGGCCTGCCCCACCCTGACCCTGCGGCCGGCCAGCAGCCCCTACTGGCCCCGTGGTGATGCCTCCCCTGGGGTGGCCATGCCAGGACTCCTGACGCTGCATCTCCAGGAGCAGCGGGGGAGCCTCACTTTCCAGAGCACGACCCCGGCCCCGTCTTCCTCTCACCCCGGTCCTTTCGCTGCCTGGCACCCTAGTGGACCCCGGAGGCCGGGCGGGACACAGCAGACTCAGACGGGGACGGAAATAGCCCGTGGACGAATCACTGAATAAGACCCTGCCGCCGGGGGAGTGCGGAGGCCCCGGGGCAGGGGAGAACCAGGTGCCTGGGGACGGACCTGGAAGCCAGGAGGGCTGGAGGGACTCGGGGATGGCACGGGGTTGGAGCACGGCCGCCCATCCCCGAGGAAGCAGATGGCCAGTAACAGGGAAGGCGAGTGACCTTCCCCAGGGACCCGAGCAGCACTGGTGACCGAGGTCAGTGGCCGGGGCGGATGGCTCTTCCCTGGGAACCCAGTCGAGGACCACGTGGCCCTGCCTTCCTCCTTCCCCAGCTCCCGGGGATGGGAACGGGGGGACAGGTGCTCCCCTCACCGCCATGGAGGTTGGGGGTGGGTCTGGGAGCCCCCGGGCGGGAGTTATAAGTGGACAGGAGCGCTGTTGCCACTGAGACCAGGGTGACTGCTCCGGGGGCAGCTCTGGTCGGCGCCAAGAAGCCCCCATGACTCCTGCCCCCCCCACACCCCTGGGAACAGCAGGCTGGCCAGCAGCCTCTGTGGGCAACGCTGGCCGTTGGTTATCGCTGAAATATGATCTCCCGGGACCGCTCTCAGTGTGGCAGGAAGCTCTCCGGGCTGGGCGGCCCCCACATGCCACCTCGATTGGCATGGGGAGGGGGCGCACAGGACATGCCCCCGAGGGTCAGGGTTTGGCCACAGCGGTGAAAACACCATGGAGAAGCCAGCTTCTGGGGGCTGGGGTGTCCCTCTGGAGCCCTGGTGGATGGGGGCTCAGGGCCCCATGACCCAGTTAGATTCAGGGCGTCCCAGCCCTGCCCCCAGCCTGAATTTGGGCTACTTTCACAGCCGGCAGCACTTATCCCTGCAAGAAGCCCCAAGTAGGAGGGAGAGTTTGGGGGTCTCCAAGCCAGGACCCCCCGGAGTCTCGGGTCAGGTTTGTGCATGTGGGCGGGGGAGACGGGCTGAGGTTACAGGAAACCTGGAAAGCAGCCCCTCTGTGTTCCGAGGCTCCCCCGGGACCCCCAGCCAGGCCCCGCCAGGGTCAGGGTGGAAGTGGCCACGGCCGAGGGGCCACGCCTGGGCTCTGGAACACTGGGTGCCAGGGGACACTTTCTGGGCCAGCCTCTGAACCACCCGGGCAGGCAGGTGTGCCCTGGGAGGTTCCTCAGACACCTTGCACACCAGGTAAGGCAGCTCAGGCTCCCCACATCCCCTGGCTTGTTTCTCCACCCACGGTGGCCCTTGCATCTCGGTCACGGTTTTCCTCATGGGTCTGCTTCCCTGGCTTGGCAGCTCCCCGGAGCGGGCCTGGGCCCTGCAGCCCACAGTGGTTCCTCCTCAGTGAGCTGGATGAGGACCGGCTCTGTGCAGGGTGGTCCACACCCGGCCTGGGGGAGCGGACAGGCCTCAGGTTTGCCCGGTCCAGACAGCGGGAGGGGAAGCTGCATTCATGCCGTAAAGAATCTAGACCCCAGGTCCCCTCCCCCTGCCCTTTGTGCCCCAGGAAGCAGAGGACAGAAGAGGGACCTGCCCGAGGCCGAAGAGTTCACCCAGGCGGGGTGTGCTGCCTGCAGTGTCCACACAGCCAGGCCAGGGTGGGGAACGGGGACCG
The DNA here is from genome assembly GCF_964341445.2 of Mesoplodon mirus. Lineage (NCBI taxonomy): Eukaryota > Metazoa > Chordata > Mammalia > Artiodactyla > Ziphiidae > Mesoplodon > Mesoplodon mirus. The sequence continues at coordinate 144,848,355 of NC_138982.1, read as the reverse complement.
CAAGCGGTGTGGGACAGGCAGGGTGGCCAAGCAGCCCCGGAACACGCCTGGTAAGCCACGCTGCCCAGATACTGACTGGCACCGTTTCATTTTATTTCACTTGCAAGAACAAGGGTTTCAACCTGATGAAGGGCATCCGTGGAAAACCCACAGCTGACGTCCTGCTTAGTGGTGAAAGACTGGGTACTTTTCCCTGTATAAGTTTGTAAGAGCTGCTGTGACAAAGTGCCACAGGCTGGGTGGCTTAAACAACAGAGCTTTGCTCTCTCTCAGTCTGGAGGCTGGAAGTCCAAGATCAAGGTGTCGGCAGGTCGGTGCCTTCCAAGGGCTCTGAGCGAGAGTCTGTGGCCGGCCTCTCCCCTAGTCTCCAGTGTGTGCTGGCGTCTCTGGCGTCCCTGGCTCATAGAAGCATCACCCGATCTCTACCATCGTCTTCACGTGGTGCTCTCCCTGTGTGCATGTCTGTGTCCAAATTTTCCCTTTGATTGAGGACCCAGTCAGACCGGATTTAGGGTCCCCCCGCAGTATGACCTCATCTTAACTAATGACGTCTGCAAAGACTTATTTCCAAATAAGCTCACACTGTGAGGTCCTAGGGGTTAGGAGTCCCACGTGGGAATTCTGAGGAGGACACAACTCAGCCCCTAATTAATCCCCATGATCAGGAATGAGGCAAGGATGTCTGTTCTCTCCACTTCAACTCAATGTCATTCTAGACATCCTACCCTGCCAAGGGGCAAGCAAAAGAAAAAGAGCATCTAGATTGGGAAGGAGGAGATAAATTGTCTTTATGCACAGATCATGGGATCAACTACATGGGAAATACTATGACAACGTATAAAAAAGCTTCCAGACCTAGTAAGTACAGCAAAGTTAATACAACACTACCGTGCAGAAATAGATTGTATTCTACTTACGAGCAACAAACAATTCAGAACTGAAATGAAAAGTAACACCAAAATATGAAACATTCAGGGATAGAGCTTACCAAAACAATGTGCAGATCCTGACTGAAAATGACAGAATATTGCTGGAGGAAATTAAGATGAATTAAATAAATGGAGAGATGTACTGTGTTCATGGATCGGAAGATGCAATATTGTTGAAATGACAATTCTCCCCAAATCGATGTAGTCCTTCAAAGCAACCCCAGCCTAAATCCTATCAGGGTCTTTGCCAAAGTTGACAAGCTGATTCTCAAAGTCATGGGGAAACGTGAATGACTGAGAATATCTAGCATAAAGCTGATAATGAAGAATAAATCTGGGGGACATAACCTGATTTCAAGATTTATTACACAAGGACCAGTCAGGACAGTGTGGTGTTGGCATCAGGATGGACAAGTACGTGAATGGAACAGAACAGATGGTCCACAAACAGGTCCACACATATACGGACAACTTTCAACAAAGCGCAGACACAGTTCAATGGAGAAAAGATAGTCTTTTCAACAAATGGCGCAGAGACAATGGATATCCAGGGGCACACGAATGGAACTTTGATCCATACCTCTCACCATAAACCAAACATTGACTCAAAATCATAGACCTACATATATAATCTAAAACTAAGACTTCTAGAAGAGAACATAGGAGAATATATTTGTAACTCTGAGTTAGGAAAAGAGTTCTTAGATACAACACCAAAATGAGCCATAAAAGAAAATGGATAAATTGGACTTCATGAAATGAGGAGCTTTGCTCTTCCAAAGGCACTGCTGAGAAGCTGGAAAGACCAGCCACAGACTGGGAGAAAACTTTGCAAAGCGTACGTCCAATAAAGGACTTAAATCTAGAACTCCCTGAACCCCCAAATAGGAAAACAACCCAATTTTCAAAAACAGGCAAAAAATGTGAGTACACAGTTCACCAAGGAAGCCACACGATGGTAAATAAGCAAATAAGTTCAACATTAGTCATTAGGGAAATGCAAATTAAAACCACACCAGACACCACTGTGCCCTAATTAGAAAGTCTAGAATTTAAAAGACTGACGATCCCAACGGCCCATGAGGTTGGGAATGCACAGGAGCTCTTGTTCCTTGCTGGTGAGCGTATGAATGGGTACCACCACTTTAGAAAACAGTCTGGAAGTTTCTTTAAAAGTTAAACGTGGGCTTCCCTGGTGGCGCAGTGGTTGAGAATCTGCCTGCTAATGCAGGGGACATGGGTTCGAGCCCTGGTCTGGGAGGATCCCACATGCCACGGAGCGGCTGGGCCCGTGAGCCATGGCCACTGAGCCTGCACATCCGGAGCCTGTGCTCCACAACAGAGGCTGCAACAGTGAGAGGCCCGCGCACTGCGATGAAGAGTGGCCCCCGCTTGCCACAACTAGAGAAAGCCCTCGCACAGAAATGAAGACCCAACACAGCCAAAAATAAAATTAATTAATTAATTTAAAAAAAAAAAGTTAAACGTACGTCAACCATATGACCCAGCCATTCCATTCCTAGAGAAATGAGAGCCTTCGTTCATGCAAAGACTTGCACACAAATTGTCACTGCAGCTTTGTTTGTAACGGTCCCAAACTGGAAATAAAGCACATGTCCACCACGAGGTGGACAGAGACACACTTGTGGGCACCCATCGCGTGGAGGACGGTGTTACAGCGTGAACGGAGCTCAAGGATGTAAGTGAAAAGCTGCCAGAACACAGCCTGCTGCACTGTGCAATTCCACTTGTACCTTCTGGAAAATGCAAACTCATCGTAGTGACAGCTTGGGGATCTGTGGCTGCCTGGAGATGGTGAGGGGTGGGGGGTAGGGGGTAGGGGCCGCGGCGCCGAGGTGCTCACTCTCTTGATTGTGGTGAGAGGTCCATGGTGTGTATTTATGTCAGACTGTGCACTCTGAATATGTGCAAGTTCCTGTGTGTCAATCATACCTCGATAAAGCTGTTTAGGATGTAAACAAACAACAAAACCCCCTACCAAGTAAGACCAATCCACTGAGTGTTCTCAGGAGATATGAATATGTATCAAACTTCCAGAAATCTGGTACAGTGCTGTTTCAAAGAGGCACTGCCTCTCCGTCTGCAGAGGGGCCGAGGGGATGATGGTGTCTCCGTCCAGGCCCGCTTGGCCTCCTGTCACCTGTGCCCCGCTTTACACACCTTCAGCGGGGGCTGCGAGGGGTGAGGTACGGGGTCAGGGTTGTGGGACCAGAAAGCGGGTTCAGAGCCTCACCTGGCTGATGCCAAAGCCGGTCCCTGGCCATTCGGCCCCGCCTCCTCCTGCTCTGGCTTCAAAGGCTGCCGTCCCGCTGGGAGGGCAGGCGTGTCCCCTTCCAGACCCTTGTGCCCCCCCCGCCCCCACCCCCCAGGCACCTCAGAGCACGTTTTCTCCAGCTGGGAGGGGGTGTGAGGTGCTTCCGCGCTGGCAGACGCCCTTTGGAAATCACCATCCCCTGGCTCGCAGGTCTGGTCCTGCAGAAAGATGCGGGGACGCGTTTCCCAGAGCAGGCTCCCGGGGGAGGGCGGGGGCTGGGGGCGCTGATGGCAGCTGCTGAGAGTGGCACTCACAGCCCCCCCCCCCGTCGGGCAGGGGCTGAGGCCAGGAGGGCACATTCTAGCCGGAACCCCGGAGCTGGACCCTCTGCGGCAGCCCCGTGGGTCTGCAGCATCTGGCGCCTGGCCGGCGGGTGGTGGCAGGGTCTGTGGCACTGACCGGCCACCCTGGGACCGAGGGCCTTTCTCAGGCGGCAGGGGAAGCAGTCAGGCTGGCCACTTTGTCCTCAGCACTGCGGTCTTGGCCGACACCGCAAACCGCAGGCTTCCTGATTGCTCTGGGCACAGACAAAATGCACCGACTCTCTCTCTTGCTGGGGGGAGGATGGGCTCCATGTTGTGGCCCCGGTCCCCTGCCCTCTCTGGTCAGCCTGGCAGGGGCTTGCCTGGGTTCCTGTGTTTGTGCTCCCCAATGCCCCCCCCCTCCCCAAGACCCCCGGAGCAGGGAGGACAGCCAGGGTGGGCTGCAGACAGCAAGTAAGAGCAATAGAGAACAGCGTCCTAGTAACAGTGCGTTGCTAATATTTTGAAACCTAAGTAGGTTGCCTTGGGGCATTCCATATTTTTCTCCAAAGCACTGATCGCAATTTGAGGTTACCTATGTATTGGGATTTATTGCTTGTTATGGGTTGAATTGTGTCCCCCAAAGGATGCTGAAGTCCTAACCCCCAGCACCTTTGTTTGTGACCTTATGTGGAAAGAGGGTCTTTGTGGACGATCAAGGTAAAATGAGGTCATTAGGACAGGCCCTAGTCCAATATGACCATGTCTTTATAAAAAGGGGAAATTTGTACACAGACAGGCACACAAAGGAGACGCCATGTGAAGATGAAGGCAGAGATTGGGGTGATACTCCTACAGGCCAAGGAACCCCAAAGATTGTCAGCAAACCCCTAGAAGCTAGGGGAGAGCTTGGGACAGTTTCTCCCTTGGGCTTAGGAGGAGCCAGCCCTGCCCACACCCTGACCTGGGACTCCTGGCCTCCAGGCTGAGAATAGCTCTCTGCTGTTGGAGCCGCCCAGCCTGTGGTCCTCTGTTGCGGCCGCCCCAGGTCCCTGATTACTCCTTTTCCCCTCTGGACTGGACACTCCACACGGGCAGCAGCTGCATTCGTCCTGTCCCAGGGAACCTGGCCCCCGGCCTGAACACGGGATCCACGGTGACAGGTTGCAGACTGAACATACGAAGGACCCCTTGTGGATTAGAGGGTCTCTCAGTGACCCCTTCTGGTCCCTTAGGTCTCCTGAAAATATCTGGGGTGCTGGTGGGGAACCCAGGTCCAGGGGCAGCCCCCCAACCCGGGGCTTCTGTGGACGATGTCTGTCGAGACACGGGTACCTTCTCCAACTCCCGGGAGCTGGCGAAGGGTCCCCATGGTCACAGCCACTGAGGGGGAGCCCCGGCCCCTCTCCTGCCCTTCAGAGTGGGGGGCTGTGAGCCAGCTTGCGAGTCACCTTCCAGGCCCTTGAGACCCGCCTGTCGTGTGTGCATGAGCGTGCAGGCTTGTGCCGGGCGGGGGGCGGGGGGGTGCTACCCAGGCTCAGACGTCTCCAGGCTGGAAAGACGCGGGCCTGGGGTCCCCAGGCGTAGCGCTGCTAGATTTCGGCCCAGCCTGCTTTCCAGAGCGAGGCTGGCTTCCACCCCCAGCTCCTTGGCATCCCCACGGGAGCACAGTCCTGCTGGGCTGGGAGACCCACAGTGGGGGGCTTCAGAGGCCCCGCAAGATTATTGGGGTGCAGACACCCCCACTGCCCAACCAGGTGTCTGCGAGGAAGGACAGAGCGACCCTCGCTGTCTGTGAAGACCTGGGTTTACCGCGTGCAGCCGTCACCTCACAGGAAACGTGCCACGTGCCGTGGAGTTGAAAACCGCTCCAGTGCAAACGCAGCTAACCGGTTCCCAAAGATGGGGCCGCTGGCCACCAAGCAATATCCCCAAGGGGCCGTGAGCCCTGCATCAGAGTGAGGCCTGTCCGCCCCACCCTGCCCCGCCGGACCCCGGGGAGGAGCTGCTGTGATGGGGGCTGGTCTCCCCTCCCCCGCCGGCCCCCGGGCTCTGGTTGTGTCCCTGGGGCCCTGTCCACGGCGTCTTCCTCAAGGTCTAGCCAGACTGTTGTAACACGGCCATTTAGGGGGAGGGCCCAGCCACGAAATGGGGTTGAAACTCTGCACGCAACAGCCAGTGCTCTGGGCACACAGGAAGTCTGGTGGCTTCGGGCAGTGAGGCGTTTAAGGCACAGTATCTGCTGGTCTGGAGATCTGACGTGACAGTCAAGGCCGGCCACAGACAGGCCACAGGTGGACGGGCCGGGACTGGGGGCTGCCGGAGGGTCACTGCCATTGGGCGTCCAGAGTCGCTCTGACCCCTCAGGTGTGTCCGTGATTTCTTTCTTTCTTTCTTTAAAAAATAGATTTATTTAATTAATTAATTTATTTACTTTTGGCTGCATTGTGTCTTCGTAGCTGCACGCGGGCTTTCTCTAGTTGCGGCAAGTGGGGGCTACTCTTCGTTGCGGTGCGCGGGCTTCTCATTGCAGTGGCTTCTCTTGTTGCGGAGCACCGGCTCTAAGCACGCAGGCTCCGTAGTTGTGGCATGCAGGCTCAGTAGTTGTGGCATGTGGGCTCAGTAGTTGTAGAGCACAGGCTGTAGGCGCACGGGCTCAGTAGTTGTGGCTTGCGGGCTCTAGAATGCAGGCTCAGTAGTTGTGGCGCACGGGCTTAGTTGCTCCGCAGCATATGGGATCTTCCCGGACCAGGGCTCGAACCTGTGTCCCCTGCCTTGGCAGGTGGATTCTTAACCACTGCACCACCAGGGAAGCCCCTGTCTGTGAGTTCTTGTCCCCTGAAGGGCTTGTGGTCAGGAATCACCATCCGGTTGTGAGAGCAGAGGTCCAACTCTCGGACCTTGGACCGTGAGACCCAAAGGAGCTGGGTGGGGTGCCCAGCACTGGGGCAGCTTAGGTCTCTTTGAAGATCCAAACAAGGGCCGGCCCCTGGCCCGGCCACCAGGGCTCTGAAAACAGGAGGAAAACCCCACCCTCGGCCAAGGTTTTCCTGCTCTTTGAAAGGATCTTGGTTCCAGGGTCCCACCCTCAGAAGGTTCCGGAATCAGCCTGTTTCCCCGGCTCTACTGCCCCAGGAGTACCCAAGGGGAGTGGGGGACGTGAGCGAGCTGGGTGGGTATTTATCTGTCCCCGGAAGGCTCTGGTGATGTGGCACCCAGGGGCCCACACCGGCCACCCCTTGTGTTCCGGAGCAGAGGAAGGGGGCACACGGGACCTGGGCCACCCGCCCACGGAGCCCTCCTACCAACGGCCACCAGAACCGCGCCTGGCCGGCAGAATGAATGGGCCTAGTGGGGAGAGGCTGGGACACGTACACCTGCCAGTGGGGGCACAGCTCTGGCTGTGGGGTCCAAGCGGGGGCCCAAGTGTCCTGCCCCGGCCACCTGTTGGAGCCCTCGGGCGTGCGCAGCCCGTGTCACAGGTGGGCTCCTGCTGCAGCTGGGGGTGGAGGTGGGAGCTGGGAATGGGGGCGTGAGAGGATGGGGGCAGGGATGGGGGGTGAGAGGATCGGGGCAGGGATGGGGGATGAGAGGATGGGGGCAGGGATGGGGGGTGAGAGGATGGGGGCAGGGATGGGGGTGAGAGGATGGGGGCAGGGATGGGGGGTGAGAGGATGGGGGCAGGGATGTTGGTGAGAGGCAGAGGGAGCCCCGGGCTCAGCGGGATGCCTCCCCCCTGCCCCTGTCCCCACCCTGTCTGGCTGAAGCCCCATCCTCGAGGCCACCTCCTCCTCCTGGCGTGGCTGTAGCTCCTGCCCTTTGTGGGCTCCCAGCACCTGCTGTTTACTCCCAACCTCCTCCTCCCCCACCTCTTCTTATTTTTTTTATTTTGCGATGTTGGAGAAGTCGGAAAAGCCCTGTGAAGATTATAGCAGCTTCCACGTCTGCACCAGGAAAGAGCATCTGCTCTCTGTCAAGTTGCTTTTATGCGTATGTGGTTATTTAACCAGTTCTTCCGCTCTCCCTTGAAGTATGCTTATGATGACCCCGCTGTCGGCCCTGTCGCCTAGGGCTCTCTCCCTCCACCTGCCGCGGCTCCTCTGGGCCTCCTCGCCCACCGAGGGCACCTGTGGCGCGTGTCCACTGAGGGGCCTCCCCCACCCGCTCTTTGATGGCCAAGGCGTCAGTGTCGGGCGTCCTCCTGTGTGTCTCTCGCTGGTGGCCTCCCTCCTACACCCAGCTCTGACACTGCCGGCTGTCGGTTTTGTAGAGACAGCCAGGTGGCCCTCTGAAGCCCTGTCCCAAGTGGTGCCCGGCCGAGGGGGGGCAGGCCTCTCTGGTCCCCACGCTGGGGCAGCTGTGACCACTGTCGCTCCCCCCGAGGGCAGGGCGGGGCTGGCTCTCTGCACGCCCTTGGATGTAGGCCTCGTGGTGCCGTGGGCTGGGGGACATGGATGTCTAGGCTGCGGGGCTGGGCGAGGCCCTGGGTGGGGTCCCTGGAGCAGCCTGAGGGCTTCCAGCCTGTCCACCTACTGCACAGAGCCCAGCGTCCTGCAGCCCTCGGGGCACGGGGCTCACGCTGACCACCCCGCCAGGCCCAGCCAGGCTCACAGCTCCCAGGGTCTTGGAGAAGGTGTTGGGAGATTCTGCTGCTGCAGGAGCCTGTTCAGAGGAAAGTCACGTCCCCGACCCAGCCCCCCGCCGTCACCACACATGGGGGCGGGGGCCGCTGCACGCGGTCAGCCACTGCTGGGGACCTGGGGCTGGGGGTCCTGGGCGGGGCCAGGACAGATGGGCCTGGTGTTCAGGAGGGTGTGTGGGGCAGGATGAGTGTGTGTGTGGAGTGGAGTATGTGGTGTGCGGTAGGTAGTAGGTGGTGTGTGTGTGTGTATGTGGTGTGTGGGATTTAGTCAGCGGTGTGTGGCATGTGTCGTCAGGATGTCATGGTCGGGCAGAGCTGGGGGGTGACGTCATGAAGCTGATTTGGGCACGAACCAGACACCCGTTCTGGACAAGCCCACAGCCGGCCCCGGCCTGACAGCTACCGAGAACCAGTTTTGGGGAAAGTAATTAATCTGGGGTCAAATGGCATTACTCTTAAATGGTTGCCTTCCTTGAAAACTCAGAAAAGCCAGGAGGCCGTGGATGCTTCCCCACCCTCGTCGTGGCGGCCTCTGCCGTGGCGCAGACCCCAGAGAGCGTCTGGGTCTCCAGGGGCCCCGACGGCCCGTCACAGCCTGGGGAGGCCGCGGAGGCGGGGAGGGCAGGAGGCCCCGCTCCAGGCTCCGGGCTCCGCAGGCCGCTCGCGCCACCCCCAGTACATTCCTGCGGCTCAGTGGGCGGGACAGGAGGTCACTGTCTGGTGAGGAGGCAGGCTCCCCTTGCGTCAGTCCTGGCCGGTGGCATCTGTCCACCCTCCCCCATGAGACTGGCCTCGCCTCGCCCTCCCCGCACCTGGCGTGTCTGGAGCTGCCCTCGGGGTGGCCTCACCTCAGGGGGGGCGCACGGCCACAAAGTGTTCACAAGGCAGCCTTCTCCGGACTCCCCACCGGGCCGAGCCTCCCAGGACCTCTGTGGGCGGCTGGCCATTTGTCCCAAGTCCCTTCCTGGGTCCTTTTTGAGGAAGGGCCTTCTGTCCTGCCCACTCCCCCAGCTGGAGCTAAAAATACTAGGGTCGTAGCCCAGCCCCCACGCTGCCTCTCAGAGAGACTTGCCTTCCAGCTGAGAAGCCACCAAATTCTTTTGATCACCCACACAAGACGTTGGCACACCCTGGCAATTTATGTTTTCGCCTTAAATTACATCTGTATTATATTCTCGTGAGCCAGTATCTCAAGGCACAGTGTACACTCTCCGTGTCATTTGTTATTGTGATAGCAGATGTAAAACCACCCATAAAGCCTTGAACCCAACGGCCTGGAAGGTGAATTCCCACCCAGTTCTCAGATCCTAGTCTGAGAGTGTGGGTGCCAGTGGGACTGCAGCCGCTCCTGGGAGGTCCCTGCTCCAGCCCCCACCCCCCAGGGAGCATGGGAGTGTTGGGACTGGGGCCCCCGCTGGCTCTCCTGTGTCCTGGAGCTGGGGATCATGAGCTGGGCTGCTCCTGGGGCCCGGCCTGCAGCAACGGTGGCCCCTGGGAGACCTCTCTCCTGGCCCTGGCTGCCCTTGTCTGGGAGTCTCTGCACGATTCTGAGATTCCTGGAGCTGATGGGGCCCCTGGCCACCCGCCCCGGGAGTGGTGATGGGGACTCAGGGCCTAGGAAGCTGCCCCTCCGGCTCAGCATATCCACAGCTTAAAGCCAGGGAGCCAGCTGACGGTGGGCACAGACCAGGCGGGGGGCAGATGGACCCTCTAGCGACATGTGCATCACACAGTATTTGTCCTTTTGTGTCTGGCTTATTTCACTGAACATAACATCTCTAAAATTCATCCATGCTGTGGAGGGTGTCAGAATGTCCTTTTTTATGCCTGAATAATATTCCTCCTCTGTGTTTCTGAGGTGCCGTCCCCCCGCCTGTCACCCTCTGGCCAGCCTGTGAGGTCAGCAGCATGTCTGGGACAGTGGCTTTGGGGGGAGCGTGGAGGGAGCCCCCAGGCCTGGCCCTGCCGCCCCCACCTTCTCACCACACACGCTGGTTGTCCTGACCCTCAGCGTGAGAAGGGCCCTCTTTCCAGAAGCCCCAGCCAGACGAGGAAGGGCTCAGGCTGACCCTGGCCACGGGGTTGCCAGCCTGGCCTGGCAGCCGCTCAGAAACACCAAGGCAATACAGAGGACCTGTCGTCCTGGGGGGGCATGGCTGAGCCCCCATCTGTTTGTCACCCTGCTCTCCGTAGCCACTGGGCTGGAGCCCGGGCTCCGGGTGGGGACGGGGTGGCCTCAGTATCCAAAGGCCACCCTGCAGAGCCTGGGCAGGCCGGGCTGTCCTGGCACGCGGCTGGGAGGGCCTGGGGTCTCACGGGGGTGGGGGCGGCGGGTGCACAGCTGGGGGCTGCCTTCTGTGTGTGTGAGCTCACATGTGTGCACACGCGTGTGATGCAAGTGCTGTGTTGGCGTCTGTGTGCACGTGAGTTGACGTGCACATGTGGCACTGGCTGGCGTGGGGCTTTCTCTGGGGCAAGGGGGCCCTGGCACCCGGAGCGGCACCACTCCTGACGGACCCCCGACCCGGGAGAGAGATGGGGGCCGAGCTGCAGCCGTGAGGTGGACGCAGTGGTGCTTTGCAAGGTGTGTCCGGATCAGTAGCCAAACCAACCAGAGCAGCGTCATCAGCTTTGAAGAGTTAGTGGGAGGCTCTTCGCGCTTGTCCTGCAGAGAAAGTGCTGGCCTCAGACGGAAGCCCAGGATGGGCCTGGTCCTGCCCTGCGCCGGGGTTGCGTCAGCCTGCCTGCGAGGCCCCTCTGTCCGGCCCTCCTCCCGGTTCATTTCTCCCCAGGAGGGAGCCCAGGACGGAGATCTGCTTTAGCTGAGGTCTTGGAACAGATAGATGCTCTTGCCCTCCCCCATCACCGATGGCCCTGGTCGGGGTGGGGGGTGGGGGTCCCAAGAGCGCGCAGGTGCCGGGAGCAGCCATCACTCGGAGGAGGGCTCGGGGGAGCCTGCAAAGGGGGAGCCCGTGGCACGTGCACTGGGGGCTCTGACCCCCAGCTGGCAGCTCACTGAGCCCTCTGCCTGAGTGGGGACTGCAACCCTACCATCCGCCCGGTGGCCTGGGAGAGCGTGCTCTGAACTGGCTCTGCCCAAGGGCTCCCTGGGGACGGTTCCCACCCCTGCCGTCCCGCGCTGCAGAGCCCCGGGCACAGCCAGGATTCCTACACGCTCTCCCTCTGCTCCCCAGGCCCACCCCGTCTCCTCCCTGTCCCCTCCCCAGGGCCTCCACGAGGACCGCGGACCCATCCCCACCTGCTTCTAAGAAGGTGGAGCTCTGCCCTGAGAAACACTCTAGGTCCCCGGGTCCCCATCGTGGGTACTGGACAGGGCGTCCACGGCTGGGGTCACTGGGAAGATGAGGGTCTGGCTCTGGAGAAGAGGGGGGCCCAGGACAGGAGGAATGTCCTCTGGGTGAGACTGGCCTCGCAGCCTGGCCTTGTGACCCCTGGGCCCCTGGGTTGCCTCCTCCTGGCCTTTCCTGCTGTGACCAGGACGGCCTGGGGCCCTGTGGCCCTGGGCCTACTCTCAGGCAGCACCTGGCAGGAAGGCCCCCCGGGCTCCCCTCCCACCCCCACCCCGCACAGGGCAGGGACTGGGGTCTGCAGAGGAAGTGTAAGGGACCCAATGGGAAAAGCTGGGCTTCCGGTCCTCCGCTCCCCGCAGGGCTGGCACCTGCAGGGGTTTCCCTCCAGGAAGCGACGCTCCAAGGCTCTGGAGACACCAGCGGGGTGTCCACAGGGCAATTCAACGCGGACACCAACTACCAGAGTCAGCACAGACCCCACAGGCTGGGGGCTCACCCATGGGACCACACCCACTTCAGAGCCGGCCACGGTCCCCAGGTCGCTCACTTCTGTCCCACGTGGTTGCAGATCAGAGGTTCCTGTGACCACCCCGGGTACAATAATCTGCTAGGATGGCTCACAGAACTCAGGAAAGCGCTTTCCGTACTACTACGAATTAATTGTAAAATACAACTCGGGAACAGCCAGGTGGGAGACAAGCCGGGGCCCCTGGAAGGGGCCGGGGCTTCCCTGCCCCCCAGGACGCCCACTTGTTCCCCGCTGGAAGCTCTCTGAACCCCATCCTTTTGGGATTTTATGGCAGGTCGGTTACATAGCCACGACTGGTTAAATCATTGGCCATTGGTGATCGAACTCCATCTCCATCCCCCTCCCCTCCTCAGAGGGGAAATTCCAACCTTAATCTCAAGGAGATGGATCCCCTGGCAACCAGCCCCCACCCAGTGGTTATCCAGGGGCTTTCCAGAAATCACATTTATTAACATAAACTCAGGTGTGGCTGAGAGGGACTTGTTATGAAGAATAGCACTTATGAAATCCCAAGGGAGCTGAGATCTCTGTGCCAGGAACAGGATGAAGACCAAACATATGTTCTTATTATAAATCACAGTATCGCAGGGTCCTTCAGAATTTTTCCTTAGGGACACAAATATTCAGCCACACTCTTGGCAACTAGAATCATGTTTGATAGAGTCCAGAGAGGCACAGCAGACCTGGGCATTTAGCAGGTCAGCAGCCTTTACCAGTTTCCTTGGTGTAAGGACCACGACAGAAGTCACTGAATGCCGAGGTGGGAAGGCTGCAGGTACACACACAGCCCTGGCTGCGGGGGGGCCGGGGAAGAGCCTGACTGCTTTGTTTTTGTTTTTCTCTGTGAGACCCAAAAGTTGGGTTGCAGCACTGAGAATAAATAAAAGATAAAGCACCAAGGGGCCTGACCCGAGCGTGACCGGCATACAGCTTTCACCTGGACCGCCGACCTGCCGCCGACAAGAGCTCCTGCCCCAGGTCACCTCCCGCCCCTGCACTGCAAATTGCATGACATTAGCAGGCAGCAGATGCCGCCCACCTCCCCAGGACAGCCCAGGACGCAGAAGCTGCCCCGTGATGGCCCCTCCCCTGTGCAGGGGACCTGCAGCAGCCCGGAGGGGCCTGCCCTCTACCACCTCCCCTGGTGACCCGTCTGTCTGGTTCAGGACATCCAAGGGGTGGCAGCAGGAGGATGGGACCAAGGCCCGCACCCCCCCAGAGGAAGATCCTGATGGTGGCGCTAAGGCTTCTCTGGCCGTGAAAGCCCCCCCCTCCCCCTCCCCCCGGCTCCCTCCCCGTTTCCACCCTGATGCCCAGAGTGGTCAGGACCACCATTTGTTTTAAACAGACTTTAAATTTTAGATTTACAGGAAAACTGTGAAGATAGTGTCAAGGGTTCCCATCTGCCTTGTGCCCAGTTTCCCCTGCTATTACCTGTTATTAATATGGCACATCACTGTGGTCCCTTTGTGATGATACTGATACATTGATCAGGGTGGGATTTTGTTTTGTTTGTTTGTTTTCAACATCTTCCTACTTTCTGGCACCGCGATGCTCCAGGCTCATCTCGTGTACTTCCTGCTATTTCTCCAGGAGCCCTGGTTCCTTTCACTGTAGACTCTTCTGAGAAACCTGCTGACTGCTGCTGGGGTCATTGCTTCTTGGCCCCCTAGGCTGACGGAGCAACGGAACACTGACCCGTGTGCAGACACATACCTGTAAACATTTCTCTGGGTCAGCATCTGTATCTTCATAAGCCAAATATGAGTTTATACTCCTGTGTCTGACCTAATCCATACTCCATGGGTCATTCTGGCCTCCTCCCCTTGCTTTACCTTTAAACTCTGAGTTACCTTTTGATAATGTAAAGCAGATCTGGGCTGGCTCAGGGCCTTCTGGTGGCTTGTAAGACACCCAAAGCACCATCTTAGGGGTGCTTAATTGCACTCACTCAGGCCGTCAGGGATCTGAGCTCTGTAGAAGCCACCTGGGGCTGCCAACTCCTCTCTCCAGCTGCACTTTGATGGCAGAGCCTGGAGCACATGGATCCACTTCTGCCTCAGGACCTTTGCACGTGACAGGCAGGTGTAGACAGAGGCCATTGGTCATTGGTCAGTGTTGACAATGGCTGTGGGTGTGATGGGCACTGGATGTTTATTACGCTCTTCTCTCTATGTTGGTATATGTTTGACAATTTCCTAATAAAATGTCAAAAAAAAATCAATCAACGAGTGGATGGTTCATCACATGATCACCGTCGGTTGAGAAGGTAATGCTTTCCTTTTGGGTCTTATAGGACTTCTGCAACCCCAGGACATATCAACCTAATATCATGCTCCAGGAAGACTTTAAAACAAGCAGAGGTATAAGCTAGGAGGGTTTAAAAACAAGTGTGGAAATAAATTTTAAAAAAAGTGAACATGTATGTTTTAGAACTTATTTTGTGCAACTGTAGCCATAATTTTGGCGATGATTATATCTGTGCCGTGCAAGAAGTTTAAAGTGTTTAGAAGAATCATCCCCACGAAGTCAGTAACTACAGCATTAATGGTTTGAGGGAATTTGCTTCTGCTTAGAATCAAGGCTTAAATGGCTAAAAAAAATTGCGTTTCAAAGTTCCTTTTATTTTTATATTAAGTTTGATAAATAACCTTAAGAAGCTAAAGGGGTGCCGCTCAGAACTCCTGCTTCACGTTTCCTCCGGGCGCTTTTGGGACCCGTCGTCACCCTCTTCATTCTTCTGTGTGTTCGGGGCCGTCTGCCCCAGGGGTGGGCGCCCCAGGTCTGGGGCTGGCCTTGCTCACAGTTGAGGAGGGCGATGGGGGGTGGGGGGAGGGGGTGGCAGGCAGAGGCCAGAACTTGAGAAGGGGCTGGGACGGGGGGACGCGCTCTTCCTGGGTGCTGGCTCCTCCCCAGGGAGTGCGCAGGAGACCTTTGCAGCTCTGGGCGGCTTGGGGAGCCTTCAGGATGCAGCCGGGCCTCCCACCCGTCTCCGCAGATGTGCTGCTGAGGTCACAGCCCATCTGAGGGAGGGCGACCGCAGGGCGCCTGCAGGGCCAAGATGCCAGCTGCGGGCGCGGCCGTCACGCCGCTTCCCTGCACAAACAGAGAGCTGCGGGGCTCCAGACAGAATGTCCCCACTGCGGCCAGGACACCGTGTGTGGCTCCCGCTTGGCTGCCTCTTGTTGTTTGTTTAAGTTTTTCTTGTTTGAGTTACAGAAATGACATCGAGGGAAGAGTTTGCTGTGGCCATGAGGCCACATCCCAGGTGTCGGCGGGAAGCTGATGACCCAGGCAGCTGCCTTCAGGTGTTCGGGGACTAGCGCGGCCCCCAGGGCTCCCCGCACAGGCCCCACTGCCGCCTCCCTCTGCTGCCCCAGGGAGCAGGTGGGCGCCCATGGGTGGCACCACCACCTGAATTAAAATTCAACTGTTTTAAAAAACACTAGTTAGGGCTTCCCTGGTGGCTCAGTGGTTGAGAGTCCGCCTGCCGATGCAGGGGACACGGGTTCGTGCCCCGGTCTGGGAAGATCCCACATGCCGCGGAGCAGCTGGGCCCGTGAGCCATGGCCGCTGAGCCTGCGCGTCCGGAGCCTGTGCTCCGCAGCGGGAGAGGCCACAGCAGTGAGAGGCCCGCGTACCGCAAACAAACAAACAAACAAAACACCAGTTAGACAAGACACATGCACCCCAGTGTTCATAGCAGCACTATTCACAATAGCCAAGACATGGAAGCAACGTAAGTGTCCATCGACAGACGAATGGATAAAGAAGATGTGGTACATATATATAATGGAATACTAGCCATAAAAAAGAATGAAATTCTGCCATTTGCAGCAACATGGGTAGACTTGCAGGGCATTATGCTAAGTAAAATAAGTCAGACAGAGAAAGACAAATACTGTATGATATCACTTACATGTGGAATCTAAAAAATACAACAAACTAGTGAATAAAACAAAAGAGAAGCAGGCTCACAAACTAGCGGTTAGCAGTGGGGGGGAGGGAAGGGGGAGGGGCAATATAGGGGCAGGGGAGTGAGAGGTACAAACTATTAGGTATGAAATAAGCTACAAGGATACATTCTACAGCACAGGGAATATAGCAAATATTTTATAATAACTATAAATGGAGTAAAACCTTTAAAAATTGTGAATCACTATATTGTACACCTGTAGCTTATATAATATTGGGCATCACCTATACATCAATAAAAAAAAAGAAACATAAAAAATGCACCTGTTTTAAATGTATTTAATTGGTGATTTTTAGTAAATTTCCCAGGTTGTACAGCCATCACCATAACTCACTTTTAGAATATTTTCATCACTCCAAAAGATCCCTTGTGCCCCTTTGCAGCTAATCCCTGTTCCCACACAGCTCTGGGCAACCACAGGTCTGCTTCCTGTCTGTAGGTTTGTCACCTGGACATTTCCTGTAACTGGGACCATCCAGCATGTGCTCCTTTTCTGGCTTCGGTCACTCAGCGCGTTTCTGACGTCACCCGGGGGCAGTGGGGTAGCGCTTCACTCCTTCTCAAGGTTGAGTGACACTCTGTTGTGTGCATGGACCACACCTTGGTCCCTCTCACCTGTTGGTGGCGTTCGGGTCGTTACTACTTCCTGGCTGTTAGGAGTCAAGCTGCTGAACATTTGTGAACATTTGTGCACAGGTCTTCCGGTGGACATGTGTTTTCATTTCTCTCGGGTAAACACTGAAGGAGTCTCTGACTGTTATTAACAGTGTGCTTTTGGGGTAGATTAGACATGCCCAGGACATAGGATTCAAACGGAGCAGAACGAATCGAAGGAAGAGTGAGCGGTGAGCTTCCCACCCTGGGGACCCCCGAGGCTGTCACTGTCACCATGGGCCTGGGGGGCCTTCCATGCCTGTCGCTGTATTTTATGAGACGTGTCTTAGTTGGGGGTCCCCTGAGGCAGACGTGGGGGTAGGTGGGTCACTTGATAGGGCCCCCAGGAGGCACGAGAGGGCAGGTGAGGAAGGGTCGCATGCCGGGCGCTGCCGGTCCACGTGCAGGAGCTCCCTGGGGCGTCGGGGCTCAGTCCTGCCGGGCACCCCTGAGCATCGGCCCTCCAAAGACGAAGGACAGGAAGTTGGGTCATTTCTCTGAGGACGCTGACCCGCTGGGTGAGGGCTGGCTCCGGGGAGTACCAGCTGCTGCCTGGGGACATGGACGTGGTGCACAGGGGGGGCGGTCTGCTCCCTGCTCTGAGCTGGTCTTCACTCACCCGTTATCTCTCTTGGGAACGTCTCTCCTTTTAGGTGGCACAACATCCCCTTATCCGGATTACGCTGTAGTTTACTCACCAGCCTCCCTCCTAGACAGACGTTAGATTTTGGGTTTTTCTCTTAAAGAACACAGCCGTGACACACTCTGAAATGCATCAAAGGAAGACGGGGTGACGGAGGAGGGCTGGCTGGACGGGTACACGATGAGTGAGTAAAGTCTGAGGGCTCGCTGCACAGCTGGTTAAACTCTGCTGCGGGTTTGATGTCGGAGAGACACAGGGACCGCCCGCGGGCCCGCCTCTGCTCGGCCCCACCTTGGCCCAAGGCTCTCTGGGCACTGGAGAGACGCTGTGGGGTGGACACGCCCCTGCCACATTCCGCCAGCAGCGAGGAGAAAGGTCAGGGCCTTTCTCCGTGTAAAAGCCCCAAGGCGGGGACGCAGTGAGGCCTGGGGGCTCTGGGCCTCAGGCCCAGCCATTCATCTTCCCCCCCCCACCGGACAGGTGAGGCCCGGCGGAAGTGCAGCCATGGGGGCTTGAATCAGGAAAAGGCCCCAGGGCAGGTGGCGGGTGTGCAGGACCCACCTGCCCACGTGGAAGCTCGGAGACAGGGCAGACGCTGCCCGGCAAGGGAGGGGCGCCCCCCTGCCCTGGACCAGCAGGCGCCTCGGGGGCCCGGAGCCTGTCGTGCTGTCTGAGCACAGGGCTTGTGAGGGGTCCCTCCCAGAGGCTCTTGTCCCCCAACTCTCAGCGTCCCCTGCATTCCCGCTGGACTGCGAGGTCCCGGGACGCCCGGCTGAGTCACTGTGTCCACAACAGCGGGACCACGCAGGGGCCCCTCCCACGTGCCAGGCGCTGCTCACCCAGGTGGGGGCTCACGTCTGCTCCCAGCAGGTGCAGGAAGGGCGTTGTGGCCCCGGAGGCTGCCGGGCAGGTGTCCGGCCCATCCTGTCACCTCGCTCGCTCTCCCCTCTCCCGCCTGCTGAGTGAATCGGCGTGTGACTCTCCTAGCGTCCCTGCAGCTCTAGGAAGTGCACAGCCTCTGTGACAGCCCCTGGGCTGGCCTGGCGCTGGCTGACTCTGCGAGGTGAGGGTGGGCTTTCAGGCCAGATAGGCTGGGAGCAGGGCGAAGAGAGAAGAGGTTGGAGTTGGGAACGGTGCCGGGCTCGGGGTGTACCTGGTGCAGGGTTGGCATCACCTGCTGTGACACCAGCTTCAGAGAAGAGGCAGCGGGAGCTGGGCGTCCTGAGGTGGGGACGGAAGGGCCGGCAGCAGAGGCGGGAACGCCCACCGTGTGTGCCAGGCGGGGGAGGTAGGGCCAGCCACACAGACACGGAAGGTCAGCCAGGCAGCTGGGGTTTGCTGGCGGCCGCGTGTGGCTGCTGGTGACACCCTGGCTGTGGCTGCTGGGCGGCTGGGTTCTGATGAACGGCACCAGCTCCCAGCTGGCCTGTGGGGCTCAAAGGCTGAGCGGGACTTCGGAACGGAGCTTTTCTCCCAGGATCTGAGTCCCTTCCTGCCCACACAGGGGCCGGGGCGCGCGTGGATCGCGGCGCAGAGCCAGGAGGGCAGCACCAGCTGGGGGATCCAATGAAGAAGGGAGGCGAGACTCACACCGGAGCTCAGAGCAGACGTCGGAAAGTCACAGGCCAGCAGCCCCGCCGAGGCAAACACGCCGACGACACTCGAGGACTTGCTGATCGGGACCACGATGAACAGAGCTCGAACGATGACGTCAAAATCGTGGAGACGCCGTTTAAAGGTTGTGCCCGCAGGCGGTGAAAGCTCCAGCAGCTCGGCTGCACCAAGGTGCCCAGGACCAGCTCAGGGGCGCAAGGTGGGGCCGATCACACCCCCAGGAAGGGCAGGTGAGGTGCAGGGTATGAGGTCGCCCGATGACTGGCTGGCCTCGCAGTGACTGCTGAGAGGCCCTTGTCCCCCAGCACCGTGCCTCTGGAGGGAAGTCTGGAGTGGCTGTCACTACAGTGGGATTGAGCATTGGCGGGTTGACCCCAGCCCAGAAGAGGCCCCAGGGGAGGGCGCTGGTCTGGGGGGGTGGGGGTGGGGGGAAGCAGGGAGGATTAAGTGCCTCTGAATCCTCTTCCAGTTCACATCTGTATAGATTTTCAGACTAAATGCTAGGAGGGCTCGGATGGGTTTGGGAGCACGGATGTGGCTGAGGGTGGGATTGGGCAGCCTGGTTACATGAGTGGGGCTGGAAGTGAGAGAAAGGGAGGCTGCTGCAGAGAACCTGCTAAAAGAGAGAGAAGGGAAGGAGGGACCGGGGGAGGAAGACAGAAAGAGGGAAAGAAAGAGAGAAAGAAAGAGAGAAAAAAGGAAAGGAAGGATGGAAGGAAGAAAGAAAAAGACTGCTGGGACTTCCCTGGTGGTGCAGTGGTTAAGAACCCGCCTGCCAATTCAAGGGACATGGGTTCGAGCCCTGGTCCGGGAAGATCCCACATGCCGCAGAGCAACTACACCCGTGTGCCACAACTACTGAGCCCATGCGCCACAACTACTGAGCCCACGTGCCACAACTACTGAAGCCTGTGCGCCTAGAGCCTGTGCTCCACAACAAGAGAAGCCACTGCAATGAGAAGCCCGTGCACTGCAACAAAGAGAAGCCCCCGCTGGCTGCAACTAGAGAAAGCCCGCACGCAGCTATGAAGACCCAGCACAACCAAAAATAAACAAATAAAGTAATTATTAAAAAAGAAAGAAAGAAAAAAACTGCTGAACTGGGGCGCCAGGAGGGATGGGCGGCTGGCACATCGCCCGTGTCTCGACACAGCAGCAGGAGAGCTCTTCTGGGGGTTTCCAGGAGAAGCCCCCTCGGCTTGCCCCTTCCCCAGGGTCTGGCAAGGAAGCGTCTGCAGAGCTCACAAGCCCTGATGCGCTGAGGGGCCAGCTTGTGAATGGACCCAAAGATGGCCCTGAGTGCTGATGGCGGAGACACAGTGGGAACCTGGAGTGTGGTGACCTCCGAAGACACTCACTGGGCTCTGTGGTCCCTTTTAATCCTTGCAGTCACCCAGACAGGGAAACCAATGCACAGAGAGGGAGTGGGACTAGCCTGAGGTCACACAGCTAGCAGCGGTGGAACAGCTGGGATTCCACTGCACCCTTGACTTCTACTTGCTACTGTGTCTTCAGAACTAGATCAGTTTGCTGCTACCCATATGCCCAGAGCCAGATGGACCCAAGTGATCTATTTGTGAATAACTGAGAATGTCCCCCAAAGTTTCTCTTTCTGGTGGCCGTTTTTGCCAATATGCATTGGTCCAGCTTGACTGACTGTCTTTTCTTCTGAATGTGCCCTTGACCCTGGCTAAGGTATTTGGCCAGAATTATCCACCTCTGCTCCTACTTCTGCTGGCAAACAGCTGTGGCCTACTGCGCAGACCAGGTTTAAAATATCTGTCTGAAGTTTTGGTAAATGGATCATTTAGGGAATTGACTTTCAGAAAACTGGTAAATTAAGGTCATTTTGTTAATTGGCTTTTAGAGAACCGATTTCCCATATCTTGATCCAAACTCTTTCCCAGGACGCCCCAAAGTACCTGAGTGGGTCTGCGGGGATGCCGGAGAGGACTGATGTCTGTGGAGGGTCCCATCAGTGGTCCCAACAAGCGTCCACAGAGACCCCACAGGGCTTCCTGGGCTTGTTCAGGGACAGCACGTTCCCTAAACCAGGGGACAAGGGGTCACGGGCACGTCCATTGCCTGGCGTGGGAGGGTTGTCTGTAGGGCGGCAGGGCGCAGCCAGCCTACCACCCAAGCCGGGGTTCCTGAGCTCTCTCCTGCGGCCCCTTGGGGCTGGCCCCCCCCAGCTTCTCTCCACCTGTGGCCTGGCCCACCTTCTCTCTCCCGCCCTCCCTGGCTCCTGCTTTTAAACAGATATGACAGTCCTTACCCCTCAACAGATGCCGAGTCTCTTCTCTGGGGATGTTGGCACGTGTGTCCTGCCTCTGATGTCTGAAGGGGGTTCAGTGTGCGGGGGTTTTCTCAGGGCTTCACCCCTGCTTGGAGCCCCCGAGGTAGACTAGAGACCTTTCCTCCTTCAGGACAGCCCTGCTGCCAAATGCCCAACTTGGAGGGGTTTGTTTTCACCCGCTCAAAAAAAGGGGGAAAGGAAAGGAATCAGGCCCCAGTGAGACATGTGTCTCTGAG
Organism: Mesoplodon mirus; assembly: GCF_964341445.2. Classification (NCBI taxonomy): domain Eukaryota; kingdom Metazoa; phylum Chordata; class Mammalia; order Artiodactyla; family Ziphiidae; genus Mesoplodon; species Mesoplodon mirus. Next base: position 144,826,948 of record NC_138982.1, on the reverse strand, counting down.
CTCACATCCCACACGCCTCTGTGCCCTGCAGGTCGGTGGTGGAGGACCACAGGGCTCAACAAGACGGTTAGTGTCTCTGTAGCCTGGACGTGGGATCATCTCAGTGGGTTGTGAGCAGGGCTAGAGCTGAGGTCCGGGGACTCTGGGTGGAGGTTGGTGGGTCTGCACTCGGCCCCTGTGACGGGTCCCAGCTGCCGGGACCCAGGCCCAAAACTAAGGGTGAGTGACTAGTTTGGAAACATGCTGTGCTCTCCAGCCTGGCAGGACACTGGGGTGGGCGGGGGAGAAGCACAGTCAAGTGTGGTCCCAGCAGGCCCACAACAGGGCCAGAATGGCTGCAGGTCAGCAGCTCAAAGCCCGTTGCAAGCCCTGGGGCTGGACAGACGCTGGAGGTGGCCGCACACCTTCTAGACAGGGAGGGTCCAAAAACAAAGCAAAAGCAGAAACCCTAACAACAAAACAACAGCAAACAACTATTCAAAATAAGTCTGCAAACACAAATCTAAAACCCTAAAAATCTAAAATCTAAAAGAAGATTTCTTTTTCTATGTTAAGAGACAGTCATGATTGCATAACTCTGAGAATACATTAAATGTCTCTGAATTGTTTGTTTCAAAATGGTTAATATTATGTTATGTGGATTTTCCCTCATTAAAAAAAAAAAAAAGAACAAAAAGGAAGAGCCAACCAAATCCATTCTGAGAACACGCCTTCATCCCAGATGGAGTTAAGTGTCTGATAAAAGCTCTTGAACAATCTACGGTGCTCAGAGAAATAAATGAAGCAATGACATCCATTCAAAGGAACCAGGAAGGCCAACTGGCAGATACAGAGCAAGACCAGCTGGGTAAGGAAATGGCAAAAGTCTTGGAAACGGAAAATATAGTCACGGAGACAAAAAACTCCGAAGATGGGAGAGGACTGAGAACCTGTTGAAAAGAGGGTGAGCGAAGTGGAAGACAGACTGAGGAAGCTGCCAGAAGGCAAAACAGGGAGGAAAGGGCTTCCCTGGTGGCGCAGTGGTTGAGAGTCCGCCTGCCGATGCAGGGGACGCGGGTTCGTGCCCCGGTCCGGGAAGATCCCACATGCCGCGGAGCGGCTGGGCCCGTGAGCCACAGCCGCTGAGCCTGCGCGTCCGGAGCCTGTGCTCCGCAATGGGAGAGGCCACAACAGTGAGAGGCTCGCATACCGCAAAAAAAAAAAAAAAAAAAACCCAGAAAACAGACAAAAAAACAGGGAGGAAAGAGGTGATGGTTTAATCACATGCGTGAGCTCACACACACACACACACACACACACACAGGAGGAGCTGAGAGGTGCAGCGGGTGGACAACACGTGCACAAGGATCTCCCAGAGTGGGGCAGAGAAGCAGAGACCAGGACTGAAGCCACGACATGTGGGTTGAAAACGCACCCCTAGCCCAGCACACACTGAATTTGTTCAGATTCTCAGTTGCAGCCGGAAGAATCCATCCACACTGGCTTTGGTGCAAAGGGGAGAAGGTGGGCCATGTGGGTCACTTGACAACCTATAGGTGCGAGAGGGCGGCCAGGTGGGGACGCTCGGGCTGACAGAGGGAGAAAGGGGAGCGGAGGTGTGGGACAGAGTCTGGTGGCCCGCTGGACCCGTCATGAAGGGCTGCCGGGTGGTTTAAAGATACAGCGAACCGTCCAGGTGACACATGGGGACGTGGACACTACAGGAGGAAGGTGCCATGCCCCCACCTGCCTCACGCCGGGTCCCTGGGGACCACAGCCTCATCGCCCTCCTGCACTGATGGGTCCACAGCGATGCAGGACCCCCCCACCCCTCTGTCTGCACTCAGGGGAGACACCCCCTCCCTGGGCACTGCGCCCCCGTCCTGAGCCTTTGCCAACTCGGGGTCCCGATCTGCTGCGGGGAATGATCTGGCAGCTCCACGGGGAGGTGACACCAGGCAGGGCCAGGAGGCTGGCGCCTGGGAGAGCAGAGGGGTGGTGGGATTCGTTCAGAATCCCCTAGTCTATGCCCTCAGCGTGGAGCTGGCCACACTCGGCAGCCCTGACAGCCGCCCAGGGTGGAGGCTGGCCCCGGGAAGCCCAGGGTGACCCGGGGACACAGGGCGGCCTCCACCCTCATGTCTGCGGCAGGGAGCCTGGGTGTGGGCACCTCCAGCAGAGAGCTGGGCTTTCTCTCCTTGGAAGCTGTGTCACCCTCCTATAATCCGGCCTGGGACAGTGGCAGGCCTGAGCCCGGAGACATTGACCCACGAGGTCACACGCTGGCCCTGCACATTCACACGTGGCTGCCCGATGACTGCTGATGTCTGGGTCTGCCCTCCCCACTAGCTCAGGGCCCTGGGCCCTGCAGGTGACAGGCCAGCCACAGCCCACACGGATGGCAGATGGCCGGCACGGGCCCGGGGCCAGGTCGCCTGCTCTACCTGGTGGCTGAGGGCGGGGAAGGGATCTTTGGGGCCAGAGGATGTTGAGAGTGACTTGAACCCCCTGTGGGTCTTTGAGCTCAGCCAGGGCCCCGGGCCCACAGAGCTAAGTGTGTGACTAATGTCCTTCGGAGGCCATTGAGGATCTGGTGTCAGACACGTCCCTGCCCCACCGAGAACTGGAACTTTCTGTGAACTGCACCAGACCCAAGGCACCCCTAGCCGTACTCAGAATGGCAGCTGCCAGCTGCAACCTTGGGATCTCAAGGTCTCCCCTTGTGACTACGCAACCATTTCAGATCCCAACCAAGCCTCACTTAACAAGCACCTCACTTCTTACCAGCTCCAATTATTCTTTGTTTTTTTTACTTTTTTATTGAAGTATAGTTGACTTACATCCAGTTGTAATTCTTGATAAACAACTCGCGTAACTAGCTGTAGCCTTCGGTTTTCTCCTTTCCAAGCCTCCCCTATCCTGTAGTCCTGCAGAGCACAATTCAGGCGTTTCTTGAATCTGTGTCTCCCGGGCTGCAGTCCTAACAAAGCCCCAAACACGCTTTTTATGTCAATCGGGTCTCCATTGCTGGAGTTTTGGTTAACAGAGGGAAAGGCCCCGGTCGTGTGACCCCGGGCCAGTGGGTCCCCTCATCTGGGAAATGGGAGTGACAGCAGAAGCTGACGTGGTCACAGGGCCATCACCAGGGACAGGTGATGACAGTGACGGGTCTGTCTCTCCACTCAGGGTCACTGGCCTGGCCTGGCTGGCGAACTCAGGTCCCCCTTCCCCACCCAGGCCAGGAGCCTCTCTGACCCTCACCTGGAGGCCGCGGTCCCCTCCCCGTGCCCCGGGGCCTCTGTCCTCTCTCCCGCCGCCTCGTCCCCCCGCCCCACCTTCACTTGCTCACGTGTGGAATCTCCACCCGGGACGGTGGCCACGGCCAAGCTCTGTCCCCTCGATACCCGTGTCCCCTCGATACCCGTGTCCCCACCGTCCGGACCCGGGAGCCGCTGCCTCTCCTCCGTCCTCCCCGGGCAGCTGGATCTCAGGGGAGCCAGAGGGGCTGCACTCAGGCCTGGCCCCCGCGGACCACTGTGTGGCCTTGGACAAGCTGGACTCCTTGAGCCAGGCTTTCCTGCTGCTCCTGGGGAGAGGCCGTGGCGGTGGAGCCCCAGGTGAGGGGGGCTCCTGGTTTGGCCCTTCCTAGGCCACCGTTGGGGTCAAGCGCCCGCCCCTCCCGAGTTCAGTTTCCCGCTGGCCTCACAAGGCCGTCGTGGGCAATGACGGGCGACGCTCGAGAACCTCCCAGCCTGGCGCCCTGCTCCCTCCTGGCCTGGCCCCCAGCCCCATGGCTCACTCCCGCCACCATGATGTCCCCCGTCTCTTAGCTGCCCCTCCTCCAGGAAGCCCCTGGCGGAGGGCCTGTTTGTCTCCCCAGCCCGCGTGCATTTCCTGAGCAACCACGTGATTTGTCAGCGCTCTGGGCCCAGAGCTCCGGCCCATGATCACTGCCGCCGTCCCAAGGGCCAAGTGAGGTCCTTGGTGCTGGGAGGAAAAGGCCCTGATGAGGCTGATGTCCTGGGAACCCGCGGTGCTGTTGATTTCCAGGCTCCAGGTTAGGAGGGGGAACTGAGGAGGTGGGGCTGCAGAGATAATAATAAAAACCACAGACAGGGTTGTTCTGTGTGGACAAGCCTGCCTGGCTCTGTCTGAGGGCAGGGACCCCCTCCCTCCCCCCTCAGACCCGCGGGGGACACCCGGGGCCGTTCTCGCACAGGAAGTGGCGGTTCAGAGGGAGGGACAGCGGCCACGACGTCAGGGAGACGGTTCTGCCCCGCAGGGCCCGACACTGGCAACCCCTCAGAGCACAGACGTGAAGTTAATAGCCACTTAGTCTCAACGTCAGCACCGGGCAGCGATCAGATCCAACGTCTTCCAGCACATGGAGGGATGCCACGTTTCGACAAATGGTGACCATGTGTACGTGCCGAAAACTGTTCTTTTTAGGGCGGTTTCCCCATCGTGGGAATATTAGGTTGAACCGTAGGATTTTTAAGTGGGAATATCTGGGGGAGGGGCTGTTTTCTGTCCGTGTTCAGGAGCCCGGAGGACAGGCCCCCGCAGCTCAGGCCGTCCCCCTCACGTGCCCCTTCCCTGCTGGGTCCCGGGAAGAGGCCCGGATGCCTTTCCCCTCCGGCTTCTTATCAGCTCATCGTCCACTTAGGTCATGACCTTCCTGCCGGCTAGTCTCTGCGCGAAATGAAGTCAGCGCCCCACATACTTGGCCGGAGGGCTGCAGAGACTTCCTATTTGGGAATAAAAACGAGCGAGGCCTCTGGAGTCTTCGGGAAGCGGAGAGCCCTGGCTTCCGGAGACGCTGGCGAGGGAAACCAGGGCACGGCTCTGGAAGAGCGGGGCCCCCCCGGGGGGAAGCCGCCGCCAGGCCGCCCCCGCCCCCTGCAGAAAAGGGAGCCTCACTGTCCCACGTGCCCAGGCACTCGCGGCTCTGCGGCGTCTGCGGCCTTGACCGCGGTCTCCCGTCCGACGCCTCCCTTCCCAGCCTCTCAGGGCATGTGAGATGCTGGGCCCGTGAGCCCCCAGACCCCCTCGCCAAGCCCGGCTCCTGGGGCAGACCGGACCCCAGAGGCTGGGGGTCCCAGGCCCTGCTGCCCTGCGGCCCGGTGTGGCCAGCGACGTGCTCTGCTGGGAGCCCAGAGGCTGAGCCTGGGGGAAGCGGAGGCGTTTTTCCCTCACCGCCAGCTGCGTCTGAGATGCTTTTGCACCTCTCTGTAGCGCGGCTTCTGCAGCGTGACCTGGGCCTTGGCCACACCCTCTCTTCCTCCGGTCTCCAGGTGGCCTGGTCTCCCAGGGATGTGTTGGCTCCTGCCCTCCCCCACTCTTCTCCTGGTGCGTTGGGGTCACCTCCCACTTTAACTGTCCTGGAATACTGCCTCAGCACCTGCTTCTGGGGGACCCACCCGAGCGAGCCTCCTGCTTTTGCCTCAACACCCCCTATCTGGCCTCTCAGCAGGACCCTCGCTCCGTCTCTCCTTCGAGGTCCCAGAAGCATCGTTGTCCAGGCGGGGGTGGGGTGGGGGGCCCGCTGGGGGGCCCGCCCCCGCCCTTCGGCCTAGCGTTCCTTATTCTCTGATTACCAGAGGAGGGAGGAAGGCAGAGGCAGAAAGGGGGTGCATGGGGGGCGCGAGCAGGCTGGGCGCCCACTGCATGGACCCGTCCGAGCGCTGGGGACTCCGGCCAGCGCCCTAGGGAGCTGGTGCAGCCCCCCAGGCCTGGGACAGCAGAGCCCCCCGGTTACGTGTAAAGTTCTCCTTACATAACCAGCGTGAAGATACATGAAAAGCTCCAGGCAAGTCAGAGCAGCCGCAGATGGACGAGAGCCTAGATGGACAGACACCGGGAAAGCGGTGAGTAATGGCTGGAAAGCCCCAGCCCTGCAGGAAAGGGACGCTGGGCGGGGCAGCCCTGTGGGAGAAAATGATGCGACGGACAGACGCGGGGGCCGCTGCCCGCTCCTAGGGTGGGGCCACACGGCCGTGCAGGCGACCTGCGGGGTCTGAGCTTCCAGGACGGCCCCCCACCAGCCCCCGGCCTCCGTCCCGCTGTCCTCGCCCACCTCGGCCGCTTATCTCAGGAGGGTCATGGTGGCGGTACCCTCCCTGGGATGCAGAGCCTCATGCAGACCCCCACCTGGCCCCCCAGCTGCTCTGGACAGAAGCCGAGCCCACCTCACCGGCCCTGCTGCCTGGGTGGGAAAGCAGGGTACCCAGACCCGTTCTGAGTCTCAGAGGCCGTAAGGATGGGGTGGGGGCACAGGGAGAGGGGAGGAAGGAGACGGGGAGGGGACAGGGTGGCCTCAGAACCCTAGGGCCTTACTGCGGGACATGCCTGTCCCCTCCCACCGCCCCCAGCATCAGCCCCTCCCGGCACCACCAGGCCCCTTCCAGGCAGCCCCCTGCCCCCTCCCACCGAGGCTCCTGACACCAAAGCCTGCCCCCCCCACCTCTTCCCCTCACCGCTTCCTGGGGCCCCAGAGCGCGCGGGCCCAGCCCTCATGTCTGATGGGGAGCTGAGCCCGGGGGAGGGCGCTTTGTTCTCCGTTCCTCTGGTGGGGGCTGCCCTGGCCTCGGACCCTCCCGTCTTCACCTGAGCTGCGCTCCCCGTGGCCCCCAGGCCCTCCCCTCCCCTGGGCAGTGGCTGTGCCGGGAAAGCAGCTGCATAAAAACAGCTCCATCTTACTAAGCCGCAGGCCTCTCTTCCGGCTTCCCGGGACACAGCCCCAGACGCGTGCAGAGATGCGCGGCGCGTCCAAGCTGGCCCAGCTGTCCAAGCCGCTAACGCGCCCACCCTCAGCGCCTCGAGTCCTGTGAAGCGGCTGCCCACTGGCCCTCTCTGGGGACCCTGTGGGTGCAGAGTACGTGCCCTGCCGGCCTCACGCTGTCCCTGTTTAGAGCAGTCTTTCGCCCAGGGAGGTGCCACTGGCCATCCAGCCGCTCCTTACCCAGAGGCCCGAGCGCAGCAGCCTGGGGGTGGGGAGAGCCCAGGCACAGTCCAGCCGAGAGACAAGGACACCCCCACCCCCCGCTACATCCACCAACAGGAGCCTTCAGCCCCTCTTCCCTCAGGGGAGTCTGGACGTTTTTACCCCCAGCAACTGGCCAGACATGGAATGTTCTCAGGGGACCCCAAAATGACTCAGGATTGGGGGGTACTCACAGGAGCTCTGGGGCCGCTGAGCAAACCAGTCCACCTGGGATTTCCAGCTCCGTGGGTGGAGACCCGCTCCTGTCCCCCCACAGTAGAGGGACATCGGACCCCAGGATGCTGCCCCACCAGGGAATGAGGGAGCCCGCCTGGGGGGATGGGGTGCCCCAGCGGAGTGTGGCCAGCAGACCCACTGGCCCCCAAACAGCACCTCCACCAGTCTTTGGGGTCCTGGAAGCCCCCCACGGTCCTAGCCCTGGGGCAGAGGCTCAGACGTCACGCGTGGCCCCTGTTGAGTTCAGTGTTCGCGCTGGGTCACTGTTCGCCTCCTGGTCCCCGATCCAGGACTCTCCTGCCTTTAGCCTTGCTCCCCACTTCCCGCCTGGTGCCCCGCTTGGTAATTTGGTTGCTGGCTTACCACGGAACTGTTCTTAGTAAACGCGGGCTGTAATCCTGAACCTTGGGCTGGGAGTTCAGACCACTGACCTTGACCCTAATCGTCCATCTGACTGGCTTTCATCTCCATTTTTGACTGGCTTTCATCTCCATTTTACGGTTTGCTTCGTTTGTCCCCCTGGTTTTTGTCCCTCTTTTCTTGTTCTTATTTCAATGGTTTGCCATATTCATTTAAATTTATCTATTGACTTTTTGGCTAGAGCTCTTTGTAATTTTTTAAGCGGTTGCTTCCCGATTATAATAGAACCTTAACCTTTCAGTCTACTTAGGGTTCAAATTTTGCTAAGATTTTTGATGTGGACCATTTTTAAGGTCTTTATTGAATTTGTTACAATATTGCTTCTGTTTTATGTTTTGGTTTTTTGGCCGCGAGGCATGTGGGATCTTAGCTCCCTGACCAGGGATCGAACCCGCACCCCCTGAACTTAAAGGCGAAGTCTTAACCACTGGACCCCAGGGAAGTCCCTAGGGTTCATATTTAGCACTTCAAGTAACACGTAGAAGCCTTATAACCACACAGACCCCTTTCCCTCCTCCCTTCTTTAAAGATACTGTCCCACTGCCCTCTGGCCTCCATGTTGGTTTTTACATTTTTGGTTGTTTTTAAAAATTTTGCACTTGTTTATTTTGCGCCTGATATCTTGTTAATGAATAGACTTTCTAAGACCAGATTTAGGTTTACAGAAAAATTGAGCAGGAAGTACAGAGGGGTCCCATCCCCTTCCCCTGGCTCGCAGGTTCCCCTGTCACTAACATCCTGCATTAGTGGGGTGCACCTGCTACACCTGATGGCCAGTGTTGCTACCTTATTGTTAATTAAAGTCCACAGTTTGCATCAGGGCTCACTCTTCTTTTTAATTTAAACAAAAATTATTTATTTATTTTTGGCTGCATTGGGTCTTTGTTGCTGCACGTAGACTTTCTCTAGTTGCGGTAAGTGGGGGCTACTCTTCACTGCGGTGCGTGGGTCTCTCATTACGGTGGCTTCTCTTGTTGCAGAGCACAGGCTCTAAGCGCGCAGGCTCAGTAGTTGTGGCTCGCGGGCTCCAGAGCGCAGGCTCAGTAGTTGCAGCGCACAGGCTTAGTTGCTCTGCGGCATGTGGGATCTTCCTGGACCAGGGCTCGAACCCGTGTCCCCTGAATTGTCAGGCAGATTCTTAACCACTGCGCCACCAGGGAAGTCCCCAGGGCTCATTCTTGGTGTTGTACATTTTGTGGGTTTTGACAAGTGTATAATGACATGTATCCACCATTACGGGATCACAGAGCAGTTTCATTGCCTTAAAAGTCCTCTGTGCTCTGTGTACCCATCCGTCCTCCCCACAACCCCTAGCAACCTTTTTTCTGTCTCCAGTTTTGCCTTTTCCAGAAGGCCATATGTTAGTATCACACTGACTTCTACTTAGCAAGACACATTCAACATTCCTTCGTGTCTTTCTGTGGCCTCCATGGTGTTTGATGAGAAATCCGTGGTCATCTGAATTGCTCTTCCCATACGTATAATGTATCATTTTTCTTTAGCTGCTTTCAAGGCTTTTTCTCTATCCTTGTTTCTTAGTGGTTTACTTGTGATGTGTCTGGACATGGTATTCTTTGACTTTAGCCTGTTTGCGATTTGCTGAGCTTGTGGAAACTGTACATTTACTTCTTCCCCCAAATTCGGGACATTTTGTGCTATTATTACTTCAGATATTTTTCTGCACCATGTTTTCCTCCTCTCCTCTGGGGCTCAAATGACACAAATGTTAGATATTGTCCCACAGATCCCTAAGGCTCTGTTCATTTTCTTTTTCAGTTTTATATTCCTCTCTGTTGTTTAGGTTGGAACTTTTCTATTGGTCTGTCTATAAGTTCACTGACTCTTTCCTGTCATTGCCATTCTGCTATTAAGTTGTCAATGAAAATAATCAATAAACAATCAATAATAAGACTAGAAAAGAGTTTTATCTGAGCCAAACTGAGGACTCACCTGGAAGCCCACTTCCCAGATTATGCTGAGAAACTGCTCTGGAGAAGCAGAGTTTTTAGCACAGTTTTCTATCTTGTCAGAACAAAGAACATTAACAAGTCAGGGATACATTTCTTCAAGGTTTCAAAAAAAAACCAGACTGGCACGTACCCAGCGAATCTGTGGACTTGGCACCTGAGGGGGAGGCTTATCATCAAAGGAGGACCAGTATTGGCCTCCCAAGAAGAGGGGCATTTAATCTTTTTTTTGCGGTACGTGGGCCTCTCACTGTTGTGGCCTCTCCCGTTGCGGAGCACAGGCTCCAGACGCACAGGCTCAGCGGCCATGGCTCACGGGCACAGCCGCTCCGCAGCATGTGGGATCTTCCCAGACTGGGGCACGAACCCGTGTCCCCTGCATCGGCAGGCGGACTCTCAACCACTGTGCCGCCAGGGAAGCCCTAATCTTTATTTTTAACATGGACATAGTTTACTTCTGGTCAGTGTGCTCTTTTCTTTAATAATTAAAGCAGATGTACAGTGTATGTTCGATAGGCCACAAACAGGCTGTTCTAGTCAGCATCAATATCAAGTTAACTCATGTATAAGCCGGAACGACTTTCCTGTATTTCAATATGTGAAAATTTCTTTTACCAAAATCCATCCAGTGACTTTTTAAAATTTCAGATATTTTATCTTTCAGCTCTAAAGTTTCTATTCAGTTCTTTTTTGTTGTTCCTATTTTTCTACCAAGAATTTCTATCTTTCCATTCATTTCAAGTGTATTTTACTTTACCACATGGGGCATGGTTACAACAGGTGCTTTAAAGTCTTTGTCAGAGAACTCCAGCATCTGGGTCATCTTGGGGGCATCTAGCGATTTGTCTTTCTCTTGAGAATTTTGTGATTCCTTGTATGTGGCATAATTTTGGATTGCATCCTGGACATTTTCAAGATTGTGTTGTGTAGACTCTGGGTCTTGTTAAAATCCTCTGGAAAATGTTGGTTTTTCTTTTTTTAAGCAAGCAGTGCATCCACTTGGGTAAGACCACAAGTTCCATCTCACCTCCTGTGGGCCGTGGTCTCCATCTCAGTTCGGCTGTCAAGGTCTTTGCTGTGCTGCTGTAGGTCAGTCCCAAGCAGGGCTCAGCAGAGAGCCCAGGATGGGACCAGCTTCATGCACAGAATCAGGAATCCTCTTCTCCAGCTCTTTCCTCTCCAGGATTTCTCCCACAGCCTTCAGCCCACGAGGACTGCTTTTCTTCCTCCTCTGTCCAGTGGTGGAGCTCCTCCCAGAGCGGTGGCTGCTCCTGCCTCACTGTTGTGCGTAGCAGGCTTTCTCCTTCACCAGGAGCAGAATCCCACACTTGATGGTGCAAAGTCATTTTAACTGGTGTAGCTGGTACAATATTTTTAGGCCACTAGATTCAAGGGTGTAAAAATTGTAACTGTATTCTTCAGAGAATCGGTTTAACCTGTGTTTGGAAACCTCCATTCCCACTGATGGCAAGAAATAAATCTTAGTCAGATCAGAGGAAACCATGTCTTTTGTACTTTAAATTACTACATCTAGAATTTTCTCTTTCCCCTGTCTTGCTGGTGAATAGTGATACAGAGGTTGGTCAGTGGGTGACTCTAGTGAGTTTCTGGGCTGCCTGAAGATAGTGGTGGGAGGGGCTGCCGTGGTTCACCCTCCCAACAACCTGCTCTGGAGGCAAATCCACGGGTGGGGCTCCAGCTACGAGGGGCTTGATTCCAGTTACAAAGCTGCCCTGGTGACCACAGAAGCCGTGTGCTGTCCATGGGGTCTCTCTGGCCCTCCCAAAATGCCATGGAGGATGGAGAGCAGTGGGGTGGCCAGCTGCAGCTCCTGGAGATGACCACGTGTGTCCACCTGTGCCCAGGCCATGCACACCCCTCGTGGGCTGGGAGCTCGGGGCCTGCAGGCATCCTGCTGCTGACCTCCCCCGTGGGCTCTGTCCTGAAATGTGGGAAGGTCATGGGGTTGGTCAAGCCCATCATTTGCCTCAAATCAGGGGGGAAGTGCCACAGCAGGTACTGGTGGCCATCCCTGTGAACTGCCTGTCCTGGCTGTCCTAGATCTGTGTGTTTAGCTTACTTTAAATCACCTAGTGATTAAATAATTACATAACCACTGTCCATTCCTGCCCGAGTCTTCCCATGCAAGGGGAGCTCCAGGAAGAGCGATCATGTCCACGTGGCTTCATGCACTGCCTGGCATACTGGGGACCACGGGGGGCTGGCCCCAAGACCCAGGCCCGTGAATCCACGCTCCGGCCAGCTCATCTCTTGGGAACATTGAGGGTGTTGCTATCATTGTGGAGACTGAACAGATGTTGGGAGACGTGATGGGACTCCAGAAGCTGAGCTCCGACAGGGATAAGCTGCAGACTCCGGGGTTTAACTCGGAAGCACACAAACCTGCAGAGCTATCATTCTTCAGTGGGAGGGGAGATATGGACAGATAAACGCTGAAAGTTTCCAGGAAGCAGCAAATCTGACACTGTTTGCAGGGAGGTGGGTGGCTAATGACAGGTGTGGCCAGAGGGCTGCAGAAAAGGGTCCTGGATTTGGCCTGGGGAGGGAGAGCCCAGGTGAATCTGTGGAGCAGGGAGGCCCAGGTGTGGCTGTAGTCCAGTGGGTGTCACCGGAGGACTGATCAGCTGCTCTAGAAGGCGGCGCGGTCCTGGCCGAGCCACACGGGTCCTTCCCTGACCAGCTGGCACGTTCTCCAGATGGTGGCAAGGACACGGCATCCATGTGAAACCTCTGAGGCTGCTGGGCCTTGATCTGAGGCGAAGCCTCGAATCTTCCTCTTGGCAGAGCCAAACTCAGAGGAACACCAACTGCCAGCACAACAGAAAGAAAACCTGTTTCCTTTACTTCCTTAGGGGAAAAAAACTAAAGTTCAGAACAAACGCTTGATAAACCACTAGCCAGACTCATCAAGAAAAAGAGGGAGAGGACTCAAATCAATAAAATTAGAAATGAAAAAGGAGAAGTTACAACAGACACCGCAAAAATACAAAGCATCCTAAGAGACTACTACAAGCAACCCCATGTCAATAATGGACAACGTGGAAAAAAATGCACACATTCTTAGAAAGGTATAACCTTCCAAGACTGAACCAGGAAGAAATAGAAAATATGAACAGACCAATCACAAGTAAGGAAATTGAAACTGTGATTAAAAATCTTCCAACAAACAAAAGTCCAGGACCAGATGGCTTCACAGATGAGTTATATCAAACATTTAAAGAAGAGCTAACACCCACCCTTCTCAAACTCTTACAAAAAATTACAGAGGAAGGAACACTCCCAAACTCATTGTATGAGGCCACCATCACCCTGATACCAAAACCAGACAAAGATACAACAAAAAAAGAAAATTACGGACCAATATCACTGATGAATATAGATGCAAAAATCCTCAACATAATACTAGCAAACAGAATCCAACAACACATTAAAAGGATCATACACCATGATCAAGTGGGATTTATCCCAGGGATGCAACGATTCTTCAGTATATGCAAATCAATCAATGTGATACACCATATTAACAAACTGAAGAATAAAAACCATGTGATCATCTCAATAGATGCAGAAAAAGCTTTTGACAAAATTCAACACCCATTTATGATAAAATCTCTCCAGAAAGTGGGCATAGAGGGAACCTACCTCAACATAATAAAGGGCATATACAACAAACCCACAGCAAACATCATTCTCAATGGTGAAAAACTGAAAGCATTTCCTCTAAGATCAGGAACAAAGCAAGGATGTCCACTCTCGCCCCTATTATTCAACATAGTTTTGGAAGTCCTAGCCATGGCAATCAGAGAAGAAAAAGAAATAAATGGAATACAAATTGGAAAAGAAGAAGTAAAATTGTCACTGTTTGCAGATGACATGATACTATACACACAGAAACTCCTAAAGATGCCACTGGAAAACTACTAGAGCTAATCAATGAATTTGGTAAAGTTGCAGGATACAAAATTAATGCACAGAAATCTCTTGCATTCCTATACACTAATGATGAAAAATCTGAAAGAGAAATTAAGGAAATGCTCCCATTTTCCACTGCAACAAAAAGAATAAAATACCTAGGAATAAACCTACCTAAGGAGACAAAAGACCTGTATGCAGAAAACTATAAGACACTGATGAAAGAAATTAAAGATGATACAAACAGATGGAGAGATATGCCATGTTCTTGGATTGGAAGAATCAATATTGTGAAAATGACTATACTACCCAAAACAATTTACAGATTCAGTGAAATCCCTATCAAATTACCAATGGCATTTTTTACAGAACTAGAACCAAAAAATCTTATAATTTGTATGGAGACACAGAAGACCCCGAATAGCCAAAGCAGTCTTGAGGGAAAAAAACAGAGCTGGAGGAATCAGGCTCCCTGACTTCAGACTATACTACAAAGCTACAGTAATCAAGACAATATGGTACTGGCACGAAAACAGAAATATAGGTCAGTGGAACAGGATAGAAAGCCCAGAGATAAACCCATGCACCTATGGTCAACCAATCTATGACGAAGGAGGCAAGGATATAAAATGGAGAAAAGACAGTCTCTTCAATAAATGGTGCTAAGAAAACTGGACAGCTACATGGAGAAGAACGAAATTAGAACACTCCCTAACACCATACACAAAAATAAACTCAAAATGGATTAAAGACCTAAATGTAAGGCCAGACACTATCAAACTCTTAGAGGAAAACATAGGCAGAACACTCTATGACATAAATCACAGCAAGATCCTTTTTGACCCACCTCCTAGAGAAATGGAAATAAAAACAAAAATAAACAAATGGGACCTAATGAAACTTAAAAGCTTTTGCACAGCAAAGGAAACCATAAACAAGACCAAAAGACAACCCTCGGAATGGGAGAAAATATTTGCAAATGAAGCAACTGACAAAGGATTAATCTCCAAAATATACAAGCAGCTCATGCGGCTCAATATCAAAAAAGCAAACAACCCAACCAAAAATGGGCAGAAGACCTACATAGACATTTCTTCAAAGAAGACATACAGATGGCCAAGAAGCACATGAAAAGCTGCTCAACATCACTAATCATTAGAGAAATGCAAATCAAAACTACAATGAGGTATCACCTCACACAATTTAGAATGGGCATCATCAGAAAATCTACAAGGAACAAATGCTGTAGAGTGTGTGGAGAAAAGGGAATCCTCTTGCACTGTTGGTGGGAATGTAAATTGATACAGTCACTATGGAGAGCAGTATGGAGGTTCCTTAAAAAACTAAAAATAGAATTACCATATGACCCAGCAATCCTACTACTGGGCATATACCCAGAGAAAACCATAATTCAAAAAGACACATGCACCCCAATGTTTATTGAAGCTCTATTTACAATCGCCAGGTCATGGAAGCAACCTAAATGCCCATCAACAGATGAATGGATAAAGAAGATGTGGCACATATATACAATGGAATATTACTCAGCCATAAAAAGGAACGAAATTGAGTCACTTGTAAAGACGTGGATGGATCTAGAGACTGTCATATAGAGTGAAGTAAGTCAGAAAGAGAAAAACAAATATTGTATATTAACACATGTATATGGAACCTAGAAAAATGGTACAGGTGAACCAGTTTGCAAGGCAGAAATAGAGACAGATGTAGAGAAAAAACGTGTGGACACCAAGGGGGGAAAGTGGCGGGGGGTGGGGGTATGTGATGAATTGGTGATTGGGATTGACGTATACACACTAATATGTATAAAATAGATGACTAGTAAGAACTTGCTCTATAAAAAATATATAAAATAAAATTCAACAATTCAAAATAAAAGAACAAACGCATGGTGAGAGAGTGCTCAGTTTTGTCTCCTGGAATCCGCAGGTGCCGGAGTCATCAGAGGAGGTGGAACTGGGCGGGCACGACCTGGGTCTCAGGCCAGCTTTGCCAGGCAGCACCCACGTGACCCTGAGCATGCTGCCCACCTCCCCAGCCTCAGTTTCCCCGTGTGCAAGTCGAAGTGATTGGATGAGAGCAGAGCTGGTGCCACCGTGACTCCTGACATTCTGGTCGGCAGCGTTTTAAACACTTAAAAATGAATTGCCTATGTTTAAAAGGAGGGAATGTCACCTAAACATCCAGCTTTCCTGAAAGTCAGTCTGCAAGTGGTCCACCTTCCCGCGTGGCTCCAGTGTGGGTGGGACACCCGGTCCCTGGGTCACTGCCATCCCCGCGCCACCCTTTCTCACGTCCCTTCCTGCCCGGCCTCTGCGGCCGACTTCTCACACCTTGTGTTGGCGTCTCCAAACACCACACCCGGGGCTGCCAGGCCTGAGGGAGCGGCCCTACTGCCCTGGGAAGTGGTCCGTGCCGATGGGGCAGCCCCCTCTGTCAGCTGATGGTCCCCTGGAAAATGCTGCGTCCCCTCAGGCCGAGGCCCTGGCATCACCGCACTCCTGACACTTTCAGTTAACAAACTTGAGCCGCACGTGCTTAACGTCCCAGGTCTTGGTCTCCCCAGGGAGCTGCTGTCCAGCAAGGCCGGGTGGCCCAGCTGCGTCAGGTTAGAGGAGATGGACAGTTGCCACACCCAGAACCGCTCACCTGTCTCCTGAGGCCCCACACGCCAGGCGCCACACAAGGCACAGGTGCACACGCTCGCATGTGCACACGCACACGTACAGATGTATTATCTACCCACACATACACTCCAGCCCTTTCTCCTGCCCCCTCCGCCGTGTCTTTCTAGATTCCGTCCACCTCCAAGGCCTTTTTGACGTATCTCTATTGGGAAAGGAGGGGGGTGGGGACACACAAGAGGAGGGGCCAGGGTCAGATCCGTGGAGCGTGGGCCTTGGGCTCCAGGAGCTCTAGTCGGCCAGGGCGACAGGAGCAGGTGCCAGGGAGGGGGGGCTGGGTCCCTGGGGTCCGCAGGGCATCACGGGGAGGGGCTCCGGTCTGCAGAGATGTGCTTCAATGTGCGGGTTTGGGGAGGATGCAGGGACCGTGGTCTGGTGCAGTGGTGGGGGGCCAGGGAGCCCCCAGCCCCGGCCCAGTGGAGGGGAGGGAGGGGAGGGGAGGGAGGGGAGTGCGGGAAGGGAGGGAGGGGGGAGGGGAGGGGGAGGGAGGGGGAGGGGAGGGAGGGAGGGGAGGGGGCCAGGACGGTTACAGTAGGAGACGCGGGGATGCGCAGGACCAGGGGAGGCTCGGCCATCCGGTGATGCCCTCTTGTCTCAGAAGGTGCACGGAAGGTGAGGGGGTTGGGATGGGTGGGAGGTGGGCATGGGTTGGGGGCGCAGAGCCACGTGGGCAGGGAGGGGAAGCCCTTGGAGCTGTCGGCTTCTTATGTGTCGATGATGGTTGGGACAGGGGTGCAGGCACCTGTACACGGCTCTGTGGGTCTCAGGCCGGCTGGGGGAGATTAAGGTGCGAGTGAGTGACTGAGTACAGGTGTGTATGAGTGATTTGGGGGGGGGTGATGTACGTGCATGCGTGTACGATGTGTGTGCGTGAGTGGTGTGTGTACTTGAGATGTGTGTGTGCATGTGTGAGCGGGTCCTGGGGCTCAGCCCTCTCTCCTCCCACAGATGGAGGCGCAGACGTCAGCCTACTTGCCAAGTTCAGGCAGAGGGGATTTCCCCAGGCCTGGAGCCTGGCGTTCCGCCCCGAAATAAGTGTTTTGAGAATTAAGAAGGCGGCCACTGGAACTCTTAATTTTTTTTTTTTTTTTTAATGCAAGGGATTTAGGGAAAATGCGAGTAACTTCAAGGGGCCATCCTGAGCTCAGGACATTATGGTCAGCATGGTTGCTGGCCCTGAGCAGTGAAACCAGAGCTCCAGAATATTCTGGGCCCCCAAAGTGTCAGCTAGGCCTTCTGTTTCCTTCCCGAGCCAGGGAGTGGGACTGGCAGATTTAAGGAAGTTTTCAACAGGGATTGAAACAAGGCCACACTCAGGTTAAACCGACCAGTCAGGGTTCCTCGAGTATTAGGACATTTCCAAAGACTGAACACGCACGGACTTTGTGATTTGTGATCTGAAATGACAGGAAAGTGACCTTTGAGTGAAATTTGTGATTCTTGGCATTCCTAAAATCTCTTTAGTGTTTAGTTCTGAAGAAGTGACGGCCAGGCCCCTCCCTTGGTGGCCTCTGCTTTTGCGGAAGCCTGCGTAGCATGCTTTCTGAGTGGGTGGAGAGGGCAGGATGTGTTGGAATTGCTTTGCTGGGGACACTCCGTCTCCCCTGTGGTTTCCCTTGGGGCCTTGTTTGGATGGGGTGTCGGGGGCCTTAGTCCCCAACTCTCTGTTGGAGGGTGATTTCTAAAGGATGTACCTGGAAATGCAACCCTGGCATTTCTGTCCTGTGGGGGAAGCTGCAGCCGGACCTCAGGGGCACCAGCAGCTCCCAGGAAGACTGTGACTTGGGGACGACATCAGGGTGATGGTGGCGGGCAGAGGGTCAGAGCTGGCTGGGGACCAAGGGCACATCACAGTCGCTCAGCTGTGGCTCAGGCTGTGGTGGGCTTGGAACTCACTTGGAACTCAGGATGGCCTTGGGTCAAGGAGGGCAGGGCCTTTGGTGCCGTGGGAGTTCTCCAGAAGGGTGGCCTCCAAGTTTTTATTATCGTCATGGACTGCGTGTTTGTGTCCCCCAAAATCTTATGTTGAAACCCCAATCCCCGGTGTGATGGTGTTAGGAGGTGGAACATTTGGGGGTGATTAGGTCATGAGGTTGGAGCCCCTGTAAATGGGATCAGTGCCCCTTTAAGAAGAGACCTCAGAGAGAGCTTGCTTCTCTCTCCACCAGTGAGGACACAAGAGGACACCGTCTACAAGCCGGGAAGTGGGCCCTCGTCAGATGCCAGATCTGCCAGTGCCTTAGTGCTGGACTCCCAGCCTCCAGAGCTGTGAGACATGAATGTCTCTGTTGTTTAAGCCCCCAGTCTGTTGTGTTTTTGTCATAGCAGCCGGAGCTGACTAAGACACTGACATCCCATTTTTTAACAATAAGGAGTATTTGAGGAAATACTCTCAATATATGCAGGTGCATTTATTTTTGCAAGTCACGTGGACCAGCATACTAAAATACTGTACATTATAAAATATAGGCATCTTAAACACTTTAGAAAGATGAGGTACAAAACAGCATAATGGAAGTGTCACTGGGTTCTCCTCGTGCGTTTCTGGGGTGCATGCATCTCCCTTTGTTGTTTTGACCCTGGTTTAGAGTTAGGGGGCTGTAGAGAATTTAGCCTCACAGGAAGGACAGGCTTGCTTTTTGCTGTTGTTAATTTTTTGTCAAACATTTTAAACTATTTATTAAGAATCTTTACACACAACATTAGAGTGAAGAGTATCATGGACAATTTTATTTGACCTAATAACCCCCTCCCCCGCTCTCCTCACCCCTTCCTCTCCCTAGTTTCTTTTAAAGCAATCCCTGGACCTCATTTCCTCAGAAAATTACTTTAATAAGTAGCTCTGAATATTAAAGGACACCTGCTTTTCAGAGTTGGTCCACAGTTTGCTAGGACCCTGAAGGCTCTTTGAATCCTTCGTTTCCCCTCCTCCCCTTTCCCTTCGCTTCCCTCACCTCTTCCTCCCCTCCACCCCAGCTGTCACTCACTGATTGAAGACACCCGGTCACTTGTCCAGTAGAGTCTCCTGTAAACCTGAGAGATCAGCTCCACCTGTTACCAGGAGGTGCGGAAGGTGGGTCATGAGGAGGCTGCCCCCCCAAGGACAGCAAGTGACACGGTCCCCTCTCGGCCTGGCTCCGCCCTCACCAATAAGACCGTGGGCACATCCTTCACCTCCTCGGGCCTCAGGCTTCCTGTACGTGGAGGTCGGGCTTGTTCCGATGTATCCAAGGAAACAACAGCCCTGGCAGTAGAGGAGCTGGCCGATGTCCTTCCCCTGGGGATCCAAGAGGGAGCAAAGCGCTGCCCTGAGACCCCCTGAGTTACCTTGTCCCCCGCCATCATGAAAGGTACCGGCTGCCCACAGCCTGGGAGAACGGAGAACACAGCCCCTTGGATGACTTGCTGTGAGGCCACCTCTACGCCTGGAATCCTGGCTGAGAGAAGCTGGCCAGAGCAACGCTCTGCAGAGAAATATCGAGGAATGTGGGAGTGTGTGCTTAGAAAAATGAATTTGCTCAGAAAGATGGGCCTCGGGCGAGAAAGAGGAAGGAGTCCTGCCCAGTCGCCGTCGTCAAGAGCAGAGCTTTGCTGCTGCTCACTCTCTTGGGGCCCCGAGGGCTGCTGTGGGCCAGGTGGTGCCGGCTGTGCGGTGGGCACAGCCCTGGCCCCAGGCAGGCCGCGGGCACCCAGCTCCAGGGGGCAGGCCGGGTGGTCCTCATCGGCTCCTTCCCCGAGGGAGGTTCTCCAGGGATGCCCCAAACACCGCGTTCCAGCGGGCCCCCCGCCAGGAACCTCCTTCGCCTGTGCTCCCATAAATCATGTTTCTGGCACCACGAAGCCAAGTGGAGATTTGTCAAAGCAAACCCGAGCTGGCAGGCCCTGGCCTGGCGGCCTGTCCCAGCCCGGCCCGCAGGCTCCGGACGCCCGGCCGGCCACCCAGGCTGTCGGGCTGCACAGATCCCGAGGTGGCCCGTGTGGAGCCGTGTCGAGGGGCACGGGGGGCCTCAGGGGCGCAGCTGGTGACCTACACAAGCTGGATTCGTCCCAAGTGACCACGCTCCAGCCTGACTCTCCTCCTCCTCCTTTTTAAATTCATAGACAACTTTTTTAGAGCACTTTCCCCTATACAGAGAAATTGATGGAAAGTACAGACTCCCACCTCCCCGCCCCCATTGTTTACATCTGGCTTTGGTGGCTACACTTGGTACAAGTGATGAGCTGGCGTTGATACACCGTCATTAACTAAACTCCATAGTTGACATCAGGGTTCACTCTCTGGGGCGCACATTCTATGGGCTTTGCCAAAGGTATGGTGACGTGTGTGCCCCGTTACATAATCATACAGGACAGTTTCTCGGCCCTAAAAATCCCGTGCCCCACATATTCATCCCTCCCTACCCAGGCCCTGGCAACCACCAATCTTTTCACTGTCCTGCATTTTCTGGACCATCATAGAGTCGAAGGCATACATACCTGGCCTGTTACCCTTTATATGACACAGCGTGTGAGAGTCCAGAGCCAGGAAAGCGGGTGACACCATCCAGGCTCCTTCATGGTTTTTCTGCTTTTGCACTTGAATCTGTACAAACTTTTCCTCAGGTGGTGGGGCTGGTGTGTGGGATGATTCACTGCTCAGGATACCAGGAGGGTCGAGGCTGGAGAGGCCTCAGTCTCCATCTAGGGCAGATGAGGAAAGGGTGAGAAGCAGCAGCTTCTCCAGAGCCAGCAGCTTCTCCAGGGCCTGCAGCTTCTCCAGGGTCTGCAGCTTCTCCAGGGTCTGCAGCTTCTCCAGGGTCTGCAGCTTCTCCAGGGCCTGCAGCAAAAAAGAACTCCCCCCGCCATGTGGTCAGTTGGGTTAGTCAGCTCTGACCCTGCAGGGGAGGGGGTAGCCTTAGTCTGAGGCCTCAACAGGACCGCCTATCAGAACACAGCACATTCTCATCTGCACAAAGTGTCCAAGCACGAGCATGCACATGTGCATTGCCTGAGTGTGTGCTGGCTGGTGTGTGCTGTGCATGTGCTGTGTGACCATGTGTGTCTTGGGTGAGTGAATTGCATGTGCATTGCACGCATGTTGCATGATCATCTGTGGTGTGTTGCACGTGTGTGACGGGGGGGACCCCTGGGCACCGGAAGGATGGCATCATGGTGACTGTTGGCCTGAGGAAGGAAGTGGTGACTCTGCCAGAGGAGCATCAGGAAGTAGACACAGTTGCAGAACCGAGGCTGTAGCTCATTCCTTCCTGAATCTGTCTTCCAACCCCCCAGGCAGCACGATGCAGGGTCCTTCTCGTCCTCTTAGCCAGCATGTGGTTGTTTGATCCTTTGTCCGCTGGTTCTCCCCACACCGGGGAGCAGAGGCCGTGAGGCTGGGCTGGGCTGAGCTGCCGGCCGGGAGCAAGGCTGTGGTGGACAGCGGCCAGACCAGGGCTTTCTGGGACCCAGCACGTTAAATGTGCTCCTTGTGATTCACAGCTGATGGCAGGACTGCTGATGAGGTCATGACCACACCTGGAATGACACCGAAGTCTCAGAGGAGCACCGTGGAGGGAGGGGGCTGCCCCTGTACCCCCGCCTCCCCCTTCCTGGGCTCCGAGGCATCTACCCGGCCTTTTTGGAGACCAGGGGTTGGTTCCTATCCTGCCTTGGTGGGCTCAAGGCCCCTTGCCACTTCCTGGTAGGTTCCAGGTCCTGTGGCTTCAGCCAGAGCTGCCGAGATGCTGTGGGCACAGGCGCGCCGGGAGCTGCCTGCTTGGCTGGGGAAGCAGGCTGCTGCTGAGGTGGGGAGAGCGGAGACCTAGCTTCTCTTCTCTGATCTCTATTTGTCATTCAAATAGATCAAAGGTCAAAGGCACCTCTTGAGTCCTGATTTTAAAGGAAGGAGAAGTCAGAACTACATTCATCTCCCGTCCGACTCTAGGAAATCCCAGGCTCCATTCTGGGTCACGGCTGCGTGGCCAAGAGGCCTGGACCTTCCTCCCTCCCCCTCCCACCATCCTTCCTCCCGCCTTCCTCCCTCTTTGCTCCCTTCCCTCCCTTCCTTCTTCATTCAGATCTTCATGGGGGGCCTCCTGGCGCTTGGCTCTGGGCTGGGTTCCCTGGGAGCTCCATGAATGGCCTACGAGCTAGTCCTTACTCATGAAGACTTTCAAGTTGAACTGAGACCCCATGTATCGAATGAACACTGGGCACTGCTGTGTGCCAGGCTTCTCTTGCCAGAGCTGAGGATTGCAGTGATGGTGGGGATGATGGGGCAGGTGTCGGTGTTGGTGAGATGTTGGCGATGGTGGAGGAGGTATCGGCGAGAGATCACCAACAGGTAATGGCAGCAGCCGCGCTGACAGAATGTTTCGGGAACTTGCTCACCTCGGTCAAGTGGACTCAGGATGTCCTGCTGTGGACTCAACGGGACCAGCAAGTCTGGGGTCACCCAGGTAGGCTACTGGGCATCTGGTTGTGTGGGGACCCAGTGGGGGGCAGCCGGAGATGCTGGATGGCCAGCTTGTGCCCAGGGTGGAGACTTCCTGGGGAGGGGGTGTCATGGGCTGCCCGCGGCAGCTTTCGGGGCAAGGGCAGGAGGCTGCTGGGAGGGGGGATTCGGCATTGCTGGTCAAGTGCACAGCTGTCAGTCGCCGGGTTGGCAGCACGGACTGTGTAATGCTCTGTCTCTGCACTCAGCCCTTTAAAAGCCACGAGCCTGGCAGAGGTGTCTTGTGGAGGCTGCCTGATGGGACCGTGGCCTTTACTCCAGGGATGTGGCAGTCCAGGGTCTCCTGGGGCGGGGGGGTGGGGACTGAGAGCTCACTCTGTCACAGCTGGAGCCTTGGGTGACTTCTGAGTGAGGGATGGCTAGGTGTGCAGGCAGCTGCTCAGGCCCTCGGGCCCTAGAACCTTCGTCTTAGCCAGGACGAGGACTTGGGGCACAGGGGATTCCTTAGAGGTTTGATTCCAGGGAACAGGGTGAGGGAGGGGCTGAGGGGGCGGGATAGAGGAGAGCCAGGAGGGGCAATGAGCGGCCAAGTGCCTGCAGCACCGTCCCCGCGGCCACAGCTGGAAGCACGGTCTCCTGCTGCCCACCTGCCCCGTGGTCTCCGCGGCCGCCGCGCACAGGGAGCTGCTTCTGGGAGTGGCCGCCTGTGGTTAGGCGGAGGCTCTGCGGGACCTGGTCCTTGGTGGGGCCGCTGCTTCTGCCCTTGTCTTGCCGCCCGCAGAGTGGCCAGGAGGTAGGGATGGCCTGCGCCTGCAGGGACCAGACCCCACCCCGGCCCTGCCGTGAGCAGCCCCTCAGGGAAGCAGAGGGCTGAGAAAATCAAGGGCATTCAGCTGCAATGCCCGGCGGACAAAGTCAGGTCGGGAACTCCCTTCAGCAATGTTGCCAGCCCCCAGGAGAGGGCCTGTGCGCCCTCACTATGTGGCTGAGCCTCTCAGCTGTCACCCCAGGAGATGACGTGAGGACAAGAGAAGAGGGGTTTGCGAGGCAAAGGGGCCTCCAGTCAGATATGGGGAAGCGTTTCCCGCAGCCGAGGAGAGGGTCACGCTGGGATCGGCTCTGGGCCTGCCCGGGGGTCGCAGGGGGTGGGACAGATGCCAGGCCGCTGCTCCTGGGACACACCCCAACCCTGCCAGCCACACTGGAGTTCAGCCAGCAGCCCCCGCTGGGCCAGGGCAGCCCAGCCTGGGGCCCAGGGATGCTGGCGGCTCTCAGAAGACCTCCCATTCCACCCTCACCCTCTCCCTTGATCAGCACCGCCCCGGAAGCGGGGGGCCCCCAGTGACCCCAAACCTAACACTAAATGTCACAATAAGAAAAGGACATGATTACATATTTGTTCAGAATGTGAGGCCAGGGACTTCCCTGGCGGTCCAGTGGTTAAGACTCCGCGCTTCCAACGCAGGGGGCGCGGGTTGGATCCCTGGTCGGGGAACAAAGATCCCACGTGCGGCACGGCCAAAAAATAAAAATAAATAACAATAAAAAGAATTTAAAAATTAAAAAAAAAAAGAAGGTGAGGCTGGGAAAAACCCCTGCTCCCCTGGGCAAGATTTTCTAAATAAAATGACGCCTGCCCCAGCTGGGACCCCCACTGAGCTGTTTTCGGGGGTGAGATTGCTGTCTCTGCCCCACTTTTTCCTTTTTTTTTTCTGTAAGAACACTTAACATGAGATCTACCCTCTTAACAGATCTCAGGATTTACAGACACAATGCTGTAAGCAGAGTTCGAGAGGTTATTCACCCTGCGTAACTGAAACTGTTTACCCATCCACCAGAAACTCCCATTTCCCCTGCCCCGCCCCTAACAACCACCTCCTACTCTCTGCTTCTATGAATTTGTTATTTTAGCTTCCTCATGGAGGTGGAATCCTACCTTATTTGTCCTGTGCTGGCTTGTTTCACTCAGCATAATGTCCTCCAGATTCCTCCGTGTTATCACATACGACAGGATTTCCATCCTTGTAAAGGCTGAATTATACTCTGTTGTACGTATAGACCACATCTTCTTTATCTGCTCATCTGCGGATGGACACTTAGGTTGCTTCCCCGTCTTGGCTGTTGTGAACAGTGCTGCAGGGAACAGGGGAGTGAAGATACCTCTTCCAGATCCTGATTTCAATTCTTCTGGATGAATACCCAGAAGTTGGACTGCTGGATGATTCGGTAGTTCTGGTTTTAGTTGTTTGTAGAACCTCCATTGTGTTTGCCGTAGTGACTGTGCCATTCTGCGTTTTCACCAGCAGTACACAGGCAAGGGTTCCGGTTTCTTTGCATCCTCACCAACACTTGTTGTCTTTTTGATGACATCCGTCCTAACAGGTATGAGGTGGTATCTCATTGTGGTTTTACTTTGCATTTCCCTGATTTCAAAATATGTTACAAACCACAGTAATTAAAACAGTACGGTACTGACATAAAAATACAGACATATAGACTAATGGAACAGAATAGAGAATCCAGAAATAAATCCACACATATACAGTTAACTGGTCTTTGACAAGGGAACCAAGAGCACACAATGGGGAAAGGACACTCCCTCCAACAAACGGTGTTGGGAAAACTGGATATCCACACGCAAATGAATGAAGTTGAACACTTAGTTACACCAGACACAAAAATCAAAATGGGTTAAAGGCTTAAATGTAAGACCTGAAACTGTGAAACTCCTAGAAAAAAACATAGGAGAAAAGCTTTATGACATTGGTCTTGGCAACGATTTGACACTAAAAGCACAAGCAACGGGAACACAATTAGTCAAGCAGGATTGCACGGAACTAAACAGCTTCTGCACAGCAAAGCAAACAACCAACAGAGTGAAAAGGCAACCTACAGGATGGGAGAACATATCTACAGACCTGATCACTGGTTAATATTCAAAATATATAAGGGATTCCTAGACTTAGTAGCAAAAATAACTAATAACTTGCTTGAAAAATGGGCTAAAGACTTGAATGAACATTTCTCCAAAGAAGACACACAAATGGCCAACAGGTACATGAAAAGATGCGGGACAGATATCACTGATCATCAGGGGCTGAGCTCTGGACGTCCAGGCACCGTGGGTAGCAGGGCTGGTGGGGGGCCACGCTGCCCACGTCCCAGTGCTGCTTGGCCACTTCACACATATGTCTCTGGTGGGGAGTCACTGAATGCTCTGTGCTTCGGTTTCCCCATCTGTCAACGTAAGGGATCATGGCCTGGCCTCCACAGGGGAATGTGTGTAAGTGAGACGGCTGTGTGATGTTCCACACAGGGCCAGCTCTCCGTGTGGGTGGACCGCTAAGCTCGCTCACCCTCCCAGCACCGGGAGGTGCACTGTGCTCCACAGATGGTAGGGTGACCTCAGAACGAACGATGTGCATGGCTGTGGTCAGGGGCCCCCACCTCCCGCGGCCTCGTGCTCTTGGCGTGTCCTGAACTTCTGCTAGGAGACCGGCTGTGCTGTGTCCATCTGTCTGTCCGCTTCTTTCTCAGGCATCCAACCGGCTACACCTTTTCACAGCTGCTTTTCCAACCAGCCCCTGGGGATGGCTTTCCTCTGCCCATTTCATAGATGAGAACACAGAGGTGTGGTGACTTGCTCAAGGCCACACAGCTAGGCAGAATTTGGGGGGTAAAATCTGAAAGGTCGTGGGGTTCCGGAGCTCCCCTAGGACACCCGTGATCATGAGGGGCAAGGCCGGGACCCAGGTGGGAGCCACTGCAGAGCCCCCAGGTCCCTGGGTGCAAGGAGTCTCCTAGCCCCAGGGACTAGGGGTCATGGGGCCTGCCCCCCGCCCCAAGCAGGGGCACTGAGAAGCAGAGTGACCCCAGACACCCCACCTCCTCCACGTCTGCACCCATGAGGTGGGGTTCCCCCCAGAGTGTTCAGGATTCCCATGGTGAGCCCTGGGGTTTCTGAAGTGAAGACCCCTCTCCACGCCAGCTGAGGTGCTTCATAAACCCAGCGCTTCCTGCTCCGCGTAAAGCCGTAGGCAGTCACGTCCCCCTCCCACGTGGACACGGGTGTCTTGGCCATCCTGCGACCCTGGACGAGTTACTTAAGGCCCGGGAGGGTGCGGAGGACCCTTCTGCTTGCGGTCAGGGAGAGGACGGGCAGGCCGGCTGCAGCGTGACCAGGTCACCATGGACGTGTCCCCACAGTGGAGCTCAGCCTTGGCACCCAGGTGAGCCCAGACTCATGTGGGGCAGCTCCGGGCTGGGGGAGGGGAGGCGGACGGCAGAGTCAGGGCCACGGGAAGTGTCCTTGGTGCCCACACCCGGACGGCGTCCACCCAAGGCCGTGGCCTGGACGCCTCCTTCCACGGCTGAGAGGCCCTGGCATCGGCCCCTGTGCCCGGGCAGGGGGCAGGGGCGCCCCGGAAGCAGTGCCAGGAGCTCACGGGGCAGGTCTGGGGAAAGGGATAGCTTTCCGGGAGGTGCAGAGGGGAGTGGACGAGACGGGGCGGGACGGTAGAGGCAGTGATCCAGGGTACAGGCCACGTGCCCCTGGGCTCCGAGCTGATGGAAGGAGAGGCGCCAGAGCAAAGACCGCTCACGGGGCACAGAATATCCAGCTGCAACATGCCAGGTGTGTCCAGGACGCTGGGTGCTGTGGGCCTGGGAGTGATGGGGTCCGAGGAACAGGGAGACCTCTGGGCCGGGCCCCCCCGGTGACCGTGACCGTGGTGTGGGCGGCGGGCCGAGGATGCACTCCCCTCGGCCTCAGCAGGCCTCCCAGCTGGCGGCTGGGCCTCACGTCCTTGGCTGCGATGTGTCACAGCACGTGGCAAAGTGGCCCTGTGGCTGCTCACACCCCTTACGTAGATGGACACGGGGAGGGTGTCTGCAGGGAGCTCGCCCATCCTCCAGGGCCGTCACTTTGGGGGCCTTCCTAGGACAGCATCCAGGGGAGAAGGCGCCGTCCAAGCCCCCTGGGCAGGTGGGGGTGCGGGACCCTGCCCTGCTCAATTCTGCAGGGCCTGTTAGCGGCGCTCACAAAGGAAGGTCTCTTTCTGTGCTGAAAGCGTGAGGTCTGTGGCGGGAGTGGTAGCTGGAGGTGCCTGTAACAAGCGGGGCGCCTCCCTCCCTCCCCGTCGGGGGCCTTGCACAGCTGGCCCTGCTGAGCTTAGCGCTGGAGGTGGGGGGCTGGTGCTCGGTCACTGTCCTGGCCTGGGTTCCCCCTGGTGACCGAGCAGGCGCAGCCATGACAGGGTCCTGGGGTCTCCTCATCCAGTCCCACCACTGTGCACCAGGACCCCCAGCCCATCACCTCGGGCCTGGCCAGAGCCCCCTCCCCTACCGTGCACACTCCTGCCCTGTGTGCCCAGCGGACCCCAGAGCCGCCCTGCAGCCGGGCGCCCGAGGCCAAGGAGATGGGGACGTGGGTGCAGCCTCGGAGCACAGACATCGATAATTCAGCTTTTCAAACTTCAGCGATCTTTAAAGTGTTTCTTTTTCTCTTTTGATTCAGGGTCTTAACGGGAGCCCAGGCATTCCAAGGACTATTTAATATTTAAACAGTGGCCTTCACTTAGAAGGTCGTTGCAGAGCATGGAGGGGTGAGGATGGCCATGGAGCCAGCAGCGAGGTGGAGCCAGGGCCACAGTGGAGGACAACGCCTCCCGGACACTTGGGCGGGGACACGGGGGGAGGCGTGTGGGAGGGGGAGGGGGGGAGGCGTCCCCACTTGGCGCCTAACTGGTCATGTGACCCGGGGTCCAGCAAAAGCCTTGTCTGCACCTCAGTGTCCCCATCTGAGAAGTGGGTCCACAAATGCCTTCTACGACCCAGGGAACGAAACAAACTGCATGAAAAGAGAGAAGGGTTTGGGAGGGGCCAGGAGGGCCCGGGGGCTGGTGAGCCGGCCGCGAGGGACAGCACTTGTTCGCAAAGGAAAGTGTGGACGCCTTGTGACCTGGCGGTCAGGCAAGAAGCAGCACGAGGAGAGCGGAGGCTGCGTGCGGACCCCTCTCCCCCGCCCATGACCCTGAAGCCCGCAGGCCCCTCTGCCCCGAGTGTCCTGGTTTTCGCCTGCCCATCACCACCCTGTGTGCTCAGGGGCTCATGGGAAAGCATGCCTTTTAGAATGGGAAACAAATTCAGTTCATTTGTTGTTTCAGTTAAAAAATCTTGTAAATGTAAAAATGGTCCTTTACTTTTTTCCTCTGAGAAAGGACTTTTGGGTTCTCCCATTTAAGACACACTCGGGAGATTTAAAGAATTAGAGTTCAGATTCACTCGGTCGTATCCTCCTGTGGTTTTGAGACTCTCAAGGCTAAGTCTAAACTCGGAACTACAAAATCTGGGTGGATTCTAAGAGAACGCGGCCCGCTCTGGGACAGAGGTTTCTTCGTGGGAAGGAAGCGCTAGGCGGCAGGGCACTGGACGTGGCTTTCAGGGAGACAGGACCTGGGATGCCCTCGCTGCTTCCTGGGCTCGCTGGTTCTCACGGGCACTTCCCAAGGCCCCTCTGGGGTCCGGCTTCAGGCCGTGGTCTTCCTGACACACATCGTACAGTCATCGGTCTCAGATGCTTTGGTTTGAAAGGAAAAGAAAACCCCAAACTAAAATAAGAAGCCCGAATGGGCCTCGCAGGGCTCCCTGGGGTGGGTAGTGTCCTCCCTGGAGGCCTCACCCTCAGTGTTTGTGGGGCTCAGGCCTTCCTGGCAGCTGCCTTGTCTGTGGAGGGTGAGCGGAGGGCCAGGGACAGGACCTCTCCTCCCCAGACGGCCCACGGCGGTGACCCTGGACAGCCCTGCTTCCATCCCCCTCCACACTCCCCCGACAGTAGTCACTGAATGAGCCCCATCTCTGCTTCCGTCCAGCTGGCTTCTTCTAGACGTGGCCACAGAAGGACGCAGCTGAGAACCCTGCACTCACACGATCTGCTCTCTGCCCGGCCTCCGCGGCCCAGTGTTCCTGTTTCCCTGTGTTTCCTCAGCCCCCTCCCCTCTAGCTTTCTTCCTTCCTCCCTCCCTCCCTCCCTCCCTCCTTTTCTTTCTTTTGTTGAGCCTCGTGGCTTGCGGGATCTTAGTTCCCCGACCAGGGGTTGAACCCCATACCCTGCATTGGAAGCGCAGAGCCCTAACCCCTGGACCACCAGGGAAGTCCCTCCCCTCCAGATTTCTGAGCAGCTCTGACCTCCGCAGGTGAGGACGAGGATGAGAGCTCCAGGCCACCGTGCTGAGGGCTGACCCGGCTGGCCACGGCTTTCCTCGGACCCTGTCATCTCTCTGTCACCAGGCTCTCCTGCCCCTCCCTCGCTTGGCTTGGAGGGGCAACAGTTTGGCCACAAGCCCTGTTCTGTGGTCGGCACAGCCAGGGCTCCAATGGGGCCAAGTCCACGGTCACCAAGGTGGGGTCTCGGGGTAAGTGGAGGGGGGGGATCCTGCCCTGAACAGCTGGCATCGCGTGGATCCCCCGAGCCCCCATCTTCTCAGGCTGGAGCTGGGATGCCCCAAACCAAGGAACCCAAGACGGCCATTGAACACCGGAGGCTAGAGAGAGCCCGGGGCACGTTCTCTGTCACAGCCTCAGAAGGACCAGCCCGGCCGCCCGGGGATCTGGGACTCCGGCCTCCAGACTGAAAGAGACCCACTGTCTGTTGTTTAAGCCACCGGGTCTGGGGGCTTTGTCTCGGTGGCCCCAGGACCCTTGTGCCGTGTCCTGCCCCCAGCCTCCTCTTCCAGGGATCCTGCCCGGGGCCCACAGCCAGACGGTGTCCCCAAGGCCCAACACTCAGGCTGTCAGCTCTCCACAGGAACCTGCCTCGGGACCTTGGGCCCACGGACGTGCCACTGTGCTACTCCCACGTGGGCTGAGTGATCAGCGGATACCGGGCTCGAGGGGCGACCCTCAAGAGCTGCGTTTCCCATGCTGGGAGGCCCTGATGGAAGAATTGCCGCCGATGCGTGAGCTCGTGGAGGAGGCCGTCAGAGGCGCTATGAACACCTCTTGTCTGGCTGCAGTGGCCTGACCTGCAAGGGTCACAGGGAGGCTTTGCATTTCTGCTAATGCGCTGGGACGTCTGGCAAGATGGGAACCCCCCTCGACCCCTCAACTCCGCTCTGCTGCGCTGACATCTTGGGTCGGCCCTGTAGCTTGTGTCCACCTCTGAGCCCCTAAGAGAGGTCATTGGCTGACAGACCATCAGGCTCTTGGGGGTCCCCGCAGCCCCAGAGCTTGTTGAGGCTCTGCAGGGGATGGGTCCCCCGGGCTTTCTGGAGCAGCAGGTTCTCTCCCCACCTCCGTGCAGCTGTACAGTGGCCATAAGGGAGCCAGGAGGGCGTGGAGCCCTGAGTGTGGCCTAAAGCACAGGCCCCAGACCCACGGGCAGACGGCAAAGAGGGGGAGGATTTGGGCGCCGGGAGCACCCTTGTGCAGGGCGGAGCGGGCAGGGAAGCGGCTGGTTCCTGGGGACCTTCATTCTGCGGAGTTGGGGCGGTGGTGAGCTGGGTGTGGGGGGCTGGAGGGGTGCTCTGGACGGACGGATAGACGGACGTCTTTGAATGCCACCGGGCCGCTCGGCAGGCCCCCAGTGCTGACAGTGATGGACCGGGGGTCGGGGGGGGACGTCACTCCTCCCATCTTGATGTGAACCCGAATGCCTGACACCCATCCCCCCACCGCAGGGGTATGGGTCAGCCCGGGGAGCAAATGCTCCCCTCAGTGGGAGCCGGGGGTCACGAAAGTCACAGAGGGGGCCGAGAACAAGCGGTGGAGACCAGACACAGCAAGCAGCCACACCAAGGTCTCAGGGCTTGGGAGACGCTGGGGTGCAGCCCTGTCCCTCCACATATGAGGGGATTTCTTCAGGGCCAGGACCTTGCTGTCACCATCACGGTGACCCTTCATGAGCCCTCACTGTGTGCTGAGGCCCTACGAGAGCCAGGCCTCATGCCGAGGGGTCCTGAGCTCTGCCCGGGAACATAGTCCTCAAATAGCCTTCTGGAAGCCGTGCCGGGGAGCTCACGGAGGGGGCGAACCTGGATGGGGGTATTTTGAACTCTTCCTTGGGACTGGGTGTGCCAAGCTCACATAAGGGACCCACTTTCCATTTTCCTTAAGCCCCTGGGCGCCCAGGGTGTCCTTGCCATGTGTAGACCTCCCTGCTGGGATGGAGGCCCCTGACAGCCAGCCCAGGACGGGGGGCTGTTCCCAGCATTACCTCTTCTCCCCCAGGAGGACCCAGGTGCAGCCCCTCTGTGCCCCTGGCATACAGAGGGTGGCACCATCAGTCAGGGTTCTGTGGTTTATCTCCCAAATTGGAACGCCTTGAGAGAGGAAGGGGCTGTGGACATCAGGACCACCAGGGCGTGAAAGCAGGGATGGCCCCGCTGCTCCCTCAGCTTCACCCCTCCTGGTGGACCTGGCCCATTCCCGGCCATGTAATCCCGGCTGCTGCAAGGGTGCCTCTCAAGGCCGGCCCCCCTCAGACTGGTGACACCTGGGTCTGCTCTGCTTGGAGCCCTTGAGATGCATCACCCGCCTTTTCCAGCTAGAATCTTCCTTGATTTCAGAAATGTTTCTCTTTACCAGGGAGTGCAGGTGAATTTTGACTGGGGAGGGCAGGTTGGTAACTTGCTGAAGCTGACAGCGCTGTCCGCTCCCTTAGAGCTGGGGGTGCTTTCCCAAAGCCAAGGTCAGCCCCCAGCCAAGCTCTGAGTGCTCAGACGAGGCGGCTTCCAGCAGCTCCTTAGGCTGTGCTGTGCAGACCCGGCATGCGTGGGGACTGGCGTGACCCTTCTCACCGCAGATGGCTCCAGGGAAACTGCGGTTCGTGGCAGGTGATTGAGCCCAGAGCTGACGACAAGGCTGGCATAACCAGGCCATGTTGGACCACTCAAGGAGCCCCAGGCTGCCTGGAAAGCCCTGATTTAGAAAGGCATCCGGCCCGCAGGGAAGATAAGCCCAGGCTGGCCTGTCCTCCCGCATGGAAGGCGCTCATCAAGTGGCCCTATAGCTCCCAGGGGGTCTGCGATCAGAACACAGACACTGGGGCTGTTAACGCAGAGAAAACCCCAAGCGGTTCTATTGAAGATGAGGCTTCATCTGCCCAGGAATCAGGCGGGTCAGTTTCGTGCCATTCAGCAACCCCCATCACCACCACTGAGTCAGTTCTTCTGTTCTGGAACCTCATGCAAACCTCATTTCCCTGCCTGTCAAAGGAGGTCACCCCTGACCTACTGGAATGACGTAAATGCTTGGCGTGGCCTCATCATTTAAATTTCACTCCGACTTGGAGGTAGGTACCACTGTTCCTCCAGGTTTGCAGATGGTGAAACTGAGTCTCAGAGGCCAGGAGCTGTGCGGGGTCTCACCTGGTGGGTGCACAGCAGAGCTTCTGGCTGATCTGGGCACCCCATGGGGAGAGGGCCTGGGGGGTGGGGTCCTTCCCGCCTGGCCCCTCTCTTCAATAATCCCGCGAGCGTCCCAGGACTTTCCTGCCCCCCAGTAATCTCACCAGGCGTCACGCTCAGAAGCACCCCCTCCCCACATCCCCCCACGTCTTTGCCCCAGGAACTACTGCTTGTCCCCGTCACCTGGCCCTGGGAACTTCCTCATTCTCCTGCCCAGGCAGAAGGTCACCAGGGCTTTGGGGGCCTCCCGTGGTCCTGAGTTCACCTCTTTGGTCACTGTCCTCCAGGGGTTGTGGGCACCCTAAAGGCACAGCCCGCACGTCTGGTCCCTGGAGCCCTGAACCGTCAGCACTGCCTGGAACACCGCACGCGCAGCGGACACTTGTCACACGGGGCAGACCAGCGCAGCCCCTGCTTCAGTGGAGCCGGAGGGAGGCTCAGAAGCAAGGCCGCCAGGGCTCCGTCCCCCTGACGCCCGCTTGGTCACTGAAGTCTCTCAGAGAGAATCCCGGAGTAAGACCGGGGGCTCCCTGGCAGGTCCTGGAGACTCTGCCCCCAGCTCCACGCCAGCGGTCTTCCAGGTGGGTTTTGACTCTGGCAAAAGCAGACGCCTAGGATGACTTTTTAAAAGACGCGTTTTGAAGTCGAGGTGTAACTTACATACTAGAAGAGTCAGAATCCTAAGGGTCCAGCTCATGCATCTTCATGTGTCTACACCTATGTCACCACCGTCCCTGTGACGGGCTTGACATCGAGAGCACTCCCAGCACCCCGAGAGCCCCTCGTGCTCCCGTGTCCCCTCCCGGTCACTACCCCCAGGGACAACCGCTCTCCTTACCTCTGACCTCCATCAGACCCCGTCCGCCCCTTCTTGAACTTCACGCAAGGAAGCGCTCCTTCACGCAGCTCCATGACCGCTCACACACCCCGCGCAGCCCTGGGCAGCGGTGGTCGGTTCTTTCTCTGTAGGGCTGTATCGCCAGCGACCAGACTGCCATGCCTTTCTCCCTCTGTCAGCGCGGGGGTGTGCGGGTGGTCCCCGTTTGTGAATAAGCCTGGAGGACCAAGACTACCCTGAACGTTCCTGCACGCACCGTTTAGGATGCCACACTGGTGTCTGCTGGGTGTGTACTTAGCAGTGGGATCCCTGGGTCTTGGGGGGCCTCTCAAGTGGGGAGTCCGTTCACCACCCCACACCGCAGCAGGATGAGGGGCTTCCAGCAACACCACTTGGTACTGTCAGCCTTTGGAATTTCAGCCTGTCTGGCGGGTTTGTGGGAATGTCGTCTTGTTGGAAATCATAGACCACCCATCTTCAGGCGTAAGTGGAGCTTGGTGGCGAGGTTTTCCAGAGCGTTCCTTTGGTGCGGGGTGGCTGGCCTGGAGGTGGTGTTGCTGCATGGCCAGAGCAGGGAGGGGCTGAGCCCCAGAGCGGCCCCCCACCCTCCCTCCGGGATCACCTGTGGTCAGGAGGGGGTGGCCAGCCCCGGGCCCAGGCCCTGCAGGCGGTAGTGCCCGAGTGGCCGGGGTGGGGGGGACTTTGGGGACAGTGTGGGTTCCCCACTAAGGTGGCAGCCGCCCACCATCAGCTCCAGTGAGTGCTGGCCACGTGCCAAGAGGGCCTCAGACGAGCTCGGAAGATGCAGAAACCACCGCGGACGGGATGCTTCCCGACAGCCGAGTGTTGGTGTGTGAGTCTCGCGGGGCCGCTGTAACAAGTACCACAAACTGGAGACTTAAAGCACGAGAAAGTATTCTCTCCCAGTTCTGGGGACTGCAAGTCTGAAATCAAGGTGTGGGCAGGGCCGTGCTTTCTCCAAAGCCTCAAGGGGAGGATCCTTCCTGCCTCGTCTGGCTTCTGGCGTTGCCGGCCATCCTCGGGGTTCGTTGGCTCGTGGCTGCACCCCTCCAATCCCTGCCTCCGTCGGGACGTGGCTTCTCCTCTGTGTCCAAATTTCCCTCTTCCTGCAAGAACACCAGTCGTTGGAGTAGGGCCCACCCTACTCGAGTATGACCTCATCTCAGCTTGGTGACACCTGCGAAGATGTCATTTACAAATAAGGCTGCGTTCTGAAGTTCCAAGTTAACATGAATTTGAGGGGCACACTATTCAACCCACTACTGTATGTGATTTGAAAAAAGTCAACCCCCAAAATGATACGCCCTGAACAGCGCACCATCGGTGGTCTGGATCCAGCCCCAAGTGCCAGTTCCTGATGTCTGGGCGCGGCGGGCCCGGCCCCTCGACTCACGCCCTCCCCAGCTCCCCACCCCCGGGGAACCGCAGCAACACACACAGATGTGGGCGCCCACGGAGCTCTGGAAGCCGGAGCTGGTGCTGGCTTGTCTCCTCCCTCACAGATGAGGCTGGGCTGTGGGCAGCACAGCTGTGCAAAGGTGGCCTCCAGGCCTGAGAACCGCGTGTCACTGCTCCACAGCAGGACCAGCAGCGATGCCAGCGATGCTCACAGACATTGATGACCAGCCCACGAGTGGCTCCATGGCTGTGGACACAGCAGTAAGAACACTGGCCTTGCAGTTTGTATCCCTTGGCTTCTTTATTTCAATTTTCTAGACATTCCTTTTTACCGTATTTTGCAAAAGCGTCGGTCTTCGGTGGGTTGACAAATACTAGTAGGCCCTTCTCTGGATGGCTGGAGAGGTCCAGGCACCAGGCCTTAGCCTCTGAGCACCCCCATGCCCATTTTACAGCCTCAAGGGAGGAAGACCGCCTGGCCATGGCCAGACCCGCTGCTCAGGCCCTCTGACCTCCACCCATCCACACTCAGAGAGACAGGTATGAGAGGGGCTGTCAAGGTGCAGACCTGGAAGGACCCCTTGTCTTGAGGATGAAGCTACGATGATCAAGAAACTGACAAATAACTTCGAGCAATGTACACTCGTTGATTTAGACACCTGTCATCACCAGGTGTACTCTGCCACGCCCTACACCCCCCCTTCCCTGTCCGTGGCACCAGCTCTGCCCAGCTGGTTGAACAATGGAAGCAGGATAGAGACGTGTCCTGAGTTGGGTACATATAGCCATGCACGTACCAGGACACACATGTAAGAATGTTCCAGGTTCTCTGCTCATCACCGGTGATGCCGTATGCGATCGTGTGATAGTGGAATAATACATAGCACTGAAAAAGAATGCCCCCTAGTTACATGCAACAATGTGGGTCATCTTAGAAACACAGTACGGCCATACCTCGTTTTGCTTTGTTGTGATTCATAGATACTGTGGGGGTTTTTGTTTGCTTGTTTTTTTACAAATAGAAGGTCTGTGGCAACCCTGAGTTGAGCAAGTCTATTGGCACCATTTTTCCAACAGCATTTGCTTACTTCGCGTCTCTGGGTCACACTTTGATAATTCTCACAATATTTCAAACCTTTTCATTATTATTATATTTGTTATGGTGATTTGTGATCAGTGATCTTTGATGTTACTTTTGCAAAAAGATGATGGCCGGCTGAAGGCTCAGATATTGGTTACCAGTTTTTAGCAAGAAGATATTTTTCATTTAAGGTATGCACTTTTTTTAGACATAATGCTATTTCACATTGAATAAACTACAATATAGTGTAAACAGAACACAAAACAAAAAATTCGTGTGACTTGCTTCATTGTGGTTGTCTGGAACCAAACCCTCAGTATTTCCAGGTCTGCTTGTATTGAGTGAAAAAGAGCTCATTGAAGGAGGCTTCATGACATAGGCTTCAATTTGCATAAAGCTCAAAATCTCAGGCGCCCGGAGGATGCGGGTGAGGAGGGCAGGGCCTGCTCTCCCAGTAAGTGAGAGCGAGGGGTCCCAGGGGGCCTGTCAAAGTCCAAACCCGGAACCAGCTGACCCATGGAACCAGGCTCTGCCCAGAGCCCCCCAGGGGTCAGGTTCTGGGGAAGGAACACCTCCGTTCAGAAGGGGGCCAGTGCCCTCCCTCCCTCCGAGCTTGGCAAGGAGCGTCTTGCCAGGCCGTCCAGGAAGGCACCAGCAAGGCAGAGCCTGGTCTGCGCCAGCCCGCTTCCAGCACTGCCCCTTCTGATGTCTGTTTGCTCGAACACTGACCGGGCCCTACCTGGGGTGGGATGGCCTCTTCTCTGCTGGGGCCGGGCATTCACTGCGGACACTGCCGTGAGCCACTGTGACTCTGGCTGGGAACCTGGACCCCTCCCGCCGGATCCCTCTGCCCCACGGCAGGACCATCTTTGCTCCTGAGGATTCTGGAAAACCCTTAGAAAGGGAGACCCCAGGTCTGTTCTTCTGGAAAGGAGACACCCCATCCTTGTCCTGCCCCGAGGCGCCCTGAGCAGAGGGTTGTCGCCATCTCCCCCGGGAGCAGCCTCACTTGGGCAGCGGAGGCCTGGGCTTCCTGTAGTTTCCATTGGTCATTACTGCTCTCCCTGTCGGGCACATCCCAGGAGACGGTCCCCAAGTGTTTGCTGGGCAGTGTGGTGGGAAACAGCCAGCGGGAGTGGGCAAGGAGGGAGACGGGGGGCAGAATCCTCTTCAGCCCTGGGGATCCCCAGAGGCAACAGAGTCTGCCCCTGACCAGGGCATCGAGGACCCTGGAGGTCAGGGAGGGAGGAGGGAATCAGCCTGCAGGTGGAGGCGGTTACAGCGACATGGAATCTGAAGATGCAGCGGCTGGATTCCAGCCCCGGCAGAGAACCAAGTCGCTCTCGTGGGACAGAGCTGCGGGGATTAGTGATACTGAGTCACCGACTGCCGGGGGTGGAGGGGGCAGGAGAATGACAGGTGGGGACGCTCGGGCTTGGCAGGCCTGCTTGGTCCAGGGGCGGCATATTCCGAAGGGATTACAGGATCATGGACAACGGAAGCGTTGGCTGTGTGGCTTCGGCAGCCGTTCCAGCAGAATGTGCTGGAATAGAAGCAGAGGTAGGATGTGAACCCTGGAAGGAGGGTGGAAATGAAGAATCACCAACGCCCCAACCCAGACTGAGGCTCTGACCGCAAGCATGAAGGAGGCCGGGCTGGCACAGATGATGCTGCCCGAGCCTTGCTGGTCCAGGGGCCGGTCCTGGGGCTCCCTTTCCCTCTGCAGTACCTGGGGGTGCTCAGGCGGCGGCTCCAGGGATGTGAGCAGACCTGAGGGGTATTCATGAAGCAGCTCCCCCCACCATGGCAGGCTTCTCTCTGTGGACACCCCAAGCTGCCCCCTCAAGAGCCCTGGTTTTGCCTCAGCTGCTGTATGGTGGCTGAGCCTTCCCCCCAACAAGGTGGTACGTGGGCAGTGGGGCCCAGGGGCACGGGGGCCAGCAAGGGCACCAGATCCCCACCTGCAGGGGCCTCTGGGGCCACGCAGCTCACACCTCTGCCCATCAGGGCCGAGGGTTGAGCAGGTCAGTCAATGGGGAAGGCTGCCCCTGTTGTAGGAAGTCACCAGGCCTGTGCAGGAGGTGTTTTTATAGGAAGGTTTCATTATTCTCTGGTATAGTGAGGCCAACACATCAGGGGCCGACTGCTATTAGAAAGACTTTGTTTCTTACAGATCCCAAGACAAGGGGGCGTGGCACACCACGCAGGGCCTGGTGGGGAACAACCAGGGCCGGTCAGGAAGCAGGGGTGGGGAACTGGGAGCAACAGGCCAGGCAGCTCAGTGGGCTGAGGATGGGCCGGTTGGCAGGGCTCCAGCAGACTGGGGCCTGGCCCGAAACTATCCTTTCTTTCCTTTTATTAATTCCTTCTTGCTCCGCCCTCCTTCTGCCTATAAAACCTTCCACTTTGTACAGCCCCTCAAGCCCTTCCGTTTACTAGATGGGGTGCTGATCCCTGAACCCTTGAACAAAGCCAATTAGATCTTCAAGTTCTGTTGAATTTCGTTTTCCAACAAGAGTCATGGGCGGGCCGGTCCTCCTCTTGTCCTGCTCGGGGGTGGGGCAGAGTCTCATTTCCAAGCCGCCTGCTGATCCTGTACCCTCACGTCTTGGAAGGACTTCACCCTTGTCCCCGGTGCCCCGCATGGCACTCAGCTAGGGCCCATCTGGCTCGTTCCTGCCCCCCAAAGGGCTCTCGGTGCATCTTTGATGAGGAGGTTCTTGACGGGAGGGGTCAGGCCCCATGGCCAACCTGCCCGGGACATGAGGGACACAGGGAAACCCACCTCAGGGGCCTTGGGTCCCACTGGACATCCCCAGAGTTTGGGGTCATGCCCCATGGGTCCCACCAGCCTCCTGGCTGACGGTCAGCCCCTCCATTCTCCGTCAGGCCCCTCTCTGGCTCCTGCTTGCAGAGCTGGGACTTCTGAGGGCTCAGGATGCCGGGGCTGGAGGGGCCTGGGGACTCTGCAGCGGACAAGGAAGCTAGGCCGTGGGGAGGGACGTGCGTGGGGAGGGACGTGCGTGGGTGGGGACGTGCGTGGGGGTCAGTGGCGGGCCCCGGCCTGGATCCCAGTGGGCTGACCTGGCAGAGCCCCTGACAGCCAGCCCGAGGGCAGTAACGGCCAACAGGTCTTGTCTGAGTCCGTCTCTGGTACTCGCCATCATTGTTTCAGCTCTGGAGCAGGTTTCAGAGAAGAGTGGTCCCGTGCCACCACCATGCCCTCTGATGGAGGGTCTCTGAGAGACAGACGGCCATGCCTGGAAGCCGTCGGCGGTGTGTGGGCCGCAGTCAGATGCCATCACGGGTGTGAACCCCGGCTTCACCGCACCCACCCACCCACCCCTCAGCTGCAGGCAAATTCCCGGGCCTCTCTGAGCCTCTGTGTCCTCTTCTGCAAAGCAGAAACGACAGTGAGAGCCCTCGGGTTTGTGGGGTGAATGAGGTGCAGGTGGGCTGGAGTGCTGGGCCCTGAGCTGGGTAGTAAGTGCCGGCTGTCCGCTGGGCGCTCCTGCGGGTCGGGACCCCGCCGTGCAGGGGAGGCTGGGAGTGCAGGTGACAGGGCTCATGGGCACCTGCCTGGACCAAGGCCAGAGTGTGGACCAAGGCCAGGGCTGCCCAGGACACGGGGAGAGGAGTAGCCTGAGCCTGCCGGAGGGGCAGCCCTGAGTGAGGGGCAGTGCAGAGCCAGGCCCATCTGGGCCACCCTGGGCCACACCAGACCACCCTGAGTTACCCTGGGTTTCCCTGGTCCACAGCGGCCCGCCCTCAGCCACCTTGAGCCATGCTGGGTCACCCTGGGTCACAGTGGGCTACCTGGACCACCCTGAGCCTCCCTGGGATACACCAGGCTGCTCCCCTATGGCACGCGTCCTGACCACGGCGAGATCCAGGCCTGGCCTCGAGCTTGTGCAGCCCCGTGCAGGGGGGTCGTGTTACAAGGACGTTCTGTGCCGAACCCGGGCCTGTTTCTGCCTTGGTCACTTTTCAGATTTGGGGGAGGGAACAGCACGGGAGGAAAGAGTCAACTGGATTCCTTCCACCAGACCTGAGGGACCTTGCTGACGTTCGCCCCCGACTGCCAGGTAATCCATGAGAAAACTCAGAGTCAGAGCAAATCCACAGGGTTGACACATCACTCTGCACTTGGAAAGAACTTTCTGGAAATGCAGCGAGCGTGTCCTCTCAGTGCTGCCCGCGTCCCTCGAAGTGGGACTTGGTGCTCTTCCTAACCTCCGTGCGGACAGAGCCGGCTCGGGGTAGCAGGCTGGAGTCCGGAGGAAGCGGGGATCGCAGGCCCACCTCAGGGGGACTCCCTGCGGCCACTTCGGTTCCCACCAGGCCTGGCCACCCCGGCCCCGAGGCCCCGCACTGTCCTCCACTGACTCATCCCACAGACCGTCCAAGAGCGGGAAGAACAGCTTTCAGAATCGACACACAGCCCTGGGAACCGTGGGGAGCTTGCCTGGGCCTGGACACCCCCAGGCGCCTCTCTCCTGCTCAGCAGCGGGGATGCAGGTGGAGGGAGCCCCAGGGGCTGACAGATGCCACCTCCGGGGGCTCCGTGAGCCACGCTGAGTCCCCACCACACTCTCGGGGCCCGAGGACTGCCGCTGCCTGAGTTTTCCTTTTCAGAGGGAGGGTCTGCGTAGAAGGGGATGCGAGGGCCACCCGAGAAGGGGCTGCTATCTGGTCAGGGGCTGCAAGCTGTATCTGTCTCTAATTTGGACATGAAAACAAGCTCAGAGAACTGGCTCTGCTGCGGCTGCAGACAGCCTGGCGGGACCCTCGTTAGCGCCATTTGAGCCGAGGGACGCGGCTTTGCAGCAATCAGAGCAGGCCTTTCAGAGAGATGGAGCACATCCCTTGCGGTGGTTCGAGGGGCCTGGGGTGCGGGCTCCGTGCACCTCGCGGGGTTCCAGTCCCGTCCTCTGCCCCACCGGCGAGAGCGATGACTGAGCGGCTCGCGGGGACAACGGTGTGCAGCCACTGCACGTGCTGCGGGACATGGACCCACAACCCGGTGCCGCGTGTGATGAGACCCGGAGGGGTCGGGGACCTGAGCACTGGTTTCTCCTGTGCTCGTTGCGGCTGTGGTCCTGAGGAGCAGAGCTGAGTCTCCCCTTTTCACTGAAAACAAGATACAGCATGATTTTCAAGCGACAGAAGAGTCCGTTTCCAGCAGCCGCCCTGTTGAAGGCCCCCTGTCTGTACGCCACTGTCGTGGGCACATGTCCCCCTGCATTCATGTGTTGGAGCCCTAACTCCCAGCTCCACAGGACACGGCTGTACTTGGAGACGCAGCCTTTAGAGAGGGGCTTAAGGTTAAATGAGGTCACTGGGTGGCCCTAATCCAACCTGACAGGTGTCCTTGTGAGAAGGGGAGATTAGGACACAGACACGCACAGAGGCACAGCCACGTGAGGACACCAGAAGCAGCAGCATCTACACCTCAGGAAGAAGCGGCTCCGCCCACACCTGCATCCCGGGCTTCTGTCCTCGGGACTGTGAGAAGATAGATAAGCTTCTGCTGTCCGAGCCACCTGGTCTGTTGTGCTTGTGGTGGCGGCCTCAGGACCCTGACACATCCATCACAGCACATTATGGTTACAACAGTGTCCTCCTTGAATGTGGTCCTCCAATCATCCTGGTGAGGTGGGAGGGCCAGCGTGTCACCCCCATTTTTAGCGGAGGACCATATCAGGCAGGATGCCCTCAGTTATGCTGCAGTTAGAAACACCCCCAAAATCCCACGGCTTAAGGAATCCTTTGGGGAACCACTATGCAAAGAAAATAATTTCTCAGTAACTTGCCTTTTATTTCAATTTGGATTTTAAATACATCAGTTCCTAAAGTTGGTTCCCCGGGTAAGCTTCTGGATGGTCACACTGGGGGAAGTGCCTGCACGCTCTCTGGGTTTTCCAAGTGTGCTCTGCTTGGCCCAGGCAGGGTACCCAGTGACTCCAGGGTGGAGATGCCCTTGGTGGAGCTCCCACAAGGTCAAAGCCGCTTTCACCTGCAGGTGAGTAATCATTACCAGGAGTGTTCTAATAGGTTCTCCGTTCTTTCCTGATTAAATCAGCGATTAGTTGCAGCTGAGGTTATTTCCAACCCCCATCTGAGTACGGAGGGGATTCTCGGGCTCTCGGGCTCAGCGCCGAGAAAGGAAAGGCGCAAACACAGGGTGATGTCCCAGGGCGTCAGGAGGCTTGGCTGTGACGCAGTGCCGACGTCTGTGGATAAAGGACTCACTGTGCCTCTGCCCCCCGCCTCCCCGCCCACCAGCTCTGAGTAAGGCCTCCTTGCTGTTTCCTCACCGCCTGAGCCAAGCAAGCAGAGAACCCAGCCTTCCCTCTACATGCTGGCTTGCCCACCCTGAGCCCCTGAGCTTGCTCAGAGCGTCACCCTGGTCCAAACTCAAGTTCCTCCAAGGGCTGACCCGAGGCAAGGATTTGGGTGAAGGTCGTTTATGGTGGAGGCGACCCCAGGAAGCCCAGTGAGGAGGTGGGGGTGGGAGAGGGAAGCTGCTAGTAAGTGGTGGCATCTGGCATGCCTCTGGGCGAGGAAGCCAGTGTCTACCCACCAGCTCCCAGCCCTGTGGGGTGAACTTTGGTCTTGGGGTTTTAGAGGAGCCCGTCCATACCCCGAGAACGCCCTCAGGCAAGGGCGGAAGGGCGTGGCCCCTAGGCCTGCGGTGAGCCATTGTCTGCCATCCCCTTCGCCCTGGGGCCAGGGACTCGCTCTCCTGACTCTGGTTCCAGGTCCCCGTTCAGGAGGGCGTGGTGAGCACCTCCAGAGCTGCACAAGGTCAGAGACAGGGCCGTCCGTCCCTGCGTGAAGATGAGCACGAACTGAGCGACCCCGGGAGAAGCAGCCGGCCTGCAGCTCCCAGGAAGCTGAGCAGTGCCAGGCCACGGTGGGCTATGGGGCGCAGCGGGAGCTCTAAGAGCGGGTGGTCCTCGACTGGAGCCTGGACAAGGGACCGAGGGCCTTGGGTCTCAGTGGGTGCCCCACAGATGGGCGTCCCCGGTGGAACCCTGCCTTGCCGCCTCCGGGGATGCTGGGTGTCCGGCCCCCCGACGCCCTCCCCTCGCTCCGCGTCCTCTCGTGGACCATCTTCCAAGTCTGCGGGCTCCCGCGTGGTCCTCTGTACGAGGGGAGGTGCAGGCACGCGTACGGCAGCTGCTCGGCCATCCCGTGACTTAGGGTCGATTTGAGAGAAACCGCGCCTGCCGTACCATTTGCTGTTTGTGCTGCAGACGCGCAGCTGATCCAGGGAGACGGTCGGGTCGGGGCTCCGCTGGGGAGGCCTGAGCAAGAGGCCCCTCTGGCCCCTCCTTTCACCCCTGAACTACTTCCTGTTGGCTCTTCAGGCCCTGTTTCTCCTCCCACCTCCAGCCTGGGCCCCGCAGACCTGCCCCCTGGGCCCAGCCTGCCCGCCTGCCGAGGCCACCCCGGGTCTCCCTCCTGGGCGCTCGTGTCCCTTGGCTGGTGTGGGAGTGTCTCTGGGCCTGGGCCGGCCTGCTGTGCTCCCCGAGGGCCCTTCTGCACCTTCAAGGCCAAGACCCTCCCCCCGCGGGGGCCAGGCCTAGCCCCCTTCTGCAGCCAGGGCACAGCGCGGGCCAGGCCAGCTGGCCGAAGGCTGGTGAGTTGGCTGACCTCGTCCTAGTGGGCCTCAGGTCCACGGTCTTTCTGGCAGGAAGCACGTCCAGCAGGCCCGAGGGGTGGCCTTCTGTACGCATGGCAGCGGGCGTGTTTACACGGGGCTCAGGGGAGTGTACGCTGGCAGCAGTTGTGTCACGCCGGCCGGGCGGGAAGTGGAAAGCGAGGCCCGGGCGCGGGGCGCGCTGGGTGGCTGGGCGGGGGCGTGCAGGGGGAGGGGCAGGGGAGGGGCCCGCGTGTACCTGTGTGTGG
Source organism: Mesoplodon mirus (assembly GCF_964341445.2). Taxonomy (NCBI): domain Eukaryota; kingdom Metazoa; phylum Chordata; class Mammalia; order Artiodactyla; family Ziphiidae; genus Mesoplodon; species Mesoplodon mirus. The sequence continues at coordinate 144,782,640 of NC_138982.1, read as the reverse complement.
AGGTGCGTGTGTGCGGAGGTGCGTGTGTGCGTGCGGGCGGGGAAGGGTGTGAGCGTGTGCTGGGGCCGAGGTGCTGGGTCTGTGTCCACCAGGTTGACCGCGAAGGGCTGCGAGCGGTTTTCCGATTTGTGAAGTTACTTGAAAAGCCTGTAAAGGAAGAAAATTAAATCACATGTACTGAATACAATAGAATTCCAGGAAGGCAGGATTGTCCCCGAGTCCCAAACGTGGGGACCCCGCATAGCTGCTCTGTGACCCTCAGTCCCTCCCTCCCCGGATGCAGGCCCCGGGACAAACCACACGGCGCGGGTGAGCCGCCCCGCTCCCCTTAATGCCCGGCCCTGCCCTGCTTTGCCCCCCCAGAAATTGGTGATCCCCCAAAGCAGCCCTGGAGGGGCAGTAGGAGGGGTCAGGGTGTGTGGGGGGGCGGCCTCTGTGTGACCCCCTCTCCCCCGGCCCTGCCCAGCTCCCTGGTACCAGCCCCACCCGGGCAGCTGGCCCTGGGCTGCTCCTCTTTCTGAGGCCTGAGGATTTAGACAGAAGGGGCCGTCAGCAGCAGGCGGAGCCGGGCTTCCCCCCTGGAGACCGAGGAAGGGGACACGGCTCTTTGCCCGACGCTGAGGTGGGAAGTCCCACCTTCTCCCGCCTTTGGGCTCAGAGCGGGATTCAGATATCAGGGCTCCTGGCTCTCAGGCCTTCACGCTTGGGATGAACTGCACCGCGGGCTCTCCTGGGCCCCCAGCCTGCGGTTGGACGCCAACTCCTCAGAGTAGATCTGTCTGTCTGTCTGTCTGTCTACCTACCTACCTACCTATTGGTCTGTTTCTCCCGAGAACCCTGACTAACACAGTGCCTGCTTTTTGGGGGGTGCTTGCATCTAACGTGACCCTCTCCCCATTGCTCATACCCTGTCCCCCTCCCCCACCCCACGGCCCCTCCAAGTCACCCCCCTCATGCTGCTCTGTCAGCCCTGGGCAGGGGGCTGTGACGGGGATGGGCTCGGGCCCCTGTAGCCAGAGCCAGTGTGCATGTGGAAGGGTGGCCCTGGGGAGCCTGCACGCTCTCCAGGGAGGCCTTCCCCAGATGGGGGGACACAGGTGCCCCGTGACCATCCCACAGCCCTCCTTGCTCTCCCTGCCGCAAGCCCGGCCCCCATATGCTCCCTCCCGCCAGCAGTGTCCTGCCCGGGCCCACAGCTGTACAGGCCTCTTATCAGGAACCTAGCGGTGCCGTCACCCTTGAACTTAAAGATAGTGACAGTGTGACCTGGGACCCCCGATGGTGAAGGGGGAAAAGCAGCGGTGTGAACAGGGACGTCCTCCCGGTGCTTTAGGGTCTACACCTTGGGAAGGAGAAGGGGAGAGAGGGTGGGGCCGGGGCCGGGGCCCCTCCCTGGGTGGGGTGGGGCACCCGTGAGCTCCTCCCAGGCGGGCAGTGCAGCCTCTGGGAGGGTCAGGGCACCCGCTCGGCTCACCTGCAGTGCATGACCCCGATCCCAGGTGAACGAGTTCAAAGTCACATTCCTTATCACATTTTTGAGGCCGAGGGAGGAGGACTGGAGGCCTACACCCAGAGCAGGGCCCTTGTTGCCCTCTGCCTTTTCTTGCACAACCGCGGTCACTCTGACGGGCACAGCCGGTCTTTCGCTACGTGCTGCCACAGTCTCTCTGCTTTAGCCTTCACCTGTGACGTCCGCGCTGTGAAGATAAGCTTTCAGATGCCAACTCATTTACTGACGTACTAGCCGCAGGTTTTTCTCTTCTGCTGGGTGGCATCGTCACGCCCGGAGAACGTGCCTGACAAAACCCTCTGATGTGACATTATTATGCAGTGATCCGTAGAGCAAGGGTGCCACAGCAGTGACAGAACCCAAAGGCAGTGTTTGGCCTCCAGGAAAAAAAATCCACAAAGATAAATAGAAAAATATGTGTAAGAAAGATGTAAAGGACTAAATATCCTTACTATGCAAAGAATTCTCAGAGTAAATAAGAGAAGCATTCACCCTACTAGGGGACATCTTTTGATTTTGCCCACCCAGTCCCTGTCTCCTCCATCTGCAAACAGCTGCCAGGAACCAGCCCTCTCCCACCCTTGTCCGTGAGATTTGAGGGAGGTGACCTCTACTTCCCCTCCAGAGGTGGAACTTGACACACACCTGGCCAGCGAAGGGGCTCCTGGGGTCTCTGGCTGGAGCTATGGGGGGGAGAGGCTGTGAAACTGGTAAGATGTTAGCCATCGCTGCTGCAGTGGGTGAGCTAGCTGCCTGAGAACAAAGCCACACGGCGGGGGGTGAGGGGGAGAGCTGAGATGCTGGTGAAAAGACGGAAGAGAGCAGAGAAACGCCGAATGAGGACCGGGGTCCAGCTCAGCCTGAACCCTAACGTGCCCTGAAGCCTTCACTGACGTCAACCACGGACTTTCTCTTTTAGCTTCAAGCAGTTCAAGTTGCATTTCTGTCATTCACAACCAAGGGAGCCTTGGCCGAGACCCATTAACAGAAAATAGAAGATCTGACTCGCAGAAGAAATACAAAGGCCGATAAACACGAAAACAGAATCAGTCGGAGTAGGAACATTCCGGAATTGCGCCTTAAAACGAAGGCACACTGTTGTATGAGTTGTGTACCCCCCAAAAGTCCTAATCCCCAGCACCTAAGAATGTCACTTCATTTGGAATTAGGGTCGTTTCAGACAGAATTAGCTGAGATGAGGTCATCCTGGAATGGGTGGGCCTCTGACCCAATCTGACTGGTGTCCTTGTAAGAAGAGACATCTGGGGGAAGGGATGGGCGTGGTGGGTCTACACCAGCATCTCAGCTCTCCCCCTCACCCCCCGCCGTGTGGCTTTGTTCTCAGGCAGCTAGCTCACCCACTGCAGCAGCGATGGCTAACATCTTACCAGTTTCACAGCCTCTCCCCCCCATAGCTCCAGCCAGAGACCCCAGGAGCCCCTTCGCTGGCCAGGTGTGTGTCAAGTTCCACCTCTGGAGGGGAAGTAGAGGTCACCTCCCTCAAATCTCACGGACAAGGGTGGGAGAGGGCTGGTTCCTGGCAGCTGTTTGCAGATGGAGGAGACAGGGACTGGGTGGGCAAAATCAAAAGATGTCCCCTAGTAGGGTGAATGCTTCTCTTATTTACTCTGAGAATTCTTTGCATAGTAAGGATATTTAGTCCTTTACATCTTTCTTACACATATTTTTCTATTTATCTTTGTGGATTTTTTTTCCTGGAGGCCAAACACTGCCTTTGGGTTCTGTCACTGCTGTGGCACCCTTGCTCTACGGATCACTGCATAATAATGTCACATCAGAGGGTTTTGTCAGGCACGTTCTCCGGGCGTGACGATGCCACCCAGCAGAAGAGAAAAACCTGTGGCTAGCCAAGGAATGACAAGCGTTGCTGAGAGCTGACAGGAGCTGGGAGAGGCAGGAAGGACCCTCCCCTCGAGCCTCAGGAGGGAGCCCGGCCCTGCCCACACCTTGATCTCAGCCTTCTGGCCTCCAGACTGTGGGAGAATGGATTTCTGTTGTTTGAAGCCACATAGCTTGTGTAAAAACAACACATGTCTGAAAATAGGTGAAATGTTAAATAAATGGAAGTGTGAAATAAATATTAGACATAATGGACTATTAAACGCTAAAGATAATGTCTTTAGATAATATGACACAGAGAAATTCCCTTTATATAAATAGAAAAAACAAGATATAAAATTGTCAGAGCTGGGACTTCCCTGGCGGTCCAGTGGTTAAGACTCCACGCTTCCACTGCAGGGGGCCCGGGTTCGATCCCTGGTTAGGGAACTAAGATCCCGCATGCCACGCTGCGTGGCCAAAATAAATTTTAAAAAATAAGATAAATAAAATCGTCAGAGTTGACAGAGCCCAGCTCCCGCCACTGCCCTGATGCCGTGACGCTGACTGGTCCCCGGTCCTGCAGCCAGCTCTGCGTGTCACCATGGACAACAAGGAAAGAGGCTTCAACCGGGTCCCAAGTCAGCCCAGGACTCTGCGTGTACCTGCAGGCCTGGACAGAGGCGGACTTGCCCTGGGAGCACTTGGGAGTCCCTCTGTCCAGGGGTAACAAATGCTGAAGTGGGCTGGGAATGCCCAGGCTGCTAGCCCTTCCTCTATTTTTTTAGGTGCTTAAACTTCTTTCGGATCCTACATGATCTCAATACATCACATCATCATAGGCCATCTCATGTCAGCTGTCAGACGTTGCCGAGGGAAACCAGGAGGTGGCCCATGGCATCCTCGTGCACCTGCACACCCATTCTGAGAAAACGGAAGGAAACCCAGCTGGTTTGGGGATCTGAGACTTTGGCGGTTCCAGTCCTGGTGGCTCAGGTCTTCAAACCCTGGTCTGTGGTTTATCTATGAGAAGAAGGTTCTGGAAACCTCCTTTGAGGCCTTGGGGTGACCCAGAGATTCCTGGCCCTGAGGCGGGGCTGGTTGGACCTTCTTCCTGGTCCAGGCACCCTGAAAGGCTCTGCCCGATTTAAAACTCTCACCCGTTCTGAGGGGTTTTAGACTGAGCTATGTCGTACACGAAAATTTTGCTTTTTTCCCACCAAAGTTTGGTTTTCTGGTTTAGCAGGAACCACCGAGCAGATGCAAGCTTGACAGTGGTGTGCTAATGCCACGGGACCTCGTCCCACTTTGTCCACGTCCTGTACCTCCGCACGGCTCATTAGGTGTCACACTGTACCTGTCAGGTGTCATTATGGGTGTTTAGTCTGGGGACGAGTTTATGGTCATTTTTATTAGTTGATGCCAGTGACGTCTTTGCCTCTTCATGACGTAAGTCCATGTGTTTTCTTTTTAAACAAACAACAATACCAAAATCCATGAAAACCAGGTCAGAAAGAACGAAAACACCTTTATAGGCTGCACCGAAAAAGCCCGATGCTGAGCCACGGGTCCTCCTGGGCAATCAGAGGCTTCCGCGTCACCTTGGCAACCGGGCGATGAGGCCTCTCCCTTTTCCACGGCCCCCAAGCCCTGCTGTGGTGGCCTGAGCCTGCGGGTCCCCAGGGCCATCTGGGAGCCCTCGGTTTCTGAGAGTCTGCTCTTGGCCACCAGGTACCACCCTCCTCCCTGGGGCTGTGCTGTCCTGAGCAGGCTGGGCCAGGTGTCCAGTCTGGACCCCGGATGCCTCTCAGACAGCCACGGCATCTCCAAGGAAGTCGCCTGGAGAATATGAGCAGAAAGGCTTGTCAGAGTGACCAAGATGTTGGCATGGGGGAGGAGGACAACAGGGGGTTAAATCGGGGACGGTACAGCCTCCTCCATCGTGGAATTCCAGGCATGACTCTGATGGTGGTTTAATGACCTGGCAAGAGGCTTCCTCTGCAGGGCCGGCGAAAAAGGCAGGAGGTACGTCATACACGGAAGGATCTCGATGCCACTTTTATAGAAAGACCGCAGGGAAAAATATCAAACTGTCAGCAGCATTGCCAGTGTCTTTTGGTTTTGTCTTTACATATCTCTATATTTTCTAAATTTTCTACTGAGTTTTCTATTGATGTTTATATTTAGAAAAAAACAAAGTCTTTATCAGAAAAGACCAGTCTGCTCAGGGAGCATTGATCTGGCTCTCACTTGATGCCGCTGAAATTGACCGGATCCATCCACAAGCCACAGGGAGAGCTGGGGCCCTGGCCTTTCCGTCACTGCCCGTCCCTCTCTTGCTCACCCTGGGAACCTGCTCCCGGAACGGGGGGATCCTTCACTTCTCCCCCAAGGTCCGGAATGGGCAGACTGCTTAGACCTTCAGAGCCGTCAGGACCTGTCGCCAGGGACGCCCCCCCCCCCCACTTCCTGTCCTCATCCCTCCTCCTCAGCTTGGAAGCCACACTCCAGGCCGGACTCACTGCCAGGCATCATCCCGAACTCCTTTACCCCTCATCCTCACCTCTCTCCCCACCATCATCCTCGCCCCGCAGGGCCTCAACCCTGGTGAAGCCCACATATACCCACTTAGGCCACACCCGTCATCTGAGCGCCTCCAGAGAAAAGTCACACAACCGTTTGGGCAATCGTTTTTCAATGGACCTTCAACAATTCCAGTCCTTCCGCCATTTTGCCTTTCCGTCGTGGAGCTGGTCCGGATCTCCTCTCTCCTCTCCTCCCCCCATCAGCTGGTCCTCTCGGCCTCCCGCCCTTGGGTCCACACCGTCTACCTTCTCTCTGTGGCAGAAACAGAAGGAGCCCCCCGTGTACGGCCACTTTCCGGCCAAAGCACTCTGTTCCATCACTCTGACTTCTTTTCCTCCTCCCAGTGGCTGCCTTCTGAAAGCTTCTTACCCATCCCCCCCCAGCCCCCCAAACGTCTGGTCTTTATTGTCTGTCTCCTTAGCCGGATGGTGGCCCTCAGGGGAAGGCATCTCGTCTGTTCTCCTCCCACTGTGCTCACAGCCCCGGAGAGCGCACGGCACACGGTAGGCGCTTCACGAGCCTGGGTGGGCGCTGGTGGGTGGCTCCCTCGGCCCTGGCATGCCTGGCCGCCTCCCCTCTCTCTGACCTGGCCCTTCCCTTCCCGCGGTCCCTACCAGCCTGTCACAAAGCTCACCTGCGCTCCAGGCAGCGCCTAGCACGGTTCTCGCGAAGAGTAGAAATTCACAGATTTGAGTGAAGTGTGACACAAAGGCCAGTATGTACAGCGTGCTTGACGCCAGTGGGTGCCCCAGAGACAAGTAGCTGAGAACCACCCCTTAGAAGTCTGACATCTCCCAGAAGGAGTCGGGGTGCTCTGTGCGGCCCCTGCAGGAAGGAGGCCCACACCCGGCCCCACGCTGGGCTCCTGGTCCTCGTCCCCCGGGTGTCCCAGCGGCTTCTGCTCCGCAGCGTGGAGGGGTGGGACTGCTCTTCCTGACTGGCCGATGCCGCAGGTACAACGGCGGAAACCTCCGGCATTCCCGAATGCCCTGCCCTCCACCAGAGGACAGAGGGTTACTGTGGGTGTCCTGTCACGACACGTGACCACCCCTGCCAGGAACCTTGCTGTTGCTTTTCTCAGGAGCCCCCCCAGTAAATGCGATACCTCCGTCTGGCCCTTGCTGGCTCTCTGCCGCCTACCTCGGCCCCTGCAGCCCACCCCCGGCTTCCTTAGGACAGGGCTCAGAACACGGGCCAGGGAGCCAGACGCCCCAAGGCCTGTCGAGGCCTCAGGTGCAGTATCAACCGTGACTAGCCCATTAGGCACACCGGTTCCTCAGTGGTGACAGGAACAGAGATGGCAAGAGAAAGCCTAGAACTTGGGGTCCCGGGGCCAGCTGGTCCGTGAATAGGAAGCTCCTGTTGCTGTGCCTATGAAACCCACAGTGTTGGAAATCCGCCCTGCCCGTCCCATGGCTGCCTCTCCAGAACCCCGACACCTCCAGCCCAGGCCCAACATCCCCAGGACTGGTATTCCTTCTCTCCCAGCCTGCGGGGAGCCTGGACTGAGGAGTACGGCCATCACCACGGCAGTCACAGAGCAAACGCATCCCACGCGTAGGAAGCGGAGCTGTGGGAGGCTGACACGCTTGGCGGTGTTGGACAGCTGCTTCACCCAAGCTCCTGAGTTGGCCTGAGAACAGCTGGGTTCTCCTCTCGCCTACTGGACCCCAGGCCAGGGGCCATAACTCCCAGACGCAGTGCACGTGTGTCTGTAAGTGTGTCTGTGTCTCAAGCTCTACAGACGCAGCAGGCAGCAGAAGGGACCAGGGCCGCCCTTGAGGCCCACGGATGCTGCTGGCGGCTGATCTTTTTCTCTGAGGCCTGCGATCATTGGGCTAATGCCTTCAATAAACCACACAAAACCAAGGGAAACAAAGCCAGGAGGACAGACAAGGGCCTTGAGTACCTAGGAGAAGGGTGTCAAGAAAGAAAAGTGCCTTGTCGTACTCTTGGTGACCAGGGGAAAGCCACCTGGAGAGGGATGCTGGTGTCCCCCTACCTTTAGTCCCAGAGGGGAGCAGGTTTAGGACACCCACCAGGTTGGGCACGCCTGTGAATGTTAAAGAGACCTGTTGATGGGGTCTGCAGGCTCAAGATCTAGAAACAGTAAGATGAATTCCAGAAACATTGCAGTTATAAGACAGGCTTAAGAAATTCCAAATGGAAAAGAAATCTGACTTACTGTTTCTCCTGAATCTGCAGTGGTATCTATATCTAGGTCTATGGTACCATTCTTGCAGACTTTGAGAGTATTTCTTCCACTAGGTTAGGTGGAGAATTCCTCAAGTCACTTTCTTACGTCTGTAGAAGCACACACTTAGTATTTTTTCCTCATATTGTGTACAAAGCATGGAAGACTAGAAACATGAAAATAAAGCAAGAATTCTGGAAGGAATTACAGCCTCCAGGGGCTGAGGAGACAAGCAACAACTAAAGGCCCTTGGAAACAGAGGCTCAGCAGCAGCAAATTCACAGGGGTGCCAGGAGGAACCCCACTGTGGGATGACAGCCCTTCTGAGGTCTGCCTTTTCCTCTGCCCTGCCTGCATTGTCCAAAGAGCAGGCTCGCCGCCCAGGGGCTGGGGAATGGCCACAGCCCGCGCAGGGCTGTTCAGATGGTGGGACCCTCAAGGAGGGCTGGGAGCGGGGTCAAATGAGCCTGGGTCCAGGGACCCTCTCTGGGGAGGCAGCTTCGGCTCTTTTGCCTGCAGTTTCTATTCAGCACCGACAAAATGTTTCCAAACAGCCAGCCAGGCGTTTGCAAACATCTACGACCTTTCCAAAGACTCTGGCTAGATCCGGGGCTGGGTGGGTGAGGGGTGGAGGAACCGGCTTGCTGGATGTCACCTGGATGAGCCTGAGAAAAGCTCTTAAGTCACAGAACGAGGGACAGCAGGTGAGCGCATTCAGGTCCCTAGTCTCTTCACTCTGCGTCTCATTCTCCTAGGAAGAGATTAGCGGGGTGCTGGGACCCCCCGAAGGACAGGAAAGCAGTTGTAAACTACTCAGCTTGAAGGAACTAAAAAATATTCCTCCAAAATCTCTATGGATAAACTTGGGACAGATAACGAAGGCACTTTTGAAAGACTAAAGAAAACTCTGGGACTCTTTATGTCCTTGAAAGGCCTTTCAGAACAAACTAAACCCACAAACAACTGCCCAGGGAGGGGGTGATGGGAACTATTTGCCCAGGCCTGCAATCGGTCACCAGGAGAAGGGCATCCCAGCTCCACGAGGCGCCCTCGCCAGGCAGCCTCCTGAGAAGGTGTCTAAGTTCTGTATCCATTTCACTTAACTCTTGCTCCCAGCCCCTCCTCTGAAGTGGTACTTTTATTTAACACAAGGTAAAAATGATTGCAGGCTAGGGGCCTCCCTGGTGGCGCAGTGGTTGAGAGTCCGCCTGCCGATGCAGGGGATGCGGGTTCGTGCCCCGGTCCGAGGGGATCCCATATGCCGCGGAGCGGCTGGGCCCGTGAGCCATGGCCGCTGAGCCTGCGCGTCCGGAGCCTGTGCTCCGCAATGGCGCTGTGAGAGGCCCGCGTGCCGCAAAAAATAAAATAAAATAAAATAAATAAAAATGATTGCAGGCTAGACGCAGAATTTAAATCTCAAAAGTGCTGCCTTCCTAATATTTAAGAAATACCATTCTCCATACCCTCTGTCTTCTCTTCGAAAACATCTTCTTTTCTGGTGAGGCACAAAGGAACATGCAGTGAGCCGTGATGCCAGTGGAAACTGTCACCCTCTGCCTTTTTCATACCCTCCTCTCGAGCGGGGACCAGGCTGCGGGCACCTCGGTCCTGAGGGCACAGGTCCCCACCCCTCACGCCCCCGCAGCTCTGGGGAAACAGCATGGTGGACCCGGCAGCGGACAAAAGAAACGGAGGCCACGGGAACTGCAGTGTCCAGCCTCGCCAGGGGTGAGGTCCTCGCCCACTGTTGACCCCGCCTGTTGGCCCTCTTGGGAGGCGCTCCCCCTCCCCAAGGGACAGGGCACTTTCGTCATCCGGACGAGTCGAGTCAAAGGCCCGACCTTTATGAGGGTGCTGCTAACTGGGTTTCCCAATACTCTGGTCCCAAGAACCGGAAGGCCTTGCTGCGTGGGGTCCATTCCCACCTGGACCTAGACCTCCGGTCACCCCGGAAATCAGCCCACTGGGCCCTTCCTCCATCACCGTGAGGAACTCCACAGCAAATAGCTGCCTCCAGTCACCCGCTGGCTTCTGACCGCTGATGTGACCCCTCCCCCGGCCCGTCCTGGGTGGGGCGGGGCCAGGCCAGGCGGGAGGACCCAGAACTACCTGCGACCCAGCCTGGGGGCTCACAGCACTCGGGCCGTCCCCACGCCCCGCGCTGGCGTAGGTTACAGAGATGCTGGCCAGCTTTCCTGTGTGGACGTTTCTAACTTCCTAAACAATTGAGGCTCCTACGGAGCAACAGTAATCGCAGTGGGCTGCCCAGGTCCTCCACGTATGCAGCTGCCACGCTCCGGAGGGTCGCTGGTGGGTGGCAGCTCCCCTCTGGGCCTGGGTGGCCAATTTGGGGTGTGGGAGCTGGCCTGCTGTCGCCTGCAGCCCGTATGGCCCCTTCTGCGAGTCTGTGAGGTTTCCCGGGCCCCACCTGGTACTTCCCCTAATAGAGGTGCCAAGGCCGAGCACTTCCAACGGAAACTGGGGGACACATGAAACCCGTACCCTGATAATGAGGAACCTGGAGTAGAAGGCTGAAGAGGACGCAGCCGCACCTGTGCTGCACTTCAGGGGGTTTCGGAACCGCGCTAGAACCAAGCCTGTTGCAGGGTGCGAGACGACGGGGACCTGGGCGAAAGCGGCCGTGCACGCGCGTGCAGGAGGGAAGGCTGCGCCCGGGGACGAAAGGGTTAAGCCGCCCGCAGCGCCCGCGGCGTCCGGTAGCGGGCGCGCGCCGGCGGGAACGCGGGCGCTGGCGGGCGAGCCTCGGGCGGCCGGCGTCCCTGACGTCACCACCCCGCGGTCGCCCTGGCGACGGCCTCATCAGCGCGCGCGTCAGAGCCGCCAGTCTCTTGGCAACGGCCCGATCTCGCGCTCTCCCTCCGCCTGGCGCTCGGCCGCGCGTCGCTCCGGCGTCAAAAGGACGTCAATGGGGATGTATCAATCCGGCGGCGGCGGCGTGGGCGGGGCCGGCGGCGTGGGGGCGTGGTGGGGGCGTGGCCGGGCGGACCGGGGCGGGACGGGAGGGCGGGGCTGGCGGCGCGTGCGGCCAGAGAGCCCGGCGCTCGGCTCAGAGCTGACATGCGGCGCGGCCCGGGCGGCAGGCGGCGGAGCAGCGGGTGGCCGGGCAGCGCGAGCGGCCGAGCGGGCGGCGGGGGCCGCGGAGCGAGCGGCGTCCCGACCTCGGCGCTCCGAGGGCGGCGGAGGTGAGGCGCGGGCAGGCGGCCGCTGTTGGGCTCGGGGCTGCGGGCTCCGCGGCCCCGCAGGTGCGCGCGCTGGGGTCGCGGGCTGGGGCGCCGCCGCCTGGCTCCGCTCTGTGGTGAGGCGAGCGGCGTGAGGGGGGCGTGGGAGAGGGGGGTCCGGGTTTCGGGACGGAGCCGAGGGCTAGCGGCGATCCACGCGCCCCGCAGGGCTTGGGACCGGGAGCCCGAGCCGAGCCGAGCGCGGGCGGCGGGCGTGGGAGCGGGGCGCACGCCCCGCGGGGCTCCCGGAATCCGGGGTCGCCGTGGCGCCGGTCGCCGGCGGGGGCGGGCGGCAGCGGGTCCGCGCGCCCGGCGGGCCGGGGGCCCTGGGCTCGGGCCGGCCGGCGCCGAGCTGAGCGCGCCCCCCGCCCGCAGGTGCGGCCCGGAGCCATGGTGATCATGTCGGAGTTGAGCGCGGCCCCCGCGGGCTCGGGCCAGGGACAGCAGAAACCTCTCCGGGTGGGCTTTTACGACATCGAGCGGACCCTGGGCAAGGGCAATTTCGCGGTGGTGAAGCTGGCCCGGCATCGAGTTACCAAAACGCAGGTGCGTGGGGCGGCGGGACCCCGGGGTGAACCCTCCCGGGGTGCACCCTCTGCGGGTGGACACCCCCCCCTCCCCGGAGCAGGGGAAGCTGGTGGAATCCCTGCTTGTGGGGTCCTTCGTCCTAATGTCTAAACGCTGACAGTTTTTAGTTTGGAAAAGGAAAAAAATGCTTTATATTATGATTATGCATAATTTGTACAAATATTGGGGGACAGCAAGGAGGATAATGAGCAAATAACCTAGGAGTGCAGCTGAAGCCCTGTAAAGTGAGCCTGCAGAGACGTAGGACATTTATTGACCTTTGACTTTTTAAGTAATATTAATGGTTACTTTCGTTATTTTCCTCCCTAACTTTTTGTGACCTTTGGAGACATAAAGTGTTTTAGAAATTAACCTACAGAAAATGAAATGTGTAAATTAGCTTAAATGAGAGGGGTTTTCTTTTTCAAACAAAATATCCTTTATCTATGAAAAATTTGTAGGTTGCAATAAAAATAATCGACAAGACACGATTAGATTCAAGCAATTTGGAAAAAATATATCGTGAAGTTCAGATCATGAAGCTTCTGAATCATCCTCATATCATAAAGCTTTATCAGGTAAGGACTCAAGTTTGCCTTCCTGTTACTTCCTGTTACTGTTACTTCTGGCAAAGTGTATCATTTTTTTTTATTTTCAACAACTTAAGTCTCTGAAGGTGGTCCCTCTTTTGGGGTGTTTGTAGGAGTCGGGGTTGATTGTATAAGGTGAACAGATTGGCTTTTGTAAGCTGTGCAGTTATTTTCTTGCCGTTGGATCATAACTCAGATTTGCTTCGTTAAAGTTTTGTTTGGTAGTGTTACTCATTCCAGTTTTGAATGTGTGGAGGTCGGTTGTTAGATTTACTATGAAAACAAACAACTAGATCTCTGCATTGCTGTAAGTCAACCATTTAGTGTGAAGGGACGAATCTGAGTGAAACTAGACTCTTCTGCCTTTGCAGATAATTATTAATCTTTAAAACCAGCTGCTCTTACCAGTTTTTGTAGACTTATCTGCGCAAAGGCTGCAGTGAGCATGTGTCTATCCCGTTTCAACCCTTCCATCAAAAACGGAGAGATGAGGTGCCTTTGCTGCGCTGTGAGCAGAAGGAACCTGCCATCTAATCTGCTTTAAGAACATGCCTCACCCTGTCCGTCTGTTGGTTTGCTTTGTGACTTTTTGTTCTTCCGTTGAAACTAATAAATTGTATCTTTGGAAACTAAGTGCTGATTTAATTGGGACAGCAAAGGAATCTCTTACTTAGCCAGGTGCTTCTGCAAAATGAAATCGGGTCTACTTGCAGAAGGATACGTTCTTTGCACATGTTTGATATTACTCCCAGTTGTGTTGGATATAAGTTCCTTTTGACGATTCTCACGAAACCCTGTGGATCCGAGATGAATATGGGACGGTGTGGGGATGTGTGTGTGCCCTTGGCAAGGCGAAGCTGTACAGTGTGGCAGGGGAGAGGCCTGAGGTTGAAGTGACCCCCCGGGGAGGCTGCTGCCCTGGGTTACGGTGAAGGATGAGGTGGAGTCATGGGGCTCGTGTTCCTCTAATGACAGTTTACTCAGCATCGTTAAGTGCCGAGATCGAGTCACGTGCGCTCCAGTTCGTGTTTTGTTTCTGTTGTCATTTTTGAGTCAGGCCGAGATAAGATGTTTCCTCCATGGTCACTGATGTCAGTGCCTGAGCAATGTGCCCAGCCTGTTTCCACAGGAGTGGGCTGAAGCCTGTCTGTCTTTGACTTTGACAGCAGGGATGAGCCAGAGCTTCCCTCATCTTCCCGTCCTCCGCTGACCTGTGCGGGAGGAGCCCAGTGAGCCAGACGGTCGAGGTCTTTTCTGGGGGGGAGTTTTCTCATCACTCCATGAGCTGCTTTAACTGTTTGGAGGCAGGGTTCAGTGGGTAGCAGCGGCTCTGGTTTTGACACTAGTGTCTAACTTTCATCCAGCTGGCCCGGTCCCCAGAACCTCCGCGAGACGCCTCAGCTCTTTCCTCGAGGTTTTTTTTTAAACTTCAAACACGTTGACTCTTAATTCTTCCTCCGTCTCTCTTTTAAACTGAGAAAAGGGCTAAACTTACAACATGTCACTCTGGCACACATGTCCAGGCCAAGGGTAGTTACAAGTGTAGCGAAACTGCATTGTGTTTGCTTTTCTTGTTAGATTTGTGGCTCAAGGCAGTTGTCTTTAAAGTGCCTTTTTAAAGGAAGAACTATATTTTGAACCCTGAAGAGATTTTTTTCTGTAAAGATGTATTCTCTCTGTCTCCCTCTGAAATATTTTAAAATACAGACATGAGTTTGCGTTACTCCTTTCAGTACCAAAGATTTGAATTTGACCTCGTTTCTTAATTAGTTATGTTTCAAAATCTTAAAATTTTTTTTCAATGTGAAATAAAATTCTCGGTCAGTAAACGAAACTTTAAGGTGTGTTTGACATTGGCTGTTGCTATTGACACACACGCCGAGGAGTTGGCTGTATGGAGAGGAGTCTTTTGTAGCTTACCTGGCAAAGCCGGCCTCTCACAGCCTACGGTGTCAGGTCAGTAACGCAAGTGGGGCGGGGAATTTGTTATCTATTATTCAGCTCGTGCCGGCCCTGGCTTGGATAATCTGTTGCCTGCTAGGCTTCTAGAAGAAAGGCCCCACAGAATGCTTGCCATCTCTTTTACTGCTGGGGCCTGCAGAGCCTTCACTCTGGGTGAGGCAAAGTGAGTTAAAAATACCATAGAGGAGAGTTCCGATACAAGCAGATATTTTGGGGAAGGAGAGGTGTATCAGGATGGATAGGTTAGTGAGGAACTCACCTCTGATTTTCAAAAACCTTTTTCTGAATAGGGATCCCCTTTGTCTCTTTATTGCGGAAGATTTGCTTTTCTTTCCTTTTGTAAAATAACGAACATGCTCATCCTGAAGAAGTTAAAAATTTACTGGGGTTCAAGTAGATTATTTATACCGTTGGCATGTTCCCTTTATGTGGTTAAACGTTAGGTCTTTATTTTTTTAGGTTATGGAAACAAAGGATATGCTTTACATTGTCACCGAATTCGCAAAAAATGGAGAAATGTTTGGTAAGCCACGCTGATTCTTAGTATCTGTTGGAAGGCAATGTCCTGATGGCCCTCCAGCGTTGGGGTCTCCCCAGTGTCCTCTCGTTGTGCCCCAGGCGACGGCCGGGCCTTTGGATCTGGGGCTCCAGCTTCTTTCTGTCCTTCCTCAGATTACTTGACCTCCACCGGGCACCTGAGCGAGAGTGAAGCCCGCAAGAAGTTCTGGCAGATTCTGTCAGCTGTGGAGTACTGCCACAGCCATAACATCGTCCACCGGGACCTCAAGACCGAGAACCTGTTGCTGGATGGCAACATGGACATCAAGCTGGCAGGTGAGGGGCCCAGGAGTGCGCCCAGCAGGAGGGAGGTGCGTGCCGGCGAGGGGCCCCGCGCCGTATTGCACGAGCCTTTGAAACTGCGGCCCTGCCATTTGCACCGCAACTTCATCGCCTGTTTCCTTGTCTCTCAGATTTCGGGTTTGGGAATTTCTATAAGCCAGGAGAGCCTCTGTCCACGTGGTGTGGGAGCCCCCCGTACGCAGCCCCGGAGGTCTTCGAGGGGAAGGAGTACGAAGGCCCCCAGCTGGACATCTGGGTAGGAGCCACTGGTGCGGTGCCTGGGGGGTGCGGGTGCTCAGGGGGCACCGGTGCCGGGGCGCAGGCGCTGACTCAAGTCTGGTCCTCCTCAGAGCCTGGGCGTCGTGCTGTACGTCCTCGTCTGCGGGTCTCTTCCCTTCGACGGGCCTAGCCTGCCGGCCTTGCGGCAGCGGGTGCTGGAGGGCCGGTTCCGCATCCCCTTCTTCATGTCTCGAGGTAGGTGAGTGCCCGGCCTCCTGTGGGCGGGTGCGGTCACCAGCCTGCTGCCCGAGCTGTTGGGTAACCAGGATGAGACTTTGGGGGGAGGAGGAGGAATTTATTTCCTGAAATGCCTGCTTGACCATCTTCTGAGTCTGCCATCGGGCCTGGGAGCCAGTCCCATGTCACTGTGGGTTGTTTACTAGATGCCTGCGAGAGAATCCCAACCCACTGGCTGCTTGTTCTGTGCCCTACTTATAGGGCCAGCTGATGCCTATGCAGGCTGCTGCGAAGCTGGCTGGGGGCCCAGCGACAGCACTCGGGGTGCTGGCCCTGTCCCCTGAGTCTCACCCCTCGCACACTGTGCTTTTCCCTTCCACTTTGGAAGGTGTTGGACAGCTGCTTCCTCACATGCTTGGTCACAGCAGGGTAGGGGAGTCTAGGTGGTGCTTGGTGTGCTGAACATTAGGACCACGTTCCCCAGGGAACCTGATCCCTCGACCCGTGGCCCTCCTTGGCGGCGGGTCTGTGACACCCAGGCCACCGCTCCCGGCCTCAGTGTTCTTTGGGATGGTCACTTGTCTGCTCGCCACGTGCAGGGGAGCCATGTCCCCTGCAGGGACCCAGCTGGGCGGTGGGCACGCGCGTTCAGGAGGCCCTTGCGGGCTCAGTGCGCCTCCCTTGCCCCCCAGACTGCGAGACGCTGATCCGCCGCATGCTGGCAGTGGACCCCACCAAGCGCATCACCATCAGCCAGATCTGGCAGCACAGGTGGATGCAGGCCGACCCCGCCCTGCAGCAGCTGACCTGCCCGGTCTTCTCCTTGCTCGGCTACGCCTCCAGCCTGGGCAGCTATGACGAGCAGGCGCTGGGCATCATGCAGACGCTGGGCGTGGACCGGCAGAGGACCGTGGAGGTGCGCCGCCGGCCTGGCCTGCCGTGGGGAGGGTGTGCCTTCCCGGTCGGGGGGCGCTGAACGGGGGAAGCAGGCGCTCGCCAGCCGGGTTAAAATGGGCGTGCGGCTGATCGCAGGGTGGCTCGCCCGCGGGAAAGGGTCTCCTTGGCCACCCCAGCACAGCGCGGGAGCAGGCTCTTCAGGGGGCTCGCCCGCCGGCCGCGCTCTGACCCCGCTTCTCTGTGCTCAGTCGCTGCAGAACAGCAGCTACAACCACTTCGCTGCCATTTATTACCTCCTCCTGGAGCGGCTGAGGGAGCTGCGGCTCGCCCAGCCGCCGGCCCGCCCCGGCCACGCCTGGCAACAGAGGCCCCGGAGCGCGGACCTCAGCGGATTTGAGGTGAGGGGCAGCGCCCTCGACACCCAGCCCCGTGTCTCTGCCCTGGACTGTGTCCCCAAGTTAGGAGTCCCCTGCTCGGACATGCCTGGGAGGGCACGCGGGCGGAGCCCCCAGGTCACCTACCCCCTGCCATTAGGCACTTGGTGGAGTGTCCCGTGTGAAGCGGGGCAGGGGGGGTGCCAGCCGCTCTGCTGGGGGTCAGGCCCCTGGTGCCACCACTCGGCCGATCCCCCTGGTCACCCCACACAGCGAGGCGCTGGAGGGGGCTACACACGTGTCCTGAGCCCACAGCTGGCGGCTGACACCTGTTCACTCAGAGGGGAGCCAGCCCGGTCTGTTCCGCGATGCTGTGTCGCTGGCAGTCGTCCCTGCCTCTGTCCCTCACGGCCTCTGTCCTCATCTGCTGGCCCCCAGGTGCCTCAGGAAGGCCCCCCCGGTGACGCTTTCCGCTCCGCCCTGCTCTGCGCGCAGCCCCAGACCTTGGGACCGTCCGTCCTGCAGGCTGAGATGGACTGTGACCTCCACGGCTCACTGCAGGTGTGCGCGCACATCGCAGGCGGTGTCCGGGGTGGGCCCGCTTGGTTCCCAGCGGTGGTGACGCCCCGGGCCGGGCCTCACGGAGCGCTGGGGTCACCGGCCTGCGTGTGTCCCCGCAGCCCTTGCTCTTCCCTGTGGACACCGGTTGCCGCGGGGTGTGCCGGCGGCGCTCCGTCTCCCCCAGCAGCCTGCTGGACACGGCCATCAGCGAGGAGGCCAGGCGGGGCCCGGGCCTGGACGAGGAGCAGGACGCACGGGGGCCCCTGCCTGGCAGCACCGGCCGGAGACACACGCTGGCCGAGGTCTCCACCTGCTTCTCCCCGCGCGTCCCTCCATGTAAGCATCCCCGTGGGTCAGGGACACGCCCGGCGGGTGGGCTGTGACGGGCAGCGTCTTCAGGTTTGCCATTCCTGAAGCGCCTGAGGCCACGTGGACCATGCTTAGACCTCGCCGGTGGCCCTTGAGTGGCAGGGACAGCGTGGGGTTTAGCTGCCCTCAGGGGCCAGCAAGGCAGGTCCTCGGCCCAGGCCCCTCTGTGTCCCGGGTCCAAGCGCCACCTGTTGGCTGTAGCCGCGCCCCCAGCCCCGTGGTGCTGGCCGTCGAGGCTCCCTGGACTCTGGGGGCGTCTGGCCGTCGCAGACTTCCTACCCCCAGAGTTGAGGCTAGGGGTGGGGAGGGTACAGCTGTCAGCCCCGTCAGTGGGCCACGGGCCATCTGAGGGCCAGGGAGACGCCACAGCAGGCGCGAAGTTCCGGGGCCAGAGCACCTGGACTTGCTGCGAAGGGTGTCGGGCGTCCCCGGGTGCTCCTGGCCTCAGCAGCGCCTGCTGCTCTGCAGGTATCGTCGTCTCACCCTCCACGGCCAGTCCTTCCGAAGGCACCAACTCCGACAGCTGCCTGACCTCTGCGGGTGACGGCCTGGCTGGGCTCAGCGGACACCTGGTTGCTCAGGGGCTGCTGAACGCCTGCTCCCCGCTCAGACTGGCCTCGCCACTCCTGGGGACCCAGTCCGCCACCCCTGTGCTGCAGGCGCAGGGGGCCCTGGGAGGAGCCGCCCTGCTCCCCGTCAGCTTCCAGGAGGGCCGGAGGGCGTCAGACACCTCTCTCACTCAAGGTGACTTCCCCTTTCGCGCCCACTTCTGCCTTCCCCGGGAGACCCGTGTGCACCCCGGGGGGCATCACTTTGTCCTTAATGGCAGGTGGCATCCCCCTCTTCTAGCTGGTCCTGGTGGAGCAGCCGTGCTCCCTGGGCAGGCCGAAGCTGCTGCCCGGCTACTAGACGCCCTGGCTTCTAGGACGGGCTCACATGGCCTCTAGTAGCTGGTCCTAAAAGCCCAAGAGATGCTTGGATGGCGGGCATCAGCTCCTGGCTTGGAGGAGGATGGTCAGGGAGGCGCCCGCCCCAAAGGCAGCCCGTACTTGGCGGCCGGGCTCTCCTGGCACCTCCCAGGGCTTGTGGGGCCCCAGCCCCCTCCCGAGGCCCCTGCACTGCTCACGCCCTCCTTGCACGAAGGATCCACTGTCTGCCCAGACGTGTGCCTCTTCAGGGCTGGAACTGCTGTCCCAAACCAAACCCCAAAAGAGACTGATGTCCCAGCCCCAGGAGAGGGGCTGTCATGAAGTGATGGGGCGACCAGAAGGCCCCTTGACCCTGTAGGAAGGCGTGCGGGTCCCCTCATCCCACCACGTTCACGCCACTCGGCCCCGCATACTCCTCCCCCCTGTCTGGAAGCCCCAGCAAGCGACGGGCCGTCAGGCCAGTGCTGGTGGACGGGTCCGTATACCTGTTGACTTTGCCTGTCCCCAGGGCTGAAAGCCTTTCGGCAGCAGCTGAGGAAGAACGCAAGGACCAAAGGCTTTCTGGGGCTGAACAAGATCAAGGGGCTGGCTCGCCAGGTGTGCCAGCCCTCCTCCAGCCGGACCTCGAGGGGCGGCCTGAGCGCCTTCCAGCTGCCCGCACAGAGCCCGGGCCTGCACGGCGGCGGGACCGGCGGCCGGGAGGGCAGGAGCCTGCTGGAGGAGGTGTTGCACCAGCAGAGGTAAGACGCCTGCTTGGCACCTGCTGCTGGGGCCCGGGCAGGGCTCGCGTGGCTTGGGATTTTCTGAGTGGCCTTACCCCTGAGCCCCCGCTTCTGGACAAGCGCCGCCCTGCCCAGGCTGGGGGAGATCTGTGCGCCTCCTTCCCAGTAGCTGGGGGGCGGGGGTGGGGAGCATCGGCCCGCAGTTGGGGAGGGAGGGGGCGGCGGGTAAGAATGTCACGTCTGGTTGGCATCTCTGAGCCGCTACGAAAGCAAGACGGGGAATGAAATGCCAGGAATTGCTCAGGGGATGAGTCACGCCCAGAGTGGCGTGTTCCGAGCAGCTCCAGCCCGTACTTCCACGGGGCGGGCCCTCCAGCCCTGGCGGGTGGAAACCCGAGCGTGTGGGAGCCTGGCCGGGTGGCGGGGGCAGCCGCGCGCCGGCCATCGCTGACCTGCCCTCCCTGTCCCTCGGCCTGGACAGGTTACTCCAGTTGCAGCACCACCCGGCGGCCCCCCCCGGCTGCCAGCCGGCCGCGCAGCCCCCCCCAGCCCCGCGGGTCCTCGCCCCCTGCGATGGCCCCCTCCTCGTGTCGGGACTGCAGAAGGAGCTGGGGCTGGGGCCCAGCCTGCTGCTGCCGTCCCCTCTGCTGCAGGCCAGGGGCTCCCCGGTGGCGTCGGCCGCCCAGCTCCTGGATGCCCACCTGCGCATTAGCAGCTCCACGGCCCCCGGCCCTGCCGCCGCGGCCCCCCGGCCACGCTTCGCCACGCTGTCCCCGAGCCTGGAGCCCACGGGGTTGCCCCAGGGGGACTGTGAGATGGAGGACCTGACCTCGGGCCCGCCGGGCGCCTTCGTCTTGGTGCAGTGAGGGGCCCGGCCGGGCTGCGACTTCTCGAAGCAATAATTTCAGAGTATGTGAAGACGTTTCCGGACTCAAAGCCAAGAACTTTTCAGCAGGAAAACAAGCAATACGTTTGGTGTTTTGGCTTTTTAGTTTATTTTTTGTTTGATTTTTTTTTTTCTTTCCCCTTGCACTGAGCAACTGTAACTCCGAGTAGGGACTAGAAACTTTTTGAAGAAAAATAATAATCCAGGGGCCTGTCATTGGGGCGGGTGGACGGGAAGCGGGAGGAGCTGGCAGCGCTGTGGTCGGGGTCCCGGGGCGGGGGTCGCCGATTGCCCCCAGGAAACCGTGGTGTGAGCCGTGCGTCCCCATTGCGTGTGGGTGCGCGTGCATGTGTTAGTGGGTTTTTTTAGTTCACAATTCTCCACTTCCTGGAACACTTACGCTTCACTTGAAAACTGTGAACTTTCTGCTTTACGTATCAGTTCTTGAAAAGCTCTAACGTCCAGCCCGAGAGAAGATAATCTATAAATTCTTGGAATTCTCTCCCCTGAAATCAGAGCCCAGAGGATAGTTTTTCTTATTTTAGAGGAGACGTTTTATAAACTGCTCGGGAGCTGGTTTTCCAGGATTCTTCGGAGGGGCTGCAAAGAGGAACCTGGGTGGGGTGGGGTGACCGCGAGGTGGGGGCTGTCCGCCCCCTGCCCCGGTCACTTGGCCTGGAGCCCCAGGGCACCTCCGAGGGAGCTGGGGAAGTCTCTTCCTCCTGCACCTCTTATTTCCGCTGCTAATTAAGTTTTTATGCATTTCATTATCAGGGTCCAAAAAGAACAACTGACTTGGGGTGGAGGGGGGATCGTGCAATATGGCGATTCTGTGATGCTGGGACGGACAGGGTTGGGCCGCTTGCGGTCGGGGGACGGCCCACCTTGTCCAGGCCCTGCGCTTGGTGGGCCTTCGTTTTAGGAAAATGAAGTGAGGGGTCAGGTCAGTGCTGTTCAAGCTTTGTTCTTTTTTTAAAGCGAATACTGTACATGTACATACATAGGAGACAAACATACACTACTTATTTTTTATACTTTTTACTACGTTTTTTGTGTTCCTGGTTTGAACTTCCCTCTCTGGTAACGTAACAAAGCTCTGGCACCAGGTCCGTGTGGAGGCGGGGCCAGCAGGAAGCAGACCAGGCGCACGCTCACCTGGCAGGTGAACTCAGGTGGTGGCTTGGTCCGTCAGAGGCTGCTGGACTGAGCAGGAGGACCGTCCCTCCCCATCCCCGTGGCCAGTCAGCGCCGTCCCTTTACCAGCGCAGGTGCCTTTAGCTCGTGTCGGCTCTCACAGCCTGCAGTGTTAGGCCCAGGTGATGCCGAACCAGGAAGGTGGCACGTGTAGAAGCCAAAGATTGCCGGGTCCCCAGAGGCCGGGGAGGCGGCCCGGGTCTGTGCGTGTGGCTAGCTCCCGCCGGCCCCGCCGCCGCTGCTCTGTAGCTGTGTCCAGGAGTGGGACAAAGCACTGTCCTTGCACCTGGCTGCCAAGCAGTCACCAAAGCCTCCCGTGACTGGGAAGGCTTGGGCCAGGAGAGCGCCGGAGGCCCCGGGGCACCAGCCTGGGCCTCCACCTTCTGGAGGCACCGTCGACTCCCCCGAGGCCGCTTCCCTCCTTAACGCACCTGTTCTAACGCCACTGATCAAAGGCCTCAGAACCATGACAAGCACTTTACTCTCAGCGGTTTCCTCCCGTCACCGTCAGACGTGTGTCGTGTTGTGTCCAGTGTTTGCGACGCGTGTGCTGTGGGTTTCTCAGCAGCGCTGTCCCGCGGACTGGATGCGGCAGCCTGTCCCAAGGCACCACGCCATCCGATGAAGATGTACATAGTTTGGGTTTTTTACCATAATGGAATTAATTATTTTATTTCTTATGTTCACATGAGAAATGTATGCCAAATGATTAGTGGATGTATGTTTTTTAATTTAATATTTAAATAAAACATTTGGGGAAGAAACCTTGACTCCTTCCCCGGCTTCTTCTCTGTGGGGGGCTCCTTCCTTCCGAGCCACTTCCTCCAGGTTCGATGAGTTTCAGGTCTTGGAGAAGAGGGCCAAGCAGTGCCAGCTCCCGCGCTCAGCCGAGCTGCTGGCCCAAGCCCTGACCCGCTAGGAGGGACGGGCGCTCCGTGGCCCCGGCTGGGGGGGGGGTGCGGGGGCGCGGGAGGCCCGCTGGCGCTCAGACCCCTTCCCAGGTGGCAGCTCTGCTAATCGCTGGATGTCTTGACACCCAGGTGTGTTTTCAGCTGGTTCCTCCCCTCCCAGGGCACCATTCACGCTTCACTCTTCACCCATAATGTTCTCTGAATCCACCCAGAAATCAGGGCTTTGGAAGAATCTCACAGCCAACCTAGTTCCTGGTCTTTTCAAGTTGGCATCACCACCTTCTAGCAATAGGGCAGATGGGGCTGCCAGGAGACCAAAGGGTTCTCTTCATTTTGATGCCTGGCAAATCTTTTTTGATTAAAAAATTCTTGAACCCTTTCATACGCATTCGGATGGTCGTTATCAAAAAAACAAAAGTGTTTGCAAGGAAGCAGAAGTTGGACCCCTTGTGCATTGCTTGTGGGCAAGTACAATGGTGCAGCTGCCGTGGAAACCAGTATTGCAGGTCCTTAGATAGTTAACTGAGGGCCATATCATCTAGCAATCCCAGTACTGGGCATAGACCCAAAAGAACTGAAAGTAGGGTCTCAAACAGATATCTGTACACCCACGTTCATGGCAGCATGTTCACAGTGGCCAAAATGTCGAAGCAGCCCAGTATCCACCAGTGGATGGATGGATAAATAGAATGTGGTCCATCCACACAATGGAATCGTGTTCAGCCTTAAAAAGGAAGGACATTCCGACACCTGCTACAATACGGATGAACCTCGAGGGTGTTATGCTCAGTGACATAAGCCAGTTACAAAAGGACAAATATTGTACGATCCGCTTACGTGAGGTCCCTGGAGGAGCCAGATTCATAGGGACAGACAGCAGGACGGTGGGGGCCAGGGGCTGGCGGGGGGGGGGACGGGAGGGAGTGTTTCATGGGGACAGAGTTTCAGTCTGGGGAAGAGGGAAAGTTCTAGAGACAGATGGTGGTTACACAACAGATGGTTACACAACGTGAATGTACCCAAGGCCACCGAAATGTACACTTAAAAATGGTTAAGATTGTAAATTTTACGTGTGTTTAACCCAAATGAAAAGAAGAAAGATTCTTTCAGGGGGACAGGTTGAGAGGTGGACAGCAGCCTCCTCGTGGAGAGTAGGGGCTCCAGGGGCCAGGAGTGGGCAAGCGAGTGAGACGGCCGTAGGGTTAGATCCACGGGGAATCCCGTGGAAGCTCAGAGTCTGTTTCCACACATTCTGGGAATAACGGTGCATGTTGCTTAAATGCCGAGCCCTTCCGACAGTGCACAGGGACTGAGCGGCGGGGGTCCTCACGGCCGTGGAAAGGAGTCCCCCCAGCAAAAGGCTCCCTGTTTTCTGGGGAGTCTCAGCAGTTTGGGGGCTTGCTGAAGAAGAGTTTTAGCACCTTAGATCAGGAGCTAGGTTCACAGTGACTGAGCCGCGAGGCCGGCTTCCGGCAGGAGGGCGGGTCAGACGTGCCCCCAGGAGAGCTCAGCGACCCCAAGCGGACCCCCGTGCTCGGGCCTCCCTGGGGCGTGGCCCACGGAGCTGGCTCTGCGCCCTGGCACCTCTGTCCCCCCACCTAGGAGGGGGCCGGCTCGGCCACTGAACTCAGGCCCTGTGGCTTGCTGTCGAGAAGACTTAAAGGGAAATCCAGAAAATCCAGTTTACTGTTTGGGACGGAGAGTCTTATAAACCAGGAAGAACTCAAGCAAAATGCGTCTGGACCTCTTGACATATTTGGCTTTTGTGTTTTCGCCGTATTAATAACTTGACATGCCCGTGTCTTGGCTCCCAACCAGACGCTCAGCTCCTGGTGGGGACCTCATATCTCCTCCGACTCCCACTCCCACGGTCCCGAGCACAGGCGGGCTCGCGTGGCCCCTCGGCAAAGAGCCGGCACTGAGTGAGCCCCTGTTCTCGAGCTGGCTTGCTTCCTCCGAACGATGGTGTGGCCTGCCGTTATTATTATTGGTGATGGTGGTGGTATTGTTCTCGTTACGTAACACTTCCTAGAATTCCCAGGTTGGAGATGAGCCCGGAGCAGGGAGCCTCATGTAGACCCACAGGATATCGGAACTCTGTCCTGGGCGTACAGATCTGCTCGCGGATACTCTCCCGTCCCCCAGAACAGGAGGCCAGTGGCTGTGGGATTCGGCGAGGCTCACGGTGCGTTAAGGGTCTTCTCAAGGCCCCGCCACCGCGTCTTGCTCTCCCAGCATTTCTGCACCTTGGACGATCCACCTTCTCAGGTGTTTTGCGAGGATTTGATGCTGTGGATGGGTGCGTTCCTGGCGGGGCCGAGCCAGGCTCTGGCACGTCCCTTAGCACGCGACTGCACATCTGCGTGGGGGCAGGACTCTGGTCGGCTTTCTCGTGTTCAGGGCATCACGCCTCGCGATGCCCCTTAGGGGGGTGTGACCACTAAACACCCCGGGAACCACTTAGCACAGCTCCAGGCACACCGGGAGCGCCCAGGAACACAGCAGTGCCCCGCAGGGTCCCTGCAGGGTCGCCGCAGCCAGAGGGCACGTGTCCACCAGGGAGGAAGGGCCAGGGGGCCAGGGGGCCCAGGCTTGGCCCCCTTTCATCCCCACGCTGGTGTTGAAAATACTGAATCCTCCCGCAGAGGTAGGAAGCCTCTCCCTGAAGGCGCCGGCTGCCGTGGTCGGTGTGACTCTTGCTGCCCAGAGCTGGGGGCGCCCTCCCAGCTGGGCCACGGGACAGTGTGTGCCAGAGCCTGCCCTGCTTTGGGAGGAAGCCTTTCTGGGCACCTCGGAGTGAGAGCTGCTTCTATAGGGGAGGAGGGGGCACGGACGGCAGGGACGGCAGGGTCAGAGGGGTCGGAGAGTGAGGGAGGTTCCCGGCTGGGGTGCCGGGGCTCATCTCTCCCCGAGGCGGGGACTGAACCTGACCTAGGAGGAACTGGCTCGCTTGGGGGTGGAAGGAAAAGTGTTGGCCCATTAGTTTTCCTTCCAGAATAACAGTGGGGAGTTTCGGATGCGCACGGTGGGGGGGGGGCACCTCCAACCTGCGGCACGACCTTTGACCTTGAGAGGGCATCCTGAAGAGGGTATCCAGGGTGGAGATGTCTTAGTGGGCCCACCTGAGGTTTTCCAGGTCTGGCTCTGTGGGCTGCTGTCTACAGTGAGAGGAGGGCGGAAACCAGAGGGGCCTGGAATCTGAGCTGATTACTGTGAGGCTGGGAGGGCAGTGGAGGGGGAGGGGGAGGGGTGGGGAGGGGGAGAGGTGGGGGGGAGGGGTGGGGAGGGGGAGGGGGAGAGGTGGGGGAGGGGTGGGGAGGGGGAGGGGGAGGGGTGGGGAGGGGGAGAGGTGGGATGGGGGAGGGGTGGGGAGAAAAAGAGTGAGCATGTTCAATCCCTCCCCTCAGGGGAACTCCCGGGCCTCGGTCTGACTCACTCTTTAATTATCATCATTTCATTTATTTGAAGGTGATTTCTGTAAAAAATAGACACATCACTCAGGAGGCTCTGGGGACAGCTTTACCTCCGTTGTCTTTGAAGAGCCGTGTGCTGGGATGAGGCCCACGAGCTCCAGGCCAGCCGCACTTCCCCAGCAGGTTTGGGGGGTTTGGGGTTCAATCGGAGGAGAAGGTACCTTTCCTCCTTCACCGAGTGTGTCCACCTCCAGCAGCAAAGGGTTATGTGAAAAGCCCAGGGCTCCCGGTGCCACTGGATTGAGGTTTGAAGACGGCGAGGAGAACAGGGGCTGCAAACCCCCAGAAACAAGGTGCCCCCAGAGCCAGTCAGCTGTGACTGACACACAGTGAAACGCCCCCGTCGTGTAGTCAACGAGCTTCCACAAGGCACAGACGGTGTGACGGCCACCAAAATCAGTACACATGTTCTCATCACCTGGAGAGCCCCCGGGCCCTCTCCTGGGTCCAGCTCTCATCTCTGTGGGTGAGTCTGCAGTTCGTAGAATTTCCCACGAGTGGGTCACAGGGTGTGTGTTCTCCATTTGGGTGCTTTCAGTTGACAGAATTACCTGCAGACCCGCCCAGGTGTTGTGGGCATCACTAGTTCAGCTCTTTCACTGCCAGGTAGAGTTCCACAGTGGGGATGGGCCAGAGGAGAGTGTGTTTCTCCACTCACCGGTCGATGGACACTCGGGTCGCTCCCAGTTTGGGGCTGTTACACATGGTGCTGCAAATGATGAGTGTTTGTGTGTGAGTCTTTGTGGGGAGAGGTTTTGTTTCTCTTGGGTAACAGGTAGAAGCGATGGCTGTATGTATTGTATGATAGCCATTAGCTTTATAAGAAGCAGTCAGACTGTCACCCAAAGTGACTGCGCCAGTTTACATTCCCACCCAGAATTTATGGGTGCTCGGCATCCTTGCCAGCACTTGGTAGCGTCAATCTTTAAAACTTTAGCCATTCTAATAGGTCGGCTATTCTGATTTCATTTTGCATTTTCCTGATGACTGGGGATGTTCAACAACTTTTTACGTGCTTATCGGCTGTCCTATTTTTCAAGTGTATTTAAGTCTGCCAATTTTTAAATGGGTTGTTTGAATTCTTCTCATTAAGTTGTGGGAGTTGTTTATATATTCTGCATATCAGTTTCTGTCACATGTGTGTATAGATGTATATGTGTATGTACATATACACACAAATACACACATACATGTGTATCTACACATATGCATATGTGTATATGTATGTACACACACACTCACACAGAGAATATTTCTCCCATCTGTGGCTTGCCTTTCATTTGAAGAGTGGAGTTGAAGGTTTTAATTTTTATGAAGTCCGACTTATGTTATCTTTTATGGTCAGTGCTTTTTGTGTCCTAAGAAAGCTCTGTCTGCCCCAAAGTTAAGAAGATGTCCTTGCTCCCTTCTAGACGTTTTATACTTTCAACGTTTCTGTCCACATCTACAATCCACTTTGAGACGATTTTTGCCTATGTTTTGGGATGGCAGTCGAAGTGTATTTTTTCTCTATGGATATCCAATTTTTCCAGCACCATTTATTGAAAAGACTCTACTTTGCCCCATTGAATTAATTGGTCACATTTGTCATAAATTTAAGAACCTACTTCTGGACTCTGTTCCATTGATCTACATGTATATCTGATGGCAGTACCATGCTGCCTTGATTATTTTTATTATTACGGCTTGACACTTGATAAAATTAGGTAATGTAAGTCTTCTAATTTTGTTCTTCTTTCTCTAAATTACTTTTGCTTTTCTAGGTCCTTTGCATTTCCGTATAAATTTTAGAATCAGCTTGTCAAGTTCTATAAATTGTATCAAATCTATTTATTTGTGTAGAATTGGCATTATTTCTTCCTTAAATGTTTGCTGGAATTCATCAGTGAAGGCATTTGGGGCTGGAGTTGCTTTGTGGGAAAGTTTTAAATTACAAGTTCAATTTCATTTATAGGTTTAGAACTAGTCAGGTTTTCTGTTTCATCTTTGAGTGAGCTTTGGGAGTTTATGTCTTTCAAGGCTTTGTCCATTTCAAATGAGTTGTTGGCTTTATTTCTCTTCCTTTAAGTTACGTTAAGTTAGTATCCTTTTATTGTCTGTAGGCTCTTCAGCAATGCCTTCCATTTCATCGAGACTTGTTTTGTGGCCCAGAGTGTGGTTTATCTTGGTGAATGCTCCAGGTGCTCTTGAGAAGGGCATGAGTCCTGCTCTTGTTGGTGGAGTGTATTGTAAATGTCAGTTGGGTCAAGGTGGGCGATGCTGCTGTTGAATTCTCCTCCATTCTACTGATTTTCTGTCTTCTTTTCTATTCACACTAAGAGAGGAGTGTTGAGATCACATGGATTATAGTGTGGATTTGTCTCTTTTTTCTGTTCTTTCAGTTTTACAATAATGTGTTGTGAAGCTCTCTCTTACCCGGTACCTGCATTTCAGGATTGTTGTGTCTTGATGAATTGACCCTTTTGTCATTATGAGCTGTCCCCCATTATCTTGTTAATCTTCCTTGTTCTGAGGTCTACTTCCATATGGAGATTCTAGCTTTCTTGGGTTTGTGGTTGCATGGTACATCTTTTACCATTTTTACACTTTTAGCCCACTTTTAAAGTGGGTTTCCTGTAGACAGCATGTAGTTGGGTCCTGGATTTTTATCTAGCCCGAGCGTCTCTGCTTTTTAATCATTGTGTTTGGCTCATTTAACATTTACTGTAACTAGTGACTCTGGTGTGTCTGCCTGCCACCCACTGTTCCCTCCAGTCTGTCTCCTCTCTTCTTCGCTCCTTGCCATGACCTCTTCAGACGTCTTCTGCATCGACTACATTTTTTAATACATATATATATATTTAAATTTAATTAATTAATTTATTTATTTTTGGCTGCGTTGGGTCTTCATTGCTACACGTGAACTTTCTCTAGTTGCAGCGAGCGGGGTTACAGTGCACTGGCTTTTCACTACAGTGGCTTCTCTTGTTGCGGAGCATAGGCTCTAGGCACGCGGGCTTCAGTAGTTGTGGCATGCAGGCTTCAGTAGTTGTGGCTCGCAGGCTCTAGAGCGCAGGCTCAGTAGTTGTGGCGCACGGGCTTAGTTGCTCCGTGGCATGTGGGATCTTCCCGGACCAGGGCTCGAACCCGTGTCCCCTGCATTGGCAGGCGGATTCTTAACCACTGCGCCAGGGAAGTCCTGCGACTGCATTTTAATCACACCGTCTGTCTCCACGTGGGGAGGGGTGTGGTCTGCCTCCCGTTGGTCAGACTGTGGACACACAGCCACACCACCACTTTTATCATGTTTTGTACAACAGTGTTCTTGTAAGATTTCTTCTTATGGTAACAGCAACAATAGGGACAAAAGATCGGCCACCACGTGCAAACACGAGGCTTCAC
The DNA here is from genome assembly GCF_964341445.2 of Mesoplodon mirus. Classification (NCBI taxonomy): domain Eukaryota; kingdom Metazoa; phylum Chordata; class Mammalia; order Artiodactyla; family Ziphiidae; genus Mesoplodon; species Mesoplodon mirus. The sequence goes on along the minus strand of NC_138982.1, from coordinate 144,753,160 downwards.
TGCTGGATGCGGAGATAAAGACTTAGCTGGGACCAGTGGATCTATCTTTCCACGAGCTCCAAGCACGGTTCCACCTGTTGGACTTGACCTGCGCACGCAGGCCTGCAGTGGGTGGCGGCGCCGACTCCCCCGCTAAGCTGGGCTGCAGCCCTCCGTTCCCTTCTTCCCTGTGCCCTGGCTGCCCGAGGAGCAGGGAGGGCAGGCACGGATGACGCCGCACAGGGACTCCGGGTGATGTGAGCTGCTGCTGTTTATCACCGTGGAGCTTCTCCCTGACCTTCGCAGGCACTGCCAACTGTCAGCTCCTATGGGTGGGGAAGGAGGGACCTTAGGGGTGGGGCTGGTGGTTGTGCTGGGGGCCAGCTGAGCCTGGCTCCCAGCCTGGTCCTCGGAGGGTCCTGCTGTCCATCTCCTTTCACTGGACAATCAGAAGACCCTGAAGAACAAGTGGGAAAAAGAGGGGGAGGGGCTGTCCAAACGGGCACAGAGGCCACCTCCCCCATGTGGGGGTCACCCTCAGCCTCGGGGGTGAGGAGCCCCCCCGGGCACACGGGGCCAGCCAGGTTCTCGAGCCTGTCCCGCCCATGGACCCCCAGCAGTGAGCCTGCCCAGAGACTCAGATTCCCAGGGGGACTCTCTGGGCGACGGTCGAAGCTCTCCACATCAGTGGTAGATGGGTCGCGGGGTAAGGGCCCAGCTGGAAGGGTCTGGAGCCCTGCTGGCCACCACGCTGGAACCCCTGCCCCATGCCTGGCGCCCCCGACGGCTCTGTCCACCCTGTCCCGCGCCCAGAGCTGCAGGTAGACTGTGCGGTGGATTCCGGGCCGGTGCATTGAAGACATTTAATGGGTGAGTTTCCTCTCCATATGGGGTATAATTAATTTTCCTGAAATAGGCATGACAGCCCGATAATCTTCACCTGTCTGAGTCAGGCGGTGATTATCACCTCTCATGGGTACGGCGTGCTGTCGGCCACCGGGAATTCAAAGAGCCTGCGGCTCGCAGCCAGCCATGCCGCAGAGGTGCAGGGAGGTTTGGGGTCCGGCCGGTGGTCGGGGACGCGCTGCCCACCACGGCCACCCTGCCCAGAGCCGCGGGGGCCGAGAGGCATGTGGTGGAGAAGCATTTTCCCAAGGAAATGACCCCTCCTCCTACCAAAGACTGCTGTTTCCGCTTGACACACACACTGTGTCATGAGCAGGGGCATCTGTAGATGGACACGCTGTCCTACTGGGGCGGGCAAAGGCAGACGGGAAAACAGAGGGGACAGGACCCAGCCGCCCCTTCCCTGCCGACCTCCTGCCCTCCTCTCGGGAGCTCCGGCTCCTCTCAGCCTGCGTCTCGGGGAGCGGGGAGTGAGATGCCAGCCCGGCACTGCCACTTGCTTCCTGTTGAGGGGGGTCAAGTGTGCCTGGGCTGTGGATCCGAAGCTTGGACCTGAGCAGGGGACACAGGGCGCCCCTTTCTCCTGGATCAAACGACACTGTCCCCTCCCTGAGTTGCTGCTGGGTGAACAGAGCAGGCTGCCTGTGAGGCCCGGTTTTATCAGGAAAATGGCTCCCCCGAGCTTGCGGAACTCGGGGCAGGCTTGCTTCCAGGGCCCGAGGGGGCCGCCAGCAGGGCAGACCCAGGACAGGCTCAGGCCGGGCGAGGGCCACTGGGTAGGGTGGGGAGTGCCGGCCGGCCCAGGAGATGGAAGAGCCTGGCACAGGGTCTGCCCCGCCGCAGCTACGGAAGGGGTCAGCACCGCGGCCAGTGGCTAGAGCAGGGCTGCTGTGGGGCTTGTGAGCAGGGGGCTGCAGAGGGGCTCCCCCGGCACACGCCCCACCTGTCCTGGCTACAGAGCCTCATCCCGCCTCTCGGCACGGGGGCCCAGGTTGCTGGGGGTGCTCTTCTTGGTCTGCTCGGGCCGGTGGGGACCCCAGCAGACGTGTTGGGGTGGCCTGGGGATGGCAAGGGCAGGGCGGCCTCCTGGTGGGGAGGCGGACAGAGGGACGCCGCGGGCGGGAGGCACGCACCCTGCTGTCCCCCTAGCCTCGCTCCAGGGCTGCTGCCTACAGCCAGACTTGTGGGCCCCGACGTCGGCCCTGAGTCCTGTCCCCTCTGGGGCAGCTGGTACCTCTCCCTCCATGAAGTTAAGAAGGACGCCGAGTCCCCGAACTCCCCGCTGCCCCTGGGTGCCCCAGGCCCCCTCTGAGCCCCGCCTCCCAAGCCTGGATCTGCTGCTGCCCTGGGTGAGGGCCGGTCCTGGGTGGGGGGCCGGTGGGAAAAAGGGAAATGAAAGCACAGAAGGAAGTGGGTGGCCCCAGGCGGCCGAGCCAGTGCAGGACAGAAAGTCACAAGGTGGTGAGGCAGGCAGCGAGCGCTGGGTTGGTCTTGGTTCTAGAACCTCAGGGGCCCCAAGGGAGGAGCACTGGGCCCCCTGCCCACTTGCAGGCAGAACCCCGGACACGCGTGGCAACTGTCGGGGCAGCACCCTCTAATCACCCGCCTCCGCTGCCCTCGGCTTCCAGGCTCCCCCTTTGGGGTAGGGCCCCTCCAGAGCAGCAAGTGAAGGCCTGCGGGGTAGCAGTGCTGCCCGGGGGAGCCAGGCTTACATCCCACTCCTGTTCCCACAGTTCACAGGGGGTGGGACTCGGGCACAGGTGGCAGAAGTGTGACGCAGCACTGTGGCCCTGGTGCCCCAGGGACCCTGTCTGCTCTCAGGGACACAGTGATCCCTCCATAAGGAAGAGTCTTCCCCGAGCTCAGGACGGCTGGAGACACCTCTCCAGAGGTGGCCGGGGTGTGGACCCGTGTCCACAGGCCAGGGGACAGCAGGAGAGGCCCCCAGAAAGGGCTGCGGGGAGCCGGCAGGAAACTGAGGCCAGAGGAGGGGCTGAAGCAGGGCCACCACAGCCGGGATCCTCAGGGGTGGCATCCCCACCTGTGGGTGACAAGCCCAGTGCCGGGGACGCTCAGCGGGCTCTGCAGCCCCGCGGCGAGCAGGGCGCAGGACCCCGAGCAGGGCTGCTGTGCCGGCGGCCACTCACGGTCACTCGCCTTTATGGCCACTCGTGTCCCAGGGCTCGGCTGCAGAAAGCGGAAGAGAGGGCTCTGGGCTGCGCCTGCGCCCCTGGGGCTCCCACCACTTCTCCTGGCCCCCCCGAGTCCTCCCGCTTCACCTTGAGTGGGAGGCACACGCCCAGCCACCTTTTCTGAGAAGGCTGGGGCACAGGATGGGCTGGCAGAGGCTTTGGAGGATCTAACCCGAGCAGGCCGCTCTGTTAGGTGTGCATTTGCACACCGTGGCTCTCACGTGCACGGACCTGGGCGCACGCAGGCACAGAAACCGTGCTCCTACTTGTTCTGACTTGGTCACCAAAACAGGCTCGAAAGCAAATGTTTGGACCCCGTGCTGCCGAGGAGGAAGCTGGGGTTTGGGAGTTTCAGTGACTCAGACACAGGCCAGCTCACCAGCTGCTGTGGCCGGTGTGACTCCAGGTCAGGCGCCCGGGAGTCCGGGGACAGTGCTGTTGGCCATGCGGTCTGGGTGGGCGAGGTCCTGGCAGGAGAAGGGCGTCTCATGTTGGTCAGCATGACCGCGGGAGGAGAGGTGGCCTCGGGGGGAGAAGTCCCCACAGGGGAGAGGCAACCACAGGAGAGGTGGCCTTGGAGATAGGAGACCACAGGGGAGGGGTGACTGTCAGAGGAGAAGGACCCAGGAGGAGCAGCGCCCACCCTGCAGAGCGGGACGAGGGAGCAGACCCCCTGGGAAAAGGGCACGGGGAGGCCATGGTCAGCAGGCCTGTGCCTCTGGCCCCGTGGGCTGGCGTGGGGCTGCCCGGCTACCACAGCCCAGAATCCTCAGCGCCTCAGGGACCCTCTGCTGCTGGGCCAGGTGTCCCACCCTCCCCAACCCCGCCCCATGGTCAGGACAGCTCGTGAGACCCCGAGCTGCTGATGTCACCCGTGCCAGCCACCAGCCAGGCAGGGCTGTGCTTGCCTGAGACGAAGGAAATCTCCATGTACAGAAAGCTGCCTGCCTGTGCGTGTGCATGTGTGCGTGTCTCAGTGTGCATGTGTGCATGTGTCCACGTGTGCTCGCAGGTGTGTGTTCCTGAGTCTGAGACCTCTGTTGTTATGGGGAAGATGCAACATGGTCACAAGAGTGCAAAGTGTCTTGGAGGGGCTGGAGGCCGAGCCAGGCGAAGGTCTGTGTCACACGTGGCCGCTGAGGCCAGCGCCACCTTTGCTCCAGAAAACACAAAGCGGGTTTTCCCTTTCCTGGTCCACTGGAACCCTGTGCACCAGGCAGAAGGAAGTGGAAGTTTACTGCAAACTGGGTTCCCTGGAGCCTTAGTTTGTTGTCAAATATTATTATAAAGACCTGCCTCAAAGAAGGCCCTCGTGGGAGGACCTGGGCTGGCGCTTGGCGGCAAGCAGGGCACCCGATGTGCGGAGGGCCAGCTCCGTCCAGTGTGGGGCTCTGAGAATCTCTCCCTTGGCCCGGCAGCTGGGGTTTCGGCCACCCGCGCACGCCTCCCTGTCCTGTGGAGCCGGTCTTGGCCTCGGCGCAGAGCTGAGTCACTTGCCGGGCGTGAGCTCGCCTGATTTTCTGCACACATGTTACTCTAAGTATTGCATAAACATGGGTCCCCTTCAGGGGCATTTCATCCTTGACTTGGAAACTTAGGTGACACTCTCTGTGCTTATTTTGGGGAGTAGACTCAGAGCCAAATGCAGAGACCCAGCAGCCTTGGCCCTGAATTCCCTTGGACAAGATCCTTCTGGAAGTCAGAGGCGGTGGCCCCTTGGTCCCTGAGGCTCTGCTTGCTGGGAGGCCCCTCCCCGGGTCCCTGTCTTGGGACCTGGAAGAGTGGTCTCAGCACCCTGGGGCTGCTGTGGTGGAGGTGCCCCCCTTCCCCTTGGCCCCAGCTCAGCGAAGGCCCCAACCCAACCCACTCAGGAGGTCTGGAAGCCTCCAGAACAGCTCCTGCAGGAGCTCCCTCCCGGCCTTCTCGCCTGAGGTCGAACCCAAGTGGGGATGGGTTGGGGTTGTCAGGGAGGCACCTGGGACAAGTACTTTCGGGGTGATTCATGCAGGCACTAGAGCCCTTGAGAAGCTTCCTTCCTCACTCTGACGGCACTCTGCTCGTGACCTTGGGTCAAGAACATCCAATTGGCTTGTCCAGGCAAGGCCCACTCTGTCACTGCATCCACCCTAAACTGAGGGCCGTGACAAGCTCCTGGCTTGGCCCTGGACGCCGGGAACCCCTCTCAGCCTTCCCGGGGCTCTGAGGCAAGGCCTTCCCCTGTCCCTGGGTGTCCCTGGGTGTCCCTGGTGTGAACCAGCCCCTGGACCCAGGGCAGGGTGGTGGCTCAGGCTTGGAGTCCACATTCCCTATGCTTGGGCTCCCTAGGCGAGTTCTGGCTTGAGATGCAAGGTGGCAGTGCGGGGATGGAGGGTCAGGGGAGGGGGGAGTCAGCCGGCAACACTGCTTGTGAGGCCCAGGACAGAGGGAAAAGGAGGCAGCCGTTGTCCAAAACGACCAAGACAGTCAAGGCAGCAACAGCAGTGCGGCACCAGGTGGGGGGCCTGCGCACCTGTGAGGGTCGCACCTGTGCGGGTCACACCTGTGCGGGTCACACCTGTGAGGGTCACACCTGTGCGGGTCACACCTGTGCGGGTCGCACCTGTGCGGGTCACACCTGTGCGGGTCACACCTGTGAGGGTCGCACCTGTGCGGGTCACACCTGTGCGGGTCGCACCTGTGCGGGTCACACCTGTGCGGGTCGCACCTGTGAGGATCACACCTGTGCGGGTCGCACCTGTGCGGGTCACACCTGTGTGGGTCACACCTGTGAGGGTCGCACCTGTGCGGGTCACACCTGTGAGGGTCGCACCTGTGCGGGTCACACCTGTGCGGGTCACACCTGTGCGGGTCGCACCTGTGCGGGTCACACCTGTGAGGGTCGCACCTGTGCGGGTCACACCTGTGCGGGTCACACCTGTGAGGGTCGCACCTGTGCGGGTCACACCTGTGCGGGTCACACCTGTGCGGGTCGCACCTGTGAGGATCACACCTGTGCGGGTCGCACCTGTGCGGGTCACACCTGTGTGGGTCACACCTGTGAGGGTCGCACCTGTGCGGGTCACACCTGTGAGGGTCGCACCTGTGCGGGTCACACCTGTGCGGGTCACACCTGTGCGGGTCACACCTGTGCGGGTCGCACCTGTGAGGGTCGCACCTGTGCGGGTCACACCTGTGCGGGTCACACCTGTGCGGGTCGCACCTGTGAGGGTCACACCTGTGTGGGTCACACCTGTGAGGGTCGCACCTGTGCGGGTCACACCTGTGCGGGTCACACCTGTGCGGGTCACACCTGTGCGGGTCGCACCTGTGAGGATCACACCTGTGCGGGTCGCACCTGTGCGGGTCACACCTGTGTGGGTCACACCTGTGAGGGTCGCACCTGTGAGGGTCGCACCTGTGCGGGTCACACCTGTGCGGGTCACACCTGTGCGGGTCGCACCTGTGAGGATCACACCTGTGCGGGTCGCACCTGTGCGGGTCGCACCTGTGTGGGTCACACCTGTGAGGGTCACACCTGTGAGGGTCGCACCTGTGAGGGTCGCACCTGTGCGGGTCACACCTGTGCGGGTCGCACCTGTGAGGATCACACCTGTGCGGGTCGCACCTGTGCGGGTCACACCTGTGAGGGTCACACCTGTGCGGGTCGCACCTGTGAGGGTCATACCTGTGCGGGTCACACCTGTGCGGGTCACACCTGTGAGGGTCGCACCTGTGAGGGTCACACCTGTGTGGGTCACACCTGTGAGGGTCGCACCTGTGCGGGTCACACCTGTGCGGGTCACACCTGTGCGGGTCGCACCTGTGAGGATCACACCTGTGCGGGTCGCACCTGTGCGGGTCACACCTGTGTGGGTCACACCTGTGAGGGTCGCACCTGTGCGGGTCACACCTGTGAGGGTCGCACCTGTGCGGGTCACACCTGTGCGGGTCACACCTGTGCGGGTCACACCTGTGCGGGTCGCACCTGTGAGGATCACACCTGTGCGGGTCGCACCTGTGCGGGTCGCACCTGTGCGGGTCACACCTGTGAGGGTCACACCTGTGAGGGTCGCACCTGTGAGGGTCGCACCTGTGCGGGTCACACCTGTGCGGGTCGCACCTGTGAGGATCACACCTGTGCGGGTCGCACCTGTGCGGGTCACACCTGTGCGGGTCGCACCTGTGCGGGTCACACCTGTGCGGGTCACACCTGTGAGGATCGCACCTGTGCGGGTCGCACCTGTGCGGGTCGCACCTGTGAGGGTCACACCTGTGCGGGTCGCACCTGTGAGGGTCGCACCTGTGCGGGTCACACCTGTGCGGGTCGCACCTGTGCGGGTCGCACCTGTGAGGGTCGCACCTGTGCGGGTCGCACCTGTGCGGGTCGCACCTGTGAGGGTCGCACCTGTGCGGGTCGCACCTGTGCGGGTCGCACCTGTGAGGGTCGCACCTGTGCGGGTCGCACCTGTGCGGGTCGCACCTGTGCGGGTCGTGTGGGTCGCACCTGTGAAGCCCACGGGGGCCTGCGGTCGAGGGTTCCCAGCCTGGAAGCTGAGGGTGCTGCCCAAAGACCTTTAATGGGCCCCCTGATTCAAGGTGGTGGAGGGGAGACAGAGAGGTGGAAGGAGAGGGGAGGAGAGATCCATTTGTGGTTAAATTGGGGGAGGCTGGGTGAGGAAGTGTCAGTTCTGCTGGGCGGGATTGAACGGGAGGAATACGGGGGTTCTAGGAAGAGATGCTATGGTCCAGGAATTCAGTCATGCCTCTGGAAGAAAATGCAGGCCAGCAACTTATTTGCAAATTTTGTTTGGTTGCTCTGAGTATATTTAATCGCCTCACTGATCCAGGGTAGAAAGAGGTGGTGCCACCCACAGACTGCCCACCTCTCTTCTTTGCAGCACCGGCCTCCACACCTGCCATTCCGTGCCCATCCTGGCCCTTCACGGACATCTCGAATCGTGTGTAGCCCCTGCCCCCATCCTCTCCGATTTCATGCAGTTCCCGCCCTGGGACGCTCTGCAGGCCTTTGCCTGGGTAGCTGCATGTGTCCTTCAAGATCCAGCCCTGCCCTTTGCCCTGTTTCCACGGTACCTGTGCACATGCCTACCTGAGCGCCTAGTATGTTAACGTGGTGTTCCTGGCCTCTCTGTTTTAGGTAGAACTCTCTTGGTGCAGAATCCCAATTCAAATGAATGTAAGTACAAAGGAAATGTATTAGCTTACATGAACTATATCGCCTGGGAGCCGCTTTAGGCATGGCTGGACCCAGGAGCCCAAATGATGGCTTCAAGCCTCTGCCTATCTCTTCATGTCTCGGTTTTGCTTGTTTTCGGCTGACTTCACTCTGGGTGTCAACTCTTTCCCCGCGGAGTGGAGGTGGCCTTTGGCAATCCCACATTTGCCTCCTACTGAATTAGCAGCCCCGGTGGGAACAGGCTGATTTTTCTCCCGTCACTCTGCAGATAAGTCCCAGATGGGGTTCTTATGATGTGACTTGGGTCACGTGAGCATCCCAGAACCAACCACTGTGGCTAGAAGGTGGGGTATGTGTCTGTCCTTCTATTCAGTAGGGTCAGCCCCATAGAAAAGAGAGACTGGTGCCTGGCAGAGGGGAGGAGACTGGGCAGTGTCCGCACCCCCAGCAGAATGGATGCGTTCCTGGCAGGAGGGCTGTGCATTTCAGGTGCCTCTGTACCCCCGGCCCCTCGCACGATGCCTGGTGGCATATGGGTGGGTACAACCTTTAGTGACTGGCCGCTCCTGCCCATAGGGGCTGTATGGCCAGAGCAAGCGGAGCGTGTGGGCTCGGGGGAAGTTGTGGGGAGCCTCTCGGCCTCCAGGTCTTGCCCCAGGCTGAAGCACTGAACTTGGCAGCAGGATTGACTGGTGGAAGGGTGGGTAGGCAGGCTCTCCCTGCCCCTGAGGCCCTTCTCACTGTTACTGTATTGCTGGCCCCCAAATCAGAACCCGTGGCCAGCAAAGGCCCACGAGGTCAGCCCTGCCCCTCCCCTCCCCCAGCTCTAGGGGTGGACACTGCCCATCGCTACCTTGCTTCCTAAGGCTTGTGTACACGTTTGCAAATTGTCCCTTTATTAAACGCTCCTCAAACGTCCCAATTTGATGGTAACATCTACTTCCTGTCAGGCCCACACCTGGAGCCCACCCGCAGCCCCCATAAAGACACAGCCAACGGCCCTCAGAAAGGACTTTCCCAGGCCTTTCCCAGTTGGAGAAATCTGGAAGCAGCTTTCACTTTTCCCTCAGATTTATCCTCAGTAGCATCAGCGACTGGTAAGAACTTTTAATAAAACGCATTCAGATGCCAGTGTTTTGTATGTTCTCCTTACTAGTGGTCAACCTCCGTAAATAATTACTCGCAGGGCAGCGTGTCAGAAAACCCTGCTCAGTTCAGTGGTCACCCGCTCAGCCTCTCCTCTGTGTGTGGGAAACACGGTCTCGGGGGTCCAGGAGCCCCTGGAGAGAGAGGTCTGAGGGCTCCAGGGACGCCCTGGCTGCATTCCCATTGTGTGGAGGTTGGATTCACCCGCCCACACTCTGGGAAATTCCCCGGGAGCAGGGATTTCCTCGCTGCATCCCTGGAATAGTGTTTTCCCTCCGCAGGAAGCCCAGGAAGCCGAGTCTCTTCCTGGCAGGGATTCCCCATCCCAGTCTCAGAGCCCTGAGCTGCCAGCTTGCGCACCTGGGCTGGTCCCCGTGGAATCCGGGGCAGCACCAGCCGGGGGCCCCGGGCGAGCTGGGTCAGGGCTGGAGCCTGCCTTTGTTTAAAGGTTTGAATGCTTTGTTCATCATGAACATTTTGATTTTTAAAAGTGTTCTCCTAAACCCTCCTACACTGTTGGGGGAATGTAAGTTGGTGCAGCCACTATGGAAAACTGTAGGGAAGTTCCTCAGAAAACTAAAAATAAAGTTACCATATGATCCAGCAATCCCACTCCTGGGCATACACCCAGAAAAAACTATAATTCAAAAAGATACATACACCCCAATGTTCATACCAGCACTATTCACAATAGCCAAGACATGGAAAAAACCTAAATGTCCATCGACAGAAGAATGGATAAAGAAGACGTGGTACATATATGCACTGGAATACTACTCAGCCATAAAAAAGAATGAAATAATGCCATTTGCTGCAACATGGATGCAACTAGAGATTATCATACTAAGTGAAGTAAGTCAGAAGGAGAAAGACAAGTACCATATGACATCACTTATATGTGGAATCTAAAATATGACACAAGTGAACCTATCTACAGAACAGAAACAGACTCACAGGCATAGATAACAGACTTGTGGTTGCTAAGGGGGAGGGGGTTGGGGGAGGGATGGAGTGGGAGTTTTGGGTCAGCAGATGCAAACTAGTATATATAGGAGGGATAAACAACAAGGACCTACTGTAGAGCACAGTATCTTATGATAAACCATAATGGGAAAGAATATATATTAAACAAAGAATGTGTATATATATGTATGTATAACTGAATCACTTTGCTGTGCAGCAGAAATTAACACAGCATTGTAAATCAACTATGCTTCAGTTTAAAAAACAAGTGTTGGGGCTTCCCTGGTGGCGCAGTGGTTGGGGGTCCGCCTGCCGATGCAGGGGACACGGGTTCGTGCCCCGGTCCGGGAGGATCCCACATGCCGCGGAGCGGCTGGGCCCGTGGACCATGGCCGCTGAGCCTGCGCATCCGGAGCCTGTGCCCCGCAACGGGAGAGGCCACAACAGTGAGAGGCCCGCTACCGTAAAAAAAAAAAAAAAAAAAGTGTTGCCCTGGAATAGTACCCATCTTGATTAGTGAGTTTGTTTTTGTTTTTTTGGGTTTTTTTTGCAGTAACACGGGTCTCTCACTGCTGTGGCCTCTCCCGTTGCGGAGCACAGGCTCCGGATGCGCAGGCTCAGTGGCCATGGCTCGTGGGCCCAGCCGCTCCACGGCATGTGGGATCCTCCCGGACCGGGGCATGAACCCGTGTCCCCTGCATCAGCAGGCGGACTCTCAACCACTGCACCACCAGGGAAGCCCGATTAGTAAGTTTTTAGCACACCCCCTTAAGGCCTGTCCCGGGCTCTGGTTTCCATGCTTGGGTGATGGGACACACAGGGCTGAGGTGGGCTCTGAGAGCAAGCCCGGGACCAGCGAGAGCCTGGGTCCTCTTGGTCATCTGCATAGGGCTGTCTCCCGCGGAGACTGAACCCCCGAGGGTTTGTTCCCCGCTGGAGCCCTGTGTCAGCGCCTGTAAACAGTATACTTCAGGGGCCTGACCTAGAGGACAGGAGGGCAGCCCACAGGGACACAGAGCAGCCACGACAAGCCTGCTTGTCCCTGATGGCCGCTGCCCTGGGCAGTGATGGCTGGGGGCTTCTGAGGCAGGAAGAGCCTGAGGGCTGGGGTGAGTCCTCCCCGAAGAGGGTCAAGGACCCCAGCACGGCCACAGCGGCACCTCATCCCACCTGGCCCTGCCAAGGGCCTGGACTCCCCTAGAATCAGGGCAGCCCCGTCTGCTTTTGAAGCACCCTCCCTGGCTGTCGGAGATGAAGAGCGCACCTCTGCCCTGTTGTCTGGCGCCCATGTCTCCCTGAGTCACATTCTGAGTGTCAGTATGAACGCTGTGTTTGGAAGCAGGTCCGTGAATGGATCTGATCCCAGGTTTGCAGAGCACAGGCGTCACTTTCTCCCCATTGCACCTGTGTGTTCTCCCCAACCCTGAGTCCTGGGACGGCCTGGGTGGCAGACGGAAAGGAAGCACGCAGGCAGGCAGGTGGTCTCCACGAGGACGCAGCAACAAGCAAGCACCCTGGTACCCGAGGCGGCGGACTGAGCCTGTGGGGTGCCCAGGGAACCACCCCCCCAACACACACACACACATCCCAGCTTTCTGCATGGCTGACCCAGCTCAGGGTTGTCCAGAGACCACCTCTCACCCGGATGGAAGGCAGCCTGCACGTGCGGCCAGGGGCCAGCTGTCAGGGCATCAGGCCGCTGTTCGTCCTAAAGAGCCGGCTCCCAGCCTGCAGTTTCCGCAGCGAGCCTTTCCACTCGGAGAGAGCAGAGTCCAGCTCCAGAAAGCCCCCAGCAGGCCTGGGAGAGGAGGAGGAGGAGGCGTGTCCACTTTGTCTTGTATTATCAGCTTTCTTATGGTTAGAGTTTGTATGGTTTATCTCTCCCTTTTTAAAAAATTTCCATCTATTCATGTCCTGATACTTAAACTGTGTTGCCTGGTAACAGCTTATGATGGAGTCATGATTTTCTTATCCAGTCTGATGAGCTCTGTCTTTTCAGTGGAATGTTTAGTCCATTTACATGTAATGTAATGACTTGTTCGGTTCACGTCTTCGTCTGCTATTGTTTTTCCATTTGTCCCACCTCCTGTTTCATCCTTTCCTCCGACTTTCTGGACTTTTCTGGTGCCCTCTCTTCTTTTCTGAAGATCTGTGTTCACATCTGGGAACACTTTCCTTCAGCCTTAAGAACTTCCTTTGGTCCTGTTTTGTTGTGTAGGTCTACTGGTGATAAATTCTTTCAGTTTCATTTTTCTGAAAATATCTTTGTTTTGCATTCATTTTGTCACTGGGTATGGAATCCTAGGTTAGAAGCTCCCTCCATCAGTACTTTGATGCTGGATTGATTGTCCCTGGGTTCCCTCGTTCCTAATTGTGATTCCTCTGAGGCGATGTGTCATTTTTCTCTAGCTGCTTCCAGGGTTTTCTCTGTATCTTTAGTTTTTAGCAGCTTCACTAGGATGTGTCTCTGTGTGGTTTTCTTTGTCTTTATCCTCCTTGGGGTTATCTAGGCTTCTTAAGTCTGTGGGGTGATATCTTTTACCAATTTTGAAAAATTCTCTTCAAATATTTATTACGTCCCATCCTCACTCTCTTCTCCTTCTGGGACTTCAATTACATGTCTATATGATAGACTGTTTGTTATTATGTCACATGTCTCTAAAAGTCTGTTCTTTTTTCCCTCATTTCTTTTCTCTCTCTGTTTCACTTCGGATAATTTCTATTGACCTGTGTTTACCCAAACTGTATTGTTTGAATTCACATAAATCAAACACATAGATGATGTGATGGCCCTGTGTTCACTCATCTTTCTTGCTTAAGCCCCAGTCTGGGCTTTTCTTTGTCTTACTCTCCTTTCTCCTGCTGTGTGCAGTCTGCTGTGTAACCCATGCAACAAATCCCTCAGTTCATACCCAGAGCTCTCAGCTGTAGGATGCCTAGTGGTTCTCTTTCAGTTTCCACTTCTCTGTTGTAATTCCCCATCTCTTAATTTATTTTATATGTTCCTCCAAATTCTTTAACAATAATAACTTAATATTAATAGCTATTTTAAAGTCCTTGTTCAATAACTCTCACATCTGAGCTGTGTACGACTCAGCTTCTATCTCCAAATTTCTCCTCTTGATGGAGGGTCACATTTTTCTCCTTCTTTTCATGTCACATAATTTTTGATTGTCTTCTGCACATTGTATTTAAAAGAACTGCAGACACTGGAGTAAAGATTACTTTCCCCCAGAGGGGACCCCCTCTTTCCTCTGTTAGAAAAATGAGGGGCTGATCCCTTTGGTTGACTCGGGTGAAGGCCTTCTTTATCCTAAAAACAACAACAAATCAACATCGACCCCAAAACAACAAAGGAACAAAACTCCAGGTCTCCTCTTCTGGTTTCCCGTTTCCTGCTTTTCTCCTCCTCTGAATCTTTCTCTGACTCAAATCCTCGGCCTAATCTTGAGCACAGAGTCTCCGTTCCTGACCCTCTGATCTTCCCCATCAACAGTCCCTTGGTCACCCTTGTGGCTCCAGCCTCTCCTGCCCACGTGCCCATCCCACGCCCCGCTCCGCCCCGCCCCGCTTTCCCAGGCCCCCAGACTCTGTGGATGCCGCCCCTGAATCTTCTCTCTTTTCCCCAGTCACCTAATCTGGGTACCACATGGCCATCTCCAACTCCCCTTTTCTTTTTCCTCATTTATTTCCTCTCTAAAAGTCTGTACGTTATTCTGTCATACTATCTCTCAAATTTGTCCCTTTTTGCCCAATTTTGCTGTTACAACCTGAATCCAGGCACTTATCACCTCAACTCTGGGATGGTGGTGACAAATGATGATGTAGTTTGTTATTGCAGCCACGGAAACCTAATACATGAGGAGGGAAAGAAAGAAAGAAAACTCCCTTCTTCTTCCCCCCCCCCGCCCCCCCCACAGTGTTTTCAAAGCACGGGAGGAAAACCAGCGTGATGGAGTCTTGCTCTCAAGGAAATGGATCGAGCAGGCCAATCTGACTGGCTGTGTCTATACTCATGATTCAGGTCCCCAGAGAGGCAAAGGGAAGGAAAAAGGCCCATCTGAAACAGACAGGAGCTGTGGAACAGGGGTGGACAGGTCTGAATGGAGACCAGGAGAATGGAAGAAAGCATCTTTCAGAGGGTCTCTAGAAACAGGCTCTGGTCCCTGGGCGTCAGGTGGCAGATGGACGGCACTTCCCCGCAATGTGGCCTGAGCGGTCTCACCCCCTCCCTGCAGCTCACATCTCCTCCTCCATGGGGTGGGGAGAAGGGGGTTGACACAAGGAAAACACCCAGCGTGGTCTGCTAAGTGTAAGCCATCAAGCCATCATGGATGCCACCATGGACACCAAACCCTCAATCAGTGGGATAAGCACCAGCCTGGGATACAGTTGGAGAGGCACTTGGTGAAGGCAGTCTGGAAATTCACCCAGAACACAGCTCGGGGGATGGAGAGGACCAGAGAAGTCAGGTCGTGTGGGATTCACTCTCACGCCCACCGAGGAGGCGATACCATAGCCACAGCTCACTGCCTGCCCTGACCTCTGGCTGTATTCCTCTCAGAGCTCCATCACAGTACTTTCCAAGTACCATTGAACACACAGTGTCCCTTAGAAGGCCTGTGGCTACAAACAACAGAATATTTGAGTCAGCATGGTTCAGTTGACAAGCCTGGGGTGAGAGGTTCCAGGGTTGGTTACCTCAGCAGCTCAGCATTGGAGCCATTTCTCAGCAATTCTTCTGGTTTTCCCTACTGATCACAAAACGGCTGCCACAGCTCCAAGTATCACATCCTCACACAACAGAAAGGAAAGAAGAGTTTCTCC
Organism: Mesoplodon mirus; assembly: GCF_964341445.2. Taxonomy (NCBI): domain Eukaryota; kingdom Metazoa; phylum Chordata; class Mammalia; order Artiodactyla; family Ziphiidae; genus Mesoplodon; species Mesoplodon mirus. The sequence goes on along the minus strand of NC_138982.1, from coordinate 144,737,974 downwards.
TTGAGTAGCTCCTTTTATCAGAGAAGGAGACCATTCTCAGACACTGACACCCCCTTATGACTGAGCCAGAACTGAGTTCTGGGCCCACCCCTCCTCCAGTTACTGCCAAGGGGAAGTGGGGTTACCATGGCCGGCCTAGACCTGTCATGCATAAGACTCAGGCTGGGTCCCCTCCCATTGTTTGCACTGGAAATCAGCTAACAAGGAAGAAGGAGGAGGCTGGTGGGGCTCAATTCCCCTGGACCCTGCACACAGCAGGTGCTGCCCCTCGTGCCAGCCTGTCCACCCCAGTGGGCCTCCTGCCACTGTGCTTCTTGGGGCTTGTGAAGCCCTCATCATTGCTGCTGCTGGGGTCCTTACACCAGACAGCACCATCGTGTCCCAGAACATCAAGGTTTAATCCTCGAAGCAAGCCTGGGACAGGGCGGGGGAAGGTCAGCTCACATTTTACAAATGAAGCGCTGGGCTTCCAGGGGGCTCATCGAGGAAGGGGACAGCGCCCTGGTGCCTGGGGACACCTCGGCCCCTCCCCAAGGGTGAGGGCTCTGTCTGGAAGAAGGGCCCTGCCGTCCTGGGATGGGGGCTGAGGCGGGACCGGGCTAGGTGAGGGGCGAGCCCACAGGGCCTGAAGCGGCCAAGGCAAGACCCTGACAGATACCTTCCCCAAGACAAAGGTGGCTGAGAAAATCTGACAGTCTCAGATCCGCCAAAACGAAGAAAATGAATACAACTCAAGATCCGATCGCCCAGAGGGTCAGCCTTGAACATTTGGGTACGTTTTCCGGAAAAGAGAGCTTTTGCATTCATTCACGTCCTGCCCTGGCCCCCCAGCCTGGCAAGGCCCCCAGAGCGGGAGGGGCTGTCGTCACCATAGAAACAGCTCCCTCCTAGGCTGCCTCAGTGCTCCCTGCCCACCCTCACCCCAATACCAGCGCCCCGAGGCCTGGCCTGTGTGTGGGAGGGGTGCCCTGACCGGGGCAGACATGGCCCTGGGAGGCGCCCAAGGAAACTAACTGTCCGAGCGCACGTGGCGGCCAGAGGCCAGGCTCTCTGCTGGGGGTTTGGTGTCCTCAAACCTCTACATCGGCCTCATCAGTTGTCACAGGTCTTGTCCCTTCGTGGAGCCCTGCCAGGTCACCTTATGGTGACCACTTACTTGAGGATGTGGACCAGGTCTGGGGATTCAGGGTGGGTAGGACAGGCCTGGCCTTAGGCTGTGGAGGCCCATGGGGTACAGGGGGAGCTGTGGTGGCACTGTGAGGCCTGCCAGTGCCTCTGGTGGAAGATAACGGAGCTGAGTCTGGTGCGGCAGGCTCAGCAGACTTCCTGGAGGAGGTGACATCGGTGATGTGTCTGGAGGAGCACGCAGTACTTGTCAGGGGAGGAAGGGGAGAGGCGTGTCGGGCAGGGGACGGTGTGCGAGTGAGGGGGGAGGTCCTGGGTGGTGGGAAGACCATGAGCAGAGCTTAGGGAGCTGGGCTGGGGCAGGGAGGGGTGGCCCGGAGCCCTGCTCCCCAGGCCTCAGGTGGACGTGAGGTAGGTGTGCGAAGTGGCTGCAACGTGAGGAAGAGCAATTGTTTTCCAGCTTGTGGGGTAAACAGCTATTTTAAAACTGGCCTTAAACCCCAATAAAGAGATCACTGGAATTATTTCGCTCCCTGTGGGATGCCCGGTAAGAGGGGACGCAGGGCCAGCCTGTCCCCGGGGGCACTTTCTGCTCTTTTTTCTGGACGGCGCTGCCCCTCCGCGTGGCTGGGGCTGTCGCTGTCGGGGCCAGGAGCGAGCCCTCTGGAACCTGTTCCCCTTCTTGGGCGACCATCACCCCCAGACCAGCGGGTCCACAGCTCAACCCGGACTCCATGGGGTTGGTCCACTCAGCGCCTCAGCCCCACCCCGTACCCCAAACAGACTCAGGTCGCCCCCTCCCAGCTGACCTCCTGAAGCAGCCCCCACATGCTCCCGGCTCTCTGTCCATGCTGGGCAGGAGCGGGTCCCCTTCCGCCTGGCCATGCAGCCTGTCTGGCCCGTGGAACTGAGCCGGGTGACACGAGACTCCCTTGGGGGGGGGCGGGCGGCGGCCTTTAAGGGCCCTGCACCCCACCTCCAAGTCTCCCTTGTCTTCCTGCCGTGGTGACCCTGTGTTCCGGGAGTGTCCACCGTGATGGGTGTGTCCCAGGAGCGAGACAGAAATCGGGAGGCCTTAAGCTTCGGAGACCTCGGGGCTGCTTGTTACCTCAGCGTGGCCTTGCCTGTTGTGACTGATGAAGGCCGCTCCCCACCATCCACTGTTGTTCTAGAAGCAGAAGCGCATCCTGGTCCCCCCCACAACCCGGCAAAGTCACGGGGACGGAAGCCCAGGGCTCTCTCCGCCAGGACGCCCGGTCACCTCGCCGCTGATGCCTGGGCTGGCCTCCCTGCCTCTCAATCCCATTAGCCATTAGCCTTCAGGAGGATGCGGGCAGAGTGCTGGGCGCCCTCGGCAGGCCTTCCCTTCCTGCCCTCAGGGACCCCGCCTCGACTCCTCCTTTCCCGGCCCAGACGCTGTCCCCGAGCTGCGTGTGACAGGCCCCCTGGCACAGCCCCACTCAACGCCCGCTCCCATCTCTCCCTGCTCGCCCTGCTGTGCCGTGGGGGGCACTGCTCTCCAGGGGGTGCCTCTCACGCTCTGCGTGGGCGACTGTCACCTTATTCAAGGGAGGCCGGGGAGGGGACCCATCCACTGCCCGCGGACCACGGTCTCCAGATCCAGACACACCTACTATGCACCACCTGCCGACCTGGGCTGGGCTTTCCTTGAAGAGATGGGAGCAAAATCCGCTGTAGCTGAAGAGACCAAGGCCTTTGCCCTCTGGTGGCGGTTTCCCGCTGGCCTGTCCGCACATCCAGGGAGCCCTCCCTTAGCTGCAGGTGCTGTTTCTGGGTGATGCTCCCCGAATGAGGCACAGGCAGGGCCTTGGACAGGGGAAGTGTGGGCCCCGGGCCCTCCCGGGTTGGCATAAAGTTTGCAGAAGGGAGATGCTCCAGGACAATCGGTTAAGATCTCACTCCTCCACTCTGGACCCCTCCCCACCCCAGGCGTGTCCTCTCTGGAGCCTTGTAGGAGGCCCAGGCGTATGGGGGCAGAGTGGGGGCCACGCCTTGCTGGGGTGTAGTGGGATGTCTGTACCGATGGTCTGCGGGGTACACCTCAGTTGTCAGCATTCTACCCCTGGTGTCCCAGCCCCAGTGGCCATGACACACAGGCTGCAGGGTCAGAGGTCAGATCTGGACCCCAGCACGTCCGGCGGTTCTGGGTCCCAGAGGTCTGTGCACGGCACAGGAGAGACAGGGCTTGGGGACACAGCCAGAGCTCGTCTGTGGGACGTTCCTCCAAATCTGACAGCAAAGACAGGACAGGGCACCTCGGCAGAGGTTTTCCTCAATTTTTTTCTTTTTTCTTTTTTTTTTTTTTTTGCGGTACACGGGCCTCTCACTGTTGCGGCCTCTCCCGCTGCGGAGCACAGGCTCCAGACGCGCAGGCTCAGCGGCCATGGCTCACGGGCCCAGTCGCTCCGCGGCATGTGGGATCTTCCCGGACCGGGGCACGAACCCGTGTCCCCTGCATCGGCTGGCGGACTCTCAACCACTGCGCCACCAGGGAAGCCCGAGGTTTTCCTAAAATTGATGATGCTAAAAACACGCTTGACATCATCGGTAAAGAAACTTTTCTATGAGTTAGAAAAAAATTCTGATCAACCATGTGATAGGAGAGCCTGACTTATCTTTTTACTTTCTTTATAGGAAATATTATAATGTCCTTATCACACGAAAAGACAATCACAGGATCCAGCTGAAAATGTAGCAAAAAATCCGTCGATTAACGGATGAAAGTTTGTCCTACTTTTGTCCTCAGGACAGCGTTTAAAATTTGTCCTTTGCTGTGATATTTTTCTCATTCTAAATAGTCACTTCTGCGCCTACATCGCGTGGACATAATTTTGTATTCTTTTTCTTAAAGTTGTGCCTTAAAATGTGTCAGCATCAGGCCCAGAAAACCTGGACCTGCCTCTGCCAGGCCCTGGGTGGTGGGGCGGAGTCAGGGAAGCTTCTGGAAGGATGGAAAGTGGAGTGAGAGGAGAGGGTGCTGGGGAGTCTCCAGGAAGCTGAGCCACGTGGAGGCTTGGGGCACTTCTTCTAGGCTTGGGGGACCCCTCCTGAGCTCTCCCTGGGCCTCTCTCTCCCTGGAGGTCATGAGGGGCAGGGAGGGATGCCCGCCCCTGAGATGGTCTTCGCTGTCTTGAACAGAATGAGAACAAGTCATACAGTCGCTACAGGGATGTTTGCAAAGATTGAAAAATTAAAATAAACACACGGTACTTTGTTAACGAACATACATTTGAATTTTGGGGAAAGATGAAGAACTTCCAGGTGTATGCTTTTTTTTTTTTTTTAAATAGACTTTATTTTTTAGAGAAGTTCTAGGTTCCCAGAAAAACTGGGTGGAGAGTAGAGATTTCCCATTTCCGCTGCCCCTACATACACACAGCCTCCCCACTGTCAGCAGCCCCACCAGAGCGGTGCCCTTGTCACAACCGACGGACCTACACCCTACACGGCCATGTCAGCCTCACCCAGAGTCCTGAGCGTACATCAGGGTTCACTCCTGGTGTTGTGCATTCAGTGGGTTTGGACCGGCATCCACCGCTGAAGGGTCGTACAGAGTAGTTCCTCTGCCCTGAAAATCCTCTGTGCTGCCCCCGTTCATCCCTCCCGTCCCCAACCCCTGTCAATCACTGGGCTTTCCCCGTCTCCATAGTTTAGACTTTATACATGAGGCAGTCGACTTGAGACAATGAAAACGGCCAAGAACAGCAAAAACAGCAACAAAAATCTGAGGAGGGCGTCCTGGGCGGTGGGCGGGGCCTCGGCTGGCGGCTCAGCCCTGGGCCGCGTTTGCTGGAGACCCAGGCAGGGGTCTGGGGGCTATGGGCGGCCCCCGCTGCCCCCAGCACAGCCTTTCACGCACAGGAAACGCAACCAGTCTGCCCTGAACAAGGGCAGTGCCCAGTTCTAGAGTCCCCGAGCGGGGTTCCGGCTGCGTGCCATGACCCGGGAGGGTCCAGACAGCCTTGGGGTCCTCACTCTTCATCAGTGACATCTTGGCCAGTTGCCATGGAGATCCACTGGCGTAGCAGTCCGTCCACCCCCAACCAGGTCAGACCAGGGGCCACCCTGACCCTCGGTGTCCTTCTCGAGACACTATCTGCTCGGTGCCCTCTCCCCCTGCCTCCCCCGCCTCCCCCCGCCGCCCCCCCCCCCCGCCTCCGCCTCCCCTTGGCTGTTACTTGGCCTTCAGAACTGGGGCTGGGCTGGTGGAGGGACTGGCGCCAGACCTGGGAATCCTCCATGGCATGAATTATTCATGGACAGGGAGGACTCCACCAGGCTGCCCCCCAGCCCCCGACTGATCTTCCAGGGGGTTTCCTCAGACTGCCTGGCTCTGGAGCCCGATGCCCTTGAGCAGTTTGCTCATTGTGTCAAGGGGTGGGTGGGCGGGGGCCTGCCCCCCGCAACCCCGCCCAGGTCCGGGCTTCTTCCGGCCAGCAGCTGGGAGCAGGGCCTCCGGGGGCAGGACCTGTCACAGCTCATGGCCCTGAGGTGTGTCCAGCTGTGGGGGGGGCCTCTCGGGGCCACAATCCCAGCGACACTGCCATCACGTGGGTGCCAGGGTGGACCGCCCTGGCCTCACCAGAGGGCCGTCCCGTCCAGGAGGCAGGAGCCCCTGCAGGGCTGAGGGCAGGCGCTTTGTGCCCAGCACGAGCCCGCGAACGCACCGTGCTTTGTGACGGGAGCTTTATTTCCTGCCCGCCTGGCCTGTTGGCGGCAGATCAGCTGTGACCCTTCATCCGGGACCAGGACGAAGTCATCCCGCCCTGGGGCCGTCTCCTCGTAGCCCAGGGGACAGAGCCTGCTGGCGCTGGCGGTGGCCCTTGTGGCTTCCACGTGGGTGGGGGCGTTGTGATCATTTCACCGGCCAAAGCCTCCAGGCGCCCACGCCTGCCACCCACGGACCGGGAAGTCCAGGGCCCCGCAGGGAGGGAGCCAAAGGCCGGCCCCCCTCATCTTCCTGTGCAGGCCCCCCCTCTCTCTTGCACAAGAGAGGAGGGAAGACAAAGCGTGGGGAAGGCAGGCCCTCTGAGGGACTGTCATCTCCCTGCGGCACGGGGCTGGGCCCCCTGCCTTCCCTGGGACCAGGAATTGAGCTGGAGGGTGAAGCCCAGTGAGGGGTCCCCAGCCATGCGCCCCAAGGAGTGTCCTGACCCCCGAGATGCGGTGGGCTCCTCCTTGACCCGAACGCCCAGGTCTTCTGAGCACACTGAGCCCCTCTGTCCAGCTGCGTGACCTGCCTTCGGAGCGGCTGCTGGCTTTCCAGGGTTCCCCTTCCCAGCAGGTCACAGGGATGGCCCCTCAGGCTGGGGAAGCTGACCTGGCCTGAGTCAGCCCCCGATGACCCAGATGCGGGAGGAATGGTGGAGAGGAAAGGGGTCACCGGTTCCTGCGGCTGTGCCTTTGCTGGCTCACCTGTAACCAGCACCCACCCCCCACCCCTGTATTGCCCTCGGGACACAGGAGAGGCCACCAGCCTGCCCTTGCGGACACTTTCTTGGGCACGGCCACTGGAGGAGCCCAGATCCCTCTGAGGTCCCAGGAGGAGAGGACAGTTTTTCCGGACCTGATGTATCACAGGGAACCACTGAGCGCACGGCCCATGCTGCCCCTGCCTGCCTCGGGGGACACACGTTTTGCACCGCTGCTGCCTGATGGGAAATGTTCAGCCAGAGTGAAATGAGGAGGAGCAGGCGGGAAGGAGGTTTGGGTCGGTCATGTCAAGGCCATGTGCATTCCTGGCCCGGCAGCACCGGAAGCAAAGACGCTCTTGGGGGAAACCCTTGTGCCTCTCTCTTGCTGAGCTGGTGGCCTCAGAAACCAGATGATCACATGACTATAGTCGGGAGAGTGGAGGGAAAGGCCCCCCAGGACTGGGGACCAAGAGGCCTGGAATCCAGGAGGTGACTCTAGGAAACAGTGGCAAAGACAGGCCCTTAGGGAAGGTCAACACCATCGTCTGTGCTCAGGGTGACCTCGGAGACCACTTGGTCCGGGGTGGGACCACCTGCTGCCTGTGGTCCAGCATCTCTGTTCCAAGGTCCTCTTGGCCCTCAGGGCCCCAGCTGGACAATAAACTCTAGGGCCGCCCGCCGGGCCACATTCCATCCTGAACGATCCCAAGAGGGTGTCTCCCCTCAGGAGACCTAATGCCCAAAACCCGTCTTCCCACTAAGGACATTAGGAAGAGATTATTCACTTTCCAAAGGACTCTTTTTTTCCCAGAAAAGAACACTTAATTTTCCAGAAGCACTGACAGCTGCTTCCCGGGCGCATTCACTGTGTGATTCGTTTTTTCACACCGAGACGGTGCTTTGGGAGCACGTCCAGTTCAGGGAATGAAGAAGTCGTTGGGGCTGCGGAGAGTGGGCGGCGCTGCGGAGAGTGGGCGGCGGGTGGTGACCTGTGGGGAGACGCAGACGGGCGGCCACGAGGGCCAAGTCAGCAGCGCCTGCTCCCCTGTGGGGCATTTCCTGCCCTGGAAGCCGGGGGTGGGCTGGCCTCAGCCTCCGCAGGCGGCCTGTGTGGCGCTGAGCAGCTGACGCCGTGCGGGAGAGTGAGGATGACGCCACGTGTGACGGAGAGAGGCCGCGTCGTGAAATGTGACACGAGAGGGAAGGAGGGGGTCGTGAGAAAAGATACAGGAGGGCAATCCCCCCTGGACACCGGTCCCTGGGAAAACGAGCAGACCCCTGTGAGCCGTGACTCAGATCCTGCCCTGCATCTCGATTAAGCAGTCGTGGCACTCACAGGGCAGGGGACATCTCGCCCAGAGCCCTCTGTGTCCCTCACCCACTGCGGGGTCCCAGGTGGCAGGGCCGGTCCCCCCACGAAAGGCAAAGGGGTCGTGGACAGGCTGGGATCGGGGGGTGGGGGAATGGGATCCAGCCCTCCTCTGCTCTGCGGGGAGAGGGCAAGAGGGTGGGCCGGGGTCCCTCTCCCGGCCCGGGGTGAGCTGTCTGGCCAGGCCGGGCTTCAAAGCTTCCATGGCCTGTCAGACAAAACCTCAGCGCCTTCTGGCACAGTGATCCTTTTTGTCTTTCCCTCCCCTATCTCACCCTATTCTTGGCTAAAACTTATTTCTATGTGTATTGTCACCCGAGTTCACAGGGGACAAATCCCAGTTATAAACAAAGAGGCTGCAACTCACCAGACGCCTGGGCTGGGCTATGAACTCCGAGGGTCCATGCGGGGACCCCACCCACCCAGGGCCCGCTCTCCTGCATGAAGATTGCTAACGTTCAGGAGGGCCAGGCCCCCCACCATGCCACCCCAAGCGACTGGGCCACAGCCCAAACCACTGCGGCCGAAAACATCCTACAAGGTTTGGGAATGAACAGTAATGAACAATCTGGGCTGCCGGGTGGGCCATGCACGTGTGTGCTGTGTTTGCTTTCACGTAAGAGGTCTCTTTAAACAGACCACGTTATGAAGACAAACGCTAGCTTTTGATCTCTGTAAGGTGGAGGTGGTCAGGGCATCCCAGACAGCAGGTATTTCCATCATGATGGCTGTGGTATTGCTTCTGCTTTTGTTGTGATTTAAAAGGAAATGATATTTCCTTGTCTTTCTGCCCTGGGCATTTGACCCCAATAGTGGAAAGTGTTCATGTATAAAATAGTCAGGTTTGGGGGCAGTCCGAGCTTCCCTTCCACTCTGCCTGGTGTTTCTGCAAAGGACTCAGGTGAGATGTGAGATCTGTGATGACAGTTCCTGGGGGAGGGGCACCCATCAGGAGAGGAAAGGGATTTGAAGCCACATCAGGCAAGTCATTTATACGTCTTGGGCTCTGTTCCCATGTCTGTAAGATGGGGAGGGTAACTGTCATGCCTCGGAAGTATGGGAGGAGATCATGGTTGTTTGAGGGGCTTGTAAACTGTAGGGCACCATGCAAACACAGGGTGTTAATTGTTGCTCTGGTTTGTAATTAAACGAGAGATGGGAATGGGTCTTGGTCCCACCAACACCCCTGTCAGTGGGGGGTAGAGGACGGTCACATAGAGACCACAAGCATCACTGACATCATCAACACCTGGGCCCACTGTGCCACCCGGCTGTGCCCAGTGCCCTGGTGGTGAAGAGCAGTGGGGAGCGGTGGGTCTGGGGACCAGAGGACCACACGTGATGTGCTGGGGCTCCTGAGCCTGGTGGTCAGGAGGGGACGAGGATGGCGGACAGTCACCAAGGGCGCCCCTCTTGGGCCTGGGAGGGTCTGATTTAATCGTCACGGCTAGGGGCTTCCCTGATGGCGCAGTGGCTAAGAATCCACCTGCCAGTGCAGGGGATACGGGTTCGAGCCCTGGTCCGGGAAGATCCCACATGCCGCGGAGCAACTAAGCCCGTGTGCCGCAACTACTGAGCCTGCATTCTAGAGCCCGCGAGCCACAACTACTGAGCCCATGTGCCACAGCTACTGAAGCCCATGTGCCTAGAGCCCATGCTCCACAAGAAGAGAAGCCACTGCAATGAGAAGCCCGCGCACCACAACGAAGAGTAGCCCCCGCTCACCGCAACTAGAGAAAGCCCACGCACAGCAACAAAGATCCAAAGCAGCCAAAAATAAATAAATAAATTTATTTTTTAAAAATTAAAAGAAAAATAGTCGTCACGGCTACTGGGCAGGCAGCACAGCCTCAGGAAACGCCCTTTGGTTTCGTGGATGAGAAGACTGAGGCAGAGACCACTAGGGAAGCCTGTCATCGGTTTTATTTCCTCGGGAAAAGAGTCTAAGGCTTTCGCAAACACCAGCGAGCAGAGGTTTCTTTTCCTCCCTGAGACAGACAGATACTGAAGACGGAGTCCAGAGGACATGGGGCAGCAGAGACCCCTCCACCAGCCAGGGTTTGGTCTCCGCTCCCCACAAAGTCCCTGTGTACGTGGCCATGTGGCTTCCACCTCTGTGGCTCTGACATCCAGACGCCAATATCCTGCTTGGAGCAGTGATCCGTCAGCTCCCGAGAGCCAGGCTGAGCTGCCAGCAGAGCTGCCCTGGGTGAAGCAGTGGGTGCTGTCGGTCTCCCACTCGATCCCCTTGGCTGGGTGGTGGCACCCACCCCCAGCTATGCGCCGCTAGGGGCTCACAGCTGCCGGGACTCTAGAAGGGGGTCCCCCCGAGGGCAGCTCACACTTGGAGACGCCATGGGACAGGGTCCCCCCTGAGGGCAGCTCACACTTGGAGATGCCATGGGACAGGGTCGCCCCTGAGGGCAGCTTACACTTGGAGACCCCATGGGACAGTGTCCCCCCTGAGGGCAGCTCACACTTGGAGATGCCATGGGACAGGGTCGCCCCTGAGGGTAGCTTATACTTGGAGACCCCATGGGACAGGGTGCCCCCCGAGGGCAGCTCACACTTGGAGACACCTTGGGACAGGGTGCCCCCTGAGTGCAGCTCACCCTCAGAGCCCGGTGGGACCAGGTTGGAGCTGTCTCGGCCAATGCCCTAGCTTAGCCACCTTCCTGATCCTGTCACCCTCCCGCCCTCCCTTCCCTCCGTGTCTTAGTCGGCTAGAGCTGCCACCGCAGAACACCACTGAGGGGGCAGCTTAAACGAGACATATATTCTCTCACAATCTAGAGGCCGGAAGTCTGAGATCAAGGTGTGGGCAGGGTGGGTTGCTCTGAGGCCTCTCTCCTTGGCTTGCAGATGGTCTGCCGCTGTGTCCTCACATGGTCTTTTGTCTGTGCTCCCGCGCCCCTGGATACCCCTCTGTGTGTCCTAATCTCCTCTTCTTATAAGGACACCAGTCAGATTGGATTAGGGCCACCCTGCTGGTTTCATTCGAACGGAATCATCTCTGTAAAGACCGTCTGCAAGTCCAATCACATTCTGAGGGTCTGGGGCTTGGGACTCCAACATATGAATTTGGGGGAACTTAATTCACTCCATAAAGCTCAGGATCAGTTCCCCCAATAAATCACCTTCAAAAGAACCCCCGCCTCAGGCTTTGCTTCTGAGGCAGGACCCCCCAGCTCCTGGTTCTCAAAAAAGGGACGGGACATGCCTTGGTGTGAGGTCTGCTCAGAGGTGGCCTCATGGGGACCCTGGCTACAAGCTGCTGGCACTCCTGGGGGACAGGACAGTCTGCAAGTCAGGGAGAGGGGACCTGAGCCCCAGGGCCGGACATTACTCATTCGAGTATTTTAAAATGCAGCTTTGTTCAGAAGCTGCCCCAGTGTGTCCATTTGTTAATTGCAAGTGTAAGATTTTCTCACATAACAATATAAACATAAATAATTTGCTGTTTAATTTGTTTGATAGGCACAGTTCTTATTCCTGGAAACTCAGAGGAACAAAGTAATTATAAATTATAAGAATGAAAACAAATCTTTGCAGACATGACCCCAGTTTCTTCCGTGAGCTGCCTGGGAGCTGCCCACAAGGGTGGGAGCCTTCAGCTGTGTCTAGGCTCAGCCAAGGTCGAAGAGAGCCAGTCTCAAGGTTACTCCCAGCCCCAAAGCCAACTCCACGTGGGACAACAAAAGATTTAATTAACCTCTCTGCTTTTTCCGTCTGGGAAGCAGAGATCAGAACGCTTGCCACTGGAGGCCATGCAGACAGATGCATCTGTTTTTGGAAAACCTCCGTGCCTGGGATGCAAGACATCCATGCTCAGTACTCGGGCTAAGCTAGAGAGGAGACCACTCAGACTCCATCTCTCTCCTTGCACATGGGATTGCTGCTCAGGTGGAAGGACTGGCTGGAAACAATGTATCCAAGTATTAAAGAGCTATGATGACACCAGTTCCCTCTTGTATAGACCCAAGCCCCGAGGCTACCCAAATGTGATGGTTTGTGGACTCATGTGCTGGCCGGTTTTGATGTCTGCCTCTTTGCGGGGGTCCTTATTCTCACAGGCAGCAGGGCGTTAAGTGGGGATCCAGCTTTGGGTGTAAGACCAAGCCATTGCTAATTTCTTTTTTAAAAGAAATACTTGACAATGAAAAACCATATTCGCTTAAAGTGTACAATTTAATAATTTGATATACATATACATGATGAAATAAACACCATAATCAAGCTAATTAACATATCTACCACCTCAGGTAGGCTGGCTGGCTTCCTTCCTTCCTTTCTTCTTTCATTCTTTCTTGTGTGTGGTGTGAACACTTAAGATCTACCCTCTTAGGAAATTTCAAGTATATAAGGAAGTATTGTTGACTATAGTTACATTGCTATGCGTTAGAGCTCCAGAACGTTTTCATCTTTTATAACCAAACATTGTACCCATTTACCAACAGCTCTCCATTTCCCCCTCCCCCCAGCCCCTGGCAATCTCTATTCTATTCTCTGCTTCTATGAGTTCTGCCATTTTAGATTCTAATATAAGTGAGATCATATATAGTATCTGCCTTTTTTTTAAGAGGGAAATTTAATTATATACATATACTTAAATATAATAATATATATTTATAAATAATAAATAAATATTATAAATAATAATAAATAAAATATAAAATAGATAAATAAACAAAATATAAATAAAATATTATAAATAATAAAAATATATTTATAAATATATATAACAATATATTTTATTAAATAAATATATATCACACTTTCTTTATCCATTTATCCTTCAGTGGACATTTAGGTTGTTTCTATATCTTGGCTATTGTGAATAATGCTGCAATGAACACAGGGGTAAAGATCTTTCTTTGAGATCTGACTTCATTTCCTTTCAATATATATACCCAGAAGCGGGATTCCTGGATCATAAAATAGTTCTATTTTTAATTTTTTGAGGAAACTCCGTGCTGTTTTCCATAATGACTAGAACAATTTCCCACCAACCGTGTACAACGGTTCTTTTTTCTCCACCTCTTCACTGACATTTGTTAGCTTTTGTCCTGATAACAGCCATTCTAATGTGAACTGATATCTCATTGTGGTTTTGATGTGCTTTTCCCTGATGATTAGTGACGTGGAGCATCTATTCATGGATCTGTTGGCCATATGTCTGTCTTCTTTGGAGAAATGCCTATTAAGGTCTTTGTTCATTTTTATTTATTTATTTATTTGGTTGTGCCGGCTCCTTAGTAGCGGCATGTAAATTCTTAGTTGCAGCACGCATGTGGGATCTAGTTTCCTGACTGGGGATCGAACCCAGGCTCCCTGCATTGGGAGCGCAGATTCTTAACCACTGAGCCACCAGGGAAATCCTTCTTTGTTCATTTTTAGATCAGGTTGTTTTTTTGCTATTGAGTTGTATGGGTTCCTTCTATATTTTGGATATTAACCCCTTACCAGATATATAGTTTGCAAATATTCTTTCTCATTCTTTAGGTTGCCTTTTCACTCTGTTTCTTTTGCTATACAGAAACTTTTCAGTTTGATGTAATCCCATTTTTCTATTTTTGTTTTTGTTGCCTATACTTTTGGTCTCATTTAAAAAAAATTATTTCTCAGACCAGTGTCAAGAAGCTTTTTCCCTATGTTTCCTTCTAGTAGTTTTACAGTTTCTAGTCCTATGTTTAAGTCTTTAATCCATTTTGAGTTGATTTTTGTATATGATGTGAGATAAGGGTCCAGTCTTAGTCTTCTGCATGTGGATATCCAGTTTTCACAACAGCATTTACTGAAGAGACTGTCCTTTCCCCATTTTGTGTTCTTGGCACCCTTGTTGAAGATCAATTGATCATATGTGCATGGATTGATTTCTGGGCTCTCTACTCTGTTCTGTTGGTGTACACTGTCTGTTTCTATGCCAGTACCATGCTGTTTTGATTACTGTAGCTGCTTTGTAATAAAATTTGAAATCAGAAAATGTGATGCTTCCAGCTTTGTTCTTCCTGCTTAAGACTGTTTTGACTATACAGGGTCTTTCGTGGCTCCATATGAATTTTAGGATTGTTTTTTCTATTTCTATAAAGAATGCCATTGGGATTTTGATAGCTATTGCATTGAATTTATAGATCACTTTGGTTAGTATGGACATTTTACCAATTTTAATTCTTCTAAGCCATAAACGCAACATGTCTTTCCATTTAACTGTGTCCTCTTAAATTTCCTTCATCACTATTTTGTAATTTTCAATGTACAAGTCTTTCACCTCTTGGTTAAATTTATTCCTAAGTATTTTATTCTTTTTGGTGCTGTTGTGAATAGGATTATTTTCTTAATTTCCTTTTTGGATTATTCATTGTGTATAGAAATGCAATTGGTTTTTGTATGTTGGATTTGTATCCTGCAAATTTACTGAATTTTTAAAATTAATTCCAATACTTTTGTTGTTGGTGTGTCTTTGGGGTTTGCCACATGTATGATCTTGTCATTTGCAAATAAAGATAATTTTACTTCTTTCTTTCTGATATGGATGTCTTTTATATCTTTTTCTTGTCTAATTGCTCTAGCTAGGACTTCGAGTATTATGTTGAAAACAGATGGCACGAGTGAGCATCTTTGCTTTGTGCCAGATCTTAGAGGAAAAGCTTTCAGTTTTCCCCCATTGATAATGATGTAAGTTGTGGACTTTTCATATAGGGCCTTTATTTATTTAGGTATGGTCCTCTATACCTATATTGTTGAGTGTTTTAATCATGAATGAATGTTGAACTTTGTCAAATGGTTTTTCTGTGTCTATTGAGATGATCATGTGGCTTTTTTCTTTCATTTTGTTACTAGCTAGTATCACATTGATTTGCATATGTTGAACCATCCTTGCATACCTGGGATGAACCCCACTTGATCATGGTGTATGATCCTTTTAATATACTGGCCTGTAGTTTTCTCTTCTTATAGTGTCTTTGCCTGGTTTTTGTATCAGGGTGATGCTGGCCTAATAAAATGAATTTGAAAGTGTTCCCTCTTCTATTTTTAGAAGAACTTAAGAATTATTGGTATTAATTCTTTTTTGAATGTTTGTAGAATCACCTGTTAAGCTATTAGGTCCTGGGTTTTTCTTTGTTGGGAGATTTTTGATTGCTGATTCAACCTCTTTGTTTGTTATTAGTCTGTTCAGGCTTTCCATTTCTTCCTGACTCAGCTTTTGTAGGTTGTACGTTTCTAGGAATATATCTATTTCTTCTGAGTTATTCAGTTTGTTGGTGTATAATTGTTCATAATAGTCTCTTATGATCCATTTTATTTCTGAGGCATCCATTGTAATGTTTCCTCTTTCATTTCAGATTTTACTTATTTGAGCTCCCTCTCTCTTTCTTAGTTTAGCTAAGAGTTTGTCATTTTTATCTCTTCAAAAATTCAACTCTTAGTTTTATTGATTTTTTTCTATTTTTATCCTCTATTTGATGTATTTCTTCTCTAATATATTATTTCTTTCCTTCTGTTAATATTGCGTTTGTTTGTTCTTTGTTTTCTAGTTTATTGAGGTGTAAAGTTAGGTTGTTTATTTGAGAGCTTTCTTCTTTTTTTAATGTATGTGTTTATAAACTTCCCTCTTATTACTACTTTTGCTGCATCCCATATATTTTAGTATGTTGTGTTTTCATTTTTGTTTGCCTTAAGATACTTCTAGAATTTCCTTTTGATTTTCTCTTTGACCCAATGGTTGTTCAAGCATGTGTTCAAGAGTGTGTTGTTTCATTTCCACATATGCATGAATTTTCCTGCTTTCTTGCTGTTACCAATTTCTAGTTTCATCCACTGTGGTCAGAAAAGACACTTGGAAAGATTTTGGTCTTCTTATATTTATTAAGACTTGTTTTGTGACCTAACATGTGATCTATCCTGGAGAATGCTCCATGTGCACTTGAGAAGAATATGTAGGCTTCTGCTGTTGAGTAGAAACTTCTATATGTGTCAGGTCCATTTGGTCCCCAGTGTAGTTCCAGTCAGCTGTCCCTTTATTGATTTTCTGTCTGGATGCTCTATGCATTATTGTAATGTGGTGTTGGTGTCCCATACTATTATTGTATTGCTGTCTATTTCTGCCTTCAGATCTGCCTATATTTGCTTTATATATTTAGCTACTCTGATGTTGGACACATATATATTTTTTAATTGTTATATCTTCCTCTTGAGTTTACTCTTTTATTGTTATATAATAATCTTCTTTGTCTCTAGAGACAGTTTTAGACTTTAAGCCTATTTTGTCTGATGTAAGTATAGCCACCCCTGCTTTCTTTCAGTTACCATTTACATAAAATATCTTTTTCTATCCCTTCACTTTCAGCCATGTGTGCCTTTAATTCTAAAGTGAGTCTCTTATAGACAGGATATTGTTGGATCTTGTTTTGTTTTTAATCCATTCAGCCACTATATGCTTTTTTTTTTTTTTTTTTTTTTTTTTTTTAGCGGTACACGGGCCTCTCACTCTTGTGGCCTCTCCCATCATGGAGCACAGGCTCCAGACGCACAGGCTCAGCGGCCATGGCTCATGGGCCCAGCCGCTCCACAGCATGTGGCATCTTCCCGGACCGGGGCATGAACCTGTGTCCCCTGCATCGGCAGGTGGACTCTCAACCACTGTGCCACCAGGGAAGCCCCAATATATGCTTTTGATTGGTGAGTTTAATCTGTTTATATCGAAGGTAATTATTGTTAAGTGGAAACTTTGTATTGCCATGTTGTTCATTGTTTTCTGTTTGCCTTACAGTTGTTTTGTCTATTTCTTCCTCTCTCGCTATCTTCCTTTGCTTTTTTTTTTTTTCCTTTGTGGTGCGCGGTCCTCTCACTGTTGTGGCCTCTCCCGTCGCGGAGCATAGGCTCTGGACACACAGGCTCAGCGGCCATGGCTCACGGGCCCAGCCGCTCCACGGCATGTGGGATCTTCCCGGACCGGGGCACGAACCTGTGTCCCCTGCATCGGCAGGCGTCACCAGGGAAGCCCTCTTCCTTTGCTTTATGATTTTTTTGTCGTGATTTGACTTTTTGTCCTCTCTTTATCTTTTATGTATCCAATATAGGTTTTTTCTTTGTGGTTGGCTTGAAGCTTGCATAAATATCTTGTAGTTATTGCCTTCTATTTTAAGTTGATAACAACTTAACTTCCACTGCATACAAAAAGACTATCCTTTTGCTCTCCCAACACACATTTTGTGTCTTATGACAGAGTTTGCTGTTTTTAATATTCTGTATCCATTAACAAATTTTTATGTTCTGACTTTGATATTAGGGTAAAAGTAATTAATGCACTACCTTTACAGGGTTACATTGATATATATATATATGTATATGTATATATTTACCATGTATATATATTTACCTTTACCTGCGAGATTTGTGCTTCCCTATGCTTTCACATGCTGCTTAGTGTGTTTTCATCTCAATTTGAAGAACTCTCTTAAACATTTCTTGTAATGCAAGTCTAGCAGTAATGAACTACCTCCATTTTTGTTTGGGAAAAATTTCTCTCTCCTTCATTTTTAAAGGATAATTTTTCTTGGTTAGAATTTTTCTTGTATTCTTGGTTAGCATTTTTCTTATTTTAGTACTTTGAAAACATCATTCCACTCTCTCCTGGTCTGCAAGGTTTCCACTGAGAAATCTATTGATAGTCATATAAGGATTCCCATATATGTGATGAGCAGTGTTCTCTTTCTGCTATCAAAATTCTCTCTTTAATTTTGACATTTGACCATTTGATTATAATGAGTCTTGGAGTGGTTTCCTTTGGGTTGATCCTGTTTAGGGACATTTGATCTTCATATATCTGGATGTCCACTTTCCTCCCAAGATTGGGGATGTTTTCAGCCATTATTTCTTTAAATAATCTTTTTGCCCCTTTCTCCCTCTCTTCTTCTGGGACTCCCATATGCATATATTGGTTCTCTTTTGTGTCCCATAAATCCTATAGGCTTTCTTTGCTCTTTTCCATTCTTTTTTCTCCTTACTGGATAATTTCAAATGTCCTGTCCTCAAGTTTGCAGATTCCTTCTTCTGCCTGGTTGAGTCTGCTGTTGAAGCTCTCTACCACACTTTTTATTCCAGTCATTGTATCCTTGCTCTCCAGAATTTCTCTTTGGTACTTTGGTACTTTTTCATGATTTTTATCCCTTTGTTGCACTTCTTGTTTTGTTCATGTATTATTTTCTTGATTTCACTGAGTTGTCTGAGTTCTTTGGTAACTTGCTGAGCTTCCTTAAAACAATTATTTTAAATTCTTTGTCAGGCAGTTTGTAGGTCTCCATTTCTTTGGGGTCAGGTACCAGAAATGTATTGTGTTCCTTTGGTGGTGTCACGTTTCCTTGGTTTCTCATGTTTCTTGTAGATTTGTGTTAATGTCTGTGCATTTGAGGGAAAGTCACCTCTTCGAGACTTTACAGACTGGCCTCAGTGGGGAAAGACCTTCACCTACAGGTGGGTGTGAAGGCACCAGCTGTGTGGGTGTGACAGATTCTACTCTGGGAAATGAGCATGCACAGCAGTGATTCCAGCTTCATGGAGGGCACAGCAGCATCGCCTCTGTGGAGCTGCACCAGCTGAGGTCAGTGTCCACCGTGGCTGCAGGAACCCATGGTGGCAGCAAGGGCTGTGGGATCCTTAGTGGTGAAGGCTTCTGAGATCCTCCTCTTCCTCTTTTCCTCATGTGGGAAAGCTGTGGCCAAGGGATCTCTCTTGGTGCTGGTCCAGCATGTGGGTGAGCCTGAGGCATGGGCACGGGCAAAGCAGCCATGGAGCAGGGTTCCAGGGTGTGCACCATCATGGGGGATGTGACGACTCCAGCCCAGAGGTGACAGGGTGCAGTGATGGTTCCTTTTCTGTGGTGGCCGAGCAGCAGCTCCTTTCCTCTCTGGGTTTGGGTTGTGGGTGGGTGGGTGGTAGCAGCCTAGGCTCCAGGCACTGTGTCAGCTGGTTGAGCATAGTGAAGACTTGCGGGGTGTTGGTGCTTGGCAGTGAAAGCTGCCGGTGTCTGCAATGGTGTTGAGGGCTTCCCGGGTATCCTGCTATCCTTCCCCCACAGGGGGAGGTCATGCCAAGGGGTCCCTGTCGGCACCCAGGTGTGCCAGAACAGGGGGCAGGGTGATGCAGGTAAAATGTTTGCTGTGATTGTCTATGTGGCCATTCTCGGTTTTTGTGTGTCTCTGAGTTTCTGCAGCTTCTTTATTGTACTGTGGAGTTCTCCCAGAGCTATTTTCATCTGTACACAGCTGTTTATTCATTGTTTTTGTTGTTTTTTGTGGGGGGGATGAGCATCGGGACCTCCTGGCCTGCCATCTTACTGACTTCACCTAATTTCTTTTTAAGCGGGTTATTTTTAAAATGAGTAAATTGTGTGTGTGCTTAATTAACAGTGACTAGTTAATGTTGCAGCTCATTTATTTGGGGGACAGACTCTAATCTGTGTGAGGAACCCCAGTGTCTGTCACTTTATTATTTGGGCCAGGAAAGACATATGTAGCCAGTGAAACTGCTAAAAGATGAATCTTAGTATTCAAGATTTGCTATGTTTTTTCACTGTGTTTAAAGTGCAGAGTCTGAGTTTAGCTTCTTAGAGGCAAGCACTGCTGAGCTATAGCCAGAGAGTTCCAGACTCTAAGGCAGTGATAACCTCCCAGAAGTGGCATCAACCCTGGCTGGCCCTTTGCAGGGTGTGCCCAGGGACCAGGGAGGGTCTGCGCAGGAGGTCGGGTCCCTTGGACCCAGAGTCTGCTGTGGGTTCTGTCTGTCCCTGGTGGAGGAGGCCATGCACCCAAGTGTCAGAGGGAATGGGGAAGAAGGGCCTTCTGCCCACGGAGCTTGCCATGAGGACAGCGGCACCGAGCTGATGGGAAGAAGAAGACAGGCCTCTGAGCAGAGGACACACAAGTCAAGACCTACAGAGACAGCTTTCTGGAGGGGCTTTCGAGCCGAGCCATCACAAGGTTCAACCAAAGGTTTCAATAAAGAAACATTAAAACCAAATTCCAGCACCTAATCCACTGTCCAGATGCACAGACACTCGGAATAAACATATTACGAGTCATACTTCTTGTACCTTTTTATTTTTTTGGCCGCACCGCGCTGCATGTGGGATCTTAGTTCCCTGATCCGGGATGGAACCCGCGTCCCCTGCGGTGGAAGCTCGGAGTTAAAAGTCATGCTTCCTGAACACGTGGTGGTCAGTCTACGGTCACGGACCTCGCCTCCAGCAGGGCATAGAAGCCAGCCCGCCCTTCATCTCCTCTGGTGCCAACATCTGCTCAAGCTCCAGCCGTCCTCCCTGCTGGCCAGCTCCTGTGGCGCTCAGAGGCGTGGCCAGGCCAGCTGCCCGGCTGCTGAGTAGCCTGTCCCCATGGGGCTGGGATGGGCCTGTGTCCTTCACACTGCACCGGGGGGCCTCCGCTGGGCTCCCCGGGCTGGCGGGTGTGGGCTGGCATAAACGCTCGGGGAGTAGCAGCGCAGACAGCTCCGATCACCAGCAGCCCTCGCTGCCAGCGTGTGGCTTTGAAGTGAGTCTCAGGGCCTGGCTCTGCAGGGCAGCCCCAAGGCCTGTCATTAGGCACATCCGCTCTGGGCTGCACCTACTCATTATGGCCAAATCAGCAGGCACACTCGCCAGCCCCCAGACAACCTTCCCGCGCCCTTGGGGTGGGGAGAGCCTCCCTCACCAGAGCCCCCAAGGCCGTGGGCCTGGGGCTTGGGCTGCTGGGGGCCCAGCTCCTCTGGTTTACCAGGGTCAGCTGTGGGCTGGGGGTCGTCCTGACGCCCTGTGTCGCCTGGGCCCGTGTGTACTCCCAAGGGTCTGTCTACCCACCACTTCCTGCCTTGCACGCCAGGACCTTTTCTAAAATAATCGTTTTGCTCGAATTTAATTCTTTGAACAAGCAACACATTCTGACTCGTGCTTTGTGTCGTGGCACAGACTCTGAAGTTCTAAAGGCACAACAGGGTCCGTAGGCAGCGAGGTCTTCCCTCCTCCGGTTTCACCTCCCAGAGACAAGAGTACAGGCTTGGAGGAGGGTATCCCCACGTTAACCGGCACACGCGCTGTCTCCCCTCCTCTGTTCAGAGATGGTGGCGCGTGATGTGTGGTCCTGGACTTTGGCTTCTTCAGGTGACAGTGTGTGTCAGTGCTCCTTTTCCACTGCAAAGCGTGGATATTTAGCCTGAGTGCAGGAGTTTGCCGCTGAAATGCCACTCAGCCCTCTGCACGAGCCGTGGTATGTGGGCGAGTGGACCTGCAGGGTGAGGCCCGGGAGCGGCGATGCAGGCGCGGGGCGCAGGCGCTCGTGTTCGCACAGGCTGCGGCGGGGCTGCAGGGCGCAGGCACTGACCCTGCCTGGCCTCGAGGTGCACCTGTGCTTGGTGGTTGGTGACGCTCTAAGGGCAGTACACTGGGCAGTCAGGGTCCCGCCAGGAAACCAGCTAGAGCAGGCGTTCCAGCAGGGCGCCCAGCTCCCTGGATGCTGGGAAAGCAGGAGGGGGCAGGAAGGGCTTGGAGGAGGGGAAGGCCGGAGGGTCTCTCCCAAGCCAGGAGCTGCCCTCGGCCCTGCTGAACCTGCGCTGAGGACGGGCCACCGTGAGCACGATGGGGATACCTGCCTTGATCCTCGTGGCCACTGATGCCACTTGAAGGAACAAGAGCTGATCCTAGCCCCAACCCCACCCTACATCTTTGCTGGCTCTCCCAGGGGCAGAGCTGACTGAGCAGCTGGTGGGCCCATGCGCTTGGGCAGTGGGTGTGCAGCCCCTGGCCCCGACAGCAGGACGGATGCGGACGGGAGGAGAGCAGAGAGGCGGACGAGCAGGGCTGTGGGTGCCTGGGGTGGAAACCACATCCCTTTGCTACACCGTCGAGCTTGGCACGCGTGCGGCTGGCCCTATTGGCTCTGACCAGCAGGAGAGAGATACTGAGGTGGCCTGGGTCTGTGCTGCCCTGGACGTCTGCATCCACACCCCGCCATTCTCTGTGTCCACACCATCCTTGTCCCCAGCCATCTGTGCTGGGCTGGCCACTCCTTGTTTAGGGACCCTCATTCAGGATCCAGTGAATTTGCCCAACCTGGTGGGCAAAAGCAGTTCAGTCTTTGATGCTTTGCTAGAACTGGGCTTATGCAGCTTTTACAGGAGATTCGTTTCTGAGAACGCTGGGAACCATCAAATGCTGGGGCTGGAGACCCCCCATCAGGCGACTCCCCTCCAGTCACTAGGGTGACAAAAGCAGCAGAAGCCACCGGAGGAGGGCTTGGGTCAGAGAGCTATTTGTGTCATGTCAGCTCAGCTCCTTCCAGGACAGCCTGCAGCTCCTCTCCAGGAGGAAAGGGGTGCAGGCAGCTCAGCATCCTTGTTGACATGAGACATGCAGGGCCAGCCCCTAGGAACCTCACCAGGGTCCCTGGGGAGAGGTGACCAGAGGTGTCTTTCGTCCTCCACATGGGAAAACTGGAGACCACATTGGTAAGTATTGCAGATGTGGGTTTAATCTGTGTGTTCATTTGCTGGGGCTGCTGTACACAAGCAGAAAGCCTTAACAATAGAAATGTATTATCAGGGCTTCCCTGGTGGTGCAGTGGTTAAGAATCTGCCTGCCAATGCAGCGGACACGGGTTTGATCCCTGGTCCAGGAAGATCCCACCTGTCGTGGAGCAACTAAGCCCATTCGCCACAACTACTGAGCCTGCACTCTAGAGCCCGTGAACCACAACTACTGAGCCCACATGCTGCAACTACTGAAGCCCGTGTGCCCAGAGCCCATGCTCCACAATAAGAGAAGCCACCGCAACGAGAAGCCCGTGCACTGCAACGAAGAGTAGCCCCCGCTCGCCACAACTAGAGAAAGCCCACGTGCAGCAACGAAGACATAACGCAGCCAAAAATAATAAATTAAATTAATTAATTTTAAAAAAATAAAAGAAATGTATTATCTTGGCTCTGGAGGCTGGAAGTCCAAAATCAGGGTGTGGGCAGGGTTGGTTCCTCCTAGGGCTCTGAGGGAAAATCTATCTTGGGCTCTCCCCTAGATTCTGGGGGTTTGCACACAATCTTGGGGTTCCTTGGCTTGTAGAAACGTTACCTGATCTGCCCTCATCTTCACACAGCGTCTCCCTATGCACGTGTCTGTGTCCAAATTTCCCCTTTTTATAAGGACATCAGTCATTTTGGATTAGGGTCCGACCTGCTCCAATATGACCTCATCTTAACTAATTATACCTGCTGGGACCCTATTCCTTAATAAGGTCACATTCTGTGTTACTGGGGGTTTGGGCTTCAACATATGAATCAGGGGGAGACACAATTCAACCCATGAGAATCCCCTTAATAGGCAAAGTAAAAAAAAAGTCTCAATGACTCCAATTTGAAAGATAGGCCAAGAACAGGACTAGGGAATTCTCAAGAAAGCAAATATCAGTGACCACAAAATACAGGGAGGACAGTCTAACCTTACCAGCAGCCAAAGGAATTCAAACCACAACATGACATTTTCCCTGTCAGATGGGTAAAATTTCACATAGTTGATAATCCTCAGTGCTGGCTATGATTAGAGCATAAAAGCAGACAGACTTTGGAGGATGCAACGTGAACACCCCACCTGAAAATGTCCCTTTGATCCAGGGCTTCTATTCCTGACTGTCTAACATAAGGAAAGATCCCAAAACATGGGATAATACTGATTCACAAAAGTTCATCTCAGGGTAATAAAAAATAATAATAATAGAAGCAAACCAGATATAGCAAAAGAGGGAGAGATTTTGGTATATCCGTAGGAGAGGATATTATACACTCATTACAATTACATTTAAAAAGAGCATTAATGACATTGGAAAATATCCATGTTACCATTTTAGGCGACAAAAGTGAGACACACACACACACACACACACACACACACACACACACGAGTATGAAAATCATACCTGGGATTTATTTTACAGCAGTATGAGTGAGTTACAACAAGGAGAGGCCAATGCTATTGAAAGAAGATTTTTTTTTATTACCCACATTTCCCGAAGAAGGGGGCACAGACGCCATGCAGGGCCCCGTGGGGAAGCACTGGGTTTGGGCCAGGAGACAGGAGCAGGAACAAGGGGAGGGCCGAGGCCAGAGCTCTGATCGGGTTTTCTGCAGGAAGCGCAAGGCAGGGCAGGGGACACAGCTCAGGACTGGCCCATATAAATAACCCTGGCCAGCTCTGAGCTACAGAGGGGTCTCTCGTTGCCTGGTACCCGGCCCTGGAGTGGTTTGGGGCAGGGGCAACATGGGCTTTGTGTGAGGTTAGATAAGGAGGTGCGGGGCTATAGACTGGGACTGGTTAGTTTGCAGGTGAAGGAGTCACTGAGTGCTGGCGGCCCCAGGAGGGGCACTCTGTCCCCAGTCAGGGAGGGGAGAGCTTCCCTGCATTTTCAAGCACACAGAAAATAAGAACATGTAGCTAAAACCATTGGCTCTGTGACAAAAGGATGCTGACTAGACAAATCCAAACTCTAAGAAAACACAGTTCGAACACCCACATAAAATATTTAACTCTGTTTTTAAAATGCATAGAAACAGGCAAGGCTGGGAGGAAACATTCCAAAAATGTTGATAGTGTTCTCTTTGTGTGGTGGATCGCTGGTGCTTTTTTTCCTTCTTTTTTTTTTAAAATAGTTTTCTTCATTTTCAAATTCTCTATGAATAAATATGTATTATTTTTATAGTGAGGATAAAAGGGTTTAAACCATATATGCAGCTGCCCACATGATGGGCCTCTGAGCATCAGCCCTGAGTGTCCCCTCCATCCCCCTTGACCCCCACCCTTCACCTGCTCAGTGGTCCTGGTGAATCCTGCGACTGGGGTTCACTCTGCTGCGGTCTCACAGGCCCCAGGAGGGAGACAGGTGTAAGGACTGTGCAGAGGAGGTGCCAGCCATAAAATGGGGGCAAGGAACCCTCAGCTGGATTGTGCTGGTGGCTAATTATCAGCTGTTCTGTATGTGACATCGCTGGCCCCGCAGAACTAGCACAGAGGACGCCAGGCTCAATGCCCCCAGGGGCCAGGCGTCCCCAGACTTCCTTTCCTGAGCCTCGGGCAGGAGAGTCTGTCCAGGACGGCTGACCTCCCTCAGCCAAGGGGTGGGACGGGGGTGGGGGGCACAGGCAGGAAAGCCGGCATCTGAGTCCAAGTCCTTTATCAGATGTCACTCTAGAGCAGCTGCATCCGTGGTTACGGTCCCAAGTTTGGTTCAGTGGGATCCATAGCCTGGCACGTGGGGTTGGCATGAGTGCTGGGGGGAGGTCAGAGGGCTCACCTGCAGGACCACCTGTGATGGTGTGGAGGCAAGAGGGGCCTGGTGCTGCTGGGTCTGTTTGGAAAAGGGAGTGAGTGGATGGTGAGTGTGTGGCAGGGAGTGGGAGGGGAAGCTGGTGAGAGAGAGAGGAGAGGAGGGGGAGGGAGGAGGGGGAGGGGGAGGGAGGAGGGGGAGGAGGGGAGGGGAGGGGAGGAGGAAGAGGGGAGGAGGGGGAGGGGAGGGGAGAGGGGAGGGGAGGAGGGGGAGGGGAGGAGGGGAGGGGAGGAGGGGAGGAGGGGGAGGGAGGGGAGGGGAGGGAGGAGGGGGAGGAGGGGGAGGGAGGGGAGGGGAGGGAGGAGGGGGAGGAGGGGGAGGGGAGGAGGGGGGGAGGGAAGGGAGGAGGGGGAGGGGAGGAGGGGGAGGGAGAGGGAGGAGGGGGAGGGAGAGGGAGGAGGGGGAGGGGAGGAGGAGGGAGGAGGGGGAGGGGGAGGGGAGGGGAGGAGGGGAGGAGGGGGAGGGGAGGAGGGGGAGGGGAGGGGAGGAGGGGAGGGGGAGGGAGTAGAAGTACATCTGGGGGTGAAGAGAGTCCCTCTGGGGTTATATCCTGAGGTGACCCAGGTACCTCCTGTTCCCAGAATTTACTTCAATTGAGCCGTGGCCTTCAAGAGGTCAGTTAAGTTGCCGGAGGACTCAAACCTTTCTTGAACATTTTTTCAGGAGTTTTAAACCACAGTCATTATATGTGGGACGCTGTTTAGAAACTATGGCAGAGCTTCCCAGGTGGCGCAGTGGTTAAGAATCCGCCTGCCAATGCAGGGGACACGGGTTTGAGCCCTGGTCTGGGAGGATTCCACATGCCGCAGAGCAACTAAGCCCGTGTGCCACAACTACTGAGCCTGCCCTCTAGAGCCCACGAGCCACAACTAGTGAGCCCATGTGCCACAACTACTGAAGCCTGTGCGCCTAGAGCCTATGGTCCTCAATAAGGAGAAGCCACTTCAATGAGAAGCCTGCGCACCACAACGAAGAGTAGCCCCCGCTCGCAGAAACTAGAGAAAGCCCGCGCATAGCAACGAAGACCCAACCCAGTCAAAAATAAACAAATAAAATAAATAAATTCAAAAAAAAAGATTAGGACTGTTTTAAAAAAAGGAAATTATGGAAAAATACACTTCTGCTAATCAATTTGATTCACACTCTTACACAGAGTCTACACACATATTCTTCTATCTGTACTAAAAAGTGCCACACTGTACCATTTTGACATAGCATTGAAAGAAGCAAGGGTCTAAAGGACCCCCTTGGTTTGGAGGCGTCTTGGGAGGGCTCCGGGCAGGCTGGGCCCTCACTCCCCAGGCCCGTGGCTGTCTCCCCACCGAGGCCTCTTCAGAACATTGTGTAAGTCAGGCGGGGATGTGGGAAGAAGCGGGGCTTCGGGGTCTGCACTGGACGATCCCCAGCCGCCCTCTGCTCCTCCAGCCTGCAGGTGGACGTCCTCTGGGATTTGTCCTCTGCGCAGGTGGCGCCCGGGCTCCCCTCCTGCCTAGGTTTCCCCAGAGAGGGCAGGGAGGCCCCTCTCACCCCTCCTCCCTTTGCACACAAGTCCACCTTCATCAAGGCCCCCCGGGGCCCCCGGACAGGACAGGTCCGGCCAGGTCCCGGCTCAGCATGCCCTTCCCACAGGAGCCCGGGGAACCAGGTGTCCTGGTGGGCGGGGCCAAGCCTCAGCTCCCTGGCGGGGGTTCCGCGGCCCCTCGGCTGCTATCACAATGCTCAGAGGCGGCTGCGGTGTCCACACCTGGCCGCTGACCTCCTCACTCTGGGCAGCTTCCCCCTCAGGCCCTCGTCCCCTCAGAGGCAAATACAGCGCTGCCTTAGAGAAGGGATGCTTTAATGTCAAATGGATCTTTTATTCATGTCTCTGTCAACTGCCGCGTGCCAAACGGTGTTTCAGGCCCTTGTCGGATCAATGCATGGCCTCTCGCAGGACCCCAGCCAGTCTGTGCTGTGAGACGGTCGGGAGCCATCGGCAGGGAAACACTAAGGTTAGACCGGTTTCCTGTCCTGGAACATTTGGGGATTTTATCACACGTCACAGTCTGACAGCCTCCTGGGCCTTTGGAATATTCCGGCGCAGCTGCCAGCTCCCAGGGCTCATCTTGGTGCAGCAACAGCTTGGGCTGTGGTGTCGGCACCCCCTGGAGGGGTCGGGGGCAGATGGGCCAGGAAGGGGCTCCTGGCGAGGGCGACATGCCTGTGAGGCCGTGTTCCAGGGTCTCCTGGGGCAGCTCTAAGGAGGGGCCACTCAGGGTGCAGGGTTTCCCGGGGTGTCATCTTCTCTCCCGAGTGTGAGGCCCCCGTCGGCTCACATTCCTCCCTGCAGCCCCTCCCTGACTCCTGGCCCTGCCGCGCAGCTGCTTTACCGTGAACTCTGGGCCCAGCATCCTCTGTGTGCTTCTCCTTCAGGAAGTGTCAAGGGCGAGCTCAAGATATGGAACTTCAGAAAACAAAAAACAAAATCCCAACTCAAAATAACTTAAAGCAAAAACAGAGTTTTTTGGGGGTCCTGGGCAGGGTGGGCCTCGGGTCCTCTGGCGGCCTGGATGTCTCCCCACCTCTCTGCTCTCTCCCGCCCCGGTTCTCTCCAGGTGGGGCCTCTCTCCCTGCAGAGGGGACTTCTCAGGAGTCTGGGGACAGGGGTCCTGGCTGCAGCACTCCGAGGCCTGCCTGGTGGTCCAGCTTAGAGCCCCCAGAGGAACGAGAGCCCCTTCCTCTCCGCCTCCACGGAGGCCCAGCCCTGCTGCTTGGCGTCCACTCCTGGGCCAGTCGCATTAGCCAGGAGATGGGTGTGGAGTTGGGGCAGCAGGGGGCGGGGGGTTCATTCAAGTCTCCGGGGTCCCCGCAGGCTGGGCTCTGAGATCCGCAGCCTCCAGAACCACTCAGAGTCGGGCGGTGCCTGTTCCCTCCCCGAAGGAGCGGGATGCTGCTGAGGTCAGGGGTGTGGCACCCCAGGAGCCCCAGGACGCGGGGAAGCAGGGCGTGTGGGTGAGCCTGGGGCTACCCCAGTCCAGGCCCTGCTCCCACGTGCCCTGTGTGCTTCAGCAGGTCCCTGCCCACTGCTGGGTCTGTCACTGCATCCACAAATGAGAGCGTCCGACGGGGTCGGGGTCGCCAGCTATGGCTCAAAGCTGGCCTCTCTGTATCCAGCCCTCTGGCTGAGAATGGCTTTAACCCACTTAAATGGCTGGAAGGAGGAGGGGAGGGAAGTGGGGGAGGGAAGGGGGGAAAGAAGGAGAAGAAGTGATGATTTTACAACATGTGGAAATTACACAAAACTCACATCTCAGGGCCCACAAATAAAGTTTTATTGGCACGAGGCCACGACCACTCATTGGCCTGTGGTCCACGGCGGCTTTCACAGTACAAGGGCGGAGCCGAGCGGTTGCAACAGGGACCACTTGGCCACAGAACCTAAACTATTGACTCCCTGGCCCTTTCCAGAAACAGTCTGCAGAGCCCGGGCCAGCTCCTTGCTGCCCACTCTCCCGTCATTCAGGGTCCACAGCAAGGTCTCAGCAGGTCCAAGATGTGCTCTCATTTCCTGGTTTCCCTTCAGTCAGCTCAAAGCTAAAATCACTACTGACTCAGTCTCGGCCGTAGGGATAAAATCCCTGCAATCATGGTTTGGATGCTCTGCATTTTTCTAAAACGCAAGAAAATCAATACATGACTTTTAAAAGCAGACACTGCATCCTGTCCCTCCTCCTGCCTCCAGTGGAGGGTCCCCGTGGCCCTGCTGACCTTGAGGCCTCTTCCCGCTGGGCCTGGGCTTCTCTGGCCCTGATGTCCCCTCCCTGCCTGTGGCCACGTCAGTCACCAGCCTAGCAGGCGTCCAGCCTTGTGGGGTCGGGGTCGGAGCCGGGGCCAGTGCCTGAGGACTGGGAAGGAATCGGTCACTGTGTGTGTTTCCCGACACTGCCTTCCTTCTCTGAGTCAGCTGCAAAATACGAGTGTGGACCTCACCAGGTGCCCTAGGAGGAATCCGAGAAGAGCTGAGCTTTTCCTGTGCCCTCGAAAGAGAGAGAACGGCCTCAGCCCATCCTGAGAGTGCTGGGCCACGGGAACGGGAGCAGCTTGGGAGGGGCAGACGTCTGACCCGTCCCTCGTGCTTTGGGGACAACGGGGAGAAGTCTGGGGTATTGGGTCATGTTTTTTGTTGGTGGGGGGCCGTCCGTGCCTCCTCAGGTGGGTCCTAGACGGAGGGGCGGGCCTGTGGTCCCAGCCATAAAGCCTGGGCTGGGGGCTGCTGCCGGTTCTCCGGTGGGAGGTGTCTAAGGCAGACACAAGCCACGTGGAGGGGGTGGGGGATCTGGGCGTGGCCTTCAGTACCTTCTAGAACATCTGGGCTCAGACCACCCAAGGCCCTTGTCTTGCTGCCCCTGCTTGTCCGCTGTAAGGCCTCAGAGAGTTCTGTGGGCTCCACTTCCCACCTAAGACAAATCAAGGGGACATTCTATCGCCAGCCCGTGAGGGGTATTATGACCAGGAGAGGGATAGCTTTCTGACCCACTCGATGTGGTCTGGGAACCACTGGACAGTGGGATGAGGGGTTTCGTCTCAGGAACATTCCACCCATTTTCTATCTTGGCCCAAACTGCAGAGTCCGGATGTCACAGCGTTGAGGACAGAGCCAAGTGTCCCCAACGTCCCTGGCAGGGGACTCCATGCAGAGTGAGGCAGGAAGAACCCTCCAACAGGCGGCCTGTGCAGGAGGCGGATGGTGGCCACACGTGGCCCACCTGCAGAACTCTCTGTCTTGGGAGTTTGGATTTGGGGATCATGTGTCCTGTGCTGTTTGACAGGCAGCCTCCCAAGGGCCCCGGGGCAGTGGCTGCTCACCCCCGCCCCTGGCAGCCCACCCCACCCACCCCGCTGTCTCCCAGCCGCCACGGCTCCAAGGCAGGGATGGGTGACTGTGCATCAGGGGAGGGGTCGCCGGCTGGAAACCCGTGTGACTGCAGAGGCAGGCTTGCCTTTCACTGGGCGTCTGCTTTTGGGAGCCTTCCAGAATGTGGAATGCAGAGGGCACCTGGCGGGAAGCTGCCCTGTCTTCGGGACAAGTAGAGAAGCATTCTCCAGGCTGACAGGGTGGCAGGATGTCCACAGGCCCTTGAGAAGGGTCCCCTGGAGACTGGAGACCCAGGAAGAGTGAGAAGTATAGTAAGACCAGCCAGACAGGCTCAGGACAGAGCAGCTTCCTAAAAGAGGGAGAGCCCAGCCTGGAGGGCCTCCAGGTGGAGGCATGCTTTCTAGGAGGAAAAAGGGAAGGATGGCCCCCCCACTCACGGCCATGTGATCACACTCAAGAGGTGCCCCAGTTGCCCGCTTGGCATTTCCTGTGGGACCACCTTCTTCCCCGCCCCGCACCCTCACTCAGGTGGGCTGTTGCCTAATCTTGGGCTCCTGCGGCCAGAAAAGAAACAAACCCTCCCCCTACCCAGACCCAAGAAGCTCTGGGTACATCCAGAGAGCGCAGGAGCCCGTGGTCAGGACAAAGAGGAAGCTCATCCTGCCTGAGCCTCCACCAGGCAGCAGCTCCCCACGTACGTACGTTACCTTACGGGATTCTCATAACTCAAACCCAGAGCCTGGGTCAGAGGGCAATGCAAGGGGCCCGAATGAGATCACGGAGGTTCTGGCACCTTTCCCTCTGCACCGCCACCCCGCCCGCGGGGCTTCCTCGGCGGGGTCCTGTCAGGCATCACGTCCTGCAGAAGCCCCTGGGGAAGAGAGCCAGGGCCAGGCCTCAGACGTGTGCACGCCCAGACCCAAAGAGGCCACAAGCTTCTCCATAAGTATTTAAAGAAGGCAGTGAGGAAGCCGGGGCAGCTCAGGACTTCCCAGAGCCCGCAGATGTGGCATCCTTGTGCAAGTGTCCCTGAGGGTGAGCAGCCTGCCGTGCCCACGGGAGTCTGGCCTCCGGGAGAGCCTGGTCTCCAGGGAAGGGGCCTCCTGGGGACTGGAGACAGTGTGGCCTGGGAGTTATGTCATTGCTCGTTTGCTTTCCTGGGCATTCCTGCGAATCGTTTAGAAAGGGCCTCTTACGTACTGGCACTTCATATACTGTTCCTAGTCCTTGCTTTGGCCCCAGGGTTGAGAGGTGGGAGGGGCTTCGATGACCAGAGCTGGGGGCACACGGGTAACCCGCTCTCAGACAGCCCGGATTGGCTGCGCTTGCCGATGCCCATGGTGTAAATACTCCCAGCTCAGCTGCCGCGAGGCCGCTATAAGCGCTGCCTGAAAAGCGCCCACCGCGGGTTCCCCATAGCGCGGCCCGGACCGCCAGCTCCAGCTTCACTCACCGGGGAGGACAGTGGCGGTACAAAGCAGCTGGGACCCCGTCGTTTTACACGAAGAGGACGGGCGCCTGGCGAGGGTGAGCAGGCGGCCCACTCCGTGTGCCAAGGACAAGGCAGAGACGAGACCCAGACACAGACCTTCCGCCCAGAGCGCAGCTTCCCACTCTCTCTCTCATTGCCAGCGCTCTCCAACCAGGCCCTGTGCAGACTTGGGGCCGGAAAGGCTCACCCCCAGACAGAAGCCTGCCTGCATCCTGCCCAGCCCCCGATGTGGGCTGGGCTGTGAGATGCCAGGGCTGCCTCGTTCCCCATGCAGTCTCACCTCCATGCTGCCTGAGCTTCCAGAGCATTCAGGCAGGTGGGCGCAGCACAGAGAGGGCAGGCCTCCACTCCCAGAGCTGCCCAGCCCGGCTTTCTCCTTCCACCTTTAGAAAGAGCAGCGTTTGCTTTTTGAAGGGCACCAGTGTGTACACTCCACTTAAAGGATAACTTCTGATTATTTTCTTAATGGAAGAGCAAATATTTACATCTTACAAACCAAAGGGCAGGTTGGAATGTGGGCGAATACCGGCTTTGGGGTACTGCCTCTGCAGCTCGAGAGGGAGTGGGCAGGGAAGCAGAGACTGTGGGCCGCGGTCGGCCCTGCTCAGCTGCAGCACAGAAGAAAGGGCCCTCTGTCGGGGGCGCAGGGCTGGCGGCCAGGTCTCTGTTTGCCTTGGGGAGTAGGGGTGGCTCAACCCTCCTGCCCCATTTCCCTTTGGTGTGGGGAGGGGAGGGGAGGGGGGGTGCTTCTACCCCTGGGGCGCCTTTGCTGAGCCTGGGGCGCCACTGCTGGGCTCACCCACCCGGTCCCCACCCCGCTTGCACGTGACGGCCGCCAGCCTGGCCACGTGGACAGCGTGACCATCGGCTGACTGCCCATCAGCTGATGCAGCCTCTGTGCCAATTGTTTAGGTTATTAGAACAAAACAAAACAAAGACCAGCCTCTGCCCACGAGCAGAAAGAGGGAACCAGAAGGGAGGCCATGGGAGGGGAATGGCTCTTCCTGAGGAGCCCCAGGTTCCCCCTCCAGGTGGTCTCAGGAGCCAGGCCGGTCTGGCCCCGCGAGGCTCTGCTCTGGTGGCTGAGGACGTGGGGCTGCCCAGAAGCCTGCAGACCCTCCGACCCCAGAGCAGGAGGTCCAGTTCAGGGGCCCCCAAGCCACCTTCTGACAAGCCCCGCCAGCAGCCTGGGGTCTCCGGCAAGACCCAGCCTTTCCTCTGTCTGTCTGTCTGCTTCTTGCCATGGTCATTTTCTCTCCCAACCCCTGCTGCACCTCATCCATCTGCATGCAAAAGGGCCCAGAGCTGCCTGGGATTGCAGGTGGAAACATCCAGAACAGTGCAGCAGGGCTCTGGTGGGGGTGAGGAAGGAGAACAGACACAGCAACAAGAGAAGAGAGGACTCACCAGCCCTTGACCTCGTGGTGACCCGGAGTCCCGTGGACTCGACTCAGGGTCAGGGCTGGAGGCCGTGCAGTGGCCGCAGGCCCAGGGTCCTGAGAGTCCCCACAGGGCAGCGGCAGCACCTCTGCCTTGGGACAAGGACGGGACGGAGCCCCCTGATGAGAAGAGGGGGGCCGGCCCCCTGGCGGGCCTGCTGCCCACGCGGATGGAACCGAGCGCCGGACACTTTGGGTCTCCAGGCAGCGCCTCGCAGGCCAACCCCGCCACAGCAGGCGCTCCGTGGGGAGGGGCCCCAACCCTTCACGTGCTGCCCACAGGAAGGGGTCAGCCGCGGCCTCCCCCCTCACCCAGGGTGACCCCCAGGTGGGCCCTTCTCCGCACACGACCCGGCCGCGTCCGCCCAGCCACGTAGTCGTTTGCCTGTGCTGAGGCGGAGGTGGCAGGAGCTGGCTTCTGGTCACCCCGGTTGCCTGTGGAGACAAAGGTGCCCTTGAGGTAGGGCCTGGCGTCCTCATCCTCAGCTCCTGTCTTGTCCTGCCTGCCTGGACCAGCCCCTGGACCCCAAGTGGCTTCCTCATGGTCCACCCCCAGGCGGCCGCCTCAGCCCCTGGACAGCCTGTGCTTCTGCGTCCATTGAGGCCGAGGGCAGGCGGTCAGGGTCCTGCCTGCATGGGGGTGGGGGTCCTTGTATTGAGCAGGAATTGGTCAAAATCCTGGAAAGTGCCCTGTCGGTGACAGGAAGCACTGATCTGGGAATGCAAAGCAGCTGAACCCCCATGTGCGTGTGCGTGTGTGCGTGTGTGTTGCATGCGTGTCTACATGTGCATGCATGTGTGCGCGTACACTGTGTAAGTGTGGGGCACATACATGTGTTCACATGTTCGTGGGTGCTTGCACTCCTGTGTGTTTGTGTGTACACGTGCTGCATGTGTGCACATGCATGCACGTGTGTGTACATGCATGAGCCTGTGTGTGCGTGTTTAAGGAAGGGCAGGACGCTCTGGCAGGCAGGCTGAGGTGGCCTCCTCCGGGGCAGGCAGGCCCCCAGGACGACTCTCCGCCGGAGATGCCCGGAAGGTTGCTCTGGGTCCACCTGATCGCCATGCCCGGCTCCCCACATCCCTCCAAGGAGCCCCGGATGTGTGTTGTCTGTGGGTCGCTCTGGTGAGGATCTGCCGAAAGGTGAAACTCCACCAGCCCCTCGGAGGCTCAGGGAGACCTCGCGGTAGCAGCTCTGGAAAGCTGCTATTTACACCCACGGTGAAAGGAGACCCAGAGGAAGTTGGAGCTCCACCCCACCCTGCTTGACGCAACGCAGGGGCCGCCTTGTCCCCTGCCCCCATCTGTCCCTGGGGTGGGTCCACCTGGCCTAACGTCCTCCCAGCAGCCATGAGCAGAGCTGAAGGACCCCGGCACCGCTGGATGGAGAGGCAGGGCGGCTGACCTCGCCAGGAGCTGTGAGAGTGGCTGGCTCTCCTTGACCTCCAAGGAGCCCCCATGCCATGCTGGCTGCCCTTTAAAGAGCAGCTGATTATCTCAAATGCCAGGTCCCACGCTGGAGCCCGCCACTGCTCGCCCTCCCCGCCGAGGACCACAGGGCTGCCGGCGGAGGACCAGGTGGCAGCTGCTCAGAGAGCTAGAAGCTTTCGATTTGCGTCAGTGCCGAGCTGGCCAGGAGGGGCCTTCATGCTGGGCGCTTGGCAGCCGCGTGGAGTCATGGTGACATCACGGCTCCCCTGCAAGCCCAGAGGGTCCTGGGAGAGACAGGCTGCATGTCCACCAAGCGCTGCCTGCTGAGCCCACACTCTGGGCCCCCCGCGCACGCTGGATGGCTCGGGCGAACGGGCTGCTAAAAGCAGTTCCCATGATGCAAGCATCCCAGGGTCAGGGCCCAAGAGGAGGGAGTGGAGCCGGACTCTCTGCCCCCAGTGGGCTCGGGAGCACTCCCAGGAGAAGTGGCTTGCCATCCTGCGGCCACCGAGGACTCCAGCTGACTGAGAGACTTGGCAGGGGCTTGGGCACTACGGCAAACCCGCAATTTCACTGAGACGGAAGCATCCCCAGAGAACCCTAATGAAAACACAGCTGCCACAATGTGGCGGAAAAACAATAGCTTTAAGAGACCCGGAGGCCAGGGGTCAGCCAGCACTTTGCTGGGAACAGAGAACCCATCGGGGTCAGCGGTATGACCCGCAGGTCCCGTGTGCGGCCCTCTCAGCCCTCCCTTTGTCTCTGACCCCTCCCTCTCTGGGGCAGGAGCAAGCACCTGGCACCTTGGAGACTCGACACTTGATCCTTGCAAGGGCCCTTGTGAGTGTCCCCACAACTCCCCTCAACCTGGTCTGAGGTGAAAGGAGTGAGGTGTCCTCCTGTCACCAGCCCAGCACCCTCCAGGGCGCCCCTGACAACAGGGTATCCCAACTCCAGGCAGGGACCACCCTCGACGGCCTGAATCCCACCTCCCTCTGCACCTGGCGACAAACCTGTGTGTCCGTGGGGCCTCAGTTTACCTGCTCGGAGTGGCCCTCCTCCAAGCAGCCGGCCTGCTGGGGCACCTCAATGCCACCACTTGCTCCCAGCCACGCTGTGCCCTCAGCCCTGGGGTGGGTGGTGTCTCCCAGCGGCACAGTAGTGCCCGGAGGTCAGAGCCCACGTGCTGCGCCACCGCAGAGCGCACGGGGGACCTGACGCTTGCCCTGGTTCACAGGAGGGCTGGCGACGCTCCCCTCTCCTTGGAGAACCCAAGGATCCAGTTGGAGGGGTTCTCGGGGGTCCTACCCTACCCCCACCTCTGCCAAGTGGCCATCCAGGCCCAGCAGGGACGCAGTGAGGGGATCCCATACCCCAACGGAACGCTCAGACTCTGCTCTGGGGCCCACCGACCTGGGGTCTCACCGCCCGTGCTTCCCTGGCTCGGGGGCCAGGCTGCTCTGGCTCCACCGCTGACACCCCCAGTCTGGGGGCTGTCCACTGGGGGTCCAGTTTGGGCCGGTCACCCCAGGAAGCGGGTGCTGTGCCCTGTGAGGACAGGCAGGAGGGGGCAGAAAGACTGGAGTCGCGGTCAGCCGTGCTGCAGAAAAGCCCTCCGTGCCAGCCGACACCTCCGCCACTGTCCGCTCCCCCCCCACCTTGCACCTGTGACCACGTCGGAGGGCCTCCCCGCCCCGCCTTCCGCTCCTGACAGCTCTGAGGTGAGTCACTGGAGTGTCCCTCGCCCTGAGTGTCCCGGCTGTAGCCATTTCCTGGGGCTGCCATAACAAGTCGCCACAAACCGGGCGGGTTAGACCACAGAAATCCCTTCTCTCACAGCTCTGGAGCCCAGAAATCTGAAGTCAAGGTGCGGGGGGCAGCTATTCCTCCTGAGGACGTGAGGGAGGGTCTGACCCAGGCCTGTCCAGCTTCTGCTGGCGGCCAGCACGCCTCGGTGCCCCTCAGCCTGTGGACGCATCAGGCCATCTCTGCCTCCGTCCTCCCGCGGCCCCTCCCTGCGTGTCTGTCTATTTTCTATCATCGGACTTAGGGACGCCCTGATCCAGGACGCCCTCATCTCTGCCCTTACCTTGATCACATCTGCAAGGGCCGCATTCCACGAAAGGCCACGTTCTCGGGTCTGGGCAGACACCTCTTTCAGGGCCACCATTCAGCCCCTACGCCAGGTTAGCAGAAGAACTGTCCCCTGTCTTAACTATGAGCTCATCTAATTGGTCCAACCTGGTGTCTCAGATCAAGAAACTGAGGCCAGAGGATGCAGGCCGGCACAGGCCAAGATGGGTTGAGGCTGGGGCTATGGCTACCGCGACCCCCCGGGGCTCGGTGTGAATGTGGGGTGCTGTCCTGGCCCCATCAAGGGGCTCAGACCCCTGGAGACCTACCCCCTGCTGCCAGCTCCCCAGCCCCCCAGCCCTGCTGCTCCCTCGCTGGCCCTCAGGACAGTCCAGCTTGCTAAGCACCAGCGGCGGTCCTGGCTCTTCCTGGCCAGCAGGGGCTGCGGCTGGCCGTTTCTGAGCACGGCACCTGACCTCTGAGCCACTCAGGACAGAGCCACAGGCTGCGATGCCGAAGGCCCCTCAGCCGGTGACATGCTGTCACCATGATGGGCCACAGCCTGCAGAACTGGCTGAGCAAGGCCTTGGACTGCTGCGAGCTAGGCGGACCGGGGGCAGGGCAGACGCCCTCCTCCCCTCACCTGCGCCAGGCCACCAGCTGGCGCAGCGCCCCACTTCTGGAGGGTGTGGCCTCTGAAGGCTGAGCCGACCAGGCTGCTTCTGCCCGACCCCAGTGTGGACGTGACTCATGATGGAGGCCTCCTGGGAGGGCGGAGAGACCAGACCGAGAGGGATGGGAAGGGCGTCTGGCCACAAATAGCTGCACGCGTGCTAAGCTCCCAGCCCCCAAAAATGCAGTGGGTGGGGCGGGCCTTGGGGTTGGGGCCCACACCCTGGGAACAGTGAGGCCACCTGGCTGGGCAGGGGGGAGCCCAGGCTGGGACACCCACCACCCGAGAGAGGCCAGGATATCTGGGGCCTCCTCTCTCTCCCTCCCCTTAGTCAGTGTGGGGCAGGGGGTGCCTTGGTGCCATTGCCAGCGCAGGCAGCGTTGTCCCTGGGGCTCAGCGTAAGGGGAAGGGTGGGCACGTGCTCACCTCAGGCCTCTGGGTGCCTAGGAAGTGTGCCTAGGCCACAGAGGCCCCCAGGCATCCCTCAGGGCCGGGGGACGTAGAGCACGGGCCCAGAGATGGGCGACGGGCACACGGGCCCTCGGAGTGGACGGGGCGCCCGGGAGTGGTGGCCCGTCCTTTCACCCACAGAGCCTGGGCCCTGAGTGCTCACCTCACATTTCTGATGGCGGGTGAGCAGGAGCCGTGGTCTGGGGCACTGGTTTTCCACGTGGCAGAGGCCTGGCAGCCAGCCCCTGGGTCACCCTGAGCACACTCTGTGCCGCCCAGCTCGGGGCTTCCATGGGACAGAAGTGCCTCTGCCTGTGGATCAGGACACGCGGGGCCACGGGCCTGAGTGGTTTCCAAGGAGCCTTCTCTGCGCAATGAGCCCCAGGCCAGGGCCCCCGGCCAGGCCCTGCTCCGGTCAGGGGACATCAAGGCGGGCTTGGGGTCCTCTCGGGTTAAGACCCTGGGCACACCCGCCCTTAGCAGGTCTGTTTCAGCCTCAAGCCTGAATCGCAGGCCTCATCTCAGGAATGTTCCAGTTCTGTCCGCACTAGGACCCCCTCTCCAGGGACAGCTCCGTATGAAGCCCAAGCTTGGAGGGGTGGGTTCCCCTGAGAGAAAGGAGCAAAGGGGCCTGTGTGGCGGTCGGGTGGGTCCGCAGAGTGCATGGCTCCAGTTCAGCACATCTGGGTGTCAGACCCTCGATTCAAATCCCACCCCCCCCCGCCAGGGAGTGACTGCCAAGCCTGCTCGACAGGACAGTCAGGGCCCCTCTGTGTCGGGGGGTCCTGAGGCCTGGCAGGACCCCCACAGCCCGGCAGCTCGCAGGGACACCGCCCCACCTCCTCCTGCCTCGCTTGCTGGTCGAGGGTCCCCACATCCTTCACCATCCTCATCGCCTGGGGACCCCTTCCCCCCCGGATCTGGGGGCCGTGCCCATGGTGGCCAGGGCATCCGGTGGCCAGGCCTTTGCCCAGTGGCCACCCTGTCCTTTGCACTTGGAGGAGGGTTGCAGGAGGCCGGGCTTGTGGAATGACCCTGACCCTCCCTGCCAGGCCACTCGGCCCTACGTCACTCTGGCCATCCACGGCGAGCCCTGCCCAGTGCCCTGCACCTGCTTCCCAAACTCCCACATCCTGACCTGGCAGAAGATGCTCATCTTTGGAGGGTGCCCTGATGACCAGGAGAGGCTGGGTGCTCCTGGGGCTCCTTGCTGGCGAGGGACGGGGCTGGGTGCGGGGTGATGACCATCCAGCCCGGGCCCCAGGTACAGCCCTGGGCCAGGAAGGATCAACATCTTCATTCATCTGTAACCCATTTGGGCTGCAAGAGCAGGAAGCCCCCGTCTGAGCTGACGCCCATGCCTCTGGTCATCTGGGAAGGGACACGGCCCCCTTTTCCAGGCTCCCCAGTCTGTCGGCCCCTCTTCCCCCATGCCCGAAGCCCGCTCCCCGCTGCCCTCCCCCTTGCCCTAGCAAGGAGCCCTAACCCCCAAGAGCGGACCGGCCAGCGTTCTGGGCACATGTCCCAGGGAGGGAGGGGCTGGCCGTGACTCCGGGCTGCCTCCTATTCTGTGTGGTTGCTACACCGAGGGCCCTGGGGTGTCATCTCCCTTAACCATCCCAGCCCTTAACAGAGGCTGTTGCGATTCTCAGGCTCCGGGCGGGGGGACCCCAGGCTCTACCTGCCTCCTGGTCCCTCGCCACGGAGGACAGGATCGAGATTTTCACACTGTTCATCACTCAGAACAAGCGTCCTGTCGCCGTAACGTGTGGCCACAAACACGCAGCTTCCGATACACATTTATTCTCTTACACTCTCTGGGGTCAGACGTCCTCCACGGGTCTCACTGGGCTAAAGGCAAGGCATGGGCAGGCCTGCTTCCCTCTGGAGGCTCCGGGGGAGAATCCGTTTCCGGGTCTTTCCAGCTTCCGGGGGGGCTCGTGGCCCCTCCTCTGCTCACAGCCCGCGATGGGCATCAAGTATTTCTCACGCTGCATCTCTCTGGCATTGATTCTCCCCTTCTCCATTTAAGGGACCCCTGTGAGTACCCCAGGCCCGCCCAGAGAATCTAGGGTCATCCTCCCGCTTCAGGGGCAGGACTTTAGGAACCTGAGTTCCCCTGTGCTGTAGAAGGTAACATATTCACAGGTTCCGGGGTCAGGATGCGGGCAGCTTTGGGGACCACTGTGCCGCCTCCCACGCTTGGCCCTGGCGCTCTGCCCACACGGTCTCCGTTGACCTCATGCACGTGCATCTCGTCCCTCCAAGGACATAGAGGTTCCTCACCACGACTTCTCTGCTCTGCTTGCCTCATCCCCGGCGCCAGGCCCGGCGGCCTGGGAGGATCGGATGGCCGGTTCACAGGCTGCCCATTGTGATTCTCTGGGTGGAGCCCACGGAGCCTGGCAAGCCGGCAGCGGGCATCCTCCCGCCCCAGTAAACAGGCCTTTGTTCCAGCGGCTGGGTCCCCACCCTGCGCTTCGCAGGTCAAGCCCAGGCTCTGAATCTGGCTCCCTGCCGGCTGGCTGGGCGACTCTACTGTCATCTGGTCACCTGGACGGTCAGTGCTGTGAGCTGTCACCAGCATCTGATGGACCGAGGCTCAGACCCGAAGGCTCTGGGGAAGGGTGAGCACAGCCGCCCGGGAGTGTTCAGTGTAAAGCACCCACTGGTGTGGAGGAGAATGCAACAGGAGAATGAATTTTAAGTCAAAACCTGAGATTCCAAAGAAACGGCGGCTTTGTCGTGGGTCCTTGGGACCCTCCCAGATGTCTGGGGTGCTGTTTATGGCTTCCACGCAGAGGAGAGTTCTCAAGGAAAGGGCGAGCCCCACTACCCAGCCCCGCCCCGTCAAACGGCACTCATGCGTCTGCGGACCAGCAGAGCTGGGGCGTGTGTAGTGGTTATTGTCACTATTGTCACCAAGGAAGAAAAGAGGCAGGAGGGGAAATTAAGAATGACAGTACCTGCAGTCACACCAAGGGCTGGACCCGGAAGGAAAGGAAAAAGGACCCATGGGAGAGGCCAGGATCCCCGGGGAAGGTAAGCAAGGTCTCGACCCCTGGCCAGCCCCTCTCCCCACCTGGGTGGCCTCTGCTCTAGAAACTTCCATTTCATTCCAGCGGGACCAATTTCCATCCTGCCCTGGGACTGTGCTCCCTCTAGGAGCCATTGATCCCACTTTGATGGGTTTGGTGTCCCCAAGACTCAGGAGTGGGGGACACTTTGGGAAGGAGCCAGCCCCAGAAACCTGTCCACATGTGGAAATGGCATGTCCCCCCTGGGTGGGCTGGATCTGGAGTCCAGGGGATGGAAGGGCTCAGGACCTGGCTCTGGGCCTCTGCGCAGGGTCATGACCTGCTGACAGCAGTGAGGTGCCCTGAGGTCTGGGGGCAGCTTCAGGACAGGGAAAACAGGACCAGGGGTGGGAGAGGGAGGGGAAAACAAAGGGGCTGCTTTTGTGAACACAGACCTGGAAGGGGATGGAGGTAGGGGACAGGGAGAAGGCAGGAAAAGAGGGAAGGCAAGAGGGGTCGGGGAGACGGGTTTTATCCCAGAATTTGTGTTTCCCCACCCGGCGCTGTTTGGAGAGGGTGCTGTATAGATCAGGGTGCTGATAGAGGGTCTGTCTTT
The DNA here is from genome assembly GCF_964341445.2 of Mesoplodon mirus. NCBI lineage: Eukaryota > Metazoa > Chordata > Mammalia > Artiodactyla > Ziphiidae > Mesoplodon > Mesoplodon mirus. The sequence continues at coordinate 144,696,641 of NC_138982.1, read as the reverse complement.
CCTCCCTCCCCAAGGCCCGAGGCCACCCCCCACCCAGCAGAATCTCCTAGCACCCCGGGAGCAACCAGGGCAAGTTCCAGGGCCACTTTGGACGGCCCCTTTCAGTGATGGGCCAATCCCCACCACACCCAGGCCTGTCCGATCCCACCAGGCTCTCTAGTGGTTGCTTCCACCCCAGCTTCTGGAGCAGGACCCACAGGGCAGGCCACATCCCTGAGCTCAGCCTGGATCTCCAGGCACAGTGATGGGGGCCTTGTACAGGTGCTGCTGGCTTTCTCCGGGATGAGTGTGGCATGCCTGGTGCACCACGTGACTGGCTGGCATCTTTCAGAATCGAGCAGGAAACAGATGGCCCACTCATGGGGGGCGGTGGAAGAGGTTTGTTAATGAAAAGAACATTTCAGAGGTGTTGGCAGGGTTGAGGGAAACAACAAGGGCT